>NC_135181.1:19445000-20767500 GCF_041146795.1 Maylandia zebra
TGTTTTGTTTTTTTTTGGGGTTTTTTTTGCGCCTGTCCCGTTTGGCTCTTTTGCCATCAGAATTGTTGTCTAAAGGCAAAGAAAGATGCCCAACGGATTTACTTTACCAAATTGACCATCCCAGCCTTGCCGTAATGGTCCATTTGATTCACATTTTATTGTTTATTTTATTTTCACTTACTGAATACGGGACAGACTTGACTGGGGGAAAGAAGGGGAGAAAGAAAGAGGGAAAGAGAAACAGCTGAGAAGAGGGACGGGGGAGAAGGGCAAAAGACAAAAACCAAAAGAATGAGCAAAAAAAAAATGCATATATCAATCACCTGGATCACCTGCTGAGAAAGAAAAAAGAAAACAAGCAGAAGAGAACAAGAGTAATAGAATAAACAACATCCCAATGATATATGGGAATATGACAGTAAATACTAAATGTTAAACATTATTGTGCAGCACATAAGATCAACAGAACACAGTGTGCTTTGAGGTAGGAGCCAAAAAGGGTGTAGTTTGTGGGTGTGATCACCCGTGTGTACACCTGTGAGCATGGACGCGCTTGTTTTTTGTTTTTTTAAAAGGTTCCTTCATGTAATGATCTGCTAGAGGGTGGGGGGGGGCCACAGCCCCGTCCTCCAGGGCATGAAGCAGGTATGGAGGAGATCAAAACTCCAGACATCCAGAGGCCCCCAGAACACAAGAGACCAAGGAAGACCAACAGAGGGGCAGCCGCGCCACTGTCCCAGAAAGAGCTGAGGAGAGTCCCAGATGAGGGCTCACTCAGCAGCCGCGGAGCAGAAGCCAGGGGGAGTTGCAGTGACGCGCCCGTGAGCTCCGCCGGCAGCCAGCCGTGCCTGAGTGACCGAGCCCCAGGCCGAGAGGCCGGGGGCACCCCACCTCCGAAGTGGCCCGAGCGAGCCCCAGGCTCCAGGCCCCGATAAGCGGCCGCCAAGGAGTGAGCCGGTGTGTACCTGGACGCCCATCCCCGGACACAAAGAACCACCAACGCACCGATGTCTGAGGGAGTCCGCCACTGGCAGGGGAAGTGGTGGTAGGGGGAGATAGGCCTCCAAACCTTGGAGGGCCTAAGATGTCCCCAGAGAGGTGGCGCCTGACACCCAACCTGACATATAGACACAGAAATACAGGCACACACATATACAAACATCCATTCCCACCCTCATGCTCTCATATGCACTTACTCCACACTCAACCAACGTGGAAACAGACACACGATCACACTCCCCAAGCATACTCTACAAACCGGGTCTAGGTACCCTTGCCCCTTGAGGGGGGAACTGCACCCAGACCCAGGTGGTGTTACCCTTTTCCCTGCGATGGGGGGAGGCAGACCGCCCCGACTCCGCAGCAGCAGGGAGGCCCCACACTCCAGACCGCAGTCGGACGGCCAACTCCTCCTCCAGGTAGCATGGAGCTACCTGCCAGAGAGCAGCAGGTAAGCGCATAGTCCCTCCTGCTAGCCCTCAATGTCTACGTGTATTTAACATTGAGAGGTGGGCAACGACGCCAGGGGTGGGGTGTACACCCTGATGGTAATTTGGATTCCGTGTATCGTGCCCACCCCCAAGATCCTATATGTACAGTGGGGCAAAAAAGTATTTAGTCAGCCACCGATTGTGCAAGTTCCCCCACTTAAAATGATGACAGAGGTCAGTAATTTGCACCAGAGGTACACTTCAACTGTGAGAGACAGAATGTGAAAAAAAAAATCCATGAATTCACATGGTAGGATTTGTAAAGAATTTATTCGTAAATCAGGGTGGAAAATAAGTATTTGGTCACCTCAAACAAGGAAAATCTCTGGCTCTCACAGACCTGTAACGTCTTCTGTAAGAAGCTTTTCTGTCCCCCACTCGTTACCTGTATGAATGGCACCTGTTTGAACTCATCATCTGTATAAAAGACACCTGTCCACAGCCTCAAACAGTCAGACTCCAAACTCCGCCATGGCCAAGACCAAAGAGCTTTCGAAGGACACCAGGAAAAGTATTGTAGACCTGCACCAGACTGGGAAGAGTGAATCTACAATAGGCAAGCAGCTTGGTGTGAAAAAATCAACTGTGGGAGCAATCATCAGAAAATGGAAGACATACAAGACCACTGATAATCTCCCTCGATCTGGGGCTCCACGCAAGATCTCATCCCGTGGGGTCAAAATGATCATGAGAACAGTGAGCAAAGATCCCAGAACCACACGGGGGGACCTGGTGAATGACCTGCAGAGAGCTGGGACCAAAGTAACAAAGGTCACCATCAGTAACACACTACAACGGCAGGGAATCAAATCCCGCAGTGCCAGACGTGTTCCGCTGCTGAAGCCAGTGCATGTCCAGGCCCGTCTGAAGTTTGCCAGAGAGCACATGGATGATACAGCAGAGGATTGGGAGAATGTCATGTGGTCAGATGAAACCAAAGTAGAACTTTTTGGTATAAACTCAACTCGTCGTGTTTGGAGGAAGAAGAATACTGAGTTGCATCCCAAGAACACCATACCTACTGTGAAGCATGGGGGTTGAAACATCATGCTATGGGGCTGTTTTTCTGCCAAGGGGACAGGACGACTGATCCGTGTTAAGGACAGAATGAATGGGGCCATGTATCGTGAGATTTTGAGCCAAAACCTCCTTCCATCAGTGAGAACTTTGAAGATGAAATGAGGCTGGGTCTTCCAACATGACAATGATCCAAAACACACCGCCCGGGCAACAAAGGAGTGGCTCCGTAAGAAGCATTTGAAAGTCCTGGAGTGGCCTAGCCAGTCTCCAGACCTCAACCCCATAGAAAATCTGTGGCGGGAGTTGAAAGTCCGTGTTGCTCGGCGACAGCCCCAAAACATCACTGCTCTCGAGAAGATCTGCATGGAGGAATGGGCCAAAATACCAGCTACTGTGTGTGCAAACCTGGTAAAGACCTATAGTAAACGTTTGACCTCTGTTATTGCCAACAAAGGTTATGTTACAAAGTATTGAGTTGTATTTTTGTTATTGACCAAAAACTTATTTTCCACCCTGATTTACGAATAAATTCTTTACAAATCCTACCATGTGGATTCATGGATTTTTTTTTCACATTCACTTCTTCACATATCATGCATATGCACACATAAACACACACAGCTATTTCAGTTTAAGCATGTATAAAAATTATTATTGTTAGTATTTATATATACAGTACTTAAAACAGATAACGGTCACAAAGTCAAAATAAAAATCTAAAACAATCTAAAAATGTAAACTGAAAACATAAACTAAAAAATAAATTCAAAGGATTAACTGGCACTGCACCACATACATAGTTGATTCTTGAAAGGATAGTTTGACCACCAGGTTAAGCTCCTAAGACCTGATCTCTTTCATGGTATGCATTTTTAATTTCTCTTTGCTATTTGGGCTGATTGGGGCCTGATGAATGTAAAAACAAAGAATTATATTTTTACCTGATTTTGCTCTACAAGGGCCTGATATCCATATATGGGATAAATTTCGATAGAACAGTTACAATATAATGTCCTCGTAAGTGGATATCAGGCCCTTCTAGGGCAAAATTTACTACTGTGGTCTAGACAACCCAAAATGTCCACATATGTGGACGCTGGGTCCTAGGAGGTTAAAGCTGTTCTACTCCTTATTTTACTCAACAGTGATGTGTTGTGCCATTGAATAAATAAAAATGTTAAAGGAGTGTAATAATCAAAAATATGGGTTGTTAGCTGAAGGAAATATCTTGTGTTAGAGGGCTCAAACAAAAAGAGGCTTGAAATACTGAATAAAATTAAATTATTAAAAAAGGAACAATTTCACATAACTTCTTACCTGAAATTCAGTTCACCTGACACTCGGACCGGCGGCCACCTCGGGTCTCTGCTCCTCCTGCCTCCCCTTTCCTTCACCCACCTGCTGGCCTCTACCACTTGCTAATGTTACTGAATCTGTGGAAGCTCCGCGATAGCCACCACAAGAAGTAACGAATAACGACCCTATTTAAATCCCAGTAACGATTAACGCGTTCCTGATTTTGGCATAATAACTAGTCACCGTGCTTGTTACCACAATAATAACGTAGTTACTGTAACGCGTTACTTAATAACACGTTAGTCCCTACACTGCTGATGGGACAGAATGTACCACAGTTAGATCAAGTCCTTTCCTTGTTTCCTTCTTTACCAAAAGAAAAGACATTTAATTGGTATTTTTGTGGATCTCCCTTTTCTGTGGTGGATGCAAGGCCTGATCTGGCCCATAATAATTAAAATACAATGCTCAAAGGCTCTTGTTTTATGAAATAAAAATCCCTGTCACCCCTTTGTTTTAGCAGTAGTATTAGTAAGTTGTGGAATACACCAGGCACAGACACACGCACACACAGGTATGTACTGCCAACTTCCACATTTATTGAAGCTTTGAGTGTTGAGTTTTGACAGCTGACTCAGTCGTACAGTCTGACAGCTCACGAGCCCAGCTGATCTCTCTTCTCGCCGCCCCTCCCCGTCTCACTATAAACACAGCGGAGGGAGACCATCATCAGTACATAAACACCATCAGCTGTTCTTACCGGCCTCGCAGCGCCGCCCTGTTGAGCCTTCTGCTGCACTCCTCCCCTGCAGCTGCGCCCGGGGCCACGCCTCCGCCACATAAGTATTTCATGCCTTATTTTACATTCAGGGTGTTGCCAACATATCATTTGGATTTTGCATTCCAATTGAATAAGATAAAAAAAAAGTTTTTGAAATAGAGAAGGCAGTCTTTTTTTGTTTGTTTGTGTGATTGTTTTATGTAACTTTTGTGAATTTTGGATTTACTGACAGGTGTATATAATGCCTATTGGCACTGAATAATTCCTAGAGACTTCAGCAATAAACAGATATGCATTGAAAGACTGTTTACTAAAATTATCATATGTTGTTTTTCCTACCAAAGTTAATTTAATCATTAGGCAAAAATTATTAATTATTTTGAATAACAACCACAAACAAAGTTTTGCTTTTTGCATTGCAGGTTTTATTCATGTGGACAGTTTGCAAATCAAGCCATTTTACATTTTTGAAAATTTGAGCTGTAGCAAAAATCACTACATTTCAATGTGTCATGCAAAAATCAGACTACTTTTATATTGCTATGCTGCATTTTTCAAACAGAAACCCTTATCCCGTAATTCTTTGTGTCTTCAGAACCAATTCGTCCCTGATGTCGGTTGGGCTTGATTAGTATCTGCTTGTTGGTTTCTGTATGTTGTGAAATTGAGATGAGAAAATGAAAATCAGTGCAGAAGGAATCATTCAGTTGATCAGCAGTGATCCATCAGAAGAATGCTTATTCACAAAAAATATATTTTTCTAATAATTTTAGGCTAAAATTCAGAAAGTCATAGATTTTAGCTGCTTTGTGTTATCTGAAATATTAAATTAGTTGGACATAGCCCAATTTACTTCAGTATGAAATGCCCTGATAATAGACCTAATGAAGGCGGACCATTTTGTTTTGTTTTTCAGCTTTGAAAATGTTGTTTACAGACTTTAGGTTTTAAATAGATGAAATCAACAAAATGAACAGCCTGATCACAATTAGTTACCTGTTGTTCATTTTCTCGGAGTTTCTGTGTGCTGATATGACGGAGACAAAAAAGATACAAAGCAACAGTAATTAGTATGTTCATATTTGGGTGTAATTTTTTTTCTTCAATTTATAATTATGGAATAAATATTAGTTTTTGAGTGTAGCTGCTATAGAAAAGTGACAGCATCAACATTTGTGGAACCTGCATTGATGCCCCACATGTCTCAGTTTTACTATATAACCCCACTGATTACTGAATAGTCTATGACCAATGGCAAAATAAACAATGCATATTATATTCAATATTCCAACACCACAACTTTTTCTGGCTTTTCCCCCCCAAGAGTTTAGTTTTTTGGAGTTATCACTGAATCATGATCAGTTGCGATTTACCTTTCCATGCTTCTTTGCCACCTTTGTATGCTTCTTTTAAACCTCCCCAGATAGATTGAAGGCGCTTAAAAAAGCACTCTCCTGGTTCGGCCATGAGGACAACCAGGGACAACACAAGAAAGAGCATAACAAACTTCATCCTGCAAAATAAAAATATATCAAGACCTATAACGTTATAAATGTGAGCCCCTACCCTACTCTTTCACTGATAACTTGTTCCTCAATGTGTTTTACATTTCAGAATAAATCTTACTTGTGTCACAATACATGTTGAGTTTACATAACCGACAGATTTTGCATTAAGTAAACATGAAATGTCGTTTACCTGAACAGATGGAGTCCAAGTCAATATCTGCAGAGATCTAAACTTTTTAGTGGGGGGTTTGGTTTTAGTGGTTACACTCAGTTTCTCAATAATAGGTGGAAACCCAGTACTATTGCACTACATATATCATTTTGGGTAGGAGGTGCTCTAAAGTGTTTTCAACTTGTGAGAGAGTTTTTTGAGTCATGAGTCAACTTCCATTAACCAATGAAATGAAAACAGAGCTGTGTTCTTAAAATATACACATTTCGAGCTAAACACCAAAAAAAAAAAAAGTATTATAATAATGTGCATCTTCAAAACAAAAAGTTGCCTGATGAAAAGTAATTGAAACAACAGTTTAATTTTCTAGCTTGAATCACTAGGGTTTATTATAAATGTTTTCTAACCTTAACACAGAAATAACCAAGTACATAGGAGATTCAGATTTTTAAAATTCTCTTACTGAGTTTCACTTAGAGTTATTACAGTAGCCAGGTATCTTAGCTGTGGTCAAACACTGAAAACAGGGGCAAACACCTAGTTTAAATCTGTGAAATTACATTACAAAACTGACATAATTTTGCCTGAATAAGCATCCATTCAAAATTTTGTAGGTATTTAGATACCTAGTCTTATTTTTTCTTCGTTTCACTAAAATAATCAAGGTGGAACAACCTGAAATTGTAATTTGTTCTTATTTGTGCTTTTTCAATGACAACATGTTGAAGTAGGAAAAGCAGAAAAGTAGATGACAATGTGCATCCGGGCCAGCTTTCACATTGTCATGGCCTATAACTAAGTGGCAAGTCAAGGCATTAGGCATACTGCAGTCATTGCCATGTTTTTGGTTGATCACAAATTTCAGGTCTAAACCTTTTTTATTATGTGTCTTGATAGTGTGCAAGAAATATATCATTTACCATAATAATTAAACTTGCTAAGACAATAGCACCATTATTGAGTAATTTTACATGCAAGCTTTTTGTCGTCCTTTGCTACTTGCAGTTTTACCAAACACATCTTGAGCAATTTAAAAGTCTCCTAAAACACATTTCTCAGTTTAAGCAATCCTCATGACCAATATAAACACAATGGCTAATCGGATGTCTAGGAAGAGTTTGTAGTTTTTAAAAAGAAAAAGAGATACATTTTCATTATTATAGGAAGATTGAACACATTTGACATTTTAATGCCAACATGCAGATGGAACCTTGTTTCAAAAATTTGCTGTTCTGAAAAGCATTGTTTTTTTTCTTCGTGTGATATGATATGTTATTTTAGGAATAACTAATAGAAAAATATTCTTCTGTAAAACCACCAGTTGCTAACATTTAGCCATCTTATTTAAATTATTTGACTAGAAACATCCATGTCACCAGCTTGACTTCAAAGGCCTTGAGTCCTAAATACACTTTGTGCTCTGAAACTCTTAAGAACATAGAGGAAATGTGACGCTGCTCATCTTATCAGATGTCAAGTCACAGTGCTTGTGCAAGATCATTTGTCAACAACACACATTGATGCTGACGAACAATTTGAAGCAAATTCATATGATGAGTTAGAAACAAAAAAGGGTAGTAACAAAAAGGCCTCGATCACACTGATTGTGCAATAAGTGCAATGTACAGAAGTGTGCCAGAAAATGGTGCAGGCACTTCTAATGAAATCCAAGAGTTACTTTGAGGACACTTAAACAAATTTAGTCTTGTCAACTAAAACCTTAAAATAAGCTTAAGTAAGCAGCAAGACTAAATAATGAGCTTTTTACCAAAACAAATTAAAGTTTATAACTATATAAATATAATCTGTAAGTTTCTACAAGAAGTTCCATCTTGCCTTAACTCCATCAGCGCCATTATATTGCTATGTAGTAACATCCAAAAAGTACCTTTTCCATGTAGTTGTTTTATCACCTGCAGCAATCTTCCTCCACTTTAGGGCTGCAGCTGTCGATTATTTTATTAATCAATTATTCCATTGGTTAATCAAGTAAACAGATAATAATTATTTTTTCTCTTATTAAAAAGCAGTAATAAAAATTCAAATGACAAAAAAACAGGTCTTTCACTTTCACAACAAGCAGGTTAGTTGTTTCTATTTTAGAAATTGCTTTAATAGCTTTACTACTTAAAAGATCTACGTATAAAAAAACAAACTAAACTCTTTCATTACACTTACATGACATAATAAAGCTTTTTTTAAAGAAAATATTTCCTTAAATGCAAATATAAATAATTTAATGTACAGTAATGTCAAATAAAGTAATGTACACCTGCAATCTAAACTAAGGCATAAATTATGTGACAGTATTATATCTCTTCGCGGAGGTACATTTAGTGTGTGTATATTTTTTTGTGCATGTGTGTCTGCATGTTTAAGTGCGATATCGAATGACTGAGTTTTTCTTTGTAAGTCTTTAAAAGGAGCATGTGTTAGGGGCAGTAAAGAAAAGCAAGCGTATCAGCATTCTGATGTTTGCCCTGAGCTTTGATACAAAGTTGAGCTCCTGAAAGGAAGATGTATTGACATTGTAGATGTTAATAATTAAAGTTAATAATAATTCAGTGTCAAACCGAACACCCCCGGGTCTATGGCTTAAAGTTTTACTGGTCCATGTCCATTTTTATTGGCCTTCAGAAAATGTTGTTTTTTCAACATTTTTAATAATAATACAGTCTAATTAATATAATACTTGATTTTATTTCTGTCTTAATCTGAAAAATGTTTGAAATAAATAAGGTCTAGTACACCCAATACCCCCCCTTTAGCTTTACTTCTGCTTCCTGCAAGTACGAGTGCGATACAAAGTGGGATGGCTAGGAAAGCATCAGCCTTCAGGAAGCTGCCTAATTTAAACATCGTATCAAACTTAGTTAACCATTGACTAAGTTGACTTTTGTAACTTTACTGTGGATTTACTCTATTTAAAACAAAGTACAATGCTACTACTAACAAGCTCCAAAGTTCACTTTTCTTCATGTCAGAGTTTGTGGACCTATCTGCTTAGGTTGCTGGCAGGCTATCTCAGCTGCTTTAATGCGTTAGGCAGAATACAGCTTTGAGAGGTCAGCAGTCTGTCACAGGATTAACACAGACATACTGTACAGGCAACCATTCACACTCATGATCACCCATATGGGCAATTTATAATCGCAAATTAACCTAACCCCACTAACTGCATGTCTTTGGACTGTGGGAGGAAGCCAGAGTACTTGCGCACCTACACATGTGAAGAAAGTTAGGAATGCCATGGCTAACATATTTTACTTAAAAAATCACTGTTGGTGAAAATACAATACACTCTCTTGTTATGACTTAATAACAACAGACAAAGTTTGTCTTTTTATTCTATTGCAGTTTTATTTATTGAGCAGTTTGCAGCAGCAAGGTTTTTTTTTTTTTTTATATTTTTTTGGTTTCCAGTTATTAACTTCCTAGGACCTGGCATCCATATATGTGGACATCACATTTTGGGTTATCCAGACCAAAATACTACATTTTGCTTTACAAGTGCCTGATATCCACTCACAAGGACATTATACTGCCACTGTTCTATTTTAAACAAATATCCTCATATGTGGATCTCATTTTTCTCAGGAACAAAAATTAGGTTAAAAAAAAAATCTGGTAATTCTTTGTTTTTACATTCATCAGGTGCCAATCAGCCCAAATATCAAAGAGAAATTAAAAATGCATGCCATGGAAGAGTTTGGGTCTTAGGAGGTTAAGGCATAATAGTCAACATCAACAACAACAAAGACTCCTTGTCTGTTGATTGCATTGCAAAGCATAAGGGGGCCCTGGATCCCCACCAAACTGCTCCTTAAAATGTCATAGTTCTATGACATCACAGCATCTTCAAATTCGTCGAAGTTCACAGCCTTAGGTCCAGGCCTAGGTGTAGAAGATTGAAGTCGGAATACTTGAAAAAGTCACCATATCTATTAAATGATACTTTTTTCTTTAAAATTTCAGTCATTGTTAATAACTTTTAACTATTAAAGAAGAGTACTTACTTAACCACGCTCTGAATCAGTTCCTTAAGGACTTTTTCGACGACTTCTCCTAAAACGACATGTTAAAAAGAGTTATCAGGACATGACGATATATGCATATACATTGAGAATATTGTTCTTCAGCTTTTGATACTGATCTGGGAAATGAGGCTGTTGAATAAACACTTAAAAAGTTCTTATTTCTACCTACAATTACATTACAACATGTTAATGTAAGATCAGCACAGTGAACATTTTTATTTCCATCTGTAAGAATTTATATTCGAAGGTATTGCTCTGTTCTGTTCACAGCTTCCCACCTTGCTCCCACTCTTACAACACTCTTAGGTATGAATAGCATGGGTGGAGGTGGGCTGGAAATGAATGGATGTGCAAGTAATGGAGACTGGCTACAACAGCTTTATAGATTCGTCAATCCAGTGACGTGAAATCAGACAGGTGGTCAAAATCCCCCCCCCCCCCCCAAAAAAAATAAAAATGAACAGATAGATACAAAAAACTGTGTCATCTGAGAAATCAGTTGGCATTAACTTAACATTGTAGCTGAGCTTCACTTGACTGAACTAAAGTCATGTTGCATTTTCTCTTTCTGTGTCCTGTAACATCTTGTTGGGACAACTAAAATCAGTTATCTAATTAGGATTTTAAGTTTAATTGAATATAAAAAACAAAAAAACAAAAAAAACAAAAAAACAAACATTTTATTTAGCACTGATCCCTCTTGTTTTACCTCAGTTCAGTTCAATATAATTCTTTTTGCCAAAGACCAAACTCACTCACATCTCACATTATTTAGAGAACGGGAAAAGGGTAGGAAGTAGTGGCACGTTTTTTTTTCATAGATGAAAAAACACATCGCTCTACCCTTGGCCTAACTCTCGACGGGACCACCCTATATCTCCCGATCACTCGATCTTTTTTCTATTCTTTTTTCATTAGTTATATATAAAGTTTCAGAGAACACTACAAAAGGATAATAAAGTTCAGTAAAAGTTTGATGTTTTGAACGTTTGATCTTTCACGGCCTCAGTTTTGCTATAATGATACAGCTCTAACTTACCAGAAACCTGCTTTCCTTGAGGTTGAAGTTCTGTAGGATCAGCCATGAAGAGGACCAGTGTAAATACAAGAAAGATTATGGCAGACTTCATTCTGAAACACAAAAAAGATATCACAGTAGTATTTCTAGATTCAAATAAATTAATTCACTCATTCAGTCATATTCATTGTTACGACTTTGTATTTATAAATAAAAATAGTGTGCTACTAGCCTACCTACTCACCTTTCAACAGATTAATGAACTTAACATCTGTGTTCAACTAACTGTTTGCACTAAAACACTTGCCATGTGATCAAGTGCTCTGTATAGAGTAAAGGCATAGACACATTTTCAGTACAATGCTCAATTACAATCTGAATTTTGCCCTAAAAGGTTATAGAGAGTCAATATAATACATGTTAATGAACACAAGCTTAAATTGTAACATTTAACACTGCAGGAAGTTAATAACAAGTGTCTGTTTATCAAAAAAACGAACCATTAAAATAAGAACTGAAAGTTTCTGTATTCATGATGTGTATATCGAAGTAAATATATAAAATATAAATATATAAAATATAAAATATTATATAAAAATATTAATATTATATAGAAGGAACTAAAGCAAATCTTGTTTTTGACAGGTAAGGAAAAAAACAATTAAGACAGTTATCTCAGTTAGGTCACTGACGTGTCATTAATGTTTGGCATTAAATGTCTTAAAAGATATGCTTTCGTATTAGTGTAATTTAACATAACTATGAACTAACATAAAAACATGCTGACATACGTTGTGGAAAAACAAACAAACAAATGCTATTTAATTCAACTTTAAACATTCAATTTTTTTCATTTGTTTTTTGTGAAATATTCATTTCTCTTACCCAATGTTGACCACTAAGAATTTGCTTTAATTTTAGAAAAAATGTGCTTATGATGCTTTGTCACGTCTGTGGATGCCCTTTTATCAATAAGGATCTTGTTCTGTCCTCACTAAGCGTTGTCCTCAGCTGTAGACTCAGCTATACAGACAGCTAAACACTCTCCTAATCAAAATCCAGGGAACAGGCCAATGTGTTGAGTTGGATGATTTAATAAGGAAAAAGTGTGAAACTGTTGACAAAACCAGAAATAAACCAATAAAAAAGTTGCCTCAATATACAGTATAACAAACACATATTCAAAAATATGAGCACAATATTTATCTGCTTAGTGAGTGCCCGAATAAAACATCAAATGAAATCACACTCATGATCAAAACGTTAAAGAAACCACATGACATATGAGCTAGCTTAACCTTACTAGCTTAGGTTATACATGCATTCAAATTAAATTCTAACTACAAACTATATCACGCCTTCACAACAAATAATAATGCACACAAGTTGTCTCAGTGATAACAAACAATATTACTCACAGATGATGCCGTTTATCAGCTGGATGGCAACAGATTAACGGAGGTGAAACTGCCTCTGGCTAGATCTTACAGAGTAAAAAAAAATACACAAAAACAACCACTAGAGGGCAAACTGCTGCAGAACAGAAAATACCTAATGCCAGCATACTCCCCACCTGACATCCCTAGGATGTCAAACTGCACATCACTTGACAGAGTTTCTCTGCAACAGGAGTATAACTTCAGACACTGGCCTTAGGTAAAGTTTTGGAACACTGTCTCTGAAAACTTTCACCTCGACCTTCCTGACCTTTCCATTGTCACTTGGAAAAGTCCTTATGATCAGTCCTGTGGGCCAGTCATGTCTCTTCAGTGAATTGTCTTTCATTAGAACAACGTCTCCGTCCATGAGATTAGGTCTCTCCGTTCTCCATTTCTTTCGACCTTGTAGACTACTGAGGTACTCCCTTTTCCACCTCTCCCAGAATGTGTTGGCCAAGCTTTGAACCTGATGCTACTGACGTCTGAAGATATTACTATCATCAAAGTTACCAGGAGGAACAGGGAGTACAGCAATCTTCTGAGTTAGCAGCATAGCAGGAGTGAGGATGAGAGGTTCGTCTGGATCTGTGGACACTGAAGTAAGTGGTCTGGAATTGACAATTGCAGTTACCTCTGCCATAAATGTTGTCAGGACCTCATGTGTGAGCTGAAAAGACCCAAGCTTGAGGAACATTGCGTCAAGGATCCGACGTGTGACACCGATCATCCTCTCCCAGCTTCCCCCCATGTGTGAAGAGTGGGGAGGGTTAAACAGCCATACACAGCCCTGATCAGACAGGTAGTTGGACACTTCCTTGTTGTTACAGCCTTTGGAACTGATCCCAAGCTCTCGACAGGCTCCAACAAAATTAGTACCACAGTCTGACCTTAGCTGTTTGACAGGCCCTCTAACTGCAAAGAAGCGTCTTAGAGCGTTAATGAAACTGGATGAATCCATTGATTCGATGACCTCGATGTGTATGGCACGCACGCTCATACATGTGAAGATGATTGCCCAACGCTTACTGTTGGCTAGCCCTCCACGTGTCCTCCTTGAGGTGACACACCATGGTCCGAACACATCCAATCCAACAAAGGTGAACGGAGGATCTGTACTCAAGCGATCAGCAGGCAGGTCTGCCATTATCTGCTCCTCCTCTCTCCCACGCAATCTTCGACATGTCACACAGTTGTAGACCAAACTGCTGACAGACCGTCTTCCTCCAACAATCCAGAAACCAGCACTCCTCAAAGCGCCTTCCGTCAAGTGTCGTCCTTGATGGCAGACTTGCTCATGGCAGTGTCTGATAAGCAAGGAGGTAACATGATGTTTACCAGGCATGATAACTGGCTGACCCTCTTCTGCTGTGAGCTGTGACTTTTTCAGTCGTCCTCCGACGCGGAGAAGACCTTCAGAATCAATGAAAGGACAAAGCTTGCTGAGAGAGCACTGTTTAGGGACCTGACCTCCCTTTTGTAAGCAGTGTATTTCTTCTGAATAGACCTGCCTTTGGACAGCAAGAAAAATTCTGATCCTTGCATGATGCAGCTGGTCTGGACTGAAAAGCAGCTTGCAGTTGTGCCAACCGTGGCAAGGACCTTCTTTTGCTGCCCTTGTAAAGGAGTAAGCAATGTGGCAGAGCCTGGCAATAGCTCTGGTGAGTGACCTCCAACTTGAAAATCGCTCAAAGCGTTTACTGCCCAGCTGAAATGACAAATTTGTGGCACAAGTCACTACTTCTGGACGTAGTTCCACATCTGTTGCGGGTTCAACTAGGCTGAAAGCTTCCTGTTTTAAGTGACAATGTTGCTTGTCTACAAGAAAGGCTGGTCCAGACAACCAGGAGGAAGCTGCAAGCTGGTTAGCTGGAATTGCTCTAGTTGCATGGTCAGCTGGGTTGACATCAGAAGGAACATAGTTCCATTGGCTTTTGTTGGTTGAACGTCTGATCCTTTGTACCCTGTTATGAACATAGACGTAGAACCGTCTAGAGTCATTAAATATATACCCAAGTACTACTTTACTGTCTGAGAAAAGCTTGATGTCGTCTACCTGAATGTCTAACTCTGCAGACATAACCTCTGCCAGTTCCACTGCAAGAACGGCTGCACAGAGCTCAAGCCTTGGGATGGTGATGTCAGGCTTAGGTGCCAACTTTGTTTTCCCAAACAGGAATCCAACTTTGCTATGTCCTGCAGCATCTGTGACTCTCAGATAAGCAACAGCAGCAATAGCTTTGGTAGATGCATCACAAAAGATACAGATCTCCTTGCTCTGAGCTGTGGAGAGTGGGACCATTGTGTAGGCCCTTGGGATCTTCAACTCTCTTAGGTCTTGAAGAGATGTGCACCACCTCTGCCACTGTTCAAGCTTTTCTCGGGGCAGTGGTGCATCCCAGTCACAAGTCTCAGTGGTGAGTTCTCTCAAAATGAGGCGGCCCTGAACACTGAAGGGAGCAGCGAACCCCAACGGGTCAAATAAGCTGTTGATAGTAGACAACACACCCCAACGTGTAAAGGGTTTTTCTGCGCAGTCCACACGGAAAGTTAGAGTATCTGTAGCAAGATCCCAACCAAGACCCAGGCTGCGCTGCATGGGAGGGGAGTCCTGACCCACGTCCAGGTCTTGCAGGTTGCTAGCTAGATCTTCAGCTGGAAATGCCCTCATGACCTCAACACTGTTAGACACAATCTTGTGTAGTCTGAGGTTGGATTGCGCTAGCATGTCTTGTGCACCTTTCAGCACTTTGATGGCATCTTCTGCACTGAGGAAAGATTTTAGGCCATCATCAACATAGAAATGTCTGTGCACAAAGCTCCACACTTCGGGTCCATAGTCCTCTTCACCCTCCATAGCCGTCCTCTTCAGGCCATAAATGGCCACAGCTGGCGAGGGACAGTTACCAAACACATGAACCCTCATGCGGTACTCCAGCACTTTGTCATCAAGTTGGTGGTTACGAAACCACAAGAATCGGAGGTGGTCCCGATGATCCTCCCTCACTAGGAAACTGTGGAACATCTGTTGAATGTCTGTCATCACAGCAACTGGGTCCATTCTGAAATGCATGAGAACCCCAATTAGGGTGTTGTTGAGGTCCGGGCCTTGTAAGAGCACATCATTCAATGAGATGCCTTTGAACTGTGCGCTTGAATCAAAGACGATCCTTATTTTTCCCGGTTTCTGGGGGTAATAGACACCAAAGGAAGGTAAATACCAATACTCTTTGTCAGTGTTACGTGCCAAGGGGTGTGGCTTTGCTTTTGTACGCTGTTTTGTGTTCTATTCATCTTTCAGGCATCAGGCCTCCTCTGATTGGCCAGTTCGAAGTTGATTGGCAGGGGTCTATTGGCTGGACTGGGCTCAGTTGGCCAATCACACTCCAAGGAACACTACAAATGAGCCGCTCCCTGGCCAGCTGGGGGCTGCTGGCTTCTGCTTTGACAAACATTTGCGAACAAGCATCTTTATGTTGTGTGTGGTGGGAGGCTGGACAGGTAAGCCGGGGTACCCTATACACTGGTTGTAGATTTTACTCTGTTAGTCACACTAGGTTATGCGGTTGATGCCACCCTTGTATGTTTTCACTGACTTTTATCGAGTAGCTAGGTAGGCCTTTTGTTTTGCATTTTTCTTTCAGTTAAGCTAGGCCCTGGAAGCTACTGACCTCTTTTTGTTTTATTACTTTCTTTGATTTGGATCAACCACCCAGTCCTCCTCCCCCACCTCTTTACTGTTGTTAAATTTGACTATCCAGGCAAGCGCCCAATAAATCCTGCCTGATACTTAACTGTTCTGTGGTCTTCCTCCTTCATTGATTGTGGTTGTCCAGTGTTGCTGTCTCCTTCCTACCTTTGCCTCCGCCATGGTGGGGGGGACGTAACACAAGTGGGGGCTCGTCCGGGATCGTTGTATGTGGTGGACAACCTGTATTAATGAGGACGGTGCCGTGATTTTAGGGTGTCTACGTTTCATAGTATCAGCCGGAGATGAGTTTCGACCTGCCTGGTTTTGTTAGTCACCCTAGCGTTGACAAAGTTGACTTGTGTCGCAAAGACGACCTGTTGAGTATTGCTGCCCAGTATAACCTTTCCGTACCAAAGTATGGAGTGAAGAAGGATATTAAGCAGGCTTTGTTGGAGGGATTATTCGAGTTGGGGATTTTAATCAGCCCTGTTCCAGCTGGGGTGCCTTCTCAGGACCCTTCAGTTTCCCCTGGTGCCTCTGCTGATCTAGCTTCTCCAGAGAGAACTGATGAGCAAGCGCTGCCTGCTACACCTCCGGGTGCCCAAGTTAACTCTGATGCGGCTCCCCAAACTCTGCCTCGCTTTAAGCCTTTCACTCCAGAATCCCAATCATCTAGCAGTGATGCAAAGCTTAAGGTTCGCTTACTGCGTTTACAGTTGGAGGCACAAGAGAAGGATAAGGTGCGTAAAGCGGATTATGATCTCCGGCTGGAGGTCCGTAGGCTGGAGATAGAAGCTGAAAAGGAAGTCAGGTTAAAGCAGCTTGAAGTAGAAGCACTGAGGGTGTCATCAGGACAGAAAACAGATGCCACTAAAGAAATCCCGAAAGTCTCCCTGGAAAGTTTTAACGTTAGCAAACATATTGCCCTAGTACCTACCTTTCGTGAGACTGAGGTAGATTCGTACTTTAACGCTTTTGAAAAGGTGGCTACTGCTCTGAAATGGCCAAGAGACATGTGGCCCATATTACTTCAGTGTAAATTAGTGGGCAAAGCTCAGGAGGTAGTAGCTTCACTTTCGCTAGAGCAAAGCATGAAATACGACGTGTTGAAGGAAACAATTGTACGTGCCTACGAACTGGTACCTGAGGCCTACAGGCAGAAATTTAGGAACCATAAGAAGTCCAGCAGTCAAACATATGTGGAGTTTGCACATGAAAAAGGGGCTCTTTTTGATAAATGGTGCGCTGCTAACGGAGTTGGGGATGAGTATGAGTCGCTGCGTGAGTTAATGCTACTGGAGGATTTTAAAAATTCATTACCTGAGAGGCTCATAATGTTCTTAAACGAACAGAAGGTGACGTCCATGTCCAAAGCAGCTGTGTTGGCCGATGAGTTTGTGTTAACTCATAAGAATGTTTTTACCCCTGTTTCCCATCCAGATAGGCCCACAGCCATGCGCTCAGCACGGCTTGAGTCTAGTTGCTCTGCTGCGAGGCCAGTGAGGCCAATGAGGGGGCCCTCGCCTTCCCACGGTGAGCGTGAATGCTTTTATTGCCACAAGAGGGGTCATCTCATCGCAGAATGTCAGGCATTAAAGCGTAAACAGCAACTATCCTCACAACCAAAAGGGGTGGGATTGATTAAAGCCACAGAGACTGGGAGGGCATTTCAACCAAACACTAACCACCCTGACCCCTGTTTCAAACCATTCATTCTAGAGGGAGTGGTTTCGCTGACTGGGAATCCAAATGATCAACAACCAGTAAAAATACTGAGAGATACAGGGGCCTCTCAGTCCATCATTAGAGAAAACGTCTTACCGTTTTCTGAGGAGTCATTTTGCCAGTCCAGTGTTATTGTCCAGGGAGTAGAACTCGGATTTGTATCTGCCCCTTTGCACACTATTCACATTCAGTCTTCATTAGTCAGCGGAGTTGTTAAAGTGGCTATTCGTTCTGCGTTGCCCATACCAGGCATTGACTTCATCCTAGGTAATGACCTTGCTGGAGGCAAGGTCATACCCATTCCTGAAGTGTTAGACAGACCCGAGCTGAGCCGGGATTCTGACTCAGCCCAAGACCAGCCTGCCATCTTTCCAGCTTGTGTAGTTACGAGGGCCCAGACAAAAAAGTATGGTCCTGACTTGGCCGATTCCTTCATGAGGTCAGATCCCGTTGGTGATGTGATTAACTTTACCTCTGGATCTAAGGTTCAGGCCACAGTTCCACCTGCTGACAAAACACAACCAGTTCTGGATTTGCCAGTCTCCCGAGAGGAGTTCATTATTGCACAGAAAAATGATGTAACCCTGTCCAAGTGTCATTCCTCCACTCTCAGTCAACAGGATGCCAAAGGGAAAAAGCTGGCTTACTTCTCTGACAAAGGTCTTCTGATGCGCAGATGGACAAGTGAGGTCTCGGAAGACGCTGACTGGTCTGCAGTATATCAGGTGGTGGTACCTACTGCTTATCGTACCCAGGTACTGTCCTTAGCACATGACCATCCATGGTCAGGACATTTGGGGGTTAATAAAACATACACCAGAATTCTGAAACATTTCTTCTGGCCCGGACTGAAATCTGATGTTGTTCAATACTGCCGTACTTGCCATGTATGCCAAATGACCGGCAAGCCAAACCAAGTAATCCCCCCCGCTCCTCTCTGTCCTATCCCAGTAGTAGAGGAGCCATTTCAAAAAGTGATTGTTGACTGTGTGGGGCCTCTATCTAAAGCTAAAACTGGAAACCAGTTTCTGTTGACGATCATGTGCGTTTCGACCAGGTTTCCCGAGGCAATCCCACTACGGAGAATAACAGCTCAGATTGTTGTCAAAGCACTGTTGAGATTCTTTTCAACCTTTGGTCTGCCTAAGGTTGTGCAAACAGACCAAGGCACTAACTTTAAGTCTAGAGTGTTTGCCCAAGCCCTGAAAACATTAGGCATTGAACACATAACCTCGAGTTCTTACCATCCTGAAAGTCAGGGGGCACTAGAGAGGTTTCATCAGACTTTGAAGTCTATGTTAAGGAAACACTGTTATAGTTCCCAACGAGACTGGGATGAAAGTGTTCCACTTGTTTTATTTGCCTGTCGGGAAGCAACCCAAGAATCTCTGGGCTTTAGTCCCAGTGAGCTTGTGTTTGGGCGTGAGATGAGGGGTCCTTTGAAGGTTTTTAAAGAGAGGCTGGCTACACCGGTTGACAACACCAAAAGCCTTCCAGAGTACGTCAAGACACTGAATGACAGGTTGAAGAGGGCTTATTCCTTAACCAGGAACGTATTAGCCACGTCACAAGCGAAAATGAAGAGACACTTTGATCAGCGGGCTGTTGACCGTTCATTTCTGCCAGGTGACAGAGTGCTCCTTCTCCTTCCGGTGCCCGGCTCCTCTCTCTCCGTTAGGTTCTCTGGTCCTTATGTTGTAGAGAGAAAACTCAGCAAGACTAACTACATTATTCAGACCCCGGATCGCAGACGTCTCACTCGGGTGTGTCATGTCAACATGATGAAGCTGTACAACTCTCGTGAACCTTCAGCTGTGCCATCTGTGGTCCAAGAGCAAGTGGTTACGTCTCCGATGGCTTCGGTGACCAAGGTGGAGATTACTCCAGATGAAGATGGGTTGGTGTTACGAGGTGCTGAGCCTCAAAGTGCTCGACTAGGTAATTCTGTGATATTGTCAACCCTAACACAATACCTGTCCCACCTTCCTGCTGAATAGAGCAATGATATTATAACACTCATATCGGGATTCCCATCTCTGTTCAGTGATATCCCGTCTCAAACCACTGTCATAAAACATGATGTGGTGCTCACTAACCCTACACCAATCAAACAGCGCGCTTATCGGGTTAGTCCTGCAAAGAGGGAAATCATAAAACAGGAAGTTGAGTATCTTCTTCAGAATGGATTTGCAGTGCCAAGCTCCAGCTCTTGGAGTTCACCATGTCTCTTAGACACTAAGTCAGATGGAAGCCCAAGATTCTGTACAGACTTCCGAAAGGTGAACTCTGTCACTGTACCCGATGCACATCCCTTACCCCTTATCGATGACTGCATTGATGAAATAGGGCCTGCAAAATACATCACTAAACTCGATATGTTAAAAGGGTATTGGCAAGTGCCTTTGACACAGCAAGCATCTGAGATTTCAGCTTTTGTCACCCCTGACCACTTCCTGCAGTATACGGTTATGCCTTTTGGCATGTGCAATGCCCCTGCAACGTTTCAGAGACTGGTTAACAAACTGTTGGGAAACATCCCTAACTGCCGAGCATACTTAGATGACATTGTTGTGTATAGCAGTGACTGGTCCACCCACATAGCTACATTAAAAGAAGTCTTCATTAGCCTAGACAGTGCGTCTCTCACTTTGAACCTTGCCAAATGTGATTTCGCTAGAGGCAGTGTCCTCTACCTTGGCCAGCAAGTTGGTCTAGGGCAAGTGCGCCCTGCAGATGCCAAAGTCATTGCGATTAGGGAGTTCCCCCAACCAACCACCAGGAGAGAACTGCGGCGGTTCCTTGGGATGATAGGATATTACCGACGGTTTTGTAAAAATTTCTCTTCTGTTGCTGCCCCTCTCACTGATTTAACCAGCCCCTCAAAGCCGTTTATTTGGTCTGGGAGTTGTCAGCAGGCTTTCGAAAGCCTTAAGGGCTTACTTTGTTGCACCCCTGTTTTGTCTGCTCCTAACTTCTCTTTACCATTCAAACTGGAAATAGATGCCAGCGCAGTTGGGGCGGGAGCGGTGCTTCTCCAGGAGGATACCCAGGGCATTGACCATCCTGTGAGTTACTTCTCTCGGAAGTTTGACAAACACCAGCTCAGGTATTCTACCATTGAAAAGGAGACCCTTGCTTTGTTGTGGGCCTTGCAACATTTTGAAGTCTATACAGAGTCAGGTCAGAGGTCAGTCCAAGTATTCACAGATCACAACCCTTTAGTTTTCCTCTCCAAGATGTATAATCACAACCAGCGGCTTATGCGTTGGTCACTGATTATTCAGAATTATACCCTCACAATCCATCACAAAAAAGGTTCAGAAAACATTGTAGCAGACGCACTCTCCCGTGCTGTTTAGAGAGGTCACCAAACCCTAAGTTTGGTTTTTGAAGGGTGAGAGTGTTACGTGCCAAGGGGTGTGGCTTTGCTTTTGTACGCTGTTTTGTGTTCTATTCATCTTTCAGGCATCAGGCCTCCTCTGATTGGCCAGTTCGAAGTTGATTGGCAGGGGTCTATTGGCTGGACTGGGCTCAGTTGGCCAATCACACTCCAAGGAACACTACAAATGAGCCGCTCCCTGGCCAGCTGGGGGCTGCTGGCTTCTGCTTTGACAAACATTTGCGAACAAGCATCTTTATGTTGTGTGTGGTGGGAGGCTGGACAGGTAAGCCGGGGTACCCTATACACTGGTTGTAGATTTTACTCTGTTAGTCACACTAGGTTATGCGGTTGATGCCACCCTTGTATGTTTTCACTGACTTTTATCGAGTAGCTAGGTAGGCCTTTTGTTTTGCATTTTTCTTTCAGTTAAGCTAGGCCCTGGAAGCTACTGACCTCTTTTTGTTTTATTACTTTCTTTGATTTGGATCAACCGCCCAGTCCTCCTCCCCCACCTCTTTACTGTTGTTAAATTTGACTATCCAGGCAAGCGCCCAATAAATCCTGCCTGATACTTAACTGTTCTGTGGTCTTCCTCCTTCATTGATTGTGGTTGTCCAGTGTTGCTGTCTCCTTCCTACCTTTGCCTCCGCCATGGTGGGGGGGGACGTAACAGTCAGGCTCTGGTGGGGGAGCTGGCTCAGCGTGTCCATTTTTGAAAATATCCTCCATGAAATCTATGAAATGATGTTTCATCTCCGGTTTCCTATTCAAGGTACGGCGAAGTGACATCAGTCGGCTGAGGGCTTGCTCTCGATTATTTGGTAAACGTGGTCTTGGACTACGAAATGGCAGGGGAGCCACCCAGCTGTTGGAATCATCTTTCTTGAACTCCTTGTTCATGATCTGGAGGAAGATTTCATCTTCGATGGAGGGTGCCAGCTTATCATCCTCTTTTGAATGGCTGAAGACCAGCTCACCTAAGCTTGGCTGACTGGAAGTCAGTGTGTCAGGGGATATTAGCTGTTCCTCTATGAACTTTTCTTTGCAGATGATCCTGTTCTCACAAGGCTTGAAGTAGCTTGGTCGTCCATTTTCAAGGACATTGGTCTTGAATGTGTTGACAGTCGGCCGGTGAGCCTCACCGAGACAGACGTCACCGACTATTACCCAACCTAGATCCACTTGTTGGGCATAAGGTTCGTTGTGACGGCCGTTACGCTGACTGCGCACTTTGTGAACTCGGATGATGTCCCTCCCAAGTAACAAAAGTATCTCAGCTGATGCATCAAGAGGAGGGATCCTGTCAGCAATACACTTGAGATGCTTGTGGCTTTGGGCAGCTTCTGGAGTAGGGATTTCGTCCCTATTATTGGGAATCAGGTTGCACTCAATAAGAGTCGGCAATGATAAGTGCAACTGTCCATCAGCTGACTCCACCATAAATCCAGAGGCCCTT
Organism: Maylandia zebra; assembly: GCF_041146795.1. Lineage (NCBI taxonomy): Eukaryota > Metazoa > Chordata > Actinopteri > Cichliformes > Cichlidae > Maylandia > Maylandia zebra. The sequence goes on from NC_135181.1 coordinate 19,468,013, forward strand.
CTTCCAGCAGTCTCGGTGATTCCTGAGCATGTTTTGAGGGTATAGGGGGAAGCCTCACCCTGGATGTCAAACATGTCAAAGAATGCTGATCTGGCTAGCGACACATTGCTTTGGTCATCCAGCATCACGTATGTCCTCACCTTTTGGTCTGGGAGACCCTTGGGATACCAGACAGATTTTGGAACATGATTTACCTTTAAGACCCTCACCACACACGGCTGTGCATGAAGAGGCTGCTATGTCAGTGACACACTCGGTAGGCTCCCCACCATGCTCTGCAGAAGGTGGTCTGGAACTTGGAGCCCAAGGTGCCGGTCCAGGATGGAGTGCTGCAATGTGCCGGTCGCTGTCACACTCAGAGCAGTGGATGTCAGCTTTACACTCTTTAGCTTGGTGAGTTGCTGAAGCACAACATTTAAAACATATGGAATGCTCCACCAGGAAGCGTCTTCGCTCTGCAAGTGATCTTTCTCGAAAGCCTCGGCATTTCCTGAGGGAGTGAGGTTTCTTGTGGAGAGGACACTCTCTGTCTAGATCAACGGTGAGTCCTTTGGAGGACTGAGAGGTGGGGGGGTTTCCTACCTCAGTTTTACTTACGGATAAAGGAGGTTTGGATTTCCATTGTTTGGAGAAGGATCCGTCACCTTTGAACACAGCTGAACCGAAGTTAGCAAAAGCAAAGCTAGGATCATTTCTCATCTCTGCATGGTTATACACGAAGTCCACAAAAAATGAGAAAGGGGGATATGGAACTTGGTGCTCCCTCTTATAGCGAGACCCCTGAGTTATCCACTGTTCTTGGACATTGTGGGGCAGTTTCTCCGCTATAGGGTTTATTCCCCTTGCAGTGTCTAGGAAGCTGAGCCCTGGCAAATATCCCTCTTGCTTAGCAGCTTCGATCTCTAGGAGCAGGTCTCCGAGTTCTTGAAGCTTCTGGTGATCTCTATTTGAAAGCTTTGGGAAGTGGTTCAATCTATCGAAGAGAGAAGCTTCAATGGCCTCTGGAGAGCCATAACACTTGTCCAGCCTTCGCCAAAGCATGTTCAAACCCATGAATGGATTGTTGACATAAACTGCCCTTATCCTCTTGGCGTGGTGTAGCGACTCCCCACCAAGCCACTTAATGGGCAGGTCCAGTTCTTCACTAGGTTTGAGGCTAAGTCCCTCCACAGCGTTAACAAAGCTAGATTTCCATGACAGATAACTAGCAGGCTGGTTATCAAACACTTTTAGTCCAGCTGTGACAAGGTCTCGACGCGCCAGATATACAGCTAACTCAGATACACCTTGAGCCTCCAGTGGTGAGCGGGGTGGAAGTTGGTTTGTTGAGTCTGTGCAGCGATGTGTGTGCATGGAGGGGACATCTCTATCTGTGTTAAAAGACAGAGGGTCAGGGCGATTCTTTCTCTGGTTGCCTGGGTGCAGGCCTTCAGCCGAGCAAGCAGAAGGATACGGCTGTTGTGTGTCACGACTGATGCGATGAACTTTGATATCTGGGAGGTGTCTGTGTTGTGGTACAGAAGCAGCAGCCTGTGTTTCTTTCTCATTTTGAGCTAAAGCATAACTCTGCCCTGAAGAGAAATGTGCTTGGATGAACTCACCAGTTCGCTGTAATGACTGCTTCGTTGCTTGAGCATGACTGGCTTTACTCCCAAGGTCACAGTTGTCTAAATCTGCAGCAGCCTCAAACACTTGAGCCTCTGCTTCACACTCTTCTTTTAGTGCATTCAATGTAGCCTCTATGCGTGCTTTCTCCACTTGCATGTCTATTTGACGTTTGGCATAGGCTGCTCGCGTGCGTGCAGCTTCCGCCTTGGCACGAGCTTTAGCAGCAGCGGCACTAGCTGAAGATTTATTTGAACTTTGCTTGGAAAATGCAGCTGAGGCAGCACACTCTGACCTAACCTCCAGGCTCTGAATATCGGCGTCAATAGGGTTTGAGCTGGACATTGTTTAATACAGGCAGGTGAATGGGTCTTCAAATCCCGTAAAAAGATACAGAAGAAGCGAACGTAGCCTCTTTGATGTTTTTCTTCTACTTACTTACTGGTTACTGGTGGCGAAGAAATAGGCTGCCGAGATTCCTTCAAAGCTTGATGTGATGGGCCATCTTTTCACTGTTCTGTCCTCACTAAGCGTTGTCCTCAGCTGTAGACTCAGCTATACAGACAGCTAAACACTCTCCTAATCAAAATCCAGGGAACAGGCCAATGTGTTGAGTTGGATGATTTAATAAGGAAAAAGTGTGAAACTGTTGACAAAACCAGAAATAAACCAATAAAAAAGTTGCCTCAATATACAGTATAACAAACACATATTCAAAAATATGAGCACAATATTTATCTGCTTAGTGAGTGCCCGAATAAAACATCAAATGAAATCACACTCATGATCAAAACGTTAAAGAAACCACATGACATATGAGCTAGCTTAACCTTACTAGCTTAGGTTATACATGCATTCAAATTAAATTCTAACTACAAACTATATCACGCCTTCACAACAAATAATAATGCACACAAGTTGTCTCAGTGATAACAAACAATATTACTCACAGATGATGCCGTTTATCAACTTGTGAAGGCATGGATGGCAACAGATTAACGGAGGTGAAACTGCCTCTGGCTAGATCTTACAGAGTAAAAAAAAACACACACAAACAACCACTAGAGGGCAAACTGCTGCAGAACAGAAAATACCTAATGCCAGCATAGATCTGCTACCAGTAACGGTAAGCTGAAGATATGTCATGCAACGACCAGCGAACTTCGTAACACACTTTCAACATTGCATGTTGACTAAATTCATTGTTAATTATACTTCATGTAGTATTTAACCTAATAAGTTTTTTTTCTTTTTCTTATTCAAGCACTAGTATTTTTCCACTGCGTTTTCCCCCTCCATTATTGTTGTTGCATTTTCACCATTTTGTCTTTAACACAGCAGCTTCACTGCAGAGTTGTTTCTTGTCATGCCAGTTGTCTAAGTTTATTTTACAGTCAGTGTTCTTAAACCCAACCTATTAAATTCACCAGTTACTATGTTGTGTTGTTATTAGGCATTTTTGCTTTTTACATATGAGCTGCAGAAGGAGATTTTTTAAAATCAAGACACTCTTTTAGGAGCTCTTCTAGCCCCTCTCGGTAATCTTCCAAGAAAATAATGACATGTTTTTATTAGGGCAGTGTTTCTTCCTTGAGCCATCAGAATGAAGCATTTTCAGAGCCTTTTTCTGATTTGGTTGAAGAAAGAACTAAATAGGATGGTATTTATGTAACACTTACCTATTCTTTGTGAGCATTCAAAGCACTTTTTACACTGGAAGCCATATTCACACACATACACACACAAACACACAATTATACAGTATAAAACATAGAATATAGTTTTTATCAAGTGAAACCTAAAAACGAGTATCAATTTAAAACCTACCAAAGTAGTGATCTCTCCCCTCCCCAAGTGGCTTACTTGTTTGGATCTATCCTTTAAATTTCGGCCATCTTGTGGCTGCATTTTTTTTGTCTCTCAAAGCATACTTAAGCCACTGATTGAGTGTGCCTGTTTCCAGTTTACAATGGCATGAGTTTGCTAAGGTTATTCTAGTTATTTGTGCATGGTCGTAGTCAATGAACCTCAGATCTTTGATGGGCAACTAATAAGAGACCAATTTGTAAAAGAGAGTTTGCTTTCACTGCTTTGAGATCAATCATGTTATCAATGTTTGGTGGAAATAGAATAAGCATTAAGTAAAACCAGTCCTCTCTAATATATCACCTTAACACAGCGGTCCCCAACCTTTTTTGAGCCACGGACCGGTTTATGCCTGACAATATTTTCACGGACCGGCTTTTAAGGTGTCGCGGATAAATACAACAAAATAAAACTAGTACCAGTACCGAAAAAAAGAAGATTTATTCATAAAAGACCCAGGAAAACAGAGTTAACGATAAAAACGATAACAAAATAACGCTAAAAACCAATAAAACCCCTGAAAACCATACATTTCACACCCGAGCCTCAACTCTCGCAGCCTGGCACCAAACGACTCACGGACCGGTATCGGTCCGTGGCCCGGGGGTTGAGGACCGCTGCCTTAACAGATAAACTCCAGGGCCCGTATCCCTAAAGAATCTTTGTGCAAAAAGTGGCTCCTAGCGGCCAAATTCTAAGAAAATTCTCAGAGTCATGACGTTTTCTTAGAATTTCCCCTAAAAGTGACATGACAATCCCAGTTAATATAAAAGCTATTCCTCAAGATTCCTAGCGCTTAAAAGGGCTCCTAAGGCGAGATCTGCTAAGAGCAGGGAAGAGGACTTTTAGTGGCTTAGGAGTTCCCCTAAGCAGCTGCACAAAATGGCCAACAGAAGAGGCAGGAGAGATGTCCTGCAAACACTGGATGTCAGGGAATTATTGAGATGCTACAGATTGGATCGTGCAGGAATCATGTTTGTGGTGGATCTCCTTAGAGATGCAATTACTTCACCAACTCGACGCCACAACGCTATTACACCGGAGACGAAAGTAATCACAACCCCGAGGTATTTGGCAACCGGGAAAATGCAACAATGCCAGCAGTGATGACTTGGGTCTGCAATCACAGACATTGCTAAAAGCTGAGCCGTGTTACCCTCGTTAAGACCACACTGGACTTGTAACTTTGTGATTTCTACTTCATTAAGGACAGCCTCTTGAGATAGGCCATCTTGTTTTCAACGGGGTCCATATGGGAGTGAAAGTACAAAATATGCCAGCTAGGATATTAATATGAGCAAATAAGACACGAATCATTATTTGAACAGGGTGTAATGAGTTTAAGTTTTCACATATTTTAGATTCTAATGGCTATAACCCCTACAGCTTACTATTCATTTTCCAGATATTTTCTTGAATGTGAAATATTATTTACAATTACAGTCAGCATAAGATTAGAGTGTATAATATGTTTATTGATTTGAGGGTACATCCTTTGCTCATTATCACCAAAAGCTCATTTCCATCAAACTTGTAGGATCAACCAATCACGGCTTTTGAAATGATGACTCATACCTAGCAACGGGGTCAACCACACCTCCTCACTAAGATAGGATTTTCCATCCATTCCTTGCTCAGAGTTCACTGAAAATGTTCTGGAATCACTTCTAAGCTAAAACTCCTGGCAAGGAATTTTTAGGTTAAGTTAGGAGCTCTCTGAGAGGATTCTCAGAATCTTTAGGGATACGGGCCCTGATTTCTAACGAGCTTAGAGAAAGATGTAAAGGAACTGGAATGAAAATTGAAGACGTTTTCAATAACTCATAAACGGCTATGATATGCTGCTAATACTCTTTAAACCCCTGTAGATATTGGCAGTTCAGTATGTTGTTCAGTGCTCCAGCCTTTAATTTAGCTATGATTTTTTTTTTTTAGTAATATACTGTATTTTAGCACACTTTTTGAAAACAGTGTAGGCCTGTATTTCTGTTTTTCATTGCTTGTGACTGAATAACTGAACTTACAGCTTGAGCCTCAAGAACTAGTGATGTGCTATACCACTGATTTCCTTTCCGATCCGATACCAACTAAAATTCAGGGTGGTATCGACGATACTGATCCGATACCGATACTTTGTACAAAAACTTAATGTTTCATTGTATTTCATAATACAATATATTATTGTATTATTTTAATTGTAATAATAATATAATAATAGAGCTTTATAATGATTAAAGGACATTAGACTACTTGTTCTTATTGCTAATAATGCAGAATATTCATATAGAAATAACAAAAACCTGAAGTTGTGCGCTATTTGAGCATGTTGCCTGCCTGCAGCACTAAAGGACTCCGCTAGAGACGTCTGTCTTGCCCTAGCAGCACCTGTCCCTCGCCTCCTCTTCAGTTCGCCTCAACATAAGTTCATCATATTCTGTGATATGATTTACCCTGAGGTGTTTGATGAGGTCAGTGGTGTTGCCACAACACCTCACTGTCTTGCCACATATTGCAAACCGCGTCTTGGCTGTTTGTGGAGGTAAAATCCGTCCACACATGACTCCGTTTCCGCTCAGCCATTGTTGTGAGTGCGCACGCCAGGGGCTGCGACACATTTATACAGCCATGTTTCGCATATGACTATGAAAGGAGTAGTCATATGTCTAAATTGGAAGTATGTCTATGAAGGTTCTCAGTCATCCAGGTCATCGTAGTCTAAGGAGCTTGGAAAGAATTGTTTCCATGAAGCACTTGCTGGTGTCTAGTCAAAGGAGTTTTCAAAGAAAAGTGTCTAGACTTCTTTAAGTTGCTTGAAGACGTTTCACCTCTCATCCGAGAAGCTTCTTCAGTTCTAAGGGTCAAATGGTGGAGAGTCCCAGATTTAAACCCAGTGGGAGTTTCCCCCCAAAGAGGGACAAAGGACACCCTGATGATCCTCTACCTAATCACATGAGCAGAGGTGTGAAAATGGGTGTGGGTCACTCCTCTTTCAAACCATCTGTCCTCTCTGTCCATGTGAACATTGGCATCCTCGAAAGAGTGACCTTTGTCCTCCAGATGCAGATGAACTGCTTAGTCTTGTCCTGTGGAGGTGGCTCTTCTATGTTGTGCCATGCGCTTGTGAAGTGGCTGTTTGGTCTCTCCAATGTAGAGGTCTGGGCATTCCTTGCTACACTGTACAGCATACACCACATTGTTAAGTTTGTGTTTTGGAGTTTTGTCTTTCGAGTGAACCAGTTTTGTCTGAGTATGTTGCTGGGTCTGAAGTACACTGGGATGTCGTGCTTGGAGAAAACTCTCCTGAGTTTCTCTGATACACCGGCTACATAGGGGATGACAATGTTGTTGCGGCTGTCTTTCTTATCCTCCCTCGCTGGTGTCTGGCCTTCTTTTCTGTGCATCTTTGCTGACTTTATAAATGCCCAATTAGGATAGCCGCATGTTTTAAGTGCTTCCTTTACATGTGTGTGTTCCTTCTTTTTCCCTTCAGGCTTAGAGGGAACATTTTCTGCCCGGTGGTGTAGGGTCCTAATTACTCCAAGTTTGTCTTCCAGAGGGTGATGGGAGTCAAGGAGGAGGTAATGGTCTGTGTGTGGGGGCTTCCGGTAAACTTCATTGTTGAGGTTGCAATTCTCTTCAATGTGCACAGCGCAGTCCAGGAAAGGCAAACAGTCATCCTTTGTGTCTTCCCTGGTGAACTTGATGTTTTTATCCATGGCGTTAATGTGCGCAGTGAAGGATTCCACTTCTTGTGTTTTGATTTTGACCCAGGTTTTGTCTACATATCTGTACCAGTGGCTGGGTACTGTTTTACCCCGGTTCTTTTTATTCCTCGAGCATCCAGAGACTGCACCGGAGCTCAGTAGTTATTTTCACAAAACCTTTATTCGTCTTTACTCATCTTTTACTCATCTTCATTTAAGCATGCATCTTCTAGAAGTGAAGACGAGGCTGGTGTGTCCCTCTCCAAAAAATCTTCACCGCTTTGTTCGTTACAGCCAGCTTTATAGAGGCGTCCCCATCATAAAACCCCCTACGGTGTGCTGCAAACTCTGTGTCTGTATCTATGTCCACGAGCACATGAATGCCTACATGTGCGCGTTCCCGCGTGTCTATGTGAGTGCTCGTGTGTGACTGTGTACGCATACCTGTGTGTATGTGTGAGTGCACATGAGTGAGTGTGCGTGTGGATGTGTGTGCGTGTGCGTGACAGTTAAAGCACTGTGGGTGTAGGTGACTCCCTAGGTCATAAAACCCATCTCCCTTCCAGACCACAGTTATCCAGTTACAAATGTTGAGACCCCCACCCAAACATTCTCTGGGAAATTTCCACTCAGCATTAACTGCTCTCTGTTTTACTTTCACATTTCAAGTGGGGGAGGGGTCTCCTACAATCTACTCCTAAGTTCACGACACAGTGAGTCCTTTATTATATTGAGGGCAGTGTCTCTACAATAGTTCTACATTCTATGTTAACACATTTCTAAACTCTAAAATAAGCTAAACACTCCTACAGTACTCTCCCTTTAAAAGAGCCAAGAGCCTTTCTTTCCACTTCTTCCATGTAAAGGTTGGGCAGCCATGTTTTTGTCTGTAGAAGCCCTCGTTGTATTTGAAATATGTAGTGGTGAAGCAGAGGTCTAACAGTGTGCAAATCTGATCGGGTGTGAAGTTGGTCCTGTCTTCCAAGGAGCTGTCTTCTTGTAGTCGTTTTCTGATAGTCTCCACTGCCTCTGTGGTGCGTATGCAAGTGAAGAGGGAGACTACATCAAAGGACACCATGGTTTCATCTGGATCTAGGGTAAGTTTCTGGACCTTGTCGGTGAAGTTCTTGATGTGATGTGGGGTGTTCCCCACAAGAGGTGCCAGGATGGTAGCAAGGTGTTTCGAAATGTTGTAAGTGGCTGAGTTTATGCTACTGACAATGGGTCTGAGTGGGACACGCCCCCCCAAGTGGTACCCCAGATACTGTACCTCCCTCCGTCCAGCCTCACACTTCTTCAGGTTGGCCTTGAGCCCCACCTTCCTCAGAGACTCCAAGACAGCAGCCACCCGCTGCACATACTCCACCCAGGTGTTACTATGGATGATGATATCGTCCAGGTAGACAGCAGCATATGCAGCATTCGGACACAGTACCGGTCCATGAGCGTCTGGAAAGTGGCTGGGCTCCAAACAAGCCGACGGAACTGTGACGAATTGGTACAAACTGTACGGAGTGGAGAAGGCCAGTTTTTTCCTTGGGCTATGCAGACAGGGGGATCTGCTAGTAGCCCTTGGTTAAAACCAATGTAGCAGTGCCTAACCGGTACAGGAGCTCGTCGACCTGGAGCATGGGATAAGCATCAAACTGTGGCACGTGTGACAGAACAATTCATCTTGCAATAGTCGACACAGAACCGTATAGACCAGTGTTGGGCAAGTTACTTTGAAAAATTAATTAATTATAGTTACTAGTTACTTCTTCAAAAAAGTAACTAAGTTAGTAACTGAGTTACAAGATTCTAAAAGTAATTAATTACTTGAAAAGTAACTATTGCGTTACTTTAAAAAAATGTTTAACATTTTTTCCACGGTATTATTGGCCATTTTTAACAACTTTTGATTTTCCCCCAACATTTCACCTTTAAAAACTATTTACTTTGCTTGTTTGGTATCATCCTTTTCAGCACAACCTAACGTGTCTGAATTTACAGTTATGTTTTCATTTTGACATACTGTATTAACACAATTGATCTAAGCTCTAGCAAGCACTCTCATAAGCCGAGAGTGCTTGCTAGAGCTGTCCTCAGACAGTAAACGTGACGAAACTATTGAGGAAAAAACGCTGCATATTATGCACATATTGTTTATCATGACTCTGGTTTTACGTGGCCTATCAACACAATTTAAAAACTGGTATATATCACCTTGTTGCTTTGTCATCTTGAAGTGGTCATGTGATTGGCTTACCACGACTACTTTATTCTTCCTCAGTCAAACAGCAGCACTCATTGTTTTGCCCCCTTAGCTCCGGGTGTTGTGCCAAAAAGTGATCATCAGGCAGAAAGTGATTGCCGTCCTCGGGAGTGCGCGCAGCTGCTTAAAGCTGTATCACCCCGATAACTTACGTAGACGGCTACTTCCATACAGTACAACTGATGCGGTAAGCTGAAGACAGCTTTAACTGTCTGGTTGTTGAAAAATAGTAACGCGACCGCACCGCATTTTCTTGTTAGTAACAGTAATGGCGTTGTAACGATAGAAGTAGTAATTAGTTACTGAAAAAAGTAATGCCGTTAGTAACGCCGTTACCGTTACTTGTAACGCCGTTACCGTTACTTGTAACGCCGTTATTCCCATCACCGGTATAGACCCGTCTTTTTTCACAACCAAAACTATGGGGCTACACCAAGCGCTGCGTGACTCTTCTGTTACTCCTGTTTTCAGCATTTTGGCCAATTCCCTCTGAACAATTTGCCTCTTATGCTCAGGTAACATGTAGGGCCGTGAACACACAGTCACGCCAGTCACATGGGTATGGGTTTTGTCATACCCATGTGACCGGCCATTGGGTTGTAATGAGCCACCTGGAAAATAATTTCTTCTAGGCATCAACAACTGGGTGTGTCACAACACGATACAATCTGTTCCTAATCAAAAAAAAAATGAGGAAATGTCAGCGCTGCTTCAGGGCAGACCATCTGACCTCAATTCTTATCACCTGGTCAAAGGCTGAGCATAGGGTGTCATCATGAGTGCTGCCCAAGTGTGGCGGCACTGAGCCTCTCATTCAGCAGGAGCAGACAGAGAGTCCATTCCTCCGCAGTCGCCTGTGACACCTCCAGGAAGGCTTTGGGGTTTTGGGGGGAGCATCATCAGCACTGGCAAAGAGCCAGATCGAGTGGTTTTACAAAACCTTGCTTTGAGACCACACCCTGAACCCGCTTTTCCACTCCTCTCGCCCACCACAGAAACATCTTGTTCATAGTATAATTTTTTTTTAAATACAACCTGTAACTGCATGAAGGTCAGAGCAACCATTCAAATTATTTCAATATTTATTCAAACACATGTATCCTTTAAATTAGACAAGGGACAAATGTTTTTGTGCATGAAAATTTATTTTTTGCTTTAGCATTATTAGGTGTGAATGCGGGGGTGAATGTGAGTGGGAATGATTGTCTGTCTCTGTGTGTTAGCCCTGCGACAGACTGGTGACCTGTCCAGGGTGACAGCTCCAGCGACCCTGAAAAGGATAAGGGGAAGCGAATGGATGGATGGATGCTTTAGCATTATAATAAAATGTGTTGCTGAAACAGTAAAGTAGTTCTACACATTACAAGTGTTGCAGAAAATTATTGAACCTTATTGAAAATTTACTCAATACATCTCATTTGTCTCTTTAAATCATCTCATCATGTCATCAATCATTCAGACACATTTTAAAGCCATAGCAGGTCATGTTAATTAGTTTGTTTTTCAGAGGCGCATAAAGCATTCAACTACAGTAAAGAGTTTTAGACTTTCTCTTTCGGGTGGAAGTCTAGTTAAAAACAACTCTCTCTCGTTTGAGCTGCTCTCGGTTAAAGCGTTGGTTCAGCTTTTCCTGTTGCTGAAGTTGTTTCAGTTGCTGTAGTTGTTGCTGCAGTTCCTGCTCTACCTGCAGTTCTCCTCTTTGTCTGCAACGTTGTATTGCGCTGTGGTCAGAGAGAAATGACAATTTAGATCCACATGCAACAAGAGTAGTTGTCAAGCATTTGCAATAATTGTAGAAGCACAAGTTCTTACCGATGGATAGCCTTGCCAGCTGAATAAAAGAAAAAAGAGATGGAAATAATGTAGTATGAATTTGACACAGTATTATACATATAATATTAATGCAGGATGTACAATGCAATTATACCATTCAAAGGGAATGTGCCTGTAGTGTACATCTTACCATACTATAATTCATATAATATAAAACACAGTAATGCAGGATGTATAATGCTGTTACCGTAACTGTAGTGTACAACTTACTTATCCTAAATTAGCTTTGTCTAGAAATGATAATTGAGCTGCGATCATGGTATCTGATACCACGGCCAAAAACCTATTTTTTGCTGATAAAAGACTTTGAGGAAGCTAGCTTATGTTTTTGTGTTAACTGTATTATAGTGAGGAAGTAATGATCACTGGCATTCCTAATTTTAAGTAAACAAAGGTAAAATAAATGAGGCGAGGGTAAGATGTTTTCAATATTAGACAATTTTACAGGTCAACTTTAAATTTTTAAGCCCATAAGCCTCCAGCCAAATCTGACATTAGCTGTTGCTTTTAAATAAAATCAGACACCTCACTTTTTCAGAGAAATTGGTTCTCATCCTCATAAGGTTCCCGTGTAAAAATATGCTATTGTCCAAACTTAAACCTTGGTGTGTTTCTTTCTAAAATTTTAAATGTATTAAATATTTAATGTATATGTATGTGTTTATGGTTATGCATATAGTAAACTTATGATTTACATAGGAAATGCGAGCAAAGAAACTGGTAAACATAGTAGTCCAACATTAAATTAACATTAAACACTGTAATGTTATTACAGTAGTTACACATCTCCATTCGTACATTTTCTACAATTTCTACATAGATGATGATTGTTAGAATACATGAGAACGGGTTACTGTAAAAAAAAATCTAAATATCAACAAGATTACCATGAATAATTCCACCGATAATATGGGAAATAAAGCCTTCCCCAGGTTCAGCCATGAGGACGACCATCGACAGCACAAGGAACAGTATAGTGCACTTCATCCTAGAGATAAGAATCAGAGAAATCCTATTACTTTATTTAAGTTGAATTTAATGGCTCTTTTTGAGTTATCAAGTTTAAGTAGTTTTTTTTAAATTACATACCTTAAATACATACCTTTCTGATTGAGAGGGAATTCAACTGTTGGCTATGGAAAGTAAGTGGTGTAAGGCCTACAAGTAATGATCGCTGTGTGTTTGCACATCTCTTTATATACCAGTTGTTGAATTACTTTATGTGTTGCTTGTGCAATACAGGATGGAAAAAGTAGACTATTACATGGTATTTTGTAATGTACAATGAGCAATTATCTCTGTCAATGAGGTTATGTTTGCATGTGTGTGCGTTTCATTGTTTCTGCCTGTGCGCGGTTGAAAAGTTCAGAATGAATTCTGATACAATTTTGTATGATTGTAGAGTGGTGTTATCTTTGTGTCTTTTATACACCAAGGTCATCAATGTAGTGATTTATTGATGTTCATCTTCTTACGATCAGAATATCCCACTTTTTATTAGCGTCTCTTCATGAAAGAGTTTGCAAGCTCATAGAGTTAGTTACATTTTTTGGTAATTTTGCCAAGAATTTAAAAAAAAGGGAATAAAGTGGAGACTTTCAGCTTCCTTTGACAAAAAAATTTAGATAATTGTTCAGGCATTACCAACATTTTCAAACCCAGTCCCTGATTTCCAGGAGTTAAAAAGTAATTGGAAAACTTACTGACAGATCGATTCACAGCTAGGTGAGATCTGTTCCTTTTTTGTTCAATGGCCAATCAGGCACATAAAATGACTGAAGCTGTGGCACACACCATTTATGATGGTGATCTGATTAAAGAGTTTTTTGAATAATCATTTGAAATATCCATATTTTTTCTGTCTACAATTAGAATGCTAGTATACATAAATAAGTTAGAATGACTAAAGCAAACATAAGATTTTCATTTTGGTCTGTAATAATTCATATTTCCCATCCGTTGACATACATGTAAGGGCAGAACTAGGAATAGGATTTAGGAGCTAGTTCTCGTAGAGAGGTTCAGTTCTCAATAGTTCACTTCTTTGGAATGGTTTGTCTGCTTGCCTGTCAATCCGGCTTATCGGTTCCAGATGCACTTGTGTTACAATCACTTGATTTAAGTTTGTCTGCTGAAGGGAGAAAAATTATGTCTGAAGTGTAGTGGTGTGCGGATTCTTCCGATACCAGTAATTTATGTTCTAGAATCGATTCTCATATTAAAATATCGATATTTTAGTACTTTGGGGTAAATTTGTAGTTTTTCATTAACAGGAACACAGTGGAAAGAAACTATATCGTTCGGATCATCTAAACTGGAAGAAACTACTTCCTCTTACGCCTTTCATAGTCATATGCGAAATAGGGCTGTATAAATGTGTCGCAGCCCATGGCCAGTGTTGCCAACTCCTCAGTAAGGAAAATCAGTCAGTCTGTCTGTCTGTCTGTCTGTGTGTGTGTGTGTGTGTGTGTGTGTGTGTGTATGTATCTATCTATCTATCTATCTATCTATCTATCTATCTATCTATATATATATATATATATACATATACACACACACACACACACACACACACACACACACACACACATATATATATATTAGGGGTGCAACGATACACAAAATTCACGGTTCGGTTCGGTTCGGTTCGATACTTTGGTGTCACGGTTCGATATTTTTTCGATACAAAAAAATGTTCATGCCTTTTTAATTTGTCATTTATTAAAATTATAAATATATATTTTAACTCAAAAGTACAGTTTTTAAATTTAACCCTAACCCTTGTGCGCGTTTTTTATTTTGACAGCGAATGTGCACCTGCGGACCACTTATGTGCAGCCCTGGTTATTTAGCTCGTCATATTGCAGCCACAGAAATTATTTTGTCCATGAAACCATAAAGCTGCACTTTCTTTTTGCCTTATAGTCTCATTTGTCATAACTTCTCCGTTTTGTGGTAAGCTTTTCTTTGGCTGTCACTTCTTCACCCCGACCTGTCTTATTTGGCTCAGCAGAACTAAAATATATATACTGCTACTTTTACACACGGACTCACATAAGCTCAGCGATTCTCTGCGCGATCAACCTCTCACATGTTTAAGCTTGCTGCGGGAGATTTCACTTGTCATGTTTGCATAGTAAGCTAACGATTAATAAGACGATGTCAGAGGAATTGGTGCACAAATTATCATCACTCACAGATCAGTGCTGTCATTGCAAAGTGAAAGCAAAAAAACAAGCGCAAATTCAAACGCGACTTCAATATGTCACATATTGACAGTGGCTCACCGATGCCAATGACATAATTACCCAGCTACATTTCTGAAAGAATGCAAAAGCATTGACATATATTTTTCCTACAATAGCCCGACGGGCAGGAAAGAGATAGATTTTTGTAGCCCGACTGGAAAGATCGCTAGCTCCAGGACGTCAGGCTAGCGATTTTGCAAGCCCTGTATCTGATTGAGGAATCACTCATCTTTGGAAAAGAGAGTTTATTACAGAGAAATGTCTCTTTCCAAAATAAAAGCTATACTATCCGCTTCTTCTGGGCTATATTCTCAGCAGCATAAGGAGAATCACGTGCTAACAGCTGTCTAAATGACTCGGCTAAAGTTAGTAGCATGCTTGTTGTTTTTGTCTTTGCACTAGGATGATGTCGGCGTAAATGTGCAGTCATATTCGTTGTGTTCCCACTAGTGCTTTCAGGTTAATCTCGTTGAAATGACCTTAACGCCACAACACGGCAAATCTCCGTTAACGAGCTACCGCCGATCGCCCCGTGCATGGGGCTAGACGGCCAACACGTTAACAAGCTAACTGCGCTAACACACTAGTTCACACCAATGTAATTAAGCATTGCATGGCACATCCAACATACTGTTTTACTTTAGTCCATGACTCGCTTACCTTCAGGGTCATACGTCACATGAAAACCAAAATAATTCCAAACGCCAGATCTGAATGAGGGTGGGGGAGGTCCATCTTGCAAGGAGAGCTTAACTTCTGTCTCGCTAGCTTGCCCTGCGCTCTTCCTTCTGACTATGCTGTCTGTGTTGAGCGCTCAGTGGATCTGCGCTCGACAGTGCAGCCTAGGCGGAGTAGTCGAACACAGATTCACTGAGCGCTCAACACAGACAGCATCGTCAGAAGGAAAGTTGATAAAATAAATTACAAATGTTGTATTGTTCGATACATATGCGTACCGAACCGAAAGCACTGTATCGAACGGTTCAATATCGATACGAATATCGTTGCACCCCTAATATATATATATATACACACACACACACACACACACACACACATACATATATATATATATATATGTGTGTGTATATATATATATATATATATATATATATATATATATATATATATATATATATAGCAGCTGGATAGTGTAGTGGTTAGGCTACACGCCTTTGGACCAGAGGTTCGCAAGTTGGATTCCCGCCTGGGGCGTAAGGGTCCTAAGGCTAGACGCCCTAAGCTAAGCAAGCCTACAGACATGAGCGAGACAGATAAATATGAAGGCATGCCGGCTCGGACGTCGCCCAGATCAACAAGGTCCGCGTCAGGTGTTGAGGAACCAGGGCACCCTGACGAGAAGTGGGCTACTCGAACAAGAAGGCATCGGTGGGCAAGAGACGAAAACAGGGCATTGTTGGAATACTACTACGCAAGTAACCCTGGCGGGACCTATGGATTCTTCGATACCCAACATCCACAATGACGGCGAAACAACTAGTAGCTCAGTGTTACAACATTCGAAAGAAGGGACTGCTCTCACAGCTAGAGATTGATGAGGTACAACATGAATGCTACGGCAAGGGGGAGCCAGGACGCCAGGTCAGGTCACCCCCACCCGAGATTGGGTACCAAGCCCCAAGTGTGATAGGAGAAGGATCGTTGAGTCCGAGAGGAACTGACCTGAAAGATAGGATCATGGCCAAGCTTGAAACCTGGACCCCCGTAGCCAGTTACCAAGATTACGTGAAGTACCTTTAGAAGGTCTGCTAGATGATGTTAATGCAGCACTACGGACGATACCTAGAACCACGATTACCGACACTAACAAGCTGATCTACAATACGGCAGCAGTGATCAGTGAGATGCTTGGCTACAAGTTGAACAGCCACAAGGGGCAGTACCCTCCATGGAGAAGGAGGCTAGAGGCTAAGATCAAGGTAGCACGGAGAGAGGTTAGCCAACTGTCGGAGTTGCAGAAAGAAAGAAAAAAAAATACACAGAAACATTGGAAATCAGTTTTTGGCAGGCAATCACTTTTTGGCACAACACCGGCAAAAGTGACCCAAAATAGGCACTTTCAATTAGGAGTTACTTTGTGTGTGTGTGTTTATACGTAGTTGGACCACACATCACAACAGTGGTGTGTGGTTGGAGGATGTGTTTGTGCGGGGGGTGGCGCAAACATCTTTCTTGTAAAACAAAGGGGGGCATAGTAAAAAAAAGTTTGGGAACCACTGCATTAAGTAAACAAGCTCTGTGCAATTTATCATCTGAACAGATAAGTTCCTGATTTCTAACCAGGTTGCTCATCATGTGAATTGGAATCCAGTGTGAAGACCTTTTTTTTTTTTTTTCTTAAATTTTATTTCTGCATTTAAATTAAACATAACATGCTTATACAAATCAACCGAGAACAATTACTGTCTTTAACATTTGTGAACTTATGAGCATGAAAGGAAAAAAAAAAGAGAAAAAAAAAAAGAAAAAGAAAAAAAAGAAGAGGAAAAAAAAACAACAACCAAAAAAAAAAAAAAAAAAAATTATAACAATATTAACAAAATAAAGAGTGAAATAGACTAAAAAATAAATAAATAATAATAATTCACGTGGAGTGTGAGGCATAAATTATGATCAGTTATTCTTTTAAGAATTCTAGAAATGGTTGCCAAATCATACAAAAACTCGCCAGTTTCCCCTTTCTATCAAATCTTATCTGCTCCACCCTGGCCACAGACACCATCTCATTAAGCCACCTGTTAAAACACGGGGCCGAAGAAGACCGCCACTGTAAAAGAATAAGTTTCTTTGCAGCCAGCATACCCATTGTAATTATCTGTTTTTGTGAAAAGGAAAAAGATTCGACTGATGCAAATGATCCAAGTATAGCCAATGTACCATCACGTGGTATTTTTTTCCTAAATTGGTTTGAAAACCACATAAAAATCTGGCTCCAAAAAGCATTCAAAACAGGGCAATGCCAAAATAAATGTGCAAGGGAACCTTCACCAACTTTACATCTGTCACATAAGGGAGATACAGAATTATAGATCCGGTTAAGTTTGAGTTTAGAAAAGTGTAGTCTATGAATGACTTTAAACTGGATTAGTTTATATCTGGCATTTATTGAGCCTTTCTGAATATTGGACAAACAATTTGACCATTGCTCTTCAGACAGAGAGACCCCGAGGTCTTCAGCCCATGTTTTCCTAATTCGGTCGGAATCAACTGGGATTGTAAAGCACTTAACAAACTGAGATATCAAATGTTTAAAATTTGCTTTCCGAATTATATCAAAGTAAGTATAACTTCGTGGCTTCAGTGGAAAGTCTGAAAAGTTTTGTTGAACAAAATTCCTTATTTGAAGATAACGAAAAAAATGTGATTGAGGTAACTGAAACTTTTCTTGAAGTTGAAGGAAGGACATAAATTTGTCATCTGTATATAAGTCCTCAACGTACAGTGGGGCAAAAAAGTATTTAGTCAGCCACCGATTGTGCAAGTTCCCCCACTTAAAATGATGACAGAGGTCAGTAATTTGCACCAGAGGTACACTTCAACTGTGAGAGACAGAATGTGAAAAAAAAATCCATGAATCCACATGGTAGGATTTGTAAAGAATTTATTCGTAAATTAGGGTGGAAAATAAGTATTTGGTCACCTCAAACAAGGAAAATCTCTGGCTCTCACAGACCTGTAACGTCTTCTGTAAGAAGCTTTTCTGTCCCCCACTCGTTACCTGTATGAATGGCACCTGTTTGAACTCATCATCTGTATAAAAGACACCTGTCCACAGCCTCAAACAGTCAGACTCCAAACTCCGCCATGGCCAAGACCAAAGAGCTTTCGAAGGACACCAGGAAAAGTATTGTAGACCTGCACCAGACTGGGAAGAGTGAATCTACAATAGGCAAGCAGCTTGGTGTGAAAAAATCAACTGTGGGAGCAATCATCAGAAAATGGAAGACATACAAGACCACTGATAATCTCCCTTGATCTGGGGCTCCACGCAAGATCTCATCCCGTGGGGTCAAAATGATCATGAGAACGGTGAGCAAAGATCCCAGAACCACACGGGGGGACCTGGTGAATGACCTGCAGAGAGCTGGGACCAAAGTAACAAAGGTCACCATCAGTAACACACTACAACGGCAGGGAATCAAATCCCGCAGTGCCAGACGTGTTCCGCTGCTGAAGCCAGTGCATGTCCAGACCCGTCTGAAGTTTGCCAGAGAGCACATGGATGACACAGCAGAGGATTGGGAGAATGTCATGTGGTCAGATGAAACCAAAGTAGAACTTTTTGGTATAAACTCAACTCGTCGTGTTTGGAGGAAGGAGAATACTGAGTTGCATCCCAAGAACACCATACCTACTGTGAAGCATGGGGGTGGAAACATCATGCTATGGGGCTGTTTTTCTGCCAAGGGGACAGGACGACTGATCTGTGTTAAGGACAGAATGAATGGGGCCATGTATCGTGAGATTTTGAGCCAAAACCTCCTTCCATCAGTGAGAACTTTGAAGATGAAACGAGGCTGGGTCTTCCAACATGACAATGATCCAAAACACACCGCCCGGGCAACAAAGGAGTGGCTCCGTAAGAAGCATTTGAAAGTCCTGGAGTGGCCTAGCCAGTCTCCAGACCTCAACCCCATAGAAAATCTGTGGCGGGAGTTGAAAGTCCGTGTTGCTCGGCGACAGCCCCAAAACATCACTGCTCTCGAGAAGATCTGCATGGAGGAATGGGCCAAAATACCAGCTACTGTGTGTGCAAACCTGGTAAAGACCTATAGTAAACGTTTGACCTCTGTTATTGCCAACAAAGGTTATGTTACAAAGTATTGAGTTGTATTTTTGTTATTGACCAAATACTTATTTTCCACCCTGATTTACGAATAAATTCTTTACAAATCCTACCATGTGGATTCATGGATTTTTCTTTCACATTCTGTCTCTCACAGTTGAAGTGTACCTCTGGTGCAAATTACTGACCTCTGTCATCATTTTAGGTGGGGGAACTTGCACAATCGGTGGCTGACTAAATACTTTTTTGCCCCACTGTATTTCAATCCCTTTTCCCCCCATTCTAAAAACACCCTATCCATTTTACCTGGTTTAAACACGTAGTTATGTATTATTGGCATTCCTACTGAAAAATCATGTAGTTTGAGATATTTCCTAATTTGACTTAATATCTTTAAGGAGTGTTTAACAACAAAATTACGACTGAGCGAATTATTACAAGAACCCGTGTTAGAAAACAATAAGACCGGTAATGAGGCTTCAGATACTGTTGTTGCCTCTACCTGGAGCCAGATCGGAAGCTTGTCATGACAATAATCAATAGGTGAACCCCACTGCCAGTACAATAGAGCTCTTGAATTTGCTGCCCAATAATAATGTCTAAACACAGGGAGACCTAACCCCCCGCAGGAAGTGTTTTTTTGAAGATGAGCCATGGATATCCGAGGGGGTTTTCCTGCCCAAATGAATGAGTGAATCAATGAATCAAGCTGCTTAAAAAATTTAACTGGCAAATGAATAGGAAGGTTTTGAAAAAGATATAAAAATCGTGGCAAAGACACCATCCTAACTGCATTTATTCGACCGATCAGAGACAGAGGAAGCAGTTTCCATTTTCTAATATCCTCTTTGAGCTTATCCAACATTTCCAGGAAATTCAATTTATAAAGGAGTTTGGGATTTTTAGAGATCTTAAGACCAAGATAAGTAAAAGACATAGTTACTAATTTGAATGGGAGTGCGCTGAGGAACTTTGGGCATAGATTATCTGTTATTGGCATAAATTCAGATTTATCCCAATTAATCATATATCCTGATAATTTACCAAAGTATTTAATACAATTTAAAAGATTAGGGAATGAGATTTCTGGTTTGGAAAGGCAGATCAGTAAGTCATCTGCATACATATTAACAAGACTTTCCACCTTCCCAAATTTAACTCCCTGTATACCTGGGTGGTTTCTTATGTTAATGGCTAGGGGCTCCAGGGCTATATCAAAAAGAAGCGGTGAGAGGGGATCCCCCTGTCTCACCCCGCGTTGTAATTGAAAGGGAGAGGATTTATCTGTCACGGTCCGGGGCAGTGGCCGTGTGGAGAGCGGAAGGAGGACTCAAAACGCAGCACTTATTCAGGTGTGAGGGTGATTTATTGATAATATCCAATATAAAGTGGGGATGGTAAAACAGAACTAAGGATGAACTAACTGGGAGAAACTACACAAAGAAATAGCAAACCTGAGCATGAAGGGAGAACAGCAGGGAGAGCACGCAGGGGATTACACCAGGTATGAACACAGACGACGCGACGAGGAGCAGAGGAAATCACACACTATAAGTACACAAAGAGACACTGGGAAATCACACACAGGTGGGGGAAACAGCTGGACCTGATTAACCTGACGAGACAGGGGAACACTAACACCAGGGACCAACAGAGGGAGCACAAACCCAGAACCCAGTGTCTAAAATCCCAAACACAAACCATCCCAAAACAGCCATGAATAATAATGAAAGTAATAACAATAAAGAACATAAACATAAAGTCACTGAGTCATGGTCGCAGGACCATGACAGTACCCCCCCCCCCCCTCAAGGGCTGGCCCCCGACAGCCACAGAAACACACCACCAGATCCGGGCGGGCGGCAGGGGGCCCAGGACGGAGGGACCGGGCCAAGACCAAAGACGGAGGCCCCAGAGTCCCAAACAAATGTTCACAAAAAAAAAAAAACTCACAGGGGAGCAGAGTCCAAAACACAGTTCAGGTGGCCGGCCAGGGGCCCGATAACACAGGAGGCCGGGATGGGACAGTTCAGGAGGCCGGCCACGAAGAAGGCCGTGGAGGCGCACAAAAGGTTCAGGAGGCCGGCCGTGCGGAAGGCAACGGCGGCCGCTCAGGTGACGGCGCCCGGCCAGTAGCCTAGCCAGCGGTCCAGAAAACGGCCGTTTAGCTCCAGACCCAAACGAGGCTGGGCCAGGCGAGGCTGAGGGCACGGAAGCCGGGACCGCAGCAGGCGGAGATGATGATGCAGACACGGAGGCTGGACCAGACGATGATGCAGACACGGAGGCTGGACCAGACGAGGATGCAGACACGGAGGCTGGACCAGGCGAGGCTGATGAGGACGCTGAAGCTGAGGCTGGACCAGGCGAAGCTGATGAGGACGCTGAAGCGGAGGCTGGACCAGGCGCTGCGGGTGAAGATGAGGATGCTGTGGCCGAGGATGCGGGCACGAAGGCTGGACCAGACGAGGATGAAGCCGGACCAGGCAGGGATGAAGCCGGACCAGGACCGGGCGAGACTGAAGCTGGACCGGGCGAGGATGAAGCTGTAGCTGAAGCTGGGCCGGGCGAAGCTGTAGCTGAAGCTGGGCCAGGTGAGGATGAAGCTGGACCAGAATCAGGCGAGGATGAAGCTGAGGATGAAGCCGGACCAGGCGTAGATGGAGCCGGACCAGGCGATGATGAAGCTGTAGCTGAAGCCGGGCCAGGCGAAGCTGACGCTGTAGCCGAAGCTGGGCCAAGTGAGGATGAAGCTGGACCAGAACCAGGCGAGGCTGAAGCCGGGCCAGGCGAGGATGAAGCCGGGCCGGGCGAGGTCGAAGCTGTAGCTGAAGCCGGGCCGGGCGAGGACGAAGCTTCAGGCTGAGGCGTGGCAGTAGCAGGTGGTAGCGCTGCAGCCACAGGTGGAGAAGCAGCCACAGGTGGAGAAGCTCGGGCTCCTCGGGCCCCCCAGCCGACGTGGCAGTCAGTGTGGCAGGAGGCCGGACGGGCTCCTTGGGCCCCCCAGCCGAAGAAGCAGGAGGCCGGACGGGCTCCTCAGGCCCCCCAGCAAAAACAGCCGCAGAACCAGTGGGCACCGGGGCCCCCGGCACACATGAAACAAAACCAGTAGGCACGTGGGCCTCTGGCACACATGAAACAAAACCAGTAGGCACGTGGGCCTCTGGCACACATGAAACAAAACCAGTAGGCACGTGGGCCTCTGGCACATTTGAAACAAAACCAGTAGGCACGTGGGCCTCTGGCACATTTGAAACAAAACCAGTAGGCACGTGGGCCTCTGGCACACATGAAACAAAACCAGTAGGCACGTGGGCCTCTGGCACACATGAAACAAAACCAGTAGGCACGTGGGCCTCTGGCACACATGAAACAAAACCAGTAGGCACGTGGGCCTCTGGCACATTTGAAACAAAACCAGTAGGCACGTGGGCCTCTGGCACATTTGAAACAAAACCAGTAGGCACGTGGGCCTCTGGCACACATACGGAGGGCTGCAGCTGCGCAGAGCACTGACCCTGCTCAGGCAGTGACAGGCCGGTGCAGGTCACAGCTGGCATCTTGGCCTCCAGGGGTCCAGAGTAAGCTGAGGGCAGTAACCCAGCCTCTGGGGAAGCCCCGGAGTGAGCAACAGTCTCTATTGTTTCCAGCTTTTGAGGAACAGGTCCGTTGTAAAACAGTTCATCTCCCTGCTTAGAAACAGCGGTGGAAAAATAGTGTGAATGTTGTGACTCAGCCATTAACTGAACTATGGGTTGTAGCGAGGCTAGCGGTGGTGGTGGCGGCTGAGTGGCTAACTGGAGCGGCGGCAGAACCGGTAATTGTGTCCGTAGGGAGGCTAACGGTTGAGCTGCAGACTGGGAAGCTTGTGGCTGGACACAGAACTGAGCCGGAGAATGGCAATAAAGTCCTGGCTCAGAAGGAGCGGCAGAGAAACAGTCTCTCGGTTTTACAGAGGGTTTGTACACGCCCACTTGGGAAGGATCCGTTACCACGAAGGTAGGTAAGCGACCCGTACAGTCTCCCATCCCGCTCTGAATAGCCCCAGAAAATAAAGTCCCGGAAACTGGGGAAAGCAATGCATCCCGCTCACTCACCGCATCGGGCTGCTCGAAAGTGAATGCAGACGGGGGGTGTAGTCCAAGGTCCAAAAGGAGAAACTCCCGCTCCCACGAACAGAGCGAGCCCAGAAGCCATGGGAGACCGGTCACCAGACGCTGTAGCCGCCTCTCTATAGCGCGCTGGGACGTGTCACCCGGGCTTTCCAGCCACAGGTCGATCAGCTCCTGTGTGGCATCGATGAGCGTCTCCCGTAGCTCCCTGGAGGGGTTAAGCGCTGCTGGGTCCATGTTGTGGTCGCGTCGTACTGTCACGGTCCGGGGCAGCGGCCGTGTGGAGAGCGGAAGGAGGACTCAAAACGCAGCACTTATTCAGGTGTGAGGGTGATTTATTGATAATATCCAATATAAAGTGGGGATGGTAAAACAGAACTAAGGATGAACTAACTGGGAGAAACTACACAAAGAAATAGCAAACCTGAGCATGAAGGGAGAACAGCAGGGAGAGCACGCAGGGGATTACACCAGGTATGAACACAGATGACGCGACGAGGAGCAGAGGAAATCACACACTATAAGTACACAAAGAGACACTGGGAAATCACACACAGGTGGGGGAAACAGCTGGACCTGATTAACCTGACGAGACAGGGGAACACTAACACCAGGGACCAACAGAGGGAGCACAAACCCAGAACCCAGTGTCTAAAATCCCAAACACAAACCATCCCAAAACAGCCATGAATAATAATGAAAGTAATAACAATAAAGAACATAAACATAAAGTCACTGAGTCATGGTCGCAGGACCATGACATTATCTGCATTAGTGAGAATACAGGACACCGGACACAGATAAATCATTTTAATCCAATCCCTAAAGTACTCCCCAAAACCAAATTGTTTTAGAGTCTCAAATATATAAGACCATTCAATCTGATCAAACGCTTTTTGAGCGTCCAGAGAAAGTACTGCTGTTTTAACCTCTTTTCCATAACCTGAGTAAATTGTATTTAATAATAAACGGACATTATTAAATGACCATCTACCAGGAATAAATCCTGTTTGATTAGGATGTATAATTGTTGAAATATGTTTACTCAATCTTGTAGCTAAGATTTTGGTTATGATTTTATGATCACAATTTAAAAGAGCAATGGGTCTATAATTTGCTGGGATGCCTTCCTCCTTTCCAGTTTTATGAAGCAAACAGATATTTGCCTCATAAAGTGAAGCTGGTAACCTTTTATTTTTAACGGAATCATTTATCATCCTAAGCATGAGAGGAATAATTTTATTTTGAAAGGCTTTATAGAATTCATTACCAAATCCATCTGGGCCAGCTGTTTTTCCAAGTGGTAAGGTTTGAATTGTTCTTAAGAGATGTTTTTCAGAGATAGGGGAATCAATTTCATCTCTCAGGGCTTTGTCTAATTGAGGAATAGCTAACCGATCGAAGAAGTTGCTAAAATCACTTTGAGATGGTTTAATTTTACTAGAATAGAGATCTTTATAAAATTTGGTAAAACAAGTATTAATTTCCTTTGGATTGGTACTTACCTTACCCGATTTCATTATCACTTTTTGAATTGCTCGTTTTGCTTGTTCCCCTCTAAGCTGATTTGCCAGCAGTTTCTCTGGTTTATCTCCAAATTCAAAATGTCTCTGTTTGAGCTTCAAAAGAAGATTGCTAACACATTTATTTAAAATTGTGTTGTATTCATACTTTAATTTCAAAATTTCATTTAAATCAGTTTGCAACAAAGATGATCTATATACTTCTTCCAATTCAGGAAGCTTATTTTCTATTTCTTTAAGTCTTTTTCCCAATATTTTTTTCTTGGAAGATTCAAAGGAAATAATATGACCTCTCATCATGACTTTAAAGGTCTCCCACAAAATAGAATCTGAAACTTCTCCATTATCATTAGTGGCAAGAAACGTATCCATATTTGCATTAAGGTATTTAATAAATTCTTGATCATTCAGAAGGGAAGGGTTAAAACGCCAATTATATTTTTTGGTCAAAATGTTTTTAAAGACCATTGAAACCGGGCAATGATCAGATATTACAATATTATGGTAATTAGAATCAACAACTATGGGCATCAGCTCAGAGGATATCAGAAAATAATCAATTCTAGTATAGGTTTTATGAACATGAGAGAAAAATGAATAGGCTCTCTCAGTAGGGTGTTGTAAACGCCAGATATCAATTAAATTTCTAGTTTTAATTAAATCATTCAAAGTCTCCACTGACCTAATATTGGAGGGGGCTTTTGTAGATAATCTATCCAAAAAAATGTCGAGAAAACAGTTAAAATCACCACCAATAATAATGTTGGCGGTAACTGTCGGTATTAAGTTGAAAACATTCTTAAAAAAATCAGGATTATCCACATTTGGAGCATAGATGTTAAGCAAGGTTATCGGTATTGAATTAATTTGACCAGTGACTATAAGGTATCTGCCATATGGGTCAGCGATCACAGAGTCTGGACAAAATGAGACATTCTTTTTAAAGAGAATCGCAACACCTCTGCCCTTACTGGTAAAAGGAGCTTGATACACTTGAGATATCCACTTTGCTCTTAATGTTTGTTGGTTGTTAATATTTATATGAGTTTCCTGAAGGAATATTACATCTGCTTTAAGTGATTTAAGATGTGAAAAAACTTTACCTCTTTTAATTATATGTCCAAGACCTTTTACATTCCAAGAGACTATTTTTACATCGTTTCCCTCAACGCAAGACTCTTTGTTTAACCCAAACATCATATATCAACTCGCTCAGATATCGACTTCCATCGCCATCCACGTACAGATACACACATACAAAAAAAAAAAAAAAAAAAAAAAAAAAGAAATAACCCCATAGGCACTCCCCAATCCCCATCCACCCCCACCCCCGCATAAAGCACTTCTAAACTGAAGTACTGGCGTCCCTCTCGGCTCAAGGCCGTAGTTGGACCACACATCACAACAGTGGTGTGTGGTTGGAGGATGTGTTTGTGCGGGGGGTGGCGCAAACATTTTTCTTGTAAAACAAAGGGGGGCATAGTAAAAAAAAGTTTGGGAACCACTGCATTAAGTAAACAAGCTCTGTGCAATTTATCATCTGAACAGATAAGTTCCTGATTTCTAACCAGGTTGCTCATCATGTGAATTGGAATCCAGTGTGAAGACGTTTTTAATAACTCCTTTAGCACATTCCCATTGAAAGCCCCAGAAACAGCCTAGATGTGTTACTAATACACCACTTTATTAGTGCTCCATCCTTCTATTTAGCTGAGATGTGTTTGTTAAAAATATACTGTAATTTATTATGTTTGTTTTTTTTTTTAAATTAAGCTGTAGGATTGTTTTTCTGTTTTTCATTGCTGGTGATTGAATGACAATCTACTCTAACTCCTGAGTCACATGTTCTAACGTCACCACAATGCTAAAAAAAAAAAAATCCACATCCCATATTTTATCATTTATAATCAGTTTTTCCTTCTTGTCAGTTTATCTATTTGTCTATTTGTATTACTTTCTTCTCACCAAGACGTGGCACCAAGTTTGGATTTAACAATACTTTGCAGTCCTGGAATATCAAAAACTTTATTACAGACAACTTAAGAGACCTATAACCTGAATTTTAAAAACATTTAAAATGAACATACTGTAGTATTGAAAGTGGTTAAGATATTTATGACTATATAAAAGTCACAGAAAAGTTTCAAATTACTTCAACAATAATTCAAACCACTGTGTCCTTTAAGGACAAATGTTTTTGTGCATGCAGATTTATTTTTTAGCATTATATTAAAATGGGTTGGTGAAATAATAGAGCAGTTCTACACATTACAAGTGATGCAGAATATTTAACGTTATTGAGAATTTATTCAGAACAACTTATTTGTCTCTTTAAATCATCTCATCATGTACTCAATCATTCAAACATGTCTTAAAGCCACGTGTGGTTATATTAATTCGGTTATGCATTCTTTTCAACTACAGTAAAGAGTTTTAGACTTTCTCTTTCGGGTGGAAGTCTAGTTAAAAACAACTCTCTCTCGTTTGAGCTGCTCTCGGTTAAAGCGTTGGTTCAGCTTTTCCTGTTGCTGAAGTTGTTTCAGTTGCTGTAGTTGTTGCTGCAGTTCCTGCTGCAGTTCCTGCTCTACCTGCAGTTCTCCTCTTTGTCTGCGACGTTTATCTGCGCTGTGGTCAGAGAGAAATGACAATTTAGATCCACATGCAACAAGAGTAGTTGTCAAGCATTTGCAATAATTGTAGAAGCACAAGTTCTTACCTATGGATAGCCTTGCCAGCTGAATAAAAGAAAAAAGAGATGGAAATAATGTAGTATGAATTTGACACAGTATTATACATATAATATTAATGCAGGATGTACAATGCAATTATACCATTCAAAGGGAATGTGCCTGTAGTGTACATCTTACCATACTATAATTCATATAATATAAAACACAGTAATGCAGGATGTATAATGCTGTTACCGTAACTGTAGTGTACAACTTACTTATCCTAAATTAGCTTTGTCTAGAAATGATAATTGAGCTGCGATCATGGTATCTGATACCACGGCCAAAAACCTATTTTTGCTGATAAAAGACTTTGAGGAAGCTAGCTTATTTTTTTGTGTTAACTGTATTATAGTGAGGAAGTAATGATCACTGGCATTCCTAATTTTAAGTAAACAAAGGTAAAATAAATGAGGCAGAGGGTAAGATGTTTTCAATATTAGACAATTTTACAGGTCAACTTTAAATTTTTAAGCCCATAAGCCTCCAGCCAAATCTGACATTAGCTGTTGCTTTTAAATAAAATCAGACACCTCACTTTTTCAGAGAAATTGGTTCTCATCCTCATAAGGTTCCCGTGTAAAATAATGAAAGTACCCCTATATGCTATTGTCCAAACTTAAACCTTGGTGTGTTTCTTTCTAAAATTTTAAATGTATATGTATGTGTTTATGGTTATGCATATAGTAAACTTGTGATTTACATAGGAAATGCGAGCAAAGAAACTGGTAAACATAGTAGTCCAACATTAAATTAACATTAAACACTGTAATGTTATTACAGTAGTTACACATCTCCATTCATACATTTTCTACAATTTCTACCAAGATGATGATTATTAGAATACCATGAGAACGGGTTACTGTAAAAAAAAATCTAAATATCAACAAGATTACCATGAATAATTCCACCAATAATATGGGAAATAAAGCCTTCCCCAGGTTCAGCCATGAGGACGACCATCGACAGCACAAGGAACAGTATAGTGCACTTCATCCTAGAGATAAGAACCAAAGAAATTATAAATTGTTGTTTTTGAGCAGCTAGTTCAAAGTAAAGTAGGAAAATGATAACATATTTAACATTACATACCTTTCTGATTGAAATGGAATTCAACTCTTCAACTTTTGGAAAGTAAGTGGTATAAAGCCTACAAGTAATGATCTCTGTCTGTTTACTCATCTCTTTATGTACCAGCTGGATTACTTTGTCTTGCTTATGCAAAACAGGAAGGAAAAGAAAAATTAGACTATCACATGGTATTTTGAAATGCAAAAAAACCTGCATAACTGCACAGTCTTTGGTCATGTAATGATCATCTTTGTGCTCAGTGTCAAACAATTGAACACATTATCCCACTTTAAATCGCTATATCTTGATGAAAATGTTTCTAGAATTTTTTTAATATTTTTTTTATACTTGACCAAAATCTTAAAAAAAAACAAACAAACAAAAAGAGCTCATACAGTGCTATCTTTTCTTTCTTCTTTTTTTTTGCAATTTTGCCCAAAGCTCAAGGTGTGAATAAAGTGCAGACTTCCAGCTTTAATTGACAAAACTTCTACCTTTGACTATAACTATTTTCAGAAGTTTAAAAGTAATTGGAAAAATTTAGGGACAGGCAGTTTCATGGTGAGATGAGATCTGTTCCATTGCCTTTCAATGGCAAATTAAGCATAAAATGACTGAAGTTGAACTTTTCAGTCCAGATTACATTGTGCTTGAAAATAGCTAAAATACCCTGCACAGTTCTGGTGAGGAATTCTTTGGAGATTGAATCAATTAACTTTTACAATAAAGATGGGAAAACAAAAGTATGGAGGAGGAAAGGAAGGACTCTAGATCTCTATATTAATATACTATTAATATTAATTAGTGGTGATCTTTATAGTAATATTATACTAATTATGTTTTTTGTCAAACTCTTAGGCCAAACTGCTATCATTCTTGGACCATTGGTGCAATTGCAAAATTCCATTTCCTGAAAGCAGCAACACTGTGCTTTTCAGTGATATTAGGGTCGTCACGGCAATCCCAGGCAAGGCGCCATATCCAAATCTTGGCAAAAAAACAAAAAAAAGCACAGCAAACAGCAAAAAAAATGTTAGTTTTCTATAAAGCAAAAGGTTGATTCTGCTCATCTGGACGTAGCGTTTTCAGTGGGAAAAACGTTTCGTCATTCATCCAAGTGACTTCTTCAGTCTCAGCTAACTGTGGGCAATCTTATAAACAATACATTTGCACAATGAGTGAAACAAGCCCACTGAATGAACAATGGGCCATGAGGTAAGTAAGTAAGTAAAATTTTATTTATATAGCACATTTCTAGATAGAAATCACAAAGTGCTTTACAAGATATAACAGATTATAAAAATTTTTTTTAAAAAAAGGTCAGTTCCTTGATCATTAATATGCAAACTGTCATGGCAATTGATCAACAACCCTTGATCAAAGCCTATTGATCAATGGCCATGAATACCATTCACATAGAGTTGCTTAATAGCTGTAATCTCAGTATTGTAAGATTGTGAAAGATGTACTCTTGGGCCCTTCTTTATCCAGAGATGGTTATTTCCTTTTCACGACTTCTGTAGAGCTGCATCACACTCACACACTCTCTTCTCTCAATTTGGTCTTCCTGAGGCTTCTGCCACCCTGTGCCTGGGATTACCGTAATGACCTTAATATCACTGAAAAGCGCAGAGTCAAATGGTTCACGACTTACAGGACTTAGAGATGTTTAAAAAACACTTGTCTGAAGCCAGCAACAGGTTAGACTTTAGAGGGTTATTTTTAGTATAAATAAATATTGTGTTGCAACTTCTTCTTTTAGCTGCTTCCTAATGGGTCGCCACAGTGAATTAGCTGCCTATATTTCACTCTATCCATAGCATTCTCTTCTGCCATGCCAACTCTCTGCACATCCTCCTTCACAACAACTCCTGCCTACTAGTTTTTCAACATCCTTTGTCCAAAATATCCGCTACTGAGGTTGTGCATGTGGCATCATGTAAACATCATGCAAGAACTCTGCAATATTGGATGTGATAACAAGCAGCAATCACACCCAATGACTTATACATTCTTTACATAAAAATTATCATTGCTATTTGTTTCCCCTTAACAGCTATATTCTGCTGCCTTCTTGGGTGCAGGAATAATCAAATAAAAAAAGAGAATGTTTTTTGATCATTTTCCTGGTGATTTAGATAGAAGACGATGAAAAACAAACTATTTATCTGATATGGCAGCATCAGATAAATAGTACTATCAATTAAAAGCTGTTTATCCATCCATCCATTCGCTACCGCTTATCCTTTTCAGGGTCGCGGGGGGTGCTGGAGCCAATCCCAGCTGTCATAGGACGAGAGGCGGGGTACACCCTGGACAGGTCGCCAGTCTGTCGCAGGGCCAACACACAAGGACAGACCATTCATACTCACATTCACTCGCACATTCACACCTAGTGGCAATTTGGATTATCCAATTAACCTATCCCTATCCCCACTGTTTATATTTTTAAAATCACCAGTATCTGTTTCAAACAACATTTGATTTTTGAAAAGGGTGCTCTATGAGAGTGGTACACTGGGCACACATCTGCTGTTCTGGTCGCAGGTCCATCATCATCAACATAGATTACACAGCAGTGGGGAATACATTTAATTGTAATAAAAGTACTGAATATTTTATAACTACATTTTGAAACATAATTGTGGAGTGGAGAGAGATAGGACCCAAATGACTGACTCACAAAGACATTCTCAAAGATACGGAATGGCTAACTGAAGGCCGGATGGTCCTGATCCCAGAAAGGGACCGGTCCCATCCAACTACCGGCCAATAACCTGCCTCAGTACCACATGGAAGCTCCAGTCAGGCACCATAGCGGCTAAAATGAACAGAATGGCTAACCGAAGGCCAGACATTTTTCCCCCCCTATAATGACTTCCAGAGCAATAACAGTAAACTTTCCACACAAATACCTGAAAGATGACATAAAATGTGGAGTCTGCAAGGCGTTGTAACGGGTTGTGTTCAGTGGTTGAGAGGAGGCGGTAGAAACCTTAGCAGGATAGTACGAAGAATACATGATCACACTGGTACTGGGAGTTCCACAGCGCATCCTTTTATGTACCTTCTCTTCATCAACCATACAAGGCCCGGTTGAACGGCTGCTGCTTATCAAACATGACACACAGTGTTCATACAACCTGTAACGTTGCAAAAGTTTGTGGAGAGGTAAAACATATAAAGTCTGTCTCTCTACCTGCACAAGCACATTGTTCCCATAATTCACAGAGAGGGCAGTGCCACACACTAATGACATCATAAACCCTTGGCTTAGGTTGCATTGAAGAGACACCACATCATTGTGACTGTTACAGTGTGCCCTATATTAAATTTGCTTACCTTTAGCCCTTCAAATTTCTAAGGGCGATCGAGTTTGTAATAATCAGCTGCCTCCTTTTGATGTATTGCAATCATATTTGTATTACATAAGCCTAGACACCCAAGGTTTCAGCATGCTATAATATGAATTTATTAAAGAACAGACAATTCACAAAAACAAAAACACTAAGAGTACTTTATCAAGTAAAGTAACACAAAGTATAGTTTCAAGAAATAATTAGCTGCATTTTATTTCTGTTGTTATAGACGAAGCTTTTCTTTTCAATAGAATGGAGGTTTTTTTGGTGGTAGCTTGAATTTAGTCAAAATTAAGTCGACGACGGTGGTAACTGATTGCACGCTTATCCAGCTCCTGATCTTTTTGCTGCTCTTGCTTTTGTTGGACATCCTTGACAGCATCCTTGACACCAGGTCCATTGACGAGCCTAGTGGTAGCAAAGCAGACACATTACAACAGAAATTTTGCATTATACTACCACTTTTACTACTACTACTACTACTGATTATTATTATTATTATTATAACTGTTATAAACTCTCTTACCGATGAAGAAAATGTTTGGCTAAATAAAACAAACGAGAAGAAAATAATATAAATATATAAATATGAATATTTAGTAGTACATTCAGCACAATTGTATGCTTATGTCAACCTTTTTTTCTAAAACATGCTTTTTCAAAAACTATACCTCCATGGAAAACTGCGTCCCAAATGCACTCTCCAGGTTCAGCCATGAGGGTGACCATCGACAGCACAAGAAATGCCACAATACACTTCATCCTAAAAAAAAGAAAAGAAAAAAGAATCATCATCAGGAATAGACATTGACCATTCTCAGCACATTTACAGAATAACTGTGATTCATCTGTTATAAAACATGTTACCTTTTCCACTCTCTAAATGCCAAATGAAAGTCTTTTATCACAAGGGATTTAGATTTCTCTGACGGCTGAGTGGCTGGTCAGGCTCTCTTTATATTTGGTGGACATGCATGCGTAGTAGCTGTGGTACATGATTACAGGAAGGGCACAAGAATGTATTACTTCCCCATATTTAACAGACGAACCGACAATGACAAGCAGAAAACAGAAGGCTTAAATACCCACATGAGGTGATCAGTGGAAGTAGAGACACATGGGGGAACAGCTGACAGACATAACCCTAATGACAGGACCAAGAAAAGAAAGCTAACTATAATGAACAAGGAACACAAGACACTATCAAAATAAAACAGGAACACTAAAACTAAGCATGGCAACCCAAACTTAACAGACCTAAATACATAATGATAAATACCAAAACCCCAAAACATAGAAAACCAAGGAACAATAAACAATAACAACCCAAACTAAAGACAGATAGGAACTGACACAAAAACTAATAACATATCAAAAATGAAACAAATACAAAAGAGAGGCTCAGAGCGCTGGGTCAGAGACCCAGCCTGTGACACTCCCTTCTGATATTGCATGATGTTTGTTTGTACTACACTGTACTCCTTTCCTGGGTTTAACAGCTTGTTTCAGATTTTTTCTTCTTCTAAGACCTCCATCACAAAAACGCAGTAATCAGTCACAAAAATGGGCAGCACTGTAAAACTTATGATACGTGATATATGATGTGATATATGATATCATATGATATGATATATAATTTCTTTGGCCACAGTCAAATTACTAAGGTTTCTGGAGTTTTCCTGGTAAATGCCGACTTGTCTACAATCCTTTGGTAATTTGCCTCCAAGCAATAGTGACACTTCAAAAATATTCACTTCAATAATGAAGAGACAGACAGATTTATTTATTTATTTATTTATTTATTTTGCCTGTTCTGTCCGGCACTGTAGCATTCAGAATTATTGTCTGAAGGTCAAGAAGAATTCCAACAGCTTTACTTTCCCAAGTAGTTCATTACAGCTTTTGCCATACTGATCCACTTGATTGTCATAGTTTTTTCGATTTTTATTATTTATTTATTTATTTATGTAATTATTTATTTACTTTTAATTCTAACTTGTAAAAACCAAAACAGACCGGGGAGAGAGATGAAGAAAAAAGAAGTTGGACAGGAGAGGGAAAGAAACACAGGAGAAGAGAGAGGGAGAGAAAAGACATGCACTGTGCGATTTTTTTCAATCACGTTATTCAGCTCCTGCTCAAACTGTACGATTGACTTGCAGGGGTTATAAGTTTGTTGGTCTCGATGCAGGGTCTCACACTATACAGCCCGATGCTCTGATGCAACCTGAGTGCTCACACTGTCCGTCCCTAACAAGTTATAACACAAAATGTCTCTCCCTCTCCCAGACACACACACACCACCACCATCAACTTTGCTAAATTGCTAATGTAAAAACATTGACCAGACAGCTGCAATTGAGCAGCAATGTCCACCCAACAATTTTTTACGGTTGTTGCGGTCGTGATAATTTTGTGAGGCCACATCGAAAAAGCTCGGATGAGCCTGCCAACTTCTGCAAGTTGGGCCTCCATCTCTTGTGTCCAGATCACACGCTGCACTGCCATGGTACTCTGTCTTTTTGACTTCCATTTCTGTGTTTGCGCATGTGCAGTGTGAGAGGTTGCGTTAAATCGGCTCGTGGCATTGCTTCACGAGGGGCGACCAGGATTTCAAACAGGTTTCATTTTCTTGTGATCATACGATTGCTGATCGGGAGCTGGTTGTGAGGTGTTAATCGCTCTTCGTTACCCCATGTATACTACACAATGCACGACACACGATTAAGGTGAAACTCTGGCTGATCCCCAAAATGGTCACATGACTGAAAATTGTCTCAAAATGGGCCAAAAATCGCACAGTGTAAGCCCAGCTTTACATGTACACATGCAGTTACTGTCCCTCCATTTAAAAAGACAGAGGCGTCACAGTGAACTTCTACATTCAACACAAACGCTCTCACAACCCAAATCCTGACTGAATGTTGTTGTCGGTATTGAATACATTTTTTTTTATTAAATTTATTTATGCTGTATGCATTTTGTTCATTCCTAAGTTGTGAGTCTACACAACAGCAAAATGCTGTCTTTAGTTATTAACATTTGAAATGATGAAGGCACTTGAAAGTAACACAAAATTAGGTGCCTTTCCAGAAAAACAAAATTCAGAAGTATTTAAGGTTAGCATAAAACCCTGTTTACATTTTTTCCAGCCAGGCTTCTAGACTTCTGATTGGCCAACACTTCTAAACAGTTAGGATTTGGCATGTTTCTGACAGCGCTTGACTGCGTTTTTGGCGTTTGCATAGTCTGTGTCTGGGAGTACCTGTTTGTACACAGGTGTGTACAAACAGGTTGGGCATCTGATTAAAATGCCTCCTGGATGAGGTGTTCTGGGCATGTCCCACCAAGAGGAGGCCCCAGGCAGGCCTAGGACACACTGGAGAGATTATATCTCTCAGCTGGCCTGGGAGAGCCTTGGTGTTTTCCCAGAGAAGCTGGAGGAGGTGGCTGGGGAGAGGGAGATCTAGGCTTCTCTACTAAGGTTCCTGCCCCCACAGGCCCAGCCCTGGATAACCAGAAGAAAATAGATGGATGGAAGCTTAACCAAAGTCCTTTAAACACAGGCACGTTTACATTCCAGGTCTCTAAGAAAACTCAGTATATATAAATAAGAAAACTGTGTTAACTAAACTATATTAACTAATTATTGTGTGTAGTTAAAATCACACCAATGTTGTGTTGGTGTTCATTAAAATGTGCTCAGAATTTTGCAAAAGAACAATGATTCAGCTCATAAATCATGACCACTGCTCTCCCCTGCGTAAGCTCCCTTTATAAGGTTAAAAGTATCATTATAATAAAATGTTATGGTCAATGTTATGGAATGCTGCACTGAGGTCTAGCAGGGCAAGAAAATACATTTAAAAGTCCAAAATGCAAGTCCTCTGTCACGTTTTCCAAAGTTGTCTGGTGGGCTGGATTGGAGTCTTTGCCAGACCGTTTCTGGCCCCTGGGCCTTATGTTTGACGTCACTGGTTTATAAGGTCTTGAAAAACAAATAAATATAGAATCATCTTGTGTCATTCAAAATGTGTATTCTATGAGAATATTAGGTAATTTAGTACAGCATAGTAAAGACTAGGGCTGCACGATTAATCGTTAGAAAATCGCGATTTCGATTCATACTTATGTGCGATCTCATTTCCAAATGACAACGATTTAAAAAAAAAAGAAAGAAAAAAAAAGACGACGACCACGATTGTACCACATTAAACCTGACCATAATATTAATACAGTTTCTCTATTAAAAATACTCTTTTTACTCTAATCTTCATAATCTATATTAATAGATACCTTCTTATGATTATATCATAAAGACATCAGAGACATCATTAGCTGGCTGGGTTCCCAGACTGCTATATTTGATACATTTATAGTTCCCAGCAGCAGAGATGGGCTGTAACACGAAATCCGATTACTTTTTTCAAGCAACAAGTAATGTAAGGGATTGCTATTGAAAAAAACAAGTAATTTTATTACTGTTACTTTCCCACAAGTACGCTGTGTTAATGCGTTACTAAACCGTCGTGATTTTGTTTGTGAGAGTGTCTCATGACAATGCCGTATAAGCGTGTGATGTCCGTGACAGCAACAGACGTGTGTAGATCAAAAATGGATAATATGGAGTGCGGGAGAGAGTACGACCATGCAGTGTTTAAAGCGTGGACATACTTACATTACTTTGAGTTTGATTCTGTAGAAAGTGACAAAAACATTAGCGTGCGCTGTACACTCTGCTTGGGAAGAAAGCTTCTTTCTACAGCGAAAAATTAAGCTTAAAATCTGAGCAAACACCTAGCAAGCCGCCACGGGAATGTGAAATTCACAGAGAAATGTCTGGAACCCCCCACTGACATGGCCACCGGACAAAACTCCACCGCCCCACTCCTGCTAAACAGGTGGCAATAGATTTAAGAGCGACAGGACTTAGTGTCGCTGAATCTTTGATTTTATTTTATTTTTTGCTGTGTTTTACTTGCATCTATTTTAAAGAATGAGTGTAAACACAAAACATTGTTATATTTTATATGCTGGATTATGCAGAAAATAGGTTTAAATGTTAAAAAAATTATTCAAGTCAAACACAGTGTTACATATAATTAAATCTTTGCTTAATGCAATGTGCATAAAATTAAAAGATTACAACTCATAAAATGATTTTTAAAAAGAGGCTTTCCATTTGATTTGATTTTATATGATGGATTATGCATAAAAATAGAATTGGGCTGAAAGGTCTATTGCTTTATTACTTATTCAGGTTGTGTATCATGTTTTTAAAAAAGTAACTAGTTACTGTTGAAATAAGTAATCAGTAAAGTAAGAGGATTACTTTTTTGGAGAAGTAATCAGTAATTAGTAATTTATTACTTTTTTTAAAAAATGACTTCACCAACACTTTTCAGTGTTGGTGAAAAGTGTTGGTGTTTAGGTGGGAGGATTGGGCTGTGTTTTTGATTGAAAACAATTGTGTATAGTTACTCTAAAAATGTATTGACATGTAATCAGTTAACCCTTTAAACCCTAACCCTAATTTACCCTTTAAACCAGGGGTGGGGTCCTGCAAGTTTTAGATGTGTCCTTGATCCAACACAGCTGATTTAAATGGCTAAATTACCTCCTCAACATGTCTTGAAGTTCTCCAGAGGCCTGGTAATAAACGAATCATTTGATTAAGGTGCGTTGACCCAGGGTGGTATCTAAAATCTGCAGGACACCGGCCCTTGAGGCCTGGAATTGCCCACCCCTGCTTTAAACCCTAGGTTAGGGTTTATAGGGTTAATGTGATAAAGCTCTTTAGAACACCATTTTCATTCATTTATTTTTTTGAAGGAGCACATTGTTTCAGAAGCACATGTTCAAACAGCTCAATATCTGCAATCTCATAAGCTACACTATACTGCCAAAGTATTCGATTGTCTGCTTTCAAGCCCATCTAAATTATAGTGCCATCCCATTCCTAATCCAAATGGTATATGATTCCAGCCCACCCATTGTCATTGCCTTACCACTAACACTGAACTGTGGAATATTTAGTAGCGAGTAAATTTCATAAGTGGACTTGTTGCATAGAAGCTTCCGCTTCGAGAAAGCGGAAGCGCGCCAAGCATGTGGCGGTCCGTGTTAGCCTAAGAGCAAATCCAAGCCGGCCGGCTTTCCCATCCATCCTGCTCTCTCGACAATAAACTGGACTACATCCAACTCCAGCAGACCACACAGCAGGATTTTAGGTACTGTTGCGTCTTTGTTTTCACGGAAACATAGCTCTCTGACAGAGTTCCGGATACTGCCATTCAGCTACATGGGCTCACCACATTTCGTGCCAACAGAAATGCAGCTCTGTAAGTAAAGTAAAGTAAAATTTTATTTATATAGCACCTTTCAAGATAAAAAAATCACAAAGTGCTTCACAGAAGCAGAAATGGACATACAACCTCAAACAAACAGAATCAACCAAAAGCAAGTTTAAACAGATAAGTTTTTAACTGCTTTTTAAAAGAAATGACTGAGTCCACAGATCTCAAACTCAAAGGGAGCGAGTTCTAGAGCCTGGGAGCCACTGATACATACGCTCTGTCACCTTTTGTTTTTAACCTTGTATGCTGGACAACCAGCAAGTCCTGGTCACAAGACCTCAGGGACCTGCTGGGGCAATAAGGAAGAAGAAGATCACTGATGTAAGTTGGAGCTACACCGTGCAGGGCCCTATAGGTCATGATTATAACCTTAAAATGGACCCTGAACTTGACAGGGAGCCAATGCAGTTGAATCAGCCGGGGAGTGGCATGGGAGTATTTTGGATACTTTGTCTGAAGCCTTGCAGCAACACTTTGAGCACCCTGCAGTCGTTCCAGGGAGGCATTACTAAAGCAAGTAAACAAGGAATTACAATAATCTAAGTGAGATGAAACAAAAGCATGACTAATCATTTCCAATTCGGAGCGTGACACAATGGGACTCAGTTTAGCAATATTTCTTAATTGGTAAAAACAAGAGCGAAGCAAGAGGGCCTAGATTTTTAACCACGAGGGGAACAAATTTCTCAGGAGCAAAGACAATGACTTCACGTTTCTCAGCATTTATTTGAAGATAATTATCAGCCATCCAATCTCTAAAGCAATCAAAGCAGGACTGGAAGATTTGAACCTTAGAAACATCAGGTGGCCTAAAAGTGATATATAGCTGAATATCATCTGCGCAACAATGATACGAAATATCCGTTAATGAGCTAAGAAGTTGCAGAAGAAAGAGTAAATACAACAGAAACAGTAATGGTCCCAAGACAGAACCCTGTGGCACCCCATAGGCGAGAGAGCTGACAGAGGATCTGAACTTAGAGGTAGCCACAGAGAAAGATCGTTCAGACAAAAAGGATTTAAACCATTCCAATGCAGTACCCGATATACCCACCCAGTGGTTTAATCTATCTAACAAAATACAATTATCAACAGTGTCAAAAGCAGAGGTGCGGTAAAACTCGCGGTGGTGGCTTGTGTGTCTACATCACCCGAGAATGGTGCAAGAACTCTGTGCTAGTTTCTTATTAGTGCTCATCACTGGTAGAGTTATGACTGTTCGATACAGAACTTTTTATCTACCTCAGGAATTCACTGCTGTGCTCATTACAGCAGTGTACATCCCACCCAGCACTAACGCCAAAGAAGCGCTCTGTGAGCTGTACAGGGCGATCAGCAAGCTGCCGAACTCACACCCCAGTGGACTGTTTATTATCACTGGAGATTTCAACCATGCAAATCTTAAGTCAGTGTTTCCGAAATTCCATCAACATGTGGACTTTGCAAAAAGGGGGGAAAACGCGCTGGATTTAGTTTACACAAACCCAGCACATAGAGAGCGAAGTCCTGCCCCCACCTCAGATACTCAGACCACTTGTCTGTTATACTAATTCCGGCATACAGACTGCTCATCAGATGCAAACCGGTTCTAAGACAGGTCAGAACCTCTTCTGCAGGAGCTCTCTCTGCTCTTCAGGACTGTTTTGAGCACACTGACTGGGACATGTTCAGGGAGGCTGCAACAAATGGCGACCACACCAACTTGGAGGCATACACATCATCTGTGACCAGCTACATCAGCAAGTCCATCAATGATGTCAGTGTCTCCAAAACTATTATAATACACTACAATCAGAAACAGTGGATAACTGCAGAAGTGCGTGAGCTGCTAAGGACTTGAGACTCCACCTTTAGAGGAGGTGACAAGAGGGCCCTGGGAACAGCGAGGGCCAAACTGGGTTGAGTCACCAGAGCAACAAAGCGCATGGATGGCAGAAGAATCCACAGCCACTTCCAGGACAGTGGCGACATGCAGTGCATGTAGCAGGGCATCCAGGCCATTACCAATTACAGGAAGATGAGACCTGCCTGTCAGGGTGACCCCTTCCACTGAACAACTTCTATGCATCACATCATTCTGAGGTTCAACGCTCAGAATGACGTGTTGGTGAGGAAGTCTACCAAGAGACAACCTCTCCCTGAGCACTGCTTCCATCCCAACGTGCCTCAAGGCCACCACCATCATCCCCGTGGTGTCCTGTCCAGTCCTCAGTGTCCTGCATCAATGACTACCATCCCATTGCTTTCACACCCATC
Source organism: Maylandia zebra (assembly GCF_041146795.1). Taxonomy (NCBI): domain Eukaryota; kingdom Metazoa; phylum Chordata; class Actinopteri; order Cichliformes; family Cichlidae; genus Maylandia; species Maylandia zebra. The sequence continues at coordinate 19,508,736 of NC_135181.1, forward strand.
ATGTTGAAGTGTTTTGAGAGGCTCGTCATGAGGCACATTAAGACCCAGCTACAACCCACACTGGATCCACTGTAGTTTGCCTATCGTCCAAACCGGTAAACAGATGATGACGCCATCGCCACCACCCTACATCTTGCCCTCACCCTCCTGGACAATAAAGACATATGTACGAATGCTTTTCATAGACTTCATTTCAGGATTCAACACAATCATTCCTCAGCACCTGATTGGAAAACTGAGCTTGCTGGGCCTGAAGACCTCCCTCAACAACTGGATCCTGGACTTTCTGACGGAGAGACCTCAGACAGTCCGGATCGGTAACAGCATCTCCAACACCACCACAATGAGCACTGGAGCCCCTGTTTGCTCATCCCACTGCTGTTCACTCTGCTGACTCACGACTGTGCAGCAATGCATCATCAAGTTTTCTATTGATTCGACTGTGTTGTTTCTCATCAGCAAGAACAACAAGTCAGCATACAGAGAAGTGGTGTAGACTCAACAACCTGTCTCTAAACTTGGACAAAACAAAAGAGATGATTGTTGACTTCAGGAAAGCATGGAGCGATCACTGTCCACTTAACATCGATGGATCCTCTGTGGAGGTCATCAAGAGCACCAAATTCCTTGGTGTCCACCTGGCGGAGAACCTCTCCTGGTCCCTAAACACTAGTTCCATAACTAAGAAGGCCCAACAGCATCTGTACTTCCTACAGAAGCTGAGGAAAGCCCATCTCACTCCATCCATTCTCACCACCTTCTACAGAGGGACTATTGAGAGCATCCTGAGTAGCTGCATCACTGTCTGGTATGGTAACTGCACAGCATCGGATTGCAATACCTTACAGCGGACATTGAGGGCAGCTGAGAAGATCATTGGAGCCTCTCTTCCCTCCATCACAGACACTTATTGCACCTGCTGCATCTGCAAAGCCACCAGCATTGTGGAGGACCCCACACACGCCTCACACACACTCCTCACCCTGCTGCCTTCTGGCAAGAGGTACCGGAGCATCCAGGCCCTCACTGCCAGACTGCGAAACAGTTTCATCCCCAAGCCGTCAGACTCCTGAACACTCAGGTACTGGGCTGACACATATGGATACCTTCATACATCAAGTGACTTTTTGCACAATACTCAGTCTTTTGCACATTTCTATTGGAGATTATGTATCGGAATTTCAGGAGCAGGACCATGCCTCCAAACGCTCCTTCCAGCTGTCATCTATATAGGGTTACCTCAGTTCTGCAAGCTGATCATTCTCGTTTACGTGCCCCACCCTCCCTCCCTCCTTGTTCTCCATTCTTTAATTTCTTCACTTCTATTTAGTACATGGGGATCTGCCAGGCCCGGGAGCCATCGGCAGTCCCCTTCAAGGCCTTCCCCAAACCGCAGCTCAATTCATGTCAAAGCATTCACTTTTACCTACTAAAATGCTGTCAAACCTAAAATGAGGACGTGGGCCCAGTTAGTGAATTGCACTGTTGTGTCTGCACTGTCTTGTGTCTGTATCGTTCTGTTCTGTCTGGAGTGCCACTGCCTCGTTTTTCTTATGCAGTTTTTGCACATTGCACTTTATGTAGTCGTGTGTTGATTGTCTGTTGTTTGCCATATGTAGCACCATGGTTTTGGAGGAACGTTGTCTCGTTTCACTTTGTACTGTACCACTGCACATGGTTGGAATGACAATAAAGCCACTTGACTTGACTTGGAAGTGATTGAAACACCCGAATTTAATTATTTTTATGTGTGAGTGAATACTTTTGGTGATATAGTATATTTCTGTGCAATTTAGCACACATCCACAATGAATGAATGGACTTGTGTATGGATGGATGGATTGATGTTATTTTGTATGAAACTGCCTATTAGATGTAAATACATAAAGAATTACAAATACAAGTGTGTTTCTTTAAAACACACATGCAATGAAGTGTTAGGTCATTTGGGGAACTGGTTGCACAATATCTCTTTATCATCCCTATGTAAATTATTGGAAATTAGCATATGCTGAGTTAATACAGTACGTGCCATGCTGTGGTGACTTCTTTCTACACTGATAACAACAACACTTGTTGTGAGTTTGAAGTGTCAGAAGCTCAAAGTTACTAACAAAATTTACTTTAAAATTGGTATTCTTTAATATTTTACAACTAAATTTGGTTTCTATACCTGTTAATCACTTTCTAAACTTTTTTTTTTTTTCCATCAACCCAATGATTATCGTAACCATTTAACTAGGTCAGGATGAGAGGAATGCTGGAGCCTATCCAATATATGATGAGTGTTAGGAGTACCACCTATGCAGGTTGCTAGTCTTTTACAGGGCCACAAAAGTATTTATTTTTTGTATCCTGCAGACTGATGTTGCTACTCAGCATATCAGAAAGCAATTTCACTCTAAAGTCTCTATGCCTATACCCTTTACACACCTCTTTCCCCCCTTACTCATCCTGTCATGTCCATACTATATATGTCAATAATGTCATGGTCCTGGGTCTTTTGACCCAGCGTTTTAAGTTTGAGTTTATTTTGTTCATTAGGTTATCTAAGTTCATTTGGTTATTAGACTCCTTGTGTTTTCTTCCCCTGTATTTAAGCTTCCCCTCACCCTTCGTGTTTCATGCTGCGTGTCTTATGTTATCAAGTTTGTATTATTATGCCTAAGTGTTTCTAGTTCTTATTATTTCCCCCTCGTGTTTCCAACCATGTTAAATCTCCCCTGCTCTTCATGCGTTTCATGTCTGTGTCTTACATTGTCAAGTTCTGGTTGTCGTGTCTAAGTCTGCATGTTTCCTGTTTTATTTTGAAAAGGGGTCTTGTGTTCTGTGCTCATGCGGTTAGTTTTACTCTTGCCTGTGCATCATTATGTTTATCCTAGTCAGCTGTTTCCTCATGTGTCTCCACTTCCCCTAATCACCTGCTGTGTATTTAAGTCCTCTGTTTTCAGTGTGTGATTGTCAGGTCGTCTGTTGTCCACGCCATGTTTCCTATGCCATGCTTCCAAGTTTCTTGTCTAGGTTTTTCTTATTGTTTGTTTAGATTTCCCAGTTTAGGTTTGTGTTAATTTTGCTTCAGTTTGCCTTGCCCTTTGTTTGTACCTTTTTTTTTTTTTCCAGCCATATTAAACGGCTCGCTTTTTGTTAACATTCAAGTTTTGTTCCCTGTTCCTTGGAGTCTGCATTTTGGGTCCTTTTTCAATTCATACAGTCTGCCCTCGCCAGACTGTGACAAATAAAGTTATTTAAGTAGAAAACATTTCTTGATTCTGAAATTCACTTTTGAATAAACTTTTCAAACATTTCAAGATTAACGTTTGTGATCATTTTCAATGAGCTTGAAAAACAAATACATTTGTAATAATTTTGTGTTGTAAAAAATTATGTATCCTATGAAAATACTAGGCTTGTGGTTTGGTTTATGGCAATGGAGTATAATGGACTGGTGCAGATCAGGTTGTGATGTCTGTCTTCATTGTTAGGTTAAATCCAGATTTGTCAATTTAAAATTAAAGCACCATCCACCTAAACAGGCTTTAAAGTGGGCTTGGAAAACAGGCCTAGTAGCCCATGTAAGATCTGCTTATAACTTGCTAAATGCAGTTGGCTTAATCCTCAGAGCAATAAACCTCAGAGTAGGAGCAGCAAAAAGTCATCTAACACGGGCGACCGTGGCTCAGGGGGTTGGGAATCGCATCTGTAACCGGAAGGTCGCTGGTTCGATCCCTGGGCTCTCTGTCCTGGTCGTTGTGTCCCTGGGCAAGACACTTTACCCTACTTGCCTACTGGTGTTGGCCAGAGGGGCCGATGGCGCGATATGGCAGCCTCGCTTCTGTCAGTCTGCCCCAGGGCAGCTGTGGCTACAACTGTAGCTTGCCTCCACCAGTGTATGAATGTGAGAGTGAATGAATAGTGGTATTGTAAAGCGCTTTGGGTGCCTTGAAAAGCGCTATATAAATCCAATCCATTATTATCCATTATTATTAATTACTACATGTAGAGAAAGGACAAATCTACAATCATTACCAATAAAAATTACTGTATGGCATGTTTTTAAGTGATTCTTTCCTCTTTGCTGCAGTACCATACATTATCCAAAACCTAACACAGTGCACTCACAATATAGTTAAAACTATAGTTTGTCAATAAATGGGATATTGAAAAAAATTACAGGGAATAGTAGAATATTCTTAGTAATTTCTAAGTTTACTGAGAAACTCATAGCCTTTCCTTCCACTACTTCACAATTCAGCCCATCCCTTGTTCTCTGTTGAATTCCTTTAATGTGGTGTTGGAGCAGTGGAAAGTGGTTTGTTTGCAGTAATTTTTTACAACACTTTCACCAGGATTGTTGCCACAGACAACACATGTAGATGCATATGTCAGACGTTGGCGCATAACTTCAATCATCACTATAGTACCTCATTCACTGATAGTAACACAGTTATTGAGCTAACTTTACGATTGTCACCTTATTTTGCAAAAAGATTTTAATACAAGACACAGAAGACGTTTTGTCATGCTATAAGCAAAATTTATTTAGCAACTGACATATGACCAAATGGAAAGCATCAAAATTTCTTCAGCAGTAAATTCAAGTTAAGCATATTTTCAAAAATGGTTGGAATTTTTTTCCAGCGCTTGTTTTGTTATGTTAAGATAAAGAGCATTTCTCTTCACACGCACATATCTTCAGTGAAGTCTTATGTCTAGTCAAATTCCCGTTGACGCAGCTGTTTGTAATTCTGTAAATCAGCCTTCATGGACTTTACCAACTCTTTGGCTTTTTCTTGTCCCGTAAACCTAGCCAAGGGAAAATAGGTTCCACATCAAAAGACACACACACACACACACACACACACACACACACACACACACACACACACACACACACACACATAAAGATTATTTAATGCCACAAGGTTTTTTTTAGATTCAAATATTTTGTGATTTTAGCATTTTGTAAAATAATTGCAATTTTCTTACCCCTGGGCAAAGCCTCCAACTAAATAAAAAAAAAGAAGACAAATTAGTCAACAGTCAACAACATTCTGTTATAGACTTTGTAATAAAGGGTAGACAGCTTTCCTGTTATCTCGTTGTGCCAGATTCCCAAAAAACAAACAAAAAAACAGCAATCAAATAAACCAATAGTACCTCCTTTTAAAAGGTTGTGCCAAAAACACTCTCCTGGTTCAGCCATCATGAAAACCATGAATAACGCAAGAAAGATCACAGCAGACTTCATCCTACAAAGAAAAACATATATAATCATTTTTGAATCTCTAACGTCATTTGCGCTTGAAATATATTGATTTCTTACCTTTCCAGAGATTCACAGCCAAACGCTGTGGGTTGGTGGAGATATTTACCTGTTGTGTGGTGGTAGTCTGGTACATCTCTTTATATTTATACAGGGGAAAGATTAGTAATTGTGTAATATTTTTGCTCTATTACAAAATATAGGTCGTATTCGTGCCATTCTAGTCTTAATTGTGAAATCAACATAATTTCAGAGGGTTCCAATCCCTCACCACTTCTCTGTGTTCAGCGTTTCAGTTTAACCCAAGTGAATAATTGATTTGTCAATAGTTAATTAAGCACAAAGTCATTTGACTGCTCTTCTGCTGCTAGAACCCAACTCTTCACTTCTTAACATTAGTCATCTGTTTTGTACTGTTGAAAATAAAATCATAGTTTGTTTGCTATGCAAACATTATTTATGTTTTACTCTTTTTCTGGATTTGGGGGTTTATGTGTGTATTTTCCTGCCTCTGTTCTGTAAATAAGAAGAAAGTATCAGAGGCACTTGTGTTTCTTTGAAATCAAACTCAGTTTGGCTTCTTCAAATGACTCACAGCTCCAGATTGATTTACTTTGCTTTCTCAAGCATCAGATTTGATGTGGCTCATGTATGGATATAATTATTATGAAACTGTTAAACTGTTTAGTATTTTAAACTCTGAATTAGCGATATCAAGAGATAAAGGCACATATGTGTACCTCTTTCATGCTTGTCATTTTATACCTGTGCCAGTGTAAATGGTTATGTGCCTTTTTACTGTGTTCATGTGTCTTTTATCAAGGTAAGTATCGCAGTATTAAAGAAACATATGGTGTGAAGTAAGTACTAGCTGGTCAAAATATGAACTGGTGATGGATGAATGGATGATCATTGGATATATGAATGGAGTTAGGGTATGGACTAGATACCAAATTATTTATTCTGTTTAGTACCCAGTGTATGTATTTTCATTTATTGTGTAAAATCTAAAAGAAAGTCCAACGAAATAATACAAAATCTAAAGACAAATGTAGACATAGTCTTCAAATGGAAGAAAGAAGGAAAAAAAGTAAATGCTCTAACAAGAATCAAAAACAAGAAGTAGGAGAGTGTAAAAAGTGGCAACAGCACTTAAGACTGGACATGGGATGAAAATAGTAAAATATATTTTTTGTTTTCTATGTTGTACCTAGAAATTAAAAAAATAGGTTAATGAGTTTTTTAATTTTAAAAAGCATTCCAACATTTAAAATTTTTTTGAAATTCTGAAATTAGCTGCACATAGACCTTGAACATGGGCATCACAGTGGTACAGTGGTTAACACAGTTTTTTGTGTGAAGTTTGCATGTTGCATGTTTCCGTATTTGTGTGGGCTCTCTCTCGGGTACTCCAGCTTCCTTCCACAGTCCAAAGACAAATTATTGGTGAGGTTAGGTTAATTGGTAATTCTAAATTGAACATTGTTGTGAGTTTGTTGCAGCATAGACAGTGATTTAGGCTGGTGACCTGTCCAGGGTGTACCCCGCCTCTTGCCCTGTGATAGTTGGGATAGGCTCCAGCCCACTCGTGACCCTGATAAGGATAAGAAAAGAGGATGGATTGTGTAGTGATTTAAAACCATTTCAGAGATCTCATTAAGATCAAGGTGGGCCTGCAACTGTAAATAGATCCTTTTCTCCAGAACTTTTGAAAGAAAGGGAAGCTTTGAAATTGGCCTGTAATTAGCCAGGACAGTTGGGTCCAGATTGTGTTTTTTAAGAAGAGGCTGAACTATAGTTTGTTTGAAGCATGATAGGACACAGCCTGTAGCAAGTAGTGATGGGAATTCCGGCTCTTTTTAGAGAACCGTCTCTTTCGGCTCAGCTCACTAAAAAGAGCCGGCTCTTTCGGCTCCCAACCGGCTCTTCAGGTTGTTTTGTTGCTTTAATTAATTTATTATCATCAACAATATAAAATTCTGCACAAAAGGAATTACTAATGTAAAAAAACCCGTGGTTTTATTTATATGTTTATATATAAATATATAGGGTGGCCCCTAGAGACAAAGCAGAGAGAGAAAGAGAGCCAAGGACAACAACAAAAGACAACACGTCACATTAGAAAGGTATAGTAATCATCCACAATTATTTTCATTTGTGGATGATAAAGGATTCAGAAAGTTTATTCATGCAGTGAATCCTATGTATGCAATTCCAAGCAGGAAAACACTCTCGCAAAAAATCATCCCTGGCCTATATGACAGAAAATGTGCATCTTCTTTTTGTTTTGCATATTTTAATTTATATTTTATTGTATTGTAGTTTGCAGTCTTTTGTGTTGTTTCACTTTGAATTTGTTTAAAAGGAAAAAGCTGAAAATTTAAATAGTTAAAAGTTGAAATGTGAATAGTTGTTTTTTGTATTTTATAATTTATTTATTACATTTTATGTGGAGTGAATAAATAAAAGTATATTTATGGTGGCCCCTAGAGACAAAGCATGTACAAATTTCAAAGCACGTACAAACTCCAAAACACATTGCTAGCATTAACTGAACTTCCAAAACAGAGCTACCTACATCACTTAAATTACACAATTGAAAGCATATGTGTACTGTTTGTGTATTTATACACAAACACTCATATATATTCAAATAATTTAAAAAAAAATGTTCATTTGCCTGTTACTACCACATACCAAGTATGGTCGTTGGTACTTCCTGGCTTGTGTAGCCACTAGGCTTCTGGAGCATTTCCGTTGTGTTTTGGAGTTTGTACATGTTTTGGAGGTTTCACGTGCTTTGGAGTTTGTACGTGCTTTGTCTCTAGGGGCCACCGTAAATATACTTTTATTTATTCACTAAAATGTAATAAATAAATTATAAAATACAAAAAACAAAAAACTATTTACATTTCAACTTTTAACTATTTAAATTTTCAGCTTTTTCCTTTTAAACAAATTTAAAGTGCAACAACACAAAACACTGCAAACCACAACACAATAAAATATAAATTAAAATGGAATTGGAATTGCATACATAGGATTCACTGCATGAATAAACTTTCTGAATCCTTTATCATCCCCAACTGAATAATTGTTGAGGATTACTATACTTTTCTAATGTGATGATGTTGTCTCTTGTTGTTGTCCCTGGCTCTCTTTCTCTCTCTTTCCCTCCCACTCTGTTCCTGTGCTACTGCGAGTGTAACTACCGCCACTCCCCCCTCTGCTCAACGCAAGCACAAGGCTCCCGTGCGGAGTGAAGCGAAAAAAAAGTGCAAGAGAGAGGTTGAGAGAAAGAAAAGAGAAAAAAAAAACCCAACACGGCTCCCAATCCGGTTGTTCAGTGATGACGCGACGAATCCTACTTCCGGGCCTAAAGTACTCTGCGTTTAATATGGCTTTTGTGTTGTTAACATGTTTAATGTTATGTATTTTCTTCTATTTGATCTCAAAAAGCTCCTAAAACAGTCAGTGATCACTGTTGACCTCCCTCGGCTTTTATTACCGCTAATCATTTATTTAATAAGCTCAGTTTTTAAAACCTTTGGATGTAACTACAGCCCAGCCCATGCAGCAGTATATGAATGACTAACCTCGTATTGTGGATGGATTATCTCAGTTGTTCTCCTGGCTGAAGTTTGGTCCTTTTACAGCATCCTGCCATGCGATTACATTTGTTCCTGACCACCGAGAACACTCACGTTAACTTTTATCGACTGGAAAAAAAAGTTAGCTTGTTTATATTATGCTAACATAGCTGTGTCGCTAGCGGTCACGTAGCACATACCAGCTAGCTCAACTTCAGTAACCCTACAAACGTCACTGCTGTTTAGTTTTCTGTCTTCATTCATGCTGGAAGTGATAACAGAGATGTACGTTTTAATTTGTTTCCAAAACCCCGCAGTCAGGACATGCTATATTGTATTTAGATAGAAGCTAGCGAGCTAACTTCCTGCTAACTTCTAACTCCGTTAAATGTCATAAATTCCGTTTTCATGGATGCCTGGATGTTAAACTCAATTGTTACACCTGGTAGAGCAGAACGCTGATCATTTTATTAAAGATGAAAGACTTTAGACAGTTTTTCAACTCTCAGTAATGCCATAGTGATCGTTTGATATATGGACCTGCAGCAGAGTTTAGGTCCAGACACGGCTAGTGACGTCAGACTGAACAATCGGATAAGGATCCGGCGTTCACTTCAAAGATCCGGCTCTAAGAGCAGTTTCGTTCGCAACCGTCACATCACTAGTAGCAAGGGAAGTGTTCATTAATCTCTGATTAAAAGGCCCAACAGTATTAAAAACATTTTTAAGCAGACTTGGGGGAAGACAATCAGATTTGCAGAACTACCATAAACAAGTCACTCAAGGAAACAGAATCAAACTGCTCCAAGACAGCTGAGCACATAGGAGGAACACTGGGGTCTGAGGTAGTGGCCGTTGAGACATAAGATTTAATAGCTCAAACTTTGTCAGCAAAAAGTCATCGCGCATACTTAGTGAAGGTACAGCTCCAACATTATCACATGGATTAAAAATACGATGAAAAAAATTAAAAAGTGCCTGAGGTTTGTGACTATTTGTGGACACTAGGTTTGAGACAAACTGAGTCTATGCAGTGTTAACAGCAGAGAGACAGTTCCTAAGTATCTGTAAAGAAACATAAAACCTATGCTTTTTCTTCTTTCTTTTTTTTCTAACACTTTATTAAAGTATACAAATGCTTTTTCCATCCCCTCTCAGCATGTTTGCAATCATGTCTAAGGGTGCAAGTATGTAACAGATGGTAATAATCTCCTTGTTTATGAGTTTACGTTTTCTCTTAGAAACCAAAGGATAAATAATGTTATTAATGAAGTTATTAAATTGTACAATAGCCTCCTTACCAAAATAAAACATATAATGTAACTATTTTGTTACATTGTGAATTCTGATCCCCACCATACCATTTTCAGAATATCATTTATATATTTGGATAGATATTTATATGTATTGTGGAATGAACGAAATAATACACACAAGTACATGCTTACATGATTGTGTGGCATTTTTGATCTAACCACACCAATGAAATTGCAAAGTCTGTGCTGTATCGGTATTAACAGCTCGATTACTTCTCCATAGTCTATTTCCTCTGCTCTTGCAACACAGAAAAACCAACAGTGAACAAGTTAAAAATAAGACGGCCAAAAAAGGGAAATGGTTGTTCTTTTTCACATCTTTTAACTTAAATATTTAAACTTTTTTATTTTAAAACTCTTTAATGATTAACCACAGTTATACATATTTAAAGTAATAAATTGTCCCATAATCCTAGAGGCAAATTGGTAAGTGATTTTTTTAATCTATGGTTTTAGAGATTCTATACTTTGAGCTTTTTCTTTTTAGTTTTTTTAGTTTAGTTTTTATAGTTTAGTTTGGCCACAGTAACATTCTCCCACATAGGTGAGATACTGCTTGCTTGGTGGAACAGTTGAAAAATGAATAATGTACACTTCAAAGAGACAAAAAAGTAGCTTATGAGCAAGTAGTAGTACTTGCTCATTTTCAGGTGCAAACCCAAAACCACTTAGGGAAATTGGGCTCCACACAAAACAGAGCTTCATGTGCATCCAACGTGATCTCTGTGGATTTTATAACAGTACTCTCTTTAAGGTGGTTCTGTTAATGTGATAGCAGAAACTGTGAGATGTGGTCTTAATGTTACATGGAAGACCAATACCATCTTTTTTTTTTTTTTTTTTTGTGTCCCGTTTGGATCTTTAGCCATCAGAATTGTTGTCTTAAGGCCAAGAAAGATGCCAAGCGGATTTATTTTACCAAGTGGACCATCATGGCCTTGCCATATTGGTCCATTTGATTGACCTTTATTATAATTATGAATTTATTTTATTTTCAGTTGCTACAAACGGGACAGACATGACTGGGGGATAGGACAGGGAGAAAGAATGAAAGAAAGAGAGGGAGAGAAAGAAAACCAAAGGGGAGAAGAGACGGTGAGAAGGGGGGGAAGAAAAAAAAAAAACAACAACAACAAAACACCTGGGTCACCTGTATGGAGAAAAAAAACAGAAGAGAAAGCAAACAACAAAGAGCAACATAATAAAAAAAACAGCACCATCACAATAAACTAGCTAGCAGTAGATATCAGTAGATACTAAATAATAAACGATATTGTGCAGCATGCAAGATAGACAGCGCACAATGTGCTTTGAGGCAGCAGCCAAGAAAGCTGTAGTCCGCGTCTGTGAATACCCGTGTGTACACCTGTAGACCAATACCATCTCTGTGAGATCTAAACAAACTAACAGGCAATAAGGACGGACAAAGTGTGATTCTGTGTCTCCTTTGCCCAATAATATAATAATAACAATCATATTGAGGGTGGAAGAACATAGATTAAAATAAATAAAATATGAGAACCCATAAATAGCACTCAGCAGATAATAATGAGAAAAATAAGAAAATGTAAAACTACGTTTATTTAACAATTTTATTCAGTATTATGGGTGGTAGTTGTAATGAAGGTTATGTTTAATTTCAACAAGGGTGTTGAGGCTGCTGGTCTATTCTGTACATCATTTCTGCTTTTCCATGCTGTTAAACTCGATTTTGTCATCATCACTATGGGCCAATCATTTTCTCACCTACCTTCTGCAAGCCAGTCAGCCTCTGCTCCATTTGCTTTACATGTTAGTGCTCTTCTATTATTCTGTCTTTCAGGGTCTCATTCAGGATACCCACTGGTCCCTTATCCTGTCTAATTAGAGATCATCCAAGTTTCCGCCTGCTTCATCTCTGCCACCACTAGTGTTTAGATTCTCAGTGGTTCTTGTCCTACTTCCTGACATTATTGTGCCTTTATTGGAGTCTAATCACATCAATCAAACTTGGTTCTTCAATGAATTATGTGCAGAACATTCAAGTAAATCTCTCATTTTATATATAGTACCATATAAAATTATGTTTATAGTGGTCATAGTAACAATAAAAAATAATAATATTTTTTTTTTTATATTTTTGGTGATATGCAAGCCTCAGCCCCAGGCTTCTGGTCCAGACTAAGATAAGTCAATAACGACTTCCAGATGTAATTAAATACAGGTACAGTGCACCTGGAAAGTATTCACAATATTTGACTTGCTCCACATTTTCTCTTGTTACAGTCTTACTCCAAAGTAGATTGCATTTTTTTGTTTGTCTTTTATGCACAATCCCTTAACAAAGAAATCAGTTATCAGCAGACATATTGGTATGGAAAAAAGAAACAAATGTTTTTGCAGTCTGTACTTTGTGAAATGATTTTAATGCAAGACAAAAAAGAGATTTTAGCAAAATTAAAAAAATGTATTCAGTAGCTGACATATGATCACATTGAAGATGGCTAGATGGATAAATAGATAATGCACTGAACATGTTAAAAACATGAAAGAACGGAATTTGTTTTCCAGGCATGCATTGAAATGATAAATAGAATATATAAAAATCTATATTAATAAAAACACATGTATAAACTCATAAAGTGTGGAGGAATACATATGGCCCTGAGTCTATGAAACTCACAGCCTCATGGAAGAAGCTGCATCTCAGTCTTGTTGTATGGGCTTTCAGGCTACGGAGCCTTGTGACCTAGGGGAGGAGGTAAGGGAGGGGTAAACATTTCACAGTCAGAGTGGGAAGGGTCTCCCATGCTGTTCAATGGACTTATTCTGCATCTCTTAATAGAAATGTTCTAAAGAAAAAAGGGAAGCTGCTGTTGTTGGGTGGGTTTCAGCACACTTTACAGTGCCTTCACCACCCCATGACAGAAGGAAGTCAGCACAGCGCCAAGAAAGCCAGCCTGTTACAGCACCTTAAAAAATCAAGCAAACAAACAAACAGCAGTTGATGAGCTTTCTGAATATTACTGACTGTATTTGTAGCCCATGTGAGATTGTTGGACATGTGCAGTCCCATGTATTTCACTGTGGTCAAATTTTTGTTCGGTCTGCACTTCCACAGGCCCCGCTGGTTTAGAGATTATTCCCGTTAATGAAGCAAGACGAACAGCTCAACCGGTTTCCACATGCTACCAAGGGGAACCGGACGGCAGCAGTCCTCTGCCGTTGGTGTCAAGCGAGTCCAAAGAACCAGCTTCCCCTGCAGCCTTTTATTTCTGTGGCACACAGTTTACACAAACACTCATTGTAAAACCCCCATGTGTATGTGTTTGTAAGTGCGTGTATGTGTATTCATGTGCACGTGAGTGTGTGTGTATGTGTTTGGGGGTGCGTTTGTGTGACCTCTTGCTCACCAAAGGGGTCATAAAGCCAGAAAGTTTACTAAACAAGAAAACAGAACCTTCACATAGGATGTGCCTATAATAAAACACTACAGCCTCCCCCACCATTCAACAGGGTGGGAAGGGGGTCAGAAACAAAGGAATGTCTTTGATCATACAGTTTGAACCAAGACTTACAAATTTAAGTAACACAATGACAACATTTAACAATTTCAACTTAACATTTTTGTAATCCATATACACAGACATCATCAAGTCATTAGACAATTACTAAAGGATCCTAAGATTTCTGTTTTTCAAGTATAAAATATAGTAGCATAGCCTTTAGAATATTCTCATAGACATTTTCTGGTCTTTAAGTATGATAACATGAAATACAATTGTGTAAGACACGTAAGCACAAATATTTCCTAGTTATAGTTATAGTTCCTTAGTCATGTTGGCCACAGTTGATGATGACTAGTCAATAGTTTAATGTTTTTCTCTCTCTTTCATGAATGGATTTGATGAAATTTTTCTGTTTTTATTTTATTTTATTTTTTTACTGTTTGTTTTGTAGAAATTATCATTATTATCATCGACATATAATTATGATGAATCTGTATGCACATAATTTTTCACTGTTTGCATTTGTTTGTTTGTGCAGCTGTTAACAGAAAATCTCTCTTAAAGATTTCCTGTGTTTTTTATTTATATAAAGAAATATCTGCATATGAATATCCATCTATCATAAAATTATAAGATGATGGATGATGGTTTAAAAGACTGCTTTTTTTTATTAGTTTTGCCTTTTTGCCAGCAAAGAATTTGTGATTTTTAGTTTACATCCGCCCTGCATTGTGGGTCAGCTCTCTGCCTGCCACATGTCCTGCTTCACATGACAATTAGTCTAGAACTTTTTTAAAGATATGAAATATTGATAATGTCTTATACTGATAAAACCTCTCAAACTGTCCACTTTATATTTACTTCCAGCTTTATTACATCTATATCTTCTTAGAGCCTGTCATGGTCCTGGGCCATGTGGGCCCAGTATTCTTAGTTTCTTGTATTTTTGTATTTCGTTCCTTATTTAGGCCATGTTTCCTAAGTTGTCCTGTTGTGGTGTTCCTTATTTGACTTCCCCTTGTGACTTTTATCCCCTGTGTGCCCCTCTATGTATCTGTGAGCCCTCATCTCCCCTCCTTGTTTCATTCCATGTTTCCCCAGCCCACTATGCCCGTGCTCTCTCTCCTCCTGTTTGCACCTGTGTACTTCCTGTTTTACTTTGACAGTCTCCCGTCAGTGTTGTTTACTCCTGCCATGTCTTGTTATGTTTATCTGTGTCAGCTGTGTTCCCATGTGTGGCCACTTCCCCTGATCATCCCTCTTGTGTATTTAGTCTCTGTGTTTCATGTAGTCTGTGTCGCGTCGTCTGTGTTACCACCCCCTGTGTTCCGTATCTCCAGCCATGGCTTTTTCTTAGTTTATGTCCAGTTTAGGTTTTCTGTTTGAACTATTACCCTTATACTGCCCTCGCTCTGGTTTGTTCTGTTATCAGCCATAATAAAAGGCTCGCTTTTGTTTAATCCACTCCTGCATCTTCGCTTGTGTTCGCGTCTGGGTCCAACACACACATTCCCACACGGTCTATCTCCACGGACCGTGACAGAGCCTGAAGCTGTATAACTTTAAAAAATCTATTTCCAAATTTTGAATGAATTAATTTCAATAGTTTTTAGTTTATATGAAGTCATAAGACATACGCACATACATGTATGACTTGTATGTGTGTGTGTAGCCAATTGCTTTTTTTCTTTTTTGTTGTGATGCTTAAACGAGTTAAAGTAACTGTTCTTTCTTGTTTAAAAGATGGTAAAACTGAAGTTGGTTGATGTTTTATATATATTGCAATGTGACTTAAGTTAACCTATTGAAACAAGTGGATATAATATTATATAATACTGCATTATTTAATATAATTGAGCACAAATTTTGTCATTACAGACTACTATCGAAGTGGTAAGCCAACTCAGAAATGTATTGAGATCCCCCCCCAATAATCAGACCCAACCAATATAAACCCCCCCAATAAAATTATGAATTATCTTGCATAAATAGGCTGTTTATTTTCTTTACTCATTTCAGTTATTACCAGCAAAAGGATTCCTTATAGTATCGTTTTCAGAACATTATTTATACCGTAACAGTATGAAAAATTAATTTAATTATGTACTAGTATGATTAAAAACTAGAACATTTGGTACTTTTTTATCTTTTATTTTGGGTGGTGCAAAGAGTACACTTTTTTGTGGTTTGTGTAGTGGTTTTGATCTTTATGCAGCAATGACGATGCAATGTCCTTGCTGTATCAGTATTAACAGCTTGAACACTTCCCCATGCTCTGCTTCCTCTTCTCTTGCTACTCAGAACCAGTGTCAAGAAAATTCAGTTATAGGATGAAAAGAGGAAATAGCTGCTACTATGTACTTTTTGGCTTATTTTTCATGTAAACTTTTGCGACTTTAGAATATTCTTCAATTATGAAGCACAATTGTCCATCCATTCATCCGAATAATATATAAACATACAGTACGTGCTGACAACCAAGTTTGTTTACGTGTGTGTGTGTGTGTGTGTGTGTGTGTGTGTCCAGTCCCAGGTGGATGACCTCTGTTGAGTTACAGTGTTTTTAATTATAACATGTACAAGTTAAATCTAATTATATCAGTATTATATTATGTGTGCAGAGTTAGTATTGCAGTAAATATTAATACAATAATCATTGTTGTGCCCTTTTTTACTTTTCATTTAAATTTTTTCTGACTTACAACCTATATCTCTCTTTATATGTTATATGAAAACCTGACAGTGTCCCCAGTTAGAGGGCCCAAATTGATCCAAAGATAAAAGAGCTATCTGTTTAAGTTGATACCTCTCTGTCAATGGCCCTAACCAAACACACCTTATTGATTTTGTTTAATTGAAACATTTCCAGGTAAAAACTCACTGCCACATGAGGAAATGAAGCTCCAGAAATGGAAACGCTACACATCTATCCAGCCTGACCTCTGGGCATTTTTTTCAGTTGCAGTTCTAAGCTCGTTCTATCTGTGTGACAGAAGAGATTGTAAGATGTCTGAGGTCTTAATGTTATGTGGAATGCCAAGCAACCAGAATCTCAGGAAAATCCTAACAAGCCAAAAGACAATAAGGACCCACGAGTTGGGCGTTTGTGTTTGATCCTGGTGTAAGCCCCCTTTCTGCTGGCTCTGTCAAATTGCACTTTACCACAAATGTCTAAGGAGGCCAAGAATTCACAGCAACAGCTAAAACTGAACTAGTAAAAGATCCTCTGGTTCTTTGGCACTTTACTTTGTTTAAGGTTAACTCTTTTATTGCTGGTTACCCCTTATATTATGGACTAATGATATCGCTTGAGCTAGATAAGAATTACTGACAACTAATGAGTAATTTTTGAGTGAAGCATTCACTATTTAACGTCATATCAATCAAACTGTGTAGATATTCAGTATATGTCATACACGCACGCACAGTATATGCCTTGTCTTCAGAGTCACAAAAGCTACAGAAGTGTTATTGTTATCAGTGTAGGCAGAGATCACCACAAGAAGACAGCATTACACAGCATTATGTTAATTGGTCTAAAGGCAGACATCAAAACCACAGCTAAAATGGTAAAGCAGTGTTGTGCAATGAGTTCCCCAAACAAATTTAAATGTCAGTAATGAAGTCTAAATGGAAATCAACTCTTCTAACCAACTGCAATGAGTTGCTAACTTTATAAATAATCTTCCCCAGAAATCCCACAGAATAATTACACAGAAAAGTAGAATATTGTCATTTTTGAGAAGCCTGAAAGGGAAATGTTTCAAATAATTATGAAATAATTATCAGTTAATTATCGACTTATCCGCTGTTTCAGTTAAACCCAAATATACTGTTACTAGCTTAATGTTTAACATCTTAAAAGGTCTTCATATCATTTACATGAAAAAAAGTAAAAAAGTATTCCATTTGAAATATAGTGTAGAGCCCCATGTAAAATACTGAAATCTAATATGAGAAATATACATTATTGAAATCAACTACTAAATATTCTTTCTTTTTTTGCCTAGAATTGCAGCATTGGCCTCACTCTTCCTACAATAATAAAGCAAAAACTTATTAACTGACTACTAACTCATCTTCCTCTAGCCTTACTGTCCAGTGTTAATTTGCTACATTTGGTTGACAACCTCGCGATAAAGAAAACGAGCACTTCACATGAAATCAGCCTTGAGTATGAGCTTTGTGAGGCATCACAGGTTGGTGAATTTAAGAAAGAAAAGCTTAATCTGGTTCAGGTAACCATGTTACCATTTGTTTTGAGTTTAGAGCTACTCTATGGGCTTGTTTGTGCTTATTAGATTAGTTTGTGCAATTAGAAGAGCAAAGCTATATCAGCTGGGTATGCTAGAGTTTGAATAGTGGATCTGGTATGCAGACATCTACACATGGAAATGACAGACATTATAGAAAGCCTGAGTGAACTGTTTAGTGACTTTCTCTGTCTTCCAAAGAAAGCTTTTCAAAGTTATTGTTGTTATTGTCCCCAGCTCTCTAATAACAATGAACTATCCAGCACACTTATGGAAGCACACTCTTGTGCTCTTGTCCTTTCATTACAGATGGAGTAGTGACTCTCTGCCTGCTCTCAGCTGGGTTTTAGGGGTTCTGATGCCACTCACTGGCTATTGAATAATGACCCTGAGAGACCTGGCTTTAGCCTAATCCCTACTTGAATGCTATCCTTCCTCTAATTCAATCCCTCACTGGAGAAAGACGAGTGGCTCATAACACACATACACACCTGGATTAATGCAGCCAGACTTGACCGACTGTTCGAGTACCACAATAGAACTGCATAATGGCACAGCTGTCAAAGAAGGATGTTACATTTAAAACATGAAGGACACGTCCTAAAATTTTGAAACATTTTAGTTGATTATAATAAATCCAGAAGAAAAGCACAGATATGTGGCTTCAGTCTGATTTTATTATGTATTTATTTCTTGGTCACTGGGTTTGGCCATTAAGAATTGTTTTTAAATGTAAGAGTGGCAAATTATTTTTCTTATTTCTGGTTTATTTCTGGTCATTTGAGAGAACTCCACTTTGTACTGTTAGATATAATGTGTAAGATGCACGTTCTATGATGTCATTTTAACATTAGAATCTATCAGATCAATTTGCATTTGGAACCCTCACCTTAACCTAGCTAAAACAGAACATTAGCTAAATTAACAGTCTTAAAATGTTTCAAAAGAACCATCGGGGCTTAATTTGGCATTGTATTACACTAGTGGAAACTATGAATATGTCTCTGTATTATCAGAATAATTCTAGCTTCCTTAAACTGTCAGTGTGTGAGTTTTTGAAAATGCAGTAAAGTATGAAATGTGCTTTAAATCCTACACCATATTCTTTTTTTGAATATTTATTTTTGGTGTTTAATGGTTTTTTGTGGCAGGACAGTAGAATATAAGGACAGAGAGCAGGGGCCAGTAGCCCAGGGTTGAAAAGCCAAGCCCCTGCAGCAGACTTTCGGCATATAGGCTGTCTGCTCTATCTAAATATACAGGCACCCCCTGGAGGTTATTCAGATGTAGAGCATTTACATATTACACACAGTTTTGTTGGGATTTTTGTGAAGGTAGTGATCTTTTGGATTACAGTGGCTGTCATTTGTTCATAAAGTTGGTGTGCAATAGTTCACTGAGTAGTGGGTCATGTTTTTTTCTTATTCCACACCAAACACTATGCTTGTGAGTGACTTTCACAGCAACTTCCGGCAGCACAGATGACGAACAGGAAAATAAGACAAACCATTCGGAAAACAATACGTAGGTTAAACTGGTCTTTAAAGATGAAAATACTCGTTTATGACTCAGCTGAACTAGGTGCCAAGATTTAAACCCACTGAGATCAAATCACCACATTTTATAGAAACAATAAAACTAGATAGAAATAGAAAATAGATGCTGCTGTTCAAATAACCTGACATGCTGGAAACTGTGAAGAGTGCAATAAAACCATCTCAGGAAAGAACAGACTCCAATATGTGTCTTTGGTTGCCCATGACTGATGGGCTGCTAAGATCAAAAGATACTAAGATTCAAGAAAAACCAGAGATTTCTGATGCTTTGGGTGAAAGTATGCTCCTGTCCACTTAAATTCTCGCTTACTGCAGCATGGGGCAAAGTGAGCAAGGCTGGATTTTCTCTTTCTCAAATGATGTCACTTGCAAGTTTTTTTGGATAATATCCTGTTGTCACTGACATCAGAGCTGCTACAGAAACGTGAGGGCTTCCTTTGTTTTTAGTCCGTGACGTCCGTATTGAAGACTGTATTAAAAGCTATGCCAAACGTGAAAATAACAGATCCCCTCCATATATTTTTCTAGGTCACCCTTTGCACAACCCTTTGCTGTTTACACAAAACCAAATACATTTACAAATGCACTTAGTTGTCGTTTTTAAGTACATTATGTCTTCACTGAAGTTTTTATGTTTTTTGTTGTTCAACTTCTTTATAATTTCAGATTGAAGGTTGTTGTGTTCCTAAACTTTATGACAGAATTTATGTTATAAAAACATACAATTTAAAATTTAGAGGATAGTTGAAAATTAGATGAATAAAAAATTGTTGTTGTGGTTGTTTCAACATGAAGTTTGTCAGTAAGTGTTATCTAACTTAAACTACTCTGTATTTATACAGTGTATAGGCTCCCCCAAGAGGATAATATGTTCATTATTTTAGGCTATGAATGAGAAAACAACTGCAAAGCAAAAGCACAAAAAATGCAGAAGTGGTTGTAGCTCAGACTGCAAATTTATTTGCAAATACTTATGTTAAAATAATTACTATC
Organism: Maylandia zebra; assembly: GCF_041146795.1. Classification (NCBI taxonomy): domain Eukaryota; kingdom Metazoa; phylum Chordata; class Actinopteri; order Cichliformes; family Cichlidae; genus Maylandia; species Maylandia zebra. Next base: position 19,529,195 of record NC_135181.1, read on the forward strand.
CTGAAAATGTTAGATCTTTTTATTGCATGTTATTGAATAAGATAATAACTTCAAATGCCTTTGGTTGTTGATTCTAGTAATACATTTTAACAGTCCCAAATCATACAGCTGACCTGGAAACCATTTTACACCAAACACACTGCAGTGACAGTTTCCATTTAAACTTTGTTCTCACTGTTTTTTGGTCTCTTTCAAACATCATAATGTCCGCATGTTTGTTTACATCTTTGTTCTTTCATCATAACTTCAGAAAATTTCCAAAATTCTCTCTGTGACAACATCAGTCTCACAGTGAGAGAATCATTTCTTGGAAATACAGAGAGCTGAAATGAGGTGGGAGGCGCGAGGAATGGATTCTCAACGCCGCCTAGCAAAACGCACAGTCTGCTCCACAGTCTTTTGATATTCAGCAACAGCGCGCGCGCACACACACACACACACACACACACACACACACACACACACACACACACACACAGTAAAGCTCTACCTCATCATTGCTACGGAGCATGGAAGATGAAAAACGCATGAGTGTACGCATTTTGATTCTTAAATCAACAGTGTTTTGATTTTGGTTTTGCCACAGCAGAGCGTGAAGTAGCTTATTATCTGCTTCATTACTGGCAGGAGGACAGGGATGCGCCTGTGTGACTGTTTTTATGAGACACACAGTTTTCTGAGTGTGTGTATATGGATGTGTGAACATGTGAGCCAAAACCTTAACTGTGCCCATCCCATTGCTTTATTAGATACTCATACAATTTTCCTTTCCAAACGAGTGGGTGTGGGAACAAAGCAGCAGGTTGCACTGAGAATTATTTCATGGCACCCATAAACACATAAGCAGTAACTGTATAGGCATAAGGTTACTAGTTTCTTAGATCAACCACTATGCACCGATGGTGTGCAGTTTCTAAATTTTGCACTTGAAGTGAACCAATACAGTAGATATATGAACAAGAATAGATATATGACCAGGATGTAAAGTTATTGAAGGAAGCTGGTCACAATTTATAATTTTACACTCATTGTGTCTCACCCCCCCCCCCAAAAGGGTCACCAAAGCAGATGGATTTGCATGTTTGATCTGGCACAGATTTAACATTGCATTGAGAGCGCTTCTGAATACAACTCTTCCATTTATCTGGGACAGACACTAGAAGAGCAGTGTGTACTGGAAAATCTACGTGTTCTCAGTCAAGACTGCAGTTTCACCCAAGCTATGACTTTGTCAGCCATCTTTTGGAAACTGATTACAGCTACACAACAAAAACATAAAAATCTCCAAAATCTTTTTGATAAGAGCCTGAGCGTAGATAAAATAACAATAATTTTATCTAAATAATCAGTGTCTCAAACTGTTGGTTCAGTTCTAAAATCAGTTGGTGTCAACACATTCACTTTGTCTGTATAGAGTCTGAATGATCCAAATATACCAGGGAATACAGATTTATTTATTGAAAAACAACTTAAATATACCAAAAAAGTCAATTAAAAAAGGCTCAAGCTTTTTAACAAGATGTAATTTCACATTACTATCCCCAAAACGGTTAATTTGTTTTTCACATTTTACATTGAAAAACGGAAAAGTTTTTCTAAGCTATTGTCTGGAGAATCAGTGGCAGCGCTGCAGACTATGGAGATCTTCTTCTTACAAAGTGGCTTGCAGATATGCAGCGAGTATAAGCCAGGTGTGATTTAAGATTTGCTGTATGGACAGGATTAAGCTTCAAGTAAGTTAATGTGGGGTGGCAGATTAGTAGATGGGATTGCAGTTGAGCATTTGTAGCATAGCTGAACCATTACTCTGTTTGAATTTTGAAGCATTGATCCTGCATCTGGCCATCTCATTTAGGGTTCAAGTTCAGGTTCCTCCTGATGACTTTTTAGTGACTGTTAGCTTTGCTGCGCATGATTCTGAGTTTTACTTGTGTTATTCATTTACCCTTCTGTCCATTTGTGTGTGACAAATGAAGGACCCCACATGGCTTCACTAAGAGGTTTCCTGTCTAAACTTGAGCGCTCAGAGGTCTGCTGTGGCAGATAGGACTGCTGCCTTTGTTCACATTACGACCTTAATTAGGCAGAGCATTGCGTGTGAGAAATCTGAGAGCCTTTCTCTCTCTCTCTCTCTCTCCCTCTGTGTTTATGTGTGTGTGAGAGAGACTGGGATGTTGAGAGTGACAGCTGAATGTTGCCACTAGCATGCTTCACTTGTCTTCTTGTTTCACTTCAGACCAGCAGAGTGAACTGCTGATGGCAGGCCAAATAAAATAAAAAAAAAAACAATTCCTGCGCTTTGGCATACACACAGATTATATATTTCTATATGTGTGATTTCCCTCTCTTTTGTGTAAGAATATCCAAATTCTTAGAAACATAACAAAAGAAATGACATCATTTACAGTACTAATACAGAAAATATCTCTAGACACAACAGAACATAGAAGCAAACTACAGTGTTTCTGATTACCTAAATACAATTATACTAATAAATAAGAGAAACCAAACACAAACATTGTCCATTGATATACTGCCCATGCATATACAGAGAGAGTCAGTCAAACCTGAAATGTGTGATATATTTTATCTCAAGCTCAAACTCAAAATACATGTGTAAATGAATGCATAAATGCTCTTTCCTTCCGCTTAGCGTACAGCCTCAGTGTGCTGGACTTGGGATGAAACCCTCCATGCATGGTAAAGATCTTCCTGGTCTTGATGTCAGTGGCTTCTATCTCCTTTGGCCAGCTTATTATCCCAGCAGGGTACCTGATCACAAGCAGGGCGTAGGTGTTGATAGTCCAGATCTTGTTCCCACTGTTCAGCTTACTCCTCAGGACTTGCCTGACACTCTGCAGGTACTTGGTGGTTGCAGCTTTCCTAGCGGCTTCTTCATGATTCCCATTTGCCTGTGGGATCCCCAGGTACTTGTAGCTGTCCTCAATGTCTGCAATGTTTCCTTCTGGTAGTTCGATCCCCTCAGTTCTGACTACCTCCCCTCTCTTTGTTATCATCTGGCTACACTTCTCCAGTCCGAAGGACATTCCGATGTCAAATATTTTACTGACACCATATAAAAATGTACACACAAAATAGGACTCAAACAAATTCCATCATCCCGTGTGAGTAAATCAATGTCTCGTCAACTCTTGACATACAGCTTGATGTCATCCATGTACAGGAGGTGGCTGACAACTGCTCCATTCCATAGTTGGTACTGGTAGCCAGTCTTGTCAATAATCTGACTGAGGGGGATTAAGCCTATGCAGAACAGCAGTGGGGACATCCTGCACTTGATGGTGATTTGTGCTATGGGGATTGATGTTAACCTGCAGTGTTGTCTGCCCATCCCCATTGAGGACCTGATTGACGCTTTTAGGGTCCTGTTGATCTTGTATAGTTCTAGGCATCCCAGGATCCAGGTGTGGGGCATCGAGTCATAGGCCTTCTTGTAAACAGTCCAGGCAGTGCGCAGGTTGGTCAGCCTAATCTTGCAGTCTTGGCTGACTGCTCGGTCCACCAGTACTAGTGTTTTGTGCCTTGGTGTTCTGCGCCTCTAGTATTCTTGCCAATCCCTTTCTGTGCCCCACTCATGTATTGACCCATGTGTCTGTTCATCTGAGCCGCTATGATCCCTGAGGCAGGTTATTGGGCGGTAGTTGGATGGGACCAGTCCCTTCTGGGGGTCCTTTAGTATCAGGACTGTCCGGCTTTGGGTTAGCCATACCTTGATCTTGGCCTCTAGTCTCCTTGGAGGGTAGTGCTCCTTGTGGCGGTTCAACTGTTCACTGGTCACTGCTGCCATAATGTAGATCAGCTTGTTAGTCCCAGTAATGGACAGGGTAGGTACTGTCCATAGTGCTGCATTCACATCATCTACTAGATCTTCTGAGGGTACTTCATGTAGTGGACTGGCTACGGAGGATCCAGGTTTCAAGCTTCGCCATGATTCTATCTTTCAGGTCAGTTCCTCTCGGACTCAACGATCCTTCTTCGTTTGCACTTGGGGCTTGGTACCCAGTCTCGGGTGGGGGTGATGATATCTCCCCACTGACCTGTCGTCCTGACTCCTCCTTGCCGTATCATGTGTGTTGTACTTTGTTTGTCTGTAGCTGTGAGAGCAGTCCCTTCTTCCGAATGTTGGAATACTGAGTTAATAGTTGTTTTGGCGTCAATGTGGAGGTTGGGTATCGAAGATTCCATGGGTCCCTCATCTTGTTAATGTAACCCCTTCCGCCGGGGTTACTTGCGTAGCAGCATTCTAACAAGTAACCCACTTCTTATGAGGGTGCCCTGGTTCCTCAACACCTGACGTGAACCTTGTTGATCCTGGCGACGTCCGAGCCACCATGACTTCATATTTATCCCTCTCGCTCATGTCTGCGGTAGGCTGGCTTAACATGGGGGGGTCTAGCCTTAGGACCCTTGCTGGATACAGATGCCCCAGGTGGGAATCAAATTTGCGACTCCAGAACTTGCAAAACACACGCAAAATTAACAAGAAGCACTAAAAACTCAAACTTCCACCGAGGCAGCTCACTCTCTGGGCAATATTTACTTTTAAAAGCATACTATGTAATAATTTTGTTTTCTCTGTTCTTTTTAAATGTCCTTTACAAAGCTTGTAGTAAAAGCAAGTGCAAAGTGCTGTCTTTTGATGTTTTCCTTGAAACCCAATTGAATATACTTGACATATTTTTAAGTACACCTATATTTATGATTATTTTTTATTTGTATGCTGAGAAAACTGAAGTCATTGCCTTTGCTCCTGAGAAACTTGTCCCCCTCGTGGTTAAAAATCTAGGCCACCTTGCTTCTTATATTAAACCCTCCATTATAAACCTTGGTGTTACATTTGACCCAGCTCTGACCCTGGACACACATGTTATATCTTTGGTTCACTCTTGTTTTTACCATTTAAGAAATATTGCCAAGCTGAGTCCCATTGTGTCACACTCCGAATTGGAAATGATTATTCATGCTTCTGTTTAATCTCGCTTAGATTATTGTAATTCCTTGTTTACTTGCTTAAGTAATGCTTCCCTGGAACGACTGCAGGGTGTTCAAAATGCTGCTAGGCTTCAGACAAAGTATCCAAAATACTCCCATGCCACTCCCCGGCTGATTCAACTGCATTGGCTCCCTGTCAAGTTCAGGGTCCATTTTAAGGTTATAATCATGACCTATAGGGCCCTGCACGGTGTAGCTCCAACTTACATCAGTGATCTTCTTCTTCCTTATCGCCCCAGCAGGTCCCTGAGGTCTTGTGACCAGGGCTTTCTGGTTGTCCAGCATACAAGGTTAAAAACAAAAGGTGACAGAGCGTATGTATCAGTGGCTCCCAGGCTCTAGAACTCGCTCCCTTTGAGTTTGAGATCTGTGGACCCATTTATTTTAAAAAGCAGTTAAAAACTTATCTGTTTAAACTTGCTTTTGGTAGATTCTGTTTGTTTGAGATTGTATATCCGTTTCTGCTTCTGTGAAGCACTTAGTGATTTTTATCTTGAAAGGTGTTATATAAATAAAATGTTACTTTACTTTTACTTGTATATAGCACGTGTGACATTCATTTAATTCTTTAGTAAATTTGTTGAAATGTTTTGCACTCTGTGCCCATGCATCAACCGGCATGCAGCCTGTTTCAGTCATGCAGTTATGTTAATAATATGCGTATCCGCTGCATCTGCTGAAAAGCTTCAGCTGCCTGTGTAAGTTGACAGCCGCAATAAAGAAGTGTGCTAAAAAGTGCGAACATGCATGTGGTCGGGTCTATCATGCATCGTTTACAGTGGTGCCGAGTGGGTGTGAAAATATTTCTTCCTGCCATGTGGGGAATGATGTAAAAAGTTTGAGAACCACTGCTTGAACTTTTGTTACTTTGTCTGATACTTGGTATTGTAGAATGTTAGTTTGTTTAACCCTTTAAAACCGGCCAGAGCGGGCACGCTCCGTTTTGCGTAACTATTTTTAAATCCTGGTAGCACTGCAACCACATGAGCTAGCGCAATAATTTTTTTTGCATATGAAACCGGAGGAGTTGTACTTACATCTTATGCCATCAGCTTGTCCTAGGTCGCAGTTTCCTTCCACATATAGTTTTGCAAAAACTGCATAAAAAGCACTTGCAGCAACAAAAACATAATATTCCAGAAACAGGCTTTGCCGATCCGATCAGCTGTTCATAACACTTCCTACGTCCATCAGCACGAACTATTGCATGTCCGCCATGACCTGCCCGAAACCGGAAGTGACGTCATTTTCGCGTAAATGTAGTTTTTTCCCATCAAGGCCATCAAGGCCTGGTGTTTTTAAAAGTTATGTTTGACTTTATGACTTTCTGTGTCGTTTCTGGGATGCTTAGGACTCATATTGCAATGCTGGAAATAGTTTATTTTGATGCATATGCTGCTTTTTTGCAAATTTGCAGTATAATATTTATTTTCGTTTTTCCTGCAGTGTATAGAAATTGGTGTATTTCAAAAATAAAACTATGAAGACACTCAAAATAAATTTCCTGTGGTTGTCATGATCCTGGGTCCTTTTGACCCAGCGTTTTGTGTTTTCTCTTCGCGATTTTGGTTCTGTTCTCTAATTGGTGTTTACCCTGTTCCCCCCCGTGTGTTCCTGTTTTATTGTGAAGGTCTGCGTCTTATGTGAGTGTTTTCAGTTTGCCTCCCTGGTCTCGTCATGTTAATCACTCCCAGCTGTGTCTCCCACCTGTGTGTAATCTCCCTGTGTTCTCTGAGTGTATTTAAGTTGTATTTTCTGTCTTGGTAATCGCTGGTTCATCTGTGTTGTTTCCCCTCGCTCTCCCTGTATGTATTTCTCCGGACCTCCCTGCATCCTCATTCTGGTTTGTCTTATTAGTTTACCCAGTTTAGGTTTCCGGTTTTATGTTTTGTCGCCACCGCTGTTTGTACTCACACCCCTGTAAATAAACACTCATCTGCACCAGAGCTGCTGCATTTTGACAGTGGTGGGAAACTAGTTTGTGCAACTTTTTTGTATTTACAGTTTTGAGGGATAAGCCTCTTAAATTTCTCTAACTAGAAATATATGTTAAAAAAACAAAAACGATTTCCAATTTTTTTATAGTTTATTGCACTTTTTTGCAATTTATGTAATTACTATGCACTTAATGCATGCATATTATTAAAATTTAGGCTGTAATGATTGTATTGATGTATAGCAACTTGAAATGCTCCCAAAAATGGCTCCACAACATGTAAAAATATAATATAAGCTCTGGCGGACTTGGTTCTATGGTAGGTCTTAAAGGGTTAATAGTTTCCTTTTCAAACAATATCTCGAAAGTTTTGGTTCTCCTTGTTGCCACAGAACTGTTACTTTCATTGAGGAATGGGACTTCAGCGCCGCAGCTACACACCACACGCTTTACTTAATTTGCTTAGGGATTATTTAATTAAAGTATTCTGATTCTGATAATTCTGTTTGTAATAAATATCAAGTGAAAAAAGTTTGATCGCACATTTATTATCATCCCACTCTACACAATTACAAAAATTTTGTCAAAAATTATATTAACTTTGTTCTTAGATATGAAGATTTCTGCATTTCTTAACTTCTAGTTGTTCCTCTAGATTTGATTTATTTTTTATTCGCTCAAAAGATGCATTCATAGGTTTTTATTTATTGCTATTTTATAGTATTTTCTCGTAATTACTAATATATATGCTGAGTTTCCTTTCAGTTATTGGTTCCCTTTCTTCCATCCTACTGTGCTTTGTGACTTGTCTTTAGTTTTACTACTCGCCTATGATTGTCTTGTTTGTATTTAGCAGTGTTTAGTTACCCATCTTTAGTCATCCATCCAATAGATATTTTGGCTGTAGTTGAATTTCTGCTTTATGCTTGAGTCTACTGAATTTGAACTTCAGAAACTGTATGCATTTGACCTCAATAAAGGGTTTGCTTTTGTCTTCTTTGAGGTTTAAGTCCTGCATTTCAATCCATCTCCTGCTAAACAGTGAGGACTGAAATGAGTCTAACTTTGCAGTGTTTCTGAGACTTCTAGTTATATTTGCAACACTGAATTAGAAGATACATTTGATCTCATGTGGTTAAGGAGGAAAGGGAAAATCATAATTTCCATATTGGAACTTAAGTTTAGAGATAAAGGTCAAAATCAGCCACAGTGACATCCAAATGTCTCAGCTGGAGTCAAAGGAACCAAAGTCCATCACTCTGCCACTGCACCTGTTTACAGATAACATCATTGTCTTTGAATTGTGAAGAGAAAAGAAGAGACCATTCTCTTTAAATTCATTCTGCAAGTGGGACAAATTGTAGTAATAAACAAGAAAGGCATAAGCTGCAGTCAGTATTTTAGTTTTAACACAGCATGGCTTTTAAGTTAAGTGAAAATGGGAGAATTGCTTATGAATTTGATGCATAGACACTGATTTCTGTTTGCCAGAGTTATTTTAGTGTCTGCGGGATGCCATCACTGTTGAAGCTAGAGGCAGCATATGAACAGGCTACCCGTGACCAAATGTCTGTTTATGTGACCATGTGTGTATGTGTCCCGGTACTACTGTTGGAATATAAAGTTCTGCCCTGGCAAATGGCAGGCATATCAAATACCACAAAGTCTGCCAGCAAAGCCTGTGGCACAGACAGTGACAAATATATATTTATATACAACTCAAAGGCATACCAAAGTGTGCTGATAGCATAATACTGCCCAAGGCAAGTTAATGTGGTATTTATGTTTTACTCAGCATGGTCCTTAAACACTTTAGTATGCAGACAACTTGGCTTGGGGCTCACTTTTTTTAGCCTGAAGCTAAATACACAGCTAAGCCACCTGTCTGTCTAGTGCGTGGAGTTCTGGATGTAGCCGATGACAGTCCCCTGCGTAATATTACTTACTTTATTGAGAAAATTATATGTCCATTAGAATCACCATGACTGCCAGGTTTTTTGTTAACCCAATTCAGTCTATCATGAAAATGAAAACATGTTGGTTTTAATGCAGAGATTCATTCCCTTTTAAAATATTAAATATTCTACTTCTAAGTTTGTTTTTGATTCTTAAAATGTCTGGTGTTTAATGATCGATACATGGACACCAACAGGGAGATTGAAGGAATCGAAATTTTGAACGGCCAGTCGTAAAGAAGTGAAAAATGGAGGAAATAAGCTGTAGTTAATCACAACAATCTATTTGAGAAGTAATGTTAAAAGAAAAAAAATGGAATGGTGTTTTTAACTTGGCAACATGAATGAAGCTTAAAAACAGATGTCTTCAAGTGACATGATTAAGAATAAGCAAGGTTTCTCATTAAAGAAAGTGTCTCTGACAGAGGTAATAAATAAGTAAAATGTACAACAAGTCTGCTGTCCATACATTTGCATATATGGGTTTATCTCTGGGTTACAATCTTCTTACAATTGAGATCAAGACTACCATTTTCACTATTGGTTTCTGCCACTGACTCTCTAATGCCCTAACAGTTCATTTCACAGCACTAAGAAGTGTGTCGCTATGGCTCACTGGAAGTGTGACTAATGTCTTTTCCATGACTTTACTCTGTCCACTTTTACCTCCACAAGCCTAGTTTCTTCTTCACTTTATAACCTTTGGTATCCCTCATACATTTATGCTTGCCAGAAATGAAGATGAGCTCTTTCTTCCTCATTTTCATTCATTGAGATCTCATCAACATTTCATCATCAAGTTTGCCTCTTTTTGTTATTCTGCGATTTCAGGAATCACACACTGCCAATATGCATTGTTTTAACACCTTTTATCTCATAATGTCCTTACATTATGTTGCTTGATAGCTCTCAAAGATTACTGCTTCGCACTATCAACATGAATTACTTCATTGTATTTGACAGTTTTTACATTCTGACTTGCTAGATGGCTGTCTCTGTTATTCTCATGTAGCCTAATGGAGATTAGAAATGCACTGCACGTGCTTTTGTTCCAGGGCTCATTCACTGATTCAAAAGGTGTGAGATCAGAGGTATGGGTTGGATGAATTTGGACCTGTATTTGATACATTTATATTTTATCAAACTAAATAATATAAGTCTATTTTTTACTCAGCATCCTCATTTTAGGACAACGAACATAAATTCTCAGTAAAAGTTGTGGTTGGCTTAATTCATTATGGAACAGTTAGTATAACCAAGACTGGCAAAAAATAAAAAGGCTATGAGCTCAGTTTCTTTCTTTCTTTCTTTCTTTCTTTCTTTCTTTCTTTCTTTCTTTCTTTCTTTCTTTCTTTTAAACTGCTGAAGTGAGTCTATGAAAAATCTGTGAAGAATTGACTGAGACTGATGAAGAGCTGTTGGGCCAAACTCACTATGGGTGATGACAGTAGTATTAGTTAATGTTCTGATTGGATATTTAAAAGTTCAAAATATTGCTAAATCCACATCTTGACTCACCATATCTTAATGATTAACCACCAAGTAAAGTTTTAATCTACAAAGCCGCAGCTAACCATGCCCTCCACTCCAAAAGACATTTTTGTCTTTTAGAAACATAGTGTAGAATGTATTACCTGCATTGGCAAACATTTCTTTGCCATAGGTGTGCGATTTATAGCTCATATGACATAGTATAGTTTTTCGACAAATTGGACTACTTTGCCAGAAGAGCTCATTGGGTAATTTACACATCTCTAAATCACTGCTAATTTTACTTGGTATTTGTGAGCTCAGCATGCTGTAGAACTAGTCAGGCGCTTTTCAGGCCTGCTTCATTAAACACAGTGAGACTCAGGGAAATTTGCTGGTTTTTTATGTGGTTGAATCTGCCCAGGCTCGCTAAGCTAGCTATAATGGAGCAAATATGGATCTTCTCTCTCAGAGCTGATTTTTCTAATGGTACTCTTTGAGTGTCTGTCTTATTTTCCTTCTCTCCAAGATGCTTTATTAACACAAAATAAAGCAAGTTTTTATGGAAAACTATATAAAACAACTTCATTAACTTAATCCCCCCCGACATACACACACTAGTAATAAGTGGGGAAATGTATGCAGTGGCCATAAATCAGTCACATTTGATTTTTTTTTCAAGAAGTCAATAAAAATTCAACCATATTCTGTTTATTGTTTGTAATCAGCATACGTTTGCCATTTGTGTTCTTGCTTCCTGCCATCACACCTTTTTATGTTAGAGTCACACTAAGGAAAATCTTGGAATCTTGATGCCTTTGAAATGGTTCTTCAAAGATGGGGGCCATGTCTGTGACCATTTGCAGATGCAGTTAAAGCAACGTTAGCACTAAAAACAGTCATAAAACCAGGATAAGAAGTAATCATTCTAACAGTTTGTTATCAGTGTGATTAAACCATCAAGTTGGTTGATTACATGCAATGAGTTTATGATGATATGGTGATAATAAGTCGTAAATCACAAATCTGTTGTTGCTTGCATGCATTTTGAGAAATTCCCTTTCAGAATCCAGTCAGAACCTCACAGATTAGGGATGTTAGGTCGCCATCTATCAGTTAATGACACACAGCAGCATTGCTTTTATATGGGAATATAGCCATCATATAATTAGTTGGAAACAAGTTGGGGTGGTTCCCTTACTGCAAAGACACGTGTCTGCTCCTCAATGCACAATTGGGCGCACAGTGGAAATGGTGGAGGAGGAGGAGGAGGAGTAGTCCTCATAGTGATTTTAGTTTTCTTTCAGCTCTTGGTTCCAAATGATCTGGATTAGCAAGTCCACTGCTGTTCAAATTTGAAAAGGGCACATTTGACAGAAATGACAAGCTGTAGTGACACTGAATAGGCTGAGCATGCTTATATGATGTCATGGCACATAAAGTTAATTGAGTACATCTCTGTGATGTGCAGAGTGAAATTGTGCTGGAGTTCCAAATAAAACAGCAGTACTTTAATATTTTCCTACTTGTAACATGTTGTATTGACCTATATAAGAGTGAGGATTAATAAAGCAAAACAAAATACTGGCAGGCAGTATTGTTAGCATGTGAAATGGGTACTCAGAGTAGTGTGTGCAGAGAGCTCACACACAAAAACAAGCACAGGCACATCAACACACACTCTAGCCTGAGGAGACAGCTTGCAAACAGCATGATTTAGGAGGTAGGCGACTGGCAAACAGTAGAGTTTAGGAGAAAGGGAAAAGGAAAAAAACAGACAGGAAGGATGAAAGGGAATGGAGGACAGAGAACAAGACTACTGGCTCCATCAATTATCCTCTTAAATGAACAAAGAACAGCAACAGGACACAGGCTAATTTTAATCAGTGGAGACATGTGGATTCAGAGGAGGGCAGCAAATTAACACTTGGAGCAATTAATCTGGTTCTGTGCGCACTTCCTATCCCGAAGATAAAGGAAAAAGAATGAAGGTTCATTCTCCATTCAATCGTGCCAACACAATTGATCTTTACTTGTTTAAGGGCTCGTCCGAGATGTTAGTGTAATTGTTAAGGGCACATTAATTAATTTTTTCTTTTGATGTTTGCAGCAACTAAAGCTAGCTATCTAGCAAAAGCAGAGTCAATGTTTCAATTGATGGCATGCAGACAGAAACAAAGACATGAACCAAACCATTTGATGCAAAACTGAAACTCCTTCTAGAATTACTGTTAAGATAAAACAGGAATTAAACACTGTCACAGGAAATAAAGCGTACAATCCACTAATAAAATCAAAACAGGCACCCAGAAAGTCACCAAACACTGAAATAAAAACCAATAAACTTCAACAGAAGCCCAAACTCATTTATAATCACTTAGAAATCAAAACCCCAAGACAACAAAAACTCTGGCAACAACCGATATTTTTATATTTATATACTGTATGTAAAAAAAAATAATTAAAAATTAAATGAATCTTATCGTGAAGCACTATGTTATTTCCTAGTGTCCTCAGGGTCATTTTGACCTGCTATGAACTTGAGCAGCGATATTATAAAAAGCAGGAATAGAACTCTCAGGATCCACACATCAGGCACACATCTGCCACCCTCATCTACAGGCTGCATGCTCTGGTCGCACCATTAAACGATGCAAATAGAAGCAAACAGAACAAAAATATACTCATTTCTCTTTTTGTATTGTTGTACCTTGGTTAATTTCAGTAAAAGCAAATATTTGAGTTCTCTTTAGACTTTTTTCAGGCTTGAGTGTAAAGCTGTAAAGTTGGAACAAAGGGTGAAAATTTCTGTTTACCTCAAATTCTATTCTCTATAAAATGAAGGACTTTAATCCCAAATAAAAATGCTGCAAACTAGGGAACAACGTGTATTGCCCAACTGCATCTGGTCAGCGAATAGTTGGCCAGTGTTTGCAGACAGGTCAGTGTTTTCCATTAACACAGTTCTCTACTCATCTTACTCATCTTACTTACAGCGTCTGTAAATCGGGGCTGTACTAAGTCACTTTCATCTTTACGCAGGACTGTAAGCTGTCATCTGTGAGGCGTGAGCGGCGTTTGTTTTTAACATAGTTCTCGGTGGAGAACAGTTGCTGACATAATGTGGATCCGAAGATCCATATATGGCCTACCTGGAGTTGAAAGTCTCGATAAATGCACGGCGTTTCGGCGGGTACACCGGCTTACGCGAGTGTGACGCTTATTTTCAGCGATGAAAAAATAATAGAATGTAATTTTATTTTTATATTTCAATATCACAAAAATCTTCCAATTTAGAAGTACAAGTAAAAAAAAAAAGAACTAACATAAATAAAATACACTTCAGCTAAATACTTCTAATTTATTTTCCCAAACCATGCGGAGCCGCACTATAAGGACTAAAGAGTCGCATGCAGCTCCGGAGCCGCAGGTTGCCGACCCCTGCTCTATGAGAACAGCTTACTGTGAAAATTGATTATTTTATGTCGTTCTCACAGCATCATTGGTGGCACCTGTGTCCAATAAATGCCAGTAAAATTCAAGAATGCCTTCTGTCCATTTTTCAACTTGGAGAGAGTTACAAATCACAAGGAGGTTTTTTGTGTTGCGCCATATTTACCGCTTGGCAACCAGTTTCACATCCAGAAACCTACAGCAACTAGTCAGCTGCTTGAGGAATACACATCTTTTTCCTGAGAGAGAGAGAGAAAACCTCAAAAATATGTTCATAGAGAACCAATACAAAGGGGACTAGCATGACACATACATAGAGTAAGTGGTCAGAAAAAAGAGTGAAAATGCTACTTTTTGAAAAAAGCTTACAAGCAGATGAAGAAGAATAAATGAAGTGCCAGTGTATTCTCAGATGACTTTTTGAAAACCCATTTTTCTCTATGCTTGTTAAGAAATGAATGAATAAGAACCATGGCAACAACAGCATATTCAGGCGTGTAATCACTGTTGTTCCTTGCTGTAATGAATTAGACCAGCAGGAGTTCAGCAACAAAATAAAATAGAGAATATGTGGGGGGTCTCGGTTTTCCCTTGTGGTATTCAGTGCACATCTAGCAATTAGTGGGAGAAATGTAGCTTTTTAAGATGATAAAAATTAAACCAGGTTTTGAACAAAACACAAAAATGTTAATACTGATTAATCACAACTGAGCAAAATTAACTAAAATACGAAAAGAAGCTACACACGGTCTTTTTTGTGCGGAGCACAGTGTCACAATCATATGCACCCTACCACTCCGTTAAAACTACATAGCCACAGGCCTTTCCATTAGCACTTTTTTTCTTGAAAAGAAATGAGAAAAAAGGATGGAGAGAAGGAAGAAGTATGGCTTTTTCTCTTTTTAATGTTTGAGAAAAGGCGAGAGGGAGAGTGATTGAGAGAACCACCTTCAATTATGTATACCCCAACAACTTCAATTAAGCATGTGAGCAGGAAAATCAATATGGGAACTGATGACGTCCCAACCTTTTCATTCCTGTGTAATACAGCATACACACCAACGAACACACACACACACACACCAACGAGATTCCTTGTGGGGCGTTCGATCACACGCCTTGGGTTCCACCATCTCTGCTCCCTATTCACTGATAATGAGTAATGATTGTCATGATTGCTAGAATATTAACAGTGAATAGGGGAAAAATATGGAGTGTTGTTGCTTGCAGGTGCCAATATTGTGTCACTTGATGACTGTTTGAAAGGAAAAGAGTGTTCAGAACAGATCTTTCTGAATTCACAATGGAACCAAGACTATGAATTTGAGACCATTTGTTATTTTGTTTTCATTTATTTATGCTGATAATCCAGATGAAAACCACTAAAACAAAAATGTATTTTTTTTTAAGTTTCATTGCGAAGTTAATACGTGTCTGTTGAATAATCACATTTAGTGGTGCTTCAAGTCAGGGTGAAATGTACGTTCCCTATATTTTATATGTTGAGATCAACTCATTACATTTTGATTCAAATTTCAGCTGAAACATTACAAATAGTTCTCACATATCTGACCATTAAAAGAAGAGCCTGAGTTTTACAATGGAGGCTGCGTTAGCTAGCAGTTCGTGTGGATGTAGACGCTGACCAGAAGCCAGTGTGAAAGGACGTTAAGGACTTTTCACTCCTGTAATTTGTTTTACTGTATTCCAAATTACTTGATGACTTTATAAACTTGTAGGTCTTTCCTGTGGTTGGGTTTCTTTTCACACAGAGAAAACTCCAAGCAAACCAAATAGTGTCACTATAAACCACATGAGAACATTTAGTCCACTTATTGGCCAGACTGGTCTGGTGTAGGAGAAGCAAAGATAAATACAGGAAAAAGGTACTGTGTCCTGAACTACTTGAGAAGATTATGGGCAATTTACATTCATTTTACAGCTAGTGAATGAAGCTTGTGTATACTCTATGGTACTCTGTCACATCCCACAATGCAATGCATGCCTGGCTATGGGAAGGTGTTTAAGTCAAACCTAACACTGCAGGTCTTAATGCTCAATTCCGATTTTTTGATCAAATCCGATTTTTTTGTCTGCTCGTTCACACTACAAATAAAATGTGACAGCAAACGCTCCCTAGTGCGAACGCTCAAAGCGGCCCGCATGCGCAAAAGAATATGTCACACACAAAGCGCTCTGTTTAGACCCAGACCAAGCAGTATTGTTTGACTGATGGCCCTTAATATAAAGACTTCGGACTTTACGTTTCTCAATTTTGCTGTAATTTCTAAAGTTATTTTGTTATTTAGATATGGCCTAATAATTATCCTTATTGCTGTTTTAGAGAGGAGTAGTGCTTCAAAGGATAGTTGCAGATTTCTGTCAGAATCTGCAGATTATACAGTACAAATAAAATGTTCACGTTTCTCCAACGTTGTCTTCCCAACAGTTTCACTAACATCTACACTGGATGGTCAGGAAGTGTTCGCGATGTCTTCTCGGGAGCTTCTCCGGCGCTGATAATCGGCGTCTGTCTTGTATCAGTGACGTAAAAGATGGATTTAATGCGACATGACCATTCACACAGAAGTCGCTTTCTAAAACATCGGATATGTATCGGATTTAGTACCACATACGAAAGTGACCCAGATCGGATTTGAAAATATCGGATTTGTGCCGTTCACACTGTCATACCATGATCGGATATGGGTCGCATAGGGTCAAAAAAATCGGATTTCGCCTTAGAGTGTACACCTATCAAGATCACAACACATTCCCACCTTAAACAAACTACCCTGAAGTCAACATGGGCTGAGAACATTTCCTCCAAGGGCTCTTTGTGTGGTTGTTTTGGTCCACACCTGAGTGCAATTATGGTGTTCACATTTGCACAAATGAACCAACAGTGCAACCAAAACAACAGCCAAAACACCCTAAATCTGTAGTCTCTGTTATGGCTACCAGAGGCTAAACTACTGAGACTGTAAAAATAAGTCTGACTGTGTTACAAGCCATTGCTTTCCTCCTGTCATAATTAGTATGACTCCTAGAGAAGGCTTTGTACTCTGCAGAAATGATTAATGCTTTCACAGAAAACCAGGAGACAGACAGATGACCTCTGACTAGCCCTAGTCCATACATCACCAAGCAACTGGCTGGATGATTAACATGCTGTGACAGGTTTTTGGCAACACCTTGATTTTGGTGTCCTCAAAAACCAGCTGTCCACTGCTGTTGAGGTATGGACATCTCCAGAGCAGTCCTGCTATTCTGTGAGAGACAAAAGAAAGACAGAGTTGATGAAAAATACAGTAACATGCTGTGTGGGCCACCTCTTATCAAAGTCATCATCGGTATCCCTGCATGAAATTTCATATTAGTGTGTGTTTGTGCGTTTAACCGTGCGTTCGCATTAGCTACCTTTGTAGTGTTGAATAATTCAACAGCAGGAAGAAGACGCTGCATCTCTGATTTCCTGCCCGATGTTGTTTAATGCCTGTCGCTATCTCTGGAACCACGGAGGACTAGGAGAGAGGAGGGGGAGTTGGAGGAGATGGAGGATGACTTTGACTCGCCTGTTCTCCATTTTCACCGCTCCTCTTTTCTGGAACGACAGAGATAGAGAGGGACTTAGAGCCGGAGTGGGTGAGAGTTAAGTGGCATGTATTCACAATTATTGATTTCTAGCTGCCCGCACTGAGGATAACCTCACAAGTTCATTTTCTTTCATGTGTGAGTGTGAATAGTGTGTGTTTGCGGTCATCAGTGAATCTCCCCATGTGTAGAATGGAGCCTGCCATGTGGAATAAAGCTCGAGGTTTGTGGTTTAAACCACATGATACAGTTCACCTGATGGATAATAAGAAAAGAAAACTGGAGAAGGAGTTGGTAACGCTTTGTCTTTCACAGAAATATTTTCTATCAATTTTCCTCCTCTGCTAGAATAGTTTCTACTGCTGCTTATTCTTATACACTTCTTATATACACCGCTACATGTGTAGGAGCCCTGTCTCAGGTGTACAAGAATAAACTTTTCATTTATTCAGTCACTGGATCTAACTGTGAAGCTACTTTTATTTTTTTTAAGGTCTATGTAACATGGATATTCTGCTGCAATCAGTTCTGATGTCTTAAACAAAACAAGAAATAAAAATACATTATCCATGACTCTGAATAGGTTTATAATAATCTTCAGAGATACTAATATTTTATAGACCAACACATCACCAGATAGTCAAGAGTAATTTAATTACATTTCTAAATAGAAAATAAAAGCATATAATATAAAAAATAATAGTGAGTGACAGCCCTACAGTACACCAAATGATCCAACTGGGTAATAATTATATTTATTCATTTGGCAGATGATCCAAAGCTTACAAATGAGGCGGAAACAAATGCTCGAATCCATCATGTTTATTTTACTGGCAAAGAGATTTATTTGAGATTTTTGTAATTAAGGATGATTTGTTTTTATCTTTTTGCTTGTGGCATAGAGGTGTATGATTTTGGTCTTTCTCGTGCCTGTGACTCTGTTTGTGCACATACTCGAGAAATTTTGATGTTGTTGAACCAAATATTAAACTTTTATTTAAAAGGTAGATTTCCTTACCAGAAACAGTGTTACATCGTCATTACACTATAATTAAAGGTTTAACAATCCTTCGTGTTTACACTGACCACCTTGCTAGTACCAGGTTGGATAACTTTTTCCTTCACAACTTCATAACTTCATGGCAGCAATTCATCAAGGTGCTGGAAACCTCCCCCTGAGATTTTGATCCATCCACATTCACAAGATACACTTGCTGCAGGTTTGTCAGCTGCACATCTGTCATTCAAATCTTTGAGAAAATAACCCCACGCACTATTATAACAACAGCACCTTGAGCCGTTGACACAAGGCAGGGTGGAGCCATGCATTCGTGTTTACTTGTTTTTTAACCCTACCACCTAAAAGTTGTGACAGAATTCAAGGCCCATCACACCAGACAACATTTTTCTAGGCTTCTATTGTCAGATTTTGGTGAGCCTAAGTGAACTATGAATTGTGGTCTGAGTTTCCTGTTCATAACCAACAAGAGTGGCACCCAGTGTGGTCTTTTGCTGCTGTAGTCCATCAAGTCCATTCACCCAGAGACCTGCCACTCCGTGGATTTTTTTTTTCTCTTTTATAGGCCATTCTCTGTAAAATGTGGCAATTGTGTGGAAAAATCCCAGTAGATCAGCAGTTTCTGAAATACTCAGACCAGCCTGTCTGGGATAAACCATGCAATGTTCGAAGTGATGATGATGATGCTCAGCTTGAACTTCAACAGTTCAGCTTGACCATGTGTATTTATCCCAAAAAGGACTGGATTGCTGCCACGTAATTGGCTGATATATGTATTCATGTTTGAGACCAGTTGAATATTTGTACCAAATACAAGTAACAAAAATACCCAGTATTATTCATCTGTATATGCTAAAAAAGGAATATCAAGACATATAACCCTACCCCTCCTTCCCGTCTAATAATTGATAGCAATATTCAACTTACTTTCGGTGGCCCATATACAGTCAGTGAATGTAGATGTGTAGTCGGTCATATGGCCCATGTGTTGTAAACCAATAATAAAACATCATCTTTATCTAAAGACTTCTTATTCTTTCTTTATGCGCTTTTAAGTGGATACACATGCAATTGATGCTTTAACTGCATGTAACATGACTTTTGTATAAATAAAAGGGAAATATTGTAAATTATCGACATGTCCTTTTTAATAACAAAACCTCATTACCCTTGAGGAACACATTACAAGTGAAAACCTTAAGGTTAAGAAGTTAAAATTCCCCTTTTCTGCTTTTCCCCCCTTATTATTATTTTAATCTATAAATGGCTATTCAAGCTCAAGGCTGTCTGTTCATACAAACCACTTACTGTCAACAAATGTCACAAAAATGCTGGAAGTATTACAGCACTTTAGAAACTTAAAATACAGCAGAACAAAAGATACATTTTTTTGAAGAACTACACAGACATTTTGATTTAATGTGACATTTTAAAGAGACGAAAAGAAAAAAAAAACACTGCTCATGAAACAGAAAATACAGAATGAGATGATGGGTTTGGTGTTTTACCACGCTCACTTTGGCACACACACACACACCTATCTTCATACTGCCCCACTGAATGCTGTAGGGGAACAGGGAGGGTGTTAATGGTGTCTCACAGCGCACACACATCCACACACCACTTCAGCGTATGTGCTACTCTCAGAGAGGCATTACTCATAAGAAGCCAGAGGAAGAAAGGAAGGAAAGGAGAAAGGAACAAAAACAATATAAAAACATGTTCAAGTGCATACCTTATTAAACTGGCAACAAGCAATATTGACAAATAAACCAAGACAGAAGGGCGTCTACAACAAGGGTGCAAATGTCAGTGAAGTGGGTCCCTGGTTCAACATCCAATTGGACTGATTATTTGCTGGATTTCCTTATCTCCTTATCACATTTCACAATTAAAATTTAAAGGTCAAATAGCAATATTACAAGCTACTTCAGTTATGTAGTACCAGCAATTTTATCATTTTCTTAAACATGGAGATGTTTGCTAATGTGCCCATTTTCTGAAGCAGTTTGTTCCATCCAGCTAATGCTCTGAAAATTACGGATTTACTGAAAGAAAGAGTCTTTGGGCAAAGAATTACTATAAAATTGCCATTGCTTTTCTCCATCCTTCTGACAACACACATGGCCTCAAACAACACCTGCTGATAACACACAGAGTAACAGTCTACCTCTGTGATTTGGAAATGTCAGACTATCACCTACTGCTCTGTGCTTGGAAAACAACTAAATAAAGATGCACTGTTTGCAGCTTTTTATTTCTTTGCTTTGAAGTGATTTTTTTTGTTTGTGCCGCTGTGTGAGCTAGAGGACTCTGAAAGGTCACAGTTGATTGGTTAACAGCAGAAAGCTTTTACCTGTTTTGTGCAGGAATGCTTGCCCAACAACAACATCCCTTGTTCAATCCACTTGAATGAGACTGGATACCACTAAATTCCTTTTAGATGTACTCAAGGCCAAATAGTCTCTTGTTACTGTGGCACACTGTCGGCTGCTGTGGTGAATTAAAATAAAAACTATCAAAGTGAAGCCAATGAAAATAGCGAGAAGTAAAAAAGAGAGTTGGCTGTGAGCAACAGTTGTTGGATGAAGGCTGTTGTAAAACTTTACAATCAATAGTAAATATGTACTCAAAATAAGTACAAGTACATCTGTAAAAATGATAACATTTTTTTTAAATACCTTAATGAGAAATTCATTATTGTACCTTCACTCTTGCATACTTTAGATATTCAGCTTTTTATTTGTGTATAATTGCAGTAGTTAAACTTTTTTCTTTGTGAACCACAAAACTTTAAGTCTGTTACATTCCAAAGCCTAAAGGAGTGATCGGAGAACTGTTTCTGTTTTTAATTGTGGTAATATTTATGTGATTTGTGTGATCAGCTCAGCTTAGAGATCAGCATTTCCATTAATTAGAGTCATATATAAAATACAAACAAAAGCCACACACCCTATGAAGAATAAATCCAACATGCACTTGTGGTACTTTTCTTAGTAAGAAATGGTATAATCTAGCATATTGCTTTTAAAAGGTACCAGGCTTGTAATGCTGTAAGTTAGTAGTGCATGAGTTAGTCTTTAACATAGTGTGTCAGTCCTTTTTCACTTCTACTCTTTCACATGAAGCCCTGGACCTTTTTAGTTTAGACTGCTCAAAAGATAATGACTTTTTTAATTTGGACTAATTTACAAGGCTATGATTTGGAAACTCACTGCTCTTTCACACCAATGGAAATCATAAAGCAGCAGCAAGACCCTAGCACAGAACAAAGCAGGCATCACTGACAATAGACATATCACTGGTTAGGTAAGGCCTCTCTCTAAACCCCCCTGGCTAGAGGGAAAAATGTGTATTGCATGACCAGGTGGGAAGGGGTTGCTGGAAATTGCGAGGAGTCAAACACCACTATCAAACTCTCCTGGCAGACTAGTAGCAATAAAAGTCATGTGTGCAAAAATGAGCTGAGATTGACAGCTTTGGACATGCTAATCTACACTTAAATAGCACATATAGGCTATATGTGATAATGCTTTTGAATGTGTAGAGATGTATCAGGTGATTTATGTTGGCATTGCTCTGTGGCTAAACTGGCCTGTCTGAACTGATACTAAGTACCATTTAAAACTTTCTTATACAGAATGAGAATGCCATTATGGCTTATGGTGAGGCAGGCTTTTCTCAGTTACATTTATTTGGTCTTATCCGAGTTAGACTTTAAATTTAGGGCAAAGAGAATATTGGTGCCAGACTGATACTCGGCATTGGCAGGTGCCTCAGGTGAGGTAATACATTTAGCATCTAACTTGCAATAATGACAAAAGTGTTTAAGATTTGATTCTTCAAACTGTATAGATACATTTCCTCTGTATGTGTACATTGTAGCTCTGCCTGCGTATATGTGTGTGGCATCATGTATTAGTAAGTGAGCATTAATATTCTGTGCCAGGCTAGTCTGCAACTTTAAGCTTTAATACCAGCCCAGAGACCCGTGTTTCAACTCAGTGAGAGAAGGGAACAGTGATGTTTACGTACACACTTACACACTTACACACATACACACAGTGATAAATATGGAAATTTCTTTCTGTCTCAAAGACACAGCAATGAACATGCAAATGGTTCTCCATCAAACACGCACACTTGAAGCTAAGGTGTTTCTGTGATGCTGTGCCATCTGTCTTCTGGTATTTTAATGGAACTTGACGGGAATAGACCGCTATACTAACAGTATTTTCCCCTTAAAGTAGTCGTGTTTTAACAAACTTTGATGCACCCCGTCTGGGACTCTTCTGCTCCCCGACCTGTGACTTAGCTGCCCTTCCAGAGATCTCCGGAGCTTCTGTTGTTTGGATGTGAAGGTTAAAAGCAGTCCTTGTGAATAATACACACATTTTGAACCTGTGGGCCCGAAATGGTGCACATACGTTTGTTTTCGTTAGTTTTCAACCTGAGTTTGTTTGTTTGAGTTGTTAGGTAAAGTTTGAATTCCCCTTATCCTCTCTCTTTGCTACTACACTTCTGTGCTTCTTTTGCTATTTGTGGCCTATTTATCATAATGTGAGGTTGTTCTCCTCTGCTGTAAGGAAATTACACTGATTAGGAAGGAAGAAAACAACAGGCAGAACCATGTAAACTTTTGTATAGAGAAGGAAATCAAAATGGTAAATTTTAATGTACAGGGTGGGCCATTTATATAGATACAATGTAATGAAATGGGAATGGTTGGTGATATTAAAGTCCTGTTTGGGGCACATTAGTATATGTGAGGGGGCAAACTCCTCAAGATGGGTGGTGACCATGGTGGCCATTTAGAAGTCGGTCATCTTGGATACAACTTTTGTTTTTCAATAGGAAGAGGGCCATGTGACACATCAAACTTATTGGTAATGTCACAAGAAAAACAATGGTGTGCTTGGTTTCAACATAACTTTATTCTTTCATGAGTTATTTACAAGTTTCTGACCACTTATAAAATGTGTTCAATGTGCTGCCCATTGTGTTGGATTGTCAATGCAACCCTCTTCTCCCACTCTTCACACACTGATAGCAACACCGCAGGAGAAATGCCAGCACAGGCGTCCAGTATCTGTAGTTTCAGGTGCTGCACATCTCGTATCTTCACACCATAGACAATTGCCTTCAGATGACCCCAAAGATAAAAGTCTAAGGGGGTCAGATCGGGAGACCTTGAGGGCCATTCAACTGGCCCACGGCGACCAATCCACTTTCCAGGAAACTGTTCATCTAGGAATGCTCGGACCTGGCACCATCCTGCTGGAAAAACTCAGGGAACGTGCCAGCTTCAGTGCACAAAGAGGGAAACACATCATCATGTAGCAATTTCAAATATCCAGTGGCCTTGAAGTTTCCATTGATGGAGAATGGACCCACTAT
This sequence comes from Maylandia zebra, assembly GCF_041146795.1. Taxonomy (NCBI): domain Eukaryota; kingdom Metazoa; phylum Chordata; class Actinopteri; order Cichliformes; family Cichlidae; genus Maylandia; species Maylandia zebra. Next base: position 19,553,031 of record NC_135181.1, read on the forward strand.
CGTTGTACCCCATATACCACACCAAACCATCACTTTTGTTGTTCCAACAGTCTTGGAGGGATCCATCCAATGTGGGTTAGTGTCAGACCAATAGCAGTGATATTGTTTGTTAACTTCACCATTCACATAAAAGTTTGCCTCATCACTGAACAAAATCTTCTGCGTGAACTGAGGGCCCTGTTCCAATTTTTGTTTTGCCCATTCTGCAAATTCTGTGTGCCGATCTGGATCATCCTCGTTGAGATGCTGCAGTAGCTGGAGTTTGTAAGGGTGCCATTTGTGAGTAGCTAATATCCGCCGAAGGGATGTTCGACTAACGCCACTCTCCAGTGACATCCGGTGAGTGCTACGCTGTGGGCTCTTGCTGAATGAAGCTAGGACAGCCACTGATGTTTCTTCATTAGTGACAGTTTTCTTGCGTCCACATTTTGGCAAATCCAACACTGAACCAGTTTCACAAAACTTAGCAAGCAGTTTGCTAACTGTTGCATGGGGGATGGGTGGTCTCGTAGGGTGTCTTGCATTGAAATCGGCTACAATGACCCGGTTACTGTGTTCACCAGATATCAACACAATTTCGATCCGCTCCTCACGTGTTAACCTCTTCGACATGTCAATGGCTGTGAACAAAGTGAAACTTGTAAATAACTCATGAAAGAATAAAGTTACGTTGAAACCAAGCACACCATTGTTTTTCTTGTGACATTACCAATAAGTTTGATGTGTCACATGGCCCTCTTCCTATTGAAAAAACAAAAGTTGTATCCAAGATGGCCGACTTCTAAATGGCCACCATGGTCACCACCCATCTTGAGGAGTTTGCCCCCTCACGTATACTAATGTGCCCCAAACAGGACTTTAATATCACCGACCATTCCCATTTTATTACGGTGTATCCATATAAATGGCCCACCCTGTAGAACAATTTTAAAGTGCTACTAGAACCAGTATGCTTTTTCTTATTAGCACTTGAACATTGGAAAACTGCAATTAGACTTCTTAAATCAGGCACATTTGCTTGGTCTGACGGATGATTCAGGAAAAAAGGTTTTACATCCATTGATCCATCCACTTTCTTAATTATTAAAAGTCTATGAAACTGCCACTATAATACCATGTTTATTATACAGGTAAGTAGGCACTGATATCATGCATTTGTAACCCGTGTAATTGTTACGCCTGCTGTTCTGCGTTGTGTTTTGGTGTTGAAGCAAGAGGCAGGAGACAGTGTCGAATCTTTGGCTCTTTACTGCACATCTGCAACACAGAGACACATGTTCGATCCGTGCGTGTCACGCGACTGCCCGTAACCCTCTCCTCCGGCCATGCTGAAAGGAGCTGAGCCCTTAATGTACATTAATGTAACGAACCAAATACAACAAATTATTTCAAACCATTGACTTAAACTCTCGAAAAACAAAAAGCACAAAATAAACAATATGTCACTAAAAAACATCAAAACAACTTATAAGAACAATAAATGAAAGACTGCATCTCCAAAACATAAAAACATCTCCATACCTGCAACACAGAGACACATGTTCGATCCGTGCGTGTCACGCGACTGCCCGTAACCCTCTCCTGACGAAGAAAGAAAAGGTGCATGCTGTTACACAAAAGGAGAGACTGACGCGAGTAAACTCTCAAGCCGCTAGCGATACGGACTAGCTTAGCATGCTAGCATATTAGCCGAGTTCTCGGCTATAACTCATTATAATTGTGTATTAATGAACTCGTCCTCCACAAAACTTATCCCAAATGAGTCTCTTAACGATAAACAAAACCGCGGCGGTACGGTCGTATTCACACTGAAGCTTGGGATCCGAACAAACTTTGATTAACCGAGAGCAACGTGGCAGTGACTTACCTCCGGCCATGCTGAAAGGAGCTGTGACCGGGGCACACATGCACGCGCCTACGTCACCACGCAGCGCACACACGCACATGAACGCACACAGACCGAACACACAGATAGGAGAGTGAGATGCAAAAAAATGACATTTATTCCAAAAAAGAAAGTATTTTGGGTGAAATTCACAAGTGTTTAACACATATGTTACATTCACCCCCCCTGAATTTCACCAAAATCACTACACATCTGAATGGTACTGCAGTACCAAGAGGCACAACGACGCTGAACTACCATCACCTCCGGAACAGGTAACCCAAGGATCTTATCCCATAGTTCAGTTAGAAACTATCCATAAATGGATTAAAAGAAGTTGGATAGGTTGATCAGGCCTCCAACCCTTTCAGAACACAAAGGTGCAGCCTACACCTCATCAAACGTGGTCCCATAAAACGCCCAGGGTGGGTGTCATGATGCCTCAATCAAGTACAACACATTCATAATACGCAATGGGATGACCCAAAAAAACAGTCTATGTCAGAGGCCGAGCCTCCCGTGGCGGTAACAGGCCCCATGTAATAGGCTTCTGGACCATGTTTTCTATCAGCCTGTTGACTGACTTTACCACCCGACCTGCTCTGGTAACCACTCTGCTTCGAACATTGGCATGGTCAGAGTCATGTCTTGGCAAGTTGGATGGCTGCTCAGTATACGGCTGACCAGAGGTCTGATTGATGTCTGAACCAGAAACAGGAACAGTCTGCGGAACAACAGCGTCCCCATGACAGGCACCTGGAACAGAATCTGTGCCAGACTGTGTCGAATCAGAGGTAGCGGAACAGTCAACCGGAGTAGGAAGAGCAAAGTGCTGGGCCTGACCAGCAGGGCTTGCTGGAATGTCCGTTGTGCAAGTCTGAGAATCAGGTGGGGCATTGTCCACATCCGCACCATCACATGAACCATGCTGACGATCCGTGGACTGTGAGGCATGCTCTCCTGCCGCGGAATCCACATCCACTCCATGGCTCAAATCCGAAAGGACCCACAAAGAAGTCCTTGCTGCGGTAGACTCTGTCCCTAGACTGCCAGGGTCCTCCAGATCCCCATCAGCACTGAGATCCCCCTCACTGGAGAAAACGTCTAAGGACTGACTTCCCAACGAATCCTGGACAGGAAGGAAACTCACGTCCAACAGAAGGTTTCTGTGTACAACCTTACTCTGGCCTGAAGAGTCACTGATCCTGTAAATGTGGGTCCTGGGATGCCTCTCCACAACAGTGTAAACCTGAGGCTCCCACTTGTCTGCAAGTTTCTTCTTGCCCCGCTCGCCTTTATTGGCAAGCAGGACGCGATCCCCAACGTTCAGAGACACACCTTTGATTTTCTTATTGTATTGACGAGCCTGATGCTCCTGCTCATTGCTGGTGTGCTCCCGGGCGATCTTGGCAGCCTCAGACAAGTATGACAGAAGAAGCTTGGAGTAGCCGTTAAAGTCCACCACAATGGGATCATGCAAAACAGACTTGAACATAACGTCGACCGGTAGTCGTGGGACACGGCCGAACATCAAGTAGAATGGGGCATATCCAGTAGTCTCGTGAACAGTTGCATTATAAGCAAAGGTCAATGTCTGAATCTGCTGCGGCCATTCCTGTTTGGCTCTGAGAGGGAGAGCTCGCAGCATGTTGCCAAGTGTGCGGTTGAACCGCTCCGTGCCCCCATTGCCCATAGGGTGATAAGCCGTAGTGTGAGACTTGGCAACGCCCGAAATCTGCAGAAGCTCAGAAAATAATTCACTCTCAAAGCTGGGACCTTGGTCTGAGTGAATACGCTCAGGGAAACCATATACACAAAAAACACAGTCCCATAACTTTCTGGCAACCTGCTTGGCAGTCTGATTCTTGCACGGGAAAGCAAAGGCCATTTTCGTGAAGTGGTCAGTTGCCACAAGCACATCAACAGAGCGCTTCTTTTTGTCCTCTGCTGACCAAAAGTCAATGCAGATGAGCTCCATGGGAGCAGAGGTCTTAATGCTCTCTAATGGGGCTCGTGCTGCAGGCTCTGGAGTCTTGGCAAGTATGCACCTTCCACAGCACCGAACATGCTCCTTCACATCCCTCTCCATATTGGGCCAGAAAAAACGTTGCCTTGCTAGGTGGAGGGTGCGAACTTGACCCTGGTGCCCTGCCAAATCGTGGACACCTTTCAAGGCCTGCACCCGTAAATTCACTGGCAACACCAACTGGAGTCTCTTTGTTTTGCTCACAGGGTCTCTCGTCTCCCTGTAGAGAATGCCATCCCGAACCTTGAGCCTCTCCCAGTGCTTCAATAGGGCCAGTGCCCTGGAATCCATACCATGTCTCTCACGCCTGGAAGGGTGCCTCCTGCGGGCTACGAGTGGCAGGACAGCGGAGATGACGGGATCTTGAAGTTGGTGGTCCTCCAGCTCATGTAAGGTAAGTGATGGCAGTACATCATTGCCAACTGGTTGCAACTGCTGAACAAGGTAGAGAAGGGAGGCAGCTCTATTCTCCGCAGCGGTTTCCCAGTAATCATGGTGAACCAAGGTAGCCGTGACTTCCGACGAACTGTAGGAATCTTCTGAGGTCAGAGCTGGAACAGGTTGTTGGGCAACCTGAATATTTTGGACACCAAACCTGAAAGCGTCCTGCACCTCATGAGCCGCCGCACCTTCTGCATTCCGCACCAAGTGCTCGTAGGGCTCCTGAAGCAAGCGCCCACCAATAGAATAGGTGAAGGGGTCACGACTGAGTGCATCTGCTACAACATTCTTTCGACCTGGGATGTACCTCAAATCAAAGTTGTAGGATGACAGCTTGGCCACCCACCTTTGTTCATAAGCGTCCAGCTTGGGTTTGGTCAATACATGAACGAGCGGGTTGTTGTCAGTCCACACTGTGAACTGGTGCCCCTTCAACCAGTGGCTGAACTTTTCAGAGATGCTCCACTTCAGGGCCATGAACTCAAGGCGATGGGCTGGGTATCGCTGCTGTGACCTGCTTAGTGCTTTGCTCGCAAAAGCAATAGGGCGTGCCTTATCCCCGTCGATAGGCAATTGTGATAAAACCGCTCCCAGTCCATCCAGAGAAGCATCCACAGACAAAATAAACGGTCGTGAAAAGTCAGGGTGAGCCAACACGGCACAGTTAAGGAGGTCGTCCTTCAGTTTATGAAAGGCCTTGTCACATGCAGGGCTCCAATCTGCAGCAGTCAACTTCCTGAACATGCCAGCACCCCTCCCAGCGTGACTAGTCCGTCCCTTCCTCTTCTGACCAGCCGTCAGAGCAAACAGAGGCTTGGCAATGGCTGAGCAACCAGGAATGAAGCACTGATAGAAAAAGACCATTCCTAAAAAGGACTTAATCCTTTTCACAGAAGGAGTGCAACCATCCTTCTCCATTAGAGCCTCCTTTGGCATCTTGGAAATCACTTCCACCTTAGCTGGGTCCACAGCCACTCCGGTCTGGTCGATGACATGACCAAGAAACCTGACTGACTTCCGCAGCAGATGACACTTCTTTGGACTCAACTTGAGATTGTTGTCTCTCAACCTTTGAAAAACAGCTCGGAGCCGGCACAGGGCTTCCTCTTCAGTGGGAGCAAAGACCAGGAGGTCATCCAAGTAGCAGAGCAGACTGGTGAAGTTGAGGTCACCAAAGATGTTCAGCATCATGCGCATAAATGAAGCTGGGCTATTGCAGAGCCCTTGTGGCATCCGGTTGTATTCGTAGAGGCCAACAGGCGTTGTGAAAGCGGTGTACTTCTTATCCTCCTCACACATTGGAATGTTGTAAAACCCAGAGGTTAAGTCCATCGTGCTGAAGAAGGCATTGCCCCCAAGCGCGGCAAGGCAATCCGCTTGGTGAGGGAGTGGATGCGCATCCTTAAGAGTCCGCGCATTCAACCACCTGAAGTCCGTACAAATCCGCAATCCGCCATCCTTTTTCCAGACCATGACGAGGGGGGATGCATACTCGCTGATGGATTTGCGAATAATCCCTTTCTCCTCCATGTCAGTGAGTACCTGCCTTAGTTGTTGGTAATGAGCAGGGGGTACTCTTCTGTAAGGCATACGGAATGGGCGTTCATCAGTCAGGTGGATCCGATGTACAAAGCGTTTAGCTTCACCACAGTCAAGCGGGTGTCTAGAGAAGATGTCCTCATACTGCTCAATTAGCTCAACAAGCTCTCTCTTTGATTGTAAGCTGGCATGGCATGAGTCAATGTCAAGATCACCCAAACCTAGGGAGCACAACCTGTCATTCAAGTCAGCCTCAGTAGCAGCTGGCCCACTGACTGGTACCTGGGCCATACTCGCCATCTTGCAGGAGTCCTGCTGGAAATCAAGGTCCTCCACCGCAAGGCAAGATGAAACGACAGCAACCCTCGAGTTGCGTTTCAAGGTTAGTGGTTTTGAGGAGAGATTGGTCATCTTCAATGGCACCCACCGATCACCCCACATGGATGTGATCACCCGGCCAACAAGAACGTCTCTCGGCCCAGACCCAGAGGTGCAAGGTTCCACGATGATCGTGCTGCCTGGAGAGACTGGCACATTGCTGGGCAGCCTGCCCCATACCAGATGCTCACACCGTGGGAGTAGTGTCACAGCACGAGGCAGTTTCACAGTGCCAATTTTGTCAGGAACCTCCTCACCCCTCCATCTGGTGGTGCACGACATCATGTCCAAGAAGTGCTCATAGTCAAGAAGCGAGTGCTTGCTTCCCACAGACACAAGCTTCCAATAGTCATCAGAATGTTTCATAACTCGCATCAGGTACTTGAGAACATTGGAGCCAATGATGAGCTCATCACGCTGGCCCGACACTACCAAAACTGGTACAATGCATTTCACACCGTGGACAGTAAGTGTCAAGTCATAAACGCACTTTGGGTGGGTCTGCTTCCCACCACAGCCAACCAGCACAATACGTTCGGCCGACTGCGGTCCACTCACAAGAGCCCCAGCCTCTCTAAGTGACTTCTCGGCCTCTTCACTCATAGTGCAAGCCATAGACCCGGAATCCATCATGCCCCTCAAGTTAACCTTGTTATTCACTGCAACTTGGGTGTAGAACAATTCACTAAATGTAGGCACTACTGCTGGTCCCTGAACCACGACACGGTATCCCTCTGGCATTGTTGAACAGGTGTTGACATAAAGAATTTCGAGATCCGATTCATCATGATTGAGGGTATTAGGTTCATCCCCCACACTGCCCCTCTCCAAGTGTGGGTGATTCAGTTTTCCGAAGGCCAACCCTGCCTCGCGACAGCCCCGGCCTCCCGTCCCTCACGACGACTGTGACAGTCCTTTTTCCAATGACCAGGAGCAAAGCATGCAAGACAGAGATTCTCTCTCCTGCAGTGCATGTGAGTGGAATGACCAGTGTTGCCACAGACCTGACAACTCTTCTTAAGAAAGGGCCCGCGGGTAAAACGCTGCGAAGGTGCAGATGCAGGGACTGTAGTCTGCACATTCTGACATGCAATCACGCGATCCAAGAGGCCGATCAGAGCGCGCATGCCAGTCACATCAAAAGCTTGGGTGTTAGTCGAACCAAGCTCGCAACCAACTGACTGCTGACTAGATTGAGTGGACACAGTGTACGTTGGTGACTGTTGGAACTGAGGAGTAGGAGTAGGCACCGGACAAGAAGACACTGACGTCCCAGAAGGACAGGTTGTCGAAACATCAGCTAGAACAGGAGTGAAGCAAGCTGCTGTGGGCGAAAGCTGACAAGTAAGGTTTGAGGCTGGTGCTGTAGGCTGAGACTGCAAGGCGACACTGGCCTGCCCAGGCTGTGATGCCATCGCTTCTTGAGGCACAATAGAGCAGTTGTGGCTAACCTCTCTCCTCTGTGAGGTGTGGAAACTGCCCTGACTGCGTGCCCTGAGTTCACGCTGGAAGCTATCAATGCGTTCTTGAACCTCAGTGGTTGTCCACTCCTCAGCTGCTTTGATGCTGAGCCTGTTCAAGAGGATGGGGTCAGGGCAATACTTGATGAACATCATCGAGACCTCACGCCCTGGATCCTCAACATTACGCCCCTGCCTACGCAAGCACTCGTCAGCAGCGTCAATAGCATTGTTTAGCCTTATCCAATATTCCATCACTCCCTCATGTTGTAATGGTTTCGTGTTATAGAAGTCAGCCATAGGCATAGAAGAGTAAGTCAATACACTAAAGTGCTGTTTCAGAATGTCAAATATCAAATCAGGAACCTGGACATGGTCAAGTGAGGGGTTGTGACGTAGGGTGACCCTCACTACATCCTTAGCCTTCCCCATCAACCTAGCCAATATGTCACGTGATCGCTGATCTGTTGGTGTGTTGCGTTTTACAAAGTACATTTCCATCATTTCAACCCATTCATGAATGGAAAATTTATCACTGCCATCACCCCTGAAAACTGGTGGCTCCTTGACGTCTGATTGCAAGACGAGTTTCACCCCAGACAAATTTAGCTCAGGGGGTCCCTGCTCAGCCTTAGAGCTTTCAGTAGGCATACTGGTCCCCTTATCACCTTGCAGCTGGGCTACAATGGACTGACCAATCTGATTGGCCAAATCTGAGATGAGTGTACTCAACTCAGCACTGCCAGCTGTCTGCGGGGTCTGAATGTCACAGGGGGGAACCTGGAGACGAGTGGAACAAAACTTGGGAGCAAATGACACACCAACTTTAGGTGTCTGAACCCCATCCCCAAGAAACCACCCTCGCCCCATACCAACATTAGAGGAAACCTCCCCATCAGGAACACCAGTTGCCTCTGAACCAGATGCTGACTCCATAATGATGAATAAAGCACAATCACAAGAAACAAGATTCCAAATAGTGCAACTGTACAAAAGCAAACACAGTATTCTTAACTAACACTTAATGTTATTCAGGATGAGAATTGAGCAGATTAAATGTCCAAGCTCATTCAAAAAGTCCCACACAAGTTAGGAAAAGCAACCAACTTGGAACGAGGGCAATTATGAAGAGCTCCCCACGGTGATCGAGATGACGTCGATGCTTGATGAATCCAAAGGGTCACGGCACCAATGTAACCCGTGTAATTGTTACGCCTGCTGTTCTGCGTTGTGTTTTGGTGTTGAAGCAAGAGGCAGGAGACAGTGTCGAATCTTTGGCTCTTTACTGCACATCTGCAACACAGAGACACATGTTCGATCCGTGCGTGTCACGCGACTGCCCGTAACCCTCTCCTCCGGCCATGCTGAAAGGAGCTGAGCCCTTAATGTACATTAATGTAACGAACCAAATACAACAAATTATTTCAAACCATTGACTTAAACTCTCGAAAAACAAAAAGCACAAAATAAACAATATGTCACTAAAAAACATCAAAACAACTTATAAGAACAATAAATGAAAGACTGCATCTCCAAAACATAAAAACATCTCCATACCTGCAACACAGAGACACATGTTCGATCCGTGCGTGTCACGCGACTGCCCGTAACCCTCTCCTGACGAAGAAAGAAAAGGTGCATGCTGTTACACAAAAGGAGAGACTGACGCGAGTAAACTCTCAAGCCGCTAGCGATACGGACTAGCTTAGCATGCTAGCATATTAGCCGAGTTCTCGGCTATAACTCATTATAATTGTGTATTAATGAACTCGTCCTCCACAAAACTTATCCCAAATGAGTCTCTTAACGATAAACAAAACCGCGGCGGTACGGTCGTATTCACACTGAAGCTTGGGATCCGAACAAACTTTGATTAACCGAGAGCAACGTGGCAGTGACTTACCTCCGGCCATGCTGAAAGGAGCTGTGACCGGGGCACACATGCACGCGCCTACGTCACCACGCAGCGCACACACGCACATGAACGCACACAGACCGAACACACAGATAGGAGAGTGAGATGCAAAAAAATGACATTTATTCCAAAAAAGAAAGTATTTTGGGTGAAATTCACAAGTGTTTAACACATATGTTACACATTTCCTCTTCTCTTTCCCCTCACCCTAGCCTGGTTCTCAAGTTGTTAAAAGAGGGTTCTTCCTTGATGGAATCAAATACTTGCTTATGGGAGATTGTGTCATTCTTCAGGTTTTCACTAATATTGTAGGGTCTTTATTTCACAATAAAGTACCATTAAGTCAAGGTTATAAACTGTAAAAGTACAACTACTGCTATGCTTCAAACATACAAACTTGTAGATTATTTGTTGTCATCTAAACTCCTGTGATGCTCTCAGCTGTGCTCATAAAAGTGATGGAATAGTTGTGTGAGGGCTGAAAAAGATTATAAATCCTATATCCTCACCAAAAAACCTTGTTTTTTGAAAAATTTTGTTTTTAGCCTGTTTTGGGGGTGCAAATTCAAATCAATTCAGTTTTATTGAAGGAAATGCTATTTGCATCATGGGAATCCCCCAGCAGCTTACACCTATTGCAGCATAACTGAGGGAGGATTCAGGGTCACCTGATCCAGTCCTAACTATATCCTGTCACCTTGTACATTATTGGATCTTGTTCATAACAAATTAGCTACACCCCATTTTTGCTGATGTATTACTGAATCTGATTCATTCGAAATCAACAGGTACAAGCCTGCCAACAGCAGTACCTCGTTCTACTTTGTAATAAGCAAAAAGCAGAAAAAAATTAAGTTGGAAAAGAAGCATGCACTAAAAATTATAATAATAATTGGATACATTGAAACTAGAATGTTCAAGGAGGAAAACACAGATTTTAGTGGCCGATATCCCCTGAGACAAACTGTGGCTCAGGTGGGAAAGAAAAGGTCTGAGTTATTAAGTTATTTTGAAAATAAAAGAAAGCAGGTGGATGGTGAATAACCTTTGGCTCTTTAAGTATAAAATAGTATGCATGGGTTAAGCACAGATTTATTCTTTTATAAAAAGAAAGATCCATTGTGAGAGGCCCTGCTGAAAAGGTCTTTCCAGTATCACCATTATAGGGTGTCAAATGCTGCTGTTTTATTACATTAGGTTTTAGATGCCAAAATACTATTTGGTTATGTTTAAGAAAAGCATATGAGTTGGGTTACCTCTGCACATTAAAGACTGACACTCACCTGGTGTGTTTAAATGTGATGCCAGTAGCCTTTTATAATCATCTATATGTGAGCTGGAGCTGAAACGCTGGCATCCGTGCCATTAACCCAGACTGTTATGGCACCAATGCCAAATGACACCTTGTGTTTGTCTGGGAGATTCCACCAGTGTCTGACAGAAGGACTGTGTTTCACGCTTGCTTGACTCTCTTACTAATCATTTCTGACTGTTTAAATATCTGTCTAGCAGTTTGCTTAAAGCTTACTGAATCCTTTAATCCTCTGCAGCACATGCTTAACCAAAATCTAAGTCTACTTTGCTTTCATCAAAATATGCTCACTTGTAAGAATCCTCCACTTTTTTCTGTCTCTGTGAAAACAAACTAAAAAGCTTTAAATTAGCAGTGAGTTCTTCCCTCAGCTCCTTTCCATCGATTCTTTGCAGCACTGGCCATTAAAGCATGAAAACATTTTCCATAAGGCCTCTGAATTATTTGATTTGTTGAATGCAAATTTGAGACAATGCACTGCTTTTAAATGCACAAGCATGCCTCTGCACTAATGTGAGAACACACATTAGCCAGAACACAGCTGCTGATTCTCTCAGATACACACACACACACACACGTACACACATTCCCTGCCACACTCTCTAATGATGGACTAAATAGCTTGTTAATGCTTTGATGAGTTTTTAAACAGCTTCCAAAGGACTCTAAAGAGCTAGGTGTTGATAAACTCTTCTGTGGCTGTTGTAGGAGTTAACTTTATCCAGTTCTTAGAGCTCTTAGAGTTGTTAAGAGGTGTCGCTTGAATTGTTTTGATATTTATTTTTGCGTCTTCGATAAGCAGTCACATGGAAACAGCTACAGTGCAATATACCAAACTATATGGGACTGTTACACAGGCTCATTTTACATTTTTAAAAAGTCAGGGAAACTCATAGTAAACTATTTATACATGTATTCTTAAACATCTTTCTGGTAGTCTTTCTGGGTTGTCTTTGATTTTTTTGTACCCTTTGGAACAGTATTTTAATGTCAATTTCGGAAGCTGGCTTACAAAGGAAAAATGAAGCAAATTGCAGTAGCTGACAAATTAAAATACATAAATACATTTAAAAATTGGTTAAGAGTAAATGAAAGACCAAATTTGTGTAAAAAAACAAAGTATTGGTGTTACTGTTGTGGAATACACTAACTCTAATAATCCAGTATAGACGCAAGAGTACAATGAGTGTTTACAATCAGGAGGAGGAACATTTCCCTGAAGTTCCTCAGTCTCACTATGAGCTTTGATTTAGTCTTGTACATGAACTTTTCAGGGTTCTGTTGAATTCTGAAATTGAAATTCTGTTGATAAGTTGATAAAGACAAACGGGCGTTATCAGGGCTGGACTGGGACAAAAAAATCAGCCCGGGCATTTTGACTAGAGACCGGCCCACCAGGTATTATAGGAAAATCCATAAAGCCTTTAAATGAAAACAAACGCTGTTGTGACAGTGATGTACACTGTCTTGTTGGTATTAATGTATCAATTGAATAAACTTAAACCTACAGCATCCTATTCCTCCCTATTCTAGTTTTCTAAACAGTATTTAGCAGAAATATTAAACAACCTAACTGCCAACTCGTAGCAAAAAAAGAAAATAAAAAAAAATAAGGAACCACCCCCCACCCTCCGCCTTAATTGACATAATTAACTTTAATTTAATGTATGTGTAAAACAAATGCACAGAAATCAATTGTTTTTCTACAATAATTAAATAAATTCAACATCTTTCATCAACAGAACTGCAGACTGCACGGATGGTACCTTCCCAAAGGGAAAAAAGTACTATAACTTACTAGGTTGTATATTAGACTTAATATTTACTACATACACTAATGGGCTTTCACACATTTTAGATCAGATAAAAACTTTAGTTGTAAGATTCAGATAATAATTTATTAAAAACTAGACATTTGAAATGAGAATAAGAAAGAAAAGTAAGACTTTGTGCCCTCCTTTCCCTGTTAATGCCCTACCTGGCCCCTATCCATCCAGCCCAAAGTCGATCATGACCAATTAGCCAATCCACCACCTTTCTTTGTTTATACCGTTACAAAAACCCCAAACAAACAAACAACAAAACATCAGCCCATAAAAACAAAAAATCACCATGGCCAGTCCAGCTATGGGTGTTATAACTTTTCATAAAAGTTATAATTGATGACTATAACTATAAATAATGACTTTTTCGGTTGCCAAGCATTTCCTGTCAAAAGCAAAAATAAATAAATACATAATTTCATAAATAATTTTTTATTGCAATCTTTACATTAAATGGAGTTTAATTAAACCGTTAATTGAATATTTGTTGTATTCTCACTATTATATTTTAGCAATAAGTAGTAAATGCATGTTTTTGTGGTTAATAGACTTTCCAAAATTAAGGCAGAACCTTCAGTTATCAGGCTCCCTCTCCTCTGGAACCCAATTTGGGTTCAGGAGACAAACACTTTTAATTTTAGTCCTAGTAAATCTTAAAGTTAGAGCCAGATCAGGTGATCCTGGATCATCCTTTAGTCAGGCTACTGGGGGGACTTTTCATGATGGATTGAGCACTTCTCCTCCTCCACTCGCTGCTTATCACTTCATTAAGATTTGTCTACTCTTTCTGTGTTTTATTCATTGCTGTTTATGATCTCTTTGCTCTCAGTTTTTGTCTTCTCTTTCCCTTACTTCAATTAATTGCAGCAGATTGCTGACTCTTCCTTAGCCTAGTCCTGCTGGAGGTCTCTTTCTTTAAAAATGGGAGCAAGTGTTATCACCACGAGGAGCTGTTAATAGGGAATCCCTGGTCCAAGTTAACATTTAGTTTTTATTTTATTTTTATGTTTTATCTTTATTCTACAGTGTGATGCAATTGAAATTTGAGAGAAAATTCATTTTCTCACAGCAAGACCTTCTTAGTCTGAGTGCTGCTGCTAATGTCAGCCAATGTTTACCCACTTCTTTAATACTTTGTAATGAAGCAGAACAGATGACTGTGTGTGTATATGTATGTATATATCCATCCATCCATCCATTCGCTTCCGCTTATCCTTTTCAGGGTCGCGGGGGGCGCTGGAGCCTATCCCAGCTGTCATAGGGCGAAAGGCAGGGTACACCCTGGACAGGTCACCAGTCTGTCGCAGGGCTAACACATAGGGACAGACAACCATTCATACTCACATTCACTCGCACATTCACACCTAGTGGCAATTTGGATTATCCAATTAACCTATCCCCACAAGCTGCATGTCTTTGGACGGTGGGAGGAAGCCGGAGTACCCGGAGGGAACCCACGCAAACACGGGGAGAACATGCAAACTCCACACAGAAAGACCCCGGTGGGATTGAACTCAGGACCTTCTTGCTGTGCGGCAACAGTGCTAACCACCATGCCACCGTGCTGCCCTCTATGTATGTGTGTATATATATAACACCCAGCACGCCCCTGCGGGCGGTTTATCCTTCAAGCTCGGGTCCTCTACCAGAGGCCTGGGAGCTTGAGGGTCCTGCGCAGTATCTTAGCTGTTCCCAGGACTGTGCTCTTCTGGACAGAGATCTCCGCTGTTGTTCCCGGGATCTGCTGGAGCCACTCGCCTAGCTTGGGAGTCACTGCACCTAGTGCTCCGATTACCACGGGGACCACCATTACCTTCACCCTCCACATCCTCTCGAGCTCTTCTCTGAGCCCTTGGTATTTCTCCAGCTTCTCGTGTTCCTTCTTCCTGATATTGCTGTCATTCGGAACCGCTACATCGATCACTACAGCCGCCTTCTTCTGTTTGTCTACCACCACTATGTCCGGTTGGTTAGCCACCACCATTTTGTCCGTCTGTATCTGGAAGTCCCACAGGATCTTAGCTCGGTCATTCTCCACCACCCTTGGGGGCATCTCCCATTTTGACCTCGGGACTTCCAGGTTATACTCCGCACAGATGTTCCTGTACACTATGCCGGCCACTTGGTTATGCCGTTCCATGTATGCCTTGCCTGCTAGCATCTTGCACCCTGCTGTTATGTGCTGGATTGTCTCTGGGGCATCTTTACACAGCCTGCACCTGGGGTCTTGCCTGGTGTGATAGACCCGTCTCTATGGATCTTGTGCTCAGAGCTTGTTCTTGTGCTGCCATGATTAGTGCCTCTGTGCTGTCTTTCAGTCCAGCTTTGTCCAGCCACTGGTAGGATTTCTGGATATCAGCCACCTCCTCTATCTGCCGGTGGTACATACCGTGCAGGGGCCTGTCCTTCCATGATGGTTCCTCGTCTCCCTCCTCTTTCTTGGGTTTCTGCTGCCTGAGGTATTCACTGAGCACTCGGTCAGTTGGGGCCATCTTCCCAATGTATTCTTGGATGTTCCTTGTCTCATCCTGGACTGTGGTGCTGACACTCACCAGTCCCCGGCCCCCTTCCTTCCGCTTAGCGTACAGCCTCAGGGTGCTGGACTTGGGGTGAAACCCTCCATGCATGGTAAGGAGCTTATACTGTATATATATATATATATATATATATATATATATATAAACACACACACACACACACACTGTATATGTGTGTATATATATATATATATATATATACACACATATATATATATATATATATATATATATACATATATATATATATATATATATATATATATATATATATATATATATATATACACATATATATATATATATATACATATATATATATATATATATATATATATTAGGGGTGCAACGATACACAAAATTCACGGTTCGGTTTGATACTTTGGTGTCACGGTTCAATATTTTTTCGATACAAAATAAAATGTTCATGCCTTTTTAATTTGTCATTTATTAAAATTATAAATATATTTTATATTTTAACTCAAAAGTACAGTTTTTAAATTTAACCCTAACCCTTGTGCGTGTTTTTTATTTTGACAGCGAATGCGCACCTGTGGACCACTTATGTGCACCCCTGGTTATTTAGCTCGTCATATTGCAGCCACAGAAATTAAAAAAGCAGCAGGATATATATAAAGTGCATAAAGTGCAGCTTTATGGTCCATGAAACCATAAAGCTGCACTTTCTTTTTGCCTTATAGTCTGATTTGTCATAACTTTTCCGTTTTGTGGTAAGCTTTTCTTTGGCTGTCACTTCTTCACCCTGACCTGTATTATTTGGCTCAGCAGAACTAAAATATATATCTGTCTGTGAAGGTTCTCAGTCATCCAGGTCATCGTAGTCAAATATATATCCTGCTGCTTTTACACACGCACTCACATAAGCTCAGCGATTCTCTGCGCGATCAACCTCTCACATGTTTAAGCTTGCTGCGGGAGATTTCACTTTCACACTTCACATATTTGCATAGTAAGCTAACGATTGATAAGACGATGTCAGAGGAATTGGTGCACATATTATCATCACTCACCAATCAGTGCTGTCGCTCTCTATACACAGTTCTCGCGATTGCAAAGTGAAAGCAAAAAAACAAGCGCAAATTCAAACGCGATTTCAATATGTCACATATTGACAGTGGCTCACCGATGCCAATGACATAATTACCCAGCTACATTTCCGAAAGAATGCAAAAGCATCCATCCATCCATCCATCCATTCGCTTCCGCTTATCCTTTTCAGGGTCGCGGGGGGCGCTGGAGCCTATCCCAGCTGTCATAGGGCGAAAGGCGGGGTACACCCTGGACAGGTCACCTGTCTGTCGCAGGGCTAACATATAGGGACAGACAACCATTCACACTCACATTCACTCGCACATTCACACCTAGTGGCAATTTGGATTGTCCAATTAACCTATCCCCACAAGCTGCATGTCTTTGGATGGTGGGAGGAAGCCGGAGTACCCGGAGGGAACCCACGCAAACACGGGGAGAACATGCAAACTCCACACAGAAAGACCCCGGCCTGATGGTGGAATTGAACTCAGGACCTTCTTGCTGTGCGGGAACAGTGCTAACCACCGTGCCATCGTGCAAAAGCATTGACATATATTTTTCCTTCCTACAATAGCCGGACGGGCAGGGCAGAGAGAGGTTTTGGTAGCCGACTGGAAAAATCGCTAGCGTCCTAGCCCCAGGACGTCGGGCTAGCGATTTTGCGAGCCCTGTATCTGATTGAGGAATCACTCATCTTTGGAAAAGAGAGTTTATTACAGAGAAATGGCTCTTTCCAAAATAAAAGCTATACTATCCGCTTCTTCTGGGCTATATTCTCAGCAGCATATTAAACATATCAGGTCCCCATAAGGAGAATCCTGTGCTAACGGCTGTCTAAATGACTCGGGTAAAGTTAGTAGCATGCTTCCTTTTGTCTGCTCCCACTTGTCTTTGCACTAGGATGATGTCGGCGTAAATGTGCAGTCATATTCGTTGTGTTCCCACTAGTGCTTTCAGGTTAACCTCGTTAAAATGACCTTAACGCCACAACACGGCAAATCTCCGTTAACGAGCTACACTCTAAGAAATAAAATGTTGTATTTACTCCACCCAGTTATGTCAACCGGTTCCACACAACTGGGTTAGTGAAATATAAAATGTATGATACATTTAATTTGAACAAGAAATTTTAAGTACATCTGATAAGATTTGGATAATTAAATGCAAATCAAAAGAATCATGTTGTATTAGCTGAATATCATAATGTTGATATAACTAACCTTGTTGATTTAAATTGAGAAGACTAAATAAAACCTACTCAACCAAAACAAGCTGTACTTACTTTGAGAAATAACATATTGTATTTACTCCACCCAGTTATGTCAACCGGTTCCACACAACTGGGTTAGTGAAATATAAAATGTATGATATATTTAATTTGAACAACAAATTTTAAGTAAATCTGATAAATCTACTCACCCAAAACACGCTCTACTGAAACTATAGGATTAAATCACTTTAACAGAATTGCAACTTAGTCTATTTAAGTTTGTAAATTAAATAAATCGAACACAAGTTTATTCAGTTAACCTAACTTTAATAACACTTTGTGTAAAACTTGTTGAAGCACACTTTGAGCAATTCAAATGCTTCTAGATCTTTTCCCCCAAACAATCTTTACATATATTCAAGTGCATTTTAGGTGCAGGAAGACAAGATACAGAATGTCATGTTAAACTGAAATGATTAAAACTGGAAAGTGTTGTGATTCCAACATTTTTAACATTAACATGACTTGATTTAAACTTGATTGGGCTACAATGAAAAGCCCACAATACAGCCCTGCAAACAGCAGGTAGAAATTACTTTTGTGTCATTTTTGTCCATATTTAGAAAAATAACCTTTGCTTCAAAACTTAAACTGAAGTCCAAAGTTAGGAGCAGTCTTTTTCAGTGTAGTTGGATGTTGGTAAAGGTTCAAGAACAAAGAACGCAGAAAAGTGAAAGGCCTTGCAGAAGTTCTTGTGGCAATTCAAACTGAACAGTTTATGAAGTGCAAGGAGAAGGGTTCGAGAACCTTAAAGTTCAGTGTCCTCTATAGTTCACTGCAGGCTGTTTCACTCAAGCAGTTTGTTTTTCAGAACCTGCACCTTCATGGATAGGTTGTTCCCATCCAACTCCATCAGCACCTTCTGAAGAAATTCAAATGTGTATTTCAGGTGCTTTGGGTAGCTCAGATTTAGACTATAGATTAGTCCAAGCAGGAGGGCACAACCCTTTGCCACATCACTAAGAGCTTGCAGCACAGTGCATCCTTCTATGATGACACCAATGTCCTCAGGTGTATCTGCAGAGTTTGCTCTCATGTCTGACAACATAGACTCCCAAAGTCAGCTGCTCTGTTTCTCTGCTTGCACCAAGATCCACATCCTTTAAATAAAAATTAAAAAAAGATAAGTTAATTGCGTACATATACATATGGACAAGTAAGTCCACCTTCCATTTCCAATCCCAAATTTAAAAAAGGAAAATAACTGATCATTTTCCTTTTTTAACTTACCAAGAATTCCTTGAACAGGTCATCTGGCTTTTCATTTAAGTAGACACAGACAGCTTTCAGAATGCATTCCTGTCAAACATCAACGCTTGGATTCTGGTGGAGATAAGAACTCAATATGAGAGAAGTTTCCTATTTTGGTTCCTTTCAACCTCTTTACAAAACAAAGTCAAAAATATTAACACATAGCAGATATGTGATTAAGCAATGTTTCATAACTCACATCAGTGATGTGCAGTGAGGTTCATGATTGGTAAGGCACTGACTCCTCTGTGTCAGATTAACAAATATATGAACCCAAAAATCGAAGCTTTTCAATTTTGACATTACGTGAAAGCTTTCATTTTTGCTTTAATCAATTCTAGATTGTTCAACAATATATTTAATAATTGTGCCCCTAAAAATATTAAAATTAAATAGAAGATTAGAACTGGGCAATATGGACTTAAAATCCTATCATGACATTTTGTGGATAACAATAAGTCTGTGAAGGTTCACAGTCATCCCCAGGTCATCGTAGTCTAAGGAGCTTGGAAAGAAAAGTGAAGCTTCTTCAGTGAAGATTTCTGACACTAAACCAGAAATCAACATGGAGTCGAATTCTTTCAAACAATGTAGCAACTTAATTGATGCACATTTCTAAAATACACTACACATTCATTTCATTCTTCAAACTACAGGATCGCTGGCGCTCCCAGTGGTCATTACTGATGTCAGGGAGCAGGTGCGGTAGATGTTGGGAGTAATTTTAAAACTGTCGGTCTTAGTAGGCAAGTCTCATCTTAACAAGAATCGCAAAAGATTTTGGAAAATTACACCGAAGCAGGTTCAACAATATTTGTTAAATGTTTTCATACTTCTAACATGTGAGAGAGGTATACAAGCTAGAGTGTTAAAAAATTTGCCAGGCATCATTTGTTTAAAAAAAATGCAAAAGTATTCCCGAAAGTGTCAGATGTGTATCAGTTAGTATACATTAATCAAATTTGTCATCCTTAAATTGTTGAACTTACCAAATAATCCTCAGATGGCGATGGATTCTATCCAGGATGCTAAGCATATGCAAGTCTCAGTTGAAAATGGCGGATGATCAAACTTCCACACTGCACATGTGCAAACTCAGAAGTACGGAGAGCCTATTAGGACAATCCTCTTTAAATTAAAGTGCTCTTCATTTTAAATGAACTTTTTACATTGGATTTAATTTACTGCATTTTGTTGTATTGAAATATTATGTTGTTAATTAAATTCAAAACAACATACTTGTGTTTAAAGTTAAAAATCAATTGGTGGCATTAGTTTTAACATGAAGCATTTACATAATGCTACCAACATCAGTGTGTCATTTCTTAGAGTGTACCCCTGATAGCCCCGTGCATGGGGCTAGACGGCCAACACGTTAACGAGCTAACTGCGCTAACACACTAGCTCCCATCCATGTAATTGAGCATTGCGTGGCACATCCAATATACTGTTTTACTTTAGTCCATGACGCGCTTACCTTCAGGGTCATACGTCACATGAAAACCAAAATAATTCCAAACGCCAGATCTGAATGAGGGTGGGGGAGGTTCAATTTGCCATGTTGCAAGGAGAGCTTAACTTCTGTCTGGCTAGCTTGCCCTGCACTCTTCATTCTGACTATGCTGTCTGTGTGGAGCGCTCAGTGGATCTGCGCTCGACAGTGCAGCCTAGGCGGAGTAGTCGAACGCAGATTCACTGAGCGCTCCACACAGACAGCATCGTCAGAAGGAAAGTTGATAAAATAAATTACAAATGTTGTATTGTTCGATACATATGCGTACCGAACCGAAAGCACTGTATCGAACGGTTCAATATCGATACGAATATCGTTGCACCCCTAATATATTGTAACGACTGTGGGTTTGGGGAGCTGACTGGCTAAACTGCTCACTAGCTAAACGGCTAGCGGGGCGCTAGCAGCTATCGCTAAACTTCGCAATGAATGGAGAGCGCTCGTGCCTCGTACACCGCATGACTCCGAGCGTCTCAGCAGCAGACTGGTAATCCCCGAATAATCCAGCAGGAGGCAGTAGTGGTTCACCACAGGCATTTATTCACCATCTTTTTCAACAACAACGTAACACTGCTGACACCGAACCCCTATCACGCTCCCACCACATAGAGTCGCGGTGTCAGCCAACCATGCCAATTCACCCCCCTCCACAGAAAACACATCAACTTCACTGTGGCTTACATTAACATAACACTAACACAACATGCAAATCAAACACATATGAACTAGCAGAACGATAGAAAACACAGAGACAACACAATACCCAGAATGCACCTGGCTAACAACCCCAGCCAGGTCATTACAATATATATATATTAGGGGTGCAACGATATTCGTATCGAAAGCACTGTATCGAATATCGTTGCACCCCTAATATATATATATATATATATATATATATTATATATGTCAATGCTTTTGCATTCTTTCGGAAATGTAGCTGGGTAATTATGTCATTGGCATCGGTGAGCCACTGTCAATATGTGACATATTGAAATCGCGTTTGAATTTGCGCTTGTTTTTTTGCTTTCACTTTGCAATCGTGCGAACTGTGTATAGAGAGCGACAGCACTGATCTGTGAGTGATGATAATTTGTGCACCAATTCCTCTGACATCGTCTTATTAATCGTTAGCTTACTATGCAAACATGACAAGTGAAATCTCCCGCAGCAAGCTTAAACATGTGAGAGGTTGATCGCGCAGAGAATCGCTGAGCTTATGTGAGTGAGTGTGTAAAAGCATTTCAGTTCTGCTGAGCCAAATAAGACAGGTCAGGGTGAAGAAGTGACAGCCAAAGAAAAGCTTACCACAAAACGGAGAAGTTATGACAAATCAGACTATAAGGCAAAAAGAAAGTGCAGCTTTATGGTTTCATGGACAAAAGAATTTCTGTGGCTGCAATATGACGAGCTAAATAACCAGGGCTGCACATAAGTGGTCCGCAGGTGCGCATTCGCTGTCAAAATAAAAAACACGTACAAGGGTTAGGGTTAAATTTAAAAACTGTACTTTTGAGTTAAAATATATATTTATAATTTTAATAAATGACAAATTAAGAAGGCATGAACATTTTTTTGTATCGAAAAAATATCGAACCGTGACACCAAAGTATCGAACCGAACCGAACCGTGAATTTTGTGTATCGTTGCACCCCTAATATATATATATATATATACTGCATTTAAAGACCCTGGCACCTGAGTAGTTGTTCTAAGGAAGACATTTTCCACTGTGTGGTTCAAGTTATTCAATTCATTCTCTCCTAAATTACACAAGTGAGCAACATTTTAGCCTTGTTTGCTCTTCTGTGAACAAAGGCTGTTCATTTTCTCCTCCACGATGTTCTTGGTTGTGTCTCTCTGCTTCATAATTTATGAGTCCACACAGCAAATGATAAGCCACACATACTGAACAATTACACCTAGAGGGATGTCTGTATGAGAGAGAGTAGTAGTAGTAATTACTGGTAAAGGCATTTGCAGTTTACATATCACATCACATTTGTCATAATAAATGTTGTGAGCTTGGACTGTCTAGTTAAATACAGGCTTTTCTGCAACACGTGTAAAGCTTTTCTTTTTTCCAGTTTAAAAACATGCAGGTCAGTACATTTGTTGACACTTTTCTCTATTGACAGTGAAACCAATGGCAGTAACATGCAATGCATAGCGTGTTTGCGGAATATGATAATATCAAACCAGACAAGTCAACTGATAATCATCTCATTGAAGATTCACATCATTACACTGATTCTTGTCAATTTCAGGTTAAATTATTGTCTGCTGTCATGGATTCAGTTCTAATTTCTGGAGAATTAGATAAACCCATTACTTTTGTTGTTGATCCATCAGTCTGTATCTGTGTCTACCCTTTTATCCTCAAGCCGTGTTGGGAACCTTTTGAAATATTTTCTGAATCAGACAGTAAACAACAGACAGAGCTGTCAATTACCAACAATATTTTTGTCTGTCTTTCTGTGAGGAGAGCTCTCCAGCTGTATTGTATTTTCTGTGAAATATTTTGTTTTTTGGATTCTGGCTTGTCTTCAGATATAAAAGGGCACATTTTTTACTCTGTAAACCGTATTGATCCATCACTCCTGAAACTATTTAGTGTCTTCTACTGAGAAAACCCTTTTACTTTATAGTGAACAACACTCTTTCTTTTGTTTTTCAGCCAAAATGTTCTGAGTGATTCTATGTGGCACGTATTGATTCTTAATTCTCTTTTACTGGGTATCATCCAACTCTGACTTTGTCTTGTCTGTCTTTATGTGACTTTCCTGCCCACAAGGAGAAAGAAAATCACACAAAACCTATTTAGTATTTGAAAATTACAAGAAAAGTGGAGGGAAGGCTGATTATACACCAGAAACTGGTTGAATAAAGATAACATAAAAGACGTGAAGGAGATATTCTTGATTGCTTTTAATAATGACTGCTATATTTTAGATATCATAACAAATCATCCTCATTTGCATGTGCAACATAGTATCTTACAGTTACAGCTGCACCTCTTGCACTGCTTCACATAGGTATTTGAAAAATATTGTGACATGTATTGTAGTCGCATAACCGGTCCTTCTCATTAACTCAGTGCAGATCTTTGAAAATGAACAGTGTTACCTGCACAAGAAAAAAATAATTGTTTACATTATAAATGTACATAAGAGGAGCATGGAGCTTACACACGCTGTCATTCACTTACGGAAACTAGCAGTAAGGAAAAGGTAGAGCTCTATGTGCACACACAGGTGTAAGGTGAGACACCCTGCAGCCCCTTAATGCAAACACTGCGGCAGGTGGCTCAGGAGGTGTGATGACAGTTTAATCAGTTGAGAAATTGTGTTTTGAGAGGATCAGCCAGTCAGTGAGAGCGACGACAGTCTAATATCTAATAAAGACACTTCATAATCTGCACTTTCTGTGCATCCAGAGCACATTTTCTCAGTTTTCTGTTTGGTTAAAATGCACGACTGCCTCCAAAACTTTACTAGAAGACGAACCATTTTAAACAAGGTTATGAATTCAAATCGCAAAACATTTAGCTAGTCATTTTACAGCATCGGTGGCAAGGTGGTTGTCACTGTTGGCTCACAGCACGAGGGTCCAGAGTTTAATTCCATCAGTGAGTTTCCACATGTTTGTGTGGGTTCTCTCCGGCTTCCTCCCACAGTCCAAAGACGTGCCTCTTGCCCTAAGACAGCTGGGATAGGCTGTATCTCCAACTCTGGGGCTTTTATGCCAAAAGACCTCAAAAATCCTCCAATGTCCAAAATTAGGGTTCAGCTTGCATCTCGGGACAAAACAGCTTCACCTCACCAAAACAAGCCAGGTTCCCCGGGCATTTCATTACCGAATTGGCCTCTGGGAAAGGCAGGCGATGATGACATCATAAAAAACAAACCAGGCTTTATTGAAAAGAGTTTACAAAAAAGTCATGTTTGGCAATGAAAGCGTGAATCAGAGGAGCTGTGTGGTGGAGCGAGATTTAATTTTAGCCAAATAATATGTCTTGTTATTCTCAAATTCCCATCTTTAGATGTGACAAGCTGACTTTGTCTTTGTTCATTTCCCTCAGTGGCAGTCAACATGACCTTGTCTTTGGGTGACAAACTGGACGTCTGACATCTTATTATGCTTGCTTCCTCTGTCACACAAATACAAACACATATACGCACACACTGCAACACACAAAAAGTGCAGTGACAGTAAGTGATATGCCAGACGCTTTCTCATCATGAAGACTTATCATACACCCACATTATGGAGGCAGACATTCCAGGCAGGTGGACATGCACATGCACACACACACCTGTCTAGTGTTGAGGTTGTGTGGACAGTTGATCCCCAGACAGATTAGACTCCAAACTGAAATCTCCTCAGGCCAGCCCTCAAATCATGCACATACACACGCACACAGACACACACACACTGACACATACGCTGTCAGAGCTTTAAAGTCAAAGACTTTCGACTGACAAAAGTGACTTGCCAGGAAAAAAAAAAGTTGAGTAAAGTCTGAAGTCCAACTATTAGAGTTTATAGAAAACTTTTTTTTAAAGACAAATCATTTTTGATCACTGATGCGTTATCTCTAGATAACCACATTTTGGACGTTAGGCATTACTTATGCTTTTTTTTTTTAATTTACAAAAGGTAATGTAGTAATTCTTGTAAATATTAGCATCATAAGTATAATAAATGTTTCTTTTTAATGTTGCACGATCTTGCATTACTGTTCCTGAATTCAGTATTTTATTAGAACATATATAATACTTCATATATGTTCGATTACTTTTATTATCTGCATAGTAGATGCACCTTTTTATGTTTGCTACAGTCTTTTTATCTCACTTTCCAGTGGGAGATGGGACAAAAACTAAATAACACTATACATGGGACATGTGTTACTACTGTCTCTACTCTACACCACAGAATAGTGTCAGAGTTCACAACAACAGCTATGTCAAAGCACTTTCTAGTAAAATAAAGACCCTACAATAGTAAAATAATATTAGAAAGAGAACTCCAAAAATCCTCTGTGAGCAGGTACGTGGAGACTGTGGGGAGGAAGAAATCCCATTTTACAGAAAAGACCTAAATCAAAATCAGGTGGAGTGATGTTTCACAACACAGATCAGGTAAAAATTGTCCTGTTCGAACTATTTAACAATAATGCAAATAAAACTAGACTCCAAACGTTAATCGTGTTGAGGTTACAAATGTACTAAAACCTGAGTCTAATTATCTCTATATGAACCTTTTTCCTATGTCATCATTTTATATTAAATATTTCTGTTGTACCAGTATTATCAGCAACACACTTTTCTTAAGACTACAGAATTATGGCAAGAAAAAAGTCTCCCGCCAACGTTATGTTTAATGATTATTCATACCACCATTACTACAGTACATTCATAATACATGTTCTTCTATGACTTCAGGTTCTCAGCCAAGTCCATTATTACTGCTGAATTTTCAGGTTTCTATGTAGGAGCAATGTACAAGGACAAGCGATTGATGGTTATGATTTGATTTTTTTTCTTATTTTTTACAATTTTCTGCAGTCACACTAGCTTCAAGCTGAAATCAGCTAACCTTTGAGTGAAATCTAACTCACTCTACCCTAAGGGGACGCTAACCTGCACTAAAAGAATTTCATTAGAAAAATATTAGCACTGGCCTTCAAACGTTTTCATTGATCTCACTTGACGGACAAGATAAACTATGCTTTCAGATCAATAGTTCTCTCCAACACAGCTGACTGAAGCCTTCACTGAAAGCAACCCAGCATGGACGATTCTCTGTTCTCATATCTCGATCAGATGAAATGTGTTCAGGGCCACTATGTTTGATTTTATAACAGCTGCGGAGTGCTATTTCCAGCACATTTTATTATTTATCCACCATCCTCCATATCGTTTGATCTGAAGGAGGTACCACCCTGACTTCTACATAGACACATTTTAGGAAAGTCCTTGAAAAAAGGCTGCGGTAGTCATTTAAAAGTAAGCTGCTTTTGATTGTTCTGTGAAATTGAGGTTTGGACACTAAGGAGGAAGTGACAAAGTGCGAGCATAGATTCAGCCTGACAATCATTTTTCACTTTGGCCTTTGTTTGTTTCCACTCTATAGATCAGAAAAATGCACTGAAATGTCTTGAACAATGCACAACTTTTAGACATTTGATTATCTTTATTTATCTCTCTTTTCCTCATCTGATAATTGATTCTGAGAATATATTTAAAATATCGTTTCACATAACAAAACCATTTTTGCACATTTTTAGTCAGTTTTTGTGCCCACTTTCTAATTATTTTCTAAAAATGTGTCTTTGCATAGGTTTGACTACCAGGAGCTACTTCATAACTCTACCTTCTGCCTGGTGCCACGGGGCCGGCGTCTTGGATCTTTCCGCTTCCTGGAGGCCTTGCAGGTAAATCAGTCAATTGCGTGTGTATGGATAATGTCTTTAAATATTGTTGATTTGTCCATGTAGTTTTATACAGACTTGTATAAAATATGTCATGAGTCACACCTCCATTCACCAGACGGCTTGAGGTTTAATGCTATTAAGAGGTAAAAGGGTTTACAAATAGAGTGCTGCACAGCTTAGTCTAGCAATCACTTGCCAACTGGTTGGGGAATTGACATTTTTCCCTAGCCTGTATGACTGTTGCGTGGTGGCATTATTTTTTGTATCCAAACTTTAGATCATATTCTCACCTCAGAAAAAAAGATTTCAAACAGTGATGTGTGTGCAATCATTTTGTCAGGTTTAGTCTTGACCTACCACGTCGGTATTTTCTATTGAAATTTTTTACTCTCTACTCTCCACCTGAAAGAGAAATAGATAAGAAATGTTAAAATTATACACACATATATATATATATATATATATATATATATATATATATATATATGTGTGTGTGTGTGTGTGTGTGTGTGTGTGTGTGTGTGTGTGTGTGTGTGTGTATATGTACACATACATATATATGTATGTATATATATATGTATATATATGTATGTGTATGTATATATACATATATATAGGGTTAGGATGATGAGTTACCTAAAATTATCTAAAAATCTGTCACCAAAATAAAAACAATTCATATCCCTGTTCATGGACAAATAGTTGGTATCTTATGACTACAGGGAGTGCAGAATTCTTAGGCAAGTTGTATTTTTGAGGAATAATTTTATTATTGAACAACAACCATGTTCTCAATGAACCCAAAAAACTCATTAATATCAAAGCTGAATGTTTTTGGAAGTAGTTTTTAGTTTGTTTTTAGTTTTAGCTATTTTAGGGGGATATCTGTGTGTGCAGGTGACTATTACTGTGCATAATTATTAGGCAACTTAACAAAAAACAAATATATACCCATTTCAATTATTTATTTTTACCAGTGAAACCAATATAACATCTCCACATTCACAAATATACATTTCTGACATTCAAAAACAAAACAAAAACAAATCAGCGACCAATATAGCCACCTTTCTTTGCAAGGACACTCAAAAGCCTGCCATCCATGGATTCTGTCAGTGTTTTGATCTGTTCACCATCAACATTGCGTGCAGCAGCAACCACAGCCTCCCAGACACTGTTCAGAGAGGTGTACTGTTTTCCCTCCTTGTAAATCTCACATTTGATGATGGACCACAGGTTCTCAATGGGGTTCAGATCAGGTAAACAAGGTGGCCATGTCATTAGTTTTTCTTCTTTTATACCCTTTCTTGCCAGCCACGCTGTGGAGTACTTGGACGCGTGTGATGGAGCATTGTCCTGCATGAAAATCATGTTTTTCTTGAAGGATGCAGACTTCTTCCTGTACCACTGCTTGAAGAAGGTGTCTTCCAGAAACTGGCAGTAGGACTGGGAGTTGAGCTTGACTCCATCCTCAACCCGAAAAGGCCCCACAAGCTCATCTTTGATGATACCAGCCCAAACCAGTACTCCACCTCCACCTTGCTGGCGTCTGAGTCGGACTGGAGCTCTCTGCCCTTTACCAATCCAGCCACGGGCCCATCCATCTGGCCCATCAAGACTCACTCTCATTTCATCAGTCCATAAAACCTTAGAAAAATCAGTCTTGAGATATTTCTTGGCCCAGTCTTGACATTTCAGCTTGTGTGTCTTGTTCAGTGGTGGTCGTCTTTCAGCCTTTCTTACCTTGGCCATGTCTCTGAGTATTGCACACCTTGTGCTTTTGGGCACTCCAGTGATGTTGCAGCTCTGAAATATGGCCAAACTGGTGGCAAGTGGCATCTTGGCAGCTGCACGCTTGACTTTTCTCAGTTCATGGGCAGTTATTTTGTGCCTTGGTTTTTCCACACGCTTCTTGCGACCCTGTTGACTATTTTGAATGAAACGCTTGATTGTTCGATGATCACGCTTCAGAAGCTTTGCAATTTTGAGACTGCTGCATCCCTCTGCAAGATATCTCACTATTTTTGACTTTTCTGAGCCTGTCAAGTCCTTCTTTTGACCCATTTTGCCAAAGGAAAGGAAGTTGCCTAATAATTATGCACACCTGATATAGGGTGTTGATGTCATTAGACCACACCCCTTCTCATTACAGAGATGCACATCACCTAATATGCTTAATTGGTAGTAGGCTTTCGAGCCTATACAGCTTGGAGTAAGACAACATGCATGAAGAGGATGATGTGGACAAAATACTCATTTACCTAATAATTCTGCACTCCCTGTATTTCATGTTTCGCATGAGGGCACATTTTCTGTTGTATGAAAAAAACGAGAAAGTGGCAAAATCATATGAGATGTCTCACAAATAATATGGGAAACAAACATCTTAAAAGAAATTGGGATTTTTTTCCTTTGTTTTTTCTAGTTGTTTATACATAACATATTATGCTGTATGTTTTAATAATGGTAACTTAAACAAAAAGAAATCATGAAGAAGAAGTCCTCTTTGGATCCTGGGCTGCTGTCAGAGTCCTAAGAGAAAATATTGGATGCTTCCCAATAAAAAAGGTTTAATATCTTTAAAAAAAAAGAAAAAGAAAATGTGTTTGTTTTAGTATTTATTGTCTAAAACACCCAGATTTTTAATTAAATTAAATAATTTTCTTCTGGTCATTTCCTTTTTCAGAGAAAATAGACCCAAGCACGCGTGCTCATCATTCTAAAGTTTTCTCAGAATTACCGGTAAAGGCTTGTCAGTCAGGCTGTAAGGCTTCAGCTCAGAAACGTGACTAATCAAACAGTTCCGTGTCCTCCTCCTACAGCACAGCATCTTATTACTATTGGCAATCTGTCATTTCACTGACACGAAAAGCCTCTTTCTGTTGATACACCGCAGAGAAGCAAGAAAGGGACATTCACACTCATCCTCAGACCGCAGACGTTTTCATCTTGCATTAGCACGTTGTCGTAATGTTGTTTTGACATTAAGTATCTGGCTCTGCCTTGTGGTTGCCCTTGGCAGTCTTGTTTTCCTTGTTCTTCTTTGTTTATTTTATGCTTCTGATTATGCATTCTGTTGTAGACAGAATACACATTTACATGCAGACATAAATGGGCGGTGCATGCTAACCTCAGGAGTTTTTTAGAACTGTCACTCTAAAAACCTTTATGGTGTTTCTGTTTTCCTAGAACATTTTAGACGTTTGACTAGGACTAGGTTGCACAAGCCTAGACACTATAGAGGCATAAATCGATATAGCACAGTAATACAGCAAGCTAATGGCTCGGTCACACTAGTAAAAATATGGCAAGAAACTACTGTATTGTTACAAAAGATTGTATTCAATCGAGCAGCAACTTTTGGTGACCAAATGGTTGCCCAGAACCTGATGATGTTGCACATTCACAATAACTTGACAATAAGGTGATTGAAGATGTTGCCTGATAGGAGGTAATGTTTCTGCAAACAGCCACAGTCTGACTTGGACTAATTGCAGTCATGCTCAGAGAGATTGCTGAAGGTGTGCAAATAATTGCTGTCTAATTTATAAATGAAGACAGATTGCTAACATGTTGCCATCAGTCTAAAGGAGTCTTTGTCAGGAATGAACTACAGAAGACTCAACTGGCTGCCAGCTGGTTGTAATTTTATAGAACAGAAAGCGTGCTAAGCAGAAATGTAAAAAATAAATGAGAACTTTTGATAATAGGAATTTCTGTTTATGTAGGCAGCAACAAATATGTGATTTTTGACAATTTATCAGAGGTAATTCATATATTATCAGAAACAGACTTCAAATTGCCAACTTGAGTAGTTAAAAAATAAATAAAATGCAGTGTATGTTATTGCAATGATCAGCATATCGCAAAATGTAAAAAGCTACAATAATATTGTATCAGAGCTGAAAATGAATTTTATTTATGCAGTGCCAAAATATTGAAATATTGTAACAATATCATATCGTAGGCTGGCTAGAGATTCCCATTTCTATTATACAACACAGACACTAGTTGACAACCCGCTGGCAACCTCCAGTCACTAAGGAAAAATGTGCATTGCTGGGGGTTGATGGTTGTGAAGTCAGTCACAAAGAATGTACTGTGTTTAAAACCCTCAATATTTGCTTTAATTGCTGTCAGCTTCAATAGTTTGCACGAAAAATGCTGACTGTAAACACTCACTAATTAAGTTGTAACTTGAGAAACTTGAGAAAGCACAAAACAAACCAAAAACTGTTTTCCCTTAGACCAAAGGTTTGTGTGAAAACAGCACATTTCAGAGGTTCAAAAATGTTTCCTTTGAAGATGAACTTTACACAATTCCAGTTTGTGTTGAACTCTTCACTATTTCACTAATGCTTAACATATATTTTGTAAAAGTTTGCAGATTTTAAGGTATACATACATATTTTAATTGTGAGCAAAGTATTTTAAACTATAAATGTTAGTAATTAAAACACATTTATATGTCTGCTTCTAGAAGGGTGCACATAAGACAAATAAGACAAACACAACTGACTTCTCTGTTGCTGATTTCTGGTACCATACATTTCACAGTTTTTAACCAAAAGCAACGGGCAAATCAAGGCTGAATTTTACAGTATCAAAGCTAGTAGGTTTAGCTGAAAGAAGAAGTGTCTAAAAAATGTTCTCATTGCTTTTATTTAAACTTTCATTTAAATGCATCTCAATTATTTTAATGGCCTTTTCAGCATGTCCGATGTGTTTGCTAGAGGTGAGAAAATAAACCTCTGCAGTGGTTTAATAATCATCAAAATTCAGAGGACAGTAGAGGAGAGGACGGACAAAGAGAGAGACATGTAAGAGGATGACAGTGGGGAAAAAAGACAAGATGAGAAAAGAGAACGTCATCTCACAAAGCCAGACTAATCAAAGCAGTGAGAATTTGCATCGACGGGTCACCCGTAATGCACTCGGCATTTTGTGAATCTCCTTTAATCTCTCGGTTTCACTTGATTGAGAATCCAGTCAAACTTGAACTTTAAATGAAAATACCAAACATACTGAAATTTGTTCGTTCGCTACTTAACAACCACACATGAAGAATTCATTTGCAAAAAACACATTTGTTCATTTTTGGAAATTTTCATCAGTGAAACTGCAGTTGGCCTTTTTGATTTAGTAAAAATAACTCACCAACATAGAGGTAACTTACCAAATTACAAAATGTTTCTATTCAAAAGTGTTCCATTTAAAGTCATGAGAAAATTTTTTTATTTCTTCTAAGTGAAATGAAACAGTTCTAAAAACTGCAATATAAAATTAAAGCTGTACTGTCACTAGTCGGTGTCCTATAGTACTAGACACAGCAACCTCAGTCTTTGACAGAGTGGGAGGAATCAGCCTGCAGTCCCATCTCTAAGTATATTGTTTGGTTGTGATGCCCTCTTTGTTGTACACTAGTGAAAGAAAT
This sequence comes from Maylandia zebra, assembly GCF_041146795.1. Lineage (NCBI taxonomy): Eukaryota > Metazoa > Chordata > Actinopteri > Cichliformes > Cichlidae > Maylandia > Maylandia zebra. The sequence goes on from NC_135181.1 coordinate 19,585,307, forward strand.
GGCTGAACTTACTTGAAGAACTTGATATGAGCGATCTCAGAAGGTTTCTGTCCATTAAAAAACAAGAAAAAAGTTCCTGGTACACCAGAGAAGGAATATATTCAAGCAGTGTGCTTAAGTGCTGCATGTCAGATGTGCATAGATGACAAGCATTTGCTAAAGAAATTATTTGAGAGAAGACAAGCACTCCCGTGGTGGACAAGACAAGCACATTAAAGAGACACTAAATTCCTCCTTTGCTGCTGTGATTTCCAGGAATCATAGAGCTACAGCATGATTCCTGGAAGGATGTCACACGGGACAGCTCCGCTGAGTGTACATTGATCAACTCTGGCATGGTCGTCTACAGAGTGAATCATGTGGAGGGGCAACAGTTGGCCTGAGCAGCCGCTCTTTGCACACACATCATGTATTGGCAAGCACGATTTTGGACTAGGAGAGGAAGCTGTAGTACCTCGAGAAAAACCTACACAGGCACAGACACCAAACAAAAAGATTAAGATCAGGAACCTTCTTGCTGTTAGGCAACAGTGCTAAACATCGCCTTATACCTGACTACTTTTCGAGGAATTTGTTTTTAGCTTGTTAAGCCCCTTAACAAGCAAAAACATGCTTAAAGCGTTAAAACAGGCAGCTAAGCAGGTTTGGTCTAAACGTAACAGACAACTTAGCAAAGAACTCGTTTTAAATTGTATCGTTAGGCCTTTTTATACTAGCAAGAAAAAGAAAATAAAAACAGAAAAGATCTGATGCAGGACCCGAGAGATGCATCCAGCCCTTCAGTTGGTCCATCTACTCTACATATCAGTGACAAAAAGTATTCAGAGTAATTGAAATGTGAAATTTGTGGTTCAAATCATCAGGGAGCAGGTAAAGCAGTGTCTACAGCTATCTATAAAATGTGCTGGAGGCTCTGCATTTCAGCCACTGGTGTTGGGGATCATGCTAAAATTAATGAAATTATGATGACAAAAAAGTATGTCTGGAAACAGTGATCCCAAGCATACCTGAATAGGAAAACGCACAATACCATGTATTTTCAGTCATGGATCGGCGTCTAAAGAGCCTAGACCTGCTTTCTAGAACTGCTTTCTAACATGTGAAGCAAAGTTGTTCAAGCTGTTATAATAATCTTAGCAGATAATATAATAAAACAACACCACAAGCCTTTAAATGATGCATAAAATATGTGAAATGAAACAAATTAGCCAGAAAATAGAGTATCTTCCATTTAAACACAGTTTAATAGTGCAGAGGAGTGCACAATCAACTCTCATCGATTAAACACGAACGATGAACCGTTTTGAGAATGACTAACTGCTCCAGCGAACGTCATGGGAGGTCCTTCGTTTCATCTAGTTGTAAAATTTATTTTCTTTCTGCTGAAGTTGTATAATTTTACAACTTCCACAATTTTGAACAACTGTTACAAAGCAATTTCCCTTTGGGGATTAATAAAGTTATTCTTATTCATAAAATGAATTTAGAGCAACGCACAGAGCTCCTGTGGGAAATGAAATCAGCTCCCTATGAATCAAGTCACACAAATGAACCCTCTAAATATTGAGGCATACAGAAAAAATAAATAAATACAGTTTATTTTGTCCTTAATCTTTTTGGCAACTCCATTTGTTTCTGAAAGACTTATTTGGAACCTGTTGAAAGTGTCTCATTAAAGGGAAGCTACCGAAGAAGATAAATGCCTTACAAAAAAAAGACCAAAAGCTGATCCATCCCAGTGCTCTACTTTAAAATTCTGCTTACACTTTATGCATCACTGTGATTTTTCTCCTTCACTTTATCTACTAAATCTTGTAAACAGTTTCAAGTTAATGTTTTCTTTAGCCTTTATTTAACCTATTTCTTATAGGGAGGACAGCCCTGCTGAGGTGAACAACTGGACAAGTTCACAATCACACCCAAAAACTTTAATGTGAATTAATGTTACACCCCCTGTTTGCTCAGCTGATATCTTTCTACAAATCCAATTTGCAAATGTGTGTGAGAGTGTGTTATTTAAGCTACGCTAGGAGTCCCATGGTTGCCCACAAAGTTAACAACAGTAAATTTCTGACGTATTTTCCACTTCAGCTCAAAATAGAATGGCCTCTGCTTGTAGTGCCTCTTTCTTCATGTTTGTTTTTAATTTTTCATTTGTATTTCCTCACAGGCTGCATGTATTCCAGTTATTCTAAGTAATGGCTGGGAGCTTCCCTTCTCTGAAGTAATTGACTGGAGGAAAGCCGCCATCATTGGCGATGAGAGGCTGCTATTACAGGTACTGTAAAACACTGGAAAATTAAATGATGGGGAAATGAAATTAGATCTTCAGCAGATGTATGAGTTTTCCAGCAATAGTATGAACAGATGCAGAAGAAAAGAATTATACATATTATATATATATATAATTTTTTTTACATATAAATATGTAAATGGCTCAAAGTTAGCAAAGGCCACCACCATGTAACCTGGATAAAGAGGACAAACTTTCCTTGCACTTTACACCAACAAAAGATAAACGGTGCCCTTTCAGCACCGGCTAATTCAGTGTCTGGATGGTGAAATGCCACCATCTTCCCAGTTATAATTGTCCTCTCTGGCTTAGAATCCCCATGGGAACCCATAAGAATCCAGCTGGGGCTGATTCAAACTTCAAGCACAATGCATAGATCAGAAATGCGTGGAAACAGATTTGTGGCCCTGAAGCATGAATAGGCTGACTTTGCCAAACAAAGCTGCCATATGAGTTTAATCAGCTTGATTTCAGTTTAGGCACTTTTATGCAAATCATGTATTCAGTTTGAGAAGCCTGGAAGAAACTGACAAAATGTGTAATATTTCCTCAACACACTCCTGCCTCTCTGAAAGGCTTACCTGCAAGTGGGCACGCAGTCATGTCAAAAACTAAATAGATCCTAAGTATGCACTTAATATTCCTCAAAGATCAAGTGTTTGTTTGTGATACTGTTTATCAAATAGCCTTTTTAATGACTTGCTATCTGTGGCTTGTAGAATAGATTTTAGGATTTTATTGCTTATTTTAAAGCCTTAAACTGACTTATTCTTGCCTGCATCTGCAGCCTCCTACAATCCCATACCAGTGGCCTACTAATGTGTATTCATTAAGAACTTGTTAGCAAAGGTAACCTGCTATTGCTTCCTGCTCCGACAGCTGTGGAAGGTCCTGCCTCTGAGGGGCCTCTGATTTATCCCTTCTTTACACTAAACTTCATGGAAAAAGCTTTTTTCTCATTGAGTATATTTTCTCTAAATTATTTCAAATGGCTATCATTTCGCTCACAATTCACAGGCATGGATGACATAAAGTATAAAGCGAAATGCTGTAATTTTAAATGAATTTAATTTGACTGTGAGCTTTTGAATATAAAACCAAAGCTCTATCCATTTTCCTAGTAACTAATCCAATTAGGTTCACACAGAGGCTGGAGCCGGTAAATGTGGCAACACCCTGAACACATTGTGCTTTTTACACCTACAGCTCATTTAGGATCTGCAGTTGACCTGCTGTAAGTATGCCAACATATACTGTGGACTGTGGAAGAAAGCCATCAAAAACCAAGAGAAGCGCAAGGAGAATGTGCAAGCTCCACACAGGACTGATCAGCCAGTTTAAACCCCAAAACGTCTTGCTATGAGATCTCAGTGCTAACCACTGTGCCATCATGCCGCCTCCATGATAGTGCAGTGAATCATTTTTGCTTCAGAGACTTTTTCCAGAGAAGTCCAAATAGAAATATAATGTGGAAATATAGCATCTGGCACTTGGTGTCTGTGTAATCAAATGGTGATTGTTAGGTTATGGATGAGAAAAAGTGTTGATAAAAGTGTGACCTGTCAGCACATCATCGATATGTACCAAATTTAAAAATCTCATTGCAATCATGTGGCTTTTTTAAAATCATATGCTTTATGACAGCAGTGACATGCACAGACACTCACACCTACGCTCTGAACTATTTTTATCTAAAATAGATGATTCGACAATTGGATCACCTTCTGTTCTCTTTCATTACAGCGGTGGGTAGAGCTTGTGATATTTACTTACTGTAATAACTCTGTGTTACCATGTGTTGCCTCAGTGACCTGTACCACCACCTGGACAGCAAGTCCAGAAGTAAGCATGTGTAGGCTTTTTGCTTTTAATTAGTGTGTTTGTGGTTTTTCTATGTGAAACACACAATAGCAGACAGGCCATCTTAAAAAAACGTGGCTTTTAGATAAAACATACCAGGCTTTTTTCCTTATTAAGCATTACTGAGACTCACAATAGTGCACTAATCTTGTCAGAGGTTTTGTTATTTGGTTTATTTGCTTAAAATAAAACCATCATGCAAAGGCGTGCTAATTGTTGGTTAAGATAATGTGTGAAGTGAGAGATTTGTTTTGACATAGCCTCCGACACTAAGGGTGTTCACATTCATTACTGATCCAAACAAAGCAAACATTTTTCGATTAATTTCCCTTGCTTTAATGCAGACATGTGAGGAAATGACAGGGGCAGGTATAAACACAGCTAATTTCCAAGGCTTTCAGGATAATAGATGAAATGCATGAGTGATGAACCACAGTGGCATATAAAGGGACTGTCACATACATGTCACTTCAGAACAAGCATCATGCAACCTGAGGCACATTTTAACATTTCAAACTGGGGAAGGTTGGGTTGTTTCTCTTCATTGTTCACCAAATCGGTGGTTCTTGTTGTTTTGCTGCCACGCTAAGCACAGAATCAAAGGTAGGAAGGGAAGAGACTGAATCAGTGACCATAAGACATACATAAGACATTTAATACTTGGATGCAGTAAGTGCCTTCCCAAAGTGTTTTCTTCATTTGTACTGCCTCCACCATGTTTGACAAATGATGTTTGCTTCAGATCCTGAGCCGTTCCTCTCATTTTTCATATTTTTCTCTTCTCATGATTCTGATACAAGTAAACCTTGGTTTCATCTATCTAATGATTATTTATTTATTTGTTGGTAAATCTAATGTGGTCCTTTTCAATTCTTGTTATCAGATTTTTGCACTTTGTTGTAAACCATCTCTTTACAAGGCATCTCTTGTTTGTAGACCTTTACAATTATCAACCTTTTTTCTTTCAAACTATTCTGTCATCATGCACTTTAGTTGTTTTCTGTGAGCTTGCGGGCCTTTTGGTGTCGCTGAGCTTCACTGCATTCATTCTTCTTAAGAATGTCATAGGTGGTCGACTGAACCAATCTTACATATTTTGCAATCTCTCTTATAGGTTTATTTTGAGATGAGATGAGATAGGCTTTATTTGTCAGTTGCAGGTCTTTTGCCCACAACCGAGATGACAGACCTTGCCGACCGTACATACAATACAAACATCACATTGGGGAGACAGGTCAAGCTAGGTAGCGAGGAAAAAAAACATCGAAATGTGTAATACAGAAGGATAATACAGGAATGCACAGATATCAACACACCATAGCACAATAAACACAGACAAGCAACATGGGAAAGAGTTCCAGTGTGTACATCTGATCTGGTACCGCTGCAATCTTCGACTGCGCCTCCAACTGACCCGATGTCCACATCAGAGGCAAGGCTGGACTGGGACAAAAAATCGGCCTGGGCATTTTTACTAGAGACCGGCCCACCAGGATAAAGATTGAAAATGTGACGTCATTCAGGGGTAAAACCGCAAAAGATTCTGGGAACTTGTGGCAAGAGGTACTAGCGCACGCAGGCTTTCAATTGAACTCAGTTACACAGCGATAAAAAGAAACCCAAAAAATGGCAAGAAGCTGTTGTATTATTAACTGCAATAGCCGGTCGCATGACAGCCACGGGAAGCCGACGGGCAAAGAGATCGTTTTTTATCGGATTACGTCGTTGAAGAGAAAATTTTTAAGCCATGTTTCCGAAGTAAGAGCCCACGGATGGTCTGGATATACCAAATTCTGAGACGTTTAATAATAATAAACGTCTCAGAACACTCCAGCTCACATGTTAGTCTTCTCCAAGCATTTCCACAAAGGTCAGTCTTCTGTTGTAGTTAATACGTCATTTTTCTTAACATAATTGGTGATATAGGTTACAAGCAAGTCTGGCGCTGAACAGAAATTGTCGCGCTATGCTCCTTTGTTTATTGTGCATAAATAGTGAATTGTCCTGACACAATATTGCGTTTCGCTTCTGTTATCACCATGGTACATTGACAAAAACATATACTTTTATTCACAGGATAAAACAGTTGTTTTGTATCACTAAATGTCCAGTGCGATTGCAACATACAATATTATTGTCACTGCTACATTTCTGTAATGCTACCAAAAATTATTTCCACTACTAATTAATTACCGTTGAGCTCAAAGGTTATATTAATAAACGGTTAACGAATGTGTATTTATGGAGACGATTTGTGAGACTGGTACACTTACCTTTGTTCGTACGATGGTCTTTCGTTCTACACGGTGCGTTTCAAGGTCCTGTACCCATCCGTCGGTAAACTGTACCTGGGCTTGTTGCAGTGACCTGAAGTTACTAAACTTCATGAGTGTATGCACTCACTCCAAGAAGCGTATAATTATAAATCTGAGCGTGGTGAAAGTTGGGCAGCACGCTGACGTCTTTTGTCCCTCTGTGTGCTCGTAAGGGTCTGACACTTTCACTCCTTTGTTTTTTCCTCGTATCTTTTCTTTGTCTTTTCGTCGAGTCTGTCTTTGTACGGACCGGCATTGTTTTCCTTTTGTTTTGTACATTCCTTTTTTGTGCGCCAAAGAAAAAACAAGAAGGTATTGGAACCGGAGAATGAACGTTTTGCGGTGCTGCAAATGCTTGCATTTGATGCGGTACTTGGATTGTTTTGCCACTAGTTCCCGGCATGCAATGCGCGAAAATCACGTGATTGCTAAACAAGGGGGCGGGTGCATCCAGCCTCCTCGGCTGTAATTGGTCCAGCCCAGAGTCGATCATGACCAATTGGCCAATCCAACACCTTTCATTATATATATATACCCTTCCTAAAAAAATTAATAAATCCATCGGCCCATAAAAACAAAAAATCGCCAGCGGCCCACCGGGCAAATGCCCGGTATGCCCGATGGCCAGTCCAGCTATGATCAGAGGGGAGGTAAGCGTTGGAGGTGGCGTTGGATCCGGGGTAGGGAGGGTGATGCGTCAGTATCAGTATATGTATGTGTGTGCGTGTCCATAGTTCAGCTGAGACAGTGTCCTTCGCCCTGCCAGGCTAAGTAAACAGTCTTTCAGCCAACCCAGGTGGCCTTGCATGGAATGGGAAGGAACAGACTCAACACAGTCGTTATCAGGGAGTTTTTGTTCGGCTCCAGCCTTGAGCCCACAGCTGGCGCCGAAGGGGTAGCCGGATTATGATGTTAATTTTCCTTTTGCAACAACTCATGAGAATTTCAAAGCTGTTCTTTAACACTCCGACACTGGTCTCTCAATCTCCCGTTGGAGAACCGCAAGTTTCTCCATGATGTTATCAACCTTCAGTTCCGTGGTGTTGTCATTCTTTTGCTCAGAGAGCAGATTCTGAGACCTCACGACTGCAGTGAGCTGTTCTACGATGTAAATGGCCTGCATTTGTATTTGTATAGCGCTTTTCTAGTCCTTAAGGACCCCAAAGCGCTTTACACTACATTCAGTCATTCACCCATTCACACACACATTCACACACAGGTGATGGCAAGCTACATTGTAGCCACAGCTGCCCTGGGGCGCACTGACAGAGGCGAGGCTGCCGGACACTGGCGCCACCGGGCCCTCTGACCACCACCAGTAGGCAAACATGGGGTAGGATTTTTGGCATGCAGCCAGGAGGCAGCCTGGGATCGAACCACCGACCTTCTGATTAGTGGCTGACCTGCTCTGCCACCTGAGCTACAGCCACCCCAATGTAATCCAACTTTCCCTCAAAGGTGTTATTCTGAGCAGGCCTCTCCTTGATGTAACCCAATATACGCTCAGAGGTGTTATTCTGAGTATTCACGGCAGCTGTAAGCGTCTCCAAGGTCTTAACCATGCTGCTTTCAATGAGCCAGTTCTGAGAAGTCGCGCCTCGTACCATCATTTCAATCCCAGTGGGCAGCCTTGGGGGGGTTTGAACAGCCGGTTCCCCTTTCTTAATTCTCTGATAAGTCAGGGTCAAGCCAGCTCCGATCAGCAAGAACCCTGTTATCATGGTTCCGAATAGGTAGATATCTTCAGCGTCCTCGATCGACAGTCCTGCCAGGCACACGATCTTCCATTTCTGCCACCCGTCCATCGTGTATCCGGCAGGGAAAGTCCCTCCCAGACTTCTCCTTGAGAAAAGGGTGTCAATAGCATTCAGAGACCAGTTGATCAAATCCATAATTCCCTTTAGGTTTTAGAAACAGACTGTGAGAGTGTGTTCCAGGGAAAAGTAATACAAAAAACACGAGACTAGACAAGGACATAAGAACTAAGCAGGGAAGATAAGGGAGAGGAGAAAAAGTGCGTCTGTCTCCTCCGAGAGCCAAAAGGTTTTTTCAGGCAAATAGTTGCCCCCTTTACTTATGTCAGTTTCTCCTCATATTGAAAGATCCAGTGCAAATATATCACTCAGAAATAAAACTACAAAAACTTTGTCATTGTCACGGACCTAACTGTATACATCGTGGTGGTTCAAAAACCACCTTTCTTTTCCAGAAAATCATCTATGTCATCCAAATTCCTGATAAAAGACAGGAACTCATTTTTTTAGAGGAAATAAAGTCATCTGCATATTTCCTGTCAGTTTTAAATAAACACCAGTTGAGCAGTTTAATATAATGTTACATAAATAAACATTAATGAATTAATTTAAAAGGGATACAGCAATACAGGTTGTTTCCGCTTTTCATTCAACACACATTTATAGATGTTGAGGACACCTTGAAGGCGTTTCATTTCTTTCTTTCAGCACTGAGGCAGTCGGCAGAGTGGCAAGAATAAAATCATTTTCTGGAAAGTAGATATCAGAAAGGATTCTTTAGCCTCGGGCTCTATGGTTTATTCAACGGTCAGCTTAACACCTTTAAGAAGCATTAAAACATCCAGAATTTATTCATTTAATTATTTTGGTCCAGATGACAACATCTATAAAGAAGGCGATAATCAGTGAAATATTTAACCAGAATATATTTTAGTTTTTGGTTGGTAAACAAATTCCGTATGCTTGCCCTGATTGGTTTCTCCCTTTTTTTTTTTGTTCACTAGAAACTACCTACACACGTGCATGCGCGTGTACATACACAAACACACACGCGCACACACACACAGGAACTCATGCAACACTGAAGCCGTAACACCTGCTGAGAGAGTTGAATCTCATTACTTTCAATTACATCACTGAGCACAGCAATACCTGGCTGTTTATTATGTAGAGTTTCTGTTCTCTCCATGGAGAGGGGAAATACACAACACACACACACACACACACACACACAAAACGCCCCCCTGCTGAGAAACATAAACACTATTAGAGTCAATCGAGGGAAAGAGAATGGGGCTGATTTGATTGGTGTTGTTTATATTCCACCTCAGAGAGCTGAACAATTAAAGCTTGTGCTGCTGTAGGCAGATCCCAGTGACGTCAACACCGGCGCAACCGCTTTCCTGAGTTCATGATTAATGTGGGGTTTTCAGATCACGCAAATGTGAAATAAATATCTTTTAAAAGTAAATGAAAAAGCAATTATAATACAATTTTGTTATAAAGTGGATAAGCAGCAGAGCCCCTCTGTACTGTGAGTGCTTTTTTTGGTTTTTACCCATAATTATCAACACTCTGCCACATAATCTGTGACTCTTTCATTTTTGATGCAATTTTGTCATCACTCTGTGGGCCAGATTTACTAATGCTCTGTCCAAGCATTAAAAAAAAATACTTGTGTTATCTGTACTTACTGTAGAGGCACAGTGGTAAGCATGGACACAGCTATTTTTGCAGCTGGCCTTGCATTCAGCATGTATTTGAAGATCCTTCGATTTCAGAGATCAAAATTATGGGAGGAAAGCATTTAAATGAATCATACAAAAAATATTTACTAAGGGTTGTAGGAGGCAGTTGACTGAAAACCACTACTATCAATGCAGTCTTGTGAGTGCAGCCTCACACTAATTCACCCTGCTTGGTAAATCTGTCGCTACCCAAAATATTTTCAGGGCTGTCAGAGATGAAATCCAGTCGTGTTTATTTATTATTCTTGTGTGAAAAGAGCAAAGCATAAAAAAATAGATAAATTAAAATGCAAGCAGCATCACTGTAGTCATATGACATAAGAGCAATTTAATAAGACTGTCACGGTCCGGGGCAGCGGCCGTGTGGAGAGCGGAAGGAGGACTCAAAACGCAGCACTTATTCAGGTGTGAGGGTGATTTATTGATAATATCCAATATAAAGTGGGGATGGTAAAACAGAACTAAGGATGAACTAACTGGGAGAAACTACACAAAGAAATAGCAAACCTGAGCATGAAGGGAGAACAGCAGGGAGAGCACGCAGGGGATTACACCAGGTATGAACACAGACGACGCGACCAGGAACAGAGGCAAACACACACTATAAGTACACAGAGAGACACTGGGAAATCACACACAGGTGGGAGACACAGCTGGACCTGATTAACCTGACGAGACAGGGGAACACTAACACCAGGGACCAATAGAGGGAGCACAAACCCAAAACCCAGTATCTAAAATCCCAAAACACAAACCATCCCAAAACAGCCCAAGAATAATAAAGAGAATAATAACAATAAGGAACACAAACACAAAGTCACTGTGTCATGGCCGCAGGACCATGACAAAGACCAGTTTAAAAAATATGAATATGGGTGTGAAGGCTAATTGGACAGCCCAGCAATGCAAAGTTTCAAAGGCAAACAATTGCAACTTTTGTTGCAAAGTAAACTGAATATATAATTTTTAGCAAAACGAAGCATGCAAAAATCAATAGTACAGTAAACCAAAGAAACCCAGGCAAAAATGAAACCTGTTTAAATCCAAACAATAAATGGAAAGAAATGGATGAAAACTCAAAAGTATTAGCATGATATAGAATGTACACTTTTACTTTTTCCATTCATTCAATTATATTATCTTTTAGTGTTTTTGCTTGTCAGCCCCACAGTTTGTTTTTTTGCCAACACCCACTGTATCAGCACTCCTGTCAATGCAGTGGTCTCATTTAAATGAATGAAGGGATCATTTCGCCTTGAAGCAGAGGGGATGAAGATATTATTGGACACATAATGCATGTGGAAATTGGTATATTTCAGTGACAAATATCAGTTGAAGAAATTCCAGACAGGATGACTGTCAGTCGGAGTCGCCTCATTAGGCTTCACAGATCACTGTAAGATGAGAGCTCCCTGGTCAAAGCATGACCGATAGAGCCAAGTGGCTTGGGACTCTTTAAATAAAAATCCTCAACACCCTCAGGAAAATGATGAGTGTTTCGGGAAAACTGATTATCACCATCACTCATTATTTCCCCACATTATAGTGGCCTTTTCATTGGCCAAGTCTAACCAGTTGGCACTCTAATGTTTATTGACGGGAGATTTCTTGTCCATGGGGAAACACCAAACAGTTCTTGGGCTTCAAATACGCCCCCGATGAGGGTCTTTAGAAACACTGGCTGGAATATTCCCTTGACTGTTTTATTGTCAAGCTCAATGGAGCATGTATGGTTACGTCTGATCTCATCTTGTAGTACTTTGTTGTTTTCCAAGCTGGACATCAAGACAACATCCTGCACCATCTCCCTGGCATATCCGGTTGTTTAGCTCCCAAGTCAGGATCATGGTGTTCCTTAATTTTAAGCTTTCACTGTCTCTCCCTAAAGGTGCCACTCAGGCAATTCACAAGCCAGCTGCTCATGTTTTGTATGTTAGTGTGTGCTGGGAACAGTGAGATCATGGGCTGTTCTTGTGGGTCTTAGCTATCAGCAGCGGTTGCTGGCACTTGGCTTTTTCATTCCCCTTCATTTCTGTTCCAGGAAAAAATAAATTAACAATGATCAATAAGTTGTTGAGGTAATGTAACATCTATGATAAGCTGATTAACTGTTTTGTGTAATTCTAAACTAAAGCTTAAATATCTTTTAGCTTTGGAGAGCTCATCAAACTCATCTATATAAAAAAGTACATATATATATATATATATATATATATATATATATATATATATTCCAAGCATACACTTAGATGAATTAACTCTCAGGTGAATACAGAACTGGAGCTGAATAGCAGGTGGTTTAGTTGAAACACTATCAATGGAGGTAAGTACAAAGTAAGATGTGGTGGAAGAGTCTTGAGGGGAAAATCTCCCTTAATCTTTTCTGCATGTCCACAAATTATTTATGCTTCCTCCACCCTATTTGCCTTCCGCCGATTCTCATCTTTCACTCAGCATTGTTTAAAAATCTAGCATAATATAATCTGTCTCACTGTCATCTTGATCTTCTTTGTCTATTTTTTCCACAGGTTCCCTCCATTACCCGGTCCGTGGGCCATGACAGGATCTTGGCTCTCCGCCAGCAAACTCAGTTCCTCTGGGACGCCTACTTCTCCTCCATAGCCAAAATAGTCTTAACAACTCTTGAGGTAAGCTTGCAAAACATTGTCTTAATGGGAGTTGTGGATTTATTTTCATCAGGAGAGTTGCATTTAGTCAGTCAAACTGCTATAGCTTGTTCTGTACTATACATTGCCGCTGGCTATGCATCACCTCCCAAAGACAAACCTTTGAAAGATTTCTTTCTCCAGTTGTCAGTATTTTTTTTTTATCCAAAGAAGGTTAGCTGAATGTGCCCTCTCTTTTGCAGTACTTTTTCTGCTCCATATTCATACATTTCCACTCAGAAGCAGCTCGGCAATGCAGTGTTCAAACACTCAGTGAAGGTATATCAAAGTTACTGGGGGTGATTTGGCATGCTCAAAGTTTGTTTTGAGATCAGGGTTACAGTTTGACTTTTTGTTGTTGTTTTTTCTTCATAAAACTGTGTTTTTCTGCAATAAACCCTTAGCATCATGTGAGAAAGCCGCTGATACACCATTGGCATATAACATTTTTATATAGAACTTATCCTTTTTTCAACTCTCAAAGCTACTGCCCCTCTTTCCCTTTGATTTGGCACCAGCTAGTACTTAATGTTCATTTTCTTCACTGTCATCAGACTTGTGACAGTTACATATATTTAGCAGGAGTCCTTCTGTATCTAATGGTAGTCTAGATTGTGTGTGACTTATCAGTTCTAATCAGTGACAAACAGAAAAGAAAACCTCTTGCTATGTGTGAAAAGTGCTCATAAAATCTCTGGTGGACTATTCAGCAAGGTTAACCTAGAAAACTTTACATGGAGTTCAGGTTTTATTTTAACCTAACCTGACAATCTTTGAGAAAAGAAAAGAAATATTGAAGATGGAAACCAGCATTTTGTTGCCTGAAATGAAAACATAGGCGTCGTGAAGTGCCAGTTGTGAAGCACCAAGTGTGAAGGAGGACCATGCTGTCTGGCAGCCTACAGGTTTAAGAGGCTGCAGTATGTGAGTGGGCGTTCATGCCCGCTCTCAAGGCTAGAAACCCACAGGCTGGCTCATTAAATGACCTAACCAGCTGATGTACAGAAATGAACCTGTGTCATTGCCATGTACCACAAAAGCCATCCTAGTCTTCCTTTTTTTCTTTTTCTTTTTTTTGTTTTAAAAGAAATTCATTTCCTTACAACCTCGATTCAGACCTCAGAGACCATTTGCACTTTGTATCATCTCTGAACACAGACACAGAGGATAATAATCCTTTTTATCACCAACATCAGCAGAAGAATCATAGGTATCATTACATAAACATCAGTATGATTGCTATGATCTTTCTAAAGCCCACAGTTTGTTTTAATTTATCACGTCCACCATGAATATTAGTATCATAATTATCACAATTATCATCATAGCGATAACATAAATACTATTATTACAATCATTACACCAACAAAGAAAGACTAACTTTTTCGACTTAATTTTTTTTAATGTGTGTAAAAATATTATTACTAGGTGAGGGCTGTTGTCTGATTTAATTGCTGAAGTTACACTGAATGCAAGTTTAAAGGTGGAATCTCCATTCTTTTTCACAAAGTAAGTTTGAAGCACAGGTATACAGGTAGATCTTTTTGCACATATTTAGGCTTTATTAAGACTAAGAAAATTGGCTTTATCATTCTTATTGATTTTATATCTTACCTCTTTGAATTTGTACAAATAGAAAGAAAGTTTAACAGACTGAAAAGCCATTAATTTTTAATGCTGGCACAGTTATTTTCTGTTATTAGTCATAAAATAATGACTCCCTTTTTAATTCTATAGCTCAGTTGATTGCTTTGATTGCACAAATGAGCAATCAAGGTATCAACTTTCAAAACTTTCAAAATATGAAGCACGCCTAACCATCCCTGAAGGGTTTCAAACAGCTACTACCTTGTACTTAAAAGTACAACCTTTTTATTTTCCTTATTATTTTCCAACTTTTGCTTTCAGAATTTGCCTCCTGTTATGTGTATAATTTTCTACTTCATATGCATATGTAAAGTAGAAAAATGATACAGTGAACTGAAAGTATGGCATATGCAATTGAAATGAAAGATCTCATGCCTGTAATAACGTCACACATTTGTCTGTTTGAGCCAATTTAATGCTGTGTATATTAAAATGTTTGCATCAATGCCATCTATCAAACACCAGGAATAAGGACCCATCTATTTGTAAAATGACTGATAATTTCATCACCAAGCCCTACAACTATAATTTATGTTTGCCTTCATGTTTACCTTAATAATACAAAGTGTCCTCAAATTGCAGCATTTTTTTTTTTTGAGCACAAACAAGACCTTGGTAATTCCACCAAATGCCCAGTGCTAGCAGGGTATGAAATTAGACAGGAGACCGCTGACAGCTGTATACTGTTGGCCAGATGTGCTAAAAAGTCAGAGCCAGCATGCCACCAGGCTAAACGGGTGAAATGAAGCGTGGCTGATAACCGTAGTGTCCCACATACTGCGAGCCTGACAGTTGGTGTAAGGAGATGGGTGTGTGGCATATATGTGTGTGTGTGTGGCTGTTAAGAGCTGGATGTAAGTGTCAATTCCCCTTCCCTGTTTCCTCCACTGTTTTGATCTAAATACAAAGAAATGTGATTAAAAAGTTTGTTTGTTTTTTAAATTAAAAATGTGTTTTTTAAGTTTCACAATAAGTCAAAACTACTTAGGTATATCTCTACTTTTGAATGGTTTATAGTCATGTAAAAAATTTAAAATATGCATGTAAAAGTCAAAAATATAGACAGCCCATATGCCATTTATGAAGAAACAACCCGAAATGAAATTCAAGGATTTTTATGTCACTATATAATTTGCAAAAATAAATAAATACAATTTTTAGTAGCAACCAACCAATTGGCTAGGATCAACAGCTCCATTACTCTTGCATTACATCCTGTTGGCTCACTGTAACAACATTCAACCAGCTCACCCAACCTCCGGTAACAAGACAGATGGATCGTGTTAGCTAACTCACTAATGGACTGCTGATGTTGGGATTGAGTTGCTCCACAGGATGAAGTGTCTTGGGTCTGCAAAGATGTTCCTCTCTTCGAGACCTCTCAAAGCACCTAACATAACCTAAAAAGCTGTCATTTTAAATTTCAAATATTAGTACATGTCTGTTGTTAGGTGGCGGAGTTAAGGGGGCAATTTCAGGCAATTGATTTTTCAGTTTGACTGAAAAAAAAAATACAAGTTTCCCTGATCTTATTCTTCTTTTTCTTCACACATCCTCCTTTCTGCTTTACCTCTCTGCTTCATCCAGATCATCCAGGACCGCGTGGACTCCCTTACATCCAGAAACCGTTTGTTGTGGAATTCCCTACCTGGTGGTCTGTATGCACTCCCTCAGTACTCAACTGACGCCGCCCAGTTTCCTTTTTACTATGCTCTACTGGGTGAGTACATAAGCTTTCCGTAAGAGTCATTTCAGTGTAGCACAGATGGTATAGGTTGTTGTTTAATGACTTAGCTGCAGCACAGGTGAATAACTGGAATGCAGTATACTTGCCAATAAGAGAAGGATCACTTAGATTTACCACGTTGGAGAAATAAGCAGGTCAGGATCTCAGCAACTTTGATGGGGGCTGTGCAGTGTTCCTGACCTGTGTGGTTTCCTCAAAACAAGAAGGGTTGTGGGGTGTTTCTGCTCAGTAGTGATGAGTACCTTTTGTCAGAGGAGGCACAAAACATGAACCACAGTGTGGTGCATGTGCTGGGGAAAAGTCAGGTTTGCTGCAGATCCAGCTCGCGATTTACAGGATTTAAACAAATACCCTTGAATGTCTCAAGGTGCCTAAAGGTCACTCAGTTTATTGCATGCCACTTCCTGTGACACAGAGCTAATAAACTCAAGTTTGATACATAAATGATAATTACTGAATCTGGGCTGTGATGCATGGCCGCAGTTTTTCTGTTATTTGTTTTCATTAAGTGTTCTCCTTGGCACAATCATATTAACAGCTGGAGGACACATCATGCAAACAACGATTACGTGGCCACATTTTCGTTTTTGTTGGAATCCAAAACATTCCCTTTTCTTTCAGGGAAATATCAGAATTGTCACTGACAGCCAGGAAGGCTCAACAGATGCTGTCAGTATCATAAAGCCTTGATCAGTGACAGAGAAGTTTCTGTGACAATTCCTGTGTTTTTCTGAAAGTTTTCGCCTCTGAACACAATGACCATATCACTGAGTAAAAAAATTGTAAAATGAGGATGTGTTTACCAACAAATTTCAAATCCAGTCAACTTGGACTTCATTGGCTGCCTAAACTGTGCTAGAAACTGCTGTCTATAGAGCCTAAAACAGTGAATGTACAAGCAGCATGACTTATGACAGGTCAGATAAGTGGTTAACAACGGCAGCTGTAATAAAATTCTGCAATATTGTTTTTAAAATGTATACGTAAAATTTTGCAAGACTCCTGTTGGGGCATAGTTCAGAAACTTGAAGCTGCAGGGAAAGAAATAAGGCTTCTATATGTGCATGTTTATGTGGGTGTGCAGACCAGAGAGACTCTCAGTAGTCTGAGGCTGTAACTCAGATCGATGTTTGTCTTTCTCTGAGGAATTGTGGACACAAGGGTTAGAAGGAAGAGAGAGGAGAACCAAAGATGGAGCAGTTTTGTTTACACCTCTGCAGTAAATCACTATTTTTGCTGCCGCCATCACCGGCGCTGCTGCTGGGGGAATAACTTTTCGTCAGCGCCGTGTATAAGACGGTCTCACTCTGATACCTTCCCATAAGTTTTCATGGCAAAGCTGTTGCAACTTGGGCCTGATAGTTTAAAAAAGTTTGGCTTAATGTCAATACATAGCGGCCTTGGGACAAGTAAGACATCGCTATCAGATGCCTCAAGTTACAGTTTTATTTTAGTGTGTGAAAAGGAGTCCAGTCATCTGTGCTCTGCAGCTTCTTCAAATTATATAAACAAAAGAAGGTTGTGTTAATATTCTAGAAATTGATGTATCAGAGCAATACTGTTCCAATATAGCATCTATATATAGCATCTATTTTATAGCTCGTTTGACATTTGTAGTTTTTTTTAATGGTGTTGAGTTTCAGATCGGCTTGCAGGACATGTCAGTATAAAAGTGTGACTAAAGATGGGAGAAAATTTGATGTATGCTGATTTTCTGTCTTTTAAATTATACATATAGTTGAAATCAGCAAATGCTTTGTCAAAGTCAGTTAGTCCCAGTGTACTAGATGAGAACTGAGTTGCAAAGTTGCTCTCAAGACACCACTAAGGTACTGGTTGCGTAAAACTCCTGGCTCAAGGCTCTGATTTTTCCAAGTAACACTAGACCGTAGTGTATTTAGGACTATTTGCTTAAGAAAATTTTTGTTTAAGAACTTTAAAACATCTTTGACAGACCAATACAGTGAACACTGCTCGGGCTGTGTTTCAAGAAGTTTAAGATATGTGTGCTCACTTTTGGACTATGGCAGTGGCTGAGTTGTGTACATGTTAATTTATTGTATTCTATTTTATTCTTTTTCTATGTAGTATGCATCTGCAGCTTTTGAACCCAGAACAAATCTATCCATCTAGGCAATTAACTGCATCTTATCTTGTTTTATGAAATTGATTATTTGTTAAGAATTACAAAATCCCTCCAAAGTTAACTTCTCAACTTTTGAATATTTCAGACTTGAGTAAGGTCCTTTATGTCCCCTTATGATCTGATTTCAGAGAGCTTCCATTCTGTTCTATGACTGAATGTTTCAATGTTTACAGGGTTTTGATACTAAAAAAAAACGGAAACATGCCGTTTAACAGAAATTAACATGGCTTAGCTATTTTCAAGAAACAGAAGGTTTAACCCTATTTATGTGACCCCCACAAGGGCAGAGCTCATGCTTCCATAAATACCACTAAGCCCACCTGAGATGGCTGGTCAGGGGGCCCAGTGTCAGAGAGATGGATAGAGCAACACTAAAGAGCACTCTGGCTGCACTTATCCATGAGGAAGTGTTTTCCCCTATTCCCAAATGCACCCAACACTTGCCATGCCATGTGCCTGCAGTCCTGGCCTTCTTTGGCTGCTCTGAGTGTTCAGTGTTTCTGTGTGTGTGTGTTTCCACATCTACCTGCCCATTTATCTATTATAGATTTTTGCAATCCTCATTTTAGCTGCTCACATGGGATATCTAACTTTTTGTAATTACTTTCTGGCAGTGTGTAAAAATAGAATAGAAGCAGTTTTGCTGCAATTTAGAGTTTTTCGTCTTCTTGAAGTGAAGGAAACGACAAAATCTATGTTAACACCCAGTACCTTTAATATGATGGAAGATTTTCACTCTGTCAAATAATGTTATTGGAACTTATTGAAATGACGTTAAATAAAAGCTAAATTATAGATGTCTCATGCATAAGTACTGATGGATGGATTCCATTATTTTGAATTGCAAAACAGAGGATGAGAATCTTTGTAAAATGTAACGACTTCAAAAAAGTTAAAATTAGAGCTGGAAAGGCTGGAATAGTAAGTGATACTAAAAAGAAAGAGCAGGAGGAACATTGTGATTCTAATTAGGTTTATTGGCAACAAGTCAGTAACATGATGGGGTATAAAAAGAGCATCTTAGAGTAGACAAAAATACATGTAGAGGACTCACTGACAGTTATCGCAAATGCTTAATTGCAGTTCTTCCTACCAAGAGCAGCACAAGTTGTTATTATGTTTAGGGGCCAATTAGGTTTTCACCCGGGCGAGGTAGGTTTAAACAATCTTTTTCCTTTATAGATCAAATTGTTTAAAAACTATCATACGTAGGTCATCTTGCCTTAAATTTGCTTGACGATTCGAAATGTGAAAGTGTGAGAAATATACACACACAAAAAGAAATCAGGAAGGAAGCAAATGTATTTCTATAACACTGTTTATTGTGAAAATGTCAAAATGTGTGTTTATGACAAACCATTGCATTTTGTTATTCAGCCTTTTTGGAATTGAGGTTGTATTAGCTAGTGTTTCCTGGAACCTCTGCTTTTCACAGAACTTTAATGTTATATTTTTATTTTTCTTCATTATGAACCTCTTTGTTTCATATGTTCAATTATGAAACATTAATTTATAATAATTTATAATAATGTAATAATTATAAATGGCGAGATGATTAGAATGCGTCCTCGTGTACTAGAGTGTATTACAAAGTGCTGTTGTGAGATTATTAGGGTATTTAGACTAATTACACAGCTCACAGCTGCCAAATATTCACAGTTTACACAACTTATTTGCTAATCAGATTAAGAAGAAGAAAATCACCATCAGTATTTACACAGACTACAATTTGTTGCTGTTTGTGTGATATTTCTGATCATTTCTTGCCCCATGAAAGCCTTGTGGAACGATTTAATACTAGTCAGATAATGTTTGCAGTGATTATGAATGCAGCAAAGTTTACAGTGCAAAAACAGTGTATGTTTTCTATATTCTCAGCCATCTTAATAACATTAATGTGAATTAAATCCTGTAATATTTGACAATAATAGATCAATCTATTTTGAAACAGAAGATGTATTAAGAAGCTCGTGCTTTATTATATCAATACATTTTTCTGACACAGGTTTGCCACAGGGAGAATAAGGTTCTCAAAATTACAACTCTTCCCATCCCACTCTTTTCTGAATACCATTTGTCAAAGAAGCTTTAATTCATTCTGCTTTGCTGCTTCTCTTTTTGTTCTGTTTGGTTCATTTGTTTGTTTTGGTAAAATGCAAGAGAGTATCTAACAAGTGTTGTAGAAACAGAAATACCCATTATAGAAACAAATCAGCATCATTTGCAATTGAGTAAAAGAGACTCAAAGCAAACTGTTCACTCTTGGATTAGACATGTTTACTCATGGTCAGCCATCTGAACCAGGGGGTATATATGCTGTCATAAAGATGGATGACGGGTGCAGCGTGGAGCACTCTGTGTCCAGTTAACCGTGATGGAGCTTTATGGAGAGCTACATCTGCACAAATCTGTGTTTTGGGTTTTTTTGTGTTGTTGTTGTTGTTGTTTTAAGAGCCTAAATGCAGTTTACACATGACAGCTGTTTGTGAAGTATGGGTATGTTTGTGCAGGTAACAGCCCATCGCAGCAGTTCACCACTGTGATCCATATGGTAACTCCTCTGCAGTCCCAGATATCCCCTGTGGTGAAGCTCATCATCGCTGTAGCCAAGTCCAAGTTCTGTGCACAGGTGGGATATGTGTCTGAACTTTGCTGTGATTTCTGCTGCGGTTCAGGAAAAAGATGAAAGAATGGTTTCACATATATGCAGTGAAATGCAAACAGTGTCAGGAGGTGTTAATTCTCAGTGATCTAAAATGTTTGACTTGACAGTTGATGTTTATGTTATCAATGTGTTTCTTCTATAACCTTGTCTCTCCATATCTCCTCCCTCCTTATTTCCCTTTTCTTTTGTCTCATTCCTACGTTTCCATTCCTTCATTATGTTTTCCTCATCTAACAGTAAGAAAATCAAAAAAAAATTTTTTTTTAAAAAAAGGTCTAAAAAATGAGAAAGTAGATAAGTGATTATTGTAGGTTTTATATTCCAGTTTCTGCTCCTTTTTCAAATAACATACCAAATATAATGTTTGTTTTTTGATAATTTGCTTTAAATCTTCACACAAGTCTTCTTGACCGCCGTAATTTATCTAGAAAGCTTTTAAACAAGCTTTATTATTCTACACATGTTATAAAAAGTACTAGAAAAAGGCACTAGAGTAATACCTGAGGACTAAAGGTCTGTTGCATAAGCAGTCTCTTATATAATGTGGATTTTTTTTAATGAAATATGTTGAATTAAGCTTTACTATAAATATTCATGTACATGTAAATATACTGAAAGTGCAATAGCTTTTGAAACAAACTCGGTGATGACTAACACAGTTCACGCACTCACAGGCTAATGGAAAAAGAACATTTTTTGTATTCTGGCACTAAAGATTATATATGTACTCACTCTGATAATAAGGTATTCTTTAGCAAGGGTTCTCTGTAAAGCAGAAGCCCCTGGCTGGTCTTTGCTTCTTGAAAAATAGGACGGACATTTCATTATGAGGAATATCAGCTCATTCAAAACCTTCTGTGGAGAAGCCTATTCACAACAATGTTTGGGCTTGTATAATATTAATGGACACCATGTTCTTTCCCCACACAGATTGTGGTTTTATGGAACTGCGACAAGCCTTTACCTCCTAGAAACAAGTGGCCCTCCACCAGTGTGCCTCTCACTGTCATTGAAGGACAGACCAAGGTAATGGCTGTTGACTTTTTTACATCCATTATGTATTAAAATAGATTTAAATTTAAAAACTTTAAAAACTGACCTGCTTAGGGGCACGCCAGATATGAAAGCGACTGAAACACTCAGCTGATGTTCTGGGAGCTGTGTTAGAGGAAGATGGAAAACAATAACACACAAAAAAAATAAATAACAATAACATAAATGAGAATATCATAAAGCTATAGGATTAGATGCTGTAAACTTACACTGTGTTATATAGTTTTCACATTTTATACCAGTTTTATGAAGTTTAAGGAAAATATATTCACCTGGTGGTTGCTGAGTGATGGCTGGAGATTGCTGGCGGTCACTAGGTGAAATTCATTGCAAAGAAGTTAATGGGGCCGAACTCGAAACCTCCTTGCAATGACTGTGGTCATAAGCAGATTACATGGAAGATGCTGACACTGTCTGCAAGCACTCGCTACCTCCTCACCCAGCGATAGTGAGAGGTAAAAAAAAAAGCAATCCCAGACCGTTTCTCTTCGAAGTAACGCAGCCAAAGCAGTTACAAGATGGCTTTTAATTTAGCACCCACTTTTTTTACCCAGCAACAGCCAGTATCATCCAACAGCCACCAGCCAGTCGAGGAACACATTTTCATATTGACTGGAGATTGCTGGAGGGTGTTCAATAGGTTCTAGGCCTGTGAGGCATAACTGTCAGTAATCTTTTATGATTAATAAACAGGAGTGCACATAAGTGGTCCGCAGGTGCGCATGCGCTGTCAAAATAAAAGACGCGCACCAGATAAGAAGTTTCAACGCGCGTTTGCGTACATATAAAAGGCACTGTCAAAGGAGCTTGCAAAGAAAAGCGCCTGCACTTCTTTAAGTTGCTTGAAGACGTTTCACCTCTCATCTGAGAAGCTTCTTCAGTTCTAAGGTCAAATGGTGGGGAGTCCCAGATTTAAACCTAGTGGGAGTTTCCCCCCACAGAGGGACAAAAGGACCCCCTGATGATCCTCTAATCACATGAGCCAAGGTGTGAAACTGGGTGTGGGTCCCAATCAGCCAGGGTTTCAGGTGAGCTCATTGTAATACCTGGCCCCACCTTATCATGTGATTTCCTGAGGTCAGATGGCCCAGGATGTGAGTGGGCGTTAAGGCGTCTGGGGAGGGATCTCAAAACTGGATTATAGATGGCAGAGAGTTGGTGTCGTAAACCCCCGCCTCTGTTCAAAGATGGTTGCTCACAGTGGACATAAATGGCTTCTTTCACTCCTCTTTCAAACCATCTGTCCTCTCTGTCCAAAATGTGAACATTGGCATCCTCGAAAGAGTGTCCTTTATCCTTAAGATGCAGATGGACTGCTGAGTCTTGTCCCGTGGAGGTGGCTCTTCTATGTTGTGCCATGCATGTAGAGGTCTGGGCATTCCTCGCTACACTGTACCGCATGCCCAGAACGCCTTGTCCTTAGAACTGAAGAAGCTTCTCGGATGAGAGGTGAAACGTCTTTAAGCAACTTAAAGAAGTCCAGACGCTTTTCTTTGCAAGCTCCTTTGACTGCAATGACCTGGATGACTGAGAACCTTCACAGACATATAAAAGGCACTGCTTTTGTCCGCTAGAGTGGGATTTTCACGGCATATTCTGCACCAGATCTCTGTGCGTTCATCATTTGTTTGAAGCCAGCTCACCTCCTGCAACCACTTTTCTGAGAATATGCGCTTCTTTTGCGGTTCGGACTCCTTCTGACATTTCTTTGGAGGTGGAGGAACACCAAAATAATTGCTTAAAGGAGCTTCTTCGACATCTTTAAGATGATGAAGATTCTTGGAAAAGATATCATTCACTTTTAAATGAATGAAAAACTTTATCACCACAAATCATAAGATAATTCTACCCCTGTATGGTTAACGATGGAATGTTCTGCTGGAATCATTGGAGAACTTTAGAAGCATTACTTACGTTGCTGTAGACCAAATACACTCTCATTGCAACAATAGTCTCTGATTTTAAAAATGAGTCTTTAATATGTGTTTAGTGTTTTGCAGCGAGGAATTTTGCTCTGTTTAGAGTCTCGGTCCATGATTAATGATTCAGTGAATGCAGCAAAATACCTCTGGGGATGCCAGATGTTCTCAGTCTTATATATTGTTATTATATTAACAGCAAAATAAATACAAGAGTGGGTCAGGATTATGGCTCAGTGAAGCTGAAATACACCAACCATCTACCCTACAGCGAGTATGAAATGACTACATATCACCATTATTAGTGACCATAAGACTGCTGCTCCTAACACTAAAGCAAGCAGTCTTTCTCACACTACATATACTACTACTAATAATAATGCATTACAGACTTTTGAATTGGTTTAGTCAGATGGGTTTTAAAGACCCTGATTTACATCACAGATGTTTTCAGTTACTGTTGCTGATTTACACTCTACAGGAATGTGTGGATGTCTCTTTGGTCCTGATTATGTCCTGGTAGTTTCTTCACATCTGGTAGTGTTAAAAACTCACTCATTTCCTTGTTGAACAACAGGAAAGCGATAAGATATATCGCTTGGTATAAAATTATTTCATTTCTTCCTGTTCTGGAAGAAAAACAACCTCACACACACTGTTCGTTTTTATCGATTTTGCTTTGGCACTCACAGCACTTGTTTAAAATTAAGAAAAGGTTATAGTTTTGATTGGAAATAAATAAGCATGTGGTTGCATTGTGTTTTAAAGCACACCACATGTTTTCAGAGTGGGTTTGTTTTGTTTGTTTGTTTTATTTTGTTTGTGCTTCTTCAGTTCTGGAACAACTGAGGGATATTCACACATAATAAACCCCAGCGGACCACCCAAGAGCTGAAGAATGTGAAGACGTCTCATGGATCTTCAAAACCTAGAAAAACTCGAGTCGCTTTCTTTTCAAGCTTTCAAGCTTTTTGTTCTGAACTGTAATCAGAGACTGGGACTCTTAATCTAAAAATATCAAACCCAAAATGATGTAATTGTAGATTGTAGTTTTTAGGCTGGGTTGACATAGTGTTAAATCAAATCCTGCCACATTTATTGGGTCCATATTAATTACAAGTCCCTTGTTTAAAGCCTCATAGCCCTGTAAAACATGTAAAAAATGAGTATTGCCACTGTGACATTGTAATGTTGGTTTGTGAATCTGCATTTTGAAGCCTCAACATTGGCATATGGGTGAAAACACAGAAACAACTACCTGCTAATTAGTACTAAATAACAGACTGACAAAATATTACATTTTCAAACACAAAAAATGAAACACAAACTTGTTAAACAGACTGTAGCAAACAGCAACCCATATCATTTTTCAGGCAATGTCATTAAAATGCTCCAAAAAGTGCCAACAGCACAAACACAGTGTCTGCTCAGCTCCAGTTCACTGACTCCTTTCAGCAGACGGCTACAGCTGCCTGTGTTGGGTCCAAACTCCGCTTCAGGTCCCAAAGTCAAACAAACTCTGTGGCATCACTGAGAGTTTCAAACTGTCTAAAGTCTTTCATCTTTAATAAAACGATCAGCATTGCTGCTTTACCAGGTGTAACAATTAACTTTAACATCCAGGCAGCCACGAAAAAAGAATTTATTAAATTTAATGGAGTTTGAAGTTAGCAGGGAGTTAGCTCACTAGTTTATCATAATATACCATGTTCTGACTGAGAGATTTCTGAAATTTTTAAATGTACAGCTCTGCTATCACTTCCAACATAAACGAAGACAGAAAACTAAACAGCAGTGACTTTTGTAGGGTTACTGAAGTTTGGCTAGCTGGTATATAATGATTTGCTACGTGATCACTAGCGACACAGATATGTTAGAATAACATAAACACAGTGAAGCTTGAGGGTGAACGTTAACCTTTTTCCACTTGATAAAAGTTAACGTGAGGGTTCCCAACGGTTAGGGACAAATGCAATTTCATGGCAGGATGCTGTAAACGGACAAAACTTCAGTCAGGAGAACAACTGAGATAATCCATCCACAGTATGAGGTTAGTCATTAATATACTGCTGCATGGGCTGGGCTGTAGTTACACGTAAGGTTTTAAAAACTGAGCTTCAAAATGAACAGTGGTAATAAAAACCGAAAGAGGCCGACAGTGATCACTGACTGTTTTTAGGGACTTGTTCAGATCTAACAGAACAAGATACAAAGCATTAAAACGTTAAAAACACAACACCTTTAATAAACACAGAGCAGTTTGGACCTGGAAGCAGGGTTCCTACGTCATCAGTTAAAGACGGGGTAGGTGATGTCAGTCTAAGTCTGTCTTTTATATGTAGCCTGCTTTAATCACTTGATTAGAAGGATAAAATATGTAAAGAAAGAGTGAAAAAGGTCTCCCTTCTCTCATTAACACCACTGTAATGTCCTTGGAATAAAAAAAAAAGAGAAACATGAATGAACCTCATTATATCTGTTTTCCACACCAAGTTCTAGGTTTAATTAAAAGCAGATATTGAGTATATTTTCATTTAATCCTACCTGAAGTCCTATGATCATGCAGCAGAGGGAGGGAATGATGTATAATGCTCTTTTCCTTTGTCAACTAAATTCTAATCCAGTGCTATTTCAAGTTTAAATAGACTCTTAATGATAAATTTGAAGCAGTGTGAGCTTTGATTGTTAGATATTAGAGCAAAGCCAAGAGTGTGACTTTGTTTCATTTGTTCTCATTTGCAATATTACTGGGTTGTACTCTGCCTCTATCTACATATACATGCTGTAAAAACTCATAGTTGTTACGGTATATTTAATAAACAGAAGAAAAATGTCACATTTTTTAAATACTTTAACCAACTGAGCTTCCTAAAATGCACTAAGTCAGATACTCACTTACTAAATGAAGCCTCCATACATGCCAGCATGTTTCTCTCTCTATGTCAATCTCTTAGTCGTCTAATTGCTTCTGTTTGTTTTCATGTAAACGTCTCCCTCTTGAAATGAAAGAACAATGTCTCCGCTGGTGACAGTAAAACGCATCTCAGCGACCATGTGTATGTGTGGTCCTATAATTAGACATGTGGTATATTGTCATGCAGCCCAGACAGATGCTCTTCACAGTATTTCCTTCCAAGTGCACGCTGTGTTTGCTCCCTCTGTAGCAACAATACACACACACACACACACATAGAGAGAGAGAAAGTTTGTCATTTGCCTCAGCAGAGCACAGCAGCAGAGTAATTTGCTGTTGGTTATGAGTGTATCTACTCTGTAATGCTGAGTGGATGCACTCCATCTACAAGCTTTTACTTCCCCTCTCTCCTTCAGTCTCTCTCTCTCTATCCTCAACCTCTGTCCTGCGCTTACCTTCAGTGTTATTTTTTCTCAAGTACGTTCAGAGTCACCTTTCAGTAAGTATTCAAACGACTCTTTAATTTACTTGATTATTTCTGAGAAGTTCTCATACTTAAATGAGCTCATTTTAATTAAATTTAAGTAGACCCTCATAGATTTGGGACTGGTCAACAACCAATTGGGAAACTATGGTTACTATGGAAAAAATATGTATTTCTTGACCAGTTGGCAAGTTTTTGCTGGAAGTTACTGGCTGTAGTTGGGTAAGATTGGTTGCAAAGAAAGTGCTGCACCAAAAATTCACATGAACACAACCTTGCTTGTTCGGGTCAAATCTGACCGATTTACAAATTAAAATATGGTGTTTTACATCTGATTGCCTCAAGGCCTCATGACATCCTCCACACTATGCACTTGAATATATAAAAAAGTGATGAGCACCTCTTTCACTGAATTTTGAGTGTTTTAATAAACTTTGTTTGACCAGAAACTCTGTGGTGTTTCCAGTCAAAGGTGACTGCCATAGGAAATGAATGGGAATAATAACAGTATTTATAACAGTATGTTTGCACTGAAGCACCGCAGCAATTTCCTAATGTTGTAAACCCGCTCAACATTTGGCAATAAAACCCTTTCTGATTCTGATTCTGATTCTGAATCCACCTCCACCCCGTTTGGCCCACTGAATGAGCAAATAAATGAAAGACCCACTGAACGACCCACTTAACTGAATTTGGTGATGAAAAATGTTTGTTATGTTAATTTAAGAGCTGTTAAAACTAAAAACGTGTTACTGGTAACACTAAAGTAAGGGGGTGGGGTGAACAAAACCACATTGTGGAAAGCAAAGAATAATTGAAACTCTTATATCTGCAAATGGTGAAGCAACATCATATTAAACCATATGGACTAAGAATGGGATGTTACTTAAGTTCATAAGAATGTGAAGGCAGACGATTAAATACTTTTGGCAGTACAGTGTGCATCCAAATTTGCTTCCATGACAGCAGTTTGTAGGAAATGTTATTGCTATATGTTAACATGGCGTCCAAAGGTCAGAGACCACTATTGACAGTCATGCTTTCATTTTGGGTTTGATTATAATTCAGTTGATTTTCACTGCATGAATTCCACAATTATGTGCTGTACGGTAGGCCATGTTGACTTGTGACAACATGTGACATCAGAAATTCTCTGCTCTCTGAGTGTCCAAGTGTCGCTCATAAATGATCAATGGGATTAAGGTCAGATGACTTAGGAAAAGTAGTTCTTTAAGTAGTTTCTGCAAATTATTGTCTTTGTTTTGTTTACTCACCAACTAGTTAAGCACTGCAATATGCTTAAAGAGAAAATTACTGGTTGATCAGAAACAAGTGGCTCCTCGTCATTAGACCTCCTTGATAAGCATTTATGACAGACAAATCAATATGATCAAAGAAGTGGTCAATATACTCCCCTCTGCTGCTGGTTATATGTTGACTACAGCTTTATCGATGTACTCTTAATATCACCTCTCCTGCCTTCAAGCAATGAATTTTATGTTTATAAGTTCATCTTGAAAATCGGTCCTCATTTCTTAGTTGTGCATTTAAATTACAGCGAAGGAGCATAAAATAGAAGTGTTCAAAGTGATCAAAAACTGCACAAAAAGTATTTATTGTGAGGCATGGACACATGCTCTCATCCTCTGGTGCAGTCTGGGACTAGAATATTGGGTCCTTTGAGTCCTGTTGTGAGGTGACGCCACCATGGATTGGGCTTCATCTACAGCTTCTGCTCAAGCGGGTTTGGTACCTGGAGGTTATGAAGGCCAGGTAAATGCCCTGTGCTCTTTGTCCCTGAGCCATTACTGAGGATTTTTTTCCCAGTGTGGGTGGTGTTCCCGGATTTATCAGACCAGCGTGTGCAAAAATAATGACAATATAAATATAGCTATATTTATTTTGGAATATCACTTGATATCAGAGAGTTGGTGAATACACATGTGACAGCAGGCATGTTCCTATAATGAAGGTGTAATGTAGCATAGTTTTATAAATCTTCTACTACATCAAATCTCCAGAAAACAAGACATCTGTCTTATCATAGAGCCAAAAGAACAAGTGCTGTCATTGTACAGAGGTCACGATACTTTTGGTCTCTATCAGTTCAACAAAAACTCCCAACTTCATTTTCTACTGTTGTTGTGGGTTTATTATGAGGAGTTTCCAAAGGTTTATGATAGTGGTAAGAGGGAACTGAATTAGTACCTACTCGGGTCGACTCAACGTGACTCAACTCGTTTTCCATAAGAATCGTAAAGTTGAGAGTCATCAAATTACAACAACGGTATGCTGAGAAGTAGGAAACTGTGAGCCTTTTTTGATTGTCATAGCAGGGTAAACACAGGCATAATTGTTTAAATTAATTATGGGCACATTCTATTAAGTGTGTCACATCTTGGCCCATGTAAATGGAACAGGGCCATAATTGATGTTATTAATTTTGCCCTGCAATGCCATGTCAAAATGGCTTCTGTTAAGGCCTGTTGTTGGGGCCTTTTTTCCTTTGGCTTTATCACTACAGGCAGAGGTAATTAATTACAGAAGTAATTACATTTCTCTTTCATTTAAATTATAGTTTAGTGGCTTTTTAACCCCATTTATGTCAGTGTCAGCGCAAACACATGACTAACACATGGCTGTTTTTTCCCCTTTTTTACTGCACAATACTCAGCTGACTTTGACTTTGACTTTATTATATTGTCAGGGCTCGTGTGCGGAGGCGAGGAAGGGATGACCCACATGCAGGACTCGTGGTGCAGAACGAGGTTTATTGAATATGTAGACAACAGATGATAGGATGGATGGCTGGCTGGCTGGCTGGATGGCTGGACTTAGCGGACTGGTAGACTGGCTGGCTAACTGACTGACTGGACGGAACACACGACAGAAACAACATCATCAATGACCCGACACTGAATGGGTAGAACAGAGGGCTTAAATACACAGACTGGTGATAATGATGATAATGAGGGACCGGTGAGTACACAGCTGAACATAATGAACTAATGATAATGGGAAGAGGATTGAACATAATACACACAGACCAAGGCTAACACAATAAAACAGGAAGTGGAACAGGCAGTAGATAAACAGTGAGTGTGAACTGAAAACACTGGGTCACCGACCCAGGAACCCTGACAGGACCCCCCCCCTTCAAAGGCCGGCACCCGACGGCCAAACGAAAAAGAACCAGAACAGGGCGGGCGGAGGGGGCCCAGGACGGAGGGACGGAGGCCACACAGAGACAGTTCGGGTGGGCGGCCACGTGGCCCGAGGCGAGACTGTTCCGGCGGACCGACCGTGCGGAAGGCAACGGCGGTGACGTGGACACAGTTCGGGAGGCCGGCAGTGCGGAAGGCAACGGCGGCCAGTCAGGCGAAGGTGAAGGCGGTCCGGAGGCCGGCCGTGCGGAAGGCAACGGCGGTGACGTGGACACAGTTCGGGAGGCCGGCAGTGCGGAAGGCAACGGCGGCCACTCAGGCGAAGGCGGTCCGGAGGCCGGCCGTGCGGAAGGCAACGGCGGCCACTCAGGCGAAGGCGGTCCGGGGGCCGGCCGCGCGGAAGGCAGCGGCGGCGGCGGAGGAGACGGAGCAGTTCAGGGGGCCGGCCGCGCGGAAGGCAGCGGCGGCTCTCCAGTTTTAGGCGTGCTGGCCATGGCCCGGTGGGCACAGGACCAGACGAGGCAGGATCAGGCGAAGCACAGGCCGGAGCTGCAGCAGGCGAAATAAAAGCCAAAGTCGAGGCTGGGCCAGACGAGGACGAAGGCTCCGAGGCCGGGCCAGACGAGGACGAAGGCTCCGAGGCAGGGCCAGACGAGGCAGAGGCAGGGTCTGAGGCCGGACCAGGCGAGGCAGAGGCAGGGTCTGAGGCCGGACCAGGCGAGGCAGAGGCAGGGTCTGAGGCCGGACCAGGCGAGGCAGAAGCAGAGCTAGGTGACAGCGAGGCATGAGGCTGGTGCGGTTCCCCTGAACCCCCAGTTGACGAAGAAGGTTGCCGGACGGGTTCCTCGGGCCCTCCAGCCGACGAGGCATGAGGCTGGTGCGGTTCTCCTGAACCCCCAGCTGACGAGGAAGGTTGCCGGACGGGCTCCTCGGGCCCTCCAGCCGACGAGGCATGAGGCTGGTGCGGTTCTCCTGAACCCCCAGCTGACGAGGAAGGTTGCCGGACGGGCTCCTCGGGCCCTCCAGCTGACGAGGCATGAGGCTGGTGCGGTTCTCCTGAACCCCCAGCTGACGAGGAAGGTTGCCGGACGGGCTCCTCGGGCCCTCCAGCTGACGAGGCATGAGGCTGGTGCGGTTCTCCTGAACCCCCAGCTGACGAGGAAGGTTGCCGGACGGGCTCCTCGGGCCCTCCAGCGAAAACGGTCTCAGAACCAGTGGGCACTGGAGCCCCTGGCACACACAGGACAGGGCCAGCGGGTGCGGAAACCCCTGGCTGAGGAGCGGCCGGGCCAGCGGGTGCGGAAACCCCTGGCTGAGGAGCGGCCGGGCCAGCGGGTGCGGAAACCCCTGGCTGGGCAGCAGGGTAGCTCACAGCAGGCTCTGGGTACTGAACAGGTTGGTGGACGGGCGACTGGACTACTGGTGACTGGACAGGAGGCGACTGGGCTACTGGTGACTGGACAGGAGGCGACTGAGCTACGGGTGACTGGACAGGAGGCGACTGAGCTACGGGTGACTGGACAGGAGGAGACTGAGCTACGGGTGACTGGACAGGAGACTGAGCTACGGGTGACTGGACAGGAGACTGAGCTACGGGTGACTGGACAGGAGCGGACTGGAGAGCAGGTGAGTGAACTGACGGGGCTGGAAGCTGAACAGCAGGTGAGGCTGACGACGGAGCTGAGGTTGGTGTGGCTAATGGCTGGGCTACAGACTGAGCTAATGAGGGAGATAAAGCTACAGCCTGAGCTAGTAAGGCCGGTGCCTGAGCAGGGGACACTTCAGCCAGCCTAACCAGGGATAAAGCTAGTGCGTGAAAGGCTGGGTCAGGAGGTGGATGAA
Organism: Maylandia zebra; assembly: GCF_041146795.1. NCBI lineage: Eukaryota > Metazoa > Chordata > Actinopteri > Cichliformes > Cichlidae > Maylandia > Maylandia zebra. The sequence goes on from NC_135181.1 coordinate 19,617,524, forward strand.
GTGGTGGACTGATTAGCTCTTCCGTGCCTCCAGAGCGTGAGGGCACTGGCTGGAGAGCCTCAGCTGAGTCTCTAGGGGGGTCAGGCTGGATCCTGGCCGTCCTCAGCCTAGGTGCTGGGACAGGCACGGGAGGTGGCTGGACACCAGTCACCCCCACTCGAGAAACCGAAGCGGGTGTGGCGGTAGACTGGGTCGCAGCTGCCCTCCTCCTGGGAGCTGGCACTGGTGTGGGGGTAGACTGACTGACGGGAGTGGAGATAATGACTGGGTGTGTGATGTTATCAGGTTTATTGGGGATTGTTCTGGTTTTCCTGCCACCACTATTTACAGTCTTTGGGAGAGCAGAGCAGAACAAATCTTCCCAGTCCACAGAATCTTCCAGGAGGGAAACATCCCACGAATCAGAGATGGGGTTATTGTGCGTTTTGAGTGAATAATCAGATGGTGAGTGCGAAAAACAGTCACTGGAGCTCACCATCGGGAGTGGCTGAAAGTGGTCCGTTTTATGGCGGCGTGTGCGCCGATTTCTCCGGGAGGAGGAAGCGGGCGGGGTACACGTCCGAGCCTCTGGCACGGGAGCCTCTGTTGAGCCGAGGTGGAAGACGGAGCCGCTGTGCCGTGACGAGGTTGAAGGTCCGGTGAATGAGGCAGGTGATGTGTGAGCGTGGAGCGGAGTGGCGAGAGAGGGAGCGGCCGAAGCGTGACGTGAAACATCCACTCTCCGCGGCAGATGCTCCGGTGCAGGTGAGGCAGCAGGTGGGGGAACGCGGCGTCTCCGAAGCCCGCCCAGAGCCAAGCGAGTGCCCTCGAAGACGTGCTCTCGCTCCGCGAAGAGCCGCTGTCTCTCCTTGAGTTTTTCAGCCCACAAGGAGAGCGCTACCTCCTGCCGCTCGTAGAGGTCCGAGTCCGCTGGGTCAAAAGCGTGTCTTCTTGGCACGGGTCGGGTCATTCTGTCAGGGCTCGTGTGCGGAGGCGAGGAAGGGATGACCCACATGCAGGACTCGTGGTGCAGAACGAGGTTTATTGAATATGTAGACAACAGATGATAGGATGGATGGCTGGCTGGCTGGACTTAGCGGACTGGTAGACTGACTGACTGGACGGAACACACGACAGAAACAACATCATCAATGACCCGACACTGAATGGGTAGAACAGAGGGCTTAAATACACAGACTGGTGATAATGATGATAATGAGGGACCGGTGAGTACACAGCTAAACATAATGAACTAATGATAATGGGAAGAGGATTGAACATAATACACACAGACCAAGGCTAACACAATAAAACAGGAAGTGGAACAGGCAGTAGATAAACAGTGAGTGTGAACTGAAAACACTGGGTCACCGACCCAGGAACCCTGACATATATATGATAAATGGCCTGTATTTATATAGCGCTTTACTAGTCCCTAAGGACCCCAAAGCGCTTTACACATCCAGTCATTCACCCATTCACACACTATTGACCTTGACTATTGACAACCTTGAAAAGCTTTGTACTTTTGAGTCCTATTGTTTAAATTATTGTAATGACATTGTAAAAAAAAACAGTCATTGTTAGTGTTGGGGGAAAACTCTGTAAAAGACCCAGGAGAAATAAAGACACAATGAGACAAAGTTACTTTCTTTATCAAACGTGTACACGGGTGAGCTGCTAAGAACAACTCACACCATGCACAGTGGCTTGGTAATTTTTATAGGAAAGACAGTGAGAACAGGATAAGAAAATACAAAACAAATAAAATAAACAACTCCATATGTGGCGCTAGTCTCGTCAGCAGAGAGCTGGGAGAAGGCTGTGAGAGATAAAACAATCTAAAACAATATGTCCCAAAACAGTATGTCTTTGCTGAGAAAGTCTAAAAAGATAATTCTAAACTAATCTAACCATAGGGAGAGGGCAGACAAAAGGCATCTTTGTACATTTAAAAGAAGGTAAAGAAACATAGAATCATTTTTCCTGTAACATTCCCTCCTGTTTTAACTTATTTTAAATGTATACAACAATTGTCTGTGAAGGTTATTTATTAAGTATCTTAAGCAATTTTTTAATTTTCAAAATGTCAGCATAGCAGAAATGGAAATCATTTGGTCTAAAGATTAAAACAAAATAAAATAATAAAAAGAAAAAGAAAAACATAGTAAATGAAAATCATAGTAAATGAAATAACAAGTGGAATAAACAAGAAAAAATAATAAAACTAAAACTACAAAAAATAAAAGATAAAAACCTTATATTTTAAAACGAAAACTACAAAAAATAAAAGGGTGAAAAGTAAAATGAAAACTTTATATTTAAAAATGATGAAAACCTAATATGTAAAATGAAAACTTCAAAAAATACAAGGATGAAAACCTTATACTTAAAATGATGCAAACCTTAAATTGAAAACTTTATATGTAAAATAATGAAAACTTCATATTTAAAATGAAAACTTCAAAAAATAAAGGATGAGAACTTCAAAAAATAAAAGGGTGAAAACCTTATATTGTACCTGCATAAACTACTAATGTGTTAATCAGTGCATGATCACTTGAAAAAGGCAGAAGTCATTTTTAATCACCACGTCATTCATTAGCAGTTATTACAAGTTCTCCTCTAACAGAATTGCAACGGGATGCTGTTCTTCTTTAGGCACGGCAACATAAGCAGTCATTGTAGTTGTTATCATCTTTGAAATCATTACTCTTAGACATGGCGGTGTAGCTGCTCCAGATGTGTGGTCAGTGACATATTTTTGCAGAATGGACAAATTCTGCAAAGTTTCATAAATGTCTCCTCCAGTTTCGTATCCATCAGGGATAAAAGTGCAACATGTTTCCCCGATCAGCTTGCAAACTCCTCCTTGTGATGCTGTTAGCAGGTCTAGTGTCAGTCTGTTCTGCAGCACCATCGTTCTGATGGCCTGCTGTTCTCCTGCTAAGGCGGTTCCAGGGCCTTAGTTAAGTTGATGTGTCGTAGCAGAGCATATCGGTTGATTTCCACATGATCCCGCACCTCGGCAACTCCAATGCCGGGGATCAAGCTCTGTAAGAATTTCACTCCTCCTCAGATGCGAAACTCTGGTTCCTTTACTGCTTGGTGCCGTCCGTGCACATCCTGTCTGGTAATGAGTCTTTGTTTGTAGTATCATTCGGTAGCTGTAGTTGGAGCGACAGTTGAGGCTCACCAGTGTCGCATTACTGGCACAGGTTTCGTTGAGTGAACAGTCCATACACTTCCTCTCGTTCCTTGGTGGGCAGAAAGTGTATATGTATTTGCATAGCAGTCAGTTTTATTATTCAAGTAAGCTGTAGTGTTCATAAACTGCCACCAGAAATTAGTGGCATAGCCATGGGGAAACTTGGTGTACTTTCCTTTGTCATACAGTGTCTGCCTTTTCTCCATATAACGTGACTTGTTGTCCCTCACGGAAGCAAAGGTGAGGAGCCCGGCCATGGTCAGGGCCGCTGCAGTTGTTAAGAGCCACCACCTCATGACGACGGGACACACCCTCCTGTCGCGAGTAGACCCCCCGGCCAGGAAAGCTGACCCCTCCACCGGGCGAGATCACAACAAGTGGGCGAGCCTGCCGTCAGCTGTGTTTAGATGGCTTCACTTACTGGCTCTGATGGATGCAAGATGGTCGTTCCGCTATTTTGCAAGCTCCAGTTTTTCCTTTGGAGCACTTTGATCAGAACCCAGTCACCGGGCTGTGATCTGCAAGACACTTGATAGACATCATTACATTCTTCGTCATTTACAATCATCTCTTTATTTTCCTACAACTTAGACATACATTTTGCTACTGAAATTGTATCTGCCTTTTTCACTGGGTAGATTTCTGGCCACTTTGAGAATACATCTATAACCACTAGGGTGTATTTTTACCCTTGGCATTCATTTAGCTCAATAAAGTCCATATGGATTGTGTGGTCTCAGGTTTCCCTGAGCATTACATTTTTGACACGTCATGCATGTTCTGACAAATTGTTTTGCTGAGGTTTCAAAATTTACAGTGTAGAATTTACAGTGTAGAAATGAGAGTATTGTGTAGAATTTACAGTGTAGAAATGAGAGTTGACAATACTGGTCAGTCCCCCCGTTGACAAATGCGTACAGCCATGAGTCACTAATGCCGCCATTTTGTGGAGGAATTTTGGCAACACTGGCTTGCCATAACACATCATTAAGTCGTTTGTCAGAACTGCACCGTGTTTTAGCCATTTTGCCTGCTCTGCTGTGCTTGCTGCTTTTTGTTCATTTTTCAACACATCCAGTGGAATCTGATGTGTGTTTACTGCCATCAATGTGATGTTTGCCTGTTGTGCCGCCTATTTTGCTGCTCTGTCAGCAAAATTGTTGCCTGTAGTAATGAAAGAGTCAGTAGGCGTTGTAAGAGGTTGGCATGGTGAACTGGTTTGCCAGTTGGTGTAATCATTCCTCTGGTTTTCCAGATTTTTTGCAAAATGATGCACAGCAGAGAAAACATACTGGCTGTCTATATAAATGGTTATTTGTTTATCTTTGTGTATTTCACATGCGCAACAATCTCGTGTGAAGTGACCTTCCTCTCCACGGTTCTAGCAGGCGTTGTCTCTATGTTATCTGCTGTTTCTGCGTGGCTGTCTGCGGCCTTGGTGTTTGTGACTTTGCTCGCCTCTCTGTTCCTGATAGCCACCTGCGAATTAGTGTTTTAGTCTGTTGTCAACAGTCAGCCTTATTTTTAAGTTACAGAATGCTTCTCCCTTTTTTTGTTTTTTTGTTTTTTTTGTTTGGGAGAATAGATGCAACTCTACATTTTCACTTAAGGCAGTTTAAGATAATTTCTAGTTCTTCAAACAATGCATGGATCTCACACATTTCAAACTTTCAAGTTAGGGTTGTTTCCCATTTATACAAATATATATATTTAACTTTGCATTGCTCACAGCTCATAGCTCACAGCTCTAAACCTAGGCATTTTTCAATCATATGCCTAATCACTATGTGTCACTGTGATTCTCAAGTATGGTCACAAGTTCGTTTAAATTCATTTCCAAAACCAACAAAATAATCAAACAAAACCAAAAAACATAAACGTGTCAGGACACAAAAGAAAAAAGAAAAATGCTGCCACCCGAACAAGGCAGAAGTCTGCATATGTTGGCTTTTAATAGCATGCAGCTTGTAACATAGTAGACTAATGTGCCTGTGTTAATTCAGCTCCATATTATTGTGTGAAGTTCCACTGGGTTGGGAGTGGTTTTGTGTGTGTCACATTTTTGGTGAGCCAATGGCTGGAATGAGGTTGGACTAATTAGAGGCAGGTGTACTTGACTGCACTGATACACTGGTCTACTTATAGCCCACACTACAAACACTGCTGTGTCGTTTTGTCTCTCTGTGCAGGTATGTAATGTGATGAAATCAGATATGTTTGGGATGGATGGGTTTTGCGCTATGAATTTTATATTAAGTGTGTCGTTTTGTCTCTCTGTGCAGTCCAGGGCCTATTATATGCCACAGCCTAAAGGCAGCAGAGTTCCAGAGGCTTGAGTGACCACTGACTATATGCTTGCAGGGTGGTGGGTCTCCAAGGACAACTTCTAACCCTGTTAAAGGCAACATGTGGAGTGCAACTTGGCTGTGTGGCATAGCTGGCTCTGGCCTTGGGACTGTGTGTTTTTATACAATTCTTAAGTGGGACACTGGACTGTTTTATCTTTTATCTCTTGATATATTTTTCGTCAATAAATTATCTTTTAGAATTTTATTGACTGACATCTTTTTGCCCACGACTGAGACGGTTGGTGAGACCTAGAGTCTTTCTTTGGGTGTGTTACAGCAGCTTCTGCTCTAAAAGAAACAAATAAATAAAAAGAAAAGAAAATGTGGAACATGCTCATCAGCTTAGCAGTGTCTACATATTTAATTCAGCTTCTCAATCCTGTAGTTTTAGCTGTTGTCTACAGGGTTTTGCTTATTGGTTGTTATTATAGGTGTGCTCTATATCTCAGCAATGTGTCATTCTAGGATGATAGGTTTCAAGCTGGTCAAGTGCCTCTATGCACTTCATTAGTTTAGTTATTCTCCGTATTGTCTTCATCTCACATGTCATTACACTGAGTTTCAGCAAACCTTAAGCTTGATGCAGACTACTGTTTAACAATTATCCACCTCACATCATAACCGATTAAGGTGCCTCTTCATATTAATATTGTCATTGTTAATATTATCCTCTTTGTCTTATATAACAGCAATAGCATATTATAATATTTTATCAGTGTGTACCACTATACTACTCCTGAGCCAATTTGTTAGTTAGGATCATCTTATTCAGCAAACAGATAATTTAGAATTCATCCAATCTACGGTCACATTTGTTCTCTCTGTTGCATGGCGGACCAGGCAGTTCTATTATAATATATTATTTATATTTTATTTTGTATCCATCAAGGGCTTCAGATGACCTGCAGTATCATCCTTTTCCCAGGGTGGAGACAGTTACCTTTTCACACACTGTCCTTGGCTGAACAATGACACAGCCTTAATATACTTTATTTATGTTATTAAAATATTTTCGTGTGAATTATTTGCTTTATATTCATTTTATACATGCTGGGCATGGTCATCATGCCAACTGTGTTTCATTGTTAATATCACTTTACAGGTTGTTATCCTTGCTATTATTAATTTCAAATACTCTAAAGATCATTTCTACTGTAATTTTCCCTTTGTTTATCTTTATTTCGTACTTTTTATATTTATATCTACTCAGTGGGGTCTGTTTTCAACCCTTTTAAACTACTACAAAACTACTGTGATCTCTAGTTTTCACTTAATAAAGGATTATTATGTTCTTCCTGATATGGGTGGTGCTGCAGATGCGGCTGCAGGAATGGGTGATGGTTTACTAAAAGGATTGTGGGAACTGCACAGTGTCTCGTCTTCTGGTTTTACTAAACTGGCAGTTGAGTTCTGTTCTTCTGACTGTTTATATTTTGTTTTCTTAAATCTCTCAGTTTACAGACACTGTTTTTGTCCGGCGTCTGGACTTTTCTTTTCTCACCACTGCTCGTCAGCAGGAATGAGTTTTAATTTCACTTGCTTGATTACCCATCTTATTTATGTATTTACTTATTTTTGTTTATTAAGTAATATATACACGATACAGCTGCTATCACCTTCGCTGGTATTAGAGACGAGAGTGGTTGCTCACACGCCCTTCTACTTTCGGACTATTTCCAAAAGCGGTGTGAACTTTACGAGACGGAACTCGACCGTTCTCTCAACTCACCAGCACGTCAGTGAATAGCAGTAAAAGAAAAACACAGTAGGAGCAGCTCAGTCTCTTATTGGACCGTGAAAATTCAGCTTGCTCCGTTAATTAAAACAATACACACACACATACATTCACATTCACACTTATTCGCGCGATCGGAACCCTTATCATAAGGGGAGCTGCCAGTCTTTCTGTAGACGAGCTACTTATTCCCTTGACCCAGCTGGGGGAGCTACCCAGAGCTCCAAACCTAACCCACAAGAGTGGGGAGCTTCCAGTCGACGAGCTCCAAGCTACCAGCCGACGAGCTACTTTAAACCCACAGAAGTGGGGAGCTTCCAGTCGCGACGAGCTACTTTCGCTATTTTAAATTCCCTGAATTTAAAATACGATTTTACGCAAGATTGTGTCAGTGTGTCTGTATCTACCTGGTCAGTGTCGCCGGGTCTGGTCCACCTCGATCGGGCCCCACCACCGTGGGTCGCTTTCTAAGAACGTTGGCCAAGACTCGAATTTAACGCCCTTGGTCTTTGACCACACACCTAGTGTGTGGGCTGTCGACAGACGAGCAACGTGGACTGGTCACGGAGATGGGACACGATGGAGGCGCTCCGGCTCCGAAGGACCAAGAAATGTTGGGGGAAAACTCTGTAAAAGACCCAGGAGAAATAAAGACACAATGAGACAAAGTTACTTTCTTTATCAAACGTGTACACGGGTGAGCTGCTAAGAACAACTCACACCATGCACAGTGGCTTGGTAATTTTTATAGGAAAGACAGTGAGAACAGGATAAGAAAATACAAAACAAATAAAATAAACAACTCCATATGTGGCGCTAGTCTCGTCAGCAGAGAGCTGGGAGAAGGCTGTGAGAGATAAAACAATCTAAAACAATATGTCCCAAAACAGTATGTCTTTGCTGAGAAAGTCTAAAAAGATAATTCTAAACTAATCTAACCATAGGGAGAGGGCAGACAAAAGGCATCTTTGTACATTTAAAAGAAGGTAAAGAAACATAGAATCATTTTTCCTGTAACAGTTAGCATATTATTGCAGTTCGAAATTGCAAATAACCAGAAATATTGTTTGGATATGGGGATGAGGGATTTATTAAAGTCTTCATTACCAATAGTATAACTCTTCTTAAACTACAAATATAACTATTGTTTTTCAAGTAAACTATTCATCATGAGAGAAAATGGCTGTTGATAGGTTATGATCATCTTTCAGATACCTACATGGTCTTTGACCTTTAACTTTAACTTAGAAACTTCTTGATATATCAATGGCATAGAATCAGAAAAGACATCTCCAAAGACTATCCTTTAAGTAACAGAAGTCATGGCAAACATAAAGAGAGGAAATGAGTGGAACGAGAGCAACAAAGATAAAGTTCAGACCACTGAACTGCCCGAGATTTAAGTGGGATCTAATCTCTGTCTAGAGGCAGAAAAGCATTGACACTAGCCACAGGGAAGCATGGTTGTGTGATGGAAGGGTGGTAAATTTTAGCCAGTAAGAGGTTTTGAGGGCTAGTGCCAATACCGATGTCTACTGCTGAAGGGTACTGTTTTGTGTTTTAAGCAAGTTTAAGTTGAGCTTAAGTTGGACAATTTTCAGCCCAAAGAAACTTTTATAAAGTCTTTATATAGATGCATAGAGGGCACTATACACAAAACTATGGTAAAATACAGTGAATGCTAAGATGTAAAAAGTAGATTTACTGTGTTAATCTTTCTAAATCATGTTTTAGGCCCCAGTCATTCTATGGCAATCACCAGTTACTAGTGAAAAATTGTAGCTGGCTAATGGTTGCTGTAGCTTTTTAGTGGGACTAGCTGAAATTGGCTACAAAGAGACATATGATGCTGCAACACAAATGTCGTTGAGATTGTGCAGGTCGCTAGCAGGCTGTATTGGTCACCAGTACTTTGTTTGGAAGACACCAGCTTGGCTTCAAACTCTCACAAACTACTATCCAAGCTGTAGTAAAACTGTGAAAAGTGTAAAAGTGAAAGTAGAAGCTTTCCTTTTTGAAATGTGGTGGTTGCAGCAATAAGGCACAACCTTTACTTTGAAGGTGAACATTCTCCATTTCTGCTTTGTGTCACACTTATTTAAGTTGTAACAATCACATAGGTGGTGGTGGAGCCCTTTACGAATTATTTCACCCAGCAAGCAACCTCCAGCAACCAGTTACCAGCCCATTTTTCTAGTGACCAACATAGACAGGCGGTCATAACTAGTTTCCAGGCTTGTCTGACTGTGTTAGGGTACCTGGGTCATTGACCCAGTGTTTTCAGTTTTGTACTTTTATTTGTGTTCTCATCTTGGTTTATGACTGTGAGGGTTTTGGTTTCTGTTTTGCATTTCTATTTCTCCAGTTGTTCTTAGTTTGTGATTTTGTAGTTCTTATGGTTTCCATACTCCCTCTGTTCTGTGTCCAGTGTGTGTCTCTGTGTCTGCCCTGGTCCTACATCTCTGTGTTCCCTATGGTGCAGTGTCTGCTTGTGAGTCTGTGTCTGGAAGTTCAGTCCGTGTTTCCTGTTTTACTTTGAAGGTCCGTGTCTTATGTTAATGTGTCTGGTTTTGGTTCCCTTGTCTCATTAGGCCTGATTTGTCCCAGGTGTGTTTCCCTCCTGTCTCCCATTCCCTGATTGCTCCCTCTGTGTATTTAAGCCCTGTGTTTTCCTTTGTCTGTGTTGTGGTCTCCAGTATTCCATGCTGTGTGTTCTGCCTATCAGCCTGTTTTTGCTTGGTTTATATTTCCAGTTTAGTTAGCTTTCTGTTCTTTTTGCCATCCAGGAAATAAAGCTGAGTTTTGAGTTCACGTTTGCCTGCTGGAGTCTACACTTTGGGGCCACCATTCCTGCCTGCCTGCACACAGTACATGACTGACTGAGGCTTCAAGAGATTACAGTCATGCTGCTTAGTGCTAAAATGCTATCACCCATATGCTAACATTGATATGGCATGTACATTCGACATGTTCACCATATCAGTTTAGTCTGTTAGCAAACTGGTAATTTGCACAAATGCAGAAGTACTAAAATTCGCTTTTTTTGTGTACTGTATTTGGCCATAAACTAAAGTAGTGGACAAATTAAATTCCATGTAGAGATGGAAACATGTAACAGTGAATGGATAGATTGCAATGAAATTGTGGCAAGTTAATCAGTCCCATAGTCCTTGACTTATTACAGTTTAGATCTAAAACTGAAAAGAGTGAAAAACTTAAAAAAGAAAAATCAAGTATAGTTGGACCACAATTCTGACCAATTACACAGGACAAAGGAGCAAAAGTTTTGATAAAATGATTTCAACTGCAGCCCTTATTAATGAAAGCAAATTGTATTTCCTAAGTTGCCATAAAACATGCAGATGTGATATTTTCTCTGACTTTTAATCCATATTGACTTCAGGAGGAGACAAATTTCTTACTGAATCTGCAACCATAATTGTATGAATTTGCTTTGGCATATGTTAATGTTGATTTCCAGGACGATTCATAATATGTGCGTGTGCGTGTGTGTGTGTGTGTGTGTGTGTGTGTGTGTGTAAGAAATATATTTTTAATTTAGTGAAAGAAGAAAGAAGAAAAATGATGATAAAATAAGCAATAAATTTTGAAAATGATGTCCTTCAGATGCTGGAAATGTAGTGAAGAAAAAATGTAAAGACTGTATGCAAGATTAGACTGTCATGCCTATTTATATGCACATTGACTATGCAAATGTGTGCATGCAACTTTGATTTAATACATTCCCACCACTAAGTCTGGAAAATGCAGCAGATTGTCAGGCATGCTTTTGTGGTTAATTTAGCAACTTGTTTCACTGCCATGTGGCTTTTCCTGAGGAAATTGAGAAGCTGTTGGCTAATGCGAACACTGTCCTGACTGAATAAGGTACATGTCTCCTGATTATAGGGCAACCATCCAAAGAAAAACACATTTTCTGCCAGGAGTTCTTTCTTTAAGCAGTGATTTAATGCAGAATTTGATGTGGCATTCTCAAATACTTGAAAGAATGTCGGGGATTTGTGTTGAAATTCATTTGATGTTACGCTTAATTTCCTAATAAATTTCATCTCAGCATCCGTCAGATCATTAGGCTGAAATGGAAGTAGACATTAAGCTTGTGGAGATTTGTGGTCTTACTTGACAAAATAAGCCTCTTAATGTTACCCCTGGGGGTGTAAATTTAATTTACTTTTCTTTTTTAGGTCATGAATCCATGTAAAACATCACCACTGTGGCATGACACTTCATTTCAGTGACATAAAATCTTGAAATAATTGAAAGGAAGCTGTAAGGGTTGCAAATTTTACACAACCACATTTTAGATAATTCCAGTCGAAAAGATAATCTTTCTGGGTGAGTTAAAGATGAAGCAAAAATATATTTTCTCGCTATATGTTGCTACAGAGCTAATATTATGGATTTAACTATTTTTGTTGAGAATATTGTATACACTCAAGCAGCCACTTTGTGCCTTCTTCATGGCATATATTCAACTAAGTGCTGGAAACATTCCTTATAGTGATTTTGGACCATTTTGAGATCATAACCGTTGCTACAGATTTATTTGCAGCTAAAACATAATCTTAATCCTCCATTGGATGACATCCCAAGTGGCAGTAAGGTGCCCAAAGTGTGGCAAGAAAATATATCCCTCACAATTACACCTTCACCATCAAACCTGTGATCTTCTGCTTTTCGTAGCCCATCTGCTTCAAGTTTAGGGGTGCCATGTGATCAGAGATGCTCTTCTGCATAAATTGGTTGTAATGACCTTGTAGTGACCTCTGAGATCAACAAGGCAGTTTCACCCAGAGAACTGCCACTCAGTTGATATTTTTGTTTTTCAGACCCTTCTCTGTAAACCCTAGAGATGTTTGTGTGCTAAATCACCGTAGGGACATTTTCAGCACTGCCTGAAGTATTAAGATCAGCCTGTCTGGCACCAGCAACCATGCCACATATGAGTAATTCATCATTCTGTTGCTCATTTTGATTTTTTTGGACCATGCTTACATGCATAAATGAGTTGTGACTGTTAAAGAAGTGCAACTAATGAAGTGGCCGGTGAATGTATAAATTACATGCTTTGTCTGGGGTTCATCATACTGACTTGTTCGTTCTTTGCTACCCACTCACATTTAAGATAACTGATTTTGAAAGATCCTGAGTGCTGAGCCCGGGAGCAGGTTGTTTGAAACCTCAACTGAACCTATTTTTCACCAATTACTTATGCCCTTGTTACTTTTCCTCACAAACAGTTAAATAATTCACACGTTAATTATGAGTCAATAACATCAGCAGCAGCGATCTTTGGGCTAATGGATCAGGGCCTGTTGCATGCTTTCTGTTCGGCACTGAATTGATCAGAACTCAAACAAAACCTATTAAGTGAGCACAGTGAATGATAAAACACACAGTTGGGGGTTGGGGTGGTGAAACTATTTTTCCTTTATTTTTTATAGATTTCTTTATATTGCTATACCAACTCTATACCTTTAAAATACATAATGTGTATTATAGGTTTCTTTGATCCCTAAAAAAGCTCAGACTCCTTAAAGTTTGTCAGTTAACAGTAGTGCAAACTACTTCCTCTCTCTCTGCCTGTAGACGATGAGCAGTCGTTTTTTCCCCCATGACGCCATCATCACCGACGCAGTCCTCAGTCTGGATGAAGACTCTGTTCTCTCAACCAATGAGGTGAGTTAACGATAGTTGATCAACCAACTGAGACTACACTGAAGTTTTACATACAGGTGAACTGAGACACTGGTGCTTTATCAACAAAATGAGGTGAGACAGCGATGCTCCCAAGGCACATTGTTACCAAACACTGATATCAGCCTCAGATCCCAAGTTAGTAAAGAAGCCACTTCAATATAGCTGTGCAAAAACACATGGAAGAACTATTTCTTTTTCTTACTCTCAGCCTAAACAATGACTTTCAAAGATATTTAGTGAAAACTGGTCTTTGATTTGAGACGGAGGTAATTAAAGCAGTTACAATGTCTGCTTTTACAAAATTATTTCACTGAACTGACTTAAGCTAGCATTCACTCATTTAGCATTTTAAAAATGTGAAAACATTAAAAACTAAAAAATCTAAACCTTAATCTTTGGCTAATAAGAAAAATGTCACAGTTTCAATGATTAGCTGACAATCATGGTGAAGAATATAGAGCTGTCAGATTTATTGTATATCTTCTATTATTCACTTTTCAAGTTACACTATGTGGACAAAATTATTTAGCTATTTCTTTACCTTGGAATTCAGGTGTTTATACTTTCCATTACCACAGGTATATAAATTCAAGCTCTTGCAGTCTGCTTTTTGCAAACATTAGTGAAGGTGTGGTACTGCAATAGAATGCAATCTTTGCAAGAAGTCAGGTTATGTTATTCTACAATCAGCTGTAAGTTGTATTATTGAAAAGTTGAAGTGTTTAGGAACCACAGCATCTCAGAGCATGTAAAGTTAAAGAGCGGGGTTGCGAGTGCTGAGGTGCATAGTGCATAAAAGTCACCAGAGCTTTGCTGACTCAATAACTGCAGAGTTTCAAATCTCCTCTGGCTTTAACTCCAGCCCAAAAATGGTGTAGCTTGGCAAGACTTTCCATGGCCGTACAGCTCCTGTAGGTGAAATGTGTAGGTGTCCCAGTACATTTGTCAATATAGTTTACAAAAACAAAGTACAGTTGACCTGACAGCTGCACTTGCTGCAGCTTGAGAAGACATCTGCAAATTTTAAAAGCAAGATAATTCAGAAAAAAGCTTTATTATTTGACACCACGGGGAAATGTAGATCCTGTTTGTTTCAGCGTGTTTCTACTTTTGGTTTACAGCTCACTTCAAGTTGCAGTTCATTTAGCTCTCAGGGCCACTGTAGAAAATAGTTTGACAATGAGGATTAATCAGTGGCTTTGGTAAAAGTAATGCAAACTCAAGTAACCTTGCCTGGGGCTCCTAATATGCAGACTTTCCCAAATTTAATAAACCGCCTTTGTGAAACATTTTAAAAGCTGCTGAGCAAGTTGGCAAAAGCAGAGATTTACACAAATTGTGTTCATCCCTACAATTTACTCAACTTTGATAGAAATGAATACTTGAATACTATAATTGTGTATAAAAATGTTTTTTTACAGCTTGATGTGATCTGCATGGTTTTATGGCAGTCAGTGGTAAAAGGTGACGATTTCTTAACACATTATTGGTCCTCTTTGAAATGAAACAGTCTGTTCTCGAAGAGTCATGAATGCTATTCATTATAAATGAAACGCCTCACTCTACAAAACAGCACCATGGCCACTGAACTTAAGGTGGAAAATGTGTTTTGCCTTTAAAGGATGATTAAAAACTAAGCGAGACGAGTAGGAAGTCTAACATGGCAGCAGAATCGGATAGCAAAGAGTTCTGATTACAGACGCCACAAACTGAGATCCTGCCTTTACTAAATTACTGTGGAACTCGTTCAATTTGTATTCTTGTAATTGAAATTAACCCAGTGAAAAGGTGAGAGAAAGGAATAATGTGATAAGGAATAATGTGAGCAGTGTTAAAATGTGAAAGAAAATACAGGCTAGAAAGGGGAAAAAGTTCTTTGATTAAAGTCTCACTTGTTACTTAAAAACAAGGATGAGGAACACTTTTGTACTGTTTTAGAACAAATTAGAAACCAGAGAATTGTTTGAAGCTCTGTCAAGGGAGGAAATAATGTTGATAATCCACCTTTTTAAAATATTGTAGCAGAGTTAGTGAGCCAAGTGGGGCTTAGCAAAACCACTGAAATATGAACATTGCAGAGGCACACAGTTCTCGAGACTTGAAGGGCATTCAAAGCTCTTTTGATGTTGGTTCTCACGACCATGACGGATAGCACTGCATTGTGGGCTTTACTTTCAAAAACGTTTAGATTTTGTGGCTTAAGAAACAAACAAAAAAAAAAAACAAAACATTCCTCTGATATTGGTTTAATTACTTTAAAATAAAAACAGGAAGGAAAAAAAGATTTGCATAGTACTACAAATCAGAAAATACTGTCAACATATTTTATTGTCATTTTTTTAGGGCTAGAACCGTCTAGATACTTGTGACACTTGGAGGCAAAATTCACTTTAAACCATTCAAAAATAAAAACATTATGCACAGTTGTGGTAGATTTGTTCCATGCTAACTTTACCTGGTAAAGTTTACCCCGAATTTGATTTCTGTGTAGTTTTCTGAATTGTTGAAGGCTGTAGCCATTTATATTTATTTTTTATATTATATATATTTTTGGAGGCTGACTAACAGCCTTAATTGCAGTACTGCAGCCTTCTAGTGGTAGACTTTAAAACTAAAAAAAAAATAATAATTTAATGGCTATTTAAATATTTGTATTAACTTCATCCGTAGTATAAATCTAGAGGTGATACATGAACAATCCCCTGTACAGTATAAGGAATGTGTAATAGAGAGAGGAAATGTGTGTAGAAAGCTTTTTTAAGAAAACAGCCTTCATAGTACATTTTCTATTAAAGAATTCTATACATTTCAATTGAAAAACATTATTTACAAGTAAAAGCTGTTGAAAGTTTTCTGAAATCATATGAACTATAATGTTATCAAACATACAGTCATTTGCATGAATGTCCAGATAGACAAATACAGACAAGTATGACCCAAGTCACAAAGTTTCCTTACCTTCACGGCAGCAATACGGTCACCAGCAGCTCATCTGTGATGCTAAATTAGTGCTCCTGCTTTAAGAGCCATTACAAGTAGCTGCCTTGTTTCTTTCTCTGCAGATCTTCAGCGAATGAAAGATGCAATCCATAATAGATTGTGAGGCCCAATGAGCCCTAGAGATCGAATATATCTTTAAACTCTAAGATGTTTTATTGATCGGAGCAAGTCAATGTTCACCTTTTCTACGCAAACGGGATCGCAATTACACTTTATAGCACCACAATTTCAGGCACAGCAATATGAGCAAGTTTCTACAACTAAACTTTTATGAGCACACGGCTTGTTTTATGAAACGAGAGGAGGGAGAAAATGTCAGGGAGAGAACTAGTGAATAAGAGAGGAAGTGAAGTGAATCTTTGCTGTGCTTACTAACCTATAGCTCTAATTGCCCTTTTAACATGGTGAGAGGCTTTATTGAAAGGAGATGGAATATGTCAATTCACTAAAAATGTGCAAGAGAGAACATTACACTTTTAATAGGACTTTTCATATTACAATACCTCGGCAGAAGAATGGCTGTGCCAATTTCATAATTACATTGTTTCAGCTCATTAAATGTATGATTATTCCATGAAGAGAGATTAGAGAAGGGGATACGACCTGACAAAGCTTTTGTCTCTCATTGGGCAGCCAAGCATGCTGCTGAATTATGCCCTTTGGAAGACATTTTCTATATGAAATGTCTATATATGGAAATTGTGTTACAACAGCAGTGGCAGAATCTTGATCCTCATTTCATTTAAAGGTTGTCTCCGGGTTTGAACATGTTTCAGAGCACTTATTATTTTCATTAGTATTCAAGGTTTTCAGTACACACTTAAACAAATCATGAATTCATAGAAAAGATAATGATTGACCTCTATGGCTTTCTTTTGCTCATTGACGCTATCTCATTTCATTTAGGGTATTTTCTCCCATTAAGTTCATATTTCTTACCTATTGATTGATTGGATGAGTTGAAAGTGTCACTTTGAGGCCCCCGGCTTCAGCATGCTCGATATTGGACTGACAGTGTGGGAAATCCTGCCAATCAAAATCTGAATTCTTCCACCTTCAAGTGATTTTTGAATGTCTTTCATGGTCTCCATCACTGCTTAGTTGTGTCAAAGGTCTATATGAACACAGCAAACCAGCTGAACATGGGTTATGCCAAGATAATGAGTGTTATTTACTTCACCTGTGAGTGGTTTAAATCTTGTGTCTAAAACACTTTATAAAAGATCCATGTGGTGTTCAAGAAAAATGAAGCCAATTTAGAGGCATCTAAAACCTGGTGTGTTTCTAATCCAGAACAGCAAGCAAGGAAACCCAATATTAGTTTAAATTTGAATTCTTCATCACTTCAAATCCCTGCATTTTCACTGACACTCTGTGGTCTCTGGTCTCACTGTTAGTTTCCTTCTGTGTGCATGGTTCTCTAAAGTACATAAAAGGGTCCTTTAAATTAAGTGCTTTGTAGTAAGTTTTTGAAACAGTTTTGATAAAATAAGACAACATATTCTTGGATCATATTAATTCAAAAAACATTTTTTAACCCCTCTATCGATCCCTATTTCCTCCTTTGGCTTTTCTCATGCATCTTCCAAATTAATAATAATAATAATAATAATAATAATAATAATGGATACTTTATTGATCCCCATGGGGAAATTACTTGTTTTTCTCTGCATTTGACCCATTCACTCAGTGAAGCAGTGGGCAGCCCACTAAGCAGGCGCCCGGGGAGCAGTGTGTAGGGACGGTACCTTGCTCAGGGGTACCTCAGGGTAGCCGTTAAGTGGATTCGAACCGCCGACCTTCCGATCATGGGGCGACCACTTTACCTACTGAGCTTCAAAGCCTCAGTCACACAGGCCTAGAGACCAGTCTGCAGCCCCCTGCCAACTTCTGGTCACTAGGGAAAAACGTGTAGTCCCCTACTGGTTGATGAAGTTGGAGGTTCATGAGTGAAACTGGTCACAAAGAGGCAATCTGCTCACGACCAAAGGCATCACAATGTGGTTTTTGGTGCAATACTGAAATACAGTATATTTCACATAGGGACAACAAGCAACATCCAGCCACTCAACGCTTGTAACTGGTTTGGGGTGAACCGTGGCCAAATTGTCACCAGTTGGTCTCTAGGCTTCTGTGACTGGGGCCCTAACATTTACCATTTGGACATTTGCTGAAAAAAAATCTGGAGCACAAATTCAGTCTACCCTAACTTCCCTTTGAACCAAGGAAGCCTGGTGTGCTCCGCATACACATGTAAATTATAAACCTTTACCTTGAAGAGAATATGTCTTGATATTGGAGCTGCATATTTAATAATTTAACTTTAATTTAATTTAACTGTTTGGAGATTCAGCTGATGTTTGTATGTAGAAGCTATAATAGACTGTAGTGCTGGCATGCAGCACTGAACGCCAAATGCTTAACCTTTGCAATCTATAGAAGAACCTTTAAGCAATCAATGAAAGATACTTTTGGAGTCGCAAAGATGAGACAGCACTGAGACTACTTGGTGAGAATGGCTATAGTCTTAAAATGCTGCAAAATACAAAACTGCTATAGCTCCCTTTAGCCCCAAAATGCAGACCTTAAAACCCAGCTGGCTATCTTGGATCACACTGAGACTGCTGGTAAAACTTCATCAACGCCACAGCACTCCAAACCTGCTGGATACAAGATCAGTTTACGACACATTTTCCTGAGTTTTATCATCCTGAAGACAGGTGGAGGTTGACAGTGAAAGCACTGCAGCGGCATTGCGTCATGGAGAGGAAAATAAATAAATAAAACCAGACACAACTTTTCAACAACCAAAGCATTGAAAACACTGAGGGGAGATAGGGGCTCTAAAATCTGATGCAACACCTTTTCATCTTATAAGACTGGACATGTTAAACCCAAATGTCAGGAGAGATTTGTAGCAGATCTATTGCTGGATTGACCCTCGACTTTTCAGATCAATTTTGGCTTTGTAGAATCCATCAGTATGAATTACACACACACACACACACACACACACACACACACACACACACTTGTGTGTTGTGTTTCCGTCAGTTCAAAGTTTGTTACATTATCTTGCATTAACATCTTGGAAGTTTACAATAACCTGAAACATAGCCGTGACCATTACCATAAACTTTAATGCGCCTTTAAATGTAACTGTTTACTTTGTGAAATCTTGCAAACACACACACACACAGACTGTGTTCAAGGCTCATTAGAAATTTTCAGTCATATTAAACGATAATTAAGACAGACAGATTGCAATGAACCTGTGCTTTGTTACTCACTCACATGTAAGTGGTCTCTTGCTCTCTCTTACTCACGCACACACACATATCTGCCACATGGGCACATTTTCATACAGGAACACAGCGCACACACACAGCTAACATGTCCCTTCGTGAGGACCTGTGCTTTGAATCACCTTTTCTCAGCTTACATCAGATGCTTTACAGTAGTTCAGTTCATGACAGAACATCCACCTTTGGTTCACCCCTCTCCAACTTCTAGTTCCTCTACCTGTGCTACTCTGGTAATTAATTTCTGTGTGTGTGTGTGTGTGTGTGTGTGTGTGTGTGTGTGTGTGTGTGTGTGTGTGTGTGTGTGTGTGTGTGTGTGTGTGTGCTTTCACTGTCAACCTCCACCTGTCTTCAGGATGATAAAACTCAGGAAAATGTGTCGTAAACTGATCTTGTATCCAGCAGGTTTGGAGTGCTGTGGCGTTGATGAAGTTTTACCAGCAGTCTCAGTGTGATCCAAGATAGCCAGCTGGGTTATAAGGTCTGCATTTTGGGGCTAAAGGGAGCTATAGCAGTTTTGTATTTTGCAGCATTTTAAGACTATAGCCATTCTCACCAAGTAGTCTCAGTGCTGTGAGGTTATGTCTCATCTTTGCGACTCCAAAAGTATCTTTCATTGATTGCTTAAAGGTTCTTCTATAGATTGCAAAGGTTAAGCATTTGGCGTTCAGTGCTGCATGCCAGCACTACAGTCTATTATAGCTTCTACATACAAACATCAGCTGAATCTCCAAACAGTTAAATTAAATTAAAGTTAAATTATTAAATATGCAGCTCCAATATCAAGACATATTCTCTTCAAGGTAAAGGTTTATAATTTACATGTGTATGCGGTGTGTGTGTGTGTGTGTGTGTGTGTGTGTGTGTGTGTGTGTGTGTGTGTGTCTAACAAAGTATTTCATTATGTGCCGAACCCCTTATTCTCTAGTGTGTCTGGCCGAATGTCTCAGTGGTGTTTTGGTATTCAAAAGAGGGTCTTTGTCAGGTAGCTCCATCTTCTTCAAGGGCACCAGCTGCTCCACAGAAAGGCCATGAGAAATTTCTTCTTTATTGTGAAGTAGGCAGTCTCCAAGGAAAATGGAGCAGGAGACAGTCAAAGCTGGCACCTGCTTAAAAGATGACCACAATGCAAGACCAGCAACCTGTTTCTGTTTCCAGGGTCTCGATCCTCAAAGCATCTAGTTTATTGGTGATGCACACACAGTCTCCTTTGACGCTGCCAAATTGACTTCCTGGCCGCAGCACTCCTGATGGAAATAGCAACAAAATAGGAATGGTGTTGGTGTAAATCACAAGCCTGTTAACCAGTTAACCACAGTTCATGCCCCATTGGTGGGGTTGTATTTTGCACTAAAATGGACAGAAGTCTGTGAAATGCACTGCATTACACACTTTCAAACTTTCCTTATAATATATACCAGCACACCCTCCTAATTTAAGTTGCAAAATATTTCATTTGTCTCCCTGTATCACTGCCTGCTGTTTTGAAGCCTCCACTACCACAGAAGTTACCTGCACAAATAATCCCTGGGAAGGTATATTTATTCATCACTCCCCATCTTTGATATATAATAAACCTGGAGCCCAGACAGCACACCTGACCCTGTAATGAATCATTTTCAACATGAGCAGTCTGACTTAATTAAGTTGAGGGTTAGGGATTTTATGACCTGAGAATAATAGATAAGTAGATAAATAGATATTATTAATATGTTGCATAAATCTGTTTGTTTTAAAAAAAGATTTTTCTTTAAAAAGTTAAAAATGAAACCTCATTTGATCATGCAAGAGGAAATTATTATGAATCAGGTCGGCACAGCCAGGTTTAGAATGTGACTTAGAGCTCTCCAACTGATCAATCAGTGCACTCTGATATTTAAATGACATTTTAACATGAAGTGCTACAGCTGGAATGAAAACATTGCGAAATGGCTTCAAAAATATTCTTTGTGTAGTTGTGAAGAGGCAGAGAAGTTGTTTAGAAGACGGCCTTGTTGGTTTAGCTGGCTAAATGCCATTTGACAGGTGTTTTGAATGCAATTTTTACCACACCGCAAATATTCTGAATAAGCTGTATTGCTTTTCTTTGTGCTTTTCTTCTCTCCATTTTTTCTCATTGTGCTTCCACCTTTGCTTCTTCTTTTTCTTTTCTTTTTCTTTTTTACATTTCCTCTACACATCTAATCTATTCAACACCTTCTTTCTTTTCTATTTGACCAGGTGGACTTTGCCTTCACTGTATGGCAAAGTTTTCCCGAGCGTATTGTTGGTTATCCAGCAAGGAGCCACTACTGGGATAGTTCCAGATCACGCTGGGGCTACACTTCCAAGTGGACCAATGAGTACTCCATGGTCCTTACAGGAGCAGCTTTTTACCACAGGTACAAATCCACAGGATTTCTTGCTTGTCGGTGAAGTTGTATTGACGTGAATGGCAGAAGAGTGGCACAGAAAGATGGCACATGGCATCGTCTGTGATGCAGACAGTGTGTCAGTGCATGAAGGTGACATTATCAACTTATTAGTCAGCATGCCTTCCCGCCCTCACCTGTAGCTACAAGCATTATGTCGTGATTTAATGAGTAAGATTACAGATAAAAGCGGCAGAAATAACCTCTCAGAACAGTCTCTGGGTTTTCTCTTAGATAGGGTTCGAACCTCGGCCGTTTGGGAGGAGTAGAGGCACTGCTCCTGTGGATTAAAATAAAAATGTTTCTTGAGCTTATTTAAGAGAGGCTGTAATTGTATTCTTGCTACCACTGGATAGCTGCAAGTTGTGTTAAGAAGTCTTGAATTCTACTCCCCAAAAAATCCCCCAAAATCTCAAAGATTCTAGTTTTAGAATTAGAGTTTTGGTCTTATTATAGGCCATGTATATAAAGGGTAACAACACCCTTCAGTACATGGTGAACTTATGATTGCCTCCAATCATGGTTTGTACCTAGGACATATAGGCCCTGACATGGAATAATTACATTCCTATAGGATAAATGCCCTGCAGCACAAATAGTTTCTGCAGATCTTTGGATCAAGATAAGTAAATAATTAAGTAATCTGCTTTTTTCTGCATTTCAAAATTTTAGAGCCTGCAGCCGTGAAGTGTTGATGTCATACTCCTGTTTTTGTGTTTGTTATGGTTTACATTCTAGTTCTGTATTGGTATCTCTAGAGTTCAGTCTTCCTTAGTCTCATCTCTTTGACTTTCAGCCTTCACAGTCATGTACCCATGTCTGTCTGTTTTCTCCCCAGTCCCTGTGTCAAGCCCATGTGTCTTAGTGTTGGTCACAGTGTTTGATGGTCTTCTGTTTTCATGTGTATTATGTTCAGTTTTGCTTCCCCTGTCTCGTCGGTCAGTTTAGTCAGCTGTGTTATCCTCCTTGTCTTATTGTCTGTGTTTTCCTCTGTTCTCTGTTGCGTTTTCCCTCATTGTAGGTGGTGGTTCTGTCTGTCTGGATGGTTTTTGCCTTTTGTTTTTGTTGCCCAATGCTTAGATGTTTAGTTCAGTTCTGTGTTGTGGTTTTTGGGTCCACAACTCTGCCGGCCTCACACCTACACCTGTGGATATGACAGAAGAACGGGACCAAATAATGGACCAAGCAGACTCAGCCCTGAAAGAATGTGGGCTGGCTCTAACACGGATGAACAGTCTTTTGATTCACATCTCCTAAGTCATGGGCATAAGGATGAAATTCGTTGGACTTAACACCACTGATGCGATTATCCAGAGGAACCCTCTGCTCCTCCAGCTTCCCCGGTCTCCGGAGATGGTCTGTGCTCTCACCGAGGCTAAAGAAGAACTGCAAAAACTGCTCTCTTCATGCTTTCCTCCTTCTGTTGTCACGTCAGCAGCACATGAATACCTCCTCATCCTTCAACAGCTGACAAATTCCTACTCGACGCTGACTGGAATGATAACTGCAAAACTCTGTGGCCATTTGCTAGGTGCTCAGCCAAGCAGCGGCAGTCTCCTGCATCTGCTGGGTGCTAGGCCAAGCAGCGCCATCTAGAGCATAGAGCCTGCTGCGTACTCCCAGCCTGAGCAACCAGAGCGCGCTGTGTGCAATGCGGGGCCCCAGTCCTCATCAGAAGTCTCTGCACCGTCTGGGTCCGAGGCTTCCACACCATGGCAGTATATGGCTCGCCACTGACGCTGGCCACCTGCCAAGCTGTTTAGGGGTCTACATCTCCATTGTTCCTAGCCTCCAGTCCTGTCGCCCCAGGGTCTCCGCCCACCACACCATCGCCAGACTCCAGTCCTATTGCAGTGGGTCTCTGCTACCATCACCTCCAGACCTTCATCGTCTCCACTGCCAGCCTCAGCCACTGAGTTTTGCCCTGAGGTCTGGTTGACCCCCTGAACTGTGTTTTGTCTTTTGGAATCTTAGTCTCAGTGTTTGTACTTCCTGTTTTATTTTGATAGTCTTCTGTTTATATATATGTATTATGTTCACTGTTCTGTTCTCTGTTGCGCTCTCCCTCATCGTAGGTGGTGGTTCTGTCTGTGTTTCCTCTCATGATTGAGTCAGTTTATTTTTATGGTTGTGACTGTTCAGTTGGGTTTTTTACCTTTTGTTTTTGTTGCCTGTTTTTCCAGCATTAAAGCTGTGTTTTTTAGTTCAGTTCTGTGTTGCCAAGTCCTGCTTTTTTTGGGTCCACAACTCTGCCTGCCACACACCTACACCTGCGGATATGACAGTTGACTTGTTTTTCTTCTTGTGTTGTGCTGCAAAGGACCTTCATATTTTAGAGTATATATAAAAAAAATCATATAGAGGATGCACCAAGAAAACTTGGAGATATGACTCATGATTTTCTTTTAAAGTTCACACACACACACAACTCTACCTACTTGTCTGTTCAAAGAAAAAACCTTTAAAGCTATTGCTGAGACTTGCCCCAGCATTTTTAGAGAGGTTATATTTATATCTTAAGTTTGGATGACTCATGTAATGATCGTTAAACAAAATATATATAAAATGTTAAAAAAAAAAGCATTTTTAAATATTTTTTTATTAGTCAGTATTGTCTATGCACATAGCCACTGTAAATTTAATGCTGCTATATTTTATGTTAGCAGTGGTGCTAATGTATAAGCACTCATTAAAAGCAATTACGTAAAGACATAAACTGCAGTCCAGCTTCTCTTTTAGTGCTGCAGTCAGTTTGTCTCATGGTGCAGATGTTCTGCATATCATTCCACCAGCTTCCCAGAAATACTTATCCCATCTCTAAGATGCAAACCACATTAAAATTCATCTTTAGGAAAAGGGATAATATAATCTTTCTCCACCTCTGTTATATCATGAAACAATTGTCAAAAATGCAATGCTAGGGCTAAAATAAAAAATGGTAAACTCAAGTATTAAGCAGAGCGGTAAATTGAATGGAGAAGAGTGATGCTCTCCAAAGGGATTAAAGGCATCTTGTCATGCAGATAAACAGCTCTCTTGTTGTTCTATTGTTAGGATGCTCAATGCACCTCTTCAGTTATTTTTGTTATTTAGACTGTCAAATGGAAATGTAAGGTAGAAAAAAATGTGCCAAAAGGAACATTGTAAAGTGTGTGTGTGTGTATGCATTTGTGTGTAAGAGCGAGGGGCGGGAGACCTTGTCAGGGAGGTAACCACTGACAGTGATCTAGTGCTCCCATGCTGCTGAGAGTGCAACACTGCAACCAAATAGAACAGAATTGTGGCTTTTAAAATGAAAAATACACCCACATCCTAATCCCTAATCTGCCCTTTTCCTTTATGCATCAGATACTATCACTACTTGTTCACTCACTACATACCGGCTAGCCTGCTGACAATGGTGGACCGCATGGCTAATTGTGAAGACATCCTGATGAACTTCCTCGTTTCGGCCGTGACCAAGCAACCTCCAATCAAAGTCACACAGAAGAAGCAGTACAAGGAAACCATGATGACCCAGGTTGGACAGAGTTTTACTTTTATCGATACACTTAGACTGTATACTTGTTCACTGTCTCCTATAGAATGTATCTGCCTCCGTCTCTGCCACAGACAGGCTCAGATTTTTACTCTGCGTAACTATAGCTGCTTTGACATTATCCTGTCTTGCTTTTATGGCTACAGAGGCCAAGTCAAAAAATTACCCCTACTATGTCTGAATTTGTCCAGTGTTCTCAGAATGGCATTTTTCCTCAGTTAAAGTAGTCATCACAAGTACAATAGTGTGCAATGTTCAGTCTACAGACAGGTGTTTATGCCGCAACCTTATCATGTCCTTTCCCACAATGGTAGTCTGTAAAAGCTTTGTGAAGTGTGGCATATAACTTTGCAGATGCAATACAAAAACTCTGAATCATTGTTTGGCATTCTTAAGGTTAAAGAAAGTGAGACTGAATTCTTTACACCAGTTCTGTAATATGTACCAGCTCCTTACTAGCTGGCTCTCTCCAACTCACATTCATATCACTACTCAACCTCTTTGAGATTTCTGTTCGTGGTTAGTGGTTGCTGGGGATTCCTGGGGATTCCTGGTTGTCTTTGAAATTAATTGCTAAAGCCCCAGTCACACAGGCCTACACACATACCCCTTGCAAACATCAAAAAGCGTGAGTGGTTAGTGAGTGGTTGAGAGCAGTTGCAGGCATTTCGTGTGCTACACCAAAAACCTCCTTGTGATTGCATACTGTACGGACAAATGTTTGTGCATGTTGGAGGTACACCCCAATCCCATTGTTGTGATTGTGTTGCAATCATTACTGGAAAAAATTTATTATTACACATATTACAAAGAGCACTTCTCTTAAAATCAATGCAGCGTATTTTTATTAATCCCAGGACAAAATAATTAATTACACAAATGATTACATTACTTTTGTGTTTCTCTATAAAAATTATCTGAGATTTAACAATATCAACACACCAACACAAATCCTTATCCTGTTGAAGAGAAACACATTTTCTTTATCTTAGTGTTTAGGTATGAACACAAAGCTGACAACACAAAATAAAGAAAATTAAATTCATGAATGAATGAAATTCATGAAAACCAGCAGCCTGACTGCGCATCCATTTGTTACCTGCTGAAGTTCAAGATCTAGTAGCTGACCTGGGGTCAGCATTCGCTCAGCTTTAACATCACTCGGTGTCCTTGCCTTGGTTAGCTTTAGCATTCTGTCTGTTCAGATACTAGCAAAGAGCCAAAGTTGTTTTAGCAGCACAATGCAGTTATTTCTGTTCAGACTTTGCGATCATATTCTCATTCTTTTCTGCTCAGAAAGCCCAAGAAGAAAGAAACAAAACAAATCCTGGTTTTCCTCACTTTTTCCGACACACGAGGTCTGAAGTACCTGGGACATTTTTACAGGTGTTTGCAGACAAGTCGGTGTATCCTATGTAAACTACAGTCAACCATAGTAACCTGCTAACAACCAGAGTAATCACAAGGACCTTTTGGTGCAGCACCCTCTTTGTGACGTATGTCAACCAGCAACAGCATGCAACCTGCAGCAACCACTCATAGACCAGTCTCCAGTCCTGTGTGATTGGGGCCCTCAACAGCCATCTGAGCCTTTCAGTAGAAAAATAACTTTGAGGCGAAAAAATGTGCAAGGGAATTTGAGTAGTGCTTTATCACATTCCATTTCAACATGGAATGAATCACTTACAAATGTTATTTGGACAATAAAAAGGGAAGAAAACTTTGTCCAAGGTTTAAAAATGCTGGAAGGAGGGTCGGTGTTCAAGAGCTAAGAAAGAAACTCCGTCATCCCACAACCTGATTAAAAAAACTAGTTATATATAGTCTAACTATCCATCATTTCTTTGTAGACATTGTATAATTAGTCACTTGTGCCTTACATAGATGTTTAAGTTTTCATGGTTACATTCAATGAATTTGCAGTTATCCAAAGCTAAAGTGCCTTCCAAGCTTCCCCCTGTTAAAGTCCCCTTTTGGGATAATTTCAGTGTTTGTTAACAAAGTCCAAAATGTATTTCATTCCCCATAAAACATTTGCAAATGCTTCTGTTTGGAGTAGTTTAGCTCTATTAGCACTGTTGCATTAATTGCATTGCATTAATGTGCAAGCAGGGCATGAGAAAAACCAAATGGAGGCTTCTTTTAATTCATTGCTCATGACATTGTTGGTCCATCAAAACATTTTGTACAGTAGCAACACAGTTTAAAGATGATAAAAGTGCTGTGTGTTTATAGACCTCTTTTTAAGGAAAGAAGAAGATAATAAGAGTATTAAAAGAGAAATGGTAGAAATGTTTCAGGCCACATACAGCCCTGACCTTCTCTTTGGGAGATCCCTGTATGTGCATGTGTTTGTGTGAGTGTGTGTGTTCATGGGGCCAGCCCTTTGTCAGGTTCTGATTGATGGTCTGACCACAGGCAGGACGATGACTCAGCAGTATGGACGTAGTGATTAATGTCTTAATTGTGAAAGCAGCACGACAAACCTAGATTTACTCCCCCCTTTTACCCCTCCTTTCCTCACTCGCTCTCTCATTCTTTCTTTTTTTCCTGTGTGCACCCCCACCTCCTCAATCTCACCCATGATTTGTGACTTCGCTTCAAGCAACAGCAGATAGACATTTAACATGGCGTAAGAGGAAAGAGCTGACATCTTGTGGGATACCTGGACCAGAATGTTAAATGAATTAACATTTTTAAGCTGTTTTATTGTACAAGTCATATTGTATTTTAGGCCCAGATCACTTCTGTCACTGGATATTCTTTAGTAGTTCAAAATTTTCTATCTGAAGATAAGTTTCCTCCAGCTTTTACAACCACTCTCAAAGGGCTCTACTAACCCTACAACTGCACTTTCTCGGGTTCATCTGTAGCAGCAACCAGGATGCTCACAACTTGTTGTCTGCAAATACACATTGTTTGCTGGCATTTCAAAATTCTACTGTTAGGCTATGTACTTGGTCAAACAGATGCTCCCTTATCACCTCACTACGAATGTCCCTTCACTAGCTTCCTGTCACATTTAGGTCCCAGTTTAAAATTCTCACTGTGACTATAAAAAGTTATTTGTAGGTCAGATTTCTGCTATAATCTAAAAAACAATCTAAAATGACTGTTTGTTCACTTTTTTCTGCATTAACTGTTTGTTAAGTAATGCACTGTGTGACTGATCAGCAGTAAATTGCCACACTTCCTGCTTGTGGGGTGGAGATTACCTCAGGGATCGGCACTGAACCCCTTTTTTATGCATTGGCGATTAACAGGTTAACAGATGAGGTCATGCAGAGGTCTCCATTAAATATGATGTTTGCAGACGACATTGCATTCTTTTGTGTGAGCAGTGAGTACATGGGCAGAGCCTAGAGAGTTGGAGGTATGCTCTGGATAGAAGAGGAATGAAAGTCAGGAAAAGCAAGACACAACACAAGGCGTAAAAGTAAATATCTAAGGAGTAGAGTTAGTGAAGGTGGATGAACCACTGGGGTCAGCCATTCAAAGCAACGAATAGTGCAAATGAGAGGTGAAGAAGAAAGTGGAGGCAGGTAGGAGTGGGTGGAAACGAGCGTCAGGACAGAAGGATATCAGCAGAAAATGAAGGGGAAGCCTCAGGACGTTAATTTTGTTCATCTAGATATAGCGTTTTTAGGTGGAGAAACCTTTTGTCTCATGCAAGTGATCTGTTCAGTTACGGCGGGACAAGGCTAACTGAAGAAGTCATTTGGATGAGTTTCAAAACATGGCTCCCACTGAAATATAAAGTAACCCACCTTTAATCAGTGAAACATCAAGTTATGCAAATCTTTTTTTCATTTGGAGTTCAATAATGACACAATACATGTATTACTTTAAATTCTGGTAGGACAAAGTGTTGCACAAAGCCACTCTCATCCTCCTACACACACACACTCACAAACTCACACACACTACCTGTGTAACTACTACCACAGAAACAATCACAGATTTTAGAGACCTAAAGTGAAAGTAGAACATCTAGGAAAGAAAACCCAAATTAAAATCCATTTGACGGATTTGTTGCAGTGATGAAAGTTTAAAAATCCAACTTCGGAACAGAGCCTTTCTGAACAATACATCATGTGGCTCTTATCTATGGCTCAATAAGGACAAAAGCTTGCCACAAGTTAAATGTCACAGCTTGATGAAAGAGGGAAATTTGTAGGCAAGTCAATGGGGCTTGGATAGTATAGACAGGCCTGCACAGCTGGAAAGAAAAAAGTGAAGGCTTCTACATTATAGAGCATTGATTACAGTTTAAAAGATGGAAAAATACTTCAGAGCCTAACAAGCCAATTCCATATTTGCTATGATGACAAAGGTTTCGACTTGTGTCTAACAAGTGGTGTGAAGGATACTGATTTGTCTGCGAATGTTAAACAATATGAATATGCTTCAATGTTTCCAGAAAGATAATTGAAAGAAATACTTTCTGAAAATTGAAAAAGAGACAGACACATAGATGCTGGCTAGGTTGTCTGTGAAATAATAGGTGTCTGCTAACTTTTTGCATCAACACTGGATTAGAAGTTGAGGAGATTGAAACAGGAAACAAAGTGATAATGAAGTTTTTTTTCCCCCAAAGTTTCCAACAAAATGTTTCACCTTTTCCAGCTGTTCCACCAACTCCCTTTATGCCATCTGGCCATCT
Source organism: Maylandia zebra (assembly GCF_041146795.1). Classification (NCBI taxonomy): domain Eukaryota; kingdom Metazoa; phylum Chordata; class Actinopteri; order Cichliformes; family Cichlidae; genus Maylandia; species Maylandia zebra. Next base: position 19,647,429 of record NC_135181.1, read on the forward strand.
CTACACAGATTCCCTGCACTAATATATCATTGAAATCCCAGTGAAAATCGACCCACTCATACACTTTGTCTCTAAACCTGTTGGCCCGAGTCAATGTGCGCCTTAGATAAAAGTTTAAAAATGTGTTTTCTTTTTGCTGATTGTGGATTTTTATTACATTATTGCCTGCTGTAGAGCTGAGGTGATTCATCCCTCCTTCTATTTACTCTAATACAGTCCTATTCTCTCACTCTCTCTCTGTTTTCCCATATGAAGGGCTCCAAGGTGTCATCTCGTTGGGCTGACCCGGACCATTTCGCCCAGCGACAGAGTTGCATGAACGCCTTTAGCCACTGGCTAGGTTTCATGCCCTTAGTGCACTCCCAGATGAGGTTGGACCCAGTGTTGTTCAGAGACCAGGTTTCCATCCTGAGGAAGAAGTACAGAGACATTGAGAGGTTGTGAACACACAAGGACACGACAAATCACAGTAGAGGCTGGAGAGCTGTGTGTGTGTCCTGAATGACTGTTTATGAGGCTATAAAGGAAAATTCACACATGCACTAGACATAAAAGTGATAAAACACTGAGGTATCTGCAAGACCTTTAAATGCAAATTTCTATGGGAAAAAAAAAGCTTCTGTACATGTGGTTGGTTACAGTGATCAACTGTGCATAGCTGCCATCTGTGACAATACACATAATATGAATGCATGTAGACACATGCAACAAAGACTTGGACACATTCAAGCTGACCACGTGTACGTATGTGTTGCATGGTTTAAACAAGACAAGACTGTGTTTAAAAAAAAAAAATCAAGTATGTCTACAGTGGAAGTTGACAAACGGCTAAAGAGATTCGAGGTTGTATTCATGAAGTCAGTAATTAAAGAAAAGAGTTTGTGTAGACAAAAAGGAACAAGCTGTTCTTTCTGGCCACATCACAGCTAATGGCCCCAAAACACCCAGAGACGATGGCAGTGCACCTCTTGTATATTACTGTAGATTTGCAGCAGCAGTTCCTGTATGAAGCAAATAAAAAATAAAATAAAGAGATGTTATGTTATAAGGCGAGAGGATTTGTCTCAACTCAGTTCAGTTCTTCCATTCATTTTAAGAAAATTGCATCTTTCTTTGACTACACACTCTCCTTGTTACTCTCCTTGCTGTTTTGCCTGCACATCTATAGTGAAGTAAACAATAACGAGACCATTTATTTTCAACAAGGAACTGACTAACTAATAAAGTATGATTAATGCAATCAATAAAGAAATAAGAACATCAAGAAATGTCAACATCTGTCAAATGTTTAGTAGTGATGTATTAACCTCACTATAAAGATTAGATATCAGTTTTCATAAGATTAGCTACAGCTAATGAATCCACAAAAGCTTATGGGAAGTAAATCTCATCACTTTGCTTTGGCCATAGTAAACAGCAGCAGTGGTAAGGAGTGGGAGGGCAGCAGCTTGGTTCATAAATGCATAGTCTTTTTTACTGTCTCAACCTCAGAATCTACAGACGGCAAATGAGGCAGCAGCTGGTTTTACTGCAAGTCCACCGAATTACATAAAGTATGTAGTGGTGAACTGAAACAGCAATGAAATAAGCAACATCAGCTTTAAAGTGATTATCAAGCCTGGGGTGAATAAAAAGACCTTTATGATACCAGTGAGAAGAATATGCAGTCTGCTCTTTTTAGCTATGTGACGGGGTATAACTTAGTTGGCAGATAACGGCAGCCTGTGGTGTGCGGGCTAGTGGGATTAGTCTTAGCTGAGAGTTGCAACTTGCTGCTGCCAATAAAAAAAGTTTACTTTCAATGTTGCCTGGTAACAGCCGCGACCATAACTGCTCAGTAGCTGCACCTAAAGGCCCATAGTGCAACAAAGTGGGAGACCTTAATGTGGGAATCCTGGTCTAGTGTTGTATGACTCACTGTCTAAACGTAACAACTGCTCTGCTCTGATTAAAAGTCAACCTGTGTACATAAAATCATCATGTTTAAGAAAGCGTAAGAGTAAAATGCTAAAGACATTCTAAAAACTAGTAATAGTAAGTGAATTCATCAAACCCATGTTTTGTGTTGTGTATTTTAACCTGTGCTTTGTCCTCTCTCCCTCCCGTTACCCCTAACCAGTCACTGCAGATGGTCTCCAAGGGGTTCCATCAGTTTAAAGGGAGTTTTTCCTTCTCACTGTCACTAAGCGCTTGTTCAAAGAGGGTAGCTTGATTGTTGGGGTTTTCTCTGTGTTATTGTAAGGTTGTTACCTTACAAAATAAAGAACCTCAAGGTGACTGCTGTTGTGATTTGGTGCTATATAAATTGAATTGAATACAAATAAAGTAATGTTATAGCAGTACAGCAACATACCTTCTAGACTTGTAGTCAAGACCGCCTAATCCAAGACCAAGACAATACCAAGACCAGAGGGTATCGAGACCAAGACAAGACCAAGACAGACCGAGTCCAGACCAAGACAAAGTCGAGACGAGACCGAGACAAAAAAGTCTTTAAACTGCAGCCAGATGCTGCTTCGTTTACAGGTGTCAGGCATATTTATGTGTTTTTGTGATGCACTCGCACAGCCCTCCTCACCGCTGTCTACTGCCTCACTCACTTACTGAGAGGACAGACACACGCTCCACTTGACTGTCGCGTCTCTCACCCTCTCTGTTTTTCACATAATGATATTATCCTATATCCTCGCATGCGATTGACCACAATATGGAGCGATTGAAGCATAGCTGAGCCACTGTGTGAGAGCTGAGCAGCGAAAGGAAATTAAGTGAGGAGCCGGCTCTCGCTCAATGGGAGTCGGCTCTTCTGATTCACTACAAAGCACTCTCTAAGCACGGCTCTTAGAGCTGATGCTTTTGCTCATGACACATTATCGAATGTTACGTTGTGTGCCGTGGATACTGTTGACTCCAAATCTCCCGACCACTATGTCGATCTGAGACAGCAAGACCGAGACAGCGAGACCAAGACAAGACCAAGGGACCCGAGACCATAACAGTTTGCCTACCAACCTGGCATTGGAGCGGATGATGCCGTCATTCACCTCCTACATTGTTCCCTCGCTCACCTGGAGACCGCTGGAAGCACTGTGAGAATCATGTTCTTTGATTTCTCCGGTTCGAGCCCCGGCTTGGACAGTCTCAGTCGTTGTGTCCTTGGGCAAGACACTTCACCTGTTGCCTACTGGTGGTGGTCAGAGGGCCCGGTGGCGCCAGTGTTCGGCAGCCTCACCTCTGTCAGTGCGCCCCAGGGTGGCTGTGGCTACAATGTAGCTTGCCATCACCAGTGTGTGAATGTGTGCGTGAATGGGTGGATGACTGGATATGTAAAGCGCTTTGGGGTCCTTAGGGACTAGTAAAGCGCTATATAAATACAGGCCATTTACCATTTACCATTCTCCAGTGCCTTCAACACTATTCTTCCCTCGGTTCTGAAGGACAAGCTGGAGAACTCTGGAGTGGACCATCACCTCACTACCTGGATTTTGGACTACAGTATGTGAGAACTCAGGGCTGTGTGTCGGACAGGGTCGTCTGCAGTACGGGGGCCCCACAGGGAACGGTTCTGGCTCCGTTCCTCTTCACCATCTACACTGCAGACTTCTCCCACAACTCCACCCAGTGCTTCCTGCAGAAGTTCTCTGATGACTCTGCAATAGTCGGCCTCATCACTGATGGGGACGACAAGGAGTACAGAAGACTGACTCAAGACTTTGTGGACTGGTGACAGCTGAACTACCTCCAGATCAATGCCAGTAAAACCAAGGAGCTGGTGGTAGACTTCCGCAGGCACAAGCATTCTCCACTGCAACCACTGAACATCCAAGGTATGGACATTCAGGCTGTCGACAGCTACAGGTACCTTGGTGTTCATCTGAACAACAGACTGGACTGGATTCATAACTCAGACGCCCTCTACAGGAAAGGGCAGAGCAGGCTGTACCTGCTGCGGAGACTCAGGTCGTTTGGAGTGGAGGGCCCACTCCTGACGACCTTCTACGACTCTGTGGTGGCTTCTGCTATCTTTTATGGTGTGGTCTGCTGGGGCGGCAGCATCTCTGCCGGGGACAGGAAGAGACTGAACAGGCTGATCCGAAGGGCCAGCTCTGTTCTAGGATGCCCTCTGGATCCAGTGGAGGTGGTGAGTGACAGGAGAATGGTGGCTAAGCTGTCATCCCTGTTGGACAACATCTCCCACCCCATGCAGCAGGCTGTGACAGCACTGAGAAGCTCCTTCAGTGGGAGACTGCGGCACCCACGGTGTGGGACGGAGAGATTTCGCAGGTCTTTCCTCCCCACTGCTGTCAGACTTTAACTTTAAATAAAGACAATAAAGACTTTAACTGATCAAACACACACATCCACACATGTGCAATAACACTAAGTGAAATAATCTGATGAGATTAATGAGATTAAGATGGCGCCGGTGAGGTCGGCTGCCGTCACGACTGCTCCGACCACTTTTTCTTTGTCTTTGTTTTTTAAGTTAGTTTTCAGCGTTTCTAAATCGGCAAAATCATCACCATTGGGTACATTAGGTATGACAGTGACACTCTTGTTTCTATTGGTATACAATGTACTCACAATTCGAAGTTTTTAACTCCGGATCCGAGCTGGCCGAGTGAGATCTCGAGGGAGAACAAAGGGAAGCGGCGGCGGCCTAGAGGGAAGCGAGCCGGCGTCAGGAACAGGCTGAGAGCTCGTGCACACCGCACACCTCTGCCTAGCATCCTGCTCGCCAACGTCCAGTCACTGGAGAACAAGCTTGACGACCTCAGGGCCAGGATAAAGTTCCAGAGAGACATTCGGGACTGCAATCTCCTCTGCTTCACCGAGACATGGCTGAACCCAGCGGTGCCGGACCACGCCATCCAGCCGGCCGAGTTCTTCTCGGTTCACCGCATGGACAGGACACGGGACTCGGGGAAGTCAAGGGGAGGCGGCGTGTGTTTAATGGTGAACAACAACTGGTGCAACAGTGCGAACGTTGTTCCTCTCACACGCTCCTGCACACCAAATCTGGAACTACTGTCCATCATGTGTCGTCCTTTTTATCTACCTCGGGAATTTACATCGGTCATTGTAAGTGCCGTTTATATTCCACCACAAGCGGACACGGTCACCGCCTTATGCGAGCTGCATGAGGCACTCACACAGCACCAGACACAACACCGGGACGCTGCGCTTATTGTGACGGGGGACTTTAATAGCGCCAACCTCAAACGCGCAGCGCCGAACTTTTATCAACACATCACCTGCCCCACCAGGGGTGAAAGGACACTGGACCACTGCTACACTACGGTCAAGGACGGCTACAAGGCACAATCCCGCCCCCCGTTTGGCAAATCTGATCACGCCGCCATCTTCCTCATGCCAAAATACAAACAAAGGCTGAAACAGGAAGTTCCGGTTCAGAGGAAGGTCGCGCGCTGGACGGATCAATCGGTGGCCGCGTTACAGGACGCACTCGATGACGCAGACTGGGGCATGTTCAGAAACAGCTCCGACAATGACGTCAACGTGTTTACGGAAGCGGTTGTGGGATTCATCGGGAAACTAGCGGATGATACCGTGGAGACAAAGACTATCACAACGTTTCCCAACCAGAAGCCGTGGGTGGATAAAACCATCCGCGACGCTCTGAGATCCCGCACCGCTGCCTACAACACGGGACTCATGACGGGGGACATGGACCCGTACAAAGCCGCGTCATATAACGTGCGGAGGGCGGTGAAAGAGGCGAAGCAGCGCTACGGGAGGAAACTAGAGTCACAACTCCAACAGAGTGACTCTAGGAGCCTGTGGCGGGGACTAAGGACAATAACGGACTATAAAGCACCAACAACCGGTATGACGAACGCGGCCGTGACTCTGGCAGACGAGCTGAACACTTTCTATGCTCGCTTCGAGGCTGCAGCTAAGGTCTCCAACAATGCTAGTGTTAGCGGCGCTAACGGCTGCAGACAGGAAGATACTGCCAGCACCGGAAACGTGCTCGTCATCTCCGAGCATGAAGTAAGGAGAGCCTTCAAGAGAGTGAACACCAGGAAAGCAGCAGGACCAGACGGCATCCCAGGTCGTATCCTAAGAGACTGCGCATACCAGCTAGCTCCTGTGTTCACTGAGATATTCAACATCTCTTTATCTCAGTCGGTGATCCCCACATGCTTCAAAGAGTCCATCATTGTTCCTGTCCCGAAGAAACCCCACCCTGCTTCTCTCAATGACTATCGCCCTGTAGCCCTCACCTCAGTAGTGATGAAGTGCTTTGAACGCCTGGTCAGAGACTACATCATTTCTTCACTACCAGACACACTGGACCCACTACAGTTCGCTTACCGTCCAAATCGTTCCACAGACGATGCCATCTCTCATCTCCTCCACACATCACTCACTCACTTGGACACTAGAAGGGGGAATTATGTTAAAATGCTCTTCATAGACTACAGCTCTGCATTTAACACCATAATTCCCTCCACACTCACCACCAAGCTGGAGCATCTGGGACTCAGCTCATCTATGTGTCAGTGGATCTCCAACTTCCTAACTGGCAGACCACAGGCAGTAAGGATGGGCGGACATGTCTCAGCCTCCACCACTCTCAGCACTGGAGCCCCCCAGGGGTGTGTTCTGAGCCCCCTGCTGTACTCTTTGTACACATATGACTGTGTGGCCACTACCAGCTCCACCACCATCATCAAGTTTGCTGACGACACCGTCGTGGTGGGCCTGATCTCTGATAACAACGAGACGGCCTACCTGAAGGAGATTAGGAATCTGGAGAACTGGTGCCAGAGGAACAACCTCCTTCTAAACGTCAGTAAGACAAAGGAGCTGATAGTGGACTTCAGCACTAAGCAGGAGAGGAACTACCAGACCCCCGTCATCAACGAGTGCCCAGTGGAGAGAGTGGACAGCTTCAAATACCTCGGAGTTCACATCACGCAGGACCTGTCATGGTCCTGTCACATCAACACCGTGGTGAAAAAGGCCCGACAGCGTCTCTACCACCTCAGACGCTTGAGAGACTTCCAACTGCCCTCCAAGGTGCTCAGGAACTTTTACTCGTGCACCATAGAGAGCATCCTGGCGGGAAACATCTTAACCTGGTTCGGGAACAGCACCATGCAGGACAGACGAGCTCTACAGAGGGTTGTGCGGTCAGCTGAGCGCACCATCCGCTCCGAGCTCCCTGACCTGCACTCAATCTACAGCAGGCGGTGCTGGACCAAGGCCAGGAAGATGGTGAAGGACCTCAGCCATCCCAACAACAGACTGTTCTCTCTGTTGAGGTCAGGAAAGCGATTCCGCTCCCTGAAGACCAACACAGAGAGACTGAGGAGGAGCTTCTTCCCGCAGGCGATACGGTCTCTCAATCACACCACCACACAGTACTGACCCACACATATGGTTCTTACACACACACTGGACTTTCTGGACATTGTTTTTGCACAACACATTTGTCACTATATTCTTCATTTCCAGTTAATACTTGTACAGCTGCTGTTATTGTGTATTTATTTATTTATATTTAGATTTCTTCATACATTCTTATATAGTTCTATATTGTGTATTGTGTATTTTGTTGTACAGTTATTTTATTTTCAACTTTAATTTATATATTTTATCTTATTCTTCCCAGTTAAATTTACCCTTCATTCTAATTTGTGTTGTACAGTTATTTCATTTTTAACCTTAATTTATATTTTATTCCTTCCTAGTTAAATTTACCCTTTTTAATTTTTCATATTTATTTCCTATCTTATTCATAGCCTTTCCTTTTTTTGTTTTCTTTAGGTCACGAGTAGTTGTCCAAGCATTTCACTACATATCGTACTGTGTATGACTGTGTACGTGACAAATAAAATTTGAATTTGAATTTAATCTTTTCTGGCATCGTTGTATTTTTACTCAGTTGTATATAGCATTTGTATTCTATTTTTATCTTATTGTATATTTTATTCTATTTTATTCTACTGTATATAGTATTTTATTTTATTCTATTCTCTACCGTTGTGTACTGTATTTATTCTTATTGTATTCTAATTTTAGCTTCATAAATTTTGCACTGTCCACTTCCTGCTGTGACAAAACAAATTTCCCACGTGTGGGGCTAATAAAGGTTATCTTATCTTATCTTACCAAGACAAGACCAAGTAAAAGTGGTCTTGAGACCAAGACCGGTCTTGAATGGTAAATGATAAATGGCCTGTATTTGTATAGCGCTTTTACTAGTCCCACCTAGGGACCCCAAAGCGCTTTACACACCCAGTCATCCACCCATTCACACACACATTCACACACTGGTGGAGGCAAGCTACAGTTGTAGCCACAGCTGCCCTGGGGCAGACTGACAGAAGCGAGGCTGCCATATCGCCTGGCCAACACCAGTAGGCGGTAGATGAAGTGTCTTGCCCAAGGACACAACGACCGAGACCGTCCGAGCCGGGGCTCGAACCGGCAACCTTCCGATTACAAGGCGAACTCCCAACTCTTGAGCCACGATCGGGCGACACGGGCGGTTGCCCGGGGCAGCATCGTGGTGGGGGGCAGCATCATGGGCATCGGCAAAAAAAAAAACTGCTCGTACTCATGCTTCCCCGACGTCATGCCAGCGCATATTGGGAATGGCATAGGCACCAATCGGTTTTCTATCACCCATTTGCTGGGAGTAAGGGTGCCCTCCGTTTGCGAGGTGCGCCTGCTGCTTGCAGCACAGGAAGGAGAGGGCGTGGCGATGGGGGGATTCTCTGGCTGGCTGAAGCGGCGTCTAATAACCAACTCGCAAAATAAAACAAAATAAAAACAAAACAACAAACACGAAAACACCAGACATTATGATACAGAATTTGCGCCGATGTTTTTTCAAAATTCTATACGCGAAAAGTGAGCGTGAGGTAAATCCAAGTCCATTATATATTCATGATTTGAATCCTGGTTTGTGTGAAATCCCAGAAATACACCTTAGACAAAGTGAATCTGTGAACTAGGGTGTAGGTCTATTAGGTTATGTTGTGGTGATCCTCGAGTTGGTGGATTTGTGTTCATACTGGAGTGAAAAATTAAAACCAATAGAAGATGGACAAGAAAAGTTCAAAGCCATCAGGTGCTCAGTTTAGAAAAGAAGAGGAGGAGAAATGAGCAAAAGATACAGGTAAGCTGATGTGTCATTGGATAATGGCAGGTCACCCTGAAACAATCAGAATCAGAATACTTTATTAATCCCTTAGGAAATTATGTGGGTTACAGTTGCTCCAAAAAGAAATGGTAAAAATAGTAACAGTAACAGACTAAACTCCAAACAATACATTAGATTACAGATTTTAATATTAATTAGTCATTGTCAATTGTTGATTTGTCCTGTTCTCATTGTATGACGAATTATGATGGCTGTTTGGTAGTCGTTTGCATACAACGCATACTCTCTCTCTCTTCGTGTGTGTGTGTGTGTGTGTGTGTTTCTCTGGTAAAATTCAGTCTGGTTCCGGCAACAGTTTTATGTTAATGTACAATCCTTAATATGTTTTATGTGTGTGGGGCACCAGAGGGAGTGTTCGCCCGGGGCGCCAAAAAGGCTAGGACCGCCACTGGTTACATGACACGTGTGTATAACCTTTCATAAATGTAGCTGTGTGTCATGGTCCGCGGTGGGTGGCTGGGATTTCCGTGAGGCTCCTGAACATACCTGGGATCCGCCCCTGGGCAGGGCCACCTCCTCCAGTTCCTGCAGTTTCTGGATTCACTATGGCTCACGCTCTACTCTCGGACTCAGGATACCAAGCCACCATTCTGGAAATCACTCTGTGTGCCTCGCCTGCCTGCCCTCCTGCCATCACACTCCATCTCTAACCTCCAGATCTCAGGTCAGCCTCTCCACGCCACTCAGCTCACCCTGGATCCCCGTCGCCCTCCTGTCATCGCTCTGTTTCTCCTCCTGTAATATGACTGCTTACTGCCCAGTTCTAGTCTGCATCTCAGGCCCCGTTCCCTCTCTCTAATAATAATAATAATAATAATAATAATGGATTGCATTTATATAGCGCTTTTCGGGAACCCTCAAAACGCTTTACAATACCACTATTCATGCACTCTCACATTCACACACTGGTGGAGGCAGCTACAGTTGTCGCCACAGCTGCCCTGGGGCAGACTGACAGAGGCTGCCATATCGCGCCATCGGCCCCTCTGGCCATCACCAGTAGGCGGTAGGTGAAGTGTCTTGCCCAAGGACACAACGACCGAGACTGTCCGAGCTGGGGCTCGAACCGGCAACCTTCCTTCCAGTTCTGCGTTACCCAGGACATGCCACACCAAGCTCTACGTTTCATTGCTTTTGTCCTTGCCACATTTCCAAACTCTAAGCCTAACCAATACAATATTGTTAAATGCTGTCTCTGTTCTGGGTTTCTGCGCCTGAGTCCAGTTTCGGTTCACGCTACTCGGTCCGGTGACACTGTGTATATGTTCTCTTTTTCTACTTTGTTCAGACAGTTCCCATGACTGCAAGGAGTCTCTAAGCTCATCTTTCCATAAGGCTTCCTCATCCTTTTTGTTACTTTTTATTTCTCTTCCCGTTCGTCTGCTGTTGATTTTCCGCTCTCAACCTTATTCTCCTTCCTCGTCTCAGACACTCGATCTTACTATCTGATTCTCTCTGTGCACAAACATTTCCTTCATCTACCCCCTTCCTTTCTTTTCAACCCAGCCCCTTTGTTCTCTCTCATCTCTAATAACTAGAATCTCTTTATTATCTGAAAGTTATCACAGGTTTTACACTTTTGATCTGATACAAACTAAGATCTCAAAGCACCATGTTTCTTTATTATCCTGCAACATCTTCACATAATGCCTTTTTTTAAATCAAAACTTCCCACACACCAACAGATGATTTGATACTGTAATCAGCTAGAGTTCTTTGAAATGTTGGTGTTATTTCACGGAGAAATGCCATCTGATGTTTAATATTTATATAAAGTTTCTCTTAATTAAAGTAGTGTTGTTCTCTGAGTTACTTTGCAGTTGCATATATAAACATATACACCATATTCACACAAAAATCATGGCAAACTGGTTTCTTGAGCACAACAATGAAATCGGTGTACCGGTACTTAAGTGACCTCCACTGTCAACCGATCTCAGTCTAATAGAGCATCTTGGGGTTATGATTGAACAGGAGATTAACATCATGGATGTTGCTGTAACCTCAGTATGGACCAGAATCTCTAAGGAATGTTTCCAGCATCTTGTTGAATCGATGCTATGAAGACTTATAGCACTGCTGTAAGCAAAGTAGGTCCAGCCCTATAACTATTGATGTTTCCGGTGAGTGTTTTGGTCAAATTACATGAAACACGAGGATTTTTCTTTTTAATTATTTGTTTTCCATTTTATAAAGCTGTAAATTAAATATTTTTGGAGTGTGAGCTGTTGATAAGAATATGTAACTGTCAAGACATCATGTTAGGGTCTGACAATGCTACTGGCACTTTATATCTTCATGATAGGTTACACTTCCATCCAATCCTAATCGTAGCCTTGAAATTCTGTATTTCCATCACAGCTTTGGGCCTCTTATGATGTGTTGTTATGATCCCTCCACACTTCATATATATTTGTGTGCGTGACATTCAAGTAAGAAGCAGACATTATCTTTTATAATGATGGTGTTTAAGAATATTTGAAACCCATAGCAACACACCTACCGTGGCTTATAGCTGTAAAAAGCATTTTCCAGATGTAGATTAAATAAGTTCTCATGAATAGAGCAACACCTAATACTCTTTTCTTTGTTTGATGACTGGTTTGATGATGGTACTTACGACAAAAGAGTTAAGCTTCAGCAGATATCCTCGTGTCTGTGTCAACTAGATCTAGCGTTTATATAAAGATACAACTTGGGTTCTTCAAACCATCAGCTTTTTTTTTTTAAAGCATGACTACAAATATTTTTATAACATGAACAATTCTTCAACTGTAACTGAGCAGTTATAATGAAAGTAATTTTTCCACAGCTTTAACAAAGCACATGTTTTATTATTTCAGAAAATCCTTCTTTTAAGACTTTTTTAATTCTGAGGAATTGTTGCTTGTAGCTCACTGCTTTACTGTCTGAGTCTCTTTTTAGTTCATAAATATATCTAAAACTGGCAGCAGTGTGGAAAATATGAAATTGCCATAGCAAATATAAAGTTAGTGAAGTGGCAGTTTACATCTTGTTTTCTGTCACTCTGCAGCGCCTGGGTTTGATTTTTGTGACAGCGGCATGTTGGCCATTCTTATTCATGGGGTGTAAAATTGTAACATTTTTTCAAAGCCACTGGTGTGTCACAGTTACACATAGTGTTTACTCTGGCACAGGTGGCCCACTGGGTTTGCCAATTGTGAAATGTGAGTGTCATTCCAAACATCTAATTTGTCATGCTGGTGAGATGTATTTTAACCAAAGTATAAAAATGATCTGCAGTTATTGTTTTTTTTTATTTGACCCTTATCAACTAACTGTAATTAAAAGTGTCCAATCCCAATTCTAGTCTTTAAAACCTAGCCAGCGGTTAGCAATTATTTTTTACAAGGAACCACTTGAAAAACTGAGACTGTTGTGGAGTTCCACACCAATGAGCTGAACTCAACTCTGCTCAGTACTTTTAAAAAAAAATCTTTTTTATGTTTATAGGCCCATATCTGTCTGCAATCCAAATTTTTTATGCCAACATTTCTTGGCTAATGTTAAAAGAACATCTTTTGCATATGTTGTGGAATCTACTAAAACACCATTATGCATTACTCGGGAATAAGAGCATGCAATAAGAATGTGTTGTGCATGTTTGATCTACAAGTGGGTTTATTACAACAGGAGACACAGGCTCTCTCCTGTGGAACAGGAGCTTCCAGTTTGTATTTAGGAGACAGATATGCTTTCAAGTTTTAATATTAGCCTTAGTGGAAAACTTTCTTTTTTGATAAAGCTAATAGCAATGGTAAGATTAGGTGACCTTGAAAAATAGGTTATGATGTTCAGGATCCACGATGAGCTGATCAATTTTCCTCACACATTCGTTTTTTATTTTTGTTTCAATCTCTTCTAGTTTGTGTTTTATCCTAGTCTCTTTTTTTCTCTTCTAATCCCCTTACCCGTCAAAGACTCACAACCGTTGGCTTCCCCACCTTGAGTCTGGTTCTGCTGGAGGTCCCTTCCTGTTTAAAGGAAGTTCTTCTTGTTTTTCTCGCTTTTAGAGAACAGTCTTGTTGTTGGGGTTTTCGCGTCTATATCGTTTGTATATGGTCTGGTAATGGTAGAGCTGGAAGTGCCAGAGTTGAAGGTGCTAAGATTTTTGTTGGGAGTGACCAGCAGGGACAGTGTATCAGTATATCAGTGAGACCTCTCATGTGTCAGATACAATGTTAGAGAGGCAAGATAGTGTGACAACCCCTAAAGCGAGCAGCTGAAAGAACAAGAAGATTATAGGGTCTTTAGCTTTCAACATAAAGCTCCTCAAAGCAGCTGTTGTTATGAGTTGACACAATATACATCAAAATGTTTAGACTAGAATAATAATTATTGTAATAATTAATGTCCTGACACTGATTGGACACTGATTGGATAATAATAGAATGGCCTGTCATGTAAAAGTTGGCTATTTTAAATGACTAACCACCAACCCTGAACTACTTCCTAGATTTTAAAGTACTAACACCTGCACACTTCATGCTTCTGCATGATTTACAACAAACAAAGAACAGCAATACTCACAAGTTAAGGCTAATTTAAGAATTTCAATAAATGAATGATCTTAAAAGATAACAGCTTGCTCATAAGGGCCCAGATGTAGCGAATGAAACTAAAACTGAAGTTGGATTCACAGCTGTAACAATAAAACACATTCTGGCAGTGCCGCTGTTGGGAAACGATGAGCAGAATCTTCTCTGCTGTCGGTGTGCTCACCTTCCAAACAATCCAAACTATGCTTTTTGGTTGTGGCTCATCTTTAAGCACTGCTTTCCTACAGTAATAATCAGAACTGAAATGTTCACTTGTTTGTTTGTCTCGCATTTTGCCAGTCTCTTCTCCTGTATGAGTTAGATTGAAGCTGCTGGACTAATGAGGAGTCTGTCTGTCAAGATGATGCTCGAGTTAGTAAGTTCCTTTTTTTAATCATTGGCTTTTTCTCAAGGGCAACACAATCTCTCAGGGCATGTTTCTCTTGTATGTTTGTGTGTGATGGTAATAAGGCAGTAAATGTGCACATATTAACACAAACTCTATGCATATTCATTCATCAATTCTTCTTCTTTTGTTTGCGTCTGTTCCACCTGAATACGAGTCAGTGAAGCAAAGAGAAAAGGTCTTCTGCCTGTAAGGAGCTGTCCACGGGGAATCCAGAGAACGCTAATATCTTTCAGACTGTTTCACTGCGGCAGATGCTGACTTTTTCCTTTTCTTTTTTTTTTACATTTTCATGGCGACACACAAACACAAAGCCTTCGCCTCTGTAGGATCATGTTAAAGGGCTTTGTCTGCACTGTGATCAATACAGGCCAGTGTTAGTCATTGGATGTGATCATCCATGGGTTTCCTCAGGAGGGAAGTAAACCGCTTCACTTCTCATCGTTTGTACTTCACTACAGTGAACACGGATCCTTGTTCCTGCTGATGTCAGAAAAAATCGGCCAGTGGAAAAACACAAAAATATAAATCTTGCAAGGGGGACAGTAAAAGGCACAGAAGGATTTTAAGTGACGTAAAACAGTGGAATATAACTGCCCGAGGGGACCTATGAAGTAACAAGATGATAAGCAGTTTTGTTGAGGACCATTTTAACTCTCCCATAACAATTTCTAGGTCGCCTGACACAGTTTTATGAAACTGACACATAAGTTTGTTCTGCTACTTTTAGCCCCTTTCAGTCATTGTAAAAGAAAAAAGAAAGTACACCCACTGTAAGTTGTTCTGTATATGAGAACATTAATAATAAAAGCCCATCTGTTCCTTGAATACAACCTCAGATGAACAACATCATGACATATTACAATGCATCATCTATTTATAACAACAACTAAGCCAAACTGCAGAAACAGCATGCGAGAAATGAAGTACATGCTGTGATTCGGTTGCTTGTAGAACTACTTTTAGCAGCAACAACTTGAAGTAATTGTTTTCTGTATGATTTTTATCTTCCTTCCATGACTTTGCTCACAGTCTTTGTGATGCATTGCTATGATTGGTCGTTGCCAAATCTTATTTTTTTGTATTTGAACTTCAATATTTTATATGGTAACTGAGCTCTGTAGATTCTAAGATCTAGCCCTTGGGTTTGCTGTAGTGTTTTTGAGCATTGCACGGTTTGACGTTGAGGTGAGTTTGCTGGGATGTCCACTCTTGGGAAGATTTGGCAATCTTTCTCACTATAGATGAAGGACTTCAAACTGTTTGGATGGCCTTATAACATTGCCCAGATTGATGGAAAGCATCCCGAAGATCATTGCTGATGTCTTTCCTCTTTGACATTGTGTTAACACATGAATGCCCCAGACCAACAACTGCCAAAACATCAGCTCTATGGAGATGATGATCATTTAATGAAATGCAGTTGATTAGCAGCTTCTCTTACCCTCTCAATTCCTATTGAAGCATTAAGGGTGTAGTTCTATTTTGATCAATACTGTGTGTTGATCACCTGGTGGCTTTCCACTGCCTTACTGTGTCCACCTTGCGGACAGACCCTAGATTCCTCACCTGTTTTTCACCTCAGCAGCTTTTCATTGCCCAATGCAGATTTATGATTCAGCATAAACACCACTTTCATCCAACTATCCAAAGTTCATGCTTTCTTTTTTAAATCACTATAGCCTTGTTTTCGTTTGTTAGGTATTATTGCTAGTTTTGTTTGGTTCATCTGTAAACGAGTTTCATTTTATTTAGTCTATTTCTTATAGCTATGCCAAAAACATTAATTCCTGTTTTTCATATTTGTTTTGTTGTGAATTTCATGTTTGGTTAATGCTTCAAAATTTTCACACTTTTATGTCAGTTCAATTCCGTTTGAATTCAGTGTAATTATATAGCACCAAATCATAAGGCGCCTTCATCTGTCGGCTGCTTACACATTGAACTCTCTGTTGGCAATGCTTCTATTGAGTCAGCCAGGTGCAGCCTGAAAATGTTGTTGTTTTTTTTTTTTTTTAATGCTGCAGTCACACTTGGGAAAACAGTGGTTGGAGGCCACGGCACTACCATGTGTAATGAGCCTGCGATCTTCTTGCCTTTGAATTTGTTGCTTTGCAGATGAGGAGCAGGTCTGTGACCACACACAGTGAGTGGCAGTCTTCAAAATAACTTTGGTTTTTCGGGACAGCAAATAAAATAGCAATAAGATGGAGTCAGCATGCTAGTTTGTGATCAAGTCAGGTCAAGCTGGCAATTAAATGCAATGAATTTGTGATAAAGTGATCGAGGGTGACAAGTCTAAAAATTAAATAAATAAATAAATCATAAATTCATTGCCGTTTATGTGCACCAAAATTCACATTAAATAATTCAGAGTCCAGCCAGAACATCTAATATTGGAAAGAGAAATTTAGAAATTCCTCCTCAAATAGTGATACTTGCTGCTATGTAAGATTGCCTTTATATAGGAATATAACCAGAATACAACTAGCCACAGACTTTGATTGATTGCAGTGTGTTGGCAATGTGTCTGCCTTTGTATATAATTAGATGACAGTTATTTGCAAACCTTCACAAAACTGAAAGTGCCTGCAGATTACCTGAGTCATACCACAGTTGGTAGGAGACAGGTTGCCTCCCAGCAGGCGACCTGTGCGCTCTCCTTGTAATGGAAAGTTGCTTCTGACAGGTTGAGGGTGTTGCACACTCAGCCCCTGGATGACCAGCTGGTTGTTGCAAATATTTACGATTGGCCACTGAATGTGAAAAATGAATTGCAATCACTGATTTTTTCTGGTCAAAAAAGGTTGTCGGCCTTTTTACTCTAATGTGACTCAAATGTATTTTGTGCAGATATTTGTTTAAGAAATAAAATTACAAGGTGAGTCTGTAATTTTTCCTCTACTTAAGCAAAAACAAAAAAAAATTAAAGTAATTAAATTTAATTACTCTAAGGCACCACGGTGGCACGGTGGTTAGCACTGTTGCCGCACAGCAAGAAGGTCCTGAGTTCAATTCCCCCATCAGGCCGGGGTCTTTCTGTGTGGAGTTTGCATGTTCTCCCCGTGTTTGCGTGGGTTCCCTCCGGGTACTCCAGCTTCCTCCCACCGTCCAAAGACATGCAGCTTGTGGGGATAGGTTAATTGGATAATCCAAATTGTCACTAGGTGTGAATGTTCGAATGAATGTGAGTGCGAATGGTTGTCTGTCCCTGTGTGTTGGCCCTGCGACAGACTGGCGACCTGTCCAGGGTGTACCCTGCCTCTCGCCCTATGACAGCTGGGATAGGCTCCAGTGCCCCCCGCGACCCTGAAAAGGATAAGCGGAAGCGAATGGATGGATGGATAGTCTAAGGCACAGGTGTCAAACTCCAGGCCTCGAGGGCCAGTGTCCTGCAGGTTTTAGACGTGTCCAGCTGATTCAAATGGCTAAATTATCTCCTCAACATGTTTTGAAGTTCTTCAGAGGCCTGGTAATAAACTAATCATTTGATTCAGGTGTGTTGACCCAGGGTGAGATCTAAAACCTGCAGGACACCGGCCCTCGAGGCCTGGAGTTCGACACCCCTGGTCTAAGGTTTGTGGCTTGTTTTGTTTTTGTTTGTTACTGTGAAGTAAAAAAGTTGAATGAACATCTTCCAAATGTGGTGATTCCATAATTTTTGCCAGGGGCTATAAGTACTCCTTTACTGTGTGGCATAAGTAATTACTGATAAATAAACACTTTAATTATATTTGTAACTATCCTCACTTACATATAGTGCCATAAATGTTTGCTCTGTACAATATGACCGCAGTATGAAACGAATACAAAACTGTAACATCCATCTCTTCTTTCCATCAGTCCAGCTGAATCAATCAGTCCTGACAGCCAGCCTCTCCTCTCCTTTCATCTCCCTTTCTCTTGATTTTTTTTTAAAGCCGTCAGCATCCATCTCATTCGCCACAGCTTTATTATGCAGCACAGCCTCAATAAAATAATAAATGCATGAATAAATCATACACAAGCCCAATCTATCTGATTCAAAGGGTTTGGATAATTATTCAGTTTTTTTCATTGATTCGTCGTGACCCTAAATAGTTTCTAAGGTTATGAAATGGGAAATTGATCAGCGGAGAGCCCTGATGGAGAGAGGAACAAACTCACATAATATCCAAATATTCAAATCTCTCTCCCACTCTCCTCCTCTCTCCACTCTCGCTCCTCAAATATCCGTGACCAAATGGACTTATAATTGGAAGTCAGGGCGCACAAAAATACTCCTCACCTTCTCGCTGAGTTGTCTAGATATTAGTTCTGCTGAGTTACAGGGTTGATATGAGCACATGGGAAGAAGATGAGGGAAAGAGAACAACATTAGGAGGGGGCATTCACTTGTGTTTGCACGGGACTTTCTCATCCTATAATTTTTTTTCCTTCTGTTATTTATTTATTTATTTATTTATTTTTCGTCTGAGGGCGTGGAGGTTTTACACACAAACACACACTAAAAGAGTTACACAGACATTCCCTAGCCCATCTTTTCCTCTCTTCCAACAACGTTTCTCATTATAGCCTGTCTCCTCGTGTTTGTCATATTGGGCGGTCACCCATGATGATATCATAGGGTACTGGGGTATTTGTTGTGCGTGTGTCTGTGCGTGCGTGTGTGTGTGTGTGTGTGTGTGTTCAGTTGTTTGCAACCATGACTTGGCTTTTCACAACACCCCTGTGAGATTCCTCACACATATGTCCACACACAGACTCTCTCTCTCGGTCTCTCTTTCTCTGACAGAGAGTCAGAAAGTCCCATTAGCTTCCGAGCCCTTATTTCTTCCTTGTGGGTGTTGAGAGTCCCCCATTGTCTGAACTGAATAGGACATGTCTTTGGATCTATGAATCCTATTATGAAGGAAGTGAAAGGAGGGGGAGGAGGGGAAAAGGATGATGGGTAGATGGATTTTAGACAGAGCGATAGAGTAGCAACGTGTGCTGACAATAGTCTCAGCAGACAAATAACAAAAAACTGGTCTTTTTTTTTTTTTTTTTTAAAGGCCTAAAGTTTCCTTTGTGGCAAAAGTAAGAGAGCTTTGAAATTAGTCACACATGTCAATGCCAAAACATCTTAGGAAGAAGATCAATAAAACACACACACAGAAAAAAAAATGGCTGGCTGTAGACTTTGTCTTTTTGCCTTCCTTCATCCGTGACATAGCCTATGCACGTCACTGATGCCATTGCCAGCATTTCTACCAGTGTGTACTGGGCTACTGGTAAATGTAGGGAGGCCTATGGACATTTCTAAGCAGGTGGTTACAGAACAGGTTATGGTGTAGATTAGAGGGTAGGTTACAGCATTCCCTATTACACTGGAGCTAGCCATGACCAGCATGGACGATGCACATCTGCGTTGACCCATTACTGGTGTGACAGTTGAACACAATTTAAGATGTTATGGTTAACATAATACTATAACCTCTGACCCAAATATTCTGTGGACTGATGAGACAGAAGTTGAACTTTAACACAACATTTTATAAAAAGAACATCATAGGAACAGTCAAACGTGATTGTAGTGGGATGAAATTCTGAATTATGCAATCTATCAAAAACAAAAATCTTGAAGGAGATGTTAAGCCATCAGTTCATGCTCTATAACAAAAACTCGCACAGGTTATGCAGCAGGACAAATATCTGACACCCACCAGCATGTCCACCATGAGTAGGTAAAAAAGGGGGGGCTTAAAAAAGTCTGAACTTACTAAATCTGATTGAAATGCTTTGTTGTGACCTTAAACATGTCAGTTTAGTATGGCTTTACCTACCTGATGATATTTTAATCTAATATTAAAAATGGTGCGATGGTCTGAAACATTTAAGTGTGAAAAATGTGTAAATTAACTAAGCAAATACTTTTTCAGGGCAGTGTATCTTTTGCCTATGCATGAACTTTTAGTGCTGATGTATTAGAGAATGCTAATAATTTTTTAAATTAAGGTGCACATGTAAGTCACCTGGTGTTACCTTAAAAATATAAACACTGACATTTACAGTGTGTTACATTTCAGAATTTAAAATCAACATTAAGCAGCAAACCAAAGGATATCTGGCTGTAGCATCATCAAGGGCAATTAGTTTATTTCATCCTAACATACTTTCCATTAATTTGGCCACTCTGTCTCTATGGGTAGCGTTGCATTCTCCACCTTTGTTGTGGAGTTTTGTTACTGAGTATTTCAGGGTACGAAGCACACTAATATAACTCTGCAGCTGTCCAGAAAGTGGGCCTGACTTAGCAACCAAGACTATGATTTTGATGACTGCGTTATAGATCTCTACCGTGCAATATGACCAAAGGCAGCGATTACTCACTGTGTCCTCTCTTTTTCACTCTTGTCCATGTAAACTGAGTGGTTTTATACCCTGTACAATGGAGTTAGAGTATTTGGAGTCGTGCTTTCAGTCACCTGATTCATGTAGTCCAATATTTGTTCTCTTTTATCCATTTTTGCCTCCCTGTAAACTCTTAAGGGAAACAGAATGCTGGAATGTTTTTTTATTTTCTATTTTTAACATGTTTGATTTTATTTTCTGTTTATGCTATTTGTATATGCACAAATCTCTATGAGTATCCCTTTTTTCATCCTCATTTCATACATAGTTGGTTCCAAAATATCCACTGCAGCCTTGTTAACTATAGGAATGGAAGCTGAAGAAAGAAGTGACGATGATGTTAAAACACGATGACAGTTAGAGTCAGGTTGGAAAAACGGAAAGTATTTACACTGCTTGGGGAAAAATTGGACCCAGTACATGTAGAGCATATTTAACCAAATTTGAAATACATGGGGAATATTAAGCAAAAAAGTCCCAGCAGGAGCACAAATGATGATGTATAGAAGAGAGTTATCGCTCTAGAGCAATGTCTTCTGCCATTTCTGCACTGCTCCATCTCTGAGATCAGGGAAAAAAAGTGAAGCCTAAGCCCACATTAGACCTTCTATATCTCTATCTGCAAGCGCTGACACAGGAGGTGCAGTGCGACAGCTTACACTTCAATGAACAGTAGAATTAAAGTTTGGAGGCAATTCTTTTCCTGTCTTACTGAGGGAGGACTTAGAGAAAATGTTATTTCTTCATGACTAAACCACCCTCCACACCACTCATTTTTGTGCGGCACTAATATAATTAATGCAACAAAAAACAAATGAAACAAAAGGAAATAAGTTTACAAAAATTGGTCAAGAACGAAAAAAAGGCCAAATACAATATAATAATAAATACAATATAAATTTTTATAATGGAAACAAATAGAAATTACCCTATTTGCTTTTCCACCTATGACAATATTGATTTATTGCAAGGCAAACATCCATGTGAAATTAAATTTTGCTCCAAGTGATTTATTTTAAATGAAAACTGTCCTAGACAAAACATCTCATCTGTGTGTCAGAACTGAAACCTCTTTGCATCATGCGCTGTTTAATGCTTTGTTATGGCCAAACACTCACACACACAGACATGTGTACACAGAGTTCCTGAGGGGAAAGTGTCAGGAAATGAGATCTAGATCAGGAGGGAAGGAAGTTGAATTCTAAAATAAGAAAAACAAATCAACACCACTGAAACAATCTGGCCTCTGTCTGTGTGTGTGCATGTGTGTGTGTAAGAAGTGTAAATGAAATGATCTGCACACTTTGTAATTGCTTTCTACCCAGCAAGGGTGCCATGTTCATGAGAAAGGAAGTGATAGAAGAAAAAAGAGAGACAAAGACCAACAAACCAAAGAAAGTTCACTAAGACATGAGCTGTACACACCTGAAAATTAAGTGTTATTATGCAAGTTTTTTAATGCTCCAGTCAACATGCTTATACAGAGTAAGAATGAAAAAACTTTGATGACAGGGACTAGTGAAGTATTGGTATGTTACAGTGAACATGCTACCAACCCTACCGAGAGTCCCATCGTGTATCAGCATCCAGTAAGTACCAACCCAAGTACTACAAGTAATGATTATTACACAAAGCTTGTTTTTCAATGAGTCACTGCAAAGCAGTCTTTTTCAAGTAAACCAAAGCCAGCGTTTAGGTCAATGGTCCACATGAAATGATGATGAGCCAAATTCAGGTATCTGAAGTCTAAACAAATAAAATAGAAGACAGCTATAAGATAAAATGTGTCATCTGCAAAGCAGCTAATGTATAAAGCTGGTGATGGTGCATAGTATAAGAGCATGTAACAGGATGCATTGTGAGCTCATTACACTGTCTAAATGTTTCAGCTGAAGAGTTACATGCATAGGAAGATATTAGGTTGACGTAATGGTTGAATCCGTGTGTGCTGCATGATCTGACTACACTGTGCCGTTGTCCCAAATACGTATAATTGCTGTACTGTAAGAGATATGTAGAAAAGACTAGAGTTTAAAGTGTTGGTAAGTGTCCTTGAGTTTTCCTAAAAAACCACAAGGAGACTGCACAAGCATTTTTTCCATCTTCAGTGTTGAAAGCTCAAAGGTTTAAAGATAGCACTCACACAAATATTTAAGGAAAAGAGTTGACAGATCTCTGTTTCACCAATTTATCCTGCTCGAAAACAAACATCCCAATTTTCTGGCCTCGGAGTCATGTTTCCATGTTTCATTTCTTTTGTATCTCTTTTCATTTGCACATTTTATTTGCAATTTTAATACCAAAGAACTACAGAGAAGCTAATTTTACTGTGCAGGAAGAAAACCTCCCAAATTACAACAAGAAGAGTGAGACACAGTTTGCTCTCTGGTTCACTCGAGCGTTACAGTAGTTCAATTGTCATGAAATTTTTAGTTACCAAGGATGATTATTTTATGTTGTATTAGAATTGCACATTATTCAAAGAGTGTAGCTGATAGCGGTAACTCTAGAGGGTTGTTTAATCTGCACATGAGACTAAATAGGTGTACAAAAATATTCTGCCCAGTTGTATCCTCGTTTATAAAGCTTTTTTTTTTTTTACATATTAAAAAAAGACTAACCTGATGTGGCTTCTCCTTGCACCTGCAAACATTCACACCATCCCTCACAGCGTTAACAGTTTAGCAGGAGTGAATCTGTTCTTGAAAATGCTTGCTTGAATTGCCAACGAGGTCAGGCTTCACTGAGAGGGTTGGTGACATACAAGAGAAGGAATGAATCAGAGGTAAAGAGATAAAGGGAGACAAAGAGAACAGACTTACCTTTTCAACCTTTACAGACAGTTACACTGTCAGCATGGCCTCAGTGATTCGACAGTCTGAGAACATCAACCCCAATGGGAAGGTGACATTTACCTTCCTCTGGCCTATAAGGAGCACCAATAGGCACTGACACATACACACGCAAACACATGTACGCTGTACATTATAGCTCCTGACAGTGACACTGTTTCCATTAAACCTGAGCTTGTGCCAATTTGTCTGTCTCTGAAGAGCAGGCTGCCTCCGAAGGGTAGAAGTGAACTAGAGAGCGCACAGGAGTGAGAGCAGATAAAATTTTTAGATAATAAGACCGCATTCAAACGTGATAAAAATCTATCAGTCTGGTGTCGTTGTAGAAGTATTAAAAAAGTTATATAAATTTAATCCGACTTGTAATGGAATCTCTGAATGTGCATTCTTCACATGTGTGTCCAGAAGCTGTATGTTCGATTTGTAAATATTTAACAAGTTGTCAAATCTCTATTTATATTGCATACATTAATATTATTGATTGAAAACTTCAAGTGTTTGTCTCTAGGCTGTAAATACAAGCAAAGCCACTTACAACTCAGGTGGATGTCTTTTTACACTTTTGCTGCACATATATAAAGTATGCATACATTATGGTATGCATGTAGAATGCAACTTTAGGTTTGTGATTGCCCTTAGTTCAAGCTCACAGATTCCCACTTTTCAGGCTGTGTATTGCTGCATGTTGACGGAACGGTTTTGGGTGAATGACGATTGCACAACTAGTACTAGAGAGCCATAAATGTGGCATGACAAAGCCACACCACATCATTACATGACCACCATCACCCTGAACAGGTCACAAGGTTGGATGGAGCTGTACTTTCATATTGTTTATACCAAGATCTGACTCAACCATTCAAATGTGGCAGCAGAACGAGACATTTTCACCCAGAGAACTGCAGCTCACTGATTCTTTTCTCTTTTTCTGGGGATTTTCTATAAACCCTAAAGGTCACTTAGGGGGAAGTAGATCAACAGTTTCTGAAATAGTCACACCAGCCCGTCTGGCTTCAACAACCATGCTGTGTTCAATGTCTTCAGCAGATTGTCTTGATGGGTGGTTAAATGCATTGAGCTGCTGCCATGTGATTAGCTTATTAGATATTTGTTAAGGAACAATTAAATTGCTCTATCTAACAAAATAGCCAGTACGTGCCAGTACGTTAACTTTGGTGTTTCTTGCTGAATTTTGCTTATTTAGGTGGAGTTTGGAGAGGTATTTGCTAAGTTAAAATATAATTTATTGTGTGGGTAAGGATGCTTTGTTGATGGATGACCAATCATCCAGTTAAGGAAATCCCAGAGTGTAGAGTTTTCAGTGGGAAAAACAGGAGAAATTCAGTGGACAACCTCCTGTTTCTATGGGATTAACCCACATGATAAACTGCAGTAGCACTAAAGCTTTATCTCTGTTTTGCTGCAAGACACAAATCTGAATTACAGAATGATAAATGGCTGTTAATCTGATATCTGATGTGATATTTTTGAGTATTGTAATTTAATTCGGCTTAAGGAATGATAATCAGTCACCCTGTCATGAATGCTCGGCTGGAGGTTTGGATGACTTTTAGAGAATGACGATACACCTCCAAGTAATCAAGTGATGCAACATTTAATTACTGTTTAGTTAACTCAGGATAGTTCAAGGCAGCTTCAAAGGAGTATGTGATTTTGAAAAAGTGTTTTCCACTTTTTCATTCCTGTTAATTTTGAACATGACCAGAAGGTTTTGGCAAGATGAGCCAAGACAGAGGTCCATTAGTGCCAGAAAATAGGAATAATTAACTTTTCATTTGGATTTGTCAGATTAAAGAATGTAGGTGCAAAGCTCAGATGTCACCCTTATTGGGTTTTTCAGTTTTTTCTGGAACACTACAATGATATGATGCCATATCTGTCCACACTGAAAATATGGGCACATTTAACCAAACAGTCTTCCGTCCATTATGCAACAACCATAAATTTCTAACTTCCAAACGTAACTCTGGATTTACAAAGTCGAGAAAACCACTGGATCTGACGTGTAACTATTTGCTGAGATTGGTGAGTGTCACGGTATGGCATGGCACACCGTGGAAGGAGTGGGGAAGGAGGACCCAGGCGCGGTGCTCTATGTACAAACAGTGTTTATTTACAGAGTGAAAACAACGTAACAATAAATCCCCGTGTTCTCCCAGACTCCCGTGTCGTGTCTCCCGTGAATAGTCCGTGTGCTCTCTGCTCCCGTGTCAGCACCCCCCGGTGCTCGCTGCTCTCCGTGCCTTCCACGCTCTTCCTGCGGGAAACAATAGCGCAGCTGTCAGGACACTCAGAAATGGCAGGCATACACTTTCTGACTAAACTTAGACAGGGTAACTAACGTGGAGTCTCATGCAATGATCCTGCGTCGGTGGGAGCTCCAAGACTCTCTTAAGTAGCTCCCCTGACGAGGCCTGATCAGCAGCAGGTGTGTGGCCAGTCCCCTTGCAGGGCCACACCCTCCAGGCCTGACGCCGCCTATAAACAAGTGCTCAGCCACCCACACACACATATACACAAGCACAGGGAAGGGGGAGCAACACCAAAATACACAATAATAATAATAATAATAATAATAATAATAATAATAATAATAATAATAATAATAATAATACAATACATGACTGCTCAGGGATCCTGGGTCGCCCAGTCCCAGGACCCTGACAGTGAGGGGGGAATATGTCAAAATAATCAGTGAGCATGTGGGACAGCAGAGACACTCGATTTTACACCAAACTAACTCATCCTCACATTACCAGCTGAGCATTTCTTGTTACTGCCCAGTAGCAAAACATAAACTCAGACAGGCTTAGTCCAACCTCCTGTTTTGCTGCTTGCAAAGGCTTTTTTTTTTTTTAAGAAATACATTGCAAAAAAAGGCTTTTGTAACAAATATAATATCAATTAATCCTGTAACACCGAACCCATCAAAAAAATAGCCAGAAAATTCAGATTTTTCGGAATGGAGATGTTTATTAACGCTTATAACAAAATCCACAATTTTTGCTATATCATGTAGTGTATGATATATTTTTATTATATATTTATTATATGTTTTTCATATCAGATTTGATACATAGGGCATTTATGTTAACAACAATGTACATTTTAGACAAAAAAGAGTTTTGTCCATAAAATTTTGAAATTATGGCAAGTATTGATCATGGTGATGAGAGAGAGGTCTCAGAAACTCATGTATTGAATATGATAAATTATAGGGCATTATAGGCTTAAAACTGATATATGCAAACTAATCAATCATTTTTCTCAGAACTTAATTCTTTTAAAAAAATTTAATTTTCTGAAAATCATATCATGGTTTAAGTGCTGGAATCACTTCAAGATCAGTCCCTCGCAGGCACATGGGAAACATGCAAACTCAAAACAGGAAAGCTCCAGTTGGGATATGAACCAGGAACCTTTTGAGGTGAGGTGACAGTGCTACCCACTGCTGCACCATGCCATTCTGGAGGCAATAGTTTTTGTGCTCCAGTTTTTGTACTTTTGTGCCAGTATTTGTGGCTTGTGATTTCTCATTTTGGAGCCCCAAGTCCATAAACTGCTCTTGTGAAGCTAGACTGTAATCCTAGCTGGGTGTAAATACCCACAGCGGTACAAAAATGCTTGGAGGGGTGTAAAATGAGTTCTTCAGTTAGGAACCTTGTTGGTTTTGTTATTAGGAATTTGTCTATAAAAGAGAAAAAAAATAGAAAATCCTTACAAACCTCTTATTATTTGTCAATCTTGTTTGTCTTTCCTTGAAACATATTCACTGCGTAGCTGAAGTAGTGATTGAACTAACGGAAAGCCATGGGTGAAAGCGATATAGCAAATAATAATATCCTGCCTGTGCATCAAAAGACACCGGTCAAGGTAGAAAAGGTTTCAAGAAGATAAACTGTTGAAAATATCTTAAATCAAAGTAGTATGGGCCTTGCTCCTCTATAGGTCCCTTAACATAACAACTCTGTCTTGGCATATTTCCTATATATAAGGCAAAGATTCAGCTCTATATTGCAGCTAACATTCCCCATCTGTCACAAAAAGAAAAGTAAAAGAGGGGTGGCAAATAAGCCAAACTCTTCACTCCTGACGCACACTCACACACAGGAAATTCATCTTCACCTCCCCCCCACCCCTCCCACTTTTTTCCTTGTTTGCCAGTGTTTCAATTTCACTGTACACCTCCTGCACCACTGAGCAGATAGAGAGCAAAAGAAAGGCCACAGAGGGAAGACAGAACAAAGGAAAGTGACACTGTCAGCCCAACTGAAACGCATCAGAATGAATCAAGTTCTTCTCGGCTTTCTTTCATCCGCGATCTTCTGGGAGAGCAGTCACTGAGATGACTTACTCTTACAGAGTGGTTTATTGCTTTCACATAAAGCATGTTTCCTTTCATAATTGGTCCATCGGAGCCCTATATGAGCAAATTACAGCATACCCTCACTGTTCCACTTCTTCTCGATGTGCACTCCTGCTCATCTTCAAGAAAATCCCTAAATTCTGTTGCAACTTTTGTTGCAAAATTCAATTTTCTTAAAAAACAACCAATGAGAACAAACTAATAGAGAAAGAAGTACTACGTAGTTTGTTACAGTTTAATTCAATTCAATTTTATTTATATTGCACCTAATCACAACAACAGTTGCCTCAAGGCACTTTATATTGTAAGGTAGACCCTACAATAATATACTCCTGAGTCTACCAGAGCCTGCACTGGCAGTATAAAGTATTGATATTAAATCAATACTTAATATTGTGTCACTATCTGCTTATATCTTCTTTAATTCAGTCAGAGGTGTGAATAAAGGAATAGTAGCACAGGTCAGCTGGTGGTTGCTTCACACAACAAATTATAAGACTTTCAAAGTTTCGTTATTTCAGTGCTGCACCACTACACCTGATCTCATGATTTTCCTACTTGCCAAACGTCACTTATCCAGCTAAGCATATATTTCGATTTTTTGGACGGTGAGATGAGTCAGATTGTTTGACAAGGTTAGAAGCACTTTAGCTCTCCGTCGTCTTTGTGTACTTTTCCATTCTGCAACACGTTTAATACGTTTTTTTTCCTTTTTGATATTGATAATGATGCAGTTAGTTAGAAATAGTCTGTGATTTTTTTTGAAAAAACACAAACACTCCACTCCTACACTTCTAAAGAGCTTTAGAGGTTTGCAGAAGTGTTCATATTACATTAGATACAAGACTTTAGTTAGGGTTTGGTGAGCTGACTCCCCTCCCTTCCTTACACGTTTGGTCCATTTATTTTCATTTGTATTTTACCTCAGTTCAATTTTTCATCTGTGGTCCCTGGACAGCTGAATAGGAAACAAATCTCAGATTTTCAGCACGATAGTGTGCAGGCAATTACTCCCGTCGCTTTTTACACATTCATACTTACTTCTGGTAGATGTGAAATTCTTTTACTTTCTGATATGGTCAATTGAAGCTACAAATAATGTTCATTAACATCAGGCAAGCAGCATTAAGCTGGTAATGATTGTGAAGGCAATATTCAGTCTTGCTTACAATAACAGCTACATGGATAATCTGATGAAATATTGGTATTCAGAACAAAGCAGCAGCAACTTTTATTTTTGATTGAAGGTATGGTAATTCAATATTCAATTTTGTGCTATGAGTGCTCGTGTGCACACACACGCACACACACACACACACACACACACACACACACACACACACACACACACACACACACACACAGATGACACATGGTAGAATTTCCTCAATATTTACTTCGAAAAAAATGTGACTGTCATCACAGAATAATTTGGACTGTAAACTGTGTGTGTGTGTGTGTGTGTGTGTGTGTGTGTTTGTGTGCGTGTGTGTGTGTGTGTGTGAGTGTGTCAAACTGATGAGACAGGCTACTCTCTATTGTTGTCCCGCAGCTTTCAATTTGAGGGTCATTTGTTTGCATTATCCAGCTTATGACAGGCGAGGTGGGAGAATGCCATCGTTGTATCTAATTCTAATTATTTAGCAGCTGTAAAACACTTGTCGCTGCCTCTCCTGTTTGCCTCTACCTCATTTGTCTGCCATATTATTTTTTTCTCCTTGCCTGTTTCTAACACCTCATTTTTTACCTGCAGCTACACTAAAATTGCCTTCTAATAAAATTCTTGCAATTATTGGGTAAATTTGTCCTATCCTACCGTGAGGCAGATGGAAAAGGTAAATACCAATTTCACTTTTACTACTGTAGAGAAAATAATTTTCAAACTTTTTTGGTGATATCTCCTGTCAGAATCAGAAACGCTTCCAATACATCAAAGAATACATTTTATCGATATGGGAGAAGCTAAAGTCTTGAGCCACCTGTCATTTCTTGATATTTTGTTTTCAAGGAGCTGGACTTTCTGTCATGGTCCTGGGCCATGCGGGCCCAGTATTCTCAGTTCCTTGTGTTTTTGTATTTCGTTCCTTATTTAGGTCATGTTTCCTGAGTTGTCCTGTTATGTTGTTCCTTATTTGACTTCCCCTTGTGACTCTTATCCCCTGTGTGCCCCTCTATGTATCTGTGAGCCCTCATCTCCCCTCGTGTTTCATTCCATGTTTCCCCAGCCCACTATGCCCGTGCTCTCTCTCTCCTCCTGTTTGCACCTCTGTGTACTTCCTGTTTTACTTTGACAGTCTCCCGTCAGTGTTGTTTACTCCTGCCATGTCTTGTTATGTTTATCTGTGTCAGCTGTGTTCCCATGTGTGGCCACTTCCCCTGATCATCCCTCTTGTGTATTTAGTCTCTGTGTTTCATGTAGTCTGTGTCGCGTCGTCTGTGTTTCCACCCTCTATGTTTCCATGCCCGGTCTATTGTATTCTTAGTCATAGCTTTACCTTAGTTATTCCCAGTTTAGGTTTCCGTTTAGCCACGCTATCCCTGCTGTATTTGTATACCTTGTCATCAGCCACAATAAAGGCTCGCTTTTGTTTAAAGTTCACTCCCGCCTGCTCACCTGTGTTCGCACCTGGGTCCACCATACACACCACCGCACGGTCTGTCACAGCGGACCGTGACACTTTCTTGTACACTTTTAAAAAGTAATCTTGGGTAATAGTTTGTGAGGCTGTCTGAATGTCCTTTACAGTTTTTATTTGGACACTGGATGCTTTTTCTCTTAGTTTCAGTCCAGTCCTTGTACCCAATTATTTTAGAATAATTTTTTTCTGTATGTTTTTTTTTTTTGTATTTTTTTTTTGTGTTTTAAATCTATGCAAGCAATAGATTCATTTGAGAAGCATAAAACAGCATTTTTGCACCTACAAGGTGATTCCCAAAGAGTTATCAGCTGAAAACTTAGCACATCTTGGCATGGTTTGCTGTGTGTCCTTTAAAACAATTGAGGAAGCAGCCTTCAGGAGAGCAGCTGATTTTGAAGTCCTCTATGCAATTCCAGTTCTTACTACTAGCATTGCATTTTGTGATTTTTACCAGACTTGGCAAAGATAAAGGAGAAACATCAACTTCTGTATGGAACTGACCCAAATTTGTTGAGAAGCTATTGCTGTGCTGCTGATGGGAGCTACAGGCAAGCACAGAAGAATCCACAGTTTCCAAGACAGCACCAAGAGGGAAACAAAACCTGGAGTGTGGTTAGGGTTTCTTTTGACATTAGCATGCTTGAGGCTGCCAACAGAGAAAGAAACTAAATTGTAGTGTGGTATTCTGCCATACCACCATGTGCCTTTTTTTTTTTTTTAAACACCAATTCAGTCTTTGCTCGCCATGAGCCCATTCCTCAGATTTGCCTCCCCAAAACTTCCAGACAATCAAAATCTAGTTAAAGGATTATCATATCAACACACTTCAGGCGATCCAGCATTCAATATAGAGGCAAAAAGGTGTAAATCAACTTCAGCAGAGTGATCTGAAAGTAGCTGTCCAACAGAAAATGGTTTAGAGGTGCACCTCAAAATGATCTTTAATGTATGAGTGTCCAAATTTTTTAATTAGACTTGTTTCTTTTTCCTGCACACCTTTTATTTAGATCTTTTGTGAAAAAGAAAGCCACACATTAAAAAAGGCAGCCTCTTTTTATGTTTTCCAAGTAGATCCTACTGAGAGTTGGGACCATAGGCAGACTCAGAATATAATGGAGGGATTATAAAACTCATCTGGTGGAGGAAGACCTCGGGATTCCCCTGGGAGTTCTGGAGGATGACAGGATGGAAGGATGTCTGGCCTACCTTTGTTTTCCTCTTGTCAATTGTGGGGCTGAACTTCCACACCCTGGATACAGCCATCTTGTGAGAACCAAGGAAACACACGCACTCACATGCTCATCCACTTTATGCCACACAAGCATATATGCCCAAAGAAACACACTGGGCAGATGCCATGCCTCTCAATCTCACCATCTGTTTCTCTCTCTTTCCTCTTTTCAGAAATTAATCAGGCGACGTGTACTTGGGAAATGAGGTGACATTTTCCTGTAATGAGAGCGATGGGTGGAAGGGAAGGAATCACTGCATTTCCAGGGCCTGCCATCGACAGAGATTGACACTTTCCATTACGGAGTCAAAATGTACATGTGTAGCTCGATCTGAGCTGCTGTGTTTGTGTGTGTGTGGCAGCAGGCGACAGGGAGGTCATCCATCTTGTTACAGCCATATCCCAAAGTCTATGTGTGTGTACATTTGTGCCTGCATGCGCAGAGGTGTATGTGTGGTGCACCTGTGTGTGCATGTGTGTGGAGAGTGGTTGTAAGGTGAAAAAGCATGATTTATGGAAGGGAGTGGTGCTGGAAAGCGCAGGGTAAGGCGATGCCTGTAAATCCTGATAAAAAAAAAAACCTGGATAGAAGCAATTTAATGCCATCAATCTTCCTACCTAGGGGCTGTGATATATTGGCAGGTAGAAAGGTGTGTGTGTGTGTGTGTGTGTGTGTGTGTGTGTGTGTGTGTGTGTAAGAGGAATTAAAGAAGTAAGCAAAGCTCATTCCTCAGACAGACAAACCTGGTTTTATCACTTAATATAGTAGCAGTACATATAATTGTGTGCACACACCTTACTTTACATTACAATGTTACTATATTGTTTTAAACACTGTCGGGAGATGGTTATTAAACACTTCCAACATGCCTCAGTCAATTCAACAGGTGATCACTGACGCATTCATGGAAGGGAGATCTGTGCGTGCAACAAAAACAGTAGAAGACATATCAAGCAGACGCTTGATATAAGTCACGTCCTGATGGAAGTTTGTATTTTTATGAAGCTTTCATGTAGTTTAACTATTTTTTTTAAAGCTACAGCAATTAACAATCCATCCGTCTATCTTCGACATTTATCCGGTTTTTAGGGTCATGAGAGCAGCCACCTCTTCCAGCTCATCCAAGTGGGCATCACGACATTCTTAAGACAGTTTAACTGGTTCCTTTTGATGGGGAGGAGCAGCGTCTCTGCTACGAGTCCATTTCGAATAACTGAGCTTGTCACCCTATAGTTAAGGGAGGGTCCAACCACTTTTCAAAGGAAACTGGTTTCTGCCTCTTTTATTCGTGACCTCATCTTTCTGGTCACAGAGCTTGTGACCATACAGCATCCACATCACTATGGACACTGCCCCAATCCAACTGTCGGTCTTGTGTTCCACTCTCTCTCTCCTCATTCATGAACAAGATCGTGAGATACTTGAACTGCTCCCCTTGGGACGGCATCTCATCCCTACACTAATTCATATACTTATAAGAAACTCAAAGAAGTCCAGTTGCTTTTCTTTCCAAGCTCTTCAAACTACATGTAATCTGTAACATCTGCCTCTGATTCAGTGGCACTTTGAAGTTAGTGTTTAAAACCTCCACAGATGCCAGTAGTGTTTTAGAGATCTAAACAACACAGCATATAATAAAACAACTAATGGACTAACAAACTAAAAATCACCATAAAGAAAAAGACAAAAACTTGCATGAAATTTGATGGGTGTGTCTTTTAAAGAAACTGATCACATTTTTGTCAGAAATAGTCTGCACCCATTCAAATATACAAATGAAACTTTTTTAAAGGACTCATTCGTGTGAAAAACTAAGTGCACCTTTATTGCTTTTACTGAGATTAAAAGGGTATGTACCCAGCAGGCCCTACTGATCAAATGCACTTCATTAACTTATTACCAGCAAGTGTGAGCATCGCTATAAAATGTGTGTGTTAATACAATGGCACGGAGGAAAGAAACCAGCAATGATCACATAGGAGCAATTGATCCTGCTCATTAATCTGGGAAAGCTTATACAACCTTTAAGTGCATCAGTCTACAGTTCACCTGAGGAAAAGACAGTTGCCAGTCTTTCCAAGAGTGGACATCCAAGGAAGTTCACCTCATAGTCTGTCTGACAATGATCAGTGAAAGTGTAAAACCCAAGTGATACATTTCAGACTCCACAGGCTTCAGTTAGCATGTTTAATATTAAAGTTTGTCACAGCACAATTTTAAAAAATGTTTCCAGGAAAAAGTCTCTTCTCTCTGAAAAAAAAACATGGCAGCACAGTGTAGGTTTCCCTCTGAACAAACCACAAGGCTCCTGGA
The DNA here is from genome assembly GCF_041146795.1 of Maylandia zebra. Classification (NCBI taxonomy): domain Eukaryota; kingdom Metazoa; phylum Chordata; class Actinopteri; order Cichliformes; family Cichlidae; genus Maylandia; species Maylandia zebra. The sequence goes on from NC_135181.1 coordinate 19,681,388, forward strand.
ACAGTCTCCTATTAATGCACAGCACCACTTTTGATGGAAAACATATCAACACAAACACGTCATACTGACTGTCAAACGCGATGATGTAATGGTGATGATTTGAGCTTGTTTTGCAGGCACATAACCTGGGCACCTTGCAGTCATTGGGTCAACCATGAACTTCTTTGTATAATAAAGTATTCTAGAGTAAATTATGAGGGCATCTGTCACACAGCTAAAGCTTGGCCCAATTAGTCCACGCAGGACAATGATCACAAGTACAGCATCAAGTCTACAACAGAATAGCTTGGCTGTTGCAATGGCCCAGTCAAAGTCCTGAACTTAACCGGATTGAAATTTTGTAGCGAGACCTCACGAGAGCTGTACATAAACAAATTCTCACAAACATCAAAGAACTTTGTGGAAGAAGAATTGATCCACAAGGAGATGAGAAAGTGATCAAATTCATACAGAAAATGATTACATCAAGTTACTGACGCTAAAGTAGGTTCTTCAAGCTACTGAGTTATAGAGTTACATGGTTTTTACGGGTCTGCAAACATGCACAAAAATATGCTCTAATGTCTTCCATAACTTGACTTTGAATCCAGAGCATTGCCTGTGTATGTGCAAAGACTGAAGGCAGAGTATAAACAGCCTTGTGTTCTCAGCTCCCCTGAGGCTGACAGGATTTTTACATTCACTTGCCCATGGGTTAATAGGAGTATGATTTATAGCATGGCAGGGCTCCATCTATCTAACCCCAGCCAGTGTCAGTACACCGCCTTGCTTTCCTCCACTTAATGGTACTAGACAGGAATACAGCACTGCAAATAAAAAGGCTTTTGTAGTGTTAATTTAGTGCTGTTTCAGAATAGAGCTATTATGTAATGAACGTTAAGACAAATTATTTACTCATCATGACGTCAGACAAAATGTCAGTCTTAATTTCAGGTAAAACACTCCCAATAAAAGAGTTTGAAAGTAAAATTGGGAGTTCTTGTGCTGCCTTTGAAGACCTTTGATGGCTGTACAAAATGGGGAAATGGGCTCAGATTGTTGTGAGCAACAACACAGCAGAAAATACATTTAAATGGAGGAAGATCGAAAAAATATGCAATACTGCCCTATCCTGAATCATTTAGTGGTTCAGTTTAATCCCAGACCAGTCACTTCCTCACTGATCTGCTCCAGCTGTGTGAAGATGAGGTTGCAATGATAGTGTTATGTTTCTGTGTGACAAACTTGACTGGAGAGGCCTTGAGAAATGATTTAATTTTCCCCTGCAGCTACTAAATCACCCCAGTGTGAACATTTACCACAGCCACGCATGTACGCGTGCACACACACAGACACACACACAGAATCTAAACTGCATTTGCAGGCATATGCATGAACACTAAAACATGCACAGAAACTTAAGCATAGCCACAGGCTAACATCCCACGTACACACAAACACACACATGCACACAAATACACAGGACAGTGCATCGCATAGCAGTATTTTTGATTTGGAAAATTCATTTCTCTTCTTCTTTACGTCATCTGTTCTCTCTCTTTCACAGACAGCTTCCAGTGAATTTAGACACAGCGCACTTCTTAATTTAGTTATAGCATCTATGTGATTTGTGACAGAAGAAGAGCAAAAAGAGTGGGAGGGAAGTCTTATAAGACGATAGTGAGACCTACTATGATGTACAGTTTAAAGATGGTGGCACTAACAAAAAGACAGGTCGCAAAGTGACAGCACTGAAGGTGGTGGGAGTGACCAGAATGAACAAGATTATTAATAAATACATCAGAGGGACAGCTTTTGTGAAGCAGTTTGGAGGCAAAAGTCTGAAAGGAAAGACCGAGATGATTTTGACATGTGCAATAAAGAGATGTTGGAGCTGCCAGGCAGAAGGAAAACATGAAGATCACAGTAGAGGTTCCTGTAGTGAAGGAGGACATGCAGAGGGTTGGTGTGACAGAGGAGGATGCCAGGAATAGGTAGGATGGTGGCAGATGATCCGCTGTGGGGACCCCTGAAAAGGAGCAGCAGAAAGAAAAAATTTTCCCATATTCAGAAGTTTTTTCCACATTTACAGGCACTTCTATGAGTTTGCTTTCAAATAATCAGGATGTTTTTAGTGCATCCAGCCTGCACAATGCCAAGTAGTTGTGTGTGATACTGCAAACTTTGGTATCGATCCGATACCAAATAGATAGAGGGCCAGTATTGCCGATACCAATACTGATACTTTTTACTTATAAAGGCAGCTTATGTATCGAAGAGCGGTGTGTAAGGATTCATGAAATGAATCATCATGAATCTGCCATTCTGATTTTAATGACCACTGTGATTTGTAATTTCCACAATAACTAGTTAACACAGCAAAACGCAGCTTTCAGCTTTAATGTATTTTGAAACTGGGATTTTTTTGAGACCTGGAATGTAAATGTGCCTGTTTCTAAATCTGCTATAGGATATAAATAAAATAGACCTGACAGTCAACACAAAAAGGTTCAGATATTTTTCATAGTGTGTATTGGAGGTATATTTTTTCATTTCCTAAAAAATAATTTATTTAACACAATTCAGTAGGCTACGTGCTGAACTTAGAGAATAGAAACAAAGTATCAATCCTACCATGATGGTATCGATCCCATACCAATACCAGCGTTGGTATCAATACTAACGATATCTGGATCAATCCGCCCACCTCTAGTGCCAAGTAAACTTCGAAAGATGCTACTTTCTGGAGGCCAAGAAAAGTTTTACTTAATCCATTTGTGTGGGCTAAATATACAGTAGATATACTGCATCTAAAATCACTGGCAGCCAAAGGTTCCTTAGCAGTGATTATGAGGGAATTTTATTGGCATCTTGACATTTAATTTTTTGTTTTACAATAACAATTTTACAAGGACATATTTTTGAAATGACTATGTAACAAATCCAATCAAGACTATGTTAACTAGTAACTCCTTACCAAATATACAACCACATGTAAACATGTAAACAGTACAGTGGGACAGCACACAGATATTTCAGCAAAGCCACAACCTCAAGCCAAGTCAAAATCAGTTCTGGGCCAAGATATCTGCTGATATCCCTACATGCACCCAGTTAGCAAATCGCATATAGGGCAAGCTGCTTTAGCAACCCTGGGATCAAAATTAGTACTTCCAAGATTCTAATTAAAAAAGGGCGGAGACCCCACTCCAGGTTGGGAATGAGTTGCTGCCCCAAGTAGATAAAATTCAAGAAGCACAAGTCTGACAGTCTGCCAGAGTGGCATGCTCGGTGTGTGACCAGTCTGCTGTGGTAAAGGGAGGGCTGAACATAAATGCAAAGTCCTAGACTACCCTATAGTCACACACTGTGAAATATTTTTGTGTAAAACTTATACTTACTGAACTATTCTCATGAATTAACATTTCACCATTGGCTAGGCCTTGCCAAGTTGAATGTGCAGACTTTACTGTCTGGCATATGCCCTTCTTTGTAAACCTCCATTAATTCCATGCCGTAACTTCAGGTCATGTGCTCTTCGTGTCTCTACTTATTTAACAGTTAAATAGCCCAAAAGAGCACCTGAAGCCATGACTGCATAAAAGCAGCATTGTTGGCATAATAAATGGAAGTAGAGCACATATACAGTGCCATGCAACTCATATGGAAAGAATATTTTCTCATTCTTGCAGTACTGGTACTAATTAAAAGAGATATAGTAACATTTCAAACTGTTGTAACAGTAGCAATCACAGCTGAGATCATTTTCTGTTACGGTTATTGTTATTTTAGACAAATCCATTCCCACATAGAAACTTACATATTAAAATGGTTGTTTGAGAAAGCCGGGCACGCCAGGTTAGTTTGGTTATTTTAAAAAAAACTTGTCTGTCTGACAGCTGATTTGTTACCACGTGCTTGTCATAGTTTGTAAGAGAACAAACACTGTTTCAGGGAAAGGGACAGAGAAAGACAGAGCTGCAAAGTAAAGGTTCGGAGAAGAATGTCCTGAGCTGTAAGCTTAGATGGCTTAAAGCTGTCAAAATCTTAATCCATCTGTCATGAGGTGCATGGACTCTGAGCTTACAGTTGGAGGGATGGTGGACTGATGTCACTTGGAAAGTCAGTGCCCATCATAGGGTGTTTTCACATGACATGTCACAGAACCTTATCCTTGCATCCAAACACTCTGCCTGTGTCCATGTTGCAGGAGGGTTTCGATAAACCTGTGATGCAATTTAATGATTATTGGTATTAATACGGAAATTGGGCCATATAAATTCTATTACATAGACATGAATGAACAAGGGAAACTGTGTAATTGCATAAAGAAATGAGAATACTGTAGATTCAGCACGCTGCTGGAAACATTCCTCAGCATCACAAAATTGGCATAGATTTGTTGAGTGCACATCCATGATGTGAATCTCCCATAATCAAGTAGGATTTGATGTTTTCAGTTTGTTTTTACCAAATTCTGACCACTCCATCTAAATGTGGCCGTAGAGATCAAGACTCATCAGACCAATTAGTGTTTTTCCAGGTTTCTATTGACCAGTTTTTTTAAGCCACATGAACTTTGGACTCAGTTCCATGTTTTTGACTGAAAAGATAAGACAAACCTTTATTAGTGTTGACAAGGTATTTGAGATAACAAAGAGTTGAATAGTTATACCTAATGAAGTAGCCAATAAGTAGTACCTGAAATATATGTCATAAAAATTAGGTTATAACTTGGTATATTATAAAGTGCAGTATATGCCTTGGTTTGGCCAGCCCACAGGGTAATATGACCCTTAACAAACCACATTTTACCCTTGAAATTTTAAATAAAATACAGTTCTGGACAAAATGTCTGTGAAGGTTCTCAGTCATCCAGGTCATCGTAGTCAAAGGAGCTTGCAAAGAAAAGCGTCTGGACTTCTTTAAGTTACTTGAAGACGTTTCTCATCCGAGAAGCTTCTTCAGTTCTAAGGTCAAATGGTGGAGAGTCCCAGATATAGTTCTGGACAAACACACATGCCTTAATAGATGATGGTAAGGCTCCCTAAAGTAATGTGATATTTTTCAGTAAACTACTTCAAAATATCATGACCTGTGAGGAGAACTCACTTAAAATGTTCCAAAACTCCACCGTTATTCCCTGACTGTGAAATAAAAAACTGAAACTGAGAAGATCATTAGTAAAATCTTCTGCCCTCACAGTTCTACTTACTATTCTTGTGAGTAATTGGACTTCAATTTTCCAACTTTACAGAACACACAGAAATACACTCGGCTCTTTCTGCTCTTCACTGCGGTGTTTTGAGAGCAGTTTTAACACCTATCTGGCTTCCCACATTTCTCTCTCATTCCCACGTCCCCACCTTCTCCAGCGCTCTGTCACCTTTGCCTATTATCAGCTTGCCTTGACTTCAGATGCAGTCACTCTGCAATGATACAATAAAAACTTCCAGCAGGAAGAAGTCTCTACATTTACTGACCCGAACACAATTTGGTCATACGCTGTCCTGTTTGCTTTAGTCCCTGTCACTCTAGCTTGTTCTAAGCAGCGAACCATTTTGGATTTTCATTAGATTTAAGTACCAGTAAGTGGTAAATAACATAGTGTGGAAAAGGTTAGCTAGCTGTTGTGGTACATCCACAGCTTTGATCCATATTCTGTTAGAATCTTTAAAAATGAAAGTCGTACAACCAAAAGTTCAAACCTGTCCAAAGAAAATTATGCTTTGATATGATATAAAACTGTTAGATTCCTGGCCAGTGAGATACTGAGAGGCTACTGTGATGTTCCTAATTGAGCTGGCCTAACTGCTGTACAGCTCTGATTCACACTTCTGGGTGGTTTGTCGACCATATGATGGCCACAGCTGCAGCATAATTAAAAGGGAAAAAAAACCTAATTTACAGTGTGAACAAGATACTTCTGCAACCACTGGTTCCTAGTTTGCAACTCTGTTGGACATCTTACTGTTCTGAGAGAGGATACTAGACAAGCATCAGCTTGTTTCCACCCTAATTTGTGAGCTTTTCTCCTCTCTTCTAAGGATTTCTTGAGTGTTATGAAGCCTCTCCTCTCCTCTCCAGTAGGGAGGGCAGGGAGCTTTGTGATAACCTTGCCCTGTCATTGCGTTCTTAGAACAAATCTGCTCTTATCAGGATCTTGTAGCAGGCAGCAAATGCAATTTCGCAGCTCCCCCGGTGGGTCCCTGCCTCAAATCCTCCACGGGCAATCTGCCTGTGTGATCTGACGTCTTTAAGAGGGACTTGAACCGAGGCAGCATTAGCCCATCTGACAACTAGCTCTACCTCTGACAAAGCGTCACCCTTGCCTAGTGCTCTCTCTTTTTCTTTTTTGTTTTTACACTGATTGCTTTCCATCTCTTTAATCCTTTCTGTATATTAGGAGCTCTACTTTCCTGCCTGACTGTCCTTCTTTCTGTGTCATGCCACTTGTCTGTTTTCAGGCCACAGATCACAGGAATGCATTAGCAGCACCTCCCGTCTATCATGTCTCCTTGCCTCCTCTCTCCGCATCACATTGCAAGTCCCATTCTTCCACATCACAGTGTGATCCTGCTGCTGCGGACCTGAGAGGGTGTGTGTAGGAAGGCCTGTGTTGAAAATGTACTTTTCATGTGTGTTTAGATTTAAACTGGTGCAACAGTGTGCAAAAACATTTTTCTGACTGTTCATTCAAATGCTAGTCGAAGGCAATGGTCACAAAATGTACACGTTAATCAGTTTTGAAAAATATCACTCGTTGCAGCCTTGTCTCTGTATCTATGAAGCACCTTGAGGCGACTTTTTTGTGATTTGGCGCTATATAAATAAAATTGAATTGAATTGAATTGTCTACTTGTAGATTACCCTCACCTAATTGATCTCAAAGAACACAACAGTGTCTGCACCTCTGTTTCAACTTTATTAGTTAGTTCAGTTGTTAGCTGGTTATTTCACACAGAAATTCTACTATTTCTAAATTGGAGATATCTGAAAAACATAGTTTAGAACTTAAACATTTGAATTTTCTGTCAAATATCAGCTGACCAGAACAAAACAAGACTCACCATCTATTGCCTCGCTTCTCCTGGCAATAGCCTCACAAGCCAGATGAAAGCTGGTGTGCGTAAGAGTCATGAACCCCTCAGAGAGGGATTATATGGTGCTACAAGACATTTGTACTATTATGCAGAAGTGGATCAGAAAGCTGAAAAATAAAATGTTTTAGCATTAGTCTTTTATTCATTTGATATTTGCTTTTGGAGCAAAGAAATAAGGTAGAATAAATGTTCAAGTTCATCTAAATATAAAGGGAGAGGGAAGTCATGTTTGATTAACTGCAGGGTAAGATAAGTTCTGCTAGCAATACCTTTAAAGTTTAGCCAGAATCACAAATTGCCATGTTTACATTTGTATTTTACAAGCAATGTGCAAACTCTTAATTTGTGCGCTTCAGGCAAATATTTAAAAATCTTGACAGAGCTGTTTATTTTTTCGAATGCTTAGTCATACAAATCATCCATATTTAAAATATTCTAGGTTCAATCAGAAAGTTCTGCAAATACACCAAAAAAAAAAAAAATACAAACTTTACCTCATATTCAACTTTGGATACTATTCCATGCAAGGTTGTTTTCTTGGAAGCACTGCGCTCCTGCTTCTTTGAATTATTCCCTGGAATACTGTATTGCTTCACTGTCAAACTAAGGGCGCTTCGCCTTGGATTTTATTCTGGTGTTATGAATAGCAACAATTGTGTTGGTGTTTCCAGGAAATCTGTATTTTTTATTTATTGTGAGCAGGCACACAATGGCACATTGTTTGCCCCAAATTAGAGTATGATGGATATACAGTAAGGTATTTGCCTGTTTATTAGCATTTCTAACGACTAACAAGATTAACAAAGAAGTAAAGAAGATATAGGAGAAACACTCTGCAGCTGTTCAAGTGTTCATGTTGCATACTTTATTCAGCCGAAGACAGTTTGCAACTTCCCTGCTGGCAGTGTATTTGGAATACAGCAACCGGCCGATGTCAGGTCAGTTGTGCAGAATGAAAATGAGTACTCCATGACTGCTTAGCCATAAAAGAAGATTATTTTTAAACTGTATTATCATATTATCTTAGTAAGAACTTAGAAATGACTACACATAGCAAGTATTTCAAAGATCTGTTTGTTTCATGTGCCTGAAAGAAACAAATCTTGGCCAAAATATCTGAATTTTAAATCATTAAATATCAGTATTGGCCTTAAAATATTATATCGGCTAGCCTCTGCCCCAAATGTTCTTCATTAAATGCATCAGGACATTGTGCTTAGATAGTCTGAGTGTTGAAAGGAAGACAACATGAATGCTACTGGCATGTGTCTGAACTTCAGGCTCAGACACAGCTGAAATCTGCTGTTTGGTCACTGGGTCACAGACTGATACCTGCCCTTTGTCATCAGTGATGATCTATTAGCCAGCTAGCTGGCTCTATTTCAGTTTGAGGCGAAGAAATCGCATGTTCAAGTGGTCAGAGATCATCCAGACAGCTCTAACACTGTCCAATGAGACTATCTTGATTGCCTTTTGCTTGCAGTAGACAGAACTGTGGAAGTTTATGATTTCACCTCATAGCTGAACTTTAAAGGGGCTGTTGACCAAAATATTAACTATTACTTTATATACACCCAGGAAAGTAGGCCTACTATCCAGTTTCATTCTGCCAAATCGAGATATCAAATATTGTCTTCACAAAACTATATGAGACATGTTTACCAGGCATTGTGCATAAACCACAGACCTCTGCTGACAACACAGAATGATCATGTACATTAATTATTTAAATTAAAATGTTTTTCTTCCAGAACTTGGTGTAGTTTTACAAAGGATTGTTCTTGCACGTATTTTAGCTGACTGAAAAAAGAAAGTAGAACTAATTGGTACGGATATGTGCTGTTTGGCTGATGATTAAAAGTGTCTGATCTCACATTCCATTTAAGCTGCAGTGATGACAGAATGTGAACCTTCTGTTGTGAAACAAGCTGGTGATAGTGACTGGAAGAACTGATATTTACATTTGCTGAAAAGCCATCCCGCAGTTCTGGCAGACGCTGACAGCTTATGTTGACGGCTGCACAGCCATGGCGGAGGTGTGAGCTCTGCTAAGTGCTGCTTTGTTTCCTGTATTTGTAACATGTTCAGGTAAAAAAAAAAAAAACATTGAGAAATGCAAATACAAATTATGGAACCTTTCTGGTCGCATCTTCTGAAAATGTAATAACAAAATCACTCTTGAAGCTATTTGGTGTTTTCTTTTGTTATTTCTTTTTTTTAACTGTTGATTGTGGTGGAAATGCTCAGCTAGTTCAGGTAAATGAAAACCATGAATGATGTTATTAAATGCAGACGCAAATATTGACTCAGTAATTTTATTTTTCGCTACAAAAATAGGTTCCAATTTTAAAACCTTTTGATGGAGAAAGGCATGCTGGTAAATATATTACTTACTCCCTTTGTTTGTTTGGGTTTTTTTGCAAGTTTCTTATAGCAGTTGTTAGTCAGGCAACAGCAAAAAAAGCAAAACTCAAAGTGGTACTCAGAAGAGGAGAGTCATGGCTACTGAACGGTCTCACGCGCAGACAGTTCTTTCGCAGAGAACAAAAGGAGATTTATTCACCATATATATATATATATATATATATATATATATATAGTGAGTTGGGAGGGGGGTCCAGGGCTCCAGGCAGAGAAGGGGGGGAATCCACACACACACACGCTTCCTCTTCCACACAATCACCGCCACAGCTCCTCCGCACACACGCACTCCTCTTCAGCCGCACTCGCTCCAAAACTCCACACACGCTGCCACACTTGGGCAGGTCCCGTGATTTGGTCGAGAAGAGGGATATCTACACACAGAAGTTAAGGTTAGTTCCACAGAAAAACACATACAAGGGCTTCTTTTTGAAAATGCCGAGAGCATGAACTCAGGAGGTTCAACGTTCCAGCGGTGAGCTGCTCAGTGCCACTGCCTTAAATAGCAGCTGGGGAAATCAGCCAGATCAGCAGCAGGTGGACACAATCACACAGGTGCGTGGGCCAAGAGCGAGAGCCCGTAACGAGCTCCACCCAGGCAGAGAGGAGGAGGAGAGACAAAGAAAACAAAAACTAACAACAACAACAAAACCTGTAGCCAGCGTGGGCCAACCAGAGAGACACGGGGACCACGACAAGACAAAAGATAATGAGTATGCAGCCCTTTAAATACGATGAATAAATACCATACTTATAGGCTGGAAACATGCACTTATACAGTAATATATATGTGATATATCTGGAAGCTGGTCCACTGGAAGCTATTGTTGAATGAGGACTTCCATAGATGGGCTTGTCACCTGTCCAGTCAGTCTCTGAGGACCCAGGTTTCCGTTTCTTGCTCCTTGCTTACAGACATTAGAGTCGTCTTTATGTTACTTCAGCAAGGCTGGAAAAAGCTGGAATAATATTGCTGATACTGATATTACTGATTTTTTCTATATGCAATTAGTTTTGCACTTACAGTGTGTGTGTGTGTGTGTGTGTGTGTGTGTCTTTGTGTGTGTGTGTGTCTTTGTGTAAGACACAATGTGTGATGCTGGCGGTAAAGGACCAAACGAATATCTGCCTGGGGGCCTATCACAGAGTCGTTAAACCTCTGGGTCAGGCACTCATGCTTTATAGTACTTGGGTAAGTGCACACACAGAGAGACGTGCAATGACAAGTCAAAATTGTACCATTCTGTTTATGGTGAGGATTGCTGGGGTGCACCTGCCATGAGTAGATAGCACCCCCGGGCACTCCTCAGTGTAATCTGTCTCTCAATACATGGCCTCCACTTAGTTTTCCCACTTCTGTAGTTTATGTTGGACTGACAGCTTTAGATTTTAGTGTTTTCCTGTGGTTTTTGCATTAAGGCCTTTTCTCAGTAGCACATAGCAGGAGAAAGAATGTATTAGAGGCATTTTCAATATTGTAAATAACTGCATGGGCAGGAGTCACTACATATGACACGCATTTGCTCTGTGTGAAGTCGCCATACTGTCACCTGCACAACTCATAGATTGGCAGAACTGGACATCACACAGACTTTATGCTGAAGAGCCGGGACGTTAAAAACTATCTAATGGCCAATTCTAATCCATATCTATCCTAGCATGGACCTCAAAGGAGTAATGTCCAGAAAGGTTCAGGGCTGCAACGTGTGCGTGTGTAAATGGCTGCAAAGTGCTAATTGTACTTTCTGCGTTTTGAAGTCTGTTGGATCTGCTTCTGTTCCAGTGACATGAATCTTGACATCAGAGACAGAACAGGAACGATTACTCAGCTGTGGTGTCTCCAGTTACCTGTCCCCCATATGAGGCCACAGTGGGCAGAGCCATATGGGGGACCCACAGTTCCTAAGTGACCATATTTCCTGGGTGTGTTTATATAACAGAATATAATCAAGAGCCTAAGAGTTCTAGACCAGTGTTTCTCAAGCTTTTGGAGCCACGGCACATATTTCACATCAGAAAAAGCACACAGCAAACCACCAAACAAAAATGTCACAAAAAGCATATTGATCATTTTCCCCCACACACCAGGTATAGCAGAATTGGCTAGGTTTGTCTCCAGTATACTTTTTTGCTTTCTTCTGACCACTACTCACGCTAGGGCCTTCATCTGGGTCGGAATCTGGACTGCATTTTCTTTTCCAATATTTATCTATTGCTATTATGCGCTCATCTCACAGCATGACTATTATGTCATTTCTTCTTCATCTTCTTCTGTTTTACTGGCAGTTGGCAACATATTCTATTAGAGCAGGTAGTTGTACTGCCCTCTTGTGGAAGAGAATGTAATTGTTCTCCCCGTTACTCACGGTGATCCATTAGACTACTAATCAGGTGGAACCAGGTAATCTTCCACGGCACATTATTTGTTGGGAAACACTGTTCTAGACAGTCGGACTTCTCTTTCCAAAGGAGTCACTCCTTGGTGGCTATGAGAAGAAATGCAGGATTAAAGCACTACTGCACCTGCTTCACATTTCACATGTGGAAGCTACATCTATCTTTTCTATGTAGCTGATGGTCCGACCAAAACATCAACCTTAGAGTAACATTTGCAGGATTAAATTTTTATTTCTATACAGCTAGGCTGTGAGACCAAAAATATACACATAAAAAAAGAAAAACATCGCAGCTGTAAAACTCTAAAATCAGCTTTGGCTTCACTTTCCTGCACTGTGTGCATCATAAACCAACTGACATTACATTCACAAGCTGTTCTGCACTGCCCTCCTCACAGCCTCTGCTGATAGTGGCAAAGTCAATGATCACTTCACTCATAATTATGAAAGTTATTTTAGACCCAGAGAGCACTCGGAATTTGGGAAGAGAGGGAGGAAGTTTAAGCTTCTCTGTTTTGTGGATTGTGGATTTAATTACGATATCAGCTTTTCTATTCGTGATATTAAACTGCGCTAGGCATGGATTATTTTGTTTTATTTTGTCATGTATCATCGTTAATTTTGCATTCTCATTGTAAAAACGTTTTGAGCAGATAATTATTTATTAGTTATTATATTTTTAAAAAATAATAAGTTCTTAGGCTAGTCAGTTTAGAATATCATTTCTGTTTTTACTGTTCACCAGGTTAGACTACTGTGACTGTGAACAGAGAAGAACAATAAAATATAATTTTATTTAGAGAGATATATATGTATATACTCATCGGCCACCTGCTCAACTGCTCATTAACACAAATGTTTAAGATGACCTGTTGACGTGGAAACCAAGCATCAGATTTGGAAAGAAATGTGATTTAAGTGTCTTTGAACTTAGTGCTGACTTTGGTCTGAGTGTTTCAGGAAATGCCGATCTACTTGTCACAAGGAGTACACTGTACTCAAACGGCCTCCACCCACAATTCATTTCAAATTAAATCAATTTGTTTTCCTAAAAGTTTGTATATTATTGTGTACAGACACAAAATCCTACCTGACAATTGTTGCTGACCAACTCCTTCATGACAACAGAGTGCCCATCTTCTGATGGCTGCTTCAAGCAGGATGATGCACCATATCAAATCATTTTAAACTGGTTTCTTGAACATGACAATGAGTTCACTGCACTCGAATGGCTTCCACAGTCACCAGGTCACAATCCAATAGAATAGAATAGAACAGAACATTTGGGATGTGGTGGAATAAGAGATTCACGTCATGGATGTGCACCCAACAAAGCAGCACCAGCTTAGCACTTTGTTGAATCCATACCACAAGGGTCCAACCCAGCACTAGCAAGGTGTATCTGATGTCTGGTGTAAGTTTTAAAACAAGGCAGCTTATTGTAAATGTCAGTAGTGTTCAAAGGAGCTTGCAAAGAAAAGCGTCTGGACTTCTTTAAGTTGCTTGAAGACGTTTCACCTCTCATCCGAGAAGCTTCTTCAGTTCTAAGGTCAAATGGTGGAGAGTCCCAGATATAAACCTAGTGGGAGTTTCCCCCCACAGAGGGACAAAAGGACCCCTGATGATCCTCTAATCGCCTGAGCCAAGGTGTGAAACTGGGTGTGGGTCCCAATCAGCCAGAGTTTCGGGTGAGCTCATTGTGAAACCTGGCCCCACCTTATCATGCGAATTCCTGAGGTCAGATGGCCCAGGATGTGAGTGGGCGTTAAGGCGTCTGGGAAGGGAACTCAAAACTGGATTATAGATGGCAGAGAGTTGGTGTCGTAAACCCCCGCCTCTGTTCAAAGATGGTCGCTCACAGTGGACATAGATGGCTTCTTTCACTCCTCTTTCAAACCATCTGTCCTCTCTGTCCAAAATGTGAACATTGGCATCCTCGAAAGAGTGTCCTTTATCCTTAAGATGCAGATGGACTGCTGAGTCTTGTCCTGTGGAGGTGGCTCTTCTGTGTTGTGCCATGCGCTTGTGAAGTGGCTGTTTGGTCTCTCCAATGATATTCCAAGAAGCTTCTCGGATGAGAGGTGAAACGTCTTCAAGCAACTTAAAGAAGTCCAGACGCTTTTCTTTGCAAGCTCCTTTGACTACGATGACCTGGATGACTGAGAACCTTCACAGACGTCAGTAGTGTTCTTTACTTTTTTAGATCAACACAGGAGATTTCCCTTACATGACTCCCAACTGTCAAATAATATGAAGTTAATAATCTACATTGAAATACCCCACTTTACATTTTTCCTCAATACCTTGAATTTACACTTTGTATCATGTGAAACTTTTTTTTAAATGACCAAAGACGGAGTAGCAGAGAGGGATCATTCAGCCTACTTTTTAAACTTTAATATATTGAAATATGTACGGAATAATTCAATATTTTAATGCCAGTACTCACTTAGCCATTCAAGTTAGTTAAGAATATTTATACTTCTGTGGAGTAAAAACTAAAGCAGGACATGGTTAGTTTTTCATAACATGAAGACTGAAATTGCACAAACAACACAAATGTTTTTTTCATTTCACACTAAACTTTTATTGGGGATTTTCTTTGACTATGCTCCCTGGTTTGACCAAGGTTAATGAAATATTTGGCCATTTTTTGTGTGGTTTTGCTGATGCACACATATTCTGAGAAAATGACTTGTTAACTTCTTCCTGTGAGTTTGCATGTTTTAGTTTTACAGAAATGTGCAAAGTTTTCAACATAAGAGAGAAATTTCTATATTTTAAAGTTGCTCTTTACTTCAAAATGCAGTGAGGTAGGAAGAGGGATATTGGGACAAGGTTTAAATGCATAAGGATACTTGAAATATTGATTTCTTGATTCAGAATATCAGAGACTTTTATTTGAAACCAATAAAAATCTTTCTCTTAACACTTTCTCCACATGTGTCATCTAAAATTCTAAATTCAATTCAATCCAGTATAGAATCAAAGCACAACAACAGAGAAGCATGAACAGAAGATAGCATCAGTTTGTCCCATGGACATAAGTCATTATTATGGAGATTATTACAAACATGGAGAGAAAGCTATAACGAATACCTGACGATGACAACCTGTCAGGTAATGTGCTCGTTGAATCAATTTGTATAATCTCAAGTTTGAAAATCTGGATTCAAATTACAAACCTTGATCTACAAAGGAAGTCCCACTACAAACACATGCAGAGACATGCATTTTTGCTGACATACTTGCACACATGCACACACACACTCACACTCTCATGCCACTTCAATTAGATTCTATTGGATTTTATTAAATCTTCCTTGAGCTTTCACTTCACAGCAGCATCCATCAGAGGATTATTATTTATCTTGCTGTCAAGAACTGGCAGCTTGTGGAATCCCACTGAGATGGAGAGGAATGGTTGTATGTGTGTGCGTTTGTACTCCTGTTCTCATATAAACACATGTTGTGTATGTGTGTTTGCATGTGTGAATTCTCTGGTGTGAAAGCAAATGCTTTGTTCAGAATATCAAGTCATATTACGAATCATTTCTGATATATAGCTACCCATTTTAGATCTAAGCATGTCTGCATTACGCAAATAGAGTTATAAATACAGCTGTTTTTATTTATCACTAATCACTGATTTCATAAAAGCTTATTTTTGATGCATTATTGAATAGAACAAGAGGAATACATTAGTCATCATAGACAAAATGCAATACTGCAGTTGTATCACTTTAAGTTGCCTAACTGTCTTGACACTGTCACCTCTCACATCAGTGTCAGATAAAATCTTGTGCTCATAGCACAGGACGGTAGAAAAAAGAATATCTACACCGTGGTGTCACCCACTGGTTGGAGAAGATGAAGCTTTGAAAAACCCTTTTTTTGTTGTATTACAATGCAGATATACTGTATAGGTGATTTAAAAAAAAACCAGATTAATAGCCTGTGTGTCTCCCTTGTGGTTAGTGCTAAACATTGTACACAGAAAGTCAAATACTCAGTATATTAAATATCCAACTAACCACACAAGACCACAGATGTTGCTGTCGGATACATTTTAGTGCTGGTACTAATTTTTAATTTGTTCACATGAAGTATAAACTGTGAAAAGTTAATTTCTGTTGGCAGTGGCTTTTCTCTGGAATCACCAAACACCCTTCTGTTCCAAAGTAGGGAAAGTACCAGCAGTGAGTTTGAGCCTCAGTGAGTTTTGCAGCTAAAAAGCACAGCAGGGCATCCTGTTTCTGTGTGTTTAGGAAAAAATATACTTTTGCTTCCCATTTGAAGATTTACTTTAAAGTCAAAGAAACTGAAGTATTTATATCCTATCAATACCTAAGTGTGAAACTATGCATATAAAGGTAAAAGCAGAGCATCTAAGCAGAATTATAACATCATAGTTGCTCAGGGTAGATTTAACTACAATATGTACAATCAGGTGGTGGCCAGTTGTTGGGAGGAAAGCAGGCTCATCAACAAAAACCTTTTTTTTTTAAATTGTGCAACACGCTGCATAACGTCTTTTAAACGTCTGAGCACATTACCCCCATTTTAATTTCACTCCACTGGCTACCTGTACATTTTAGGATCATTTTTAAAGTCCTTTTATTTGTGTTTAAATCTCTTAATGGCCTGCCCCCCACCCCCCACTCATTTATTTGATTTGATTTGATTTGATCTTATTTTATTTTGCTTATGCTATTTGTATATGTACAGCACTTTGTGAACCCTGTTTTTATGTTAAAGTGCTTTATAAATAAAGCTGGTATGGTAAATATATGTCCATTTGCCCTCTTTCTATTATTCAGGTGAAACCATATGGAATTTCTCTTTCACATGATTTCAAAGATTTCTTGAATTTGGAATTTTAAAGGAGTCCAAACTAAATTTCTGCCTTTTGTAAAGAGTTAAAAAAAAAAACTAACTCTTTATTTATACTGTTTTTTGTACTTCATATATCTTTCATATGAAAATGGTTGTCAAATAAAGGCTGTATAAAATAGTAAACATTTCTGCTATAGTAGATGTTTAAAGTAAAAAATAATCCAAAAAAGTATTGTCCTTATCAAATTGTACTTACTGTCATTTTGTACTTAGGTAGCTGTACTTTGTTTGATGGATGAAAAGTAACACACTCCTTACACTAAAAGGAGATCAATCTCCAGAACTCTTAAGGCCTTGCAAAAAAATATCTAATACATGAAATATTAGTGATTTTATGGAACAGTTTGATGCTACTCTGAGGCAGCAGATTGTCCCCATGGACCTACCATTTCTCAGCATTAAATAAGTGATTACACTGGGCATTGAAGCACTTAATGCGAGGCCTCCTGTGACTGGCACACCTGAGGAAAATAACGGAAAAACAGAAGCTCAGTGGTTTGAGTGACTTTTTCTTTAAAATGTGCACCTGCGGGACTTCCTAAAGCTCCAATAGGTGCAATTTCCCTCAAACTGCTGCAGCTCGCTGTAGAGTTTTTGTGACTTATGGATGCTATTTGATTCTAGTTCCTGAGGAATGAACAGTTTTCACCTGTAAGTGGCCTCTGAAAGCACTTTTTCTTGTCTTTGTGTCATTAAAAATGGGATTCGTGGTTTGAAGGGAAAATACTGAGAGCAGAAATGTTTTTCATGATGAGAATCCTGAAATAATGTACTTCAGCTTGCGGCATTTTTCTATATAGGGTGTGACTGGGGAAAACCTTTAAATGTGTACTAATTGCGATCTTCAGGACCCTCTTCTGGGATTTCTGGTAGTCCCCAGAATTGACATTGAGCGCTGGTCCCCCTTACTGCATGTAAATTTTCAAGCCTCCAGTGCAGGGCTGATGAAGAGGATCTGCTAGAAGAAATGAGCTGAATCCATCAGGCTACTATTACCTAAGGTTAACTGCTGAAACATTATACACCAGGGTACCTTTTTCTTTCAATCAATTCTGTACATATAGACCTCCACACACCCCTCTGGGCACAACGCCAGGCCCGTGTGCACTCAATCACCCCTGTACATGCACAGAGACACACAAAGAGAAGGTAAAGGAATAACAGGTCAGTTTTAGGGAAAATAAAAGTAATAAAAACATTGTACTTATGGTTATAAAACAGCAGAAACGTCCTTTTTTTACCCTCAGTAGCTGCCACAGATCAGAAAGCAGTTTATTTGGGTTCTGCCCTTCTGCATGTGTGTGTGTATGTGCCCCTTTTTCAATAACAGCTTGTCATAATATACCAGATAAAGTGCTGATATGGCTATGGCTGTCACTGTAATACACCACCACCAGGGAGACGGGAGGGAGAGAAAGAGAAAAAGAAAATAGGAGGAAGGAATGGCTGGGTGGGAGGATGGGAGGATGGATGGATGGACGGTTGCTTGAATGGATGGACTGGAGTTGTGTGTGTATAAGCAATTTGGTATGGCAACTTTAGATGAACCTATAATTTGTCAGAGACTGAGTATGAAAGAAAGGGCAATATGGATGGAAAGTGGTGGATTTGCTGGCAGCAGTCTCTTACTCAGCAGCAGAGCCACAAAACATGATGAAAAATGCTGCTGTGATAGTGTGTGCGCGCGATAGCGTGGTAGTGTCCATGCATCAACTAAGTGCCATGAAGTGAAGTCTCAGAGAGAGCCAAGCCTGACACCAAGAGGTAGATTTTATGAAGCAGCTCTTTCTGCTTCCACCTATTATACTCTGTTACGACTGGCTATCTAATGCAGTGTAATGTAATTGCTTCAGCACTGCCAGATCTCCTGGGGATTGCCAGAGAGGCTTACTGTTAGTCCTTGAAGTACAGATTTATTTTTTTTAAATGTAAAAAAAAATTATTTAATTTTCAAAAAAAAAAAAAAAATTCCCCACTCGCCCCTGTGGGCAGTCAATCCTTCAAGCTCGGGTCCTCTACCAGAGGCCCGGGAGCTTGAGGGTCTGCGCTGTTCTGGACAGAGATCTCCGCTGTTGTTCCCGGGATCTGCTGGAGCCACTCGCCTAGCTTGGGAGTCACCGCACCTAGTGCTCTGATTACCACTGGGACCACCGTCACCTTCACCCTCCACATCTTCTCGAACTCTTCTCTGAGCCCTTGGTATTTCTCGAGCTTCTCGTGTATATATATCTCACGTGTATATGTGTGTGAAACAAAATATAACATGGCTTTTCTAACTTTCTTGTTCTTGGACACGAAACCACACAAAATATATACACTGCTCGTAAAAATTAAGAGAACGCCTGATCGTCACAGCGTAACAATAAGTCAGTTAAGCTTTAGGGATGTCGGTCTGTTCAGTTAGGAAGCACAAATTATTGCGCTTATGCTCTCCAGGTTTACTAATGAGGCAAGAACAAGATAACCCCTGTTGCTCTCTACTTATCTTAACTGATTTTTCTCTATTTAGCTTCACTACTAGCATGAAATGGTATCTGCAGCCCATTTAGGTTACACAGGTAGTTCAGCTCTTACAGGATGGCACATCTTTTCAGTCAAGGTTTGCTTTCTCACGAGTGTGGAGGAGATACCAGAAGATGAATCAGTTCACAAGGAGAGCTGGACAGGGCCGTAGAAAGGCACTGACCCGGCAGCAGGGTTGGTATCTGCTCCTTTGTGTGATGAGGAACAGGAGAAGCACTGCCAGAGTGCCACAAAATGCCCTCCAGCCAGCTATTCATGTGTTTCTGACCAAACTGTCAGCAACAGACTCTGTGAGGTCCTGCTGTCTTTTAGTGGGATCTGTGCTGAGGACTGCGACATGGAGAAGCTGGACTACGTGTGCATCCTGAATCATTTGCACCAAAGCATAGGGTTCCTAACTGGACAAATTTATGTCCCTGATGTTTAACTGTGTTTGTGTTATACTGTGATAATCAAGTGTTCCCTTAATCGTTTTAACAGTGTACCTTCACTTCTTCTGCTAAAGACCTTAGAAATCCCTTCAAATTAAAAGCTTTTGATTCAAAAGTCATGGCACTACTGATATAGGCAACCCCAGGGCACCATCTTTATTGCTCTGTACCCAGTCACCATGTTATTGATCAACTGGACATTTTAGTTCAATTAATCTGATTGATCCCTGTGGTAGACTTTAGTCCTGTGATAGATTCAGGGTTTACCCTGCCTCTCACACTGTGACAGCTGGAGTAAGCTTCAGTCTAAGTGTAACCCTGAATTGGAATAGCATAAGAAAATGGATACAAGGATGGATGATTCTATAGCTGCTCTAAACAACCATCATGTTAGCAAAGGATGAAGTGACTATGCACAGTTGCCTCTGTTAAGATTGCCATCTGACTGTGCAAGTCCCCTCAGCTTTATGGGGCTTTGTAGTGTCTGCCAGCTTATTGTTTTGGTTTCAGCGCCCACAGCTACATGGACTGATCTTATTTAAACTCACCACTATCATCAGTATCTCTTCCAGATGCAGCAGACAGTCGCTTTCTGATATTTAACACCTGCCCAGAGCAGACATGCAAAGTTATGCAACAAGCTGATAAATCAAAAGGACCGCTGCAACTGAATGCCAACATTGTTCTGTGTCTGCGGGATTTTGTAAAACATTTCAAACAAAAGTAGTCAAGGTTTATTCTAGCTCTGAGATGTGATTGACAAATCTTAAAATCTGGTCAGACGTATGTGACCTTAAAATTCTCAAAAGTAATTTTTACCCTGCTGACTTTTGTTGTGGAGCAAGACAGATTTTTTTTAAAGAATACATATTTATTATGAGGTGCTCTGCTGTTTGAGTAAAATCAATGAATGTGAGCTGTGAGGTAACCTGTTAGCATGCAGCATACCATATTCCAATTCACAGTTACGGTTTGTGGTTCGTTCGATCGTGGCTCAAGAGTTGGCAGTTTGTCTTGTAATCTGAAGGTTGCCGGTTCGAGCCCCGTCTCGGTCATTGTGTCCTTGGGCAAGACACTTCACCCATTGCCTACTGGTGGCACCAGTGTCCGGCAGTCTCGCCTCTGTCAGTGCAATGTAGCTACAATGTAGCTTGCCACCACCAGTGTGTGAATGTGTGTGTGAATGGATGCATGACTGAATGTAGTGTAAAGCGCTTTGGAGTCCTTAGGGACCAAGTAAAGCGCTATACAAATACATTTACCATATATATGCAATAGTGATCTCAGCAAAACACAAAAAAACCCCAACAATTACAAGAACTTCAGTGACGTGAACAAAAGACAGTTTGCTCTAAAGAGCAGAAGGCAGGACTTTAGGGAGTGGGCATAGTAACAGACACTGTTGAGTTAGTTTGATATTAGACTGACAGTAAACATGCATGCAGCTTCTGTTTGGTCTCAGAGGGTCGAGGTTATAATAATGGAAAGGTCAGCAGTTTGATCCCTGGCTGCTACATGTCAAAGCATCCCTTGACAAAAGTACTGAAGCCCAAATTGTCCAAATGTATCCATTGGAGTGGTTATGTGATAGGAAGAAACTGTTCAGAGGTCTAAAATACGTGTGCAAATGTAGCTTAAAACTGAATATTGGTAAATTTTGATTTTAAAAGTCAACAACCAATGAGAGCGATGTGAACTGGTAGCCAAAGTCATGCATCCTGAGATTTGCACAGGGATAGTTGTAGACCGAAAGAAAGAAGCCGAACATTTTGAGATTAAAGTTTATGGAAGTACATCAGCAATGATAACATATGCTCACTTGATCTTTTAATCAGGTATGATCAAAGAGTTTCTCTCAATATCTGAGCCACAAGAGAACCGACTATCACACCAAACGCTGGATGTTGGAGGATGATGATGGAGTGAATGTTAATCAATTGGATCATCTTCATCCCGCAACCCAGTTTATCGACAGAAGAGACAATTTCAGAGACGAGAACTGTATTTCAAAAGGTTTTATTAACATACTTTTTCCATTTAACCAGCCTATACATTTAGTACTAAAAGGCCCTTGTACACTGACCTACCATATTATTAGGTACAGTCTAATGGAATCCAATACTGTTTAAGTGAAATGTTGTGGTCTAAATTTTAGGAATACTTAAAAGTAATGCAGCCCAGCAAACAACTATACAGCAAAAAAAAAAAAAGTAACCACAAACCAGATTTAGCATTATGACAACATTAAGAAAAGCTTTTAAAAGACCAGCTGATAGATTCAAATGAATTGGATCTAATAATGTGGCTATAAAATGTAAATGCACAGGAAGAAATCTGATCTTTAGACATTATTTGACAGCTGTTATTGAGGTGAGAAAGTAAAACAATTCAAACACAGAACACAAACTTGAACTTTTGTCGGCGTAATGAAATGAAATGAAACTTTTCTTTAGGTTAAAGTTCACTTTAAGTTTTACAAGCTCAACATCTGACCAACGGATAAACAAATAAAGCTGAATAAACACTTTAGTGCAGAAAAGTTTGAAGATGTTGCGATTTCTCTTTTTTGCCAAACCACAGAAATCTGACAGACACTATATGGACAAAAGTATTGGGCCACACATCTTAATCTTTGAAGCAAGGCGTTTCGCTACAGGTATTTAAAATCAACCATCCAGTTATTCAGTCTGCCCATACAAACATTTGAAAAAGAATGAGAGTGGTACTTTAATGGGATGCCACAGATATAACAAGTCTGTTTGTGAAATTGCTTTCCTCCTACATATTCCACAATCAGCTGTAAGTGGTTTTATGTCAGACCACATACCCTAATACAGCAATGTGGGTTCTCCAAATGCTGAGGCACAGTAATAGTCACCATCACTCTGCTGACTGAGATCCAAACCTCCTCTGGCATTAACAGCAGCACAATCATGTGCACCAGGAGCTTTTTGGTATAGGTAGGTGTAATGTGTAAGTAACCCACTACTTCTGCTATTACAGTGCATTTTTGAGAGTCCTCATTTAAGTCTTCCTTTACGTACAACTTTTCTATGCATCATAGAAAGCTGTTTGCATATCAAGGTTTTGTTACTTTGGCTGTCAATGTTACACAACCCCCCCCCCCCCCCCCCCCCATTTACTTTTAGGCCCACAGTTATTCTACTACAGCACCAATCTATATTTTTTGACATTTGTCAAGTTCTTTACTGCCTTTTTTGCACATTACTTATACTCAAACCTAAATAGGGTACTACCTTTTGTTTCCCATTAAATTTTGCAGGAATCTTTGACATTAGGCACACAAACAAGATCACTGAAAGCTGTGCTTATTGTTTGTTAAGTTGCAGCTCAAATGTAACACAGATGGCAATTTCCATGAAATTTGGTTTGGCTTTGCTCATAGTTAAACCAATCTGTACCGTTTTTCTTTGCCTCCAAAGCATTTTCCAGCAAGAACTCAAATCTGCTGCTGTTGAATTGATGGGATTTCTAAGGTAACAGGAGTGCACAGATAGGAGTCGACAAAATAAATGATCTAGTTTTACCTCGAAAACTTGAACTACAAAAACTAAATAAAAAACACTCACTGAAAAATGTTACCATGCTAATCGTGTGTAATCCTGAGTCCTGAATAAGCCACTGAAAATATTCTGAAAATTCCTTCTATGAATTTTCTTACTTCCCTTGTAAGGAACAAACCCCGTGTGTATCACTTCTTTAAATATAAATAAAGCCTGAACATTATTCTCCTTTTAGATACTATAAGTAAAACTCAATGATACTATGATGCAACTTCAGTAACTAGTCGAGACTCAAGAATTTATTTCCCACAAACCTGTGCCTTTGGTACAGCTGGTAATGCTTGAGTATAACTTCAATTGTATATGGAGTTTGGCAACTTGATGACCCTGGCATTGAACTTGTAGCAGTGTCTCCACTGTGTAAACAAAGACATATGTACTTCTTGTCCAAGTAGTTTGGAGAGTTGGCAAAAAGGCCTGAGGATGGGTGGGTAGACGGGTAGTATGTGGTACTAAAATATTTACCCAAAGTTCAAATACATAATCACCAAATTCAAGAAAACAAAGAAACCAACACCACAACATACAACTGGGATAGAGGCCCACACCACACAGCATGAATACATTAGTATTCAAAAAAAAAGTGCTCAAAAGGATAGGAGTGACTAACAGCTAACAAACATAAAGCTTGAATGAAAAAGCAAAGTGAGGAAAACAAAAGCCATGTTCAGAGTTAGAAACACATTTCAAATGCATTAACAGAGAATGGCCTCTACGCTGAGAGAAGATGGCACATTCAGAAGCTTTCACAAGGTCGCTCATAAGCAAAAGATCCGTTATTCAGAATGAGCCAAAGAAGCTCAGCAGTGTACCTTCAAAGGCTTCACTCATCATGTGGTTTTATGTAGATTCATAAAAAAGGTTTTAAAAGGAGAATCTGAGAAGCATTTTGGAAAAAAGGCAAGGAGAGAAATTAAAGAAAAAAAAAAAAAAAAAAAAAAAAAAAAAAAAACTAAACGCAGGGTTGAGCTGTCTCCAGATGGCAAGTCTTTTGTTCCATCTCTCACAGAACACAGCAAGTAGGCCAGGACGACTCGTAACAAACCACGTGGAGCAGAGCGACATCAGCGCATTGCCCTGACCGTCCGCGATGCCCTTCGGCTAATAGGGGTCGCTGAATTAGAGGTGAGCTACAACAGATTTCTGAGTGGGGAGTTTTCCTCCTGTAGGGACAGAAAATATGTGTGGTTTAAAGCAAACCCAACAAATATGCAGTCTGGTTATTTAGACACAAACTTACAGCTTATTTCTTACCAAGAGTGTCTTCCAAGGAGTTTAACATCACCTTGTTGAGTTTTAAAGTCCCCTGTTCCTCGCCTCTGAAGGAAAAACATTGAAGCAATAGTTGTTACTTTCAAGACAAAAAAAAAAAAAAAAAAGACTTAATTAAAATGTAGTTCTAGTGGCACTTTATAGCGTTCACTGGATAATCCAATATTAAAGGGATGCCTCCTACATTTCTTAAAAATCAGTGTTGCAGAGGCATTGTGAGCTGGAAGTAGAAATTAGAGGAATGATATCAACACTAAAGCAAATAAAATCCAAACCATCTGCCAGACTAGATAACAGATAAGAGAGGTAATATATTTTTGGATGAAATGAAAAGAGTAAAACTAAAAAGCTTTGTGGTTTCCACTTTATTCTGACCATAAAGGTTTTGGTTTTCTTGCTGTGTTTTAATTGACTTTTGATCACATTATACAAATGAGCTCAATATTTCCCACACACAAAGGGCATAGGTGTAAGGGTGGGATAGCCAGACAGCCGATCAAACCAACATGGGACACGCAGGTGAGTAAAACCAACATACCCTTTGATTTTCTGCACAGCTCCAAGTCTTATCAAAGCTGCCAGAGCATTCTTCTGGAGGTCCGATGACAACACTTCAATATACCTTAATCTACCTGGAAATACACATGAGCACTTAACATGTAATCATTGGCATAGAGTACTGAATGTTTGAAAATAAAAATCACAAGTAGAAATAAGAAACATTTTGGGAGAGAACCTGTGAGAAGATGTTTGATGATGAACTTCCGGACAGCAGGAATAAACTGTTTTTCTGTCAGACAGTCTTCTTCACACAGGAACCGACACACCACCTGCCACCACAAACGCAAACAAGGAACTGTTAGGACTGATGAGTCAACAGCACCCTCTAGAGGACATCTGCACAAACCTAAGGTATTTTACAAAGTTTCAAAATATAATGAAATAGCTCCAATTATAAACACGAGCTAACAGATCTAATTATAAATATCCCAGTGTATTACACAATTTAAATTTATATGGTTGAGATTGAGGTGTCCTTATCATACCGTACGTTGTTATTTAAATACAATACATACGAGAAAATTATAAATTATAATAAATCTCCTTTCAAATCTGATAATTTGTTTTTTAATCATTTGAACCAAACTGCTTTTCTTTGATCTATTTTCATGCACTTGACATCATAATACAGGACTGACTCTTCCAACCTGTTACATGCAAAATACGATCCAGCCAACTCGTGTTCAAAACGACACTGTGTCGCTGTGTATGCATCTCCCTCACCTGGTATCCTTGTAAGAATGGATCGAGAACACTGGTGAGGAAGGCCAAAGTCCTGTGCCCTCTCTCGGTGATCAGAACCTCCTGCTGGTTTATTTGCAGAGCTCCGGTCTTCACCAGCAGGTAACAGGCCTCCTCAAAGTCCTGCCAGACAACAGGAGGTGAGAGAAATATGTCACAATGACCATACAATAATTTATTCATAATTAATCTGGAGTACACCAGCACAGAGAAGATGTGTCTCACCTGTACAGTAGCTCCAGGACAGAGAATGAACTCATTAGAAAACATGTTTCTCAGGAAGCTGAAGCCATTGTAGATCTCCTCTGGAAGACACATACAGAGGTCACCACCGCATATCATGTACCCCTCCATCCCCAGTATTCTCCATATTCCCTCCCCCATCTCAGCCTTTGTGTCCAAACAGCTCAACCTGTGCTGTTTCTCTGACGCACTCCTCCCTAATCCTGTCCATTCTGGTCACTCCCAGTGAAAACCTCATCTTCACCCCTGCCACCTTCAACTTGGGCTCCTGTCTCTTCGTTTCATCATAGTAGGTCTCACTAATATTTTGGAAACCTTCCCCTTTCACTCTTGTTGCTATCCTCCCATCGCAAATCACACCTGACAGTCATCTCCACCCACTCCTCCCTGTCTGTAGTCTCTTCTGCACCATCCACTGCTTTTGACCCCAGTATTTGAACTTGTCCAGCTTCACGGTTACATCTGCATCATAGCAAATGTGCCAGCATAAACAGGCTGAGTTTAAGTGACTTTTTAAAGACACTTAGCTGCCAGCTGAGTTTAGATTTTTATTTTTTCATTGTTAGTTTGACTTTGCAATATGGATTCACAATTAAAAAAAGATTAAATTATCATACCATATAAAAACTTTTGACAGATTAAGAACTTCCACAGAATCTAAAACCACAAAACAAAAAAAACAAAAAAAAACCTGAACTGTAAACTGTCACAATGGTCGCGTCTTCCCTTTTGTGACTAAAAACATCCGTGTTAAAAATAGATGTCAGCTCAAGTTAAGAGAACATTTAAAAACCTCTTTTTTCATCAGATAAGTTTAATTTTTTTTTTTTTAACCTTGTGCTCAGTTGGCACAAAATTACTTGGAAAAACTGAAAAGGAATTTTCTGGAGATAAACAGTTAGCTCCCATTTCCTGTTACACAAAGTAGATTTAATCTGTGGTGTCCTAACTAACAGTAGTACTACTTGTTTTTCCTGTATTTCTACCTGCACTCATAATGACTGAGCAGGCTGAGAGTAGCACAGTGGTGGCAGTCTTACGTTTCCGGTTGGAGGCAGCAGTGTGGATGGCTGAGGCCAGCAGGGCCGGTCGGATGAAGACGTTTAGTGCTTGATTCCTGTAGGAGACGCAGGAGAGTATGACGACTGCCTGGTTTAGGAGCTCCTCTTCTGGAGTAATGGCACTGCGAGTCTCTCCGGGCACCTGTTGACCTCCTACTTCAAGAGATAATTAACATTCATTTACTTATGTTTTCCTTTTTTGTAAACAGTTTTTAATTGTCTGTGTTTTAAGTGGAGTCAGATTAGAAAGAAAAAAAAAAAAAATCTAGCCGTCCTTTCCTGTGGTTGACTGGCCTCTGTCTTTGTTGATTATTTGTACTGGACTCTGAGTATCAGCTAGATTATTTAAATGTAGTCTTTAGCTCGTGTTTTTATGACTGGGCTAATATTAGAACGATTAAAAAAAAAAAAAAAAATTGACATTGAGAAATAAAAACACCCGGGATAAAACAAACCTTGTTCCAATGCCAGCTGGACTCTTCCCTCAGAGATCCTCACCAGACCTCGATGAAGGGAAAGACTGGAGGAAACAACCTCTGAGGGAGGTATGTGGTCTGAAGAAACGAGAGAATCATAGATGAGGGGAAAAAAAAAAAAAAAAGATGGGATGGAAATCCCACGTTGTTGAGCTGCATATCAATATCACATCATCCCTATGCATTGCTCTACCCCTGTCGGTTTATGTTTAAGGTTGCATCTCTCCTTGTTTTGTCTGTGAAGGTTCTCAGTCATCCAGGTCATCGTAGTCAAAGGAGCTTGCAAAGAAAAGCGTCTGGACTTCTTTAAGTTGCTTGAAGACGTTTCACCTCTCATCCGAGAAGCTTCTTCAGTTCTAAGGTCAAATGGTGGAGAGTCCCAGATATAAACCTAGTGGGAATAACCCCCCACAGAGGGACAAAAGGACCCCCTGATGATCCTCTAATCGCCTGAGCCAAGGTGTGAAACTGGGTGTGGGTCCCAATCAGCCAGAGTTTCGGGTGTGTTCATTGTGAAACCTGGCCCCACCTTATCATGCGAATTCCTGAGATCAGAATCTCCTTGTTTTGTTTTTACAAGGTTCCTAAAAACTGTCTGAATTAGTGCAAGTCTCTTGACTGCACTTCACCTAAAAGGAAATAAAACTTTAGTACAAATGTTTTCACATCATTTGAGTATTTCTTAATGTTAATCTGTTCTTAATCTGCTTTTATCCATGTTGAACTTTTACTTATCTTACCAACATCAGCCTGAGGACTGCATGTATATGTGTCAATGTGCACACAGCCATGAAAAGATTGTATGAACTTTATATCAAGATTGTTCGATTTGGCCTCTTGTTAGTCCTCTCACTTTAGTACATAGTTTTCATTATTGCTAAAACCGATAACTGGGCTCATACGGTACCCGGCCAGTGGAGGAAGGCTCCGTAGTGCCGAGAGAGGTCCCTGAGCCACACTGCTTGTTCAGTGAGCTCATCGAGTGCTGTCCCTTGCTTATCCTCCGCCGCCTGTTTCTGCAGCAGGACGAAGGCCAGAAGGACCCAAGGCTTCAGGACCATGTTCTCCTCCTGGGCTCGCACCAGCCTGTAGGCGGAGTCATTCACAAAGCTGAGGATTTCCTCACTGGGTCTCGTGGGGATATGTCTGGAATCATAAAGCTCAAAGTTAGTCGGTACTATATTTTGCATCTGTAACGAGCCTAAACATAAAACTACTTCTTTAGTTAAATAAATACAAAATGTGTATGGCTAACCAAGAGAGAGATGGTTTGAAAATGTGAGCACTGTCCACAAGACACTCGTTAAAGTGAGAAGAAAGAGGCCAAATTCAAAACTTTATAAATATCTAGCATAGATATTGACGGATAGTAATAATGTTTTTATAACTATTCAAGTACAGAAGATAATAAAATGTCCAAAAAAATTTATTTAATAAGGAAAAAGACAAGCAAATGACACAGGGCCAAGTCATGGCTTGGATTTGAGTCATTTTCACAAAATACTAAAAGTTAAAATCAGTGGAAAATAGAGATATTTGAGCTATTTGAGACTACAAATGGAATTTAAATTAAAACAGTACCTTGGTATCAGGTTGAACTGGCTGCGGTTAACTCTGCTTTCAGCTAAACTTCTTACAGACACAGGTTGGCCAAAGTATACGTGGATACTGCCGTAGTCTTCACTGAGGATCTTTCTAGCTTTAAACAGGCCCTACAAAGGAGACGAGAAGAAGAAGAGCAGAGTGATTTACAATAAGTCTTTAAAGACAAAGAAAGACCCACTTACACTTACTCAACACGCTCAAGTCTCCGTGACCCATTTTCCGATACCAACTCTGCGTTTTATTATCATACAGTATGTGTTGGCAAGTCTGCAAGTGAAATATGCATTCAGACTATTCTTTGAAATACAAGTCAGTCAAAAACAAAAAAAGATGTCTTTGATCTCAAGTAATCAGACTAGCTGCTTTACACTTCCAAAATGCCAGAATAAATAACTTTCTGCACTCGAGACTGCCAACTACAGCTTTTGATTTCAACAGCTTTGCTATGATTATGAATTAACGATATTATGTTCACAGTAAACAGGTCTCATGTTACTCACTGAAGTGGACTCCTTGGGTTTTGGCACACCCAGCAGCTCCCTGGCATAAAGCGCCTCCTCCAGAGTCCTCTCATAGCTGATACTCACGGGGACCAAGCTAATGTCAAACACTTCTCCTTTAAGAAATGGGTCCATCACTATATTTAACAGACCTGGAGGAGGACACACAGACAAGGATAAATGCCAAAAGTACATTTACTGCTGAATAAAGTTCTGGTGACACACGGCTAGAAAAATCATCTGCAACCATATCACTTTCACATGTTTAAAGAAACAGCTTCAGATCTACATTTTTCACTAATAACCTGGGAGAGATCCTCTGTGCTCAAACCTGAGCCTTACCCAACTTTGGAGTCAAAGACTTGGCCGTTCGGCTTCTGGTGCCCTCTAGGAAAAATTCAACTGGTGCATATCCGTTCTAAGGTTAGGAGATAAAGAGGAACATAAATGGTATAGAAATACAGAAACAAAAAAAACAAACAAAAATGTGACTCATTCCAAATCACAATCCTAATGAAGCCGCCTCCTCACCTTAAGCATAATCTTGACATACTCAGAGAAGACAGCCCAGTACAACTTATCTCCACCAAAAGACCTCCGAATAAAGAAAGCTCCAGACATCCGCAGCATCTCCCCAACGACCTTCATCCCCATGAAGTCTGCAGAGAAATGCAAAGTTCATGTGCAAATACTGGTGGTGTATTATAAACCCATCTTTAAAACATACGGTCAAGGAGAATTAAGACCTCTGTGACACAGCAAGCTCTGACGAGCTGATACACATGTAGTTAATAATTTGCTAGCCCATCATATACACACACTTGTTCATTCCTTTGCTTACCCATGCCAGCAGCAATAACAGGTAGAGCCAGGTCGTAGGTGTACAGGATGTACGACATCAACAAGAAGTCCATGTAGCTGCGGTGACTGGGCAGGAGTACTACTGGGTGGTTATGAATGGCCTGCTGGAGCTAACGACAATGAAAGCACAAGTTAAGTGAATCTGTGCGAGTTCGAGTAACTGTCTGAGCTATCATCCCGCACTCACTCTCTGGAGGCCCTCTTCGTTGACACAGATGCTCCTGAACAAGGTTTTAAAGACTTTGGAGAGAGTGAAGGCGAAGAAGCGAACCGTGCTGAGCTGCAAGCGTTGAGCCATCTCCTCCAAGATGGCTGCCGCCTCCCCAGTGACTTCATCTGTGGTCATGCCCTTCTCTTTAGAAACCTCAAATTCAAAATAAATCAATTACAAACAAAGACATGTTAAAACAAATTATGCTTAAAAAAAAAAAAAAATGTAAATGTGATTCATTTCTGACAATAAGAATGCAGGATGATTTTTGTCCCTCTCTGTCAATTTTCTTCGTCTATAAACTCGAGAGAAAACTTTGGACTTTGTCTATTTGTAGTAGCTCCTGACTTTGAAGTTTTCACTGTATGAAATAAGGTAATATTTCAAAATAAATTAGAAACCATTTCCTGTTACTGTGTCATAAAACACCACGCTGTCCTTGAATGCTAGTAATGGTGTTAATTTTAAAAAGTGCATGGCACAAACTACATTTCCTCTGATAGCCACTGGAGATTGGCTCAAAAAGCAGATCAATCTTCATGATTTAAGCTTAAAGGTAAAGTCAGGGTTGCCATGATTAAAAGAATGCTGCAGACACAGGTGGCTGTAGCTGCAATTAGGTTAAATGTGTTTTCTACACTTAAACTAAGGTCATTTGAGTTACTAAATTGGGCCTCTTAGCTGCGTTTGTGGTGTCGGTGTCTCCTGAAGCACTTTTATTATGTGGTTAACTGTGCTGAGCTTCATACCTGTCTGTGCTCAACTCTAAACCTGTGTAAAACTTGTTACTTTAGCTCGCTTGCACACATTTTCTTGTTGCAGAAACCCTTGAAATAAATGCGTTAAAGAATGGAAAGTGCAGGAGACATTTTTCACTGAGAAATGTAATTTTCTGAACTGAAGAGAAAAATACATCCACCAGGTATAACCAGAAAGCCAATTTACCTGAGTGATGACATAACCCAGCTGATCAGACTGCAGCACCATTTGCTTCAGCTCACTGACTTTGCATGGAGTCAATCCTTTGTAAAGAACAGGAGTGTAACATTTGAGAGCGTATCTTAAGTCACTGGAGTTCCTCCTCTCCTCCAGAATATCCTCAAAATCATCTCTCTTCTTTAGCATAGGATCTCTATGCTATTAAGAAAGGGACAAAGTGCACTATTAGAAACATGCTTTACTCATAGTTCTCACTTATATAACATGAGTGACAGTGAAGACAACCACAGACAAATCCTATAGAGGTGAAAAATTGACAGTTGATATGTTTGCAATGTACAAACAGATGTGGCGTGCAATGCACGACATCAGCATTTATTGTAAAAATTGTTGTCCGGTGCTGCAGCATTTTTGACACAAACAAGCGACATTCACATAAGCCCACATTCAAAATTTTTGTTAAGCATAAAAGATTTCTTGACACCACTGAAGGAGTGTCAAATTTGCTGCTGGAAATCTTGTTTAACGTTTAAGCTCAAACAATACCTCATATCTAATTTCCTATCCATGTTCTCTTTAAGTAATCAATGAGCAGCACTTACAAATATCCACTGTGAAATAAAAAGTGCAATACTGCCCTCTAGGGGTGAAGCTGAAATGGACGCCAAAATTATCACACAAACCTGCACTTTTTTTGGTTATGACAACTATGACAGCGTGTCAGACATGTACATATACTTATAGCGTCAACGCTGCTCGCTTACCAGTATTGTGTGTATAAAAAAAAAAAAAAAAAAGTGATTTCTGGAATTGTAATTTTCATTCTCAAAATAGGCCAATTTTACTTTGATGTGCATGAACACATCAGGGCTCTAAGTTACTGGCACATTCTTAAAGCTTGAACAAACACATGCCACAGTTATTTTTAGTTCTATGATTTTTAGATGTGCAAAAAATATGGCATTAAAAATATTTTTTTACTAAAAATTAAGAGCACCACACGCTTCATTAACGCTCACATCCGGTCCAGTATGTTGAAAGCAGTCACTGGTTGAAAGTAACAAAGTGCATAAGGTAATATCTGCTATAAAAAAAAAAAAGTGCTTGAATACAGTAAGCTTTATTAGAGCACTTTAACGTTTTTTTTTTTTTATGTTAAACCAACGCATTAAGTTCACTTGTGATTAAAGGGGCAGTACACACAAATCATGAGAGAGTAGCTTATTATTCCCCCCACCACCACCACAGTGAAACTGAATAGGAAACCAGCAGATACTGGTACCATGAGGAGCAGGATTAGGAAATACTGTCGCAACTGTTGCCTCATAGAAGTTTGACATTGGGCTCTTCTTTTGACAGGGTTAGTGCAACTCCAAAGTTAAGTAGTTTTCGCTTAAATCTTCTCGGAAATAAAACATGAGGCCATACATTTTGTCTCCTGTCTGAAAGCTTGAAGCCTGAAACTTCAGGGATATGAGCAAAGAAACTGGCACGATGTAGGAAATCAGTTCGTTACCTAAATTAAAGTGATCCGATCTAGACAGACACAGACACAGACACACACACACACACACACACACACACTTTCCCAACAACATAACCAACTACATCCAAACACAACACAGCAACGTTAAATTAAATCACCAGCTTCCGCTAAGAAATCACACCACGCATTCTTGTAGTTAAACGTATTTTTCCCACGTTAACCACAAAATTAGCGCATGTTTTAAGCCTGCGTCGCTGCAGACGTGCACAATTCAGCACGAAACCGTTTGAATGAAATGTCAAATGTCAAATAGTGGTCACCGAGCGAGGGCGGAGAGCTGAGCTAGCTTAGCCCGCTGGCTGAGACCTGCATACCTACCGAATAAACAGCTTCGGAGGCCATGTCACACTTTACAAACACACGAGCGATACATCCAGCGAACTTAATACGTGCACGTTTATTTTGCACGGTCCTGTCTCTTCTTATCACACTGTTAGCTGGTAACAACACCTGAAAACTTCACATGGGCGTATTTAACAAGTGGCATTTCCGTGGCAGCATTTTAGCCCTTCCCTCTTTTACCTACGGTGGCCGGACAGGACTAATATGCCGGGTTGCACTGCATGTACCATGTGCGCTCTGTTGTCATTGAAACGAGCAAGTTAGCGACAATACTTAAGCTCTCATTTTTACCGCTTACTCTGCTTATTATTAGCACGAAATGGGGTCCGAAAGAAACGGGAATAAAGACGAAGATTGCTTGTTTCTGGAGCATGTTTTGGACAAGCTTTATGACTTTGGTAAGTGTGGTTAGCTGGCTGGCTAATGTTAGCTTTACTGGCTACTTTAAAGGCTGGTACTGTGTTTGAGATTTGCTCTATTACTTGTTGGTTATAATATTATGTTTCATGAGTCTACTTGCAAGGAAAAGAAGCATCGAAAAATGTCTTTAAATTATGTTACATGTTTCGTTGTATTAGCCAGAATAGTTACTCTAAAGTTAGCTCATGTTTACTGAGTTGTCACCTAAAATGAATATTATACCAGTAAATGGCAGAAAACTCTCTTAGTATACAAAGCTCAGCTCAGCTTTGCTTATGTTGCACCATCCATATAAACGTGCAACTCAAAGGGCTTCACATGGCTATAATAAAAAAAACACAGAAAAGCAACACTGGTGATTTTTAATGTACATGAACCACATGAGTAAATGACAGCGTATTATATTATACAGTAAATACTGAGATTCGCATACCGAGATTAAAAAAAGCATGAAAATTAAAAATAAGTCAAGTGTCGAAACTTGATAAAAAGCTTCTCCATCTGACAACTGCTTCAGCTTCCATCTCGCAGCTACCTCCAGCATCATAATCTTTCACACCAACCAACACGAACGTGTCCTCGTTCACTACATCCATGAATTTTGTCTCCAAACTGCTCAACCCGAGCTGTCCCTCTGATGTACTCCTTTCTAATACTGTCCATTCTGGTCACTCCCAGTGAAAAGCTCAACAGCTTTAGCTCTGCAACCTCGAGCTTAGTCTCTTTGTTTCATCATAGTAGGACTCACTAATGTTTTTTAAACCTTCGCTTTCACTCTTGCTGCTATCCTTCTGTCACAAATCAGCTCTGACACTCATCTCCACCCTACCTACACTCCTTTTCACCTCTGTTATGCACTGACTGTTATGCACCTAGATAGTTAAAACTGAGCCACCTTCACTACCTTAACTTATTAGGTCTGCACTGTTACATCTGTCTCCCTCTCATTCACACACGTATGCTGTCTTACTCCTACTGACTTTCATTCCTCTTCTCTGTAGTGCAGTCTAGATAAAAACAAATATAGTTCATGCAATGTAGTTAAGCAGCACCACAAACTGCATTCTCGACATTTTCATAAAGTTATATTGTGACTCTTTGATCAAGTTAATGCAAATCCTGAACATTGTCATTATTAATGTATCAGTGGACAGGGCACAAGCCGGTTTGGTGGAGTGGTGACGGCAAGTGTCGGGGGTGAGTTGAGATAGAAGGATAGCAGGAAGAGATTTATTTTAATACTGCTTTGCTGGACTGCATTAGTTGCAGTTTAGTTTTTGCTACAGAAGTGCAAAGTTACCTATACTTTAAAAGTCAGGTGTCTGCTACTTTCTTGTGTTACTGACTTTACCAGAGTTCATGGCCAAGTCATGTAAACAAAACGTTACAGGGTCTGGATTCTGAATCATATTGTTGATTGATGATGTAGGATCAGGACCAAAAAAGAAGTCTCAGAAGAAGAAAAAACGAAAAAGATGCGAAGATTGGGAGGAAGAAGAGGAGCTCCCTGCAGTGAAGGATATATGCAGTGACACTGAAGACTACAGAGCAGAGCAACATGATGCTGAGCAGCAGCAGCAGCAACAACGAAAGGCTGAGCAAACGGGTAGGCAGCATAGCAACAGTATATAACACCCTCAGTCATTTCACTTTTGTCTGTGAGTCATTAAGTTTTCTTTCTTTTCTTTTTTTTACTCATTAATCTGATTCATCCCATTTTCTAGCCTTCGAGCAAGTGAACCAGGTGGAGGTAGTCACATTTCAAGACCCCTCAAAGAAAAGAAAAAAGTCAACACCAAACCCCAACAAAACACCTGTAAGTCTGTTGTACTTGAGCTTACTGTGGCTCTCTATATTTGTTTGGAGGCTGGTATAGTTCAGTTCATGTCGATGGTGTGCAAAAAAAAAATCTTGTATCCAGCTAGCAACTGGTGTTGGGAGTCGTTACGGATATTACACATTTTTCTTGTTACTTTTCATAAAAGTACATTACTTAACTACTTCTTTAGAAACATGAACACATAGAAACTGAGTCTATGGGTGTGACTTTTACCTGTTGAAGATCAGGCTTTGGCTGCTGGGCTGGGTCAACATTCACTCAGTTTCATCACCACTCTGGGTTCTTAGCTGGCCTAGCATTAGCATGCTGTCTGTGCAGATATTTGCAAAGCTGCAGTTCTGTTAGCAGCAGACTGATGTTTGTGCAGTTTGCACTTTTTTAAATTTTTATTGTATTTTTTTATAGCACAACAGGAAAAGAGCGCAGTGGTAATGTCCATATCACTACTGCTCTAAAGCTGTAACGCTGTAGATCGCTCCACCCTTTACCTCCTCACACACCCAAATTAAAATCAAACCTTTGTAATGCAAGTAACAACGTAATTGTAACTGTTTTAATTTGTTTTTATCAATTTGGGGGGTTAAATGTGCAGAAAGAGTAGATTAGAAACAGAGTTATGGATGCTACCTATAGAAGGATCAGCAGCAGTGGCTTCTGTGCCAATAGGCTTAATAGGAAATGCAGTCATCTCCTCTTGTCACAGGCATTTTTTTAGGAGCTGTTGCAGTTCATTTTACAGCATTTTCATCTTGGAAACTTGTTTTCCAGTTGATACTATGAAACCTGCTAAATCCTACTGTTTGACCTCCAGCAAACCTCCTTTAAAGATCCTCCTGTCAGAAATGATTCTCATCACTTTCCTTTTCCTCCCGTCTTCATTGCCTTTGGGTTTCTGCTGTCATCCCTTCCAGGCCCTTCACATAGCAGAAAAGGAGCAAAGCGACCAGCTAGGAGAACTCAATTTGGAAAAGGTGATGGTTTCACCACAGTTTACTTCAATTTACTTTGTTATTGCTTCTTCACAAGATTGGAATCCATGTTTTGTTCATGTGTATGTGTATATATATATATATATATATATATATATATATATATATATATATATATATATAGCTGTAGATTATTGTTCTCTGAAAAATATAATTAGCAGTCATGTAGCTCTTCATATCTACATGATTTCTGTTGGCTTTTACTGTATTTGTGTGCTGGGGTCAGGCTCGTCTGGAAGTCCATCGGTTTGGAATTACAGGCTATAAGAAGGAGGAGCAGCGTGTTTTTGAACAGGACAGAGCGGTCATGTTGGGAGCCAGAGTAAGAGCAACATTTTAATCCAACTTTTAAATTTTGCTATAGAGCAGATTTTTTTTATGGCCCAATTTTCATGTATTTAATGTCTCTATCAGCCTCCTAAAAAGGAATATGCGAACTATAAGATACTTCAGCAGCAAATCAAAGAGAAGAAAGAGAAGGAAAAGGAGGAGGCTCAGCTGGTACGACCTGCACTTTCAGGCCAGTCACACTTACAGGAAAATTACTTCTATTTGCTGTTCTTAATGTAGCATAAATTATTTCTTTTTAGGGCCTGAAGAAAAAGAAGAAGAAGAGTAAGCAGAGGTAGGTGAATAAAGTCACACCTTTCTTAAATATCATTGATTATTTACCTTAATTATGAACTTTAATTATTGTTAATGAAATACTTCCCCATCATAGAATTCATCCTAACTCTCCAAAAATTAGTAATTAAATATGAAAATATACTATTTTCATATAGTATATTTATAGTATAATATAAAATATTTTATTTTTTATCATTTCTGTGGCTCCAACCTGTGTTTGCTTCTACTGCTCTGTCAGAAACAGGAAGACAACTGTACCCTCGGGTCCTGGCGCAGCCCCCTCTGGTCAGGTGGGCCGCTTCAAGAACGGCATGCTGCTCCTCAGCTCCAAGGAGATCCAGAAGATCAAAGGCAACAAGTGAGGAAAATAGGAAATGACCAAAACAGAGAACGATGTCTAAAAGCAAACTGTTTAACAGTCTTTCAGTGTATTTAAATCAAAGTGGCTGTATCACTGTTCATGATACAGCCCTGAATGAGATTTTCAGTGGCTTCTAAATTTCTTTCTGATTGATAACTTTAAAAAGGGGCAAATTCTCAGTGTATACGTGTTTTAACACGCTAATGCAGAGTTAGTGGTGTTTGAGTTTTTCCCCTGTACTTTATGGCCTGCGCTAAAATAAATATGTAATAGTTTTGCTCTCTGAGAACGACGTGTCAGTTATGGTGATACCGTAAAAGACGTGTAGAACATAAGAGAGAAGCAAACACTAACAGAAAACCAGCTGAGTTCGTCTGCTCTGAAGCAAAGAATAACAGAATCAGTGCTTCTCTGCTGTGTTATAAATCAGTCCTAAAATATGATTAATATTTAATTACTTGCCTTTCAATTTATTATTTATGTTTTGTATTCTGTTTTGATCATTTTTATCTGAAAGTAATTTTGTGTTCTTCTCAATTTAATGGCAAATTTGGAGGTATGGGGCAGGGCAGGTCAACACCCACGTGTCCTTGTATTCATCGTGTTGCTCTGTCATCAGTTATCTGAACTACAAGCAGGAGTAACAGAGGGGCAGAACTGTTAGCTCTCATGTTAGTCCGCATCCCAACAGCGGAACTGGGGAAGGCAGTTGATGCATATTCAATGTTGAATAAATCGCGGCTGCAATCAGAGCTCTCACTCATATATGAAAACCCTGACTTCAGGATGTGTAGCAGCGCATGTTTGAGCCCTTTAATAAAAACAACTTACAGGATGTTTTCCTAAACTTTGGATTCTGATCACTGAACCCATGATGACCATAAAGTCTGAATGATGCTTTTACACACTCAAACAACTCAAGGCATTAAAGGACACAGGACAGACTGAAGGCACTGGCAATGCTGTCAATCGAAAAGCAACTGAAGCATGAAATTCTGATTTCAATAAAACTGTGATTGACATTACACACAAAACCTTTTGTGTTGTTTATCCAATAGTCAAGACTAAATAACCTGCTAAAAAGAAAAAAATGCCTTATTTATCTTAGTTTTATTCTTCGTATTATACCTCGATAGTTGGTGTTGTGTATATTGGATAAGACAGACTTTTCAGTCACTTGTGACATTCATCTATTGCACTATATCCGGTTAACATATTCAAAGAAAATCTGTTGCTGCTTGCAGACAGATTCATATTGTAATAATCATTAATTGTAATATGATTAAAGTTTTTTTTTAATGTAGCTGCCCAAAGATGTCACAATAAATATGGGTGTGGTTAGCAATTCGGCACCAGAGCCAATGTCTGCCCCACTGTTGTTTATACTCAGGAGCCGCTACTGCTAATGATCCTATTAAAGTGGATTTTCAAGATATGAAACAATTTAAAGGGTAAAAAGCTGTGGTTAAACGTTTGGTGATAAAGTACATATTTATTTTCTTTGTTTTGCAGGTGAGGAATTTGAATCCTACAGAATGGAAAATGCATACCAGCATGTTATGGAGAGGAAGTGGACACAATAGACATTTCCTGATAATATGTCACTGTCTGGGAGGGATGGTGTTACTGGTGACTATTGTGTGAGAAATTCAGTGGATTGATCTTCGACTGTGCATCATGGACAAGTCTTAAAGCACATAACTGGAGACCGAATACTGTCAAATCATCTTCCATCACAGTTTATTTATTTTGTTTTTATAAATGACAAAAAAGAGACATTTGTGTATCTTGTGTTGTACACTGACATTTTTAAAAGTATGTAATTGCAATGCATTTCTCATTTACAAACTGAAATGTAGTTGTACAAAACATTTATATTGGCAGGAAGGGACTGGATCATAACAGGGCAGGTGGGCCTAATAATTAAAAAATTACACGCAAGTAAAGTCTTGGCAGAAGTTTTCAAGATGAAACGCACATGCACACGCTGAATGGACCGTGAGAAAGCAGAATGATCTTACAGTTTTTCTCCCATATTAACCATCTCTTGCAGTCGTTTCCATTTTGTTAAAGGGAAAACATGACAGTTGGAGTTTTGCGACACTATGATAAAACAAGACCTTTGAGTTGGCAGTGTGCAGCTGGGTGAGGTCACAAATTCTCACACAGTTTTCTTGAAGCAGCCTTTTTGTTGTTGTGTATATACAGTTCAAAAAGAGGAAAACATGAAGCTCATCTGCAGCGTGTCACATGTTTGAAGCTGTAAGCACATCTCCTTT
Organism: Maylandia zebra; assembly: GCF_041146795.1. Taxonomy (NCBI): domain Eukaryota; kingdom Metazoa; phylum Chordata; class Actinopteri; order Cichliformes; family Cichlidae; genus Maylandia; species Maylandia zebra. The sequence continues at coordinate 19,721,595 of NC_135181.1, forward strand.
ATTCAGAAAATATTTTACAGACGCGGGCCGTTTTCGACTTGCAATCCTTACTGGTCAAACACAGACCATATTAGTAGCCATTCAAGAGGATATTATACAAAAGAAAATACATAATTAAATATTTATAAATACTTTATAGAGTAAATAAATTACATTTTTTCCTCTACTTTTTCAAACATAATCTAATAATACTAGTGTAATTCCCAGCACCATACCATTAAAATTAAATTGGTAAAATATGTCACATTCATGGGTGGGTAAGTGTTGGGTAAAGGGACATTTCATACAGGAACTCTTACAAATACATCTGGACAGAAGTGACTGCAGCATGAATATTTTAATATGCAAGATTTGTTTTTTGTTCGTTTCTGTGAAATAATATTGTTTTAAGTGATTTTTAGGCAAGAAAATATGGAACCAAATGTTAACACAGGGTGAATTTGAGCCCCTCAGCAGAAGCTTTAATTGCCTCCAGTCACGATTTCCTGACTATCATTTTGACATCCATACAGACCACAGAGACATAACCCCAAATCATCCAACTTTTCAGAAGGCTGGTTACACGATATTTCACTTTTGTCTAGAAATCTATTCCTGTTACAGCAAATTCAGCCTCAGGGCAGGTTTCTGCATCTGGCGTGGGAGGTGGCAGCAAGGTCAGAGCTGAGCAGCCAGAAGTGATGTAAATGTAGCCCTTAGGTGAAAGCTGGCAGTCTGGGGCACATCAGGTAAAAAAAAAATGTAAGCTGCTTTAAATTCTGACATTTGCACTAACGCTGTATTCATGTTACAAAGGAAATATGTTACATTTAAGTGAAGAGAGTACTTGGGTTAAAAATCTTCACTTACAGATGAATGTAAACTTAAATAGATCTTGTCATCATGATTTAGTCAACAGGCTTGGTGTAAGTGCTTTTTTTGCCACTTGGGTGCAGTTACTGCAGTATCTGCTTGAAGTATACATATCTAGCTCCATTTTTGGTTCAGTTCAAAAGATCTGGTTCATTAACTTATAAAGCCTACACTATTAAACCATCTGTATGCTAACTTTGTTGAGCTCTAGCAGGTAGCTTCAAAAAGAAGAAAAAAACAGGCAGACAAAGCATTGCTTCTTTTCCACTGGCGTCTTAATGTCTTTCTGAAACTCAGTGTGGTTCTACCCATTTCCACCAAAAATAACTGCATTTTTAAAAAGGCTGGTATCAGCACAGTGCCACAAAATTGCCGTTCCCGATGCTAGAAGCATTAACACACAGATTCAGATTTTCTTCCCACTGAAACGACCCTCCATCTAAAGCTACACAGTGGTTATGCAATGTTAAAGCAAATGTTATTGAATCGATTGAAGTCACATTAAAAAAGGGTTAACAGCAAACACCAAATGGCAAATGATTGGCCAAACTGAGCAAAAGCAATGCTGGCAGGTTTTAAAATGCTCCATGGAGGCCTTGATTTCTCTATTTATTTTCTTCAGCTGAATTCTGTTTAATTCAATTGAATGGGTACCTGTGACTAAATTGTTTTCCTTCTCCAATAGTCAGTCTTTTGTCCTTTCACGCGCTCCTTTTTCCCCCCCCTTTCTCATCACCTCCCAACCGGTCCAACCAGATGGCTGCACCTTTCCTGACCCTGAGTCTTCCTGTTTAAAGGGAGATCTTGCTTCCCAGTATCGCCAAGTGTTTGCTCGTAGGGCATCGTGCGATCATTGGGGTTCTTACTGTAATAGTGTAAAGTCTTTACCTGGAGGCAGCTGTTGTTGTGAATTGGTGCTATATAAATTCAATTCAATTAAATTGAGTTGATACTGGTGACAAATCCCTTCTGGACACCCTGTACATATTACACATCATAGTATATGGAATTACATTTGACTTGACTTTATGAGTTCACTATTTGTGGCTCCCTTGAGATCATCATTCTCAGAAATATTTTATATAGCCCAGGTGTATGAAATGCCTATAAATAAGATATACTGCAATGCAAATGTAAAGAATTTAACATTCAAAATATCAATGCTGATTTAAAAATAAATATAATATCCCATCTCTACCTCCTAAAAACTTAGTAAAACGTCCAAATAAAGAAAAAATAAAGATATTTACTTTATTTTAGAAACCTAGATCTCTACTAGTAACTAAATGTTTTTAAAATAGGCATTCAAAATAGACCTGATCATTTCCTGTAAAAATACCAGTAATTCTTAACCTTACACATTATTTCTGTTCATTTCTGTGGTATATTTTAAAGAATGAGGGTGCAGTAAGTATACAAGTGCTACACTAATTTGTCAATGTAAAATGTTCAACCCTTTTAATGTAAACTTTATGTTTAAATGTCCAAAATATCATGAGATAGTTTGTGATTTACAGTAACATAAATCCTGACACATTTTAAAAAGTCTGTGATGAAAAGCATGAAAACAGATATCGGCAGGTTTTGTCGGGGATGCCTTAATCTTGTTCTCGCCACCGTTCACCAGCAGGGGGCGAGCTGTTATAGCGGTTGGTTTCAGGGTCCCTCATTGCAAAGACAAACGGTACACTATTTACAATACAGCTTCAGATAGTTTGTAAACTTGTTTGAATCCATGCTTAATGTCACATGTTATAATCATAACTCACATATCAGTATTTACAGTTTGAGGATGTCCATTCACATGTAAACCCACTGTCATGTGGTAATGTCAGTCTACCTCTCAAACTCACATTATAGGGAACAGAAATGGCTCAGATATAAACAAGTCGTAGATTAAATAACCTCAATTAATGAATTCTTCCATTCCATGAACTGATAAAACATACATAAACAGTGTACTTATACCTATGTACTTTATACAGTGTCTCATGTCCTGAGTCACAGTGGTCTGGTTGAAGCTACTGTCCTCTATAGGCTGCCATATCTAGTCCCTGATGATAAATGTAGCAGCTTATGTAGCTTTACCTGATGTGACTTTAAAAGATAACGTTCAGGGCCACAGATAAAAGGTGTCTGAAAGCATCTTGAGATTCTGCAGTGAGACTGAGAGATGAGCACAGAATGAAATGTTCTTGAGACGACCATACTTTTCTCATCGACTGGGGGTGTATTATATTATCTTTAAATTGTAAATCAAAGAAAATGAAGTTTGGCTCGATTCTACTTCGTTTTAGCATTTTCTGACAATGATCTGTCAAAGTCAAAACAGTTCTTTGAGTCTGAGATGCCCCTGCAGGCAAATAGGTTTGTTTCAGTATGCAAATTGCATGGCCACGTGATTTATTAAATACCACAGTAATGTTTCTTACTGGCCAGTGGATAAGTCATACCAAGTGGTGCAATCATTTTCATGTTCTAGCAGAGTCCAAAAGTTCACTGCCAAAGACGTCGAAATGTGGCGATCTGCTACATCTTAGTGGGAGCTTTTTTGATGTCGGAGTTTTAGGTTTTTAAGACAAATAAGGAAAAGAAAAGGCTGGTGGTCTCTAGGCCTTTGAGACTGTGAATTTCAAAATAATACACCCCTGGCTCAGTAGATCTGTCAGATTACTGAAAAATGAAATGGAATTAAGTTCCAGCCTTCTCAGACTGACCTCAATATGTAAACCGTTCTGACAACACTATCAAACGATCTTTGCGCCGCTTTGCATGAGAAAGAGAGTCGATCATGAGGGAAGCTTTGCCGGCTTTAAGATGGCTGTCAGATTCCTTACCACAGATAAGAAATCACAGAGAAAACAGAGAAGGCAGTGCTGTTGGAGTCAACACTGAGATGAAAGTGTGAAGCGAGAGTTTAGCTTTTAAATATTTTATGAGAGAAAAAACCCATGGTGCCACTACACAAGTCCTACAAATGACTCGTGTTCATCTCGGCTGTAAACACACCTGAGAGAGAAGCAGAGCAACAAAAAGCACTGCTGAATCATTTCTCTCAGGAGTTTTTTTTCCACCTCCTAAAAACTGTGTTGCTTGTGGTCTATTTTTTCTTTATTTTTCAACTCACAATGATCTTTCCTGCACAATATAAAATCTTTAAGGGGCGGAGTTAAGCCCAGATTGTTTAAAATAACATAAACTGTGCAAGCTGGAATATAGATAATATCAGTGTTGTTTGTATCTTTGAGAAAAATAAACTGGGCAGTGGAAAAAAGTATGGCCCTCCAGCCATCTCTGCAGTGACGTCGTCAAGCTGTAATCATTACATTTATAGCCAATAAACTTGTCACTTCTCTAAAAAGTCGTGGAGCTGAAGATTGTCCAGGTTAAGGGTCAACTTGAGAAGGATGGGAGAGGAACAGATCCCATCTGACAGTACTGGACATGACATCATTGGTTTGTATCCAGGGCACGCTCAGAGTAAGGAGGGAGCTCTTACTGTTTGATATTCTTTGGAACTTCCAGGCCTGTCACTAATGTCACCTGAAATAGAGAAACGGAAAAAACACTCATTGAAATCAGCACGAATCAGGCAGTGATCTTAGAGATCAGAGTGGGCACATAAAAGCACCACTGCATCTATTTCATGTGAAATTTGTTTTGGAGAAGACACATTTATTTACCTTTGGAACACACAGTAATCTGAGCTCATGGGTTAGGAATCATTCACTAAATGTCTCATAAACTGCATAAATATAACCTATATTTCATCTGAATTTTACAGTAATGTAGTTGCAGCTTGGTTGCTTTGAAGTTTGTGTTAATCATCGCATCTGTGTACAGAATCTCTCCTCAGGGAGCCATTTTTCCTTGCTATTCTTGAATTTAATTCCTCTTCTTTTTTCATTGAGTTATTTTGCAGTAAACACTTTACCGAGGTCAACAATCAAGGCAGCCCATCAGGGAGCTGGTTATTTTCCATTGCTGTTAAACATGGCACTTTAACACACACAGACCTGCACATTTCTGTTGAGGCTGACGGCGGGCACAAAGACCCCGTCCAGGTTCTCAAAGGCAGTTGGGCCATGCTGTTCCTTATTGATGTAGAAGGTCAGTGTGCGTTTAGTCAGATCCAGCAGGACACCCACAGTCGAGCCCTTAGTGATGCCTCCCTCTGCCCTACACACACCCACACACACAAAGCTAGTCAATTTTGTTATGTATATGTGCCGTAAATGCACAGATTTTGTAGTAGGTTAAGTTTCACATTGAAGGTAACACAGCACAAATATGACTGTAGTTGTGTCATGCTGCAAAAAAAGACAAATATATATGTAAAAGAATGAATACAAAACATAGTCACCGAAGAGTCCTTTAACTCATTCACAGCTTGTTTAAAGACAGCACTCTGAAGTCTGGGGATGCAGCAACAGGTTCTTTAGTATTTCTTGCCAAATGGCAGCAGAGTGAACAGGCTGTTGCTGGGATGGTTAATGTGTTTTTTAATTAATTATTATTATTATTATTATTATTATTATTTTGGTTTATGATACTTTAATCTACGTGTGTGTTAAATTAGTTAAAGTTTTAAAAAAATCTGATCACTCTTGTATTCATATTTTGTGTGTTTTATGTGACATTTGTTGGCGTCTTCTACATGGAACCTGAAGCTAACAGTGCATCAAATGGCAAACAAAGACCCCTGTAACTCATAAATCAAAGTTAGAATTGGCTCAGTTGCTGTTGAATGAATTATTTCACATATCAAATGTATTTAAAATTAAACGTCTGCTCTTTTTGTCTAACACGTAAACTCTCTGTTCTCTGTTTTAAGAAGTGACTTAATGAAAACGATCTATGGCGCTCCAAAAAACTATGTTTTAACCACAAAGCTTGTGTTTTTGCTAAGAGCTAAACAAATGTCTCTAAACTTATAGAAATGCAGACACTCACCAGGATTAGGCTGTCAGGGCACTAACAGATAAAGAAATCAATATGAGATTAAGAAGTCAAAAATAAAGCTCCGACACGACACGATGAATGACATGAAAGGTGGGTAGAGAACTGACAAGTCAAGAGAGCAGATATTTTTCATGAATAAATCTTTAATGAGAGTTTGATGGCTTCCTTGTGAAGCAGACAGAGAGACGGTGCAGATGCATGTTTTGATGTTTCCTGCAGCCATCTTATACAGCTCCCCTGTGTGTTTGTTAGTCTGTTTGTTAGTATTGTATGAGCCTTCGGGTTTCTCTGTCATCGTGTGCATCTATGGTTATAGCTTCCAAACCTCTTAGAAGTATGAGACTTAATGCACAAGACAGAATGATGAATGCATAAGGGAAACACTTTACAGAGTCCCTGTCTCCTGTTGTACTCAACGACAAAAGTTGCTCATGAATTACTTAAAATGATGAGTGCTGCTTTCTAGTAAGACAAGATTTAACAAGTTGGATTTGTTAATGTTACAAACTAATTGAATCATATTTTATAGTAAAGGAAACAGCAGTATTGCTACAGTAATAATACATTATAGTACATTAGGAATGATATAATGACAATCTTGGGATTGCCATGTTATGAAAAATTAAATTCAGCAGGTATTTCTCCTTCTCTTCATGAATCACCGTAGTGGGATTATCATTAAAGGATTAAAAGCTTCGCCAGCAAAAATAGAACAAATTAAATCCCAGCATCACTCCACTCAGATTTAATTGTGCCTTCTAATTAATGGTTTATTAAATATTTGAGGGCTTGAAGGATGTTACAGAAAATTCCTAATGAAGGAACGTAAACTACTGATTTCATATTATACTATCCGGTCTGCAGATACACATGTTAAAGGCATTAATGTTATGAACAGCTTCTTCCAAGACAGAAAGTGCTACAACAATCCTTTAGAGGGGTTGATGAAAGAGCTGAAAACTCCATGAAAGCTTTGCCGCAGGAACGGGGATTTTTACAACCTAGCAGCCTATGAGTTGTTCACACAGCATGAGTAATATATTCAATTTTAACTTTGTAGTTTGACAAAACAAAACAAATTTAAAAATTTCAAGATTTGTCTTTTGTTCTTTGTATTAAATAACTGCAGCGGGGAAAACCAGCGTGATAATAGTGAAAGTCTGGAAAAGCTGTCAATGTCTTTTTTAGCTTTCCTGATGTTCCCTTCAACAATCTGTCCCTGGGCATCGCTGAAATCCTTTCAGCATGACTACAAGTTGTCGACTGCTCCCTGAAGCTCCCTTTCTAACCGGATCTCCTCGAGTGTGTCAAATGGAGCTCTTCTACTTGACTTAAATTTTTGGGGCAAAGAAAGAAAGTCCCAAATCTGCAGAGCATGAATTGTCTTCATAATTGCATGTGCCAATTTTCCTCATCTTTTTGCTGTTCTCTTTATGGATCAACATAGTGGATCATCTGTCTCTATCTCTAGCATCCTCTTCTGTCACACAAACTTACCTGTAGTGTCCTCCTTCACTCCAACCAAAAATCTTCTGTGTGATCTTCTTCTTTTCCTCCTCTGCACATGTCCAAACCATCTCAGCCTTGCCTTTCAAACTGTGTCATCAAAACACTCGACCTGAGCTGGTCCTCTAATCTTGCCAGTTCTCTAATCTTAGATACTTCAAGTCTGCTACCTCCTGTCTTTATGTTAGTGCCACCATGTCCAAGCAACACATCCCAGGTAAACCTTTCCGTTCATTCTTGCCTGCACCACATCTCAACCAAGTGTTCTCTCACAGAAGCCTCGGGCTGTTACCCAATTTGCAAGTCTCCATTGACAGTCTGACCTTAAGGAAAAATTCACAGTGCACTCTCTTAAGAAAGACCTGATAGGCAAACACTGGGTTGTAGCTGGGGAACAAACCCCCACCAGAAGCGATGTTCCTCAAAATGATCTGATCATTTTGACAACAAAAGCCACTGAAGAGGTTTGACGTCCATGATAAAATCTCACAATGCTCATGCACAGAAGTGGAATTCTGATCTACAACGATTCTCGAAATAGCAGCTGAAAACAGACCTAAAGTTCACAAGGACATGAGGATGAAAGGCAAATCTAAAACAAATAAACTCAGGCACTGTATTGGAAGGTAACCAGTATATTATTTTAAAAAATAATCTTAAATTAGTCTTTTGTCAGTTGTCTTTGCATTTGAATGATATGAGCCTCTGGATCCTGCAGGATATCAGTTTGGGATTTTTCTTGAAAACATGCAGATGGAATCTCTTAATTGTTCTCATTTTTTAAATATGATATGTATTTTATGCCAGTATTATACAACATGTCCAATGGTAGGGAACAATGGTTAAAAGTTATCACTAAAAACTGTTGGTGGTGTTGTTGCTCCCCATGCACCTACCTGTTGGTGTGGGAGTTGTTGTGCATGAACCAGGAGCGGTTGTTGTCCACATACATGGCCCAGGCTTTGTCATCTTTCCCCAACATCATGTCCTTCATGGTGTTGATCCTTGCTATGCCAAACGCAGGATCTGGGTGGTTGTCATAGCGATCAATGCTGACCTCCCAATAGTGAATGCCCTGAGATTCAATAGGGGGTAAAAAAATGAATCTTCTATAACTTCTATAACCAAAAATCAACAGAAAAAGGCTAATCGCTGTCAAATTTAAATGGAAAATATCTGTATACACTTCACCTTGGAGAAAGCAGCAGTCCCCAGCACCACACGGTCATCATAGCTGTTACAGCTAACTGTCTGGTTGTCATTAGTCAGAACAATGTCCCGATGAGCTGAGGTGGGGTCAAAGGTGAACCAAGCCACTGTAAGAAGGACACAACAGTTAGCCTGCTAATAGTCTTTGGAAATTCTGTAAGTCTGTACTAACATTCACACTAAATTTAGTCACATGTTGTATTCTGCATCTTATTAAAATAATTTTAAAAACTGCTCATCCAAAGTGAACCTTACTGGGTAGCTATACCTACCCACACCTACAGTAAAGCCAATAATTATATCACTGATTCTAGAAGGGCCATGCTTTCTTTTTCATAGGATTAAAGACCCTATACAGTCCTTTGAAAATAAAACATGATTCAAAGCTCATAGAACCACCTTTAGCAGAAATAACTTGAAGTAATTGTTTTCTTTATAACTTTCAGTGTCTTAATTCATTATGGCCATATTTGCTATATAGCTTTGCTTCATTTCGTTAAGGTTTGATGTCATTTATTAATGCACAGCTCTCTTAAGGTCCCAAAACAGCATTTCTGTCAGGTTGAGGTCTGAACTTTGACTGTGCCATTGTAGCATATTGATTCTTTTCTATTTCAGCTATTTATTGTAGATTTGCTGGATAATTTTCCTGTTGCATGAACCAATTTGGGTGTTCTTGCAAACATGATCACATTTGACTCTAAAATACTTTAGTATCAGAGGAGTATAGAGGAGTTTAAGGGTGACTCAATGACTGCTAGGAGCCGAGGTCCTGTGGGTGCAAAACAAACCCAAACCATCACCGCTCCACCACCGTGTTTGACTTTCTCCAAACATGGCGCTGTACATTAAAAGGACATTGTTCGAGAAGTCTTGTGGTTTGTTCAGTTCAAAACCTAAGCTGTGCTACAATATTCTCTTTAGACAGTAGTAGGGATGGGTACCGGTATCCGGTGCCATTATGGCAAAAGCAGCGCACATTTCATTGCTTTATTTCGGTGCTTTTTTTTTTCTTCCTGAGATGTCATACACTTTGGATTCTAGCCAATCATTTTATCTTTGCAAGGATAGTAGGTGGGCCCAGGTACGTACATTCTTTTAGAGCTACAGATTAAAAATGCCCAAGGCAAAGTGGTCAAAAGTCTGGCTTTACTTCACAGCAAAAGATGCAAACTCAGCAGCCTGCAACAAGTGCTTTAAGGTGATACTGTGATACTGTGCAAAGGAGATAACACCTCGAATCTGACAACCAACCTGGCGATGCATAGAGTTTTTTTAGAAGCCAAGAAATGCACCAAGTTAGCAACATCCCCCAAGAACCCGAAGAGTAGAGTCCTGACCCCTAGCCCTGCCAGTGTAGCAGAAATGATGACGGATGATGATGGCAGCAGCAGCCGTTCTTCTCTGCGTGAGTAGCTTAATGTTCGTGTGTAATTTAAGTTGAGTAGGCTAACCACGTTATTAAATTAATGCATGTAAGGTGAACTAGCAAACACCGTTGTAGTTACATGCGGCTGTCTTCTTGTTTGATGGCAGATACTCCCTTCACCCTGGCCAAAAAGGCTAAAATGACCAAAGCAAAAGTTTGAGCACCGTTTAAGCACCAGCACCGTTTCAAAAGTACTGGTTTGGCACCGGTATCGGATAAAACCTAAACGATACCCATCCCTAGACAGTAGAGGCTTTTTACAAGCATCTTCCAAATGACCCATACTTGAGTCTGTTACACCTTCTCTGAGCATTGTGTGGTCTGAAAAGTCAAACTAGTTTAATTGCTGTGACTGATTTTTTTAAATTATCAAAATACTTTGAACAAGCTCAAGGAATACACATAAATACAACTTTCAGCTTAACTCAGCAAGGGATATTTTCATCTCTGGCTGATAAAAACAAGACTATAAATGTAATCACTCTGTCAAATAATCACATTAATATGTATTAAAAGATTCTTTTATAATGAATGTGACCTTAGAAATCTTTGTACGGCGGTTGTGGGCAACAACTAATTGGGTTCATCCACAGAAAACAATGCACTTGTAAAGTGTAGGCCTGAGACGGGAAATGTTTCATCAACTACCAATGCATTATTAAAAAAGTGCTTGCACGTGAGATTTTTACTGTCACACTACACGGATGCCATGTTTTTGTTTGCAGCCATTGCTGTCTGTTCAACAAGAGTCACGTCGCCGCAGTTTTCTTTCTCGGTGTAGCTGCGGTACAATCCTCAAAGAGAGAGAGAGGAGGAAGAGGAGGAGAAGGGGAGGGAAAAAGAGGCAGAGTAGGCAGGAAGAAGAACGATGATAGAGAAGAATAAAAAGAGGGCGGGTGGGATAAACAGTTATCAGTCAGAAAACAGACTCTAATGCCCATTATTGTTGTGGCTGGTTCAGAGACACTGTTTGTGTGTTTGTGTATTGTAAAAATCTCCACCCGCATTGCTCTGCTGTTACACAGTGGGTGTCTCTATTTTCTTCTTTCACCTCCTCTTTCTCTGAGTCCTTAATCTCATTCTTTCCTTTCTTCTCCAGCAGTATATTCTGTTTTTTCTCCCTTTGCAGTTATGTTTTTTCCTTCCTTTTCTCTTTTTCCTTTGCATCTCTGTACAGTTTTACCTTTATCCTCTTTTTCCATTGCCCCCTTTCTTTTTCTTACTTAACCGCTCCTTTGATCTCCTTTTCTTTCCTTCTGTTTTCTTCTTGTTTGTGACTTTTCTTTACTGTCTACTCAAACCTGGTCTACTTCAGCTTTTTTCCATCCGCTTCCTCTTCATTATTCCGTTTCTCTTTTCTTCCCCTTTCTTTGTCTACTGTTCCTGTCCAGTGTATTTCCTTCACCCTCTTCAAAATCTTCCACCTACCTTTCTCCTGCCTTCTCCCAAAAACATCTCCTCCTCTATGTAAGAGGCTTTTCTGTTCACAGTTACATAGGTCAGATGAAATTACATCATGAAACCTGTTTTACAAAGAAGCTCGCAGACAAAAAAATCCCTTGGGTAAAAATATATAATGAAATCAAGACAGCCAAAAGAGCAGAATCAAAAGTAAGGCAGACAAAGAGTCCATCTGTCATGCTCTGGAAGCTAAGCCAGTTCCAGCACACACCACGTACCATCAGAAGTCTTGAGCATGACTGTCTTGCTGTATGGACCCACTCCAATGGAATTATAAGCTTTCACCCTTGCGTTGTAGGAACTGTTGAAATGAAGACCATCGACTGTACACACTGTTTCCTTCCCCACATATACCTCCTGGGGGCACACACAAACACGCACACACAGACACACACAAACTCAGCATCATTTGAAATGCAAGTTGAGGCAGTATATGCTCAAGGATTAGTGAAGAGGTCAAGATCTCTAGCACTTTTAATGCATGCTTGATGATGACTCATATACTTACACACATAAAGAGTATTATCTGTCCTTTGTCAGATATGAGCATCATATTGAGGAGAGCTACTAAACATCATTTTCTGAGTTTCAGATTAGATTAGTTATTTTCACAGTAGAGTTATTGCAGTGTTTCCCAAAAACAGAAATTTCTTGGGCAGGCTGCCCACGAATCTTTTTCAACCTTCAGAGAAAACAACGAGATTGAGAAACAAGTTCAAGTTGCTGCTGTGATGGTTCTTGGTGTCGTTCAGCTGTCTTTATTCTCTTGTCCTGGAGACACAACTGCTTATTTTTTATTATCTATTTCCACAAAAAATATATGCATTTCTTTTGGGTGCACACATATGATCTGTGCCTCATTACTGCCACGATACAGAGTAATTCTGTGGGAAACACTATTAGTGTAAATCTTTTGTTTAACAAATAGTACTCACCCTGTACTGTCCTCCATTGCCATCATCCAGCTCCAGGATGTAGCCCTCGATGGGGTTGATGGTGGGCATAGCTACCCTCCAGGCCAGGGTGGCGCTGTTATTCCTTGTGCAGCACTTCTCCAGCTGCAGGAGAGGAGCTGGAGGCACTGAGGGTCTAGGCTCCACTGTGTAGAGAGATGGATGGATGCAATTTAAATTTTGCAATCAATGAATGAGAGGAATTGGGACAAAGAAGAGGTACAAGGAGGGAGACATGAAAGTGTGGAAGGATGAAGAGAGGAAGACATACAGGGATGCCGTCATCTGGCGGGTTGCCTTTAAACAGACTGAATGAAGAGAAAAAGGAGCTTTAATGACAATCTGGTGGGAGATTTAAAAAAGAGCCTTAAAGGTGAAAGAGCTCTGGGTTCATTTACAGGGTAACAGCTGGGAATTATTAAGGGCTTAAACTGGACCTAGTGAGGACTCTACATACACTTAAAGGGTAGTGTAGTGGTAGGGATGCACTGGGTTAGATTGATATGCGCTTTGAAGGCTGACTTGTAGTTTGATAGTAATAAATAAATCAGCAAAGGTGGTAAGAAAGTATGAGACATCGGCTCCCCACCAAAGGCCAGACTGATGAAAGCAAAGCATCATTCCTGCATAAAATCTGCATAAAATCAGAGGAAAAGCATCATATCAGTCTAACTCTTGTACAAAACAGGTGAAAAGCAAATTCCAAAAGGAGAAACAAACATACAAACAATAAAATAAGAAAAGATTAAAAAAATCTTTCTTCACTTTTTCATTTACAGGTACTTATCTGATAAATATATAACAGTACGGAAAACACAGGGGAAGGCAGCAGTCATGGCGGACAGTATAGGAGATAATGCATGTTTTGTTGATATTACATATTTGAATTTATGACTTATTACATGGAAATCAGCCACAACATCAAAAATACAGATTATGTAAAGTAATTAATAACGGCCATCTCTTTACAATGCAATGTTCTGCTGTAGAAATCTGGTTTCATGTCATTTATGTGGATGTTACATTGACGCAGAACATTAAATTATCCTTCAAACAGCCCAGATACTAATGCAAACATGAATCTACAAGATGTACCAGAGATAGCCTGATCCACAGACGCCCCACCCGCAACCTCCAGCAGGCAAATGATCTGCTACCTGATCGCAGAGACCAAAGGACACCTGCAGAAGTCCCAAATGTTGATGGATTGAAGCAGATTCTAATGTTGTGGCTGATCAGTCTATAGCTATCAAGCAAGACTGAATATGTGAAAACAAAATGATTAGAGGATCATGTTTACTGCACATTTCCTCAGTATATACTTACTCCCTATGATTTGTATTGCCACAGTTTAATTCATGCATAATTATATTTTTATATATGTGTCATTAGTAATATGTGAAACAAAATTATCGCAGGAAACAAAGATCTTTGTGCAGAACTGTTCAGCAGATCAGTGTCGTTTACTGTTGAAGAGCTGAAAAACAACATGCAAAGGGAAAACACCAGAGAAACACTGTGGGACAAAAAGACCAGTGAGTTTCCAACCAGAGAGCTATCGGGGCTAAGGAACGAGGCAGGAGTGACAAAATATATGCAAGGAAGGGAAACAGAGATTTACAGTGAAAAATAGAGTCTCTGAAATACCTCCTGGGCTCTCTGTCTCCATCTCAGCCTCACCACTGCCTGCTTCCTGCATTTGTTTCAATTTTGGATTCTCCTGTACATCTGGAAATATGATGTTGATTTAAGTCAGTGTTCTCTAAAGAAGTAAAAAGGATGACCAGAAGTGTAGTGTATCAATCATACACTTATTTGTCACAATGATATTAACTAAAGGTCCAAAAATTATCATTGATAAACACAAAAATCGTTTGTCAAGCCTAAACTTGAAGGTTTTGTTGTCCTTTTTGTGTTGCATTATTTTGTGTAGTATTTTGTAGTTTTAGGTAGTATTTGTGTAGTGATAAGACAAGAGATTGTGTTTTTAGGTAGCACTTTTAGAGCTAGGTAATAATTTGGTAATTGTGGGGTAATAAGTTGGAAACAAGGAGGCAATAATTTTATCATCACTATCATCACTGCCCCAGTAATATCCAAGCAGTTATTTTGTATCAACAGTGATTACTGCTGAGTAACATTACATTACTCAGCAGTAATCACTTACTGAAATCATACTATAATGCATGTATATACAGGGAGTGCAGAATTATTAGGCAAGTTGTATTTTTGAGGAATAATTTTATTATTGAACAACAACCATGTTCTCAATGAACCCAAAAAACTCATTAATATCAAAGCTGAATGTTTTTGGAAGTAGTTTTTAGTTTGTTTTTAGTTTTAGCTATTTTAGGGGGATATCTGTGTGTGCAGGTGACTATTACTGTGCATAATTATTAGGCAACTTAACAAAAAACAAATATATACCCATTTCAATTATTTATTTTTTACCAGTGAAACCAATATAACATCTCCACATTCACAAATATACATTTCTGACATTCAAAAACAAAACAAAAACAAATCAGCGACCAATATAGCCACCTTTCTTTGCAAGGACACTCAAAAGCCTGCCATCCATGGATTCTGTCAGTGTTTTGATCTGTTCACCATCAACATTGCGTGCAGCAGCAACCACATCCTCCCAGACACTGTTCAGAGAGGTGTACTGTTTTCCCTCCTTGTAAATCTCACATTTGATGATGGACCACAGGTTCTCAATGGGGTTCAGATCAGGTGAACAAGGTGGCCATGTCATTAGTTTTTCTTCTTTTATACCCTTTCTTTCCAGCCACGCTGTGGAGTACTTGGACGCGTGTGATGGAGCATTGTCCTGCATGAAAATCATGTTTTCTTGAAGGATGCAGACTTCTTCCTGTACCACTGCTTGAAGAAGGTGTCTTCCAGAAACTGGCAGTAGGACTGGGAGTTGAGCTTGACTCCATCCTCAACCCGAAAAGGCCCCACAAGCTCATCTTTGATGATACCAGCCCAAACCAGTACTCCACCTCCACCTTGCTGGTGTCTGAGTCGGACTGGAGCTCTCTGCCCTTTACCAATCCAGCCACGGGCCCATCCATCTGGCCCATCAAGACTCACTCTCATTTCATCAGTCCATAAAACCTTAGAAAAACCAGTCTTGAGATATTTCTTGGCCCAGTCTTGACGTTTCAGCTTGTGTTTCTTGTTCAGTGGTCGTCGTCTTTCAGCCTTTCTTACCTTGGCCATGTCTCTGAGTATTGCACACCTTGTGCTTTTGGGCACTCCAGTGATGTTGCAGCTCTGAAATATGGCCAAACTGGTGGCAAGTGGCATCTTGGCAGCTGCACGCTTGACTTTTCTCAGTTCATGGGCAGTTATTTTGCGCCTTGGTTTTTCCACACGCTTCTTGCGACCCTGTTGACTATTTTGAATGAAACGCTTGATTGTTCGATGATCACGCTGCATCCCTCTGCAAGATATCTCACTGTTTTTGACTTTTCTGAGCCTGTCAAGTCCTTCTTTTGACCCATTTTGCAAAAGGAAAGGACGTTGCCTAATAATTATGCACACCTGATATAGGGTGTTGATGTCATTAGACCACACCCCTTCTCATTACAGAGATGCACATCACCTAATATGCTTAATTGGTAGTAGGCTTTCGAGCCTATACAGCTTGGAGTAGGACAACATGCATGAAGAGGATGATGTGGACAAAATACTCATTTGCCTAATAATTCTGCACTCCCTGTATATATATATGTGTGTGTGTGTGTGTGTGTGTGTGTGTGTGTGTGTGTGTGTGTGTGTGTGTGTGTGTGTGTGTGTGTGTGCTACCTAAACACTGAAATACATTTTTTGCACGCAGCAATGAATTTTGTTCACTCAAATTTAGCTTTTCTTTGCTCGAAATAAATTTCTCCTCAAAATGCAACACTTGTACCTGCAAATTTTTTTTACGTGCGCCCACTTTTTTTTAATGCGCGCTCAGAATAGTGGCACACAAATAATGCCGTATGCTTGTTCTACGCTTTTTTATGCTGCATATTTTACCAGAGGTGCAAAGTTATATTCTTTCCAGTGCAGCTGAGCAGCTGCTGCTATATTATTATAAAAGTATAACAGTATAATCCTATTATCCAGTATTCAGCATTGTTTGACGGTATCAATGCAAATTTTATGTTTAATATTGTGGCTTATTATAAGGAAATGTTTGGTAATGTTTCTACTACATTTCATAGTAATATTTGTCACAATTTAAAGCATATGAAGTTCACTTTAATAGTTTATTAATATGTAATTACAAAAATGTAAAAAGGCAGTTTTGTAGTTCTTAGCCCTGTTTCCTGGTTATCACACAGAAACTACTGCAAAATACATTAGAAGGTTACCTAGGCAACCAGAGCCAGGAATGTCCGTGAGCAATCAGCTGTCAGCTTCAAAGAGATGAGTGAGGAACGAATCACTTTGCTCCAAAGCTATGCGTGGACATAGCTTTAAAGCTGTGCATAATTAAAGATGTAACTGCTTTAAGTGATAGGTCTTGTAGAGTGTTTAATTTAATTAGTTTCATTTTTGTACAAAGAATCAGCTGTTCTGTTTTTCCAATAATTGCATTTTGCTTTGAGCTTGTTTAGCCACAAACTAGTATCCTATACAATTAATAGACAGTGAATTACAGTTCTGTGTTTCTAATCAAGCCACCTACTGTTAACCTAAACTACTCAACTCAACCATCTCATGCAACTATTAGCATCTCGTTTTAAGAAAAGTTGAGGTGAAGACAAGAAAAGAAAATGAAAGATAAAAAACATGCAGAGGAGGAATAACTAATGAATCTTTATGCCTGTGGAGGATGTTATGATGGCTATGCACATCTTTTATTTACAGTATATGGGTTTAAACAAACTTAATATTTGAGTACAAACATACCTTTTGTTGGTGCTCTGTATGTCAAAGATTAAAATTCAAATGCTTAAAATGAAATTGTCCGTCGTTAAAGTCCATACCAGATAATGGGTGAGAGAGAAAGGAATCATACAACTGAATTCCACATCCCCAGTCTTGGAGAAGAAAAGAGAGCTGATCAAAGCTTTCTGGCTTTCTAAGAAGTTTGAGTGGAGCTTAAATTGGAGAAAATCTATTTGAAGTAGAACTTAACTCAAGCCATGACCTGAAGACCCGGGACACATTTTTAAATTTAATTCACTAAGTTTTTGTCGTGTCTGTAAGAGCTAGTGTCCTTATTTTCTAGGAAGTTGACTTTGTTGGGGACAAAAAACGTTGCTGCAGCTCATTGGAAGTGTCACCCAAGATGAACCATAACATTACAAGAGTGCATAATCACAGTTATGATACCGAATATAAAATTTATCACACACAGAGCTCCACTGAATGTAATTTCCTCATTGTGAAAATGAGTATTTTGCTTATGATTTAATGGATTTTGTACTCTTAATAGCTGATAACAAAGACCGGTCAGCATTATTTACTTTTCTAGCAAAGTAACCAGGTTGAATCTGCTTCTGCACAGGGAAGACATCCCATCTTCACCGCCTAAGTGCAGCCATATGCAAATAAAATATGCATATTGGTGATTACATATTTAATATACATTAACTATACATCTGGGTAATCTCGGAGACCGCAGCGGAATGAATATAAAACACGCTGTTTACTCATGCGTGCCAACTGGCTGCTGGGTAGCAACAGCCAATTAATAAATAATTAGATGTGCACACTGTAGTATGAGTTAAAGAAACCTTAAAAGAAAAGAGCAATAGCAGCTAAATCTTATTTTGTTGACTTTAGATCATAGGTGTCAAACTCTGGCCCGCGGGCCAAATTTGGCCCGCAGCCTAATTACATTTGGCCCGTGAAGCCATACCAAATTACTATTAGAGCTGGCCTACTGGTATTATACAGCTAATATATATATTGTTTAGTATTAAGCTTTGCTTGTTCCATATTCAGTTTTCCAGTAAAACTTATTTGAGTCCATAAGAAAAGATTCATTCTTATATCTGGAGGAAGATTTTTTTTTTTAAATAAATATTAATGTTAGCCCGCGACTTTGTTCCAGTTTTGAATTTTGGCCCACTGTGTATTTGAGTTTGACACCCCTGCTTTAGATGAATCTTGTTTGTGTATGTTTGTGCATGCCAAAATTATTTACATATATCTATAATCATAGAGACTTTTTAAGTAAATCGTTGGCAAGCTTACAAGTGAGCTTTACTCCAGGGCCCTGTTTCAGGAAGCCGGTTTAGTGGAAAAACTGAGTAAGTATACCCTGAGTTAACGAAAACTCTGGGTTTTCGGTTTCACAACGCGAGTTCAGCTGCAGCCTGAGTGAGTCACTATGACGACACACTCCGTGAAGCTAACCTGCCCCCTAGCAGGTTTACTACAACTAACCCTGACTGTCTCCGCCCCTTTGTCGGAAACCTGACAGTAGGAAGTGTCGGACATGGCGTGCCACTTCCTTGAAGAGCCAGTAGATCGTGAAGCCCAAATTCTCCGCAGAGCTCTCCGCCGGGAGAGAGTGATTAGAGCGCGTTTGGACATTTTATCATTTCCTGATGATTTTCTGTGTGAACGTTACCGTTTCTCAGCACAATCTATAATTTATTTGGATAACATCCTCAGGCCATATATTACGCATGTGACACATCGCGGACATGCTCTCAGTTCATTGCATATTATTTGTATTGCACTTCGGTTTCTTGCAAACGGGAGCTTTCTGTATAATATTGGTGACGCTGAGCACGTTTCCAAGGCTACCGTCTGTCGGGCAGCCAGGAATGTTACAGTTGCACTGAAACGTCTCCTGCACTCGTTTGTGGTGTTCCCCGGTCATAGACCCACAAGATTTATCAAAGAGGGATGCCACAAAATTGCAGGTAGCAGGATGAACAGAACTTAATTCATGATGTGGTGATACTTGAACTACTACTTAAATTTTACATTTATTCCCACGGTTCCCAGGCGTGATTGGCTGTACAGATGGCACTCACATTCCAATCATTGCTCCTTCAGTAAATGAAGGAGACTATGTGAACAGGAAGTCTTTCCACAGCATTAATGTACAGGTACATAGTTCCCTGTAGCATTTCAAACTAACAAATTATTTCATCATAGTAATGGATGCTAATTTGTGTTCTCTGCACTGTGAAGATCATATGTGATGCTGCCAACATTATCACAAATGTGGAAGCCAAGCGGCCAGGCTCTGTCCATGACTCACAAATATTCCGTGAATGTACACTGAGCACAAAATTTGGACATGGTGAGTTGAAAATACTTTAAAATATATAAAGACCAATTGCTTCAGGGACATTTGAACTGAAGTGTACCCTTCTGTCTTAGGAGAGTTCACTGGCTAATTGCTTGGTGATAGGGGGTATCCATGTTTACCCTATTTGCTTACCCCTTACCCTGACCCTGAACCGGGCCCACAGCAGCGATATAATCTGGCTCATTGCAGGACAAGAGCCAGAATTGAAATGACTATCGGAATGCTTAAGGCCCGGTTCCAGTGCCTGCAAAGACTCAGGGTCACCCCAGAAAGGGCATGTGACATTATTGTGGCATGTGTGATTCTTCACAACATTGCCACAATTAGAGGAGAACACTGTCCTTCTGAACCAAACATCAGCAGTGATCCAAACCATGAACATCCTGACCCTCCCACGGACATACAAGATGGAAGAGCAGTCAGAGACACCATATGTCACAATCATTTCTTTTGACCCATCACCTCAACATGTTGAAAGAAGAATAAACAGATTTTTTGTTCAACTGGCTTTATTGGTCGCCTGTGTTTCCTGTACACAAAGTATTAAAAGATGTAAACCTCATAAAGTGTCTCTGTTGCTTCCTCCTCTGTAACAGCTGTCAATGTTTCTTCATTATTTTCCTGTAGTAAAGAAATAAACAACATTGCTGTTCTACTGTAAACTCATATAATCTGTGGAGTATTACTCACAACTGCATGTTGGTCTGGCTCAACAGGAGGCTGCACCAGATGCAGTACACCATCACCATCAACTGATAGAATATGAGGTTTATACAGGTCACTTATAACTTACAAGGGACCAAATGGCAATTAACAAACATACCAATCACCTTACACTTCATTGTCATTATGCTCTCAAAGACAACCAAGGCTGAGGGAAGGCAAAATCAGTCGGAAAATAACTTCACTACAAAATAATTCATTATGGTAAAGAGTTTATCAAATGAATGAGTAGCACTGCAAAGGTGACTGTGAAGAAAGGATGTATGCACATCATGTATTATTTTGAATTTACCCCTTATGTAGGCACTTGTGTCTTGCGGGGTTATTGACTCAGAGGATGTCCCCGCAGAGATGCCTTCGGCCACAGGGCGCCCACTGTTTTGGCTGAGGGCCAACTGCTCAGCCTCTGTGAGTGGTGGTGGTGGAGGACCCCCACCTGTTTTTCGGGCCTCCGCTTTTTTTCTGTTGGCTATAACGGGCCACATTTGAGCATACAGAGTAAGCAAATATGTACTTGTAATGTGCTCAGATAATTTCAATAAGTGCTTACAGAAAGAAAATTAATGTAGCCTCTAACTGCAATTGATTTACATGGGACAAACAGACCAAGCACTATGGCTCATAATACAATTACACCTTACCTGTTTGGACTATATTTTTATATTTCATTTTTACTTGCTGCCAGGAACGTTTGGGGCCTGTTGGGTTGCACCTGCGCTCACATCACATCACAAAATAAAATGTATAAAATAACAAATAAAATAACATATGATAAAATAACGTGTTAAATGGGTGGAAATCCCTAGATCAATGTTTATATTAACACTCACGCATTGACTCTGTCGGCTATGTTTTGCCATGCATGCTCCCTTTCTTTTGCAGCTGAGGCTGTGTTACTTTTTTCCGCGGAATTTGCATGTTATCGGCATATGCTGCCATCAGAATTTCGGCCTCAAGCGCTGTGAAATACATTGACCGCGCCTTCTTTCCCTCCGTCTCCGTGGTGACTCGCTTAATCTGTGCTCCGCTTATCAGGGCTTTATGTATCCTCGTCCGCGCGCTTCACTTGGGGTTAAAGCAACTCCGCGTTGACTGAACTAATTGTTATCAGCCTTTCTGAAACCGAATATTCCGAGTTGGACAGTTCGGGGTTACTCAACCGTGAGTGTCGTTTTTCACTCTGAGTTTTCCAAACCGGCTTCCTGAAACAGGGCCCAGGACTTCAATATGTATGTGCAGCTCAAGAAAATGAGTATTCTGGCAACCCAGTCAAAATCTGTGGTCAGCCTCCAAATTCAGCCACAACCCTGAACTGTTCCTCAGTTTTCCTCACTGTGTAGGAACAGTTTTGTTCAAAAAGATTCATATAGTAAGATTTTTGTGAGGAATATGATCTCAATGGGAGGAGAATTGAGGCTGCTTGATGATTTGAAGCAATGTGGTGGCCAGAGACAGGTGTGCAAGTGAAGAGACTATCAGTGATACTGCAGGATACTGCTGATTGTCATATTATCTGGTGGTAAATACATTAGATGATTACCTAGGCAACCAGAGGCTGGTAAGTCCACAAGCAACCAATCATCACCTCCAGTGAGGAGCGAATTGCTTGAAGCAAGGACTCTGAGATGCATCAAGTTAGTATAAAAGGCCAAAGGTTTACAGAGGTAAATCTAGGATAACAAATTATTCTCAATTCAAAGTTAATAAATCAATCAATCTGTTGTTCCCAGCAGAGTAACTGAGAAATTCCCAGCATTGAGCTTGTCCGTACATCTTAGTTAAACTAGCTTTACCATTCTTTTCTAGTTTTCTCTCGTGTGAGACTCATGCCTTATAAAGTGGAGTACGCCTTTTAAATATACAGCTAAAGAGATTTTTTAATTTGACTAAGTTGTAGTAGTACAGTTGGTCTTAAAGTCCAAACGTGTGCTCACCTTTGCCCTGGCAGAAGTCCAGCTGTAGGATGGTCTGTAGCAGCGAGTCGGTATTGAGAGTGAGGTCAAAGTCAGGGCCAACCTTTGGCTCCAGGGCCCCTTTAACCCACTGGTCTTGAGATGACGTCACTCGCTTAATCAGAGCATCTGAGATCTACGCAAACACATACAGTGGGCAAGTTGAAGTTTGCAGACACAGTATAGATTCAGCAATGGTTTACTTGTAAGAAGTAAAGAATGAAGAAAACGCTGGAAATGAGAACACATTCATTCAATATTTATATACTTTTAAATACATTGGAAAATATCAGAGGCCCTCCCTGCATACAAAGTGGATTTTCCATTTGACTGGCCCGGCTTCCATACACTGTGTCTGACAAGTGAAATGAGGCTCACATTAGTGCAGTTCAAATATTTAAAGATATGAATTAGACCCCTGATCTGAGGATAAGACAAAAAAACCCAACCTCTAGTGAATACATTGCATGATTGTTTCCATTACTTATGCTCAGTGTAGGGACTAACGCATTATTAAGTAACGCGTTACAGTAACTACGTTATTACTGTGGTAACGAGCACGGTAACTAGTTATTATGTGGTGGCTATCGCGGATCTTCCACAGATTCAGTAACATTAGCAAGTGGTGGAGGCCAGCAGGTAGATGAAGGAAAGGGGAGGCAGGAGGAGAGACTCGAGGCGGGTGTCCGAGTGTCAAGTGAACTGAACTTCAGGTAAGAAGTTATGACCTGCAGTCTATCTGGGTCAGATATAAACCAAGTTTAGGTGGAGTTTATTTTAGTTATGCTGACTTTTTTGTACTGCATACTAGCTAGCATGACGGAGTTTCTATACAGCTGGGCAGCTGCTATGATGTTACTGATGTTGAACTTTATTTTGTTCATAAGGTTAATTATTAGAGTTGCCAACCGTTCCCTAAAAAATGGAATCGTCTCGTATTCAGAGAAAATATTTTGTATTGAGCTGAAAAGGAACGCAGTTTGTCCCATTCTTCAGCTACAATGAAAAAGACACAAAGCTGGAGTTATTGTCTTTACGCTGCAGCTGTCTCTTCTTCTCTCATTCTCTCCCCCTCCCTCTCCTGTTTCTACTTCAATCATGAAACTGATCAATGATCAGCTGATCGGCTTATCTGTCGCAAGTCCCGTCTGTCTTGTTTGTTTATCTCCCACATATTTGGAAATATGCACATTATTTTTTCCTTTCTATTGGTAGGTGGCACAGTGCACTTGTGGCTAGAAGACTGGAAGCAACACATTAACAAGAGAATTCTGAGTAAAACCAAAGTTACTTTCCTGAGTAACTAGTTACTTTGAAAGTAACTGGATTACTTTTGATAGAAGTAACTAGTAATGTAACAACTGTAATTTAAAGTAATTTACCCAACACTGCTTATGCTTCAGAATGGGTAAAGAAAAAGGAAGCTTATTTTCTGGAATATCTGGAAATCATGTGTGTTTTTATTCAGTACCATAAAGGCACATTTATGACTGCAAATGAAGGCCACTCAAGGTAAAAAAATAAAAATAAAAAAATCAAGATTTAAAATTGTGAATTTTGATCAAACAGCTGAAATTTACAAGAACAAAGATGAAGAAATAAGTCATGTAACTGTATTGCTTTATTTTTCAACTTTAAGTTGGAATAAAATCACATATTTGAATAGAATAGAATAGAATAGAATAGAATAGCCCTGTATTGTCGTCGTACTTTTGTTTGTTTTTTGTTGCTTTGTTTTTGTTATTTAAAATCAATAATTTGTAAGACTTGAGAAATGTAATTAAACATTATTAAATGTGTTTTAGCCAAGGTTAGAGGATGACAGGTTTTATTGAAAATGAGCTTGTGGCTTCTGGTCTGCTTTATCGACCTCATCGGATAGATCTGTCGTTGGCGTCTAATAATGTGTTTTATAAGTTATTGATCCCAGAACCTCAAATAATGACTTTTTTTACAACTTAACCTTGAAATGTTCCTTTACACAAAAAATAAAACCCGACTTTTTTCTCATCACTGTTTTCTCTGTTTTTATGACTTTAAACTTTAAACCTTTTTTGCTGTTGTGTTGGTTTCTTTTTTTCTTTTTTCTTGCCCTCTGTGGCTGTAATATGCCCCCGTAGATGTTTGCTGATACACTACAAATATTTCTGCACATGCACTGCATCCTGAGTCTGTGGGAGCAGGTCATTGTTGAGTAAGTGGGTGTCATGTGCCCTTCCTCTATCACGTGCGTGCTCTATCCAGGCGTACCACCTAACACATAAGGAAAGGAAGTATTTCCAGTGGTGACACAAATACTGAATATTTTTTCTATTTCAAATTTCAAAAACGACCTCCCCCTGATTTCACACATCCAGATATAGCGCTTTTGATATATACTACTAAAGATATGCAAATAAAGTTGTATAAAGCCTTTTTTGTTTCCTGAGAGAGTTGTGTGAACTTTGATATAAAGCCCAGACTCTGCATGAGCTGAGACTCGAGACAGATTTAAAGATGAAAAAAAAGTCTGATGGTCTTGAAAAGTCTTCATGATTTAGCGTTCTGCAGGAAACCAACATTTATTTCTTCTGAGGAGGTCACGTTTCTCCATCTATACATACAAAGATCAATGATTATTTATTAGCTACTGAGCATGTCAACCTATTGATTACTAGGCATGTAAAGTTAATTCAAAATAGAACAGCTGCAGATGTATTAAAATAAGATGCATGTTGCTGTGACTGTAGTGCTGAAGTGCAGGCAGGCATGTGGGGTTGTTGTTGTTGCTGTTCTCCGTGCTGACTCCTTCCTCTGCTACGCCACAGTTTGCTTGTTTTTTTTGGCTGTGCCGATTCAACAAACATCAGAGGCTCCCCGTGAAGCTGATTTCTCCTAATGTGCTGAGAGGATCTGTGTGTCACGCTTCCTTCCTACCTTCATTTCCATTTTTTGGTTCAAAATATCTCAGAAAAAGATTTGATTTGGGTTGAATTTTAATCGAGTAAGACCTCATAGTGTTTTGTCCTGTGCTTTACTTATTTAAGTAACATAATTCCCTTGGCCTCAGCAAAAGAAGGAATGTATTCTGCCACACGCTGTTTTTGTGCTGATGTTCGGTTGTTTTAGATGTTTAATAGTTTTTAGATTATGGTGAACTGAAATTGTTGTTTTTTTGTGTTCTTTTTGTCTTTGTAACATCCCCTGTTACTCATCTTCATACTCGTCTCACACGCACAAACATGAGGTGTGTAAAATACCTGGAGGAAACCACTTGGATCATTCTCTTTGAGGACTTCTAGACAGTACTCCATCATGCCGGTGGTCTGCCGTAACTTCATAGTGCAGTGTGTGATCTGGTCACGTACCACCTGAACAAAACAGATCAGATGCATGAGTTGTTAAAAGCAATTATTCTGAGATGAGCATCTGAAATATTTTCACTATGTTTAATTGTATCAGTTTCAATCAGTTTGTACAAGTGAAAGACTCTGAAAGACTCTGAGGTATGACCTTTTCCCCGAGCCTTCCTTTGCCCCCTGTTAGTGTCTTCCATTGCCTGCATGAGTTTATTCTCTTTCAGTTGTATCCTCTTGCTTTAAAAAGTTGTTTCCTCATCTTTCCATTTTGTTTTTAACTTCCTACCTTTGTTCTCTTTCCAACCTTATTGCCTGATTGAGTTCACTTGTGCCGCATTACCCTTTTAGTGGCTAGAAGACTAGTTATTTAGGCCCCTGGCAGTCTGTCCATTCTTTGATGTCGATTGTTGGGTTCACTTGAACAACTTTAGCATCAATATGGTATTATATCATTATATGTGTCCCAGGCACACTCAAGCGCATCTTGGTTGGTTGTAGGACTAGCCTTACTCAGGGGAGATATACATGGAGACACAACTTTCTCCTATCGTCTATTTTGTCCCTTTTGTCTTACTTCTCTCTATCACCATTTCTATCCCTTTGAAAAAGTGCGGCTCCATAAATGTTAGAGGGGTAAGTATTATTTCTCAGTTGCAGTGAATAGATAGAAGAAAATAAACTGTAGAAAACTAAACAGAAGAAAGAAGAAGAGAAATAATTTAACGTAAACCAGTGAGACACTCCGGGGCCTGCCAACCCTGGCAGGGCCTCCTTGGATGAGGGTGTCTCGTGATAATGGCCGAAGCACCCGATGAACCCAAGGTCCACTACTGATGATGCGTCCCAAATTTTAATATGATAATCTAGATCAGATCTCTAATCTCTAAACCTAACCAAGGGGGGGGAAAGGCAGATTAGCTTGGGACAAAGACCGAAAGTGAGGCATAACGATGTGTGCCGCTGGTAAAGTTTCTGGGCTGACTTTCCTCAAAACAGCCATTCCTCAAGATTTTCTCCATTTAAAATGGTAAATGGCCTGTATTTGTATAGCGCTTTTACTAGTCCCACCTAGGGACCCCAAAGTGCTTTACACACCCAGTCATCCACCCATTCACACACTGGTGGAGGCAAGCTACAGTTGTAGCCACAGCTGCCCTGGGGCAGACTGACAGAAGGGAGGCTGCCATATCGCGCCATCTGCCCTTCTGGCCAACACCAGTAGGCATTAGGTGAAGTGTCTTGCCCAAGGACACAACAACCAAGACTGTCTGAGCTGGGGCTCGAACCGGCAACCTTCCGATTACAAGGCGAATCCCAACTCTTGAGTTACGATCGCCCCGATTTAAAGCCATGCATTATCACGCATTGCAACATCTAGTCCTTTTACTGAATTACAACTACGTTGTTGTCAGCAGAAATATTGCTAATTTCAGAGTGAACTTGTGAAATTCTCTCAAATGCTCAGTAATACAAAGAGGTGGACTTAAACAACAATTTAATCTGTGATACAATCAAAAGCTGTAAATGGTGTCCATGGAGTCCACTTTTTCATGCTGGTCAACTTTTTCTCAGCGACAATGACGCTTAAGATTAGTTCAGTAATAATACAGTTCAGTAAGAATGGGAGGTAATGAATAAAGAAAAGTGGCACCACGCTAAAAAAGTTCAGAACTGCCAGCTCAGGATCACACTGATTTTTGAGCTTGGCAGCAGGTTGTTATATGTGCACTGGGAGTGTAATTAGGGAGCAGAACATGGGCAGTTGGAACTGGCTGACACGAAAGACGAGTTAGTGGCTGGCATGCAAAACAGTCAAGGATTAATTAAAGACTGTCTGACAGCGTGACACCATAATGCCACAACTGGAATCGATCTGTTGATCTCTCATAAATTTCACAGAAACATTATCAGCCGCAACCAGACAAACGCACTTTTCTGTTTTTCATCCAGTCTCTCTCTTTCACACAGACACCAGACACATGCCGTCTGCTGGCTGAACCCCGAGCCAGGGGAAATGAGATTTGGACGTGTGTCACAGTCAGCCGTTTTGGGGCTAATTGAAAGTCTGCAACCTGTCATCGCTTTATTAACCTTTTGTTTTCTTGCAATCAAGCTGCACCACTTTTAACTCACGAGCAATCTTTAATCCTCAGGTTTTAAAGTTTAAGCAAGAGATTAGACAGAAAATATTTTGAAACTTGTCTGCATCCAAAATAATTAATTCTAGCGTTAACCAATGGCCGTCTAAATGGATCAGAGAGTTAATTAGGTGCAGTTGTGGTAATTAGTCGTCTTTTATTTGATGGTTTATGAGATCAGTTAATTATTCACCTGTCATCTGTTGTCTGAGTTGAAATATGAAGACCATGACAATTTAGGAAATTTCTAAATATTTTCTTGCATTTTATCCGTTTAGTAAGTTTTCTTATCTCACATGAAATATCCATGTATTTGTATTTGATGTCACGTCACTCCCTTTTTTCTTTGTTTTTCTCTTATTTGCACTCATACTGTACAAGTCTACTAAAGGTGCAACTTAAAATATGCACATACTCAAATTATTTCCCAAGAGAAAATTTGTTTTTCAAATCACGTTGCCGAACCGTCGCTTTTATCCTCCGTGCAAACAACATGAAGTACGAGGCGTGACGCTTGAGTAAATCTCAGATTTATTTCAATTGCTTTCTGTCCCGCTGAGACTTGCCGTCAACTCCCTCCCACATGCTCCTGCAGCCCCGGCTGATGGGCTTTTCCCGTATGTTCCTCATGAATCTGAAATGAATTTAAGGGTTCAGATATTGAAACACGGTAATTGAATGCACCTCATTGGAGGTACATCTCACAGCCTCTTCAGCAGACACTGAATCACATTTCATTTCAGGTTAGAGCAAAAATATTTTTATTGACATCTATTTTCAGTACACTTTAGACTAAATGTCAAGTATAAATTGAAACTCATAATGTAGAGAATAAAAAAAGCACTAAAATACTCATAAAACCTTCTTGGCTGTATACAAGAAATGAAATGCTCGTCATGCTTGCTATTGGGCTTTTTGTTTCTACTTGCGTTGAAGCTTTTTAATAGAATCTTACTTTTAATTTTGATTAAATGTGTTATTTAACATAAAATTCTTAAGGTACCTTCTCATTTAGCAGCAAACAAAGACAGCACTTAGCCTCTTACAATAATGGTCAGACTTAAAGATATTAATCAGCAGCACAAAAATGGCAGGTTTGATTTTTTTTAAAGGCTTCTGACTGTAACAACTATAACATTATAGCCCTCGAGTATTTGAGTGTGAGAACATCTAGTCTATATTCCTTTACAGGTTTTTATTTGATGATGGAAAATCAAACAGGTCTCTTTATCCTGTAAAAAACAACAAAAAAAAGCTTAGTTACTGTTTGAGTATTTTGTGGGGTTTCTTTGTTTCCTGGTCAAATTTTTATTCTCTGCCTTCTAAACCTCTCTTACACAATAATCACAATGAGATTTGTGTGATCCTCTCAACTCTACACTCAACTCACATGTTTATTCTCAATCTTTCACTATCACCCTTTTCCTTGCATTCAACTCAGTTTTGCAACTAAACTAATCCACAGCTTCGAGATTTCGGCCCTCATGTTTTCGTCACAACACGATCTATTTAGAAACGAAAATAAGAAAAGCAGGAAGAGAAAATGTTATGTCTACAACATGTAATATCCCAAGATCTGGAAACACAAATATTTCCAAAATATAAATTTTGACATTCTAATTGTACATTTTTTATAGTCATAGTAGCATCAGCAAAAAATAAATAAAGACTGTAACAGCCTATTGCTTGTACTTAAACTGCAGTTATACACAGTATAATATTCTATATTTTCCTGCTGACAAATAAATAAAAACACAGTCTGTGTTCAACGCAACAGTAGATGTATGTATGCACTGCTTGTATCTGAGAAGTGGGTGTAATGTGAAAACCTACAAATAACGTGCAAAATGACACTTTAATATTTGACATGCCTTAATACCTAAATGACTCTGACTTCACACTATGGTGTTGTGAAATGTGAGCTGCTACTTTTTGGGCATGTGGGTGGAAGCTGTGAGACTGATACGAAGCTGCAATATATATACACATGCAGTCTCAAACTGAATGTGGCTTTCTGTGAGGTTGCATGAGTACCAGTCATACTCACAGGCCATCCAAAAAGTACTTTGGTCAGGTCGAAAGTACTTGTATCAGAAAGTATCTGTGTCTTTGCAATACTTGCATTGCATTAGTTGATTCTGAATTATTAACTTAGTACTCCAACCTCACATCCAACTATGACCAGATCTGGCTCCAAACAGCCAAAATGTAAAAGCAATAATGAATCAAGGCACCATAATGGCTGCATCGGTCTTTTGTAATTATGTTATATTCTGGCTTTGAGTGCCTAAGCACAGCCATAAAACCAGTATAATGCTGTAGCGAGTATCAAGCTTCACGATTCAATATTTTGGTGGAAAAACATTAAATGGAACACTGTGGAACTTTACAGAGACATTAAAGATATATTTTTCACTCTGTTAGTAAAAAACATTATTAGTTTGGCGTAAATTTCCTTAAAAGTATGTTTTGTTTTAAATCAGTTAAATGAATGCAATTTAAGGAGAGGCAGTGCTGCAGACGCTTATCTATCCAACTGTAAAGTCAGTACTCTTCTCACCATGAAGAGGAGCCTCTAGTTAAACTGCTGTATCAGTTAATCAGCATTTATTGTAGTGAAGATTTTAACATTGCTTTCTCAGCCGTCTACAACCAGCTATTCTTCTCTTATTCCAGCTTCCTTGCAGCCTGCGGCTCTTTGCCCTCTGGCTAAATCTTGATCCCCAGCCTCCAGATAATGACAACAGCTGTCCTTGGGGCTTCCATCCAAATACCCTCCACTCCTCCTTCTCCTCCTCTTCCTCACCCCTCCCCACCCAGCAGCCAGCCAGACGGTCAGTCGGTCGGCGGGCACGTTGAGGCTGGGCAGGCATCCATGTGATACATAAACTCAGGGTGGATTTACAGAGGCAAATCATGAAAAAAAAGACTAAGCTGCTAGAGAGAATTTATTCTGGTAGCGAGCTGAGACAGCAATTTCTCTCTGGTACTTAAATTCCTGAAAACATACTTTTTTTATAATCAACGTCTCGCTATCATCAACCAAGCTTACCTTTAGTTTGTACTCCTTCTCCTTGGTAACTTTCGTGAGCAGTTTGGCTTTCTGTCTGGTCAGCGCCTCGATCAGAGAGTCACACTGAGCCACGAGGCAAGCTTCAAACTCCACTCCGTTCTCCTGAAGAAGAAAGACGAAAGCAACAGAAGCAGCACAGTCGTTATGAATTGATTAAAGAAAGTGAACAAGTAATATTAACTCATGAAACCACCATGTTTGGCTTCCCTGCCAAAATAAATCTACATTAAAATGTTCTGAAGTGAGCATCGTTATGGGTTTGGATCACAAAAGCAAAGCACTGAGACGAAAATAGATCACTTGGCTTGTTTTTCTTCAATTAGCAGCACACTGTTTGTTACCCATTCATTTAGCCCACCACATTATGTTCTATTTTTGCTTCAGCTGCAAAACCACAAATAAATACAGCGTTAATTATTTCAATACACCGCACACAAAAGCAAGCCTTTCATCGTATTTACCATCCATTTGCACAACCATACTCGCCACCATTTTTCCCTCAAGATGCAACACATGAAATTGTGGTTTTGTGTTTCGATTTACTAATATTCCCTGACAGTTAGCAGCTTTGTCTTTGGGCCAGCAAACAGAATGCAATGATAGAGTATAAGCAGACATCTGCAGCTGAAAAGGCTTCATTGCATTACGCTTAAAATTCAAAAACGTTCTTCAGATGATCAAATTGCAAAAGGGTGGGAGAGGAGAGGAAATGCTCAGTGCATGATGGTTGTGTTAGGTTAGCGTTAGTTTATCTTCATATCAGAAGGACACAGAAGGCAGGGTGAGCACGAGAAAATCTGCAAATACAGCAGGGACTAAATCAAAAGCATTGTGAATACAGCACACATAGGCTGGTGGCTGTTTTGAACTTATTATGTAAATCCCTATTTGTGTAACAGTTAAAACAGTTGCATGTCAACATCATTCAAACACTGCTAATTGGAAAATCAAACATGTGTACAACTGTAATTTAGGACCCAAATTCATAATTACTCAGCTATAACTCCAAAGAAATCAAATTAGGTGAACACTAGACGCCAGAGGTTAAACGCAAAGGAGGGAAACTTGCAGCACACAGAGGATAAGAAACATTACAACGTGACGAAGATAAGACTGAGACTATTTAAAAACAGGGAGAGGATGAAGACACGTGCGAAAACAGTCAAGGCAGTCAGAAAAACAGGAAGTCAAAAATGAAGACACCAGAGAAAAAAACTGTTAAATTAAAACCGAAAAAAGCCCAGAGGAGAAACTCACAATAACACAATACAGATAAATGAATTTCAAAATATTAAACTTGGATATGTTGAGTGTTGTTCTTGTTGCTTTTGGCCATTCATTTCCAACAGACTGGAAACTTGTCAGCATATAATTTGAGATGTTTTGTAGCATTTAAGATGTTGATAATTAAGATCCTGTGTCATTTAGTTTTTCCTTCCAGTAGATATAAAAACAGGTTATAAATGAGGTAATGATCCAGAGGGGAGTTTTATCTCCCTACAAAGCCCACTTGATAATGAGATAAGGGTTCAGTAGTGATTTCCAGTCAAGGTTCCTCTGCTCAGTCACTGTTTAGAGCCCGAGGAGCACTGGAGATATTTCTCCTCAATCCTACATTCTACTTTCTCTTTGCCCACCTAGCTCTTTTTTTCCTTGTCTCAGACAGAGCAGAGTAAAGATAAGACTGCTTCTTTTTAAAGCTTAATCCTCTTCATTTTGTAATAAGACTCTTAATGCCCACTCGTGGTGCTGTAGGATATATCAGTGCAGACAGTGTGTAAAAACATGTGTGTGCTTTGTGTGCATGACTGGTAGACGCTGCTGGAGAGATCAGCTGCACGGTAATGCTGTCTAGAGGGAATGCTCACACAAATGCACGTATTTGGATGGTATGTTTTGTTTTTAGTTTATTGATTCTATGGATTTGCTTCTGTGCTGCTGAGTGTCGAGTCCAAATGTTGCTCTGTGAGCTTACTGTACATTACCAGGGAGTTCCCCAAAGCATGATCAATGCAGTCTTAAAACAACAGTAGTAATGTAGAGTAAATTTTGCAAACAATATCTACATGTGCAGAAATGAGCAGACGTGGATATCAGTTGTGGTGCAGTCTGATACAGCCAGACTTCTGTCTCATCATGCTTATGGAGAAACATCTAAACAAAGCATGGAAGCCCTGAAATAGCTTTTTAATAGGCAGTTTGAACATGTTTACCTCTAGAAACAGCAGATTTCAGTAAATTTCCTGAATAACTAAATACATAATCTATCACTGCACTCAGAAACTAAAAATAATTCAAAATGAGGTGCATTTAGAAGGTAGCTTTAAACTAAGGCACTAAGGGGCTCAAAGTATCCATGAAAATATCCTCTACATCATTACGTAAGCACAAGCACCCTGAAGCCACTTCAGAGTCACTTACATCCCCAGTCTTCCTCATTCTGATGCTCAGTTTCAACCTCATCAGTTTAAGATGAGTTCTTGTCATGTGATTAGCTAGCTATATATTTGCATTAATGAGCAGTTCATCAGGTATGTCTAACAAAGTGGTCAGTGAGTGTCTATTTCATCATTAATGGTGGCTTAACAAGTCCAGCACATGCTTTTTAATCTAGTCATTTGTTGTGACGACCCCTTCACCATCCAGAGATCTCTGCTGTGCTTTGTCACGCGAGTCCTGATCAGAGGGCGATGAGCTGCACGAGATGCACCCGAACCTGCTGCGCTCAGCTACAAAAGCTCCTTCGTTCCTGACAGCCACTCTCTGACACTCTCAGGGGAGGATACCCTCTGCATGAAACTGCACTAGCATGCATTTCGGTTTCTTTTGCTCTCCACAGACATCCACCCATCCAACATACTCTGTAGTGCTGACTTGCTAATAAAGATAAGTCTTACTAACTTACTAGTAAATAATTCCTACTTCCTTAAGGTCCAATTTTGTGTCTCCCATTTCTAGTCAAAGTCTTTGTTCAGTTTGCTTGCAGAGATTTATTATCCTGAGTTTTTTTTTTTTGTTTGTTTTTTTATGACATTATTTGCCACTTATGATGAAATCCCCAAATTCTGCACTAACAAGCTATTCTATTCTTAAATTCATCCAGGCTATCTTTATGGAGTCGTTAAATCTCTCAGAGATTCATTTTATGCAAACACAACAAAATGAGCTAATACCCAGATGTTTCCAGTGCCAAAGTCAGACATTGTGTATGCCTAATCACACACATGCAGCTGTTGCAGCACTACTTTACCCTATTTATGCATTTGCTCATGACACAGATCAGTCCTTCATTGGCCACAAAACATCACCTGCCAAACATAACGTTCTTGGAGAAACAGAATATCTTATTTTTCTGCTGGAAAAAGTTTCATTCCTCAGAGGAAGGGTAATAGCTGACAGTTCTGAGATTTTTCTGTTCTTACTTCCATACAAAACTTGAAAAAACAAAACAAAACATTGATTTATTCCTATTTCTCAAATGGTCTTGTTTTTGTAACCCCCCAAAAATAAAAATTTGCCTACCACTGATATTTAGATGTGAACAGATCCTTCCTTTTTGTTTTGCCGTTGCATTGCATTGTGGGATACAGTTGCTAATGTTATGGCCCAGTCATACTAGAGTAAAAGAAAGCTGGCAAACTCTTTGCAACTAAGAAAAATCGGTGGTTTCCCAGTGATTGCATTGATTCTTTTCACATTCAGCAAATGAGTGCAAGTAGTTGCAGTGGCCATTGCTCTCATTCGCTCATCCTCTGGGTAATCACTTGGTCATCTAGTTGCCCAGAGTTTGAGTGTGGAAACTTTTGATTACAAAGCACTGGTAAAGATTTGCAATAACTGACAAATGTAGATGGATTGGCAATGCATGGCAACCGATCGGTCGGTGTGCATCAGTTTATCAAAAGACGGGTTGAGATGATGTGAGCTTTGTGGCATGCCACGTTATTCTGCTGGAAGCAGCCATCAGAAGGGTACTTGCATGCTCAATAACAATATTCAGGGTAAGCTATGGTGTTTAAAGGGGTAATTAGGGGTCCAAAGTATGCTGCAAAAATATTTCCCACACCATTAGATCACCAGCAGCAACACAAACCATTGATACAGGGTAGTATAGATTCATATGTTGTGCATTCAGAGATCCCTTTTTGCATAGTTTGGTTGTAACAAGTAATTTGAGTTACTGTTCAAAGCTCGAAGAAGTTTCTTCTCTCAACCTCTGGGCAATCACTTGGTCACTGTGAGTACTTATGGTCGGTTACTGAATGAAAAAAACATTCAGCATTGTACTAGGAAGTTGATACTAGAAGAAAGCTGATAGGTTTTTGTATCTTTTTGTGAAGAAAACTGCCCATCACTGATGTGACTATCATGCTATTAAGCCATCGTGACAAACCTTTGATCTATACTTGTACCTAAATTTACAGACTGGATTACTAACAGCATATCTTATGTAAAATTAAATGTAAAGGTGTGTTGTTACCTGTATCTGCTGGAGCATGTTTTTGAGTTGAACCAGGAACTCCTTGGCATCTTTAGCTTTGTCAGAGACGCCATTCAGCGCCTGGGAAATCTGACACTGCAGAGACAAACAGAGAAGGAAGATATAGAACGATTAAGATGCCTCAAAAGAAATGTGACCTTTTTACTGATGGATATAGACATTCACTGCTGTACCTCTCTCCTTACGATTTTAACCAAAAATTTCAAATTCAGATTCATCTATCAGTCGATGGATCAACTGAACACTCAGATTCATGATTATTTAGCTTACGGCTAGCTTAGGGTTTTAAAAATAAAAACTCAACTGGAACAAATAAAAATACACTTTCAGATATTTTCTCTGATGATTCTCACATTTTTAGAAACTTATAAAATGCTCTCAATTTCATTTTTTGGGATTCCAAGAGTGCATCTTTTATTTAATGATACTATGACTGCTTAACCCAGTCCAGCTGTTTAACTGCCACATCAGGATATTAGCTGAAAAAAAAAAAAACAGGAAAATAATAAAATAAAAAAACAGAAAATGTTTATACAATCTGAGGAATATACCAGGAACCACTCAGGAACCAGTTCAGTATTTGTATGTGTATCAGTTGTTTGTAATTAAGAAAAAGCAGGACAAAGGAAATACACACTGTTAAACACACACACACACACACACACACACACCAAGCTGTGATGAATCTTCTCTGCTGTGGCTGCAGCCACGTGACCCACCTGCTTACTCCTTTTCTGGATGGTAGACTCATGAATGGACACACACACACACACACACACACACACACACACACACACACACACACACACACACACACACACACACACATAAATGACAGCTGTATTTGCTAACTCATGATGTATGCTGATTACATGCAAAGAAACTGCTTAACTGAAAATTCGCCTGCGTTTAAATAAATCGATTAGCTCAAGTACAGCTGCAGATATGACAGAAAAGTCTTTACAATCATCATTACTATATTATTTAAGTGCTACGGTTAAGTTTATACGGTGAACCAGCAGCTTTCAATTTATATGACTTGTGTAAACTCTTTGGCTTCCTTCCTTCCTTGAACCCAACCACTGATTTCTCTTTTTGGATGTTTTTATTTACTGACTGTTCACGTGTAAGACTACAGTGTTGGATGCCTACACTCAGATTTTCTCACATCAATAAAAACATGTTTAGGTTAATTTATGCAGTAGTTCCACATGATCTCACAATCAATGATCATGTAGGAGTATGGGTAATGTAAAATTATACAATTCTTTTTCACCGTCCACCCCTCTGCTGTGTGCGTGCTGCTTGGAGTCAGGAGGAGGGACGTGTGGAGGTTATGGTTCACAAATCATCCCAATGCTCTTGTGAAGCTCCTCGTTGCTCCTCACCAAGAGGCCATCTGGCCCAGCAAGCTGTCTGGCCTAAATGCTTGTGTGTGCGTGTTTGTAGATGTGTGTGTGTGTGTGTTTGCATGCCAAGATGCTAACAAGGGGATGACGGATGTGCCATATGAGTGCTGTCCTGGCACATCCCCTCCTCTTATTCGTCCCATCTGGTTCTTCATTCACTTTGACTTCAGCACTTCTGATCAGGTCAACATTCTGCTGATACGGCCATTTTCCGTACATGTGGATATCTTTTTATTCATCATTTCATTTTCTTACCCCCAAAATTAGTGGGTTAAAACAATTATGTGGAGCTGGAATGTATCCCGCCCTGCTTTGTCAGTAAGGAAGAAAGACACAAAGAAGGAACGGTACCAGGCCGGGCACAGATTTCTCTGTTAGTATTCCAGAAAAGATGTGGCCAAAAATGCAGCATGAAAAACAACAAAGAACTGAGACAGAAACAGAAACAGACAACTGCCACAAGTTAAAATAAATAAAGAAATCATTGTTCTAGCTGCAAACACAGGTTTGTCTTTTAAAACTGCCCAAAATGCTGAGGATGCTCAGACCAAAAGGAGCATTTTCCTTTGTCTTTAAAATGACTTGAATATATCAATAGTAATCAATCAAAAACAAGCAGACTGCGGGACGGAATGAATCAAATAGAAACAGAGACTCTTGATTATATACAACTACACATATAACACACACAAAACAGGTTGACTAGGTTGTTTTTAAGATAAAAATTTACACCTCCTCCCAGCCATCCATCAATCCATCAGCGTATTATTTCTTTCCTCCCCTATAAACAAAGTTTT
This sequence comes from Maylandia zebra, assembly GCF_041146795.1. NCBI lineage: Eukaryota > Metazoa > Chordata > Actinopteri > Cichliformes > Cichlidae > Maylandia > Maylandia zebra. Next base: position 19,759,174 of record NC_135181.1, read on the forward strand.
TTATGTTTGAAACGGAAACTGTCTCAAACATAAAATGAAGAACATTCTAAAATCCAGTTTTCTCAACCCATCAGCATCAGCCCTGACATCCTTCCTTTTCCCTCGATCGCCACTACGGTCTCTGCAGAGTGCTGTCACAAAAAAAATCCAACTATGAATCAGAAAAAACTGCATGCACAAAGGACAGACTCGGAAAATACGTAATCTGTCAACATATGACCATTTTAGTTACTGGATGCAAGATGTTTCTGTGCTGCTTTTGGGTTTCTAATGTGATTACTCAACTAGGATCTGTATTCCAGACTAGTTGTGATATGCAGATATGTAAACTCAAGAAATTCAAATAGGAAAAATGTTCAGATTTCAGCAGATCTAAATAAAGAACACAATTAATACATTGGTGGTCAAAGGTCAGAGAGATCTAATGAATAATGAATAAATGACATTTTAGGAGAGAAGGCCTTTACATGTGATGATAATGGAAAACTGTTCCTGTAGAAATGAATTCATATTGTTGCATTCATTCATGAAAAAAGAAGTACTTGCTTGAGGCCTCTATCAAAAGACCTCGACAGACAAACCCTGGGTGTAAATTGTAAGTGAAGCTCATTTACACTGAGCTCTTCCAGTCATATTGACTTCTCAAAGCATCAGTCAGATATTCGATGTGTTATGCGGACATTGGAAATATGTGAAACAGTGAAGCCACCTTTACTTCTTTATTCCTTCATTAGATTTCAGGTCATATATACTTTGTTTAGTAGTTTTTTTCCTTTACAGTAAACAAGCACATATTGTAGTGAATCTGTCTGCTATGTTTTGTTTGTCTATATTCTCAACTCTCTGTTGTTGCTCTTTGCTCTTATAATGACAAATTTTCTTTTTCTATTGTTTAACATATCACATAGAAATTTTGTAACTGCTAAACTTAACTAAGCTATTGTTTTATTAAATTATCAGGAATTCAGCTGGACACAAGTGTTTTTCTTAGACCAACAAACCAATTTCCTGATATTTATGAGGCGCCTCTTCCCATCGAGGCTGAATATTCTGTCATCACAGTGCACTGGTCTAAATTTGGCTACAGTCATGATGCATCAACCAACAGTAGACTCCAGTAAAACTGGAGTCTCAGAGTTGGAATGTGACAAGTTTGCCCTGCAGGAAAAGGACTTAGTGACTCAGGGAAGAGATTTGGAACAAAAAAGAAATATAGAAACTCATTTTGGAAATGAAAAATGAGAGATGAGGATTAGATTTTATCTCAGCAAGGATCAACACACCTTCAGAGAAGGACTCTACATCCAGAAATCCAATTTCTTCCCTCTGTTGTTTCTTTTGTTCTCCTCCTCTTGACCTTTTTCATCCTTTATGAGTCCTCCAAATGGAAATGTCATTTTTCTTTTTCTCGCTGTCAGCACCCCTCAGCTCTGCTCTCAGAGACAAGTGCTATTATCTCATTATCTTATTATAGGAGCAATGCAGGACCATTCATTTGGTCCGTGACATTCAGAGAAACCAGTGACATTCATGGGGGTGCAGCTGTGTTGGTTTACAGAGAGGTTTCAGCTCAGGATGCAGGGGAAGAGGCATGTTAAATGGAGAAGAACTGCTTAAGAAGCAGCCGGTAACTGCAGAACGTGTGGAAAACTGGAAAAATATTTGAATGTTACAGGGGAAAAAATCCAACCTGGATCTGTGAGTGTAGATATGCTCCACTACAACCAATGTGGGGACACATGAGCCAAGTTTTTCTGTGTAAACAAGATATCTGGGTCAAGACTTCCCGTTTCAGCTGCCAGGCTTTGTTTACAAATGTAGATATATTTATATATATATATGTATAATTTTGAAAGCAATACCCATTAGTTCTGAGACTGCATTTCAGCACGTCCTCTTTTCCTGTCTGCTCAAATGTGACTGGACAATCTTGTACTTTGCTTTTGCAAAGTATTCACATGCAAACATATGTTTATATAAATCAAGTATCACAGGCTTGTTCTCCTCGTATCCAGCTATACCTGGCGTATAGTAGCTTTGCATGACTCACAGATCCAAGCTGGACGTGGGTGCAGTCCCTCGGTGCAGCTCAGCCTTAAAGAGAAATCTCTTTTGAATGGCTCACCAACATATTTGGAAATATAACCAAATTCTCTGTCTTTGAAATCACACAGATCCAGGGGTATAAAAACTTGACAGATAATACTATAAAATACAGTAACTTTTGACCAAACTTGTACAGGTGATTAACGGTTAAAACTTTAAGTGAAACTGCATGATTTATTCTGTCTGCAAAGATTTCTTCTATCAGATGTGACCAGATCGATTTTTCTAAGTGAAACTCATCTACACTTTGGTCACAGCTGCAAAGACCTCGGGTGAAAGTTTCACGAGCAGACGTGCAGAGACAGCCGATAAATGCAGAAGAAGTTTGAGAGTTTTTCATTTATCCAAACTCTGGTGAAGTTAAGTCAGGTCAGTTTGCCCCAGGGGCTTGAATGTAAAGATACATACAGAGATAATCACAAGCTGGTTTACAAGACTGGTGTTGATTGTTTTTATCCTCATTCTTTGGTTGAATCTCTACCAATGCAAAATAAAATAAAAATCCCAGAATTGAATTAGACATTATGTTTGTGGTGCTTGTTTCTTTAATGCTTTTAAATTTTGTTAATGCTATAGAGACTGCAGTGTTGAGAGAATACACAGGAGAACAATAGGCAGCTCTTAGGCATTTGGCTGTCAGCCGGGGGAATGCTTGATTACGGGGACGACCTTGGCAAAATGACACCCATGGGACATTGAGCAGAGAGAGAGGAGGGCCTGAACCTCCCCTTTTATTTCCCCACCTCCCATTTTATTTCTTCTCATTTGCATTTATAAGCCTTTATATCCTCCTCAATTTCTGTTTTCACTTCCACATGATCATAAATCCTTCAGTAGAGGTTCTAACATTGGGCCACATTTTTAAACTTTAGACAGTTTTCATGCCCATAAAAAGTATATCCTTGAGTGGATCAACACCACACATTTATGCATGCTGCAGCTGAATTCATGCTGACAAATCAAATCGCATCCTCTTCACTAAAAGCTTTGCTATCTTATGCTCAAAATTTAGTGAAAGAGGTCTCCGGCTTTCTCTTTTCATGTAGAAACACAGCATCACTGCATCTTGAATTAAACATCGGGACTGGTCAATGCACTGCCCTGGTCTTTGGAGATCCCTTGCATAAAGAAAGGAAAAAGTTGCACAGATACCATGTGAAGCGGAGGAGGCAGACTGCGGGGTGAGATTGTCTGCAACCAAGAGCCAGTTCCTGATATATTACAGAAGAAGCAGCCGCCTCCACTCTGAACGTCACAGCTCACACACACTGCTCTGTGCTGGGTGTCACTCATTTACACCACATGGATGAGTAAAAATATTTTTCTGTAGTTTTATATTTGTCTGACACACAAACCACCCACATTATTGCACTTTTATGAGAGTAAAATTCAGTTTAGAGCACCGGACTTTCAGTTGGATTAAAGCAAGCACAGGGGTAGCAGAAGACTTTAGAGGGATGTAGGTTTCTCATCAACAAGATTACCTTTAACAAGGTAAGCCAACCTTTCTTTCATTGCATGGCTGCACCAAGCTAAAAACTGCTGTTCCACATTAATTGGTCTTTCAATCAACTACAAGCTGTGACGAGTGGAAGGAGAAGCACTTTAACAGCAGAGTGAGTTTTGATGTTTCTGCCACTGCCACTCGTGAGAAGACTGCATCTTACTGCCAAAGACTTCTACCAGCCGTGGATTTTGTCGCTTTTATTTTGACGCCACTGACTCTTGTTTTGTATTTTCTGTCATCAGCTGAAGTTGCTTTCTCTGTTCCTGTGACCCGTTTATTTTGAAGTCCATCAGTAGTGCATTTCTTCTCTTCTGGATTTTCCACACCACCACACTTGATCTACCCATTTTCTTCTCAACTGCCTTTTTTTGTTTTCCCTTCTCACTGTGGAGCTATTTTCCTGTCACACTCAGTTCTCTTTATTTTGTTTCCCTTCAGGCTCCAGTTGTGCCCTTTTTTGTGTGTGTGAACAAACAGTCCAAAAGGAAATACCTCGACACATGACGTATAGAACACTTTTCTACGCCTATCAGTTAGTAAGAAATGTTGGTTTCTTTTATTTCACAATCCTCTTTTGAGCACTAATCTGTTTCGCATTCCTCTAACATACTGTTGGAAGGAACTGTTAATGTTTGCTAAAAAATGAGTTTAAATAGGACGTGACAAAAAACCTCTAGTGGCCATTTGGGGCCAAAAAGCAAGTGAATCCCTGTAGACTACCATGTTAGCAGAAATAAACATCTTTACAGCCTTCTACACAAAGCAGTTTTGCTCTGATGCTAATTTCCACCTTTAAAAACACTGGAAACACTTTTTATATATTAGCATAGTAACATGGCCACTTTGAGTGACAGTTGGTGAGTGCAGCTGCTGTTCAGCATCACCTGCACTTATTTGAGTCTCTAACTGTACCTTTTGACTCTGTCTGCGTTATTTTGTATTTTTAAATACAACTATCTTAAAGCATATGCATTCCTGCACATTGAGACACATTAACAGCTGTTCACGAAAGCTGTCTGTTTGCAACAGAGCTCCTCTAACTCCACCCCCTCATCCAAATGCTACCAGTACTTACTTAGCACTTAGTTCCTCCTACACCAAGCGGCACATCGGGCAGATCTCCAGCAATGTCAGTCAGTGGCAACTGCTTGAGCTTCGTCCCAGGCAATGTCGACGGTTCTCAGATCCTTCATAAACGTTCAACGCCATGTAATCTTTGGTTGGCCTTGCTTTCGCTTGCCAGTGCATGGGAGCCATGTAATGGCGATCTTGGCCGGGCGATAAGGGGGTAGACGTAAAATATGGCCCGCAAAGTGGAAGCTACTTTCTGCAACAACATTGGCTAAAGGGCGGGTGCCTGCTCTTCGTAAGACCTCTTTGTTCATTATTCGGTCCCGGGAGGAAATTCTAAGGATTCGCTACAGGCCGCGTTGTTGAAGCATGTTCAGGTGTTGAGTAATTGCATTTGTTGAACGGCAGGCTTCACTAGCGTATAGTGCAGTTGGAATGACGATAGAGTTCAATAGTTTGATCTTGACCCTAATATTCAGGGAGATCGAGTTCCAAATTGTTTGGAGACATCGGACGACACCGGCCGCCTTCCCTACTCTGACGTCGACATCTCAGTCACAGATCAAGTCATTGAGATGATGCTGCCAAGATATATGAAATTCTCCACCTCTTCAGCATGTTGTTGGTTGATCATGACAGGAATGCGGACACATGCGTAGCCAACTCGGAGTACCTTGGTCGCTGATTCTTAATCCGACTTTCGTCGCCTCCCTCTGCAGGGCTCAACTCTTTGAGGTCTTCCTGAGTCGAGCCCAGCAGGGCAATGTCATCCACGAAGATCAAGTCGGTGAGATTACGCGCTTCGTGCCAGCGGACACCAATGCCAGCTTGGTCAACTGATTGTCACATAATGAAGTCAGTTACCAACAGGAAGAGGAAAGGGGATAGCACGCATCCCTGTCAGACGCCAGTATTGATCTCAAAGAAATCCATGCAGCCGTCATCCATCCGGACGCAGCAGCGGGAGTTGGAGACCACGAAAGGCATCTGCAAACTGCTGAGGGACTCCATAGTGGCGTAGGATAGCCCATAGAGTCGGCCGGTGGACGCTGTCAAAAGCCTTCTTGAAGTCAATGAAATTAATAGAAATCTTCCTTTGGTATTCCAATGTTTGTTCAACGATCATGCGGAGGGTGAAGATTTGCTCGACACACGACCGGCCACTCTGAAAGCCAACCTGCTCTTCTCGCAATCGTTCATCCACTGCACGTTGTAGCCGATTCAAAAGAACGAGGCAAAGCACTTTCCCAGGTACCGACAGCAGCGTGATGCCCTGCCAGTTGTTACAGTCATCCAAATCGCCTTTCTTTGGAAGTTTGATGAGGAAGCCTTTTTTCCAATCATCGGGTACATGCGACGTTGACCAGCAGGCGTCTTGTAAGGTGCAGGTTCCAACTGGGGTCCGTCATGCTTCAGCATGCTACCAGTAAAAACAATAAAAGCGAGAGTGTCCACAAGTGGTACATGCAATCTACCATTTAAAGCTTGCAAAACATTTAGGAAACTGTACAACACACGTGCAATTGGTGGCAACAAAGATATTGAATATGTATGTAGATATATGTAGACATGAGCGGCAGTTACAACTACATTCATTTACTGTTGCTACCACATAAACCAATACAGTATTAAACGGCAGCCTAAAAAATTCTTATTTGCAAATCCACATTTTAATTTGAATAACTGCGTTGCCAAGCAATTTCCATTAACCCTTCACACACAGTTTGGTGGTGTAAAGACCTCTGCTACAGCTGAACAATAAATCTACCCTTCCCTTAGTCTCGTCACCCAGCTGTGTTGCAGTATTAGTAGCTCACATCTGGTGGAGGTCAAAACCAATCTCTTTTCTCCCCTTCTTACTCTCACCCACTATCACCCAGCCTCCCAATCCTCTCCTGCTCTACTACACAGCCATTTAAAGGCTAATACTCTACAGTAAACAGCTACACAGCTGCTGCTATACATCAACACTTCAAGCATGAGCCAAACACTAAATGTCAAAGGCACGGTAAGCTTTAGCCTGGACAAAAAAAACATCTAAATGTGAGGAAAGACAATTACTAAAGATGTAAGCAGCTTTATGTTTGTTTAGTTACTTATGGTATGTAAGAATTGTATTTGTGCTGCTGAAAAATTAAACAAAATGTATTATTGAAACTAACAATGCTTTCAACATTTACGGAAAACTGAACATATTAGATGTGTTCATGCTCAAGTTCTGACACTGACATCTGACACTGCAAAATGGTCAGATGAGTTTCAGCTGAGTGTCATTTAAATATGTTATTGTACCGAGGGAAGCCTAAAGCTGTTGTTTGCTGCCAGCACAGACAGTAAACAACATATAACTGCACTCGATGTTTACATGTTCATGCACCAGTCACTGTTCACTGTGGTTCAACAGAAGTTAATTATGCACCTAATGCATTTACGGTAATTTAGACCAAAGTGGTTGAGTGAGGGCTGTTATACAGATGTGTCACAGATGTGCAATAGCTGCTGAGCAAGCGTAGCGCAGCAGATGTGCTCTGTGCAGAGCAGAAACTACTGTTTAAACTGCTAGATGAGGGCTTTTAATCATCTATGTTCGAAACATAAATATTCAAGGTTCAGTAAATGTGGTCTAGAACAGCCTGATTCATCTCAGTCAGTCAGCTCCTATTACATATTCACAACCTTTTCACAGAGTCTGCCTGTTCTTTCTAAACATAGAATACATGATGTATATGTCAGTGAAAGGCTCAAGGTTATCTTCCACTTCACACTTTTCTTTATCCACTTCTGCTTTCAGTCCATCATGAAACCTCTCTGTTTGCCACCCAACCACAGCACCACACTCCCAAGAGAAATGGAGTCCTCCCCAGAGGTCTCTGATGAACCACATCAGGGATCAGTGGCTACAGCCAGTACTGCTGGCTTTGTTTTATCACCCTGAGTTTTCCTCATGGGCTTAGCTTCTGAGGAAAGAGTACAGAGCCAATAAAAAATGGTGCAGTGCAAAGAACGGCCCCTGTTATCAATTATTGATCAGGGCATATTCCATATTAATAAATGCAAACGGTAGGTAGATTGCTGAGGGCGTAATTTTTGTAAAATGGGTGGAAATTAGGTTTGTTGGGGATAATAACTCTATTAAGGATCATCATGGGATGTACTGTACAGTTTTGTGTGTGAACACTCTGCTACAGAAGAATCATGCAAATGGATGTATGCATGCTGGTGTACACAGATAAGACTCTTCTATGGGCATAAAATCTCTGTCTAATTTATAGCATGTCTTAATGAATGAACATACACTTGTAACCATAGTAACAATGCTCCTTGTTCTACTATAGGATGTCCCCACTTTCCTTAGAAGTCTGGCATCAGCACTCGCTCTGATACCAAAAATAGATTTTTCTCTCACACATGCTTGCACACACACACACACACACACACACACACACACACACACACACACACACACACACACACACACACACACACAGTGCCTGCTGTGTTAAGGCCAAAGGAGAGGATGTGTTGTAAAGTGTGCATTAACCTACATTTATTGTACAAGTCCTGCAGCACAGCCCTAAGTTACTGTGCCATGGTTCGTGTGCGGACTTTGTCCTCGTGACATTGTTGGGACAGAAATCTTCTCACATAGTCATATTATTGAGACTGAGCTCGCACGAAAGGGATAAACACGCAGTCCCCATGATGTTAACTGTTTATTTCAGACTAGGTTTTAGAGTTACAGATTAGATTAAACATCTTATATCCTCCTAAAGCTTTGCACTCAAGTAATATCTTATAATATTCCCAGATATTGTCTGGGAATATTATAACTGCAGTCATTTTAGCTTTTTTTGATAATCTTAGATTAACTAAATAAATACATGTCAACGCTTTGAGTTCCATCAAAAAGAAAAATGTTTTCCACCAGATTTATCTACATGCTCATTTTAATGAGCTCTATAAGTTAAGAATCCATCAAGGTTAACTCAGGCAGACTTGACATGTTTAAATGTAAAATTACACTGAACAGATATGGACAGAAACACAGTGCAAAGATGAGAAAAAATTCTGACAAATGAGTGGTAGGTTTTATTGAGATTCCTCTTCAAATGGTTCTCTGGGTAAGGCTAAACTTATCATTTTAGGCGTTACTATAAATCACTGCAATGTCCTGATATGTACTGTACTACAAGTGTGTGTGTGTATGTGTGTGTTAGTGCTGTTGAGCCTGAGGTAAGAGACAAGCAGATCTGACCTGTCATGGTCGGCGAGCTGCCATCGCGAATGAGGTTAGTCAGACACGGCCAGTCGGCACAGATCTGTGCTCACTCTCATTGAATTATCTCATCAGCATCTCCAACAGAAGAAAGCAATTCTTTCTGCTGCCTAAACTAAACTCTTGTAACTGAGCCTGAGACACTGATTCAGATTTATAAGGTGTGTTAAACATTAGACACTCAGTGTCACATTAAGAAAAGCTCTGTCATTTTGTAAAGTGGCAGCGTGTGAGGTTAGCAGCTTTTTCTTACACCCAGGACTAATAGGTTTAACACCTAGCATCATCCTTAAAATCCATACACATTTTTTAAACTTTATTTTAGCTTAGATGTTTAATGAAATTACCTACTGACTCTCTACCTCATTTAGAAAATTTAGGGCTTCTTGTATCGTTTTATTTTAGTTTAGGTTTGAAGCATTTTTTCTAAGAAGTCATCAGCACTAAAAAGGAAATTTATTAGATATTAGTTTAACAAAATGTGATAACGTCCTTTCTCTGTTGGCATCAGTCATGGCAAAAAGAGTCTCCCCTCTATGGTCTCTCACTTATAAATGAATAGTGTATCAGAAAGGTAACTGAAATTGAAACTCTGTTATAGCTCAAATGTCCTCCAACTGTATCATTATAAGAGATCTAGTGTGCGCTCTCATACTAATCCCTACAGTTTTTATGAGTGGTGTATAATATGCTTGCTTTTAAGATCTTGCAAACATTCAGTAAGTGCAGTACAACTATAAATGCAGAGAGTGAAAAGCCCCACAAAATACGACATATGTTACAATAAACAGGCAGCCGGCATCTCTGACAGCGACGTGCTTGTCAAAATGTTTTGTCAGCATCCTGGCAGACGGAAAACAAGCGAGATAAAGTGTTTACTGCCAGTTATTAAATGATGTAACATGAGAGTAACTGAGAATTCTGATGAGAGGAGGAAAATCAGGGTATAAACTGGAGATGCTTTTAAAATCTGCTCTTGAATGTTAATGATTGATGCCCGTAGATAATCTGTAATAACACATATAAATGCAACAACACAATATGCTTTTATTCTTTCCTAGTGACTCATTTCTGAACTGTGTCACAATTCTGAAGTTATTCAGTCTGAAGCTTCTCAATATTAAACCAGGCACTGATGAGGTTTCCAGATGCGAGGGTCATCACAAACTCCCACCGACACAAACACGAGTCAGTTATATTCTCAGATATTATGCTGATGTATGGATGATGCAGCAGACCTGCAATGTAATACAACATATTGCAGATGTTCCAGAGGAGAAAGTGTTTGTGGTTGCACAGACCAACTGTTTGCATTGTCAATCATGGTGATATCAGTGGTGTTACTACAGCAGAATAAATCTACATCATCATTTGCAGTTGGCCACGCACCCACTGCTCCTCTGATTTTGTCACTACACACTGTGTAATGCTAAAGTACAATTTTAAGCAGCTTTAAGATCTCCAGTGCCTATTTGTGCTTACTTACAGTTGGCATATGCACCACCAGCCTCAGAAAAGCCAAAGAGTAAAACTACAAAAGCAAAAAAGGTCTAAAAAGCATTCTGAAAATAAGCTTAGCAGCTGGAAGCCAAACAAACCACCAAACATTTGGCAGTGGTTCAGATCTCACCCCCTTGGTCAGGAATTAGCAGTAGAAGTGAAAAATGTTCCACTTTCATTTTTTTTAATGTTTCTGCTGACATTTTTTATTTCTTTTGATGTGTCTTAAATTCTGGCTTTTGGAAACCTTTCAAACTTCCCCCATCACACTGGCACTGTCCATACTTTCTTCACTTTGCGGGAAAATAAGACAGTAAGTCTAGCAAATAATGATCTCCTCAATCATTTCAGGCTAGAGAGAAAATTCAAATGATTCCTGAAAGATAAGAATAAACATTTGATTAAGGTTACTGTGCAGCTGTTTCCCCACCAACCCTTTTTAGCTGCTTACTGTACGTTACCTGAACCTGAAGCTGAACATCCTTATAACAAAAGAAAGATTTGAGGAGGCACAGACTGGTCCACTCTCTTCTCATCACAAATGGAGACAGGGTAGAATCTGTCTCCACCTTCAGGTTTCTGGGCACCCACATCTCCACCAGTCTCACCGGGACCCACAACACCAACATCCTGGTAAAGAGGTCCAGGATCCTGGATCAGAAGCTGCTGCTGGCATTCAACTTCTCCTCAGTGGAGAGTTTACTCTCCTACAGCCTGGGTGTTTGGTACACAGGGGCCACAACTGAGAACAGTTCCTGTCCACTGTCTCAGGAAAACCAGGGACATCTCAGGTGACCCCTCGCACCCGTCCACCACCGTTTGACCCGCCTCTGCTCGGCGTCGCAGGTCAATCAGGTCCCACACCTCCAGACTCACTAACAGCTTCTTCCCCTGGGCCACTCGGACTGTCAAACACTATCCCCCCACACCCTACCCCTGCCCACCCACCTCACCAATCTAAGCCATGGTCTGAGTAACCCTCATAACTCCGGCCACTCATACACAGACTCTATTCAGACCGAGTCTTTTCTTTGCACAACTTCCAGCTTGTTCTCTAATGTGTGCCTTTCTCTTGATTGCATATATTTCTCCTGTTTGCTATTTATTGCTGTCTACTATTCATAGTTTATTCCGGTACAGTTGGTGTGGAACACCCACAATTTTGTTGTACATGTACAATGAGAATAAAGGTCTATTCTAGTCTAGTCTAGTCATGCTTTTAAAACTAAATAAAACAATCTTGACTGGTCCGTTGATCCATCCATCCACCCCGACATCCCTCTGTTGAGGGCTTTGCTGCTCTAGAGCAGTCACCTTACTTCCTCTTTTGCTCCCTGCAACAATTATTGGGTAAAAGGTTTTTTTTATTTATGAACATGAATGTCAGATGCTTGAGAGAACAGATTCTGTTCTCATCAACTGCTACTTAAAAACAGTCATTTGTTCATGAATCAGCCAGCACTTATTCTTTTTTTAACCTTAAAAATGGAAGTTGCAATCACTGAAAAACGTTTTGGTGAATAATGTGTTCAGAACAGCTTTTCTATTTTTAATACGATTTAAAAAGCTAAAGGTTTAAATCCATGTGTGTGAAGGCAGCGGTTTGATAAAATTGGGCTGTAAACAATAACAACAACTTAAGACCGAACGCTTTTTTTTTCTGACATATTCAGCAGATGATGACAGAAACATACATTTTAATGAAATTAATGCAGTGCAAAAACATAATCTTAAAAATGTAAAGCAGCATAATTGCAAACAGTATAACTGACTAAACAATAACAGAATACTGTTTCACCTTCTAAAGCTTCACACTTGAGATCTAAAAGGTTTTAAACAAGTCCCAGTAGCATGCCATTTAAAATAAAAATCCAGTGAACTGTAAGGGGAGGCAGATTTTTTTAACTGCTCACAATGCCAAGGGAGCGATGAAATCTCAGTTGTACATAAAGAGCCCACATCAATTACACCGATATTTTCCAAGAGACTCCCTGTGCATTGAAGAAGACATCTTAACATCTCAAGAACAATGAAGTTATTGTGATAAGAACTTCCTTGCCAGCATAGAGAAAGAAGCAAGCCCACACTAGAGGAAAAATGCAGCTACAGATGAGGCAGACAAGCAAAATACCATTTTGTTTAAGTACCTGACAGACACACTAATCCATACAGTCGTTTTGTAATTTCTAAAAGACAGTAAAAGATGGCAGACTGTCCAGACTGCAGCTGATAAGCTGGGAATGCTGCGAAGCAACAATCAAACACTGAAAAGCAAACTATATGATTTACAGTGTAAATCCAACTCTTTGCAACCCTGTCTCTACTAAATTATTATATCTAACCTTTCTGCACATGCAGAGCATGCACTAACATGGGCAGTTTATCCAAATGTTAAGTCTATACAACCATGTCCTGCTTGTATAGACTACTTGTGTCCTGCTTCATACATGGATATATCCAACCATAACTGAGGAAAGACAATACTGTAGATTTGTGCTTTGGAGCAATCACCTAGCAAAATGCTGAGGTTGGCAAGATTGCAAATTACATAGATCTAATTAGTAATATCTCTTATAAATCCAGTATAAATGCTGAGAGGCATCTTTTAATGGATGCATCGTGTAGGAATCCCCGCAAACTCTTGCTCTTCTTTCCTCCTGAAGATATTTAAAGTTACGCTAAAGCTACATAAATATCACTTTGAAGTTGAGGAAATATTACAGTTGTTGTAGAGATATTTGAGCCACCTTTTGGCTTTCACTTTAATGCAAATTTACATTGCTTTTAGTGTTTGAAAAGCCCTTTTGCACCCAGGAGTGATTTGTATGAGAGGATAAAGCCTTAAGCTATGAGCTTGCAGCTTAGCCACATCCATAAACTATACAGACGTAAGACATAACAGCTAATTAGTACCAAGTTACACATCAAGAAAATACTAGGATTTTACTGATCATCGTGGATTGTCTGGAGTATCTGAAAATACTCAAAAAGGGGACAACACAACAAATGTGGTCAAGAAATCCAGTTCATTGACTTTAATTAACTGAGGTGAATTTTAGCAGACATCTGTTTTTTGGGGGTTTTTTTTACCGCTGCTTGACTCGGCACACCTGTCAGTCAAAGCACTCATGCCCCTAAGCCTTAACAAAAACCCGAGTGAGTGAGTTTAAAAGCATTCACCAATCATACAGGCTGCAAACATGCTTTTTCTCTGATTCACCTTTGGAGTATTTGTAAACGAAGCCATTAGAGAAATCAGTTAAAGAAGGCTACAATATAAAATCGCATCATTTTATGGCATCAATATCTATAAAACCTGCCATATCACTAAACTCTCACATGCCAAAAACTAAACATCATACCTTGTAGAATTATTGCTGTAATTACTTATACACATAGCAGTGTAGCTCTTAAATGTGAAGTAAATACTCAACATACTTTAAATTCAGACACGGAGTCAGTGTAATTGCAGTTTTTATTCCTTACAAAGAATATTATGTGGAATAGACACAAAAACATAGATTTTTTTATCATAGTGAAAAATATTTAGCTCCCTGTTCCCTTTTAAAATGTAAAATGATCTCCAGACAACACTGCAAGGCTAAAACTTACACACAACAAAAGAACCACTAAGCCTGCATTTCTGTTATTTTTTATATAATTAACCCCAGCACCCGAGCTGCTCTTTACTGGACTCAGCTAGGTCACAGTTACGCGTAAAAACCCACACATACACACACACACATATGAGCATGCATGAGTGTGTTTTCTGCTTGAATGATGAGAGGAAACTGGATCAGTGTGTCTTCCCTGCATTCCCTCAGCTAAAGTTCATCCGCTTCACTTATGCATATTTATGCTTTCTGAATGCGTGTCAATATGTGTGTGAGTATGTAGCAGTGGGATAGTCACCCCCTGAGGCTGCTGCTTGATGTACTTACTGTTTGATTTACAACAAACACAATCATGATCCAATAATTGTTTTTCTTGGCTTCCTCTCTACACGATAAACTGCGGGATTTATGAAAGCTTTAAATGCATATATGCTGCAAACACATAAAAAATGTAGCTGCGCTATGAATACTAAAGCAAAAAGCACAAATCCAAACGTTCACCCCCCTAAGGAATTTGGTCATGTGACATAGAGTTACTCACAATTTACAACTCATCCATCCAACCTTAATCATTTCAGCTATTCTGTTCATTGTATTTTTGCCTAAGACACATCTGTGCAACTACAAATGACACATATAAACTGACAGGCAGTCCATCTGTATTTAGCTTCGGTTGCACTGGACTAGCAAGGGGGGTCTTTAAACCCCAGTGGAGCAGGATTATTGATCCAAAAAGCAATCCTATCATCTGACTAGTTTAGGTTTACTAGTTAGAAAATGAATGACTTTTTCTTTTTGCAGTTTAGAAAAATGTATATATTATGTTGTATATTCCGTTCCACCATATCCCTGGAGATCCGGTGACTGTGGAGGCTATTTGAGTTCAGTGAACTCACTGTCATCTTCACTTTGAGATGATCTGACCTTTGCGACATGTTGCATTATCCTGCTGGAAGCAGCTAACAGAAAACGGACACGCAGTGGTCATAAAGTGCTGGACCATGGTTAGCAGAGATACTCAGCTCAGCTCTGCAGTTTAAACGATGTTCAGTTGGTACTTAGGGGCCCAAATTGTGCCAAGAAAATATCCCTCACACCACTGCACCACCTACACCAGCCTGAACCACTGATGCAAGGTAGGATGGATTCAGGATGGATTGCTTTCATGCTGTTCACACCAAATTCTGACCATACTAGTCAAATGCTGCAGCAGAAATCGAGACTTATCATTCCAGGAAACGTTCCTTCCATGTTGGAGGGTTAGCACTGCTCCAGAAGGTAAATCACAGAACAACTCAAAACTTGCTATTATTAGTGGTTTATGACTAGTTTCTAAAAGATCAGTGCATTATTATATATCAGTCCATCCATTCGCTTCCGCTTGTCCTTTTCAGGGTCACGGGGGGTGCTGGAGCCTATCCCAGCTGTCATAGGGCGAGAGGCGGGGTACACCGCTAACACATAGGGACAGACAACCATTCACACCTATGGGCAATTTAGATTTTTCAATTAACCTATGCCCACTAAGTGCAAGTCTTTGGACTGAGTACCCGGGGAGAACCCACACAAACACGGGGAGAACATGCAATCTCCACACAGAAAGACCCTGATGGTGGAATTGAACTCAGGACCTTCTTGCTGTGAGGCAATAGTGCTAACCACCGTACCACCATGCCACTGTGCTGCCCACATTATTATATAATACATTTATAATACGTTTAATATTCAGCTTTTAAATTTGGCAAGTACAAAATTGGTTGCATGATCGCCTCAGTTGTTTTTTGTTCAATATCATGTAAGCCACTGCAGACAGACTTGCATGCAAAGCACGACACTTCAGTTAATCGATCAATTTGTCTACAACAGACGGCTAATTTCCTCAGGAAAGCTCTCTTTTTTTTCATAACGCCCACTGTCCTTATGGTGCACAGAAAGAGAAACCATGTGAATAAGAAGAAGACCGGAAAGAGAAAGAGATGAAGGATGGTAGGAAGCAGGATGGCAACCAGATCAAGATATGCCCACTGAAACAAAACAGATGAGGAGGAAAAATTATGCCAGAACAAAAGCCCACTCTACGGTACTGACCTCACTGAGCGACACTTCAACACTCAACAGCCATTTCAGGTCTGCAACAAAGACGCACAAGACGCTGCTTGTTCCCTGCTCACGTGTGGACCGAGAGAGAGGACGACAGCCAGTCATCGATCTCCTTCAACGTGAAGGACACCGTATTAACTAAGTGGTGGCCATCTCTTATTCATACGCCGCTCGTCACTTATCGACACCCCCTCTCACTCCCGTAGTCTGATGGGATTTTCACGGTTTATTTATGGGATAGGACGATAGAGAGAAAGATGGAGGAAGGACGAGACGAGGTAGGGGAAGGTAAATGAGGGGGAGGGGAGAGTGTAAATAAGATACAGAGATGAAGAGGTAAAGTGAGGGATACAGGAGAAGGTGAGAGATGAGTGAAAGCCAAGAAGAGGCGAAGAGATGTGTGGCGGATAAATGATGAATGGAATGTCTGGAGGCTTCAAATCACATAAAAAACACAAGAGGCAGACTGAGAGATTAGTCCCAATGACCCACTTAGCAGGAGAGAGGCAAAAATGGCTTTTAGTTTACACAAATGAAATCGGAGTGCGAGGATGAAATGTTCTATTACTAACAGAAAGCAAGCTGAAATCTAAAAGGAGACACGGGCTGGATAAACATTCAACGCGTTATGGGCCTTTAAAAGTAGCTAAAACATTTTCTTAAAACTCCTTTACTTCCAGACCCTGAGGCCTTTTTTTTACCATAATGATAATTATCATAATGGTGATAACTATAAGACTAAACATTTTGACTCACGTATTAACAAATCCAACATTTCTTCAAAAACAATTTTAAAAAATAATGACGATACATGAACTATAACAGACAGCACTATCGTTTAGAGTTTACAAAGTCACGTCACCGCGTAGCCCGAGAGGAATGAACCTGAGTCGACCTCAACCCTGGATTTTGAAATTAATGAAAAATGTCATTAGGAAATGAAATAATCATAAATCAGTTTAATCATCCATTAATGAAACCAGCAGGCGGGTTTGTTCCTCCTTTTTTTTGGCAGGCAGGGATGAATTTGGATAAGGAACAGTGTTGTAGGTTTTTAGCCAAACCTTGTCCCTTCTGATTGTAGAATGAATGAAAGTTTTACTCACATAAGATGAAGACGACTATCCAAATTATTACAAGCCAAGTTCAATGTCCTCCACTGCATTTTTCACTAACAAGAAGTTCTGAATTACTGCAAACATGATCTGTTTGAATCACATTCGGACCCTAATGTCTAGGAGGAAAATGTGATGCAAAAGTCCAAAATTGTCTATTTTTTTTCTTAAGTTTCAAAACTTTAGATTTACATGCAAAACCAAATTTGGTTTACTGTCTAACTGCATCAGTTGTTTGGATTAGAATCAGTTTTACCACGTTCATAAAGAAATATGATAAGACCTCCACTAAGTTAACGAGAAACCATTGATCGATAATACTCCATGTTGCCTTAAGTCCACAGGCTAAAGAGGGAAAACTCACCACCATCACTTGAGATCTGGCGATGGCACCACTGGGTGTTTGTAGCAATGCTGAGCAGAGGTTTGAGAAGGTTGCTGGATGAGGATTTGGTGCAAAGCCATGCATTGTTTATTTGCAGTTTGTACATAAGAAATTGCTCAATTTTTCTGATACAGTTACAAATATTTGCAGAAACTAAAGTTAAGATAACAAACATTGTAATCTCAGTCTGCTTTCTGTATCCTGCCTTACAAATCCAACAATCCCTAATGGATTGCTGTACAGCAAAGCAGGGTTTTTACACTATAGAGGAATTGTTCTCCTCCCCGAAAAAAACAAAATTCAAAAAACGTTTTAGCCAAAGCCAAAGAAAAATCACCAACATCCTAATCATTTAATTCCATCTATCCATCCATTTCTTTGCTTATTCAACATATTTGCTTATCAAATGGACAAAAACAACTATAAAGTAGACTTATTGCATTTACAGTACATGTTTAAAGGAAAAACACAAAATGGGTTTAGAGATTTCAAAAATAAATGTTTAGGCAGAGGTAGAGCAAGCCATTTAAATTTTTCATTTAGTCAAAACAAAAAATACTATATTAAAGACACATGTAGACACCATGCCACACATTTTGAAGCTTGAAGTTTGTTATTTTGGTTTTCAGTTCAGTTCTTTTTTATTTCAAACATATACATTCACCAACATTTCATAAAATCATTCCATACAGTTGTTTGAAAAGGAGTAGGCAGAAGTATATACTTATTTAGCCCTACCCCCTCGGGTTTACATCCTCATCATCTAAATTTGAACAACAAAAATGTATACAATGCCTTCTACTTAGAACATAACATCTCAAAAAAATATTTTCACATGTTCAACTAAAACTATATTTAGATTTGCTAATTTGCAGAAGAAAATAAACATGAGTTTGACTGCTGTCTTGGGTTAATTGCATTTTCTTCATTCTTATACTTATTTAATATTTCTTTTTTGAGTTTTCAGAGACTTGTTTATATGGATCTATCTGAGAAATTGAGAATACAACATGCTGCAAGCCTGTTGCACACTACATCACATCCTGCTTTACTCTTTTTCTCAAAAAATTGATTAGAATTTACAAAATGATCACCGTGTGGTATTAAATAAGGCTTAAAACTACCGACTGAGACCGTAAAATTATCAGGAAAATTAAAAACTAGTTCACGGATGACATAAAAAAGGGACTATTTTTTACACAATTAGACTTTCAAGAACATCCACCGGAGTTTCCCCTTGCTGGCCATCAAAAAGAATACAGGTTAACGATATTTCCACATTGACCTCACCGTTCAGAGCTGAATTTTCCATTCCTCTTTTATACACTTCTCAAAAAATGAAAGAAATTGGTTTTAATCTGAGTATAGCATCAAGTCAGTTAAACGTCTGGAATATTGATCTGATCGAGTAGCAGAGAGGGTTGCTAATCATTTTTGGTGTTATGAAATTATCACTAGGTGTGGGGCAACAAGGAGACAGCCCGCCAACCCACCTCTTCATCATTTCTGATTTTTTCTTCACTAGTTTTTCATTTGGTTAGAGTCAGTGTCACATGAGGCAGGTTAATCATGAGCAAAGGTCTGGAGAAGCCATGGAAACAATACGCTTGTTCATTGTTCAGCGTGACCAGTTTGGTGGTGGGTCAGTGATTTTCTGTGGCTTATAGAGATATTAGGAATAAAATTGTTGGACCCATTGTCAGACCCTAGACTGTGGGTGTAGTGGGACCTGGGTTCTTACCTGTGCATGACAATGCCTCATGTGAAAATATGGAGGCAGATGCTGGAGAATTAAGGCACTGATACCACTGACTCACCCCCACACTCCCCTGACCTAAATCCAACAGAACACCTCTGGGATGCCTCCCAGATCTGGTATGAGATCCCCCAGGACACCATCCATTGTCTCATTAGGAGCATGCCCTGACAAGGGTCGGGCATATATAAGCACATTGTGACAACAAACTACTGCATCTGAGTACCAAGTTTTGAAAAAATGGACTAACCTTAATTTTTACACTTTGATTTCTGAGGTGTTTTTGAATTCAGTCCTCTGTAGGTTGATAAATTGAATTTCCACCAAATGACGTGGCATCCTTGCAATCATAACACTCTGTCCAGTCCATATCATTAGAGATACCCAGCATGATATATAGTACATCATCAGCTATCGTCAGCAGTCATGTTTTCAAGAACAATTTTCAAATATACAAGTCGAGATTTTTTAAAATGTAAACATTTTCCTTCAGACTGAAGTAATTGCCTTAAATTTATTCCACATCAACAGATATGTTTTTAAAAAGTGTAGATATGCTAATTATTTACTTTATAATTCACTCTCTTGTCAGATTATAACCAGCCACAGACAGGGAAACATTTAAACTCATGACTTGAGCTTCTTCATCCCAGCGCCTGAGGAATAGCGATGACCTCCTCTGCCTACACTCACTATCCACATCATATATATATATATACATTGCAGTGCAGATGTGGGGCAGTAACGCTGTGCGACCCTTCATGTGATGACGCATGTTGCATTCACACACATACACAGTGCACACAGAAGCACACTGGGCTTTGACGCCTACAGTAATTATGTTCTGATGAATCACTGCTATTTCGTTTAGTTATTCCCACACACTCACACACACACACACTCAGCACAGGATCACACATGAGTGTTTTCTGTTTCTGTGGAAAACATGATGAAGTATGAAGCAGTCATTTATAGATAGATAGATAGATAGATAGATAGATAGATAGATAGAAAGATAGATAGATAGATAGATAGATAGATAGATAGATAGATAGATAGATAGATAGATAGATAGATAGATAGATAGATAGATAGATAGATAGATAGATAGATAGATAGAGGAAAATGTTTGAGATGCTGATCATCAGTTCAGGGCACTTCGGGTAATGGCCTCTGGTAGCCTCTGTGTGTGTGTGTGTGTGTGTGTGTGTGTGTGTGTGTGTGTGTGTGTGTGTGTGTGTGTGTGTGTGTGTGTGTGTGTGAGAGAGAGAGAGAGAGAGAGAGAGAGAGAGAGAGAGAGAGAGTAATGAATCAGCTCTTTGGGATTCAATAGTCTAATTATTAGTATGAGCGCACTAACAGAACCTTACGGCCTTGACTCTGTGGATGTTGTGAGTGCGTGTCCACTCACTTTGTGTTGCTTCCACATCACGGCCAGCGGTTTGACGTCGTGCTTGGCGTGTTTTCCCTCCTCCAGACACTTCATGCACACGGGAGCCTTGCAGCTGCTGCAGTACATACTGAAGTTTTCCGCTTCGTGATCCACGCACGTCGCCGGTTTCCGCGCGGTGGCGGGCGGCTGCTGACCACCGCCGCCTCCGCTAGCCCCCGCTCCTGCCGCCTTGTTTGGCGGCGGCACCAGTCGGTGCTTGGCGAGGGGACCGCGGGACGGGTGGCATCGCTGCTGGCAGGCGTTGCAGTAGTAGACGTCGCACTGCTCGCACATCACCGCCGCGTCCACCGGGTTGCGGTCGCACAGCTGGCACTTCACCGCGTTGGAAGATGAGGAGGAGGCGCCGCGGGTCTGTTGGTACCGCGCCACGATGGCCTCCAGCAGCCGGTTCCGAGGGAAACCCCGGAGCCCCCGCTCGTCCAGAGAGACGCTCCGGTGGCACAGCGGACAGGTGAGTGTGCACTGTCGGTGGGGGATCGCAGGCGGAAACACCCGCACCCCGTTTGGAGACTTGAGCTGGCACGGCGTGTAGGAGCCGTATCCGCTGTCCGTCTCGCTGTACAGACTCATCTTGTCCATGTCCAGGTAGTCGTAGTCAGAGCTGCCCGAGGCTCGGCTCTGCACCGGGGTCTCCCCCTCCGGGGTCTGGACGGTGATGTTCCGAGCGCATCCCAGGCAGACGTTGTGGGAACACGGAAGCAGGATGGGGTCCTTGAAGAGAGACCCGCAAACGGGGCATTTCAACTCTTCCTCCATCGCTCCCGTCTGTGTCGGTGGACCGGAGAGGGGAAGCTGCTTCTCCGAGAACGCTCCAGCACCGAGTGACTGGACAGCTCCCCACACTACTTTGCGCATGCGTAAAGAGGGGCGGAGATTGTGATCTGGGTTGACTGATCGAGCTAATTTGGAGGATTTGAAACGCCACATATTTTAGATTATTATGGTTGGTAAAGAGGATCTCTGCTCCTTTTCTCAAATTACTTTGATTTGACATATTTAAGCTAACGCTTCAGTTATGTAATTCACTTCTTTCTTCTTAATTTTGTCCACAACATTGGTTTATTTTCTAAGATTACTAGATAGAAAATGATAAGAAGAAGAATTTGATTCAATCCCTGCAATTTTGTAGTCTTTCTTTCTTTCTTTCTTTCTTTCTTTCTTTCTTTCTTTCTTTCTGTCTTTCTATGTATTTTACCAAAAAATGCAAACATTGAAATAAAAAGGGGGGGGGGGGGGGGGGGGGGGGGATCGCTCCTTAAATGTGTTATAGCTGGTAAAAACTTAAACTTTCTTCATCTGAGCTTCTTTCTGCCAGTATACAAGGACAGTAACTGCTATCATTATGTCAAATGATAATGCTGAAGCGGATCATTTATTGTGACTGCCTCTATACTCTGCATTTGTTCTGCCTGTTAGTCTGAAACAAATCAAACGTGATAGCAGAAGTACATGCAATCAATAAAAATGGATTCAACTAAGTTTAATAGGAGTTTCCATGCAGGCTCAAAATGGATGAGGGACCATCTGAAGCCACTTCGATCCGGTAACCTTTGTGTTTTTTTCCCATTAGTCTTTTGTGTTAACTAAACATTTAATTGACTAGACAGCGGGCATGACTGAAGTCCTTTGGGGAGCAAGATTAATCCGACACACTGGGACAGCTTTTCCATTTATTAGCCCAATTAGCATCCCATTACCTGGGTTTCAGATCTGCTCTGCAGTGAAATGAGAGCGGGCATCTGCACAGCCACGTTAAAGCAGAGATCTCTGCAGATGTGGAACATCCTGCAGTGTCATTGCCAAGCATAACCTTTAACTATCACCGAAGAGAACCTCACTCCAGCATAATCCATCACGAGGATGTTTACTCTAAAAAATAGATCTTCAGTTACACATTTGTTCTCCAAGGAAGAAAAAAAGGCGAGCACTGCGTTCTTCCAACACTGCAGTCATAAAAGATTTTTTAATGTAAAATTAATCTGAGCTGAATTTTAAGAAGATGAATAACTTGCTTTAATTACTAAAATATAAAAATCAGATTCTTTTTTGTACCACATTGGTGGGAATCATGCTATCAGACCTGGACGGCAGAGTGGAGAAGTGGTTCGCACTGTTGTTTCACAGCAAAAAGGTTTGGGGTTTGAATCCACTATCCAATCTGCCTGAGACCTTCCTGTGTGGAATTTTCATGCCGAGTGGGTCCTCTCCAGGTACTCAGACAGGCAGTTAGTGGGGTTAGGTAGATTGGTGATTCTAAATTAGCTGTAGGGGTGAATGTGAGTGGTTGTTTCTTTGTGTCAGCCCTGCAACACCCCCGTGTTTTGCTATGTGGCAGCTGAGGCTCGAGCTTCACTGTGATGAGTGGAAGAAGATGGATGAGTGGGTGGGAATCACCTTCGTCAGTTTCAATTTATTTCCACATTTTCATGTTATCAACAGAGCTACATTAGTTTTTATATTATGTTTGTGGACATTTGACAAATTCGATTTCAGCATTTATCTCAGTTTTGTCCCCCACCAGCTCTTGAAGGAAACATCTGGCTGTTTAATTTGGACAGCAGGTTTCTGTGTCTGAAAGAAATCTGCCTGCTGCTTCAGTTCAAACTTGAGCTATCACTTATTTCAACCACAGTACAGTAACAGTCAGTAGGAATATTACACTTAGATCTCTGTAGAAAGGAACTGTAGAGTTGAGGGTCTCTGTGGGCTGCTCACGTTAATCAACCCAGTTCATATTAGAAATCATTACTTGACCCTTTGTTAATATAAATGTTAATATAGGATTTATAGTTAAGGTTGTACTTGTCACTACAGAAGTTTGTTTCCCCCACTAAAAAGAAAAAAAAATGATCTAAGTCAAAATTCTTGGTTTAATATCAACATTTTGTGTTATCTCAAAATTTTAAGATAAGCAGGTCAAAATTTTACTTAATAGCTGAAATTTTGAGATCAATATCTTCGCAACACCATTTACTGAAAAAGAAGCAAACTATTATCTGTTCGTCTCATGAACTACGTGCTTTGTATTCACTTATAGTTTGACTGGTTGAATTCCCTCAAATAATCCCACCAGCCTGATGCCTCTTCCCTAAGCTGAGGCTTTCCTCGAGCCCTCGATCACATCAGTGATTATGATGAGATGAGCTGTGAAGCAGAAAGAACAATCATGTGCTCAATCGCATCTAAAAATATCAGCTGTCATGTTTTCGTTGACTCTGTGACTGTTGGGAAACACTTTAACAGAAAGAGGAGGAACTGCTCGTCATTACGGTAGTGCCACCAGACCGGCTTTACTGCAGGAGGAAGAGCAGTCAAACAGATTTATGTTCACTGATGTTTCTTGAACACTTTGTCACTGTTGGATTTTAGGATGTTGTCCAGAAACTAAAGTTTAACACTTAAACTGTTGAGCTGTGTTCATAAACGGTTCGACTGCCAAAACTTGATCCAAGAAGCTCAAAAACTGAGTTATAATAAAATCAACTATATTTTAATTTAATTCCCCCTAATTCTAACGGCCACAAGAGGGCAATGTAGCGTAACCCAATGATCAACTCATTTTTTTTGGTTTAATTTAGTTTACATGCCATAAGGCTTTAGTTTTGCATAACCACAGAAAAATAGATACAGCTGACATAAATCCAGCCCTTCTCTGTATCCATTAAGAAAATCAATCCTTTTTGACCTCCACTAAGTGTATCAAATAAGGTAGAATGGGGTCATATAGAAAAATCATGACTGGTCTGGCAAATACTAGTCTGAGCATGAGGATTATTAAACTACCTGCACCACACATTTCACAGTTATCAGCATGTTGAAACTGCAGAAATCTTTTGGAGGTGAACAACAGCTGCTGCCTGATGCCTTGGAGCTACAAGTTTGAAAACAGCAGACACACCTAGTATGCAGTATATATCGACATCTATATAACATGGCATCACAGAGGTATATATATTCAAATGGCTGGGGTTGTGCAGAAAAATGATTAGTCCTTTGAATCTTAATGTACTGAATAGTATTTCTTTTAAGAGAGATTTGATGCGAACATGATCTAAAAATGGCAGCAAAGACCACAGAGGGATTTATTAATGTAGTAACTGTAAGCCTTTTCTATTAAAGCAGGCTCACACCAACTAATGTTAAATATTTGTTACATTAATCTGCTTTACATTACTATATGCTAATGGGTACCATTATTATTATCTAAACTTGTGTTTTTCACAAGACTCCCAGCAAACAGTTTTACAGTTTTACATGAAAAGTAAAACCGTTTGCTGTAAGGAAAGGTTGCTGATAGGGAGCGCTTCTTTTATGCACCATGGACAAAAAAGGAAAAGATGAAACACTGCTGAGTTATTGAGCAAACATGCCAGCCAAAATTAGAAGATGAGAAAATACACCATACCGTGTTGCACTCAGTTTCACTTAGTACAGCAAGAACAACACTTCTTTCATTTCATTTCATTTAAAAATGCCCTCGGGCATTTTTACTGTTTTACAATTCATGTTAAGATACTTTTTCCCCCCAGTGACACACCATCTGCTTCTTTTAGATGCTTTACTTTATTGTTACAATGAAAATGTTATGCAGATAAATTGTATTCCTTCATAGCAGAAGTAAAATGCTTCTGTGTTGTGAATCTCTACCATGAAACCAGCACTCAGTTTTGCATCTGGGAGACAAGACACCCTCTCTACTTTAATGCTTGGGCTTAAACTTTTCCTTTAGGGTTACGGTCGGTTGGACGCTGGGTGGGGGGGGGCTTCCCATGATGCACTGAGCGTTTCTTCTTCACGTGTCTCCTTTCACTCGCTGTGTCCTTATACACCACTACTGGATTTAATCATTACTTATTATTCATCTCTAGCTCTCTCTCCTAGTCTGCCTTTTGTCCGGTCTCTCTGCTCTTTCTTTCCCCATCACCCCCGACCAGTGGCAGCAGATGGCGCCAGAGGTTTCTTCCTGTTGAATGGGAGATTTTTCTTCCCACTGTTGCCAAGTGCTTGCTCACAGGAGGTTGTGGGATTGTTGGGGTTTCTTTCTAATATTGTAGGGTCTTTAACTTGAAACAGAAACGGCCTTGGGCCAACTTTTGTTGTCAATTAATGATATATAAATAAAACTGAAATGAATTAAACATCTTCATCATTGATAAAATGAGAACTCTGTGCATAATGATCTTTATTCATTTCCGTGTGTTATTTTTGAATAACAGAAAACATTTAGCAGTGCATTTCACTTCAGTCATCCCTTTTAATCAAGTCCTTGTGTGCTTGAATACTTTAGTGTCTAATAACGGTCGAATAAGTAGCCTCAAAATTAAACTTTCAAATAAAATGATCTTTAGCCATCATGGTAATTATAGTGTTTGTCTGATCAATAGATTCATCAGCCTCACACAATCATTGCACCTCTTTCAGAAGAGCTTAGTCTCCTTAGTTATCACGTGTCAATAATCACTGTTAATACATTATGCATTTTGAGTTTAGCTGTTGGTTATTTTTTTATGCATGTAAAACATTTGCAAAGTTACAAAAGTTTAGGATAATGCAGGTTATTTTCTCCCACTGCCTGGAGCACATCATTTGTGATCCAGGTTTTCATCTGTGATTTATCTGTATCAGATTAGTGCAACACCTTAGCTATTGGCTAGTGTGACCTGCCCTTAAAAAGAACAAACAGCTGCCTTGTTTCCAGTTCTGGTTGAAATGTGTGTGGGTTTTCTTACTGAGTGTTGTGTCTCTATTTGTAAGGTTATGGCAAGAAAACCATTTCTCATTTTGACTGGACAGGCTGATAAATCAAAGCAGGCTGGACTTTATTTGGAGCCAGTATGAGAAAAATATTGAGAAAAAAATATTGAGAAAAAAATTCTGATGAACCACTAAAACTAAAAACCTATAAATGATTATAATATGGGCACTTTAAGCTGTCTTATTCTAGTGCTATTGTGACTCTTTTCCGTGATGTATCCACTGATTTCCTGTCCTGCAGCATAAAAACAACCAAAAGGTGCTATGTTTATTTCTAAATTGGGAGTTGAAATTGCAAGAACAGTCATTTAGAGAGTGTGTAGGTGTTTCATGGCCGCCATTCTTGCGCCTCAATTCAAGCCACAGAAGTTCCTGTCGGTCTCAGACCACGGATGTGGTGCTCTCGGGGTTGATTCGTACCGGCCTCGTGCTCTTCCTGAGGTCCTGCAGCTGCTTGGCCGGCTTCCCCACGCTCTCCTCAAACCTCCGCTCAACCACCGGCAGCACGGTGTCGTGGAGGAAGGAGGCATTCTGCATGACAAAGGCTTTCTTCTCAGGGTCCTGCTCACAGCGGAGGCTGTAGTCTACGTGCTGTACGGCCACCAGGATGATCTCCCTCAGGCTCTCCAGCAGCACCATGTGCAGCTCAGGGAAGTAGAGCTTCAGGCCTTCCTCTAAGAAGCTCATCATCTGCTTGGTGAAGGCCACGACGGTATAGCTCAGGTTCACCCAGCAGTCATCACCTGTGTACTGCTCAAAGTTAATGCCACAACTGCGCATCTCATCCTGCACAAAGATAAATATGTTAATGTTGCAGCAGGTAAAGGAAAACAGTGATTTGTGGCAGCTTTCATATGAAATCCTCAGCATTTGTTGTAACAGAAGCTCTAAGCACACAAGCCAAAATCCCTGCCTCCAGAAATTACAACATAATTAAGCATGCAAAACCCCCAAAATATGAAATTATATAAAAAGGAGCTTTAAAGGTTCACAGTGGAAAAATTTCAACAGTTGAATCATTTAAGCAGATTAATACCAGATTATCAAAGCTTTGCTTTCTGTTACTCAATTTAGGAGGTTCTTGGTTAAAAACAATTAAACAATCAACAATTGAAGAAAACAAAAGACTGAGTGAGAAACCATAAGAACCAAGAGACAAAACAGAAATAATTCAGATCCACCTTAAGTTTAGCCAAAGCCTCAGGAGTCATGAGGTTCATCCTCCTCCACATCTCCTCAGAGTTTCTGTGTTTCGTGGCCTCGATGATAATATCTTTGTAGCTCTGGAGCGCTGCCTTGATGTCTTTGACCAGCAGGGACTGCAGGGTGAAGGTCAGGTCCAGGCCGATCTCGGTGAGCTGCTGACAGTGTTCTTTAGCCACTTTAACGCACTCTGCTGCTGTCGACAGGCTCTCCTTACTGTCGAACACCTAGCAACGAGGAAATAAAAAAATGTACTTTATTAAGAAAACCATACAACCATAAATTTTAACTTGCACGCTGCATGCTCTGGCTGCCATTTAAGAGATCCTCTTGTGTTGCAGCAATGCTTTTTAGTTCTTTGCCCTTCTCAGATGGCTTTTTTTATTACTAAAACAACTCAACTTTTTTTATACACCTGAGATCCAGAAGCTTATCCTCTGTATACCAAAACACATTGTTGGTTATTTGCATATTTTAAACCATTAATACCTAAGAACACCACCGGAACACACAAATATTGCATCATGTCTCAGTAGCTTAGTATGTTTTTAGCTATAAACAATGCAGAATATACAAATGATAGATGTTACATATCTTCTAATCATAGGGGACGTACCTATTACTCAGGGTTTTATCATCTGACATTTTAACTACCTGCTTGCTGAAGGCGTCCACAAACATCCTCATGGCTGATCTGGACCAGACCACGAAGGCAGAATAGCAGCCTGTGTTCCCGGCAAAGTCCATCTGAAATTCTTTGGCCGTCTCCAGCAGGCTGGTGAAGAATATGTTGCAGAGTTTGTGGATGTAGAGCAGCGTGGCTCCTTCGATGCGAAGCTGCCGTATAGCAGTCTGCACTGCAGCAGCGCGGTTCTTCAGAAAGAGCTCACAGGCTTTGGTGGACTGGCCTGAAACACAGATGACTGTGTGATGAGACAGTACAGATGTTCATGGCAATTACATTGTATTTTTGCAAATACATGCAAACTGTGATGCATTATGGGAATCTGAGGGCCTTTATATTTATGACTGTAAATGTACAACATGTGTAGCTATTTCTCAGCTGATTCTGGTACGTTTTTAGTATATGTCTTGAAACCTATTAAGCTTAATGGGGAAAAAAAGTAAACTGGATGGCAAACTCTCCTTGACTACATAAAGAATACCTGGGAGTGTAGTGACAGGAGACAAAATGTTCTCTCTCTTTCCTTTTGATTGAGTTTTAAAAGAGGTTTATACCCTACATACTCCTGCTAAAGGATAATGTTTTGCCCGAAAAAGGTCAAGTACTGAAAAATTGCAAATAAACATGTTTTTGCAAACCAGTCAGTGTGTGGGAGTCTGTTTGCAAAACTCGGGCATAATTAAAAATGGATCCACTCGAAGCTGTTCTGCACCAAAGCAAAATACAAATTTCTAAGGTTTTATAACATTCGGTCATTCAAGAACAGTTCTGACAAAAAATAAATAGTAAACTATATATAAACTATCATGAGGTTAGTTCTCTTAGTGCTCTGAATAGGAAAGTTATTTTCTTAATTAAGTAGTTTGAGAATATTCACCTTGACTGAAGATGAGGGGAAAAACAGTGAATACATACAGATCACCGCAAGCACAGCTTATTTGTCTGAAAATTACACTTTAACTGCATCCAAGGTCGAACTCGGACAACAAGCAATTTGAAAGTCAAGTCCATGCAAATGATGGAAGAGAATGAGCTAAACTCCCCAAATAATGAACAGTGAATTGTGGAAACCCTGTGAGAGGGCTGAGCACATCCTTACTGTGAATACACTGAATATAAAGTGAGATCATAGCAGACAGGTGTTATTTGTTTTGGTGATGTGTGCAAACTTGTTATTTTTGATTTTAAAAAAAGGACCTAGTCTGATGAGCTGGGAAACAGCCCGCCGGGTTGCTTTAGGACCGCCACGAAGTGACCGATCTGGAGACAACTCAAACACCAGGACCTCTGTCAGCTGCCGCACACGTTCATCCACCTTCCCCCTAAGCTCTTTAACCTTCGGGGTGACAGGCTGATCTCTGAGATACTCATTGAGCTTGTCCAGCAGGTCAACAGCACCCTCGAAGTCTCTCTGGGCAATGCACACATCCAGATCCTCTGGCAGCTCCTGGATCCACTCAAGGCTAAGATTCACGCTCTCCTCACCATCAACCGTGTCTTCATCATCATCCATATCAAAAGGATTGGTGGATACCTCAGCTCTAACAGGAGAAGTGGGGACCTCCTCCTCCTTCTTATGCCTGTCTTTGGAGACTTTGTTTTTCTTGGTTTCATCTAGGATCTCCAACCACTCTTTCTTAACTTTGCTGTTCTCTGCCTGGAAGATGCGGCTGTCTGGAAACATTAGGATCTTGAACATGTCCTTCATTGGTGGGTTGTCTTTCACGTTAACCACAGCAAAGCTCTCCAGGTCATACAGAGCGTTGTATTTATACTTAACCGTGCCACGGCGGTTAGGCAGCCAGGTGGCAATCAGCAGACAGTCATTCATCAGGAAAGCGTGCACCTTCTGAATGGGGGACATGTTGTCAACATCAAACTCTGCAAGGTCCCCATTGTAGATAAGGTGCCTGCCTGGGGTGTCCATGATGTTTTTAACCCCTTCCACTTTCTCCAGCAGTGAGGTGAGGGTCCTCTGCTTCACCTCCTCAGTCTCTTTGGGAAAAGCTGCCTGCATCTCTTTAGACGTCTCATCCTTATCTGTGGACAGCAGGGCCTGAGTGATACTCTCCATGATGCTCTTCTGTTCAGTCAGGATGTGGCTCAGCTGGTACATTTCGCTCTCCAGATAGGAAATCTCTTTGGCTGTTTCGATGAACTGTCTGTAATTCTTGTAAACATTTTTCTTCAGATTTTGAGCCGTTTCGTCGGCAAGGTTTTGGATTTTTTGTCGGTGCTCCTGCAAATCCCTGTCGCCATCGGACTGCTGTGACAGCTGCTTGACGTAATTTTGCGGGTCGAAATTGGGCGATTCGAGCTGCTTCCGTAGTCGGTTCCCCGTTTCCGACATCTTTTGCCGTGTAACTGTTTACTTATTGAGATAAATTGTTGAGAAAATGTAGAAAAAACTGGACAGAGAAACAGTTCATCGAGGCTCCTTGGTTCATATCCGCTTGTAGCCTAAACAGGAAGTTGACACCCTGGAACGTCACGGGATACAAAAAAATAATAAAACAATTTAAAAAAATCTAAATGATCATAGGTCGTTCATAATGGGTCTTATATTTATTTTTTTATATAATTTAACATATGTTAATGATTTATATTAGAAAGCCGTGTTGCTTTTATTTATTTAACTGGCGGAAACTACTTGAAATGAACAACACTACAGTTCCCATAATCCATTGCAAAGACGTTGCTTGACTACATAATCGAGTTTATGGTAGTTAGGCAAAACTAAAGCGGATATAGCATTTTATGATTGAAAGAATGTTCCATTTTAGAAAAAAAAATATTAGTAGATGCTACAGAACGCATATGCAGATAGTTTGATATTTTAAACTTATACATCAAAACAACAAAGAAAATAGCCATATTGAAAACAGGCTTTTACTTAAAACTTACTTAGTCGTTTAAAACTACTTAATTGTTTTACTTTGAAACCCGTACCGGAATTTATTTTGTCTTATTGTGACAGACTTGACACACGGATCTTCGCACTAGCTTTGGTCTGACGGTTAGTAATATGAAAATGTCACTGAAAATTTCATGACAGAAGTTACATGACAGAAAGTATTTGGACGTATTGGTAATCTGTCAGACTACATTTTGGGACGACGTAATGCTACCGCCTGTTTGAGACCTGTACAAACTGCATTAGCTAGTTGGCGCTGACAAGCTAACTAAAAACAAATAACATAACAACAAATATCATCAAAACAACCACAAAACTTTTCTCTCTTGTCATGGATGAGGATTTCCTGCTCGCTATTCGGCTGCAGGAGCAGTTTGATCAGGAATACCAGGCTTTATTATCGTCATCAAGTGGTACTGTAGATGATAGTTTCGGGCAGAGCAGTAAGAAACGGAGAGTGGAGGTAGCTGGAGGTGGTAGCGATGTTGTTCCCTACTGGAAACCGAATCCCCAGCTTGAGAGGCCAATGTCCATTGTGGACGAGTCCTGGGAGATGCTTGACCCTAACCCCGACGTCAGGGTTATGTTTCTGGAGTTCAATGACATGTTCTTCTGGGGTAAACTTAGCGGTGTGGAGGTGAAGTGGAGCTCGAGAATGACGTTGTAAGTCATGCATGTTTTTGTTCTTGTTAACTCCCACAAAGTTGTCTACACATTAACACCTTTGATTTTTGTGCGGGATTTGGTTTTGCATGTCTGTAATGTGTCCTGCTCCTCTTTTTTTTTCTCTCTTAGGTGTGCTGGAGTTTGTTCTTATGAGGGTCGAGGTGGACTGTGTTCAATCAGGCTGAGTGAGCCTCTGCTGAAGCTTAGACCCAGAAAAGACCTGGTAGAGGTGAGGTCGACCTGAACACCATTCACATCAGAAACACTGGGAAAGAGCTTGTTGTAGGGGATGAAATTTATACATCTATCATTTCACCTTCCTAACCCCAGCAGTGAATGTGTGACAGTGTGATAGATTAGAGCTTGTAATCCTTGTAAAAGAGGACAATTTTCATGTTCTTAATCAGTTTATTTTTCCCTGGTTGCCACAGACCCTTCTCCATGAAATGATTCACGCTCTCCTGTTTGTGACACAAAATAACCGGGACAGAGATGGCCACGGACCTGAGTTCTGCAAACACATGAACCGGATCAACAAAGCCAGTGGGACCAAGATCACTGTAAGTGTATGTTCTTGAGCATTGAACTGGTAGTCTCATAAGAGACATTTTCAAACTTATTCTGTTTTGTGGACCACGTATACATACAAACCTTCAAATTTACAGTTGTATTCAGAAGTTTACATATAGGCATCATGGGCTTGAATGTCATGGGAATTTGAGGCTTTTAATGATTTGTTTGAACTGCTGTTCAGGGTGCAGTGATTGAACAGCAAAGTAATCAAGAAACATTTGAATTCATTTAGGATTTTCTCTAATCCACACTGGATCAAAACTGCATATAGGCCCAAATCTAAACATACAATCCCACTCGTATTTGGTTAAATGTTCCTTAGCAATTTGCACCTTGAACAGATGTTTTTGGTAGCCATTAACAAGCTTCTGGTGTAATTCTGGCTGGATATTTGATCACTCCTGTTGGCATTTAAAACTCACTTCCTCTCATCTCAGGATGATAGTTTGGGTCTTTTTCCAGACCCTGCCAAAGCAGTGACACATCCAAAGTTGTGAAAATCTAAGATGGAGAGTTATCTAAGTGTCTTGGCCTTTTGTATTGCTCTGAGTATTGGTCAGTCCAGTGAGTCCTGGCAAAGAAAAATTACCATTTGGAGCGAATCGTGATCACTAACAAGAAGTTAGTACATTTATTAAAAGTTAAAAGACATTGTAGAACCTCCACCAGCAATTATTAAAATATTTAAGTGAATGCATGTATATATTTGAGCTTGACACTGAGGATTAGAGGAAATCCAAAATAAATTCAAACTTTGACATCCACTTCTTGTTTTTGAATGCTGTACCATTATTCCATCCTGAAGAGACAACAGAAATCAGTAAAAGCTCAAAATTACATGCATTCATGTCTTCGTTCATTTTCATGCTGGATTTTTATTTTAGAAAACCTTCAATTGTTAATGCTTCTACAGCAATTTTTTGTAAACCCATTCATTGGGGTGGCTGTAGCTCAGGAGGTAGAGCAGGTCACTGCTGATTGGAAGCTTGGTGGTTCGATCCCTGCCTCCTCCAGTCTGCATGTCAAGTATCCTTGGGCAAGACACTTACCCCATTTTGCTCCCATCGGAATCTCAGTATAGAGATGGTGCTTGTGAGAATGGGTGTGATTGGGTGAATGTGGCATGTTGTATAGAGCGCTTTGAGTACTCCGGGAGAGTAGAAAAGCTGTAAGAATCAGTCAATTTACCAGTCTATTGGGCTGGATTGGTCATGTTTGGCATCCATGCCCATTTTCATAAACTTATGTCTTCCCATCTTTCCTTTCTTTCATCAGATCTACCACAGCTTCCACGATGAGGTTGATGTGTACCGGCAGCACTGGTGGCGGTGTGATGGGCCCTGCCAGAAGCGTAAACCCTACTTTGGCTACGTGAAGAGGGCCATGAATAGAGCTCCTTCTTCTCTGGACCCTTGGTGGGAGGATCACCAGAGAACATGTGGTGGCACATACACCAAAATCAAGGAGCCTGAAGGATATGGCAAAAAATGCAAAAAAACCAGCAAGACCTCAGAGAAGAAGGCCACAGGAAGTGGCAAGCCTTCAAGTACGACTACAGGTAACATGCCCGTACACGCCTGTGTATTAAGCTTTAAAACATTGTACCAACAAACAAGAAAATCTTGTTCATATTTCAAACATTTTAAACCTCAATGAAAAATGTTCTTAATTTTCTGTGACAGCCTCAAAACAACAGTCATGTCATGCTTTTATGCCTGACCGCTTTTAACTGTGAATAGATTGTTTCCACTGAGTAACTTGAGCATGTAAAATCAATTTAAATCAAATGACCCCCTGCTACAGAACATGCAAGAAATATAAAGAATGGTATTTACTGAATTGGCCCCTCAGAGACTCTAGGCTTACCCACTGGACAGCTTTGGAAACATTAAGTGTGTAATTACTACACAATTAATAATAATAATAATAGTAATAATAATAATATTATTAACTTCTTTACACTTTCAGAAAAAGGAGTTTCACTGGTTAGGCCCACTTAAGATCAAAGTGGACTGTATGTGGTCCATAGTGTGAAAGGAGTATGACACCCCTGATTTAGAGCATCTAAATGAACTGACTTTATTGTCAGAAACTCTGGTCTTGTATATAAAAAGATATAATATAAGAACTGAAATTAAAGAAAAAGCAAACCACGTCCACTTGAACTAAGTTACTGGATTTAAATACATTGCATGGCTGACTCTAAATTGTATCATTTCCTGTCCCAGGTTCGGGATCACAGGATATAAGGAACATCATCCCATTTAGTGGGAAAGGCTTCATCCTTGGGGGGAAGTCTCAGGACTCAACGTCTTCCTTGCCATCTCCCAGGCCACCACTTCCTGTTGTGAAAACACCATTGTCCAACCCTGTCCCCTCCCCAAAGAAGTTCTTCACGCCATCGTCCCTGACTAAAAGTGTCTCCTCTCCTGTTCACTCTAACAAGACCAATGGGATTTCCAACACTTTTACCTCAGTCAGACCATCCACTTCCATGGGGAAAAAGCCACCTGTAAAGAGGTCTGTCGGCAACGCGAGCCACTTTGTCAACATAAACGGTTCACCAGTGAAAATGCCAAAATCCCAGAGCAGTAGTAGCAGCCAAGGAGGAGATAAGATCAAACAGAGTTCCATTGACGACCTTTTTAATAGCACAAGCCTCAGGAAGTCAGAGACCAAAAGAGACTCACTGATATCACCAAAGTCTTCCACAAATGCTGCTTCTGCCTCCTCTATATTTCAAAAACAACAAAATAATCATTTGACTTCCTCTCCCAGCACGCCCAGTCCCAGGCCTGACATAACAAACCATTCCAAGGTCTCATCTGTAGTTACAACCGGATCCCAGGGTAGCACTTCAAGACCTGTACAGTCCAAGTATTTTACTAATTCTGACAGTGACAGCACATCAGCGGCTGTGGGTAGGAATCAGACGCCAAGACAGAGGGCGTGGGATGACCGCAGCAGCTCTGCCAGCATCTTTGACTTCTTCCAGAAGACCTTAGGCAGCGATTCAGCAACATCGAAGGAATCAATTAAGGCAAAATCACCAGAAGTGCTGCAGAGAACTACCAGTGCCACCACCACACCCTCCTCTTCTGCTTCTCTGCAGTCCTCAGCAGGACTGCACAGTGTTGCCTCCTCTTCTTCATCCTCCTCCTCCTTTGCAGTGATGGTCTGTTGTCCAGTGTGCCAAGCAAAGATCCAGGAGTCAAAGATCAATGAGCATCTTGATTCCTGCCTCTCTTGAATAAGGAGGTGATAACTTTTAGAAAGTCAGAATAAGTTTGATGTTGCACTAAAACTTCTTAACTTTGGATGTTCAATAAAATTTTATCCTTGTTTGTTCAGTAAGACGTGGCATAGTGATTTTAATGATTTTGACAATTTAAAGAATGACATTCTCCTACTTTCTATCACACTATGATTACTTCTGCGATTTCACTGCATGACTTTATGTCTGCTGTAACAAAATTCCTCACTGAACTGGACTGCATTAGAAAACTATGACAGCAGTGTTTTGCGGAAGAACGTCAGTGTGATATTACCGGTTATGGTTTGAATTCAGAAACCGTTTTGTCTTAGCCTGCAAAACCTATTTTTGTCTCCTCTGGAAGTGGATATTATTGATTTGTGGTTCCTGCAGTGGGATGTACCCCCACCCCCCAAACCTCAGGTCTGCATCTGCTGCCCTTCAGACAACAGGAGACGCCGTCTGTTCTCTGCTGATCTGATCTGTAGGAGTCAGGTTTCGCACTTACTAGCTATTTATTTCTGCAGGTCATCACATTTGCACTGCACCCAGCCTGCGGGGTCAGGTGGTGCAAGGACATTTGAATTTACTCAGTAAAACACTTCACCAGTGATATCCTCAGTACAAGAAATACTTGGATGACTAAAACGTTACAGATTTCTACCTGAATATTTTATTCATCTGTTTGGGTTTTAATTGCCAAGTAAAATATTTTTATTGGTCTGTTTGACTGAATATTTCAGTGTGGAGTGAATTCAATGCCAGTATTCAACGGTTGTCTTGTGTAATGATTAAATATCCAGAAGAAAGTGGTAAAAATCTAAACTTTGTACCCTTTGAGCTAAATGCTTATCAGGTATTTGCTGTGCTTTTAGCACTGTGCTAACATATACTGATTAGCAGTAAACAATACAGATGAGGTGTGATGTATTATTTGCTTGATGATCAAGTGATGAGAAGACTAGATTAGTGTCTAGACTTAACCCTGTATTTGGACATTGACTATAAAATGCAGTCAATTTCTTTATGAATTTTCAAGATTTTTCAGTGAAAACAAGAAAAGAAAAGTTTAATCATGTTAAGGTAGCAGAAACATAAACCAAACCTTACAGGCTTCCCCACAGAAACCACTGAAGACCAATTTATGTGTCAACAAGTCAATATTTAATCAAGCATGTCTTAGAGTAAATCATAGATTTAACCTGATAGTTGTTTCCTCAGCCTACATCAGACAAATGTCCTTTTGACCATTATTATATTAAGATCGCCAGTGAAAATGTTTTAGTTTTGTAAGACTAACATTATTTACTTAAATGCAGTTTACTTCAGATCACTTTAACCATCTGATCAAAAGTACTCTGGATAGTTTGGGTTTTTTTAAATAGCACAAACGCTTTAGTCATACTCAAGAGAGAGAACGGGAGACAGACAAATGGTAAATGGCCTGCATTTATATAGCGCCTTACTAGTCCCTAAGGACCCCAAAGCGCTTTACATATCCAGTCATCCACCCATTCACGCACACATTCACACACTGGTGATGGCAAGCTACATTGTAGCCACAGCCACCCTGGGGCGCACTGACAGAGGCGAGGCTGCCGGACACTGGCGCCACCGGGCCCTCTGACCACCACCAGTAGGCAACGGGTGAAGTGTCTTGCCCAAGGACACAACGACCGAGACTGTCCAAGCCGGGGCTCGAACCGGCAACCTTCCGATTACAAGGCGACCTCCCAACTCTTGAGCCACGATCGCCCCAGTAGTAGTTCA
This sequence comes from Maylandia zebra, assembly GCF_041146795.1. Classification (NCBI taxonomy): domain Eukaryota; kingdom Metazoa; phylum Chordata; class Actinopteri; order Cichliformes; family Cichlidae; genus Maylandia; species Maylandia zebra. The sequence continues at coordinate 19,796,875 of NC_135181.1, forward strand.
AACCAGACCAACCAACCAGACAAGTGGGTGTAGCAGAGCTGGTGGGTAAGCAGAAAGACGGAGAAGAGGATGAGGGCAGAGGTCAGGCAGCGTGAGGCCAGCTGCTGATCATGACAACGCCCTCCTGTTCCTGCAGGAAAGACTGGAGCAATGCCAGGGGCGTCAACAAAGCATGTCGGCAGCAGCATGTCAGTTACCTCAGTCTGCTGCTGCAGCTTTAATTGCCATCTGGCTCCACAGGCACAGAGGAAATACTGTTGGGAAAAAGGCAAGGGTGGATTTTATATTTGATTCTCAAAAAACTACTACGCTTAAATATCTAAAATCTTGTACTTGAATGCACAACAGCTTCTACTGAAAAATACGGTAAACTCTATTCATTGGGGTGAAGTTTGTTATTGCCAAATTACAGCTGACACTAAAAACACCACTGAAGATGCAACTCTATGCTTTTAGCTATGTAAAAATGATAAAGAAAATATACAGTAGTTCAAACCAGACCAACCAACCAGAATTAAGAAGAAAGGCAATTTAAGCAACTTTGGATGTGGTGCCAGATGGTCTGGTCTGAGTAATTCAGAAACTGTTTATTTACTGGGATTTTCCCACACAACCATCTGAAGAGTTTATAGAGAATGGCTAGAAAAAGAGAAAATATCCAGTGGCAGAAATGCTTTGTTGATAACAGACATAAAAGGAACATGATTCAAGCTGATGTGAAGGCAAGATTATCTCAAATATGTTGTTTCAACCAAGATATGCAGAAAAGCATCTGTGAACATGCAAGACATCCAACTTTGAGTGGTGACAGTAACAAAAAACCACACTGTGCACCACTCACGTCAGCTAAGACATGAGTCTTAGCTGACATAAGTGGCACAGGGTCACCAACAGAGGACAGGAAAAACATTGCCGGTTCTGATGAGACTTGGTTTCTGCTGTAAGATTCAGATGGTAGGGTCAGAATTTGGCATAAACAACATGAAATCGTGGCTCAATCCTACTTTCAGACTGCTTCTGGTAATGTAAAGGCGTGGGCAAGTTCTGGGCGCATGACGCCTATTTCCAGCAGGATAACATCAAATGGCCTGGAATCTGATGTGGCAGAATGGGAGATCTGCAGCATGGACGTACACCTGACAAACCCGGAGCAACTCTGACACTATCGTGTCAATATGGACCAAAATCTCAGAGGAACGTTTCGGGCACCTTGTTGAATCTGTGCCACGAAGAATCAAAGCAGTTCTAAAGACAAAAGAGGGTCCAACCCAGAACTAGCAAGGTGTACCTAATAAGGTTAAGGTGATCTAATACTTGCTCACAGTCCTTTCAGCACTGTCTTGTTTTCTTCTTAAATCCTTCTTAAGTATGATTCTTTGAGTGTTTATATATAATGAAAATCTACTGATATATACAAATATCAGGATCTTTTACATTGAACTCAAAAAAAAACAAGCGTGCAAATGTTACAACCCATAAATACACGAAACTATACAACAGTTTTAGCTGCTTGTATATACTGCTGGTTTAAAGACACTTTTGGAATTTGGTCTGATTTTTAAGTTTGTTTTATTTTATCCTTAAAAGTGAATTTGCCAACTGCAGTGTAGGGGTTATGGAAGATCTGAAAGCAGCACTAAGAAGTCATATTAGATTCACTGTTTCCTGTCTTTGTTAGAACAGAAAGAGGCTGTTTAATCACTCTAGCAGCTCCAGAACAGGACGATGTAGTGTAAACAAAGCTCAGCTGTGGTATTATCCGACCAGCCTTTGAGTTTTTATTGCTATTTATTGCTAATGTGGCTTCCAAACCTTTTATAATTGTGTGTGTTATGTGTGTGTGTTTAATTTATAATACCACTGTGTAGAATATTGCCACTGCAGTTACTGTAATTCGGTCTGATTCCATTCCCGTTTGTCACAGGGAGGAAACAGTCACCCCCGTCCACCGCAGAGGGCCTCTGAGCAGAGGAAAAATCCATGACAGCAGTTGTTAGTCCAGGCCAGCCCTCTTTCCTGAACTTCTGTACATTGACACGCTATAGGGAGCTGAATTCCTGCAAACACACCCCCACACACACGCACATTATTTCCTTTCAGGTCTGTTGTTTCTCCCTGACAGTGATGCATTCCAGACAAGCTCCAAGTTCAGTGCAATGTCACCCTGTTGGCTGCTGTTTGTTTAAGAGCTATTGTTTCATGTAGAGGTGCAAGTAATCCCTCTGCAGAAATCAAATCTGTTTAAACTTACTCTTGAACTGCTGTTTTAACAGCTTTTGCCATTTCATCAACTGTCACTTAGAACTTCTGTGGTTAAAAATATTTCATAATCTCAGCAGTGACAGCTTGTCCAATGTTCTGAAATGTACTTGTTTCCAAGTTAAATACACTCTTTTAATATATTTCTATTCTTCATGATGCTAAATCTTTCTAGTGTAGGGACACATGAGTATCTTAATAAGTTAATTTCTTAATGTTTTCATATATATCGCATACATTAATATATAATATATATATTGTATTGTATACCTATACTGACTGCTCGGTCTAGCAGGCGCAAAACACCAGCAAAACACCAGGTAGACTGAGCAGTCAGCTAAGTCTGCAAGACTAGGCTGACCAAGCTGTGTACTCTAAGTACAAGATCCATAGAGGCTGGGGTCTATCACACCAGGCAAGACCCCAGGTGCAGGCAGTGTAAAGATGCCCCTGAGACAATTCAGCACATAACAGAAGGGTGCAAAATGATAGCAGCCAGGGCATACATGGAACACCATTACCAAGGAACATTTGTGCCGAGTGTGCCCTGGAAGTCCCGAGGTCAAAGTGGGCGACACCCCCTAGGGTGGTGGAGAATGACCGAGCTAAGATCCTGTAGGACTTCCAGATATAGAAAGACAAAATGGTAATGGCTATAGTGGTGGTAGAGAAGCAGAAGAAGACGGCCGTAGTAATCGATGTAGTGATACAGAATGGCAGCAACATCAGGAAGAAGGAACACAAGAAACTTAAGAAATACCAAGGGGTCAGATCTCTGTCCAGAAGAGTGCAGTCCTGGGAACAGCTAAGATACTGTGCAGGACCCTCAAGCTCCCAGTCCTCACTGCTCAAGCTTGAGGGATAGACTGTGTGTGTGTGTGTGTGTGTGTGTGTGTGTGTGTGTGTGTGTGTGTGCATGAAATGTATGTATTCGTTAAGCTTAACTAATTTCCTCAATAACAGTTGTTTTAGCGATTTATTGCATAATATCTCATATAGACACAGACCGATATACAAAATGCTTGAAATCTACAAAGAAAAATACAACTGAAAATTTTGAGGGAAAAAAGAAACAGAATAAAGCTCCTTTGGTAGCTTTTGTACTGCCAGCAGTGAGCTCAACATAAGCTGATATCTTTAGACCATTATTAGCTGGATCCAGTAAATGACGCAAACTCATTGTGCTTTTCGAAAGGCAGATTAACACCACCCTGCTAGGGTTACATGCCTCCCTAGGGGGTTGCAATCATATGCCTAATCCTTTGATCTCAAGAGGTAGTGATGATGATGGTGGTGCTGCTGCTGCTGGTGGGAGCTTATAGAAGGACCTGTCTGTTTATAAAAACCCTGGACAAAACAGATTGTCTTTGATTGGTCTAAAAGGCTAAACTGTACAGCTGTGAACGATCAGCTGATGGCTAATTGTTGTAAGAGCAGGGTTTCGGGGAGGAGGACAATGAGGACAAGGTTTTCACAAAGACATCCTGTGTTGTCTCAAAGTTATTAAATATGAATATACAAATATGAAGCCTGATTTAATGGCTCTTAGCTTTCTTATAGCCTCAGTTTCCTGTTCTTAGCTGACAGTAGTGGCACCTGGTGTGGTCTTCTGCTACTGTAGCTCACCTGCTTCAAAAATTTGACATATTGTACATTCAGAGATGCTCTTCTGCATACTTTGATTGTAAGGAGTAATTAATGAAGTTTAAGTTGCTGTCTTCCTATGAGCTCCGTTCAGCCTATGCTCCTCAGACTTTGACATCAATAAGACAGTTTCACTCAGAGAACTGCAGCTCACTGGACATTTTTCTTTTTCGGAGATGGTTGTGAGGGAAAATACCAGTAAACAGGCTGTTTCTGAAAAACCCAGAGCAGCCTGTCTGACACCAATAACCATTCCACATCCAAAGTTACTTAAATTGCTTTTCTCACACATTATGATGCTTTATTTAGCCAGCTTTAATCTGTCACATTTTAACAAGGATGTATGAATATTAGAAGGATCTAAAAATTGTGTTTGTTTGCTTATTTGTTCCCATTCTCCTGGTTATTTTTAATGATGTCCTCCATGCAGGGCTTAATATACTGGGAGTAGCGAATTCACATAGGTCTTTCATCTTACCTCGGCTACTAAATGTTATATGTTATAAACTAACATAAGGCTGATATCAGTCATTGTCACAAAACTTGAAGCAGAAAATATTTCTAAAAAATGTTTAATCTAAAGTAACTGTCGGGTCTATCAAAATACTTTCAAATTTAGCATACTTTGAATAGTTTTGAAAGTAAATGTGTAGCAGAACGTTAGAACCTCATACATATTCACTTTCTGTGCTATACAACGTGCCAAGAGAAGCACAAGTTATCATAAAATCAGCATTTTTGGGGGGCCACTTGCAAGCAAGTAAGTTCATGCACAATGAAGACCCTGACTGAGTCTCATAAGGGCATTTAACACTTTTAATGGTTATTATAAGAAGCACATTAGCAGAAGTAGAGAAAAGAATCTTAAGATTTCATTAATTTCAGTACAGCGAATAGGAATACAGGGCTTCAGGCTTCATCCATCTGCCTGTGTGTGTGTGTGTGTGTGTGTGTGTGTGTGTGTGTGTGTGTGTGTGTGTGTGTGTGTGTGTGTGTGTGTGTGTGTGTGTGTGGCACAGCACATGCTTCTTTCTTTCTTTCTTTCCGAGGAGCGTGTGTGATGCTTTTGTGCTGATTTCATGGTTATTGTTGTGTTATTGTTGTGATCGGGCTGCAGGCTGGGGGGTGGAAGTAAGGCCCACCATCTGTCCTTTATTCGCACTATTGTCTTTCACACACACTACTATCACGACCTTCAACCCCTCTGCCTACAATAGGTCACCTGGACACACTCTTCAAATAAACCAACGGGCAAACATTAAAGTTTAATGCTAAAAGAAAATTTGGAGTAGACATATTTACACACAATGTGTGATTTCTTTTTAAGTGTAGAAGCAATTTTTTACATATGTGAAATTTCTAAGATTTCTTTTTTCAAATTCAGGGGTAAGCAGTTGTTCAGTGTTTTTAATATAATCGCGCAATTTGTTGTATTAGAGTAGATTGTGTACAAATGTACATTTAAATGCCATCTCATCTCTTGTCTGTTTAAATTGTATTCTTTGTATCTGTTCAAAGATCTGTTCAATAAGATACACGATTTCCTATAAATATATGTGTTTTAAATAAAAGTCTGCATGTTTTATGCATATACGTGTTGGCAGGGAAACGCCCAGCAGCCACTGTGTTAAAGGACAGGAAGCGGATTTTACTATTCGGCCACAATCCGAGTTTGGACACTTTACAAGAATCACCAAAACATAACCAGAAGTTCTTTTCAAAGTAAAAGCCGGGGGACGTCGTATAGAAGTTTAATAGAATAGAAGAATGGAATCTCCTTCCACTGTCATTGGACATGTACAACGAAATTCTGGTAACGCCACACCAACTGTTCAAGGATTAAAAATATCAATTGTATGACAGCAAGAATAAATAGCAGACCAGAGGAGTATATACAAACAAGATGAATATATACAAAACTAGAAGGCATAAAATAGAGAGGCACACATTAGAGGACATGGTTGCAAAGTGCTTGAAAGTAGTGCAATGGAGAAATGGAGAAAACACCCATATGATTGTAATAGGATCTCTTAGAACAGCATTTAAACTTTGATTATTGTTCCACGTTTTTATTTTGTTTCAGTGCATGTGTTCTGTTGAGTTGTATGTTTGTAAAAGAAATACTTGCAGGAGTGATTTTTTTTTCTTGAGAATGGTATAAGATGTTATAATTATGATCCTAATTTATAACATAAGGGATACATCGTAATAAAAAAAAAGAGGTGTGAGATGCAAAGCATCCACCTGTGGGAGAATTCTGCAACAGAAAAAAGGTAGTACAAATATAACTTCTAGTAAAAGAAAGGCTTCTATTAATCCTGGTTCGAAGCAGGACAGCATGGTGGTGCAGTGGTTAGCACATTTCAGATATGTGGTTGACTCTTAAAGCCAGCTGTGAGTGCTTGCTCTCCTTGTGTCTAGCTTGTATTATCCAAGTGGTCTCCTCCCAAAGCACCAAAACATGCTTTTCATGTTAAATGATGTTTCTAGATTTATCAGTATCTAAAGGTTAAACCCTACAATGGACTGGCGATCTGGGATGAGAACGTGTTGCACCCAGTGACAGCTGGTATGGGTTCCAGCCCTTCTGCAACCCTGAATTGGATAAGTGAGCAAGAAGATGGATGGATATTACAAGGCAAAGTTTTCACGCTTCTCCTTATAATATTACAGGCAGAAAAAAGCCAGTATGCTTTAGCAATTATTGTTTCTGTTATTTTTGTTTTTCCTCTCTTCCCACGTTCATCACACTTTTTTTAAGCTGATGTGATTTTATTTTGACGATCATACCGGAATTCCAGCGGCTTCACTCGGGATAACTGAACGTGGCGTCGTTGGCTACCCTGGGGTGAGAAAAGCACGGCTGTTGCTCGGTTTGTTCAGTGTGGGAGACTGCTGTGTGATAACAGTGTTTGTGGCGTCTTTGAACTGAAAAAAAACCAGGACTTTATAGACACTAGCTCTCCCCGCTTCGTAACACATAAGACGATGAATGGTAAGTCAACGAACGGCACGCTGGGGGGAATGGCCTGCATCGAGGGTCTACCGCCGCTGCCGAAGAGCCTGAGCGGGTTGCTGAACTCAAGCGGCGGCTCCTGGAGAGAAATGGAGAGGATGTACGTGAAGAAAACCATGATCCAGGACGACCTGAGCAGAGGCAGGAACAATGCCGATAACCTGCTGGCCAACAAGCCGGCCAACCTCGATGCAGCACTGGCTCTGCTGCGAAAAGAGATGGTAACATTTTCAGTGTTTTCCTTTATTTGTCGACAGGAAAGTGGTCCGTTTACCACTGCTGGTTTAATCCTAGCGATTTACATTCACAACCATTCAACCAAAATCCCTAAAGAAACTGCAGAAGTTTTCTTTTTTCGGCTTTTGGACAAACTTGTGTGCATTTTAGCTGAGAAATTAAGACTTTTTGAAAACAATAGTCTTTTGATTGATTCGGCATACAAAATTAACCCGTTCTGCATTATATAAATAAATTATGAAGTTAAAAATATTGATTTATGTCCTGTCTGTTTGGGATTTTTGTTCAGTGAACATACAAATTATGTTCACTGTTCATTGTTATCACTTCTGTTAAGTGTGTTTTCTCCTTGCTCTGTTTATTAAAGACTCGCTAGTTAATTAACTTAACATGCCACCCAACCACCTAGAAGCACTTGAGGATAAAAACGAGATTTTTTTTAAATGGACTCTGGTGTTAATAACAGCCTATGTAAGAAGAAGGAAAAAAGGGGATCAGGAACAGCTTTGCATTGGATGAGACAAATTAAGCCATTAGGCTTGTGCTGATTTGGATTCTAAGCTCATTTTAATACCTTTTAGCTTCAGTATAAAAGTTTCTATTGTGACATACAGAAACCAACACAAAATCCTTCAGTGAACTAATACCTGCTATCACATTTGCAGAGATGTAATCAGAGTGAAACTCTTACTGCACACTGTTTTACACTCCCTTGCCAGCAGCAAGGATTTTCATACTATCACCGGACCAGATTTCATTATTGAGGTAGATTCCCAGCAATCTTGGTTAATGCTTAACAATAGCTTGTTTTCTTATGTGAAGTCACGTAGCTGAAAGAGGTTAAACTGCTGCTGAAACTCTAGGCATTTGGATTTATTTATTTTTTTCCTAAATCTTTCTTTCCTAAATCCCACTGACTCTTTATGTCCTTTAGCCTTGGCAGAGTAGGTTCCTAATGTTAGCCTTATTGCTTTGCTGCTGTTAATGTATTACTGTGGGGTTGTTGTAGTTAATAAGTTGTCAGTGTCCTATATTTTTAAAGACTCTAAGCTTGTCCCTGTGCAGTTTTAAAGAGCACAGTGTTTGGTGTGCGTTTTAGCTGCCTGTGTTATGCTTGACCACTGAGTGTGCCGTGCCTCTAAGTTCAAACTGCACTGTCAGCTCAGCCGTGAGGTCAGCAGCAAAAATGCCCTTTACACACCATCATCGTGGCCTTGACACACCGATGTCACAGAGTCAGCTGAGGCCACAGGCGAGGATTATTTTTATTACTTTCTTCTCTTTTTGTTTCTTTGTTAGAGGTTAAATTTAGTGACTGTTTAGGTATTTTACTTGAATAATTCCTTTACAGTCACTCTTTTGTTGCTTATCTTTCTGTTTATGTGCTAAACGGTTGAGAAATAAATCAGATTTTCACTAATGCCAAGTTATTAAGGTGATTTGCCAGACAGATGTTTTTGGAGCTAAAACAATGAATTCATTCATCTATATTTAAAAAATAAATTGGCTATTATGCCGGTAAAAGCCCCACAGGCCCATTTTATTATTAAATGGGCCTGTGGGAACCCTGGAAGATTTACTTGCTGTAGAAAGATCCTGGTTACTGAATGCTCAGAAGTATAAGACTGAGCTTTTATTTGTAGGCAATATTGGCCACTGAAGGATGGTTGGAGAGTTTAAGTGGTGCAACTGGTGTAAATTTCATCATTTAAAGGAAAACTTGCTAGGCTCCATGTTTGTGTCCTTACACCCAGCTTGTTGTGGCACTACACTATAAGGGCACCTGCTATGCATATGTCCGTGAAGTAATTTAGAAAATGAAAGCAGAGCCGCTTGTTCGTGGTTCCTGTAGCTGTTTGTGTTCATGTCAAGCGATTATAATCCCAGGTTATTAGACAAAATGACACGTTTAAAAAATTTGTAGAACATTATCTCTGGGTTTCTTAATTATTAAACTGTGAACAATTAAAAAGGCAACAAGCTGCTGAAAAATAATCTAATAAGCTAATGAGTTAGCTGCAGCTGTACTTCCCTGGGTTTTTTAATGCTAATCCCTATACTGCCCCCTGCAGGTGGGTTTGCGTCAGCAGGACATGTCCCTGCTGTGCCAGCTGTGGTCGCTCCACGAGTCCATCCAGGAGTACAAGGGGAGCTGCCAGGACCTTAGCGCAGCCTCCAGCCTCAGCATGATGGAGAATGGCTACTTTGACGAGGATGACGAGTATTACCCGGAGCCTGGTTCCACTCCCACCGGGGAACAGCCGGATGGAGACATTGGAGATGGGATGGCAACAATGGGGGCAGCCAAGAATGGGAGCGGCAGTGGCAAAGGGGACAGCTGGGACTCCTTTCGCGTTAACATCTGAGGCCTCGTTGTCAGCATTTTTCTTAGTGTGGATGCATATTTTTGGGTTGACAGACTGGATTAGGCTGGAGGAGAAACCTTTTTGGCCTCCAGGGAGTGAGTGGCTGGTGAGAGACAACAGACTATGGCGTCTCGTGGAACTGTAAAAATCCAGCTACCTTAAACACCTCCTCAGGTCTAACATCCGCCTGCTTGTGTTGCAGAACGTTGTTTCTGCAGCGTGACCAGGAGCTTCATCAAACTGCAGATGTGAGCGATCAGATATTTTGAGAAGTTACTCTCTTAACAACCTCTGAAACACTCAGGGGTTGGGATCAATTGTATCCAGCGACTCGATATAGTCAAAATTCGGCAATATACATATATATATATATATACACACACTTCTTTTTGTAAACAGCTTTATTGCTGCTTCTATGTCCGTTTGTTTTGTTAGACAGTCACTTTCTTTTTGGCTGAACTTTTTTTTTTTTTTAATTTACATATACAAAAATATATGAACAAAGTTTTATTATTTATTATATAATATAAATAACAAAATATTTGCTTTCCTGTTACTCTGACATTTTCTACTGCACCATTCCTCAGCATTTACTGGTTGGAAAGAATCCCAGAAATCCAGAGCTTTGCAATCAGCATTGGTGCAAAAAGATGACTGACTCTGTGGACATATTAATGGAGACAGTGTGTGTGTTTCTTCTAAGTGGTGAAACCATTAATTTACATCAACCCCTTGGGGTCCAACCAGAAGTAGTAGTACGGAGAAAGAGATGAGGTCCTCATATCCACTGAGTTTGTGTGCAGGTATGAGGTCTTCACCGTCCTGCCTTTAGGTGGAGCAGATATCTGCTCAGGAAATGTGAAATCTTCAGAATGCTGGAAACAGTTTTAACTGTTTGCAGAGGTGAAAAACCCCAAGCCCAGCGTGCTGTGTTGCAGATATAGTGCTTCAGCACTTTACAGGCATATCAGACATGTCTCTGTTCTCAGACTTTGTAGTGTTCAGGACACATCTGCCTGAATTTAACTTTCTGCTTTAATATTATCTATCTTTAAGAAACATTTACTTAAAGATTAAAACAGAACTCAGTTTATTTCTGGATCTTGGTTTCATTGTATTTATCAATTTAAGTGGGGGTCCGCCCCAATCAAGGGTTGGCTGGTTCAAACACTGAACATTCAGATATTAGTTTCTTGAGGTCAGTATTAACATGAATAGAAATGCAAAGACTACCTAAGTTGAAACAAGAATTATTCTTCAAAATAATAGAATTATTCTATTATAGATGATAATGAGCATTAAAAGAAATTATGAAGCCACATACAAATATGGCCAAGAGCTGAGCTGTGATCTGGTAGCTGGAACATTTTTCATTATGGAAACAAAAAATAAAAAATCTACACATTTTCTCACTTTTTCATGGTGCAGTTTGTTTTTAGACACTTTTTTTTTAAATGGGACCTATTGTGCTGATATCACTTCCATGCTGGCTTTGTATGATTCACAGTTTACAGTAATCTTTCTTTGAGTTTAAAAACAAACAAACAAAAAAAAACCCTTGCCCTTCATGGGGATTTCTTACTGACCTCCTTTTTTTATTGATTGATTTTGTTCCTTTTAGAAACATTTTTGCATAATAGGTCCCTTTTAACTTTTTCTGGTCCCAGTGGCCTTCAAATATCACCTACAGTGTAAATAAACATCTGTAGCTCTAGACCTAGTAGCAACTATCACATGAAAACCCGGTGCTTTATACTCTTATGCATCGAGATCTTAACCAATCTCATTTTAGCGTCATGTGCTCTGTTAAGTGTGACAGATGCCCGTGCAGGATTAAGCTCATTTTTAAGTCATCCTTGAGGAATATAAATCTGATTATATCAGCATTTGGTCATCTTTGCATACGTTATAGGGGCTCTTTAACGATCTCTGCTTCCATTACAATATGACGGTGGTCATTAATTAGATTGTAACAAAAAAAAAAGTGCTTTTGTTTTTGCTTTGGTTGGTTTTTTTTTTTTTTTAATCAGAAGAACTTGCCTTCATTGCCTCATCTATAATAAAAAAAACAACTAAGTTAAAATTCCTTCAATCTAAAATCTAAAATCTTGACTGTTTAAGACTTTTGGATGTGAAAATCCTCTTTGTAAACACATGAATGGTCTACTCAGGCTTCCTAAGTATCTAAACTCTGCAGCAAAGGTCTCAGCTCAGCCTGTAGCATACAACACAGCTACAGACACAGCACAGCAGCTGTGCTGTCAATCATAAATTGAGTTTCTGAACTCACCATCGCTTTGAGAAGATATCGAGGGTTCATCTTTGCACAAATGTGCTCATATTTCGTCACCTGTCTGTACGTCAGTCCGCTATTTGAACACAAACCAAAGAGAGTACGCCACTCAGCATTGTATTTGGTTGACGTTGCTGATGTAGGCGGGATCTGGCTATGTTGAACTTAAAACTTAACATCTGGTGTCTTGACGAATGTCGTTAGGAGTTTTTTGGAGCTGATGAATGAAGGACATTTGGTTGGCCTTTTGAACAGTTGGCCGCCTTCTTCCCCACTCAAAGACCAGCGTTTTCAGTTGACTGAATTAAAATGTCACCGACCAGTGAAAGTCTAGAGGATTGATTTATGACAAGTATGTGAAGAGTCAGATGTGTCGCAATAACATGTGGATATGAAACCATGTTTCCGCAAGCACAGTAACCCTTGATCTTCTAACTTCTCTCTAAAATCTGTCGACATCAAGAGTTTCTGATTTAACCGGAGTAGTCTGACATTTTGGGAAAATGTTTCAGTTACATACTTCATCTGTTAAACGTAAAGTCAAACCAGCACAATCACCAGATGGGGAAGTAGCTAGCATTACTATGTCTTACTGCCTCCATTTCCCAGACATGGATTAAGCTGAGATAGACCATAAACTTTTTCCCCTGGAGGTCCTCCTAGGATTTAGTCTGGGAGGAGGTTTAATCCGTGTTGGAGAGTAACAAAATCCACTGGCAAGCACTTTTAAAGTTGCCACTTTGACATAGTTTTGTTATCCATATAACCTGGACCTGGTGTGTGAAGTAATTTTAAACATTACCATCACATGGGGACACAAAGTGAACAATGGTTGATTGTTTTTTGAGCAGGATGAAGTTTGGGGTGGAGCAAAGCTAAACTCTGTTGTCACCATAAAAGGATGCAAGTTCTCCTTGAGGTTTATCATATATATTTTTTTCCTGATCTAAGCTTGGACAAACATTTTTTTTTGCCTCTTGCATATGTAACTACTCACTTTTATTCTGAACCTTTCCATAATGCATTTGCAACTTTCTGACTAGTCTTATTATTTAACAGAGTCCATTGACTTTGGTTCCAGTGTTCTGATAAGTTGAAATGATTGTTCTCTGTTTCTCTCTGTTGCTTTTTATGATCCACATTTAATGAAACTTAACTTTGTCTGTGAAGTACACCTGTATGCGACTGCTGCCAACATTTCTAGTCGGATTACACATTTAGGGTCAGGTAAAGCACCTGTTTTACTACTGCAGTCTACTGCTAATCTGAAGCCGAAAGCACGTTTGATTAAACGGTTTTAAACCACTGACGTTTAGGACACGAGTCACATCTTGATCCCAGGATTTCTATTGGATGTCTACCCAATTAGTGCCTTTTTATAAGATGTTCAAGATGGGAATGAACATATACCATAAGTCATATGAACTGATTGGCCTGTACTTTGGTTTTTAAAGCTGCTACATGTGGAATTTGAAACATAATGAATTTAGCAATCTCACAAAACTCATTCTGAAGCTGTGCCAGAAATAAATGAATGTCATGCTGACATGTCGCTCTCCTCCAACTCCAACGAGTCCCTAATTTGGATCTGTTGTTAATTATACTCTTCTCTGTCAAAAGATTGTTTGGAATTTTATTGGCAGGGATGCAGCTGTTGGGAACGGTGTACTGCTGACACCCACTGAAATTTGAGTTGCTCTAGCAAAAGTGAGACATCTCTCTTCCTGTTTTGGTTGATGCTTAGAAGAAATTGTACACCTCAAAATAAAAGGACCCTAATGTATGGCGGTTATTTCTTCAGAATACAACTTTAAAGTACACGTAGCAATTTTACCGTCAAGAACTTGTATCAGCCTTAAAGTCAGCTGAGGCATTTGTAAACCGAGCTAGGTGGTGCACTCCTCACTTGTTCTTCAAGTCTGTTTTTTGCACTTGTTTGTGCCTGTTGCTGTGTTAAATCCCCAAAAATACGACTACCTGACCCTCTTTGAGTTTGTCACTACTACACAGGTGCATGGTGCTCTTTGTACGCTTACACTATTGTAGCTTAACCCAGCACAAGAGAGCTAAGAAGAAGCTTTAAATTGAACACCAGCAAATTGTACTTAATATTGTACCGTTGCCACGTGTGTTGCCTGTTCTGTAGACTAAAATATGCCCCTTTTTCACATGATTATTGGATGTGTAACATGGAGATTTCATCTCAGGGTAAACTTTAAAAAAAATTGTTGTTTTTTTTTGGGTGGTTTTGACTCCTGACAAAATAGCATACTTCCCTTAAACAATGGCTCTCGAACTAAAGGTGAACAATGCTATGTCACACCCACTTACAGTGAGTCATAATTATGATTCAATGGTTTGGTGCAAGTCTCAAAATCAAAGGGCAAACTTTGCACCAACTTTGAACAATCAGGAGGCGAAGACGCCAAGTGCAAAACAACCACAAAAGCTTGACATAGTTTGACTTAAGTGCGGATTGCCCCTGCAATCACGGTCACGCCTGAGCGTTCACACCCATGCTGTAGTGAGGGTTGTGGCACTTGAATGGAGAATAACTTGAACATTACTTCCAATGAGGAAAAAAAATAGCTGAAGGTGTGTAATGTGTGTGCGCCTTTTCTGCAGCTGACCAAATCTGACCTGTGTCCAAACCTGGGTTTGAAAACATGATTGAGCCAAGACAGTTCATTATTTTACAAGTGACATGTTTATCAGTAGGCCTGAGTATGCAGATGTAACCTATTGAGGAAATCAGAGAAGTAAATGCAATTTCATTCGTGTTTGTTCTTTATATCTCTTATTGTAATCGTTCATTAACTTGCTTTAGTGAAAAGAAGGATTTTATGTATTGTTTTTTTTTTGAATAAGTAACATTTGGAGAACACGTGAAGGCTGTGTTGCCGCCATCTATCATTCCTCCTGTTCTCTTATCCATGAATGACCACACTGCTGTTTGTTTGGACAGTACTCTCTCATAGTTATACTGTTATGAATTTAATAAAGCGGTTCTGTACTTTTCAGGTTTTTAGAGTGATGTTTTTTTTATGAGGGAAATATTGATCGTGCCTTCAGACTTCTAAATTAAACTGACATGAATAGCAGATCAACAATTAAAGCACAGTTATGTTTTAGTAGAATTTAATTTGATACTTTGGGGAGATATGAGATCTATGGGTATATTAATGATTGTACCAGATCCAATGACATCCTCTCCAGGTGTTTCTGAGATAAAGCATTCATAAGGATTGTGAAAGTGAGCTTATAGGAACCACGTCCTTAGTTCCATGACACAAGTGGCTGTAGATATTATGCTCTTGGTTGTGTTTTCTATCGATCTCTATTTTCATCTTATAACTGAAAAACATCTGGAGAGCATTTCATTACATCTGGAATAAACGTTCACTTGGACGCAAAAATCAACAGGTCAGGTTCATCAAAGGTCAAATCTCTCTCATTTTTAAGTTATTTCCCAGGCCCACCTAGAGGGATTTATGTATATTTTTTTAACATCCAGCCCAAAAGTTAATTTGGACTTGGGGCTGAACTGATTAGATTTTGGTCATCAAATTTTACTATGACCTCACTCCCGAGTGCAACTAGAGAGAATTTCAGTACATTTGGAACAAATGATTTTGGAAGTAAAGGTTCGGATATTTCACCTTCTTAATCTACTTACTTACTTTCATGTATGTAAAATTTAATGTTCTAATGAGATTTATGACCATTGGTCAAACACATACCTCAGGAACAGAAGGAGGATTGTGACCATATTTCATAATTGGTATAGTTCACTGAATTGGTAGCACCAACCTTCACATTATACATTTCATTTGGACAGACTGGCTGGCAGACACCTGTAATGTGATCATTCTGGTTTGAGCAGAGTAGCCAGCAGCTCTGTGGGGCTGCAGATGCTTTGAGTAAAATGCAAATGTCAGCATGCTGACAACAGCAATGCTAAATCTCTCTTATCTAGCATAGTATTTTAATACACTATCACTCAGCATAAAGCCCTAAGCACACAGTACAGGTAAAGTTGTTGAGGTTGTGTTTACAATAAAATTTAGAGTATGTATTTAATTTTGTAGTGATACTTTTGTTATTTTTATATATTTGTTTTTGCTTCAAAACCTAAATTGTGCTGGTGAAACATTTAATGTGCTAATGTGTGCACAGATACAGCCTGCACCAGGAGATTTTCTGGAGAGCAATTCATTTCAAGCTTGGTGGTCATCCTAGGCTAGGAAACATCCTGTGATAACCTCGAACATGTGTTCCAAATACTGCTCTAACCTAAAAACTTTAATCCACTTGTGGCACGACTGGATAAGTAAGTTGCTTGGTCTTTAATTATTATCTCAATCTGTTTTGAAGTTGTTGAGACGTTTCACTTTCGATCACTGTTACTGGCAACCTGGCAAACTAACTACTAATCATGTAGGTATGCCACAAACAGGCTAAAAAAATAAAACCTTTACATTTGCACTGTTTACACCCAAAATCTTAAAAAAAAAAAAAATCCAACTAATACTCTAGGAGAAACAGCTCTTTCACACCAAACTGTGCTTCCTTGCCATCTCCCTGCTGCCCTACTTATTTCTTGTTCTCAATGCATCTCACTCTGACCTGCATTTAAATGCGCCAATCTGCATTTTGGTCTAGAGTAGCTGCCATGCCTGTGCAGTTCCAGTGTAATTGATCATTACTGCAGCAGGATGTGGTGGCTTTGATGTAGCAGCTTCTCCTGCTGGGAGGTTGGGATGAATTACTGATGATGATAACACTGTTTATATTTTCATACTCAGAGTCTCTATGTAAATTCTCACCAACCTCCCTGAGAGACTTAAGAAATGGGTCATGCAACAATATCTCGGTTTCATACAGCATGTGCACCATTTTTTTCCCGTTACCTGTTATCACAGTTGCTGTGTATTTGCCCTGTGTGGTGTTTATCTAAAAATTACACGATCTGACAAATCTGATGGCTACTTTTTAAAAAGTGGACTCTAGATTTTAAGACATTATTTCAAACATGTTAGAATAATACAATTAAAGCACCAAGAAAATAATGATCAAAGTGAATTACTTGATGTGTTCACAAAGGAGTAAAAACAAGCATATGCTTATTTAATCCTACCCTATTCTGCACTCGGTAATCACTTTACTTCCTGTTTGTATCCTGCATTTATTTGATTTTATAAACCCAGATATATGTATTTACAGATATATGCAGATGTACACACCTATCAAAAATAAAAAGTAACAGGTCAAAGCCTTTTCCCCCCATTACTTCAAAAAATTGTCATGCTTCCATTCATCACTCAGTCTGTTTCGCAGCTTCACTCCACATAGAGAGATCAAAAACTTTCTATTACATACGAACACAGAGATGGTTTAAATATAACTCCCCCCCTCAAATATTATCCACCATCCCTGTAAAAAATGTTTTGGATATTGTGAGGAACTAAGTAAGTAGGAAGTATAGTTTATTGTTTTATAAAGAATTTGTACAGTGTGAAAATGAACCACACTGGTGAATTTTATTGTTTTGGATTTTAAGGGTATAGTGTTATAGATGATCCATGATATTTTGTAACCATTATTATGGATTATCCTTCTGGTCCTTTTTTGCAATATAAATAATTATGCTAGTAGTATTTATAAATATTGCTCCAAACCTCTAAACAGTCATCTGAATATGGTGTAACCAGTGAGCAGTAGAGATTGTAGTAGAGTAGTGATTTCTGGATTTCTGTGTTTTATTTTATGCAGTTTTGAAACGCTTCTCAAAACCTCACTATGTATATGTTCTATCTGAGATTTCTGACTTCGCCTGTTATCACATCAAGAAACTTATTTTCACGAACTCTTCAGTGTCCATCCCATGTTTTATGAATCAAGAATGGTGTATTCCTTTTACAATTCACAAATATCAGAATTTTACTTTTACCTACTTTACTTTTTTTTGTGCTGTCAAACCACTTTTGTACTTTGAGCATTTTCTTTAAATTTGCCAGGTGTCCCCCAGGTGTCTGTACTGGGGCCAAATCTTTTCATAATTTATGTAAAAGATATTTGTCAGCAGGCTCTATTAAAAGGATTTTTTCCCCCAGATCGTTCTTGTATGTTCTTGGGGAAATTTAAAGGAGCTACTAATAAGTGATAAACTAATTAAACAGTGCATTTGACCAACAAGTGATCGTTTGAGGACTCTTATATTTGCCTCGATGTTTTCCATTTTTATTCTACAAAAAGAAATACTTTACTTTTCTCAACACTGTCCTAAACTAAGCAGTGAAGTACATTTTACTCAGTCACCCAGCATTACAAGCAAAATGATTTACATCTGAGTGCATTAAGGAATGATAATCCCGTACAATAGAAATCATATTTTAACATTAGTACAAGTTATTTCATACAGTGAGTTACAGTATTATTCATTCTATCCAAACTGAAAGTGCAGTTTATTACTGATACATGCTGGTGATGGTTTAACCTTTGAATTTCTTGATTTTATTAAAAGTACATTTTATTGTCTCTTTCTTGTACTATGCCGTGTTTAAAGTGTCTTATAATTAATTTTGCCAGATCTAATCTCAGGTCTACAAAGCATTTGTCATTTAGCAAATCTTTGTGAGAGGTTTAGATTGTTTGGCACTTATCCTTTCGTGTCCATGGCCTTCATGCGCATATCTTTGACTACAATTGCTGGAAATTCCTACATGGTATAAATTTCCTTTATACAGATTCCAATAAAAGGCAGAAAAGCTCAACAATTCCATTTATTGGAAAAACAGACATAACACATGAATGTGACCACAGTTCTAACAGAACAGCATTTCTGATATTATTTATTTATTTAACCACCCAATGTAAAGGTAAAAAAAAACAACAACTGTAACATTTTGGGCTTTAAATACATCGATCCATATAAACCAATGGGCCAAAACAATACAATTGCATGCAGGTGACCTGAATAGCAGACTGTGCTGGAACAGACATGATCCAGAGGCTCCATGCCATATCCCCTTGAATCTGTTACCAGCCTCCTCTTGTCAGACACCTCAAAAGGTCCTGTCTCTCAACTGTGATAGGTCGGAGCTATTGTGTGGCGTGAGGGCCCGCTCATATAATGCCAGGCATTTGAGGACTGCCACATTTACTTTAGTAATGAATTTAGGGAGGGAAAACAGTTTACTTCCACCATTGCATGATCATATTTTGTTGTCATTGTAGCAGCTCCCACAGGTAAATGGTGTAGTTGCACACTTATGTTAATTAAGTAATGATGAAAGTTTAGTGAGTCATTTCATTATTTTTACAGTGCTATTTGATGTCCTGTTTTTCTGGTGTATTTTCTCTGTGAGCATGCTCTGCATATACCGGCCTCAGTCTGTATCGTTCGAAGCTCATGTTGTCTCTCTGTGCTCTGGTCTTGTGCAGGCTGTGTGAGCGTCTGTTAGGAGATTACAGCAGATTAACATAATCCTGATTGAGAGAGCAAATCCAAGATGCGCATCACTCTCTCTACATGGAGGGATGAGGCAGATTGCCACATCAGTGGGATCGACACAAGGCCAACAAACATCGTGAAAGCTGTGTTTATAGTGAATATTGCAAACTAGTGGTGATGTTTTTGAGTTAAAGTTGCCAGTTGGTATTTTTTGCTTCTAATTCTGTAATTCTGTGTTGTAATATGTGTTTTTCTTTGCGTAACTGACGCCCACAGAGTTTGTTTTTGTTATACTGTGCTCCTGTGCACTCCTCCTTTCCTTTGTGTTGCTCTTTTCAGTCCACTGATCCCAGTGAGGCCAGTGCATACCACACTTGTTTGTGTTTCTGGCCTTGCTCTGTCTTTTTGAATAAAAAGCAAATGACTGCAGGTTTAATACACAGCCTATTTCCTGGTAATGTTGTATTTCCTCATTTGAATATGCATAGTGGACCTCATCCAACTGTTCTGCTCCCCACTGACATCAGGATTTCTCCTGAGTTTCAGCTCTTGTCTCTTGGATGCACTGAATCTGAATTACAATTTCATGCAAACGTTCCAAGCTAGATCCTATCCTGGCTTTGGTGATTTCCACTGTGAGGCTAACTTTGTGATCTACAGTGATTCGACAGATTGCCGTGGAATTTGGCATATTTTCCTCTGGAAGAGAGCTTCAGTGTCTTTCAGCCCCAAACTCTGTCTCATGGAGAAATACACTCAAACTAATGACACAAATATCTGTCTCAGCTCTTTGTGTTGAGTACTAACAATGTAACAAATATGCTAACACAGTTAGCTAAAATAGCAATGGTGACAGGCACTATAGCAGCTAACACAAACGACACACAACCTCAATTCAATAAAAGGCAGGAGCCTGTGAGTAATGTAAAAAAACAGAACGTAAGGATTTATAAATCCCATAGAAAACATATCAAATGTTTAAACTGAGAAAATGTATCATTTTAAGAACAATAGTTCATTTTGAATATGATGTTAGCAACGTGTCTGCAAAAAGTTGGGCCGGGGGCCATGCTTACCACTGTGTAGCCCCTTCTTTTGAAAAGTCTGTAAACATTTGGGAACTGAGAAGACCAGCTGTTGGATTTTTTAGGAGATGAATATTGTCCTATTCTTAGGACTAGTCTGATGGAGGATTCTCACTGCTCAGCACTCCTCTTGGTCTTATTTTTCATTTTCTGATATGCCAAATGTTATCAGTTGGTGAAAGATCTAAGCTAAAATTCAGCACACAGACTCTTCTACAGCCATGCTGTTGTAATACGTGTAGTATGTGGATTAGCATTGTCTTGCTACTTATGCATAGCATTCCCTTAAAAAAAAACATCATCACAATTGTAATATATTGTACTCTAAAACTTGATATACACATGTCAGGGTTGATGGTGCTTTTCCAGATGTGCAAGCTAGTAATTCCATAGGCACTGATGCACCACTATAGCATCAAAGACAGAGGCAGAGTGTTAATAATAAACCAGATGGTCCCTCTACTCTTTAGTCTGGAGGATTGCATATATTATTTGCCTATATTATATTATATAATATTTAATATTTTGATGTAGACTAGAAATTGATGTGAAAAAAATCATGCACCATTCATTTCTTATAAATGTTATTTTGTACCAGGCTCTAAACGTGATTTCAGGCAAATTAACATGGAAATCGATGGAGATTGACTAACTCCTTGAACGGCATTTTCTTTCACTTCTATTTTGTTTCATTTGTGCAAAAAAAACCACAACAAAAATCACATTTAAAGAAGCACAAAGTTCTCCTAAAACAATAATCTAACATAAGGAGGTTTCCAACTGATCAGCTTAGATATTAAATGTGCCACCTTTTTCATTTATGGATGGAGGAATCCGCTTTAGCCTCAGTTTATACCTTTCAGTGCAGAATTAGTTTTACTTCTCCATATTGTACCTGGCAGGTAAAATGACTTCAGGCTTACTACTGTTACAGTAATCTGATTAGTAAAACTCAGATTAAACCACTGCACACCACAGTAAGAGACCAGCACTTTCCACCATCACACAGTCAGTGGTTTGTTCACAAAGATTTTGTCCAAAGGTTAGTGACAAAGGTGTGTTTGTGTTTATTTAGGATTTTGTCTTCTTATTGAACTTAAATCTAAAGACAGAACAGGTGGATGTGGCATTTTAACAACATGAACAGTGTTGTGTCTTTTGTGACTTTAAGGATTAGAATTTGAGATCAAAACTTGGTCATGAGGTAAAAGCAGAAGCAGGCCCGAGCTTCTGTTTTTATGCAAATAACGTATAGACTACAGGGTGTTTAAGTTCATCTGGCTGACAGGCGACACATTGTGAATGTCTTACATGGCAGACGTAGTGCATAGGGTGCAGCATTCATAAAACACAGATCCACCCTTGGTGAGGACACTTAAAACATTCCACATCAGTGTGCTGTCTTTCCAACTATTCAGAGGCTTGTAACAACAAGCGCCCGCGTGCAGAAGCAACACGTATACAAACAGTGAAATATCTCATTAAGCTCTGGGTGAAATACAGCATATTTTGTCTTTTTATACCCCAATATGACAAACACTCTAGAGAACATGTAGTACAAAAACAAAGTATCTGCATGATGTTTCCTATGCACAGTTTTGCAAACTCGCTCTGCAAGTTTATTCCACATGATTTATTACAGAAGCATACGCTGTCTGCCTGACAAATGTTAAAGGGTTTAATGTTGCGGTTGAGCTGGAGATTGTTGCATTTGGCGAAAGGTTGGATAAACCATGGAAGGGTCGCCACTGTGTCACAGTGACAGACCACCATTCACACCTAATTTAGAGTCATCAGCTAACCTAACCCCACTAACTGCATGTCTGTGGACTGTGAGGGAAAGCCAGGGTACCCACGCAGACGGTGAAAGAACATCAAACCGCCCACAGAACGACTCCACCTGGCCAGTGCATTTAAACCCAGAATAATTACGCATTTTAAATCTCTGCATTCATCATGTGAATTTTGCGCAAGAACTAAATAACTGTTTGAGAGGCAAAGAGAGAAAATACGTCCTCAGTACTTTGAAATAGCTGGAAATGAACAATTATTAATTTATAGGCGCTGAACTGAATTTTAAGACAAAAAGAAGAAACAATTCCCCTTGTGAGGTCAGCACAGGGGTTTGTGCCTTAATACTGACAAACAATAAAAGTTCAAGTTACAAAAAGCTGCTGAATTTTTTAAGTGGAAGAATAAGTTGTATGGCTTGCTGTGGCAAACATCCCATCCACTGTGAATGAAACTCGAATTTTTTTTACTAGTATCCAAAATGTTAAAGTTTAAAATGCACAGTCCAAAAACCCTGTGGCTATATCCATCTTCTATCTACAGTCTATGATACAGCTAAGAGTTCAGACTCTTTTGTGTCTCCTCTTCTGCTTTCAGTAAAGTAACACAAACAGCACTAAAACAAAAAGGAGAGAAAAGCTATTTTGCAGCTACTAAACTGATTCTATTTGTTTGTGGTAATTGTATCTTTAGACCTTACATCATTGAATATCTGTCACATTATCTGTGACTTTGATAAGGCGGCATCATTCATCTCACACTCACAGATGTATCTCTAAAGAATGCCCGATTGCTTTTCCCAGGTTCAGATCCATGTTTACGCACTGTAGGCAAGTGTGGTGAATAAAGTCCACTCAGTTCACAGGTGCTCCGTCTCATTTCAGAGTTTGTTTTATTGATTTAACAACAGAACACACAGAATGTGTCTGGAATGTGTCTGTGTTTATTTCCAGACACATTCCAGCGACAGTAGGCGGAGGTTTTGTGGAGCGTTCCAACTGCAGCTGGTCGACATGTTTTTATCATCATTTCACATCACACGTGTGATAGCAGCGATCTCCTGCAGCTTGATCTCTGAGGATTTCACATTCTGTGCGTTGAAGCCACATGATTCAAACATCGTGCATTTAAATTTAATGACACATATTTTAAAATGCAATTTCACCGGCTCTGTCCTCACAAAAGTGTAAGATTCGCTTCTAGTATTGTTTCTAAATGATTACTTGGGGACATTGGAGTGTTGATCAGATCACTCACATCATAGTAGGCTCTGAACACATGAAAGACATTTTCAATATTGTTATTTAAAAAACACCATTAAAAATCTTTGCTATACTAGTCAATTATGACAAAAATCCCAATAATGTCATCAAAACAAAATACTGGATCTTGGTTGGAACTACATGAGCAGTTCTCTCATCAGCAACGCTGCAATAAATACCTGCAAAGTCACCCTGTTCCTGTACACTCCCATATGTGTGTTTAGGTTAATTTTGGCAAACAGTTCACCAATTAGCTCAGGAATGTGAGGACTGCTGCGTGCCCAAACTGAGAAGTAGCTGTTGTCAAATTACAACCTCGGGGTCTGTGTTTGTGTCATTCCTCAAGAGTGGCTCAGGAACTGGAGCATGTTTAACAGGAGCTTGGATCAGGAGATGTCTGAGTGACATTCGTCTCCCTCTGTGACTTTTTTTGCACAACGTACCCCAGGTTATCCATATTAAAACCAAATGAAAACATTTCTCCTGTATGAAAATGTCTCTTTGCCTCTACGGAGAGCACAAATTCTCAGTCTGTCATGTTGTATCACATAAACTCAACACGGATCTGGCCTTTTTTTGACATGCAGTGTCAGTCAGGTTTCTAGCACACAGGAGGAGATGTGTTTCATACCTTTAAATAAACACAAAACACATGGCTGGCATTACTAGCCAGCAAAAGCAAAACAGTTGAAAGGAACTTGAAGAATTCAGCTTTGAACATTTCCCCTCTTAAATCCCATGTGTAGAAAGTCCATGATGTTGGTCACTCATTCCTCCCTGAGACAGGTGACACTTCCATCTCATTAAAATGTCAACATGTCCTGGATGCTCCACGAAAGCTTCTTACAAGCCTGAGCCACGCAGGTCTCCGACAGCAGGCCAACACAAACGGCCATCAGCGACAGACGTCTCCTGCTGTTCAGGATCACTGGAGAGGAGATCAAATTATTAATGCACACCCTTTTTACATGCTTGCTGTGTTATTGGAGTAATCTGGAGTAACACAGAGAATGTGCAAACCAAAATAGTGTGAACTTAAATGGTGAGAAGCTGAGAAGGCACCTGTTATGTAAAGAAAGGAAAAACGGCCACACAAGCTGGACGTGATGCGAAATTAAGCAGTAAGAAAGGTGAATTCGATACTTTGTTCACTGCTCAGAGGCTCGCCGCCAAACACGCAGATTTTTGTTTCCACAGATGCTGAAGAAATAATGACATGAAAACCAGAAACATGGACCTAAACCTTTGTGTTATATAATACGTTTATCTTCAAGTGCTGGGTCCTCTGAAGTCAGGATTACAGCAGCAGGGAGTAAGCTGCCAACTGCTGATGCAGAAGCAAAGAGGGCAGAAGCAAAGCTATTTGATCAGCAGTGGATCTCTTACCTCTGATCGCCTGTGAATTTGAGGTGAGCACAAATAGTTTGATGAGGCCCAGGCAGAGCGGGGAGTAATCGTGCTCCCAGATGACAGCGGGGATGAGGAGGACTTTGCCGTAGCACGATAACAGCAGGGCTCTGAGGAGCAGGCAGAGCTCCATGGTCTCACCCTGCAGGCAGCAGACCACCACCCAAAGGAAACACAGCACTCCGCCACAGAACGCTGACAGCTCTGAAGGTCCAACAGAGACACATATATAAGCCAGATCATGTAGCTTATATACTGAAGATACATGAAACAGGAGTCAGTATGAGAAGATGGAACCTGGGTACTCAGGTCAGCCACAATCAATTGGGACAAGTAGGTTACCCATGTGACACAAAAATATTTTCCAGTAAATAATATAATTTTATATGAATTAATGCTGATGACACTAAGTTGGTGTCAGTGATGAATTTCACACAGCTTTTGGTTGTAATCATAGATGTGTATCCTCATATCTGGAAGTTTTCCATATAACATTAAGTGCTTATAAGCTTATAAAAGTCAAAGAATAATTCTCTTTGCAGTTTTGGAAAATAATAGGCAATCTAAAGATGTCATATCGGGCTCTGTGACATTATGACGACTATTATTATTTAAGTAATAATTTAATACTTTACTCAACTTCCAGACACCGTTAACCCTCACGTGCTCCTATTTCATTGATGTTTCCTTTGCTCTGTGATAACACACTGATAGAAACTGTGTCTTATCATCTTACCAAGAGCAGCCAATCCAAACATGCCGTAGAATTCCCATTCCTTTGTGTATCTGATTATATCAGCAGGGTCACTGCTCTGCTCGGAGCCATGGAGCATGGACCACCTGAGGTAGGCTTCACACAGCAGGGAAAACACACACAGCTTCCAGTGGATCTGCAGAGGTAAAGATTAACATGTAGAAACACGTGCATGCTGGTCAGAAGTCATGATAGCACCTGCACAAACGAATACGTGTAAGCCAGGACACACAAAGCACAAATCTTTAAAGTTATCACTCGTGCAATAAAGATAAAGGTGTCATTTCATCTGAAACTATCACATTTTAAGAATTTTTTTTTGCTCAACCATCTCTTGATTTGCCTAGAATTGTTTTTAAGTGTGTATGTGTGTGTGTATGTGCAGTTCCTTTTTTACAGGCCCGTTCACCTACTTTTAAGCCTTTTCCCCCACCTTGTAATCTAAGGCAATACTTGAACATGTATATCCATTAGACTATTAAAGATACAAGTCACTGGTCTCTCTTACCATCAAAATGAATCAGGATCTGTAATTTAGGACAAATACCTAAAAAGCCAGACTATTAACTAGTTAAAATGTGAAAACAAACAAAAAATAAATAAAACGGAAGCCTTCCATTAAAGTTCCACATTTGAACAAACACTAATAAAAAAACTTCAAACTACAAAAGACAGCAAGTGATAATTTATTAGACTCTTCTAAGTCTTGAAATGGTAGATACAGCAGGTCTTGACAATGAAAAATCTGAGGTATTGTGAAATTAAATTATATACCATAAAGAAATTGTCACTACTTGTTTTTTGCAATGTGAAGGGTTTTTTTTTTTACCTGTAAAATGAAAATGCTTGATTTTTTTTCAATTATTAACCAACATTGAGACATTTTAATGTGTCTGTAATCTGTTTGTTTGTGGTAAGAGAGGCCACTGAATAATATTTTATATATGAAGCTAAAGTTTCCCAAACTTTAGATCATAAAGTTAATATGCAGATTAAAGATGGTCAACCAGAATGTCCATATTGTTTTGCGATGGAATGACCCATAATTTGCTTACATTTAGTCTTGTGTTGAACAAAATGTGCCTGAAAGCCTGTGTCTTGCACAAAATGGCATCGATGAGGATGATGACTGGGTCATATTCAATGTACTTGTCCACTGGCTTCTGGCAGGACTCCTGGAGAAACACACACGCAGAGTTTATGTCAAAGCCCTGCTATAATGTCTCTCTTTATATCACCTCCCAGATCTACTTTAAGAAGCACGCAGTCCATGTTTAGAAGCTGGCTCCAACTAAGACGTGATGGTGATCGCTGTAATTAACATCTAAGACATGAAGTCCAAAGTTTGCTTGTTTACTTGCTATTCAGCAAAAAGGCCAGAGATCAGTGCACCTGAGAGCAAGACCTCAAAAAGAAAAAAGCAGTCACCATTTCGCTCATAAACCATTTAGCAGACAAGTTATTTCACTACAAATGTGTCTAGTTGCAACAGGAAAAGGTAGGAAGCTGTATGATATCTGGTAGGTAGCATCCTCATCGCACAAACGGTGTGACTTTCCAACGCACACATATTGTTATCTTCAGGATCCCGTTGCTGTAATCCCTGTGGAGTTCCGCTGCTTTTTCGTTACATTCAATACATCTAAAATCATCTTTTCCCATCTTTCATCTCTACACAGCTACGAGTAGCATGCTAGTACCCGGAAGTAAACCGGTAATAATAATGATTCTCAATATTTCAGTGGAACTCCTTCAAAATAAAAGTATGTCTTTGCCAGGTTCTGAAGGAGTGTCAAACGCCACTGAAATACTGCTAAATGACCTTGCAAAAACAGGAAAGAAAAATAGGAATTGTGAACAAGTAAACCTGATAATAAAAAAGCATCAATGGACACAAACCTATTAATATTATTTGATAGATTGGTAAAATATATTTGATTAAGATGCCTCGAGATAAATAAGTGTGGTTTTAACAATGTATGTTTTTTCACATTTACTCCGTATGCTGTCTTTACATGAGCATTGCAGTTTGAGATCACAGTGGAAAGGCTCAAAACCTTCAAAGATTGTCAAACTTAAAAGAAGACCATTGTTTATGATTCAAACAACTTTTCTAGATTTAAAAATAATTACATTTCCCCCTGTTTAGTAATGCTGGATAAACATGAAAAGTTAGTATTGCATCAACTGAACTCTAGCTGTCTTCAACACTTTGCATCCAACTCATTTGGTGCCCCAACCTATATATACGACACTGCTTTTCCAAGTTAAAGTGCAGCTGACGGTGTGTGTTGGAGTGAACCTGTTTTCACGCATGCAATATATGTTTGTTTTTGTGTTTTCTGTTTTACAGAATATGATTTTACTCTGTCCAGAGGTTGAATGTATATGGGTATATTCACTGCAGATACTTTTAAAAGAATATACAAAGAATTTAAGCTCTTTTCTCAATATTTTATGTTGATCAAGCATTTTATGTGGATGTGGACAGGACTAAAAATTAATACATCAGCTGGACAGCTCAGACTAAGCAGTTTGGAGAAAGATTTAGAGAGGCAAGGCACAGCTTGGACTAGACAGGAGAAGAAAAAGCTGTTTTCTCAACATAACTGACCAAATGTAAAATTAGCTCTACCAACCCTCTACCCCTATTTAAGTACTTAAATGCACTACTACTGTGCAGCTGCCCTATGAATAGCTTTTATTCTGATTTGTTTCATTGCACTTTGAGACAGAAGAGAACATTATACTATTGCCTACGATGTCAGAATTGGTTTATGAAGACAGACTGCATACTCATACTGTTGCGAGTTGCGACTAACCTCAAACCACAGATTCAGCCCATCACAATGTCATACGATTACCAGTTATTGCATAAAGCTGTGGATCATGTGAAAAGACTGACGTCTTCATTTCATGCGACATTGCTGTCTGAAATAGTAGAAGTTGAGAGCTATATACGTGACACTAGACCACAAGGGAGTCTGATGGGGTGTAAATTCCTCATACAAGCTAAACTGGATTGGGAAGACAGGATTCCACCCTTTACAAAGGCATGGCATGCAGGTCAACTGGTCAAGAAGTGGAGTACATACATAATTTAAAATTTTAAAAAACAAATTTAGAAAAATGTAAAAAAAATAATTCGCGTTGTCTAACCTTAAACATTTATAAGTTTATAAGTTTATAAGTCTCCTTTTGATGAACAAATTATCCTAGAAAATTGCCTATACTTTTATATTGAATCTCACAACGGAAAACCGTGATTTCTGGCTTGACGCTCGCGGAACCGGTTTGACAGCCGCGGAGGGTGTTGGGAAATGTGGTTTAATAGCTCCCTCCGTTTTGCGGGCTTCTTGTTCGCGTCCCGCAGATTCGCGCGTGAGGGGGGCGTGCCCGTTTGGGTCGAACTGCGGCAGCTTCCGCCCTGTGGCGTCACACATGTAGCACAACATGGCCCCTGCCAGCCGGGCTGTTGTTGTGGTAGCTCTCTCACTCTTGTACCTGTGCCGGGCGATTTTCTCCACCGAGTTCTTCTCCACTCTCACTTTATTCAACAACGACCTCCACAAACAGGGATGCAGCTCGCTGTCTGAATGGGAGGACTACGCTGCTGACTGCGGTAAAGTCTGCCTTTTCGCTGTTACTTTGCCACGTCCTCTCTGATACAACTGTCACTTGGACCCGGCTAGCCCAACCGTTTAAAGGCTAACGTTAATACGCCAATAACAGTAAGCGGTGACAGCTCGAAGGGATCATTAAGAGTAGCCTTTCCTGCCTCAAAAATAGTCTTTTTTTCCGCCAAATATGAAAGAAAACAGAGTTCAAACACAGGAAGTGGAGTTCAAGTGTAAATAACTGTAAAGAAACTTAAAAGTGCTTATCGAAAAGCTCACTTCAGTCAGCAAACTGTATGTTTTACCTTAAACAAAGAGAAGTAAACCATACTCCAGCCAAAGAACGTGCAATTTAATGTCGTCTTCTGCAGCAGTAAAATAAATATTTAAAGAGGAAAACTGAAAAGTTTTTTATAATTACAATGTCCTTTCGCTGCATTCGGCATGTCAGTAACTCACCCACTTCTATAGTTAGACTGACCAAAGCTTGTTGCAGTAACTATAACTGAGTTAAAAACCTATACAACGTGTGAAAAAGACATTTTAGTTCATTGAAATATTAATTAAAATTAGAATTCTGAACAAAAAGACAACCAACTGTAAATGTGTTACTTTCACTTGCTTAAAAACAAAATAAAAAGGAACTGACGTAAATTTACTTAGATTTGTCATTAAAGTGTTTTGTGTTCAATCGACTCTTAGTTGTTTTTTGTTTTTTTTTTCCCTACAGTCTTTAGTTTACCAATACAAGCCTTTCATCTCATTGCCTGTTTAGATAGTTAAATGTAAGGAAAAGCAATGCGTCACCTGACTGGTTTGTTTTGCATGATGGCACGTCTGACTTTAGAAGAAGCTAAGATAAAATCTGTCTGTATGTAGATGAAATGCTTGTTTACTTTAACGCAGCCTTTAAATTTGGCAGGTTTCCTGTAAATGTTGCTGCAGGCTCGCAGTAGCCACCTCATCTCTCTCTAGCAGCAACACCTGCAATATGCAGGGGCGAGTCCTAAACATGAGCCCAGCATGTACTCCACTAAGCTTCAGTTACTCATTATTTTTATATATAGGATAATAAAAAATTATATCTACTGATAACATGTGCAAATTGATAATAGAAAAATGTAGCACGTTACATTACATGTTAACTCAATGTGCTTAACATGGAATATAAGGCCCATTAAAAATATACAAGGGACCACTAAGAGCCTGATCTGCTGGCTGCTGGGGGAAAATGTTATGTTTGATACCAGTTAAGAGTCGCAACAGCTGAATACAGGCGTGTAGAGATGGGGATTTTCTTGCCTACAAACCAAACCAAAGAAGCTCTGCTATACTGCTGAAGGAAATTTAGCGGAACTGTAGCAAAAATATTCTTTAGTGCTTTTAAAAAATGTGTCTTGTTTTCTCAAGCATAAAAATATTGTTTTTCTTCATCTAGTGTCCATATTTAACTGAAAATTAAGGTAATGGAGACTGATATGCTGAACAATGCTTACATACGTTTTCATACATCCAAGAAAAAGCCTATACACAGACCATTAAAAAACAACTTTAAATGCTAAACTTTTTACCTGCATAGTTTGTGTGTGTGTTTCTTAAGTTAGATTCACTAAAATGTCAGAATGCCTTTTTGTAGTTGTAGCGTGTACCAAACAAACATACTCTTTGCCCACGTTTAGTTTGTTGGAATTATTACGGACACCTCTTGTTTTCCCTGTGTCACTGCATTTAGGACAGAAATAATGAGAGATAATATAGTTGTACAAGTTGAAATAAACAGATTCTTAATGATTTGTGAAATATGAACCACGACATTGTTTCTTAACTTTTCACAGTGTTTTGCTTGCTTCTGATTCAATCAGAAGATTCAGTTCTTCTCACCGAAGGGCTCAATGTGGTGGTTGCTGTTACTGTGAAAATTACACCTAAAATGTACAAAACAAAGTAAAATAACACAGCGGCTTTACACCCCTAAGTTTATAAGGAACCATGCTGCATGCTCTTTTTATATGATGGACAAAAATGGTTGTGGTTAGTATTCATTTTGTACATTTGCAGCACTTAAAGACTGTCACATGCACATCATTGATCATCGTCTCATGATTTAAAGCTTTTGCCTTTTGGTCTGAGGGGCTCCGAAAATGTCCTGGAGAGCACTTTGTAACAGGCTTCATGAGTTTGGATTTCAGTGTGTGTCAGGTCAAGCCTGCTTAACTTCTCAGATACTTTTCTTTCTTTGAAACTTTACAATGTTTAATACAATTTAAAAGACATAGTAGCGTAATGGTCTGAAATACCCTGCCATTATGAACCGTTTTGTTTCCAGTGATAAATACTTTGAATCTTTGTCTTTTCAGAGTCTTCAATTTTACAGTTGGAAGACCCAGACTGTGAGGAGGGAAGCAACCCGCCCTGCGAGTCTGTGTTCTCACTTAATGCAGAGAAGATCTTGGTGAGATTTCAAACACTAGTCTAGATCTAGAGCAGCCATGGCCTGTAACGGTTTCCTTTAGAGTTAAAAAAAATAGTATATTTTATATATAGTCAAGTATATATAGTCAAGGTTAAACCACAAAACACAGGTGTGTGTAAGCAGTTTATAAACCTTTTGAAATCTGTGTTCTAATGTTTTTTTTATGTTTTTTCCAAAGCAAGACATTCTGGTTATGTTTTAGTTTTACACACATTTTCTCTTCAGCGAGAAATAAAAAATCTTAAGTTTCACTGGTGATCAGATACTTAAGCTCACAGTGATGGGTGTGGTTGCTTTTGGTGCTTACACATGTAACCACACCCTAAGGTGCTGTTGGAGTGTGATACTGACACCCTATAATTCACCTCTATTTCACTGCTCCAGTGTGTGAAAATAAATGTACACTGCAGGGCTTCAACTTACCATTTAAAAAGGCCCAAATTTAATGACCTGGTGAATTTTGCAATAGAATGACATTCACTGATTGTAGTGATCATATTGGATCTATGTATCCCCCCCCCCCCCCCCCCCCCCCCCCCCCCAAAAAAAAACAAAACAAAAAACAAACAAAATGCAGTTCCTATCCATGAAAAAAAAAAACACACAGAAGAGTACGGCACAGCTCATGGTTGGTGCTCTTCACCACAAGCTGCAAGATAGATAGCTTTTTGGGGTTGGTGAAAGTGGTTAGTGAGTTGATAGACGCAACGTCTGTGCTAAAGACGTTGTGACACACACACACAAAATTGCAGGTTGGCATGCTAGGTGCAGAAGCAACTGAAGACAAAACCTGATCTAAGGGATCTGTGATGAAGGCTGCAAGATGTTTAGGATCAAGATTTCTTTTTTAGGGCGTGGGGTGGGAGTAGTGCAGTCCCACAGTTTTATGTTAGGTGAGATTTGATAAGGATCCCCAATAAAAGGAATGGGGCAAGTGCATGCCTTGTCAGTTGCCTTGTAAAATGCTGCCGCAGCAACATTTCCATGCTGTCCAATTTGGATACAGTAATTCCACTGCAGTGCTGCCGTTTGGGTTAACATAGCAAGTACAAGATGGAAAAAAAGAAGCATTGTTGTTAATGCAGTAGTTTATTTTGCACATCGAGTCTGTGGTTGAAATTCCTGTATGTGCTAAATTTCCAGTTACAGGTCTACTTTGAAATCTTTATGCCTGCATTTGGAATTTGAAATAAAAAGTTGCTGAGTTGTTCTCTGTTCAGCAGTAGATAATTCTTCAGAGTAACCCTGAGATATTCAGCAGGGCTCTTAAAATCGCTCGTAAAAATATCCTTGAAAAAGCTGTTAACAGTTATATTGAAAATGTCATTTTACGCAAGTTGTCAACACGTTCTAAAGCTCTCCAATGAACTGAAAACACAGGTGTCGACAGCATTTAAGTGTTGTCTTTTGTTTTTTCTCCACTCAATCGAGTTGCCTTCACACAGGAAGGAAATGATTATTTTGTGCCTCTCTTGACATTTCTAATTTGTCCTTCTTGTCTTTTTTTTTTTTTTCTTCTTGTCGCCATCTCTTACAGAATCAGGCCAAATTGTTTATAGAACAGAAAAAAATACCTTTTCCTGTAGATAACCAAAACACAAATGAAGAGCTTGGTAAGTCAGCATGTTGTTCAAATGCTGTGCAGCTAAAATGCAGCTTTTCATTGTCACTTTTTCTGTCATTGCAGCTATAGGTTATGTTCTCATAGGCAATGGACTTTATGATGAAGCCATTAAACACTTTTCACTCTTACTGCAGGTATGTGTGTGCATACATGTTACCCAATACGGCTCTGCAAAAATTACCTTTCAGTTAACCTTTGAGAGATGTAGAAATTCTTTTGATGCCAAACAAAACACCTTTCTTTGCGTATTCTGAACATTTGTTCTGTTTGATACAGGGTGACCCAGAGCTGGTCAGTGCCATCTACGGGAGAGGGATAGCTTATGGGAAGAAAAGTCTGCAGGTAAGTGGCAGCTGTAGAATTCAGCACCAGTGTAAGACTTTATCACCCACAAATATGAGTCAAACATGTTACTGGTTTTAAGCAAGCCTGTTGTCTATAAATTAAGCGATTGAATGGATCTTCTACATATTGAACCTTTTTATATGATGTTTTTGTTGTCTGGATTTCTACCTGCCCAAGAACAAATGATGCAAATTAGCATGTGGCTAACTGGTTGAAGTGTGTCTTTCCTGCAACAACCCAAAAAACTACAAAGCAAATGTTTCTTTCCCAGGATTTTATTTTCCTTTTATACCATCTCACATTTTTATGTATTATTTTGTTGCACTTTAAAGGTGCTGTAATAATACAATTTACTTATTTATTTACTAGCCATTAAAATGCATTTAAAGTGGGCCACTGGTTATAAGCAACCTTACTGGCGACCTGATATCCAAGTGGTGAAAGCAGAGAGCACGTTAAACTCACAGGTAAATCTCTCTTTGTGTGCATGTGCACTGTCGCTTTCCACTAAAAGAAACAATGCCACAAAATGAGCTTAAAAAGCAACTTTTCTTGTATTGTGGGATACAAGTCTCAGTAGCAGAGGTTTCAGATGTAACCGCTCTTGTTATTTCCACAAAGAGATGGGGAGTCTGTGAACGCATCTGAGGAATACTGCTTTCAGAGAGAGGGAGGACTGTTTTACACTCGATGTCAGATCTTCCTTTTATCCTCAAAAAATTCCCAGAGTCCCTTAGGCAATAGTCACACAGGCCTAGAGACCTGTTGGCAACTATCTGGACAGGAGAACTTACATGAGGAAGACATAATTTCCCTAGAGGTTGCCAGGAAATATGTAAATGATTATGCATGAAAGATATTGAATTAAAATATAAGCAAATAATGTTTTACACCTAGTTTGCTAGGATGCCCGTCATAACTCCCAGCCTCTGAAATGTTTAAAGAGCTCCAGCAACAAAGTAAAACCCAAAGCCTGTAACCAGAGCAGATTCTTTTTAAATTCTTTCACTATAATTTTTGGGAAACAACTGTCTGCAATGACTAAATAGGTGAATCAAAACAAAACTGCATTTCGTTGCCCTGTACCTGTGCATGTGCAATGACAATAAAGTTGAATTCTATTCTATTCTAAAACAAACACTACTAATATTCTGCTTTCAGTGTTATGCAAAATGGTTTTTAATGCAAGCTAATCTGTGATTGAAACATAATTTAATGTTGCAAGAAGGGAAATAAACCAATAATATAGTGTTTTCATTACTGAAGCAGTTATCCATCTGCATATCATCTTAGTCATAATATATTTATGAACTGTCGTAAGAGATCATCAACGGCTGTGGCTTAGGAGGTAGAATGAGTCCTCTACTAATAGGAAGGTCAGTAGCTCTCTGCATATGTAGAATACGTCCTGTGTGAATGTAGACTTTATAAATACAATCCACTTATGATATTTACTTGGGAGAGAATGTTGCTGGTATTTTATCAATGTGTCAGAAACACTATTCACTACTGTGCTGTGAAGGACTTGAGCTTAAACTTCAAGGCCGATGACTCATACTTCAGACTGTGCACACACACTTTGTTTAATGGACAGCCTTTATTTGCATTTGTCAGATGTTGAAATATATTTATTCATATTCTCGTTTTATGTTCTGCCAAATTGTTCTCAAAATCAAATTTAAAACAATTCTGACCTCCGCTGAGTTCGGGCTGCACAGAGAGTTGCTGTGTGGATGTGTTTTGTTGGACGCCTTTGGGGAGGTTTGTGGGTTTTGTTTTGGTTTATTTGTCCTCAAATAAAAAGAATCCTGTATTTTGTTGACAACAGCAGTTTCAGGTAAATGCAGAGTGATTCAGTGTGACATTCAGTGAATGCCAATTCAATCTGCCAGGATGCTGCGGTTATGGTAGTGTGCCCTCCAGAATAGGGGGGAGAAGAAAACTGCTTAGAGTAGTTTTTGTGTTTGGTGTTGTTTGTGGCTTTGTTCCAAGTTTTGTGCGCAATATGTTAAAGTTTATGGCAACAAAATGTAAGTGCCTCTCTCCTCTTGTGTGTCCATGCCAGGATATAAAGAATGCCGATTTGGCATTGTACGAGCTCAACAGAGTCATCACCCTCGAGCCCAGCTGGCCAGAGGTCTACGAGCAGAGAGCAGAGGTGAGAGGTGACTCTGTGGCAAATGTGATCTATTATTAGTGTTCCTCAGCACTGATATATTTTATGGCTTTCAAGTACTGCAACAAGCTAAGACAACAGTTTAACCATAAACAATCAGAAGAGTCTGTTCAGTGACAGGTTGCTTCTCCCCAAGACAAGAACTAACAGACTTAAAAACTCCTTTGTCCCACACGCCATCAGACTGTTTAACTCCTCTCTGGAGGGGAGAGGGAGGAGAAACAGGAGGACAAAGGAGGGGGGAACAACTAAGCTGTAGTGCCTCTTCACCTCACTGTACAATACCTTGTGCAATACTTTTTGTAAATAGTCAACAGTGCAATAGACTCAATACTTGAAATGTGCAATTCACTTGTATTTTTATTTTTTATTCCTATTTATTCTATTTATCCCCTTTGTATATTTTATTTATATTTGTCTCTGTATCTATATATGTGTGTGTATGTGTGTATATATATATATATATATGTGTATATATATATATATATATATAACAATTCTGTAACTGTAACTTCGGTCGTTGCTGTGCTTTTTGGAAGTCGAATTTCCCAGAGGAACCCACCCGAGGGATTAATAAAGTTCTATCTTATCTTATCTTAACAACTGTTGGTAGCAGTATAATTAAACTGATTACATGTAGTTGCCTTCCTCCTGTTTTGTAGCTAATTTTTCTGCTTCTAATTGTCAAGTTTCGGATTAATTTTGAGCTTTAATGTCTAATCAAGACTAATCTAATCAAGCAGTCAGAAGTTGTACTAAAGAGAATTCGTGTTCCATGAACTTTTTAGGTTCAGTTTTCAAGTGGAGTTGGTGACTTTTAAAATGCATCGAGCTGTGTTGTTTTGGTTTTTTAGACTAGAAAATACATCACAGCCAAATGAAAAAGATCTGCAGTCAGTGAGTCATCAGCCAGACATAAAATGTGAATGAGCTACAAATGTGCTCCAAGCAATCAGTCACCTCTCTCCAAGTCTGATGAGCTCCTCCTGCTTTGATTTTCTCCCAAATGAATTATCTTGACTGTTGAAGTTGGATCAGTTTGGAAAGCACAGAGTTTTTTTTAATCATAAAACATCATTTGCATTATTCACAAATAACTCCCCCAAACAGGTTTTGTCGATTTCATCTGCTTTCACACACACTGCATCCTGGAACTTTTCTAGGCATTACCCAGCAAGATATACTTGATAATGCAAATTAGCCTGGCAGCTTCCTACTGCAAAGTCTCTGTGATATCCGATTATTTTGATGTAAGACTAGAGGATGTTGAATTCGCAGCTAGCGAGCTGCTTTGCCTCCTGGACATTTTACTCAGCCTGCACCTAAACCACACTGAGTTTTTTTCAGAAGTGAGAACGTGCCAGGCACAGACTACATCCTGTTGTGCACAACATATGAGAAATGGTGTCTTTATACGAGACTGATTCTCTTAACATGTTCAGAAACGGCTTGAAACACATCCTCAATAAATGTTAGCAACTTTTCATATAATCATGGTTACTGATGAAGGTGATCTCTTTATATTTGGACAACACATATAGAAGTAGTAGCAGCTGCCTTTTACTACAAATAATCGACAATGCATTGTCATTTTGAAAGAGGCAAAATATAAATTTTAAAGTGAATTCAAATAAGTTTTAAGCTACAGTATAGCAAATAATATTAGGCAACAGCAATATTCAAAAACAGTTGGGCACATAAACAGTCACCAGACATGGTTAGAGTTCTGGCAACTCTCACAAGATTAAAGAAAAGAATTCCCCCACTGCAGGTTTCACTCTGCTGTTTTATTTACCATTTCCTCTTTGGGACTTTTATACCATTTGAATTTAAACACAACACAGTGAAAAATGTAAATAAAAACAGAATTAAATGCTTTGCAAATCTCAAAACCCATAAACCATATTTTTATTAACAGTAGAGCATAGAAAACCTATCAAATGTTTAAACTGAGAATAATATTAGTTTGCTTTGTGTTTGATGGCAGCAACATCCCATGTCTCTAAAAAAGCTGGGAAAATGTCATGTTTATTGTTGTGTAGCATTCCTCCTCCTTTTAACAAGAGGCTGTAATCCTCTGGGAACTGAAGCAGTCCCGAGTCCAGATGTGTCAAATGTTTTCAGTTGGTGAAAGGTGTGGGCTGCATGCCAGTTCAGGACCTGGACTCTTTTTACTATGAAGCCATGCTGTTGTATTAGCTGTACTGTGCAGTTTAACATTACCTTGCAGAAATATGCAAAGCCTGTCCTGAAAATGATGTCATCTTTTGAGCACTGCAGTGACTGAATCATGCCTGTTTTTCATGAAATAAAAACAACAAACTTATCTTTATTCCCCCCAAATGTTCTTTCGATGCGGTGTAAAAGCAAAGAAAATAATTCAGTTCATCAGTATTTTGCAACAATAAAATTAAAAAGATGAAATGTGCAATTCGGTGCTTGTGTGTTTAGATCCTGTCTCCTCTGGGTCGCATCAGTGAGGCTCTGAGTGACCTGACAAAAGCCATCCAGCTACAGCCCTCAGCTCGTCTCTACAGGCACAGGGGAACGCTGCTCTTCATTTCAGAGGTTTGACAGTCAGATGCAGCATGAACGTACATATATGCCTGTATGTTTCCATGTGATGACTCTGTGCTTTGCTCTCTGTTCAGGACTATGTGGCCGCTATGGAGGACTTCCAGCAGTCTTTAGAGCTTAAGAAGAATCAGCCTATTGCCATGCTGTATAAAGGCCTGACCTTTTTCCACAGAGGCATGCTCAAGGTGAGCTGTTCACAGTCTCATATTCCCAGTATGGCCTTGTCCATATCAAAGATAAATAAACAATGTGATATCACTCACTGGTTAATGAATTACTGTTTGGAAGACTCGTGGCCTCCACCATCACATTTTATTGTAACCAGATATGACCACAGATAATGACATAGTGCACTGATTAGCTGTTTTTTTTTTGTTTTTTTTTAGCAAAGTGTATCTCTAATTCTTGTTATAAGGAGTATGGATTCCACTGTATGTTATAGCATTATCAAACTTGACAGTCTGGAGTTTTGCTCTTGTTTTTTTCTACAATCAGATATATCAGAATTTCACTAACAGAGTTTTTGTTGCACAAACATCCTGTTAGTGCATGATTACACCTCATTTGTGTATCCTGTCTATATTTATCTTTTCACTTTTAATTACCAAAATATTATTTGAGTCAACAACATCAAAGAGGATTTAATTTAATGCAAACTAACAGGGTCGTTCTCAGCTCGCTGCTGGAAACACAGTCACAGAAATGTATTCAAATGTCAGCTGACTGTTTTGTTTTTTTGTTTGGTTTTTTGGGGGGGTTGTTTAAATATTATATTTGCGACTTACAGTGTCAGGAGATGAAGGGAAGGAGATGAATAGCTTAATACAAGCTCAAGCTTATTGGGTTTCATGCATATTGTGTTCTAAGCTTGTCTGCAGATTTAACTTATTTACATATATGCAGCTGTGAAGCAGATGGAACCACATGCTTTGGTAAAGTTATTCAATTTGCTTTAACAAAAGTCAACTTTGTTAAAGTTGACTTTTTTTTTTCATTTTCTTCCTGGCCTTTCTGACGGATGAGATTGTTGCTGTGTTATACCAGAGTTTTCTGCTAGCTGTTTGTTGTGCTTGGTGATGTTTAGCACGTTCATGCTGAAAGTGTCTCTTAATGCTGGGGTAGCTGCTTTCGTCTTTGATAAAATCCGCTGTGCACCACAAGGGAAGTAAAAATGGTAGATGAATGATAAGATGTTGCTTAACTTCTAATTACTATGTTAATTTAAAGTCTGCCCAAGCCAAGTGCATTTTTATTTCCCACACACTGACTAATGTGTGCAGAGCAGCACTTGAATCTACATGACATGTAGATGCTAAACATAAAGGATTTCCTGGGGGAATCCCAGCTGCAGCTCCTGCAGGCAGCTGACAGTTAACTGCAAACAACAACATTAGCGCTTTTAATGATAGCTGCGAATGTGATTGTTGAACTAATTGCTTACTCTAAATGAGAGAGTTGTGCCCATTGGTGGAATCTGCTTTTTATTTGCATGCTATGCACTAAGGTTGGGCGATATGTACATTTTTTCTAACTGACATTCATCGGTCCCATATATGACGATAGGCGATATATCTGCACAGGTGACTTTTTGATGGGCAGAGCAATGTAATCATGCACGGACTGTTTTGCACGTTTAGAACACAGAAGAAGTCCAAACTTGGAGGAACTAGTTGTCCAAAAAAATTGAAAGTCAGCAATTTCGGATTTCTTTGACTTTAAACTGGATTAAAGAGCCAAACCTGAGGATGTAACCGCAACCACCGCTTGTGCAGATGTATAGTTAAATAAAATGTTTTGTTTTCTATTTCTGAACATAGGCTGCTGCCTTTCTTTCTGTTATGAGTTTGAGTAAATAAATCGCTCCATTTGGGGGCAGTCTGAGGAGGGTGCATTTGCTCCCAGCTGGAAGAGGATGACGTTAAAACAGCCCTATTTTTTTTTTTTTTTTTTTTTTTTTTCCCCCCCCATTGACTGCTTCTTTTAGCTTCAACTGACATTATTAGCAAACCTACTCATGGGCAAATAAATAAATAAAACGACCAGTGAAAGGCTCAACCTATCGTCGATGGTTGATAAATTCGTCCAACTGTCCAACCTTACTATGCAAAGAGTGGCTGGACCAGGCTGAAATATCTGAACAGTTCTTAGTTGGCTTTCTATGGCACTTGGTGTGAATAGTCACAGATGGTGTCTGATGATCCCCTGTCTCAGTCTCTCTGTTGCATCACTATGATACTGATTTCTTAAATATCTCAGTTGGCTGGCTTGCCACAATATTTTGTAATAACGTTGTGCTGAACACCTAAAACTATCAGCATTACTGTCACCTTTGTTTGTAAAGCTAGGACTGTAATTATAGTAAACAGTTTAACTGTTAAACTAAGTGTTAAACAGTTACTGCTACACTCCAGCATTTAGCCATGTCCACACTGGGGTTACATAAGACAAAATCTGAATGTGTTAAAGTTCTGAACCACCTGCTGACTCAGAATTTCTGGTCTGCGTGTTCCTTAATGCATTTCCTCTCAACTGTGTTGTCAATGTATGTGAAAGGTTGCTTTTTTCTTTATCAGGAAGCCATTGAGACCTTTAAAGAAGCACTGAAACTGAAGTCTGACTTTATAGATGCCTATAAGAGCCTCGGACAGGCCTACAGGTACAAGCACTCTGCAGCATGCTTTCTTACTCCATGCATAAATGCAGGATGTCACTTTGACATAGGGTATTTAGCCAAATATCAACAGTTGCTTTTCCTCTTCCTTCTCCCAGAGAGCTTGGTGACTTTGAATCAGCCATGGAGAGCTTCCAGAAAGCCCTCATGCTGAATCAGAACCACATCCAGTCTCTCCAGCTCCGTGGCATGATGCTGTACCACCATGGCTCTCTGCAGGAGGCCATAGGCAACTTCAAGGTAGAATTATCCACAACGAAGTAAAACAGGCTGTCCTTACACCCCTCTCTGCAATTTTAGGAATTTTTAATTTACACAGGGTTTGCTAGCAGCAAAAGGAAAGAAGTGGTAATGGATTCACATGCAATGTAATTCTCTTGTTTTCCTCAGAGGTGTCTTCAGTTGGAGCCTTACAACGAGGTGTGTCAGTACATGAAGGGGCTGAGTCACGTGGCCATGGGGCAGTTTTACGAAGGCATCAAAGCTCAGACTAAAGTCATGTTGAACGACCCTCTGCTGGGGCAAAAAGCCAGCTCTGAATACCTCAAAGTTAAATACCTCAGAGGTGGGTGGGTCTTTATATATATACACACACACATGCATACACATTATGACTGATCGCAGATAAAGAGAAGAATGCTGATTCAAGATCAGTCTTATTTTACAGGGTAAATAAAAAGTCTGCTCTCCAAGTCAGAGCTCTGCCTACAGGATAAACTGGCAGATGAACAAACCTCAGAAACCAATGACTGGGGTGATTTATGGCAGCTACAACTGTCAGCTTATAAGACTGCCGCTAACATGCTTAGGATACCACGTGACACCTGGAGACTTCCTATAGAGTCCATTCAAGACATGTTTTCAAAGAACCTAGAGCACAAGAGTTGTTCAGGCATAGGTGTGCAGTCTATTACAGAGTCTATACTGAATGCATTATTACTAATTGTTTTAACAAAAAAGGAAACGGACAGTTATATTTTAGATTCTCCAAAACGTCACATTGCTTGTTTTTTCGTGTATTTTTCATATTTTCAAATGTTCAGAGTTTCTTTGAGCATTGGAGGCTTTCATTAAAACAATTGTTAAAGTACAAAGTTGAGGAAACAAGGGGGGAGTGACATGCAGCACAGCTGAGGTCAAGGCCACCAGATGTGACATACAGAGGAGTATTTCCAGTGTATTACTTTTGCATTAAAGAATAGCATTTTCTTCTGATTTAATTTTCAGGAGAACTATTGCAATTTTAAAAAACCCAGGAATGTTAGAATTTGATGGGCTTTTTAAAAAAACAAACAAAACAAAAACAGGAAATTAAGGCTTCTGAATGTCCTCCTGGTTCATCAGAAGAAAGCATTCATTCATTCAGTCTCATTTGTGCTTGTGCCCTTTTTGTATTATTTGGCCATGATAGACTCTTCTGTATACCTTAACCATGCTTTTTCTTTATTTTTAGCTTCAGTATCCTTTGACCTAAACCACCACCTCATAATGCACCACCTCTGGTCTATTTACTTCTCACATAAAGGTCCTGTTTACTTGATTTCTTCCAGAGTACTCTCGTTACCTGCACTCCCACCTGGATATCCCAGTAGCAGAGTACAACGTGGACCAGGACTTACCGGGAAACTTTAAGAACCACTGGGCCAAGAACCTGCCTTTTTTAATAGAGGACTATGAAGAACAGCCTGGCCTGCAGCCACATATCAAGTGGGTTTGGGGGACTGTTAACTCTGACCATAACGATCAACTGTAATAATGCTGCGATGATGAAGTGATTAATCTAGCTATTCTTTATATAAATGTCAAACTTTCTCTGAGGTCAAAGCAGAAATTATTGTGACAGATTACATTTATTTTCACATTTCAATCTGAATTTAATTTAGGATGCCCTACGCTTCACCTTAAGTCTGTCATCATAAGAAAATCTAGGAAAATCAGGACCATCATAACTGTGGTTTCCTGAGCTTCAGTTTGTAGCAGTTTTCATGAGCTAAAACACGAGGCAGCGTTTTGTGGTTGAAAACCAACACCTGCCATGTTTTCCATATGACACGAAAGCTCCTGTGTTCATCAAGTAGATGTTTTTATGCATGCATGTCAGCAGGCTCGAACTACTTCATCTGTTTTGTGATATTGTAGAAGGTTGACAGCCAGTGTCTAGGGAA
The DNA here is from genome assembly GCF_041146795.1 of Maylandia zebra. Taxonomy (NCBI): domain Eukaryota; kingdom Metazoa; phylum Chordata; class Actinopteri; order Cichliformes; family Cichlidae; genus Maylandia; species Maylandia zebra. The sequence continues at coordinate 19,840,090 of NC_135181.1, forward strand.
AAAAAAAGTGTGTTTCATGAAAGCCTTATTCTCCACGTCTTTCTGTTTGGCAGAGACGTGCTGCCACAGAACTTCGACAGCTACAGCAATGAAGTTCAGAAGCTGATCTGCACGGCCGACCATCTGGGGGCACTCATGCAGTATGACACTCCTGGTTTTCTACCCAACAGAAGAATACACAGAGGTACCACAGAGACAATGCCACAGTTTGAAAAGATCACCAAGTGTTAACAAGAGCCTAAAAATAAAGAGCTGTCTGTGCTTCTTCAGCCATGGGATTAGCAACCTTAGAGGTAATGCAGGCCATGCATCGGACATGGAGCAACTCCAAAGTGCGAGTCAACGGCAAAACCAGGCAAATGCAGTGGAGAGACATGTTTGACATAGCAGTCAAATGGAGGAGGTGAGAAACACACAAAATAAAAAGGACTTTGTACCAAATTTATATGAGATCACTCAGATCAAATTTATGGAGGCACCATTATGTTTGACATCTGTATTTCCATTGGAAAAGAGTGGCATAATGCAGAGACTGTAGGGAATTAATTTTAGCATCACTCTTTTAAGTGCATGTTTAGCTTGGACAGACATTAATGAGTAAAACACCTAGAAAAATGTTTCTTTCTCATTCCACAAGAAATTGGGTGTTGTGAAGAGGAACTATGGGATCCTAATTATCTCCAGGAAATGACTCTAAAACTGAAAACTGAAGGAATAGGAAGGATACAGATGCTGACATATGATGTTTCAACTGTCCTGCATTGCAAAATGAAGTCTAGACTGAAGCTGACACATGGCTTAAGTTTTTACCGTGTGAGCACTAGAAAGAACTCAGCAGTCAGGTCGTTTTTCACATTTCACTGTGGTTTACTTATCCTGGTAACTAGCCTGTTCTCACCAATTCTGGCCAAATTCAACAAGTCACTTTCCCACTAGAGTGTTTGATGTGTGGTTAATTAGATTGCAGTGTTGAAACACTAAACGGGCCTTTCCTGTACTCGTAGGATCGCCGATCCAGACCAGCCAGTTTTGTGGTTAGACCAGATGCCTGCCAGGAGTCTCAGTCGAGGCTTCAACAATCACATCAACCTCATCAGGTAACAACTTGGCCTCGAAGACGGCGTCAAACACTCTCATGGGTTACAGGATTGAATTTCCATATGGCCTCACCTTGTAGTGCAGAAACATTTATTTCAATTTCTTGGAATATGACGTATCTCTATCATTCTGTTCCCTTTGAGAGCCTCATTCTGAGAAGCTCCTTGAAAAGTAGTATATTGAGGTCTGTTTTTTCCCTCTTTATTTGTCCAGGGGGCAAATTATCAACATCAGATACCTTGCCTACTTTGACAACATACTTGACTTCATCAAAGACAGAATACTGGTCTACCACGGGTAAAACCTGAATCACAACTCCAATGACTTTGCAGAATTCCTTGAAGCATCATCTATGGCTTAATTATTCTTGCAGTGTTTTTGCTGTTTCTGTAACCAACATGTTCTTATTGTCTGTCTCAGGGCATACAACCCCAGAGGCCTCCTGGAAGTCCGCCAAGCTCTAGAAAATGTGAATAAAGTAGAAGATTTGCTTCCTATAATGAAGGTAAGAAGGATATGAGAGAATCTAGTTCAGGTTGCACTCAAGGATTCAAGTGGATATTAGTTTTAGTCTACTAGTAACACTAGAGATGTTCATTACTTCCCAGTTTTGTGTGTGAACTTATATCTATAGCTTAGATCTGGATCCTAGATCTATATGCTGTTGATCCAAAAAATCACATCAAACTTGACTGACAGAAACTGAATTCGAAAAAAACATAAAAGTTTAAACGCATGTATTACATTTTTCCATATTAAATTTAATCAATATTTGGTTGTCATGTAGTTTAAAATATATTTTGATATTGATGAATGTTTGCCCATAAGAGACCTTTTAAAGCAGCACAACATCCTGTTTTGTTTTTGTTTGTTTTTTTGTTTGGTGTGTTTCTTCCTGAAGCAGTTCAACAGTAAAACCAGAGATGGCTTCACAGTCAACTCGAAGGTGCCGAGCCTGAAAGACCCTGGGAAAGAGTACGATGGCTTCACCATTACCATCACTGGAGACAGGTGCAGTCTGCCGTTCTCTGTGTTCAATATTCTAAAAGAACACTTTCTTCAACACTAACATTTCATATAAAAATTAAATATAAATATTTGAACAGGGGAATAATAATCACAAGGATCTCCTAGAAGGTATATTTCATGAACAGTAAAGTATTTACATACGTAGGTACGTGTACAACACAAAGGTCAATCAAAAGGTGCTAAGAATATGTTTCTTGTGCACAGATAAGGAGCAGTAACTGTCAGAATTTCACATGTTTTACAATCAGCATTGGGAGCGCTGGATTTTTGAACTGAATTAGAATTATTCAGGTCATTATAATAATAATAATAATTATTATTATTATTATTATTATTGTTATTAGCCATACCTGCACAGTTGTCTCTTTCCACTGGTACTATTCATCTTTTGTAGCTCCCCGTGACTTTGTCCTTTCACTTTGACTGAAATCAAATTTAAAAAATGTCAGAAACAATGGGAATTTTGTATCTCTGAAAAAAGTGACTACTTAAAAAAGGAGGGCAGTTGAAATTTAATGTTTTCATTTAATATGTGCAGACTCATTACTGCAAAAACCAGTAACACCTGTTTTTTAACATGTGCTCCACAGTTTTTAGGTAGATGCTTTACACTTCTACACACATAACCAGATATTTCCAAGTTTTACCCTCTGAAGTGTTTAATTTTCTTTTATTTCAGGGTGGGAAACATGTTATTCTCTGTAGAAACGCAGACAACTGAAGAGCGGACGCAGCAGTACCAGTCAGAAATAGAGTCCATCTACAAAGACCTCACAGCCAAAGGAAAGGCATTGATGTTATCAAGCGAACTCGGGGTAAGATTCCTGCTGGTAATAGAAAGCAGATGGTGGTGCAATGTGAAATATCCATTTCTGGACAGCTTTAAGTAGATGACATCTTAAGTTAACAAAGGATGTTCCTTTCTCTAAAGCAATACCTGCAAATAAAATGTTGTTTTTGTGTTCCAGCTTTGGTTCTAGTTTTTTTTCTTGCGGTTTCATATCTCTGATATTGTCTCTAGTGTCTGGGGTTTGGACATTTGGCAAAAAGATTTTTTTAATATATTTTCTGAAGAATAAATAGAAAATATTTACAAGTTGAATTCTGTTCAAGCAGTATCTAGCAAAAAGGTTTTGTATCGAGCTAGAAACAGTCACAGCTGCAGGAGAACAGATGGATCTGTCAATATAAACATAAAAACACATTAAGTCGTATTTATTATTTATTAGAGTAGCAAGGCTGTTTACAATCTCTTTACATAAGAGATAAAAGTCACTTTAGAAAAGACAAGGCAGTGTTCAAAAGCAAAACAAAACATAAGCCTCATGTCTGTTTTTTCCTCAGCGTCTTCCTCTCCCCTCTTATTCCCACTCTGGCCCTCTCTACTGGAATCACATATTTTACTTGTCTAGACAAGCAAACTATGAGTAGAACTGATTAATTCTCTGTCACTGTTGGATTTAGCTGAGTTTATTTGCTGCCATTCATTTCTGTTGATGGTTTTCTGTCAAACTGCCGGAATAAACAGAACAAACCATTTAAGCAGTTTGTCTTGATTAAAAAATCTGTGCCGGCAGCCTACCGTGACTTGTCTGTGGTCAACAGTGGTCCTGACTAAACAACTAACAAACAAGAACTAAACAGGATGTTCTCACTCCTCTGTAACAGAGACCTGGAACAATGTGAACATCCCTCCTGGCTTTCGCTCTTTGTTCTGTTTTATTATGTCTGCAGCCTTCTCTGCTTTCACCCCGTTAAGATAAACCGTAACTGAAGACAGCACACAGTGCAGCAGAGGTCACGACTACATTAAGCCTTTGTTCACAACTGAACAGCTGATTCTGTGATGATCTTTGTTCTTTCAGGATGCAGATGCAGTGTGTAACCTGATCCTCTCCTTGGTTTATTACTTCTGCAACCTCATGCCTCTTTCCAGAGGATCCAGGTAATTTCAAAGTCAAAACAGCCCACAGGTGCAATATGAAGCATTTCTACATTTGAATGATAAATGGGAGAGAGAGTTTCTTTGTAGCTGTCATCTTAGTTTGGAAAAAACTCCCAGAAACAATGGCCTAGTAAGACTGAAAGATAAATGCAGGATAATAATATTAGTGTTATTTTAGTCTGTGGTCTTGAAACTTGAAACTCTTGAAACATGTCAGAGGAAGTATTCAGCTAATGAAGCATCACTTTCTCCTCAGTGTGGTGGCTTACTCAGTGGTGATGGGGGCACTGATGGCCAGTGGGAAAGAGGTCATTGGTAGGATCCCGAAAGGAAAGGTAAATTAATGTGAATCTTACTTCAGTAGAAGAATATATAGCAAGTTTTTATTGACTTAACACTAATCTCTATGACATTTGTTATATATGGAAGTAATGCATAGGACCAAATGCAATTTTTTAGCAGATAATTAAATATTTTAAATGTAATTTTTTAAAAATGGGTAACAAAAATTTGAAAGCTGTCCATTGTCATTTACACTGGTGCTTACTCTACCATATGTTATGTAAGATTACATTGCTTATACGGTCTAGAATGTGTTTCTAGGTCTCAAGTCGTGTTTAAATGAGCACTATGTACATGTAGGTGCTGATTTACCTGGTGCAGAAGGACTGCAGACTTCATGATTTCCTCTTGCAGGAGTGGTGCAACATTCAGAGATTACATTTTTTTGGTGATTTGTGGTCACTTCATCTTCTGTACAATTTTGGACCATCATCACTTCAGCCAAAGTCCAGATGGTTTCAGTGGTCCAGAGTGGCAGCAGAGCAAAGGTTCAGTCTTCAAAATAACATATAATCAGACTGGAAAACTTTTTCCTCATAAGAAAGAAAAACCATTAGCTCTGCAGCAACCTCCCTTGCTGACATATTTGATAACAGTCCAGGATAATCGGTTTAAATCCGTTTAGTTCTTTTTGCCTGATTAGTGATGACATCAGTGTCTGCTGCCTTCACCTGCTTCTCATATGTTAACTAATAAACATGTTTAATTAAACTTCAGGTCATAGTTTTCTTCAACTTTGCAGTGCTTTTTTGGTACTTACTTTAATAATTAGAGATTACAAGTGCTGGGATGTATCCGCTGAATTGAAAGTGGGCCAGGGGTCAGTCCTTGTCTAAAATCAGATGTGGTCTTTCATCTATGATACATCCTGGTATCGCTGATCTCTGTCTCCTGCCGTTTACTGCATGTAAGAGAGGATTGTTCGCGTTCCTTGTTTGTGTTCAAGTCGAGAGTGAAAGCAGGTGTCTCACAGATGGTATGAACAGTTGGCAGCCCTGCTGTGTTTTTCTTCATATTGTTGCTTCTTAAGGAATTTTCCAAAACCCTTCATGATTTAGTCTGACCACATTGGAAAGAAAGCGGGCTTCTCATTTTTGCTACACAGCGTTTAACTTCTATAAAGTTATCTGTCAATTTTTAGAAAAGCTTTCTTTTTTTGTAAATCTGCACTGCAAAGAAAGAGCAGGAACTGGCTTGTTTAACTTCAAGTGTGTCTTGGAAAGCATGGTGCTCAGGTTTATTTACACGTCTCTTTATTTATGGAAATGTGGCCTTCGCTTCAACTACTGTACCTATCCTTTAAGCTGGTTGCGGTTGTGTGGGAGTTTGGGGGGGTTGTTTGTTTGTTTTTGCTTGATTTAAATATATATATATATATATGTATATATATCTTTTCAGCTGGTAGATTTTGAAGCCATGACCACACCCAGTCCAGATAGCTTCAGTAAAACAGCAAAGAGCTGGATGAATCTCAAGAGGTACAAAGAGTAATAATTTCTCTGGTGTGTTATTTGTCTGCTTCAGAGGCACATTATCTGACATTTTCTCTTCCTCTCTAGTTTACCAAGTTGGTACCAGAGTCTTCCATCTGTATCAGAGTCCTTCCCGACAACCAGAACAATGATTGAGGTCCTCAACACAGACTCATCTTCACATTGTCCAAAAAAGTCTTAACACGACTTGTGCACTGCAGAGAGGTCTGTTTAGGAAAGTCTTAATAATAAAGCTCCTGCACTGGGTAGAGCCTAAGGGACCGTCATCTTCTACATCCCAGTCAACACTGGACTGAGATCGGCAAAACCATCTCAGCACAATTAATTAGGAATTAATTATTTAAAATGTAATAAGGGTTTTGGCAAAGTAGTAGTGTGAGCTCTTTTTGAACCTTGAAGGAAGTGAAAGGCTTTTAATGCAAATTCATGGGATTGCTTTACTCTTTAAAGAGGTGACCTCTGTTTTAATTTACCAAAAGTTGATCTTACTGTTTTATCCAAATCTTTGTTGCCTGTTGTTTCTCCTTAAATCCATGTAAAAAATCAGCTTCTACTTAAAAAACATGGTTTGAAGGGTTTTCAGAAATCTTAGGTTGACGTGCTAAGTCACCTCTCTGCCACCTGTTTTAAGTTCTTCAACCTCTGTTGTCAGGCAATTCAACATTTTTCTTTTCTACTTCTTATAGCACAACCTTAACTCACAGAACTCTAAGGATAAATTTAGGTGCTTTTGTTATTACTGGCCGATGTTAATTCCTTAGATCCACACTCTGTGTTTGTGGAAACGATACTGGATGGTGAAAGCAGGATGTTTCAGTTTGTTTGGGATGCAGAAGAGATTCTGTCCACCTTTTGCTCTTTCTCTGCTTTATAGGCCTCGTGCCTCAGACACCCAAAGCACAACCAACGCCATCTGTCCATCGGTCGGTATGAACAAGCTTTCTTTGCAGAGTCATGCCGAAATCTCTTACTTTAGGTTACCAAGAATGTGAAATGGCACTTTCTGGTTTTATTTAACATTAAAGATTGTAATTGACACTTTAAACATTTTCTGTTAAACCACTGCTGTGCACGCACACAGAATCCAACCTTTCAGCAGAGAATGAGTCTGGGGGGTTTTAAAAATATGGAACAAAATTTTCAGGGCTATTGTTTGTCAGCACTTGAGCAAATATGATTTATTTTATTATTTTCTTTTTGTTAATGATGAATAACAGCAGTCAGAGATTTTAGAGAGCTTTCAGAGCCATTTGGTGCTTTTTGTGTAAAATATCAAACATTCACCAAATCTGCAGGTGTCTTGTCGTTATCAGTTTTGAATCTACAAAAATTACAAAAAGTCAAAAAGTTTCTTGACTTTTTCTCTGGTCTTTTATAAGTTCAATCATTTTGGGGGATTTTTTCATTACAAATGCATTAGACCATCTGTCATTAAAAACAAAAAAACTCTTAGAAATCTCCCCAGAACTTGTTTAAAACAAAAAATTAAATACACAAAGTTTAACCTGGCCCAATCAAGCATAACATTCAACCACTAAAACATTTTTCTTCCATGGAGCAACAATGGTAAATGATTGCAATTTGGTGTTATAATCAAAAAATAATTGCTTTACTATTTTATTGCTTGTTTTTGTAAACCTACATTTACAAATTGATGGATAATGATAATTATTTATATTATTTTGCATTAAAAGTATTGAGCATTAAGTATTAAGCTCTTGATTAGAGAGCTTTTGCATTCTGGTGATCGAATAAATATGTTAAGCACATGTAGCTCTAAATGGCTAACATAAAACAATTTCACCGTAAATAAAACCACAAAGAAATCAGACTGGCTTAATGAGAAGACACTTCTTTATAGTTTCAATCATTAGCTCTTAAACACTACATTTAAATTTTTAAAGTTTATGAATGTAATCGGACTTACCTGACCAGAACTTCAGATGATCGTCCTCTAACATCTGTGACTGTTGTGCCTTTAAAGATTCATTATGGATGGAGAAAAGCACACCGCATTTATTTCCTTCCTGTCTTCCCTCGAACTTGCATCAGCTGCCTCTCTTACATCGAATATTAGCTCATAGATTCAGTTTGCTTCCTCATCACACCTGAGAGCAATATCTTTGGGAGATAAGGGACATGTCTTAAAGATTAAAATATTGTCTTTGATTATTTTAACCCCCCTTTTTATTACATATGTAACAAGTTCTTGTTTGAGTTTTTGATATCTGGAGAAAATCTGGTCTGAATTGGAATGTACTTCAGTTTAAATAATAAGACTGATGGTGTGGTCTTTTTTTGTTTGTTGGTTTGTTGTTTCAGAAAATCTGGGTGAATCCTGCAGGATTTTTTTTCACTTAGGTAAAATGTAAACATGCAGTAACCTATGGAAATAAAATTTAAGCACAGTGATGAACAAAATGAGAAGGTGTGACTCACCTGGACTAATCTATCATATTCTGTGGCCTTTGATGCTTAAAGACACACCATTAATAGTCATATCAATACTGCAGTAGTTCTGTTTTTTGAATGTCCACAACAAAGCAGTCTCTCCAGTGTTTAATTGGTTTTCGCACTTCACCAAAACGTCAGGTCCTTTGGGGTTTTTTCTTATCGATGGTTATGCTAACTGGTTGTTATTTTCTTTTCTGTGCTGGGTGTCCCAGTCATTTATTTCTGCAATGGGCTTTAGAGTGAGGAGTGCACAACTTATCTAATGTCTTCAGACTTGAAGGAGGGACTTTTTTATGAAATGAATGTTCAGCAGTTAATAAAAGTGTTTGACAGTTTTAACAGTTTGTGGTGATTTTTGTTTTCCTCACAAGAAGTTCACAAACAATAATTTAGTCAAGAAGAAAGAAAAATGCATTCATGTTTTGGTGTGGCAGACCGTCAGTTCTGTCCTTGCAACGTATATATATATTTAAATTACATGTACCAAATGAAAGTGAAGTCAGTAAAGAAGTGTGCGTCTTCCTTTGGCTGATCGCTCTAGTGGTCACCACAGCAGATCTGGTTTTCCTCTTTACCTCCCGCCTGGCAGCTCCATCTTCAAAATCCTTTGTCCAGTATATTCACCATCCCTCCTCTGCACGTGTCCAAACTATTGAACATTCACATCTCACAACTTTGTCTTCAAACTGCTCAACCTGAGCCGTCCCTCTGATGTACTCCTGTCTAATCCTGTGCATTCTGGGCACTCCCAGTGAAAATCTTAACATCTGCATCTCGGCCTCCTCTGGCTCCACTTTGTGACTTTTTGTCAGCGTCACTGTCTCCAAATACATCATACCTACCGTCATTGTTTTAATTCTTGGTGCTGTCCATCTGTCACAAATCAGCTCTGACATCCACCCACTCTACCTTGAAAATACTCTTCTTCACCTTCTCTTATGTTCGCATGCTCATTTTCTACATTTATCAGCTCTTCACAGGACTCTCCCACCTTCTCAGCACACTCTGACTTGTTAGCACATTTCTATTTCTCTTTGATCACCCTAACCTTCTGTTCTTTCTCTCGCTGATTTTGAATTATGACTGTAAAATATCTGATCTGCTAGGTTTAAGTTTACTGTTATTACAATTATTTAAACAAATACAGTTAAAATGTAGAAATCACTCCACTTTCCCTTGAGAAAAGTATGTCATTATTGTATTATCTGGACTAAGAAGTATTTTCTTTACTGCAGTTCAATTTCATTCACTTAAATTTGTTTTTGGTAGCGTATGTGGGCTTCCATATAGGGTGGACAGGTCATGCTTTGTAGGCTCAGTTTCGTAGACACGGATTAAGCCTAGAGGCAGGATAAAAGAAACATTCAGGGAAGTTCTCCAATGAAAAAAGGCTAAATCCATGTCTGGGAAACCAAGCCTGAGAGATCTGCATTCAGATTTAATGAATGCAAAACTCTGTTTTTGCACTGAGGCTCCTGCAGTGTTGTGCATTAAGAGTCATTTCACACCCTCATCATTGTCAAAATCTCTGATCATGTCCACAATCCTGGTCGACAAGCCAAGTCTATCGAGCATGTTAGGTCCATTATGTCTGTTTACCTTCAGTCACATTTGAACCATCTAAACGAGTAAGATTACTGTTTACCCTTTGCCATGTTGCCCCCTAAAAAGCTGCTTATTAACTGAGCCAGTGTCATCTAAGGATTTCATCACTATCACCGACTGTCAGCTGCAAATATCAGAACCTCAAAGTTCTGACAGTAAACACTCTTTACTGTATGCCCAGCACAGACAGCATTCATAATTGATGCTGAAAGTGGCCAACTGAATACACCTCCACTGACTGTTGGAGCTTAATGTGGCTGATTGACTGGCTGATAAGAAGGAAGATGTTTGTAAGAACAACAAATGAGCCAGTGATTAAGTATGTCTGTGTATAGAACTGAAGAGCAGCTCAAATTCATCTGCAGTTAATGTTTAGTTTTGTTGCACAGCTGAGTAGAAAAGCTTCTTTCAGAAATTACTTTCTCTTGCAAGTCTCCCTGCTCACCACTAGGTGCTGCATAAAGGTTTTCAGAGTCAGACCCACGTGATTTTGTCACATGGAAGATGTAGTTTGCATAGCATCGCTGCATTATAGTGCAGGTGACTACAGATTAGTTGTCAGAGTGGCTGTGGGCTGATGTGGTGATCATGGCTGAGGATGTGGCCGTGTCAGAGGAGATCTTAACAGATGGTCTCACTCTGCTGGTGAACATGGGCAAAGTTCTCCTGCAGAACGCCAAGGAGGAGGCAGCAGGTAGGGCTGATCCTAGTCGCAAACCCTGTTGAAAACCTTTCACACTTTAATGTGTGTTGCTACCAGAATATCTAAAAACTTCCTAGAAATGTATGTTTATGCTTTGTTAAAGTTTTGTTCTGCCTCTTTTGTAATTCGGCATATAAAATATGCAAATTATCATTTAACTTTTTTTTTAATGGAAACTTTATTACTGGGTAATAACCCTGTGTGTGTGTTATGGCTGTTTTACAAAGAAGTAAAACCACACACAAAAAAACAAAAACAGAACAATAATTATGTCTATGTTTGTCTGCCGAATTGAAGAAAAGATATTTTTATAATAAGCTGATGCTTTATCTTCGTTGATTAACTGCTTTATAACAGTCCCTAACCTTAAGAGTATAAGAATGCAAGAAATTTGAATGAAGTCTGGGTTTCCTATTGAATATTTTATAACTTGGCTTCTGGAGCCTTGTTACTGGATTAAAGGGGCCTGCTGGCATGAAGGTGGTGTAATGTAATCCCCGTCATGCCTATTGCCAACACAATGACATTGCACAAACAGCTTGACCCTGTAACTGTGGCCCTTTGTTCTCATGCAGACTCTTTGGAGAATTTTGTCCCACATAAAATCACCACTTTATTCGGCCTGATCACAGCTGGAGCTAGATTCTACAGCAGGTAGGATTTGGCCGTAGACGCTTAAAGAAGCACATTTGTCTGTGTCCTTATGAGAAAAATAATAACCGTTCAATCTGTTGAGCAGCATTGAAGTTAAAAAGAAATGTGAAGCGGAGGCTGTTTGGCAGAAGTCTTATCAGTAAGTATGTTTAAATAGCAAGCTGAAATAAAATGCCATTTATATTTTGTGTGGGTGATATAGAATTTTTCTATCCTTATTCCTTCTAGCATTTGAATTCAATGACACCATTATGCCATATTAAATAAATTTAATAAAATGATGTTTATTGAGGCAAACGTATGAGGTAGACCGTGATAATCCCAATACACTGTGGAACAACTGAGAGAAAACACAGATGATGAAACTCTTCTTTTGTCCCACTTGTAACTGAAAACGTTGCCAAAAACATCCCCAAATTTTTAAGACTTCTCTTTTTTGTTATTAAGTCAGCTTCTACTTCACAAACCGCAAATGACGAAAGGCTCTTCACAGCTATGGTTGCCAAATAAATCTTTAACAGCATTTAGCCACATACCAAGCTGAAGTTATTGCTTTACTAGTTTACAACATTTACATCATGTAACATTAATCACCTACAAGTGATCTCGAATAAAAACAGCTGGAGAAAAGAATAGCTCTTATTTACTTTAAGATAAATCCATCTGCAGACCCAAGATGTGTCAGTAAGTGTATGTTGCTTCATTTTTGTTAATGCTGAAAAGTCTGGCCCTTTGGGAAACTGCTGTATTCTGCAATCTACAGTCTTGAGCAACCCCTCATGTTTATATTCTGCTGTAACCTCCTAGGACAGGAGTCCCCAATCCCAGTCCACGAGGGCCGGTGTCCCTGCAGGTTTTAGTAAATGGTAAAATTTGTATAGCGCTTTACTAGTCCCTAAGGACCCCAAAGCGCTTTACATATCCAGTCATCCACACACTGGTGATGGCAAGCTACATTGTAGCCACAGCCACCCTGGGGAGCACTGACAGAGGCGAGGCTGCCGGACACTGGCACCACCGGGCCCTCTGACCACCACCAGTAGGCTACGGGTGAAGTGTCTTGCCCAAGGACACAACGACCGAGACTGTCCAAGCCGGGGCTCGAACCGGCAACCTTCCGATTACAAGGCGAACTCCCAACTCTTGAGCCACGATCGCCCTTTAGATGTGTCCTTGATCCATCACAGCTGATTTAAATGGATAAATTACCTTCTCAACATGTCTTGAAGTTCTTCAGAGGCCTGGTAATGAACTAATCATGTGATTCAGGTGTGTTGATCCAGGGTGAGATCTAAAACCTGCAGGGACACCGGCCCTCGTGGACTGGGATTGGGGACCCTTGTCCCAGGACCTGGCGTCCACATATGTGGACATCACATTTTGGGTTATTTAGACCAAAATTTTGCTCTACAAGGGCCTGATATCCACTTATAAGGACATTACATTGCTACTGTTCTATCAAAACGAATATCCTCATATGTGGCTCTCATTTTTCTTAGAAACAAAAAGTCAGGTAAAAAAAAAAAAATCTGGTAGTTCTTTGTTTTTACATTCATCGGGCCCCAATCAGCCCAAATATCAAAGAGAAATTAAAAATGCATGCCGTGGAAGAGGTCAGGTCTTAGGAGGTTAAAGCAGGCAGACTCTCCTGTAATGTTTTTTCTTTAGACATTTTCTTCTTCATTTTCTCTCATTTTTAGTCCAGTTGTTGCATCTGACCAGTTTCAGAAGTATGTTTAAGCAATTTAACTTTCAATCATAAAAGGGTACATAACAGATGAACCATTGTTGTGTCTACACACAGTAGAGAACTTAGTAAAATAAATAAATAAATAGTGTTTTTAGGCACTTTGTTACATCTTTATAGGAATCTGAAAAATGCCCAAAATAACACAGCTTAAAGAAATTCCAAGAACGCTGCCTAAGAGAATTCAGGCTGTGTGAAGAAAAAAGATGATCATATCACAGATTGACTTTTAAGATAATTAAAATTGTAAAAACTCTGTTTTTGCTCATACATTTGCTTATATTTCAATAGACTGATGCACCCGTTTGACATTTTCCTAGCAAAATATGAAAAAATTAGGATGGATTTAAGACTTTTGCACTGAATTGTAACTCCTTAGAGCATCATGTATAAAACACGCAGTATTAGCTCAGCTGCACTCAGTGCTGTTATGATGCTGACTGATAGATCTTGGATGAACGACAGTGGTGCTGACTGAAGCTCTATCACCAAACTTGTGTGTTTTTCCAGCCATGCAGCAGTGAGAGAGCAGGTGCAGGAGCTTCAGCAGCTGGAGGTGTGTACAAGTGCAACTGTTATTTCTTCTTATTGTTATATTATCCTTATTTATTTATTTTTGAGCTACACAAACTTAAAATTAAGCTTATCTGGTTGAAATGAGTTTAAACTAAACCCATGACCAGTTCCTTTTGAACACTTTAAACTGTCTATTTCTTTGTGTGTGTTTGTGCTTGCAGAAAGAGTGGGACTCTTTCCTGGAGAGTGTGGACAAAGATCTGCAGACAACAGATGTGCAGCTGTCTGGAGGAAAGACGGCCGACAGTCTGAGCCCAGAAACTCTATTCACCGATGGAAGAAGTGGAAGGTAAGTTTGCAAACCCGGCCTGAATGTGGTGCACCAGCAAAAACCAGTTCAGAGCATCAGCTGGTTGGAGGTTATTGTTGTGTTGTTTTTTAACTGACCAACCTGGGAAGACCATGTAGGTTTTTTTGTTCCATGAAACCAGAGATTAGTTGTCTTGTGTTGTATTTAAAGGAGTGTGACTCTCAGTCAGTACCTGGGTCAGGGTCAGAACCTGCTGCTGGTTCTCCTCAGACATTTTGGATGACTGCCGTGACGAGACCACGTGACCGAGCTGACGGCCAATCAGGTCAGCGTACCTTTATTCTTATTCCACTAGAAAAAACCATCGCCATACTGAATGAACTCCAACACTGAAAAACCACAGGCACACAAAAAACAAAAACACACTGTTACTTTTTTATGAAGACAGAATTGGAAATTGAATTACTAATTTAGTCATTTAGTAATCCACAAATTAATTGTTAGGATCAGAACAGAGAGAGCCAAGATTAAGGTTTAAATTCATGAAGGCCAGTTTGTGATGTTAATAGTGGGTTTAAGGTGGGCGACAGTGGGAAGGAAAAACACCCACGACCCAAGTTCGCTCATAATATTTTACGTCTTTTTATTACTGCATCTTTTTTATAAGCACTTAGTTTACAAGGACGAAATCTTTGCTGCAAGCACTGAGATCCCAATGAAGCCACAAACAAATCTTTTCTTAGCAAGACAGCCTATAACGTTGTGCTGAAATACCCCTTTTACCTCTTTGAGGCTTCATTCTGTCTACAAAAGATTCTAAGATGTTTTTCCATAGTTGCTGTCTTCACTTAATCTTGCATCCAAAACTGGTTTAAAACTTTTTAAATGTGTAAACAGTGTTTATCAGTAATTAACATTGTATCATCCCGCAGGCTCTGCTGGAGGCTCGGTCAGTGCGGGTCTTGGTAGTTTCTTTTGGCAGCGTCGAGGGCGCTCAGCTGTGGTTGGAGCAGACTGGATGTACCTTTGACATTCTGCTGGATCCACAGAGAAAGGTTAAGAAATTTTTTCCCCCCCGCTCTGATCATCTGATTCAAAAACTGTAACTTCTGCTTTAAAACAAATTCAAATAAAAACAGTCAGTCCGTCTGCACATTTTACTACATTTTATATTTATATTCAGTGCTGGTCGGGAGGTGCATAAACTCTAAATAGGCCACTGTAATTTATAGAAAGTAGATTTGGCTGTGACTCAGTACAAACAAACCGAGGGACCCGGAGGATTTAGCAGCTGTTTGATGATGTGTCATAAAAGCCCAGCGACCTCAGCCTCCAAACCATTTATTCAGAAAAGTCAACCACCAGATGTTAGCTGGAGTCAAGTGGAAATAACCAAATATGAAAACAGAACATTTTCCACATGCCACACAAGCAATCCTCAGTCGCAAAAAATGCGACGCTGATGCATGCTACTGACTGTATAAACCGCATGTGTTCTTAAATGTCTCTTTTCTGGCACAGGTGTACAGAAGTTTTGGCCTTGGCTCATCCTACGCCAAGGTGATGAAGTTTGGCTGCCTGCTACAATACTCAGACTACGTAGTTGCAAACATAGACTTCCCAGATTTCCCCCATCGTCTGCTGGAAGACAGCTACCAGGTAAGAATGCACAAGTCTGTGAAAACCTTTGACGAGACTCTTGTGATGACACATTGAAGAAATCCTAGAAATCTATCCAAGGATGGATTTACATGCACGAGTATCTCGCATCCTTCTTCTATCCCTTGGATATTAGCAAAATGAAAATCCAAGTTGAGTCCCTGAAGTCCTGTGAGATTAATATTTTTTATCTTGTATGCAGAAGATCAATGTTGAACATTATAATTAACAGTGTGCATAGAAATAAAATGAAAAAATGCCCTAACACCCTCAGATGCACTTAGCCACCTTATATGGAGACAGCTTATGATTAAACTGAACAAAAGCACTGTAGATGTCTCTTTGGTTGAAGTCTATCTAACTGCTTTGGTAGATAAATGTGCTCTTTCCAGCTTCTTCTATTCAAACCTGACCATGATGTAACTGAGGACACTTTACTTTAAAAGTGAAAATTAAAACGAGGACAGAGGTGAGGCGGTGAGAGTGTCAGTTTGTAGAAGTCAGGATATGGATCAGATTCTTTTCTAACAATAACTTTAGAGATAAACATCCAGTGCCATCATTAAGTCCTTCTCTGCTTCAGGTCATTTTCATGTTCTTGGTTTTGTATGTGGCCCTAATTACAGGCTCATGTCTATATCTGTCTGTGTAGCTGCATCAGCCTTTTAGAGAACACGAAACCTCCGTGATCAGGGTTGGGAAGGCAGCGAAAAATCCTGTCTTGCAGAACACCAGAAGAATATTTTCTGTTTCTTAAAGCACTTTTCACAAACTATATGAGAGCAACTACTACTACTTAGTCGTTGGTTATAACCAGAAGCGCTTGGGAGGTCTTTTGGTCAGTTAAATGCATCAGGCGAGACATAAATGCAGGTCATAATTTGCACAGAAAACAATAACATATTTATTGTGTTTTGTCCTTTGGACGAAGAGGGCATGTATAGTATAAACTATAATGTTTAAGCTGAAACAGCCGGGGTTCCTTTAAAGGAAAAAGTAATTTGGGGCTATTTATGGGACTCCACAGGGTTCAGTTTAAAACTGCAATACGTTTTTATACCACTTGGGGGCAGTGACACATTCATATTGTCCTTTTAATTCAACTTTACTGATTAAACAGTTATTTATTTATATAGGCGGTATGTTATGGAGCAACATGTTCATTATTTTTACATTATTGCTACTTTAAATCCCCGGGTGACTCTTTTGTTTTAGAAAATTAATTTTAAATACTCCATAACAGACAGGACTACCACATCCACCGTAAAAAGTCAGACTGACCTTCAAATTTTACAGATTTAACTTCAGGAGTGGTGATAATTGAATAATGTGTGTTTGTCTTTTCAGCTAGGAGGTGACTTTTTGCTGGACAGTGCAGGGAAGGTACTTCTCTCTCATCCATCGAAAAACCCTCTGGACAGGCCGACCGTGGAAGACGTCTTGCAGTCCGTGGACTCCGCAGGACAGTCCACTAACTCTGCTCACAAGCAGAAGCTGTGAAATTCATTCAAACACAGCCTCAGGGGTTCAAGTCGCTAAACGCATCGCTGACTCCTCACGGCAAGCGCAGCTCTTTGGCTCGCGTTCATGACGTCACACCTTACACTCATGACATCATGAAGGGGTGTGACTGATGTTCCAGCGCGAGGCAGAGACATCTGCTCTTCTGTGTTGCGTCAGCATGGCGATGCAGCATTGCAAATAAAGTAGTGGATTTGATTAAAACAGAATTTGACAATATATTTGTATTATTTAAATTTAACAAAGACTGAAGATTTGTTTCAGGAATTTTACCTTTTAAAGGTGCATTTAACAGGTTTGGATTTTAGTGACCTCAAGTGACAGTGAACGGTAACACAGTTTGAATTACATCATTACCCACAAATCACACAGTGATATGAGACTACTGCAAAAACTTTTTTATTACATATTACCTATGATCCATGAGTAGTTTGATGATAAAATCACTACCCAGATAAGGCTGAGCACTAAAAATATGATGAAAAAATATACTGACATATTAATTTATGGTCAAGTATGTGCCCTTGCTTTATATTTTAAAAATGTGACATTTATATACAAAGTTTCTGTGAGAATTTAAGCAAAATTTAACAAGAACTATGACTTATTTTGTAGCATAAAAAAGGAATTTACCTCTATATTTCTAAACAGTTGTGATATTGCAAAGGTTTTGTCTTGGTATGAAAATGAAAACTCATTTTAGTCCACTGATTTAGTAGTACTATTTTAAAAAAAATGAAAAGTACCACTCCTTACGAGTGAAGCAAATCTCCCTTTTACCTGTTGAACATGTTGAACAAACTATAATCAAACCATAATAGTAAAGTTTTTAAAAAAAAACATCCAGGCTTTTATCTACACTAGTTTTCTCTTTTGTCTTTATGCATGGACTCTGGTTCAGGATACATTTGCACACAGTGATGTGTCATTTTAAGGAAGTAAAAGAGGGTTCAGGGTGGGATTGCAATAACAGAAGTCACACCCAGCACTAGACTTTGTTAAAACATCTTCAGCATGAAACATAGAAATGCTGCTTAATTCCACTTTAGCCAGAGTACACACTGATTCATCCCTTCAAGTTCAGTATGTGCTGATCCTGAGAGAAAAAAATAACTCCAGCGTTCCATTTTTCTCTTTTTTGGAAACTTGACAAATATTTAGAATCCCATGAATGAAATCACAGCAGAGTCCAGACTGGCTTTAACTCATATTACTGCTGCTGCATGAATAATGTAATATTCATAAGTCTGATAAAGCCTTATTCAATCAGTACACATCTTGTATAGAAATAAAGGATTTATGAGACATCGCTGTAAAACACTTTAAATACTATAAAGTATTTCCATTCAGCAAGAATCTACTTAAACAAAGCTACAAAGTTTTAAATGAAAATAAATTATTAGAAAATTGAAATGGGCTTTGTTTTCTAATGATCTGCTGGTGTTTAATGTCATAAAGAGAGGCTGTTTGGAAAAGGTTCCTTTTAAAGAGCCACCCTGTCATCAAATTCGCACATATAGTTCATGGTTCGATCGCAGTAGTGGTCCCACCAGTCGCCATCATCTGACGACATCGCCACGCAGTTCTCTCGCCTCCCTCCATCTGGCTGGCTGGACAGGAAGTGCTTACGCCACTGGAAGTACGTGACCCGAGTTCCATCGTCAAAGAGGTACAAGCCCTCAGAGCGGAGGTCGTTGACTCCCAGCCAGACCGGCCAGTTTCCAGGGTGGAAGAAGTTCTTTACGTAGTCAGCCAGGGCCTCTTGCTCCTTTCGATCACGGGGCATTGCCATGCGTCCTCCACGTTCTATGCACTTCCTGGATGCTCCGGCATAATCTTCCAGGCTGTTGTACACCAGGTAACACTTGTATCCAATCCGTTGTCCCTTCTCGCAACCTTTGAAGCAGAGAAAAAACAAGACTGGTGCATTTTCAGACATTTACCACAAGTTTCTGAATTGGCCACTTGAAGCGGAGTCTAATAGAAATAAACATGTAACATGCATGGTTTTGGTCTCTATGGCTAATCTTCCCCTTCATTGTAACTGCATGGAAGACCGAGTTTATTTATTTATTAATTTTTTTAAATTGTGGTATATCTTGAACTTATGGACTATTAGGTGCATGGCTGCTTTGAGTGGTTGTGAGTAAATAAACTAAACCTCTTGGCTGTTTGTGGAACTTTTTAGAGCATTTTTAAAACAGCTATCCACAATCTAAAGATGCAGCTTGCTAACATTAGCTGCTAATGTAGCATGCTATCGTGTTGTCAAAATATGACCACTTCTGGTTGAGGAAACAAAACAGGAAAAAAAAACACATACAAAAACATGCTTTCTTTTGAAAGCAGTCGAACAATTTGTTATCCTTTCATAACCTTAATAAGTCATTGTTGAAAACATGTTAGCCGGGAAAAATTAGCATGGCTCTGTTATCTCCATTTTTAGCTGAATTTTGGTCTCTACCGTCTCTTAAGGGAATCTGTGTTTGCTGAATTTTTCAGCTTTATGCAAATGTTTTTGTATGCTGGTTAGTCTGAACAGGGAGCATATGTGGGTTTATTTTCCAATGAAAATGGTTACCATGCAACCAGAAGAGTGAATCAAAATAGATTCATAGCCTGAATAAAAACATGCTAAAACAAGCCAGAGGAGTGCGGGAAAAAGTGGTGAGTGTTCTCTCTTTGAAATGCTGGTTTTGATTTCAGGCTTGAGAACTGATTGATCTTCCTCTTTTGTTTTTTGTTTTTTTTAAGAGGATCAAGTCCCAAAACCAAACCAAACCAATGTCACGCCTCTTGTTATTACAGCTACTTGGTTGATGCCTGGAGTGCTGAGCCATCAGCACGATTTTTAGTTTAAAGGCACGAGTGCACCTCACGTACCCTTTAATTTTGCTCAGAGTTGACAGAAATGCTGTAAAATTTCAACACACCTTGTTGATACAAACATAGGCGTATTTGCATATTACTGAACAGTTGATATGTTAGTTCCTGCATGTTGCATCACGTGTCCATGTTGCCATTCAACCTTCCCTTTCTTTGCACATATCCACTGTCCTTCTCTGGCCTTCAGATTTTATTACCCCTGTTAATTAGTATTTATCCTCCAATGAAATTTTTAGGTGTATTTTATATATGCTTTTCTCACTATTTTCTCATTACTGATAGTTTAACAAATAATTTAACGCTACAAAACATAAAATAGAAATTTATATTTATACAATATTTAGTCTGCTATTTTAAAATGCCACAGTGCAGGATGGGATGCTTGAAGTAGATCTAAGGAAAAATGATACACATGTACCTTCGAGTCTTCCGATCTCCTTGCGGTTGTCCTTGCTGTGTTGGTAGACCTCCTGGATGCTGTCCTCCAGCTCACCGACTTTAGCTGCCATTTGAGTGATGAGGAGCAAGAGAAAGACGGGAACATAAAAGTAGGTACAGCGAAAGGCTTTGTTCCCATTAGATCTAAATCGAAAATAAAAGCTCCCGTGGTACAGCATTAATACCCCTATTCTCAGTTTCATCAACACCATCACCAGTCTTACCATCCATCCTGGAGAGACGATCCATCAACTGGCTGACTTTAACATCCAGAGTGTAGTGACCGACATTCAGCTTGTGGATGGCTAGGTCCATACTGGCCAGTCTGGATACTGTGGGCCAGAGTAGATTGGAAGTGAGAGCACAGTATGATATTTTATTTTTTTTTAAAAGAGAACACACAAAGGAAGGCTACCGGCATACAGATATGTGACTTTCCAAAATCTGGACACTTCTTACTCCAGAAACAAAACAGAAAAGCTCTTAATTAGCCTGTCAAGAATGTCCAATGATACGGCCATCAGTCTGTGGATGCACTCTACCAACCAACGTTGGTAGCATAACTTATCTCTGTACTCTTTTTATTTTCTATTTGGGTTCCCCACCCACCCCTATAGTTTCTTTTCTTTTTATCTCTTTTTTCTCTCTGTCAACTCTTGAGGGAGATACCTCGCTGAGATGAGGCTTAAAGTTATCATGATGGTGAGTGACATCACAGATTTCTGACTCGTATGACCAAAACCAACACAAATTTCAACATTTCTAAAATAACGTACAGACATAGTTGTATGAGTTCTCAAAGTCCGATACTGGGCTGGTTGGCTCTGCTTCAGGTTCTGGTAGAATATCGGGAACATCGCCTCTTGTCCTCTTCACCTCTGGTTCATACGCCTGATGGAACACACACACACATAAAACTCCCAATCCATCACATGTAAGTGTGTTTAGTGTCTTGGCTTTAGTGGTTAAAGTAAAACAAAACCCAACTTCCATTTCTTCCCAAAACAAACTTATTAGGGTTGTATCCAAATTCCAGTTTAGACACATCTGGAGCTGTTTTACATTCATATTTTCCTTATCGCAGAAAGCAGAAGCATTCAATATCAAGTCAGGCCAAGAATTTTACTCCTATTACACTTATAGAACACAGAGGAGCTCAACCAAGTTTATCACTTTATATTTAGATTTAAGAGCTCAGTGGATAAAAATGTTACCATTTAAAAGTTGAATATCTTAGCTGGAAAGCACATGGTGTAGACTTTGATCGACAACAGCAATATATTTACAAGTATCAGCACGTTCCTTCAGTGGCTTATGGCATGGTGGAGGGAGAGGGGTGCTTTATTTTGAAGTCAAACACACATGCAGACAAGTCCAATGAAAGAAAAACCTGTCGGGTTGATCTGCTTCTCTGGGTGTGTCATCATCAGTTCTTCACATGTCCTTTCCATTACATCATAACTTATAGTAGATAAATCAACACAGATTACATCATGTTTTCCACTTTATTCTTACATAAAGATAAAGAAAGAACAACAAAATCTGCCTTAGTGTGTCTTAATTGCCTCATTCACTGAAACACTCACAGTCACTCATATACATTTACTACATATGAAAGGGATCAGAGTCTCAACCTAACAAACAGGCATGGCAGATCACAGTTAAGAAAATGCACGACAGTGAGAGCAGCCTCTAATAGAAAGAGCACATACAGCATATGAAGTCCTGACCTGTGCTGGTGCAGCGCTGCCTGTCCCCATAGGAACACACACTCCCAGAGAACATAAACACAGCAGAGCGAGCGAGGTGGCAGCCGGTCCCATTTTCTGCTTCATAGTAACTCTGCTTTTCCTTCAGCAGCAAAAACTCCCTCTGTACCTCCTAGTCTCTCTGTCTCTCTCCTTCCACTGTCTGGGTTTCTCTCTCTCTCTCCTTCACTCCTCTCCTACAGTAGGAAGCCAGTAGGAATCTCCCTTTAGATGTGTGAATGGGAGCTGGTGTACAGCCCTCTTTAAAAAAAAAAAGGGGGGGGGGGGGGGGGGGATCACAGGTATCAAACAGGAAAGTCAAAATAAAGCCCCTGTTGCCTGCCTGCTGCCCGCTCTTCTGTCCTCCTTCAGAACAAGAACTCCTTTCAAACAAAGGAAAGCTCTTTGTTTTTCCTACTACCTCCCATTTCCACTCTTTGTGTGCACACTGTGGAGTTACAGGTCTCTGTCCGGTGGAAAACATGTACAGTATGTCTAAAACGTAAACAGTTCACGAACCGTGAAAAACAGCTTTGTTACCAGCTTTGCATTAATGTATTTGAGGATTTACCAGGGCTTTTATAACATACTCAAACTAACAACAAATATATGGGATCATCCAAAGTTTATGATTGAATTAGGTTAAAATAAAAGCTTCATTCTTCCTGTCTTTTCAGTAACTGCTTTTTTCCAATTTTCCTGTCCTTGAGTTAGTGTGCAAGAAATGTTTGATTGGCCAGCAAAAAAATGGGCATTTTATTTCAGTCCTTGAAAGTGTAAATAAAAACAGAATGCAATCATTTGAAAACCAAATTTTTTAAACCTACAAACACAAATAACACATTTGTGAAATGAAAGTTAGGATGGGGATGAAAGAACACTGTAAAACCAAACATCTGGTGGATTATCTGACATATAAAAAGAGAGATGGGAGTTGGGCAGAAACCGAAACTGAATGTTTATGATGTTCAGGCTCTCGTGCAAAGCTGCATCAAAACCAGAAATGATTCTGGAGTAGAAATCTTTGGCACGGGAACATTTCTGAAAACCACTTGTCTTTGGACTGAAGATGAGGCGCACAGTTTGAAATCGAGCATTTGTGATGCTGTCAGCATGCTCGTGGCACGGGAGATCTGCATCTGTTCAGAAGTTCCATTAATGCAGAAAATGAAATATGCAGGTTTGCAAGCAACATGATCGTTAGCTTTCAGGAAAGATCATGAAAACTGTTATGTCTGCTGTCCAAACTTGTCACGCACTGAAAGCATTTGGAGGATAAAGAAACACAAATAGAGCCCCAAAACTGTTGAGTGACTGAAATTCCATATTAATGGAAGAAACTGGTTGCAGACTATACTAATAATTGAGCTACCAACTACCCAAATGCTGCATTTCTATCCTTGAGATGCTCTTCTAGGACTTTACTGCAGCCACCTTCAGCTGCTGCTCATTTGTGGGTCTTTCTGTATTTCGCAACTGAACTGTGCTTTATGGGGTTGAGATCAGGTGACTTGACTCGGTAATTGATGAATACCCCTTTTCTTTGACTTAAACTCTTGGGTTGCTTTTGCAAGATGCTTTTGGTCAGTTTTGCAGCATTTTTTTAATCAGAGCAGCGTATCGGCTCAAACACTTATAGTCCCAGCTGCTTCTATCAGCGGCTCTGTGATAGGCTGGCAACTTGCCCTGTGTGTACCTCAGGTTTTCCCATATGACAGCTGGGATAACCTCCAAGGCCCCCCTGCAACCCTGAACTGGATGGACGGACGGATGGACGGACGGATGGACAGACGAACTTCAAGCAGTCACCTACAAACACTAGTGATCCGGTTCCACTGGCAGTCATGTTTGAACATGACATAACGCCGCCTCCACCATATTTGACAGATAATGCGGTATGCTTCAGATCCTGACCTGTTGCTTTTCTGTTATCATTCTGGTACAACTTTTTCTTCGTTTCATTGATCCAAAGACATTTTCCACACCTGTGCAGCCTCTGTTAGATGTTTTCTGACAAAGTTTAACCTGGCCTTCTTGTTTTATCGACAGATTACACCTTGTTGTAAATTTGTATTTTTATTCTCGAAGGCATCCCTTGATTGTAGACTTGGACAATAATATTCTGAGCTCATCCAAAAGTGTTCCTGACTTTGTTAGATAATGTGAAGGGAATTTCTTGACTAAGCAAAGAATTGTCTTCCGTGGTCTTTCAGGCCTTTTGTTGTTGCTGAGCTGGCCACTGCATTCCTTCTTTTTAAGGACGTATCAGACTGTTGATTAGGCCACTCCTAAAGTTCCTGCTATGCCCTCATTGGGTTTATTTGGGTTTGTGAGCCTAATGATGGCCTCCTTCACTTACTTCAACATCTCTTTGGACCTCAAATGCAGTGGTCCACTGGAAAGCCACCACATGCTAGATCAGCACTTGGAATAAACTTCAGATCTTTTATCTCCTTAATTTTTTCAATTAAAAATAATGAGAGAACAGACATCACCTCACAGTCGACTGCCAATGAATTTTGAGCTTCTGAAAATAGGGGACTATGCATAAAAATAGTTGCAACTATTAAACAGCTAATGGAAGATTTTTGCCAAACATCTTGAATTAAAGCTGAAAATATTACATAACGTCTCGAGTGCTTGATTTGAGACCTGTTTTCATGATTTAGTGATATTATGGTATCACATTTAAAATTCTTATGGACTTAACTATTTTTAGCTAAGGGTTTTACAGTTTGCAAGTCATACTATATATCATATCTACACAAACAGTCCTTTTATGAATTTGGCTGAATGTGTATAATATAAAAGTTGGACAGTTTTCTAGTATAATTAAATACATTGGTGGTAATAGAAATATAATTTTGTGAATTTGTTTAGGAAATTGTGACATAATGACGAACCTGCCACTGAAGAGAAACCTTATGTAAGTGGCCATGTGTGCGTATGTGTGTGTCCATATGTGTTTGGGCCTGCAGCAGGAGGTATGCCAGTTAAAATGCCACAAGAATCCAGCAGAATTTCCAGGGAAGCGAATGAGGAAAGGCTCTGCGATGTGGAGACTGGGTGGAGCTCAGACGGGGACTGTGAGGGACAGTCGGGTCTGAGTCGGCAGGACAGCTGCACATGCACAGCTGTTTCAGTAACACAACTGATTCCAGACATGTTTCCAGACCTCAGTTTTGAGTGGAGCAATGGTCTGGAAAAATAAATGAGAGCAAGAAAATCCTTGCTTTGACCTCATGGTTCCTTATCGCTGGTTTATAGAAACATTGAATAAAACACAATGTATTCAAATGCATCATTAGAAAAATGTCTTCCTTTTTGCCTCATGGAAGATTTTGAAGCACACACTTGGGCTTGAGGAAATTGTCACTAAAAAGTTTTTACTATATTCTCAAAGGCCAAACAAAAATACCAAAATAATTCTCTGTACTAACAGTTCTGCAGAATAGGACTGAAATGCAAACATTGCTCACTTATCATGGAGTATATCAGCAGTAAAATATCTGGATGACTCAGTCAAATTTCCACCTAACCCTGTCATGTTTGACCTGGGAGGGAAAAAACATCAGTCAGGAACAACACTAACAGTTACTAGATTATTTCTTTTGGCTCATAAGACATAAGGTAACAAACTTTACACAACAAGAGTCCTGTTTCTGTTTTCGTTGTAACTTTAATACCATTCAATGATTTTCATTCACTCAGATTTTTGATGAAAAAATACATCTTCACCCAAACATTTCCTGAACACAAAGCAGCCATTCAGGGTCTGGAAGCACTGGGTGGTGCTTCAGTGAGGCAGCCGGACTGGACAGAGGTGCCTCAGTCCAGAGTGTCCACAAGCACTCATAATACATAATGTGATAAATGAGCAATATAAGATAGTTATGAGTCAACTCTGACCATTTAATATTAATTAGTTCTTCAGTCATTCATTGTAGTCTAATTATAGATAACATAAAAGTGCAGATTGAAATCTGCTAACCAGTCTGAGGGAGTAGCCGACTACTGCTGATACAGCTTTTTTATGACTGCACAGGGAGCTGTGCAAAGACTGAAAGTGCCTCAAGTGATTTCACCTGACTCAGTGGGACTGAATGTTCCCCAGTTTTGCTCAACTCTGCTAGATGCCGAGCGGCATTCTGGGTAATTCTGGTGCCAAATTTTGACTAGGAGGATGAAGCAAAAGCAAAATATCTCTGGCTCTGCACATGTGGTAGAGAGTGTTATCTACCATTTGGAAGATTGGTGGTTTGATCCCATACTTCTCCTGTTTAGAGTCACCAATCAATCAAACATGCCTGGCTTTGGATCATGGGAGAAATTTCTGAGTTCTGAGACAGAACCCACACAGGCACATCGGCAACATGCAGACTCCACAAAAAGGTTCCAGCCGACTGGTGGATTCAAACCACCAGTTTGTTGTGGTTTGGCCTGACAGTTCAAAGTTTCAGATACTATTTTTGGATAGTAGTATATTTCAGATACTATTCAACAACTGAGGTGGTTCAGGCATCTCACTAGGATGCCTCCTGGAAGCCTCCAAGGCAAGATGTTTTGGACATGTCCTACCAGTAAGCAGACCCAGGACTTGCTGGAGAGATCATATCTCTCAGCTGAGAGGAGAGGTGGCTGGAGTGAGGGAAATCTGGGCCTCTGTGTTCATATGGCTATTATTTTATTTATTTACTTTTTGGTCTGTCCTGTCTGGCACTGTTAGCAATCAGAATTATTGCCTAAAAGCCAAGAAAAATGCCCAACAGATTTATTTTCCCAAGTAGATTGTACAGCTTTTGCTATACTGGTCCACTTGATTGTCATATTTTATTCTACCTTTATTATTAACATTATTATTATTTATTTATTTATTTATTTCATGAGTTATTGCAGTCAGAATGGACAGGACCGGAGGACAGGAAAGAGAACGAAAGGTTGGGAAGATTGTGAAGGTTGTGGGGGGAAATAGAGGAGAAGAGGAATATAGAGAGCAAAGACTGAAAATCTGCTTGATCACCTGCTGAGAGAGAGAGAGAAAAACAACACAACTTCACAAGTTCACAAAAATGGACAACAGTTGCAGACAGTAGATGCCCTTTGTGCAGCCGTCTTCACCAGTTGGTGAAATGTTTCCACTCACCTTATGGAAATGCTCGCATCAGCAGTAACAGTGGAGCTACTTGTTACTGAGTTCATGTTCAGAACTTTTGATCAGCTGTAAAACAGCCTGTTTCAGTTTAAGAGTTGTTTTCAATAAATTGCATGCTCAACAAAAATCTTTTGTCTCGCTCCCATTTCTTTTTGTTGCATGTTGAAGCTCTACTTGGAACCTTGTTAAGATGCAATCATGCAAAACATAATTTCTGGCCATTTTTCAAGGGCTCTTAAACTTTTGATTAGGATTGTATGTTTAGAGGCAGCAGCCAACCAAGATAATGTGTGTCTGTAAGTACCTGTTTGTACACCTGTGTGTGAGCGCAGTTATGTTCATAAAGTTTCTCCATGTAAGTATTTAATTGTGGGTATGGGGAGCCATAGCCCTGCCTTCCAGGTCATGAAGTAGGCATGGAGGAGACATGGGCCCAAGATATCCAGAGGCCCCCCAGAGCACAAGAGCCCAAGGAGGACCACCGCAGGGGCAATCGTGCCACCTACCTAGAAAAGGGCTGAAGAGTGTCCCGGATGGGGGTCACCTAGCAGCCACTGTGCAGAAGCCACAAGGGGCTGCAACAACGAGCCCGCAGGCTCCACCAGCAGCTGACTACACCAGGGCAGACCGAGCCCCAGGCCTAAAGACCCAAGGGCCCTCCATGCACCAGAGGAGGCCCAACAGAGCCAGGGGGACCAGGGGCTTTTTCTCATCTAATATTAGTTTATTTTAAGTAAACTATAATAACCATGCTTTTTTGCCTAACAGCCTGTTCACTTAATATAAAGATTTTTGAAATCTATAGAAATATGCCTTAATGAAGCTTTAGATGACCATTGGACTAAAACAGGAAAGCAGCTTTACATTTGCTGTACAGACTTTACTTAAGTTAAAAAAACAAAACAATTTAGGTCCATCAAACCCTAGCAACACTGACAAATGTTACTTTACCTCAGTGCGAGAGAGCTGAGCAGCTATGCCTACACCAGCCCTTCACAACATACATAATGCATGAAACAGAATATCGCTCTTGCTTTCCTAAAATACACGCTGCATTGTGGTTGCTTTGCACCCCGGAGGGAGATGGTAGATTTAGGTCTAATGATTCTAAACGGGGCTGATGAGATGTTTTATCAGAGCAGCACAAAACTTCCTTCAACTGCAGCATCCTTCTCTCTCCTTCCTAATGACATGATGGATTAGGAATCATAGATGGAGAAACACAGAGTTCTTTTTCACCACTTTTTCTGTTGTAGGTTTTTACTACCATAAGCTACTGCAATGACTCCTTCCTTTTCCTCCACATGGAAACTTTCATCATCATGGTCTTTACTATTTGAGGAAAATATATTTTTGGGTGTCATGGAGGCATTTGTGATAGAATGAAAAAGATAATAGCCAGGTTTAAGTACAATTTGTTTATTTCCTTCCAAACTGTGACCCCAAAATGCATGAATGTGATGCATGTGTGTAACAGAAGATACAATGAGCAGATAAATATAGAAAACTAAGCATTACATGTAGATCTGACACAAGTGCCACCAAACACTATAAGCCTGCCCATTTACCTACGACACAATAGTTGAGTGTGAATCATTTCACACTATGCACACTAGATTTGTTCAGCATTATTTTGAGGTCAAAGGTGAAAGCTGGGAGGTGTGAAAGTGTTTCCAAGTAGCTGAATCCATGCAGGACATCTGTAACTGGTTCCCATAGCAGCCCGGACATACAGCCCATGACTTTTCCATGACTAAGTCTGAGCACTTCCCAGTTCTTCCCTCCTGTGTGTTTTTTTCCAAATACCAAACAGAACAATGCTGCAGTTTCTATTTAGCTACATTTAAACCAACCATCTATTTCTATGTATGTATAAAAGCTTTAAATACATTCTGCAATAATAAGAGATGTAACGGTAAAATCCCAAGATTTTTACTGTAGTAATTGCACTGTGTGGGTCAGGACTGCAACATCACGCACTACTCTAAATTTCTTAGGTTTACAGGAATATATAAGCATAAATAAAAAGAACATGAGCAATAAAGAATAACAAAAAATATTAACTTAAACCTGGATATGGGTTTAGTGTTTTGTTCCATGTTGACGAATAAAACTGTTCATTTGATAAACTCGTGTCTAGGAGCTACGTGTGAAATCAACTGTGCATTCACAGC
This sequence comes from Maylandia zebra, assembly GCF_041146795.1. NCBI lineage: Eukaryota > Metazoa > Chordata > Actinopteri > Cichliformes > Cichlidae > Maylandia > Maylandia zebra. The sequence continues at coordinate 19,869,564 of NC_135181.1, forward strand.
ACACGTACGCAACAGAATCATCAGGTTACTGTATGCAGCAGGATTATGTGACCAGCGTGTACATCAGATCGATAAACTTATTGATTTCAATTTTTCTCTGAGTGGATTTCCAGCAGACTTCATATCAAGTGGTAAATGTGGAAGTGTTTGGCAATTCTATGGACTCGATCCTATTCTGAGAAAGGAGAGGGGGGAAAAATCCACCAGGAAAGGGGCAGTGAGATAATGTCTTAACTACCCACTGAAGACGATTACAAGAACACAATGTGGTTATTTTTAAAAAATGGTGTCTCCTAAATCTAGACGTGGATGTCTGTGGTCATGGTAGTGTGGTCCTTCTTTAAAGTTATGATGAGGATGACTCATTCAGAGCAGTGACTGGGTCCTGCTGTGGTTTACCAGTTGTCTAGGAAGTCGAATCCGGTCTTCAGGATGTTGCTGCTTGTATTAAACTGAAAGGAGAGAAACAGAGAGATCCTGATAAATAGCAGTGAGGCAGAAGACACTGTACAGACTGCGTTTGTGCTATTATTGGGCTACCAACGAAGAAGTCATAAAAGACAAAGACCTTGCTTGGTAATGCCCCTCCCACTGTCCTACTCTTGCTAAAGACTGGCTGACACGGGAGGCTTGTCAGGTGACATGGACCTCATATGGGCTATTAAAGCTTGGGACTCTTTCTTTAATTGCACATAGCATCAGCCCTCTTTAGGGTTTGTGTTTGCCTCATGTAATTAAGCCAGTTTGTGACAGTTTGTCTATCATATTTTTTAATCATCTCTGTCCTGTTCAAGCCATTCAGTATTCTACCTGCACTCTTCATTACTGTCACTGGGCTTTGCATTTTTGGCTTTCTTGCAAACTGCATTGTCAAGCAGCTAAAGTGCTATGTGATTAGGTTCCAACACAAGACCATAAATAACATATTAGTCTTCTGTTACAAAGGAAACAAAGGTGGTCGTGTTGGAGAAAGGCCAGGTTTGAAAGACCAGTGATGTCTCTTGGCAGAATAAGTCGTACACTGTCATTGTGGCATCTGCGTTGATCCTGTAACACATCAGTCTGAAGCCTTAATACAGAAACACGGGTCAGTAATAGACTTTAGCCACTATGTCCAACACCAACAAAATGAAAATGTAGCAACTACATGTTAACTCTCAGCTCCAACGTTATGACACAAAATGTCAAGGTTTGCTGTTAATATCCAATATTAGGTTTCATCCTTATCAATAACACTGAGTCCTCCCTTTAATGTAAAACTTAGTTTCTCTGTGTCAGTACAAACAATAATGAAGCAAAACTAAAAACATAACCATTTTTTAAAATTACGTTTAAAAAAAAAAAAAAAAAAAAAAAGTTTTCTAAACTATAAATGTAAACCCGACCTTTAGAAAGCTTGGACCAGGTCAAGAACCAATATTATCATGGGCCTGTAAATACTGGGATAAACACATACGGTATGACCTTTTTAAAGCATATCTCATGCCCGGTCACCATCAAGCAGCAGGTACTTCAAAGAGCTGGGCCTTTTATTCTTAACTTTAGCTAGTGTTTAATAAAATCCAAAGCAAATGCTTAATTCAAATGTACTTAGTACTTGCAGTCTCTGAAAACGGAACTTACCTGGGTAAAAGTGGGGCTGACGTCAATATTGGCTGAGCTCTCTTCCTCCTTCTCTTTCTCCTTCGAGACATTTGAAGGCTTGGACACCAGGTTGGAGGCGAACATTTCATCGACCGTGTTGCTGACGGATGGCAGGGTGCTCTGAGATCTCTCCCAGCCTGCATTTGTAGATGGGACGCTGATAGGTGGGGGCGGGTTTGGAGAAATGGAGATGGATGCCGGGGTTGCGCTGACAGCGGTGGGGATAGGAGGTGGTGGCACAGGAGGCTTGGGTGCTCTATGCTTGGTGGACCTAGTGGGAGCTGGAGCATGGTGCTCTGCAGTTTCAGGCTCCTTGGCGCTGACAGAGCTATCCTGTGGGAAAATGTAAAGAAAGCAGCATTGAAGGATAACGTTCAGAAACAAACCTGGCATCAATTTTACATTTTCTTTTCTCTCCTTCTTAAACTGTAGCTTGTTTACATTTGCCATCTGCTTCTACTCGTGGAGGCGTCACTGATGCCAGATATTGCAGTTTCAGGCTAGGTTCTATTTTAAGACACAGTCTGATAACACATGTTAAGGCTGGAACTTTCCATCTGTTATTTATCAGAAACTTTACAGATCATAACAAATGTTTTTGCCTGAGAATTCGGCATCATCCATAACTTTTTTTGAAGAAGTTGCAACCTTCAGATTGTAATCAGTAAATAGGATGTGATGGTATTTTTACATGCGTACCTGTCGGAGGTAGGATGGGAGGGGTTTCTCTCCTTTCTCTATGGACTTGATCTGGCTGGGGGTCAGGGACTGGAAGTCAGCTTGCTCACCCTCCAGCCTGGACCTCTCAGCACTGATCTTCCAGAAAGATGACTCCTCTTCTGGTCTCCGGCCCTCGCTGACCGACACCTTCCCAACCACACAGAAACAGTTATGCACACAGTCCTGCATTCTTAAGATACTATGAAGCGAGGCTTCTCGGGTAAAATTCCTAAAACCTATTTTAGGTGATCTACTTAGCTCTTTTTAAAAATGTGAGCAAAGGTGAAGGTTTTTCAGAAATAAATGTATCTGAAAACTTTTTTTGTGGCTACAACAAGCAATTGTTCTGTGAAAAAAAAAATCACAATACCAGTAGTCAGGCATTAACCGTAAGAAATACAAAAAAAAAATATACAGTTAACATTTCTGCCATTTTTACACAAAATTAAACAAACATCACCACATCCACTTTATGCTCGACTACTGCAAATGTTTCACTCATTTTACAGTCCTATTACAACAGCAAACACTTCCCTTCCAAATGTGCATGCTGAATCTCTGCTTCAAACATGAGGCCCCACCATACCTTTGTTCCTGCTGCACTCTTGCCAATCTGACCGGAATGAGTAACCTTCGCCGCTTTTGAGTCAGACTGAGAGGATGATGAGATCCCCTGGTCTACAGGGCCTGATGTCAAGCTGAAATCCATCTGACTCTGAAAGATGCGAATGACATGTAAGGGAGGATATACTTTATGTATCCAGAAAACAGACATTCCTGTTAATTTATTTTTACCTTTGTTTCCCACGAAAAAGGTGCAGAATGCTCATCCTGCCAGGTGATATCCTAAACACAAACACATGCTGTGATTAGTTTCAGCTTACACAGTCATTGTGCTCACTGCCCGTATTTAAGGGTATTTATACTAGGTTAGGTGGCTAAAGTAACATATGATGTGTGTATTTTCTATAATCTAGCGCCAACAAATACCTTGTCTATTGTAAGACTTCCTTTTGATACACTGGTTTATCGGTTAAAAGGCAACAAATGATACTTCCTACCTGCCAGTTTTTCTTAGGAGTTAAACACTTGTCAAAATCTGCTCATAGCAGCCTTGATATCATTTAAAAAAAGTGTTGCTGTGAGCTGATGTGTATGTTTTGATGCTTACTATTATAAAACAGTAAATATGTTATTAGTTACAAGTATTTAAAGCGCATAAAAGGCGAACTGTCTTTGCAAACTACTTTTTTTCTGCATTTATCTTTTACAAATCAACGATTACATTAATAATGAAACTCGCATAAATACAGTGGCTCTTACCATATATAAAGATAAAGCCAATGTCATTTTAAACCCTTTAAAATATAAAATGTTTCACTCTTAAATATTTCTATTCATTATACAGTGACACAACACCATATTTGTCGCCAGCCGTCTCGCCACAGTGACGTTTACCAACATATTTTCGAGGCTACGTGGCTCTCGTTAGCAGGTTTTTCTTGTTAGCGGGCTATCCTCGCCCTAAAACACACCTTAAACACACAAAATCCAAACTCTAATGTCTTTTAAGTACCTCTTCTCCGAAGTGAACTATCTTCTGACCCGTTTGAATGAGCATTTTAGGGTAACAGACCACTTCTTCACGCTCAACTCTGTGCATAGCGTATCGGGCTCGGATATGAGGATCCATCATCCAGTTGTCGATGGCGTTGTCCTGCTCTTGCGGCGTCATTTTCTCCCAGGACGAGCCGTGCTTGGCTTTGATTTTCTCCCTTTCCTGCATTATTTTCTTTGCCATGGAGTTGATGGAGGAGAAGTACTCCAACTTCTTCTCCTCCATCCTGTGGGCATCGAGCCCCGCCACGGTTGCGACGGCCATCTTTAACTGGGGCCAGCTGTTGTTATTGTGAGAAAGAGGAAGCCGGCGTCGCTGAGTGGGCGTCACCATAAAATCCACACGGCACCACTGCTCAGATTTAAGGGCTAATAGCGCCATCTAGTGTTCTAGTGTACGTGTAAATAAATATATATATATATATATCTGGCAACCTGATACATATATATGTATTAGGTTGCCAGCCATACATACAGGGCCAATACATAAGAGCTTTGTAAATTACTAGCTATATTAAAATGATCAACAGGGATTAGCATAACATAGCATAAAGGCACAAGTTGCACTGGATAACATAAAGAGGAAGATAAAGAACATTAGTGGACAGGGTAGTCAACTTACCTCATTGTGAAAAATGTTTATTTCTTATAAAACAAGCTGTATGGTGATTTTAATTGAGGATTGCCTAGGTAACACAATGATATTTTTCACCCGTGGTTCTCTTTTATGTGGCTCATATAAAATAACACAGTAAGAACACACAGCATGACTTATCTAAGTAGTGCTTTTCCTAGTCCACCTCTTTTCAACACAGTAGGCCCACAGCAACAATTCTCATCATTAAGAAGGCCTGTGTAAGTATAGTTGGTTAGTTGAGTACTTTTCTTTTCCTGCATCCTTATGAATCATGTCTTTCCTCAACCTCATGAAGTTGTTTTGGGGGCTATTCAAACGCTTCATGTGTCCATTAAACCTGTTGTGTGTTGTTGACCACTCGGGGGCAGTGGGAACAAGCTTTAAAAGCTGGGCTTTATAAGTTGTGGCCAAAAATTTCTTTTTTTTTTTTAAATTTCCTTTATCTATTTACCCATCTTATTTTCCACATACTGCTTATTGTTACACTTATTTGCCTTGTATGTCTACTGTACAAACTGAACTGGAATGACTGACTGTTAACTTTCATAATTTCAAATAAAGTAAAGAATAACAATTTAAAAAAAAGTTGTGGCAAAAACGTCGACAAACTGCTGTATCTTTACTCCTTTAGCTGCTATGCATTGATTTTAAGAACTGCAAAGTTAAATCATCTGCATGCTTTATTCATCTAATCCACATGGACAAAAAAAAGAACCACAGAGCTGCAACAGTCATTTGCATCATCTTTGTAAAGTTACAGAACTTCATAATCACATACTACTTTTAATTTGTTCTAATAGTCTACATCTGAGTATTGGTATTTATTTCTCCTCACAGATCTGAAATTTGTCCTTGATGTTTTACTTCTTCTCAGTGAGTCATTTATAATAAATCAAATGAAAGAGTTTCCAATACAAAGATAATTAAACATAAACAGAATTTTAAAACAAAATTCAAAACATAAAAACATTTTTTTTCTCAATAATATTTATTAAGATTACACGAGGTACAAAGACAAGCCACATGAAGTCACATATATTAATATATAAACATCAAAGCAAACCATTTTAAATGACATAAATGTACATTTCCAAAACATCCATGTCTGTAAAATCATCAGTACATCAGAGAAACAAAGAAAAAAGACATTTATAAAGCAAAGTAGTGCTAACAGTCATACCTTCTTAGCTCTACAAAATGGTTTTTAGTAAATGCAAACTGCAGCAGTTAAAACATATCAGCAGTGGGTTCAGAAATCTAGTCTTTAGATATTTAGCCCATGTAGTCAAAGGCCACACATCAGACTTTTCAACTAACACCAAAACATGCACCTGTAATATTATGTACAAAACCAAAAGTAAGTTAAAAAGAGACAAAAACAGTTTACTCCAGTGACAATATACCAAACATCAGATTGTTTTAGATGTTTCAGATGTGTGAGTTTATTGCATGAATTTCAAGCATTTAAAATAAATAGCTGTGAAAGACGTTTGTTTTCCCTTTTACAAATGTGTGCCAAAGCTTCTTGCAATGTATCCCTATTAGCCTCTTTGTTATTTGCCCTAGTTAACTGTTCAAATACTGCACATTGGATCAAAGCCGCACTTCTCAGGCTGTGCTGTTACTGAGATCATTGAGGCTAAGTTTCTGATTTTTCAACATGGTATCACTGGTGAAACGGGGGTGAAGGGGAATGGCGGTCATCGGCACTGTTTTGGCCTTTCGTCTGGATGAGCGACAACACAGCAGGTAGAAGATCTCAACCACGTTGAGCACAAGTGACAGGCAGGATGCTACCATCATGAACATGATGAAGATGGTCTTCTCAGTGGGTCGAGACATGTAGCACTCAACAGTGTAGGGACATGGGGCTCGGGAGCATTCAATTAGTGGGTCCATGACGAACCCATACAGATAATACTGCCCCACAATAAATGCTATCTCCAGGAGGATCCTGAACACTATGGAGACCATGTAGTTTCCCAGCAGATTACCTTTAATCTGCACCTTTCCTTTCTCGTTTGTATACTTTGGAGCTTTTGTTATTTCACTGCTAGAGTGGGTCTGTATATATTCTCTCAGCTTTTTCTCTTTGTGGATGACATGCATGACATGACCGAGGTAGATCAGTGTCGGTGTCGAGACGAAGATGATCTGCAGGACCCAGAATCGTATATGTGAGATTGGGAAGGCGTGGTCATAGCACACGTTCTTGCAACCAGGCTGTTTGGTGTTGCAAACCATCTTGGACTGTTCATCACCCCAAACCTGCAATGTTCAGATGACAGTGTTTATTATTATTATTAAAAAAAATAAAAATTAATTAAGGTATTACATTTAGTCACACAGCAGCACAAATCCTATACACTGAAGTGCAAAATCAATGTCCTAACATATAGTAAGCAAGCTGATTTAACTTAACTTTCATACTAGTTTTATAAATGAACTCGTTTTACAGAGTTATCTGTGCTTTTTTAATTGAATAACTGGTACACTTGATTTGCCTGAGTATGAACAGTGCAGACTGGTAGATGCAAAGAGTCACAGACCTGGTACAACTTAGGTTAAAATAATTGATTTGGAAATTTTCTTAGCTTAACCAAATTTTCTAAGTGCATTTAACTTGTTCAGTATGCATATGTACATATAAAGACTATAATATATTTAACAATTATGAAGTTAATTTGAAAAATTCTCATCTTAACTATTGAAATAATCAAATTATTGCAGACCACTGCCTTGCGTTTACACTTTTAAGACAACAAACCAAAAATATATTGTATATTTTACATATTTTGTAAAGTGTTACTCTGTACAATGACCAGGCTATAAAATAGAATTAGGCTATATATCTATAGTAAGATCAACTTTAATAATAAAACTTCAATGTACCAAACCAGTGTTTTTTCACTGTCAGTGCAACCTAGCAAATTTATATTGAGAAAAACGTGTAATTCTCATATCCACTGTAATCCACTGTTTGTGAAGAAAATTTACTCTATCAAAGCATTATTTGAATTTTAGTTTCAACACTGTTTTTATGTGGACTTTTGTTATACCCACCAGAGGGTGTTTTTTTTTTGTTTGTTTGTTTGTTTGTTTTTAATCTGAAAGGCCAAAACTCACAAAAGTACCTAAGGCATGTGAGTTATGTATAATTCTTTCCCTCAAAAGATGAAAAAGTAGAAGCGGACCTTCTCTGCTCCAGCTCCAAGGATCATGATCCTGAAGATGAAAAGCACGCTGAGCCAGACCTTCCCGATGACCGTGGAGTGGGACTGGACCTTATTCAGCAGCGAAGACAGAAATCCCCACTCACCCATGGTTTCTGAAAACAAATAAAGATCCTTAATGACTGATAAGATGTGAATAAATTCAAAGTTTCATCAAATCTAGCCTTCGGCAGATCATTTAGAAAATAAATGTTTTGCTGAGGAGATCATAGTTTGTTTATTTAGCTGTTGCATATGCAGTACACTATATTCAAATTATATCTAACTGAGACAAAACCCTGAATTAAACTTAAATTTTAGAGTCAAATGACTAAACTGGCCTCAAATTTTGAGTCTTTCAAACTTATAGATTGAAGTATCTTATTATTTAAATTATTAACTTGTAGTTTGTTATAATCAATCAGTGGAAATTATTAAACATCACCAGAAGCAGCAGAAAGTCTGCCCTGCTTCTAAGACAATCACATGTACTACTATCCCCAATAACTGTTTAGAAGTTAAAGTAGGAGCTGTGGAATAAATATATTTGATTGGATTTTAAACAAGAATGTACAAGCAACGGATGTTTGTATATGGCTTTCACTATATTTTTATCATATGAAAGAAAAGCCCTTTAGTGCATTAACAGCATAATAACTGCATATCACTGATTTATCCAATCTGAGAAAATACAGAAAAATGTAGTTAATCAGATGTTTACTGTCACAGATTATGTATAGTGTGTCATTTTGTCTCACTAACATACACTCCCTAATAATAATCAGTGCTCATCAGTCAACACATGACAAGATGCATCTTAAGATACCTTAATAATGAGAACATGACATTATTTGAATCTTATTCCAATATATTAATTAAAAGTTTACCCTGTTTACAGTTTATAATTAAAAATAAATGCCTTGTAAATGAGGAGGATTTTTAAATAGGTCATTCTGTAGCTTACCTTTGAGTGTAACAGCTCTTCTTGCAGGCAAGCGAATCAGTCACCAGTTGTAGAGCTGAATGGCAGCGAGCGTACCAAACCAGACTTGTCTATGATACCTTGAACTTTAGATTAGATGGAGTTGTGCAAGCGTGTGAGCTGTCACGTTGTCATGACATCTGGAAATGAGAAATCTCATGTAGACAAAATTGGGCTGAACATGGAAAATGTTAATGATTGCCAAACTTTTAACCGCTTGTACTTGATTTTTTCCCCTCTGTATTGGTTTCATAAGATGATACAGTAGTAGTTATCACTGTATGATAAGCTTCTTTAACATTTTGAATTCAACAACATTTGTCAGTTATGCATTTTTAGTCAAACAGTAACAGAGTCAACGACTAAACGGTGCAAACAGATTACAATGAACATGAACGCTGCTGCATTTTGTGAGGACTCATGTTCGTTTTGTCATTAAAAAAATGCTGAAAGTCCGAACAAACTGAGTAAGTTTAGTATTATAAGCTTCACAAAGACTGAGATATTGAACTGAAATATGCTGAGCTGATATATTTGATCTATAATGTTCCACTTTCTTTCTTTTTTTTCTTTATGTTTTTTTTTATGAAGATATTCTCATTGTCTTTAGATAAACTTTGAAAGTATAGCGCGATCGATTACCAGTCAACCTAACAGCCGCACCCCATTCTGAAGAAATACCAGATTATAGATGGAAAAATTAGTCAGTCGCCACATGATTCATTTGTAACAACCTTGTATTAAACAATTATTTACATAAGTTTAGCAAAATGTAAAATTATTGCATTTCAAAATATGTTAAACAAAACTATCAGCTATTATCACTATTATCAGCTCTGGGAGGCTTTGACTGTTGTTATTTGCCAGTTTCTACACACTGTCACTTCAACTAATGCCACTTAAATAGTTTAATAGTTTAATTATTTATATAGCACATTTAATTACAACAGGAGCATTGACCAAAGTGCTGTACAAGAATACAACATACATAATAAAACAACTTAGAGTATTAAAAGCAAACACCAAATATGAATTAACAAACAACTCTCATGCTGTATTAAAAACCAGTAAATAAAAATGCGTTTTAAGATAAGATTTAAAAAGATTGACAGTAGGAGCCTGTCTGATGTGTAGGGGTAAATTATTCCACAGCTTAGGCGCTACGACTGCAAATGCTCGATCACCTCTATGAACCAGCCTCGACCTTGGTACAGCTAAAAGCAAAAGATCACTTGATCAAAGATATCTAAGGGGGGTATAAGTCTGCAAGAGGTCAATGGGCATTGCACTAGTTTTGCACAAACTGTATATAGTACTTGTCTTAAATTCTCTAAATATTGAATACTTTTTTCTCTTTTTTCCTCTTTATCATAATTATTACCGCTATTTTCTGTTATTTTCTTCTTAATTTAACTGCACACTTCTATATGCTCATGTAAAGCCGAGGAGCACGAGCCAAAGAACTTCATTATGGGTAAATGTGGCTACACTGTTTATCTGTACATGACAATAAAACTTGAAACTAGAAAAACCTAAAAAACTAATGAATAATGAAAATAATTATTAGTTGTAGATATGAAGTCACACAAAATGTGTGTAAATAATGGTTTTTCAAAATAAGGGCTTATGAACTGAAAAGTGTGAACATCTAAAGACAAGAGATTGATAGAAGCAACGTTTCTTCAAGTTCAAGTCATTTATTTCAAACAAATAAGTATACAAAAAAAGCTGCTTACACATAACAAACAACATCATTTTTATCTTTCAGTAGGTAAATCAACTCATAGAAAATGAACAAGACAATACCATAACTTAGAGAACATGACCGAGCATACAGACATTTTTTCTCATTAAACTGTTACAATTTTTTTCATGTTGTCAGCAGAATACTGATGGCAGGATTACTAGCAGTTTACTGTTTATTTGACAGTTTTCCTGCTATAATCTACTTTACAGTAAGTTGCTGTATTTGATGATTTGCAGTATAGAACTGGCAGCTAAAGTTTGCTCGTATAATATAAATATGTTAGTATTGCACCTTTTAGTAATAGATTTTCAGGCATATACAAAGGAATGGAAGCAAATGCTAGAAGAATATATAAGTAAAAATACAACAATGTATTATGTGAAGACTTTTCTAAGCACATACTAACATATTAATGCAGAATGACAAAGCTTTTCTATTGTCTTTCAGTCCCTTGGATGTATCTGAATGCAGACACCGAGCAAGATAATACATTTTAATTGTCACAGACATGGTTTTTAATGACCGCTCAGGAGTCGTTTCTCATCCTTGGCCCCATCCAAGCTCCCTGCAACACTGTGGCTGGCTTCAAGATCTGCATTCATCCTGTTCTGCTTGAGGGCTTCCTCTGCAGTTGGCCACCTTGGACCTGAGAGGCTAGCAGGATATTCTGGAGAGGTAAACTTATGAGGGCGACGTCTACACCTGACCCTTTTGCAAATCAGGTAGAACATCTCAATGACGTTCAGAAACAGAGAAACACAGGCCACCACCAGCATGAAAATAATGAAGACGGTTTTCTCTGTGGGTCGAGACATGTAGCACTCAACAGTGAAGGGGCAGGGCTTTCTAGAACAGGGGAACATGGGGACCATGACGAAGCCGTACAAATAGTATTGTCCCACAATGAAGCCGGCCTCAATAACTATCTTGACCGCAAGCTGGGTCAGATAGCTCCCCAGTAGATTCCCCTTGATTTGCACCTTCCCCCTTTCATCTGTGTATTTGGGCCTTTTGCACTGGGTGCCACCAGGGCTGGAGAGCAGCTCCCTCAGCTTGTTCTCCTTGTGGATGATGTGCATGGCGTGGCCCAGATAGATGAGTGTTGGCGTGGAGACAAAGATGATTTGGAGCACCCAGAAACGAATGTGCGAGATGGGGAAAGTATGGTCGTAGCACACATTCTCACAACCAGGTTGCTGAGTGTTGCAGACGAAATCTGACTGCTCATCACCCCAGACGCTTTCAGCACCTGCACCCAAAACCATGATTCTGAACAGGAAGAGGACGCTCATCCAGATCTTGCCAATCACAGTGGAGTGTGACTGGACTTTTTCCAGCAAGGTTGACAGAAACCCCCAGTCTCCCATCTTTAATGACAGTGTTTAGCCTCTATTTCTGAAAAAAGAAGGCAAACGTTGTAAAGACATAACACCACACCTTATTTCTGAAACATTAACTACAACTTATTCTTTAATCAATAAACTCCTGGTGAATGAAAAGAGCTTACAGCTCTTTAGATAGATCATTTTATCTCCTAAAACCTGAGAAGGAAGAAGAAATTACAGTATTCTGACCCTTGAGCTTTTGGATCAATATTTTCCACACATAATCATTAATCATTAGAAAACGGAAGAACAAGAGACACAGTGTCATCAGACAAATGAGTAAAAGTGAAAAAAAAAAAAACTTTAAAAAATGTTTCTTTTAAAATAAGTACATGCAAATTTTTATGCATACAGAAAATTAAGCTATAATATGATTAAAACTATACCATAAATAAAATTAACAAAGAAATCTGATGCTGTTAATGTAATCAAAAAATAGTAATTATAACTGAAAAGTAAATTAACAACCAGCCATGTACTTACGATAAAGTAAGAAATGAATCTTTAGTGTGAAAAATTCCAATATAATAACAATTTTCTCTAATTGATAAAATGATCGGTTATCTAAAGCAGAGGAGAGAAACCGTTACATCTTACCTGTTGATCTGCTCAGAGAGGACTGAGTCTCGTTGAGAAAGATCACCAACTATAGTTGGACCTTGGATTTCTGGGCTCTGATCAGCGGCTGAGTTACGCAACACACATCTGTGAGCTAACAAGAGCAGGAAAAGTTTAAGAAACACCAGACCAAGAGGGCAGCGGGTGTAATAATTGACAAGTGTTCAGTTCAGTTGTGTCAGTGAACCGCCATTAAAGTTTGAAAATAAATAAAATAGGAATGTGTGTGTGTGTGTGTTTTCATGTATTTACATTTTTTGTGTGTGTTATATACAAATGAGGAAGAGGAGGAGTAGCATGATGAGTAACTGTATTAGTCTGAATTGGGAGGTTAGTTTGAAATTTGCACTCTATGTGAAACCATTAATCATGAATGTGTCAGAAGAGAAGAAGGTCTTCTGTCAGCTGCACAGTCGGCGAGCAAGAGATGTCACTTTAAAATAGCACTGGAAGTTGAAAATAAGGTGCATGTGTTCAAAATATATGTATTTATCAATTTCATTTATTTGTGTATTTCACACACAAATGAGAACTATGCACATGGATGATGAAGTACTGTGTAATTCCCAGTTGGGAGGCTAGATTGGAATTCGCGCACCTTGCTAAAACATTTGTTGATTTAGTCAACAAATGTTTTAGTCATGAGATTGTAGATAAGGTTCAAGTAGATGAACTGGTAAGTTTTGTGACTCACAGTAACATTCATAACCAGCTGTTTCCTGCCAGAATCATCAAAACATCACGCCCTGCAACCAGGAAATTATTCATAATCTGTGGGATTAGAAAAACCGTTTACTGTCACTTTTCTTATGCAGGTCAAAAGCTAAGCTAAAGCTAAGTGGTAGTAAATTAAGTTTTGTTAAGTTTAGGCAGAGATAGTTTAGCTCTAATCTTTTTTCTGTTTCTTATTGTACATTTTTCTGATGCTATTAACAACAAATGTGGCTGCTGTGGCTCAGGCAGTAAAGGAAACTGCCTATTAATCGCAGAGCTGATAGTTCAGATGTGCAAATAAAGACACTGAACTAACTACCAAATACAAAAGAAATTGTCCGTTACATTTTAAAGAATAAATTGCATATATTTTTTCATTAGATTCAATAAACACTAAGTTTTCAAAAAAATTGAATTTTCCGGCTTTACAGGGTTAATATATTTTAGGTCATTATCCAGATCCAGATTTCATCAGTTTTGTAAGCATTACACAACTGCTACTCCATATACACACTTATACATTAATGGTCCAGTTTTAATTTTTTAAAAATTAACTAAAAAAAAAAAAAAACCCAACAAAAAAGCAAATGTTAATATTGTGTTTGTGTATCTTTGTAAGAACTGGCAACCTCTCCAGAGTGCAACACCACCTCTTATCTCATGACAGTGTGAATGAACGCCAGCTACCCATGATGCTAAGATAGATAAGGGATTGAGAAAATTGATGAATGGAGGTTTTGTTCATTTTAAATTGAGGAAATTATTGTATGGGACATTGCACATAAAAATTATTTGAACATTTATTATGTATGTTCCATTACTTTTACATACAGGGTGGTTCATAGCATAAGAACAGGACAGTGACATTTCAGTCACATCTGGGTCTTTATTGAAGGTTTATTGAATCAGCATTAAACATTATTAAATGTATTAAAAGTGGAAAGCAGTTCACTACAATCATGTAATGCATTAACAGTAAACTCCAGTTGTCTATTGTGAAAAAAATGTAATTTTCTGCAGCCCTTTGCATGTGACTGAGTCTTGTTTGCAGAAGCTGGCCATTTCCCTCCCACCTGCTCTATTTAGTGCACACACAAACACACGTCTCCAAAGCCTCCAGAGCATACAAATACTGCCAGGAACCGCATGTACAACCTATTGCTGGGCTTATACATCAGATGTGGATCTCCCCCATGTTGTTGTTCTCAGGTGATCCATTTCTAGGAGCCTCACTGACTCCACTCGTGATGCCGTTCACCCCTAACTTTCGTCCTTGCAGCTCCAGCTCCAGGTTGACATAATTCTGAATCATCTCGTCCCGGTTTTTAAAAGCCTTCCTTTCTGAGGGTGGAGGAGTCACTGGGGTCACAGTGTAGTCCTGTCTCCTCGCCATGCATTCCTTCACCGCTTTCACACACAGATAGAACAGCTCCACCAGGCTGAGGACGAGGGAGACACAAGCCGCCACCAGCATGAACCAGATGATGACCGACTTCTCTGTGGGCCTGGACAGGAAACAGTCCACCTTGTGCGGGCAGGGGAAGCGGGTGCAGACATAGCGTGTCTGTAGGGAGAAACCATAGAGAAGGTACTGACCCACGATAAACAGAACCTCGAGGGCAATCTTGGCCAGGAGATGGAGGACGTAACTGCGCAGGAGGCGGCCACGGATGCTGATCTTGCCGCTGTTTTTGGTGTACTTGGGAACTTTATAGGCCCTCCTAAGGAGCAGATTGGTTTGGTCATCCAGCTCTTCCTGCTTCTTCATCCTTTCCTTCATCTTGGATTAGAAAAGCAAGAACACAGAGTTATACATTTTCCAGGAAACAGATAAACCTTAATTCTGGCAGTGTGAACAAACTCTCACAGTTCCAAAATGTTCTGCCAAAATATGGCTGAACAGTTACTCCAAACTGCCACACTGTTCCAAGCTGTGTTTTCATTAACATTTTGGCTAAATGTATGAGCACAATATAAAATATCAGAGCAATGTTAGCATATGGTGGAACAGCTAATAATGTGCGTTGGAGAAGCACTGAGAAGCTTTTTTGTTTCTTTAAACTAGCACTAGAGATTTGTCCTGCTAAGAAAACTCCTTCTTAAGCCATCAAGAAATGGTTTGACTATCAATCCATTGTCTTCCGCTTCCAATTCAGGGTTGCGGGGGTGGGGGCCTGGAGCTTGCCCCAGGTGTCCACCCGGGACAGGTCGCCAGGCTAACATATAGAGAAGCTATTCACATCTATAGGCAATTTGGAATCATCAATTAACCTAACCCCACTAAGTACATGTCTTTGGACTGTGGGAGGAGCCAGAACTCATGCGAAAACAGGGAGAAAATGCAAACTCACACGGCACAGGCCTGGCCTGATGCTGGAACTGAACTCGGCACCTTTGTGCTTTCAGGCAACACTGCGCCATCATGCTGCCCCATCCAGAGTGCACCCCACCTCTCATCCTAAGGTAGCTGGGATAGACTCTAGCACTGCCACCCAGTCCCATGAATGTTTGGCCACCAAGGTGAAGAAAACATGAAATCAAATGTTGTGTTTACACTGGATCATTTCCAGCAGTGCTTGTAATATAAGCCCTTTGCAGGTTCCTTCTTTCAGCCAAAACAAAAGCTTTGGAGACTTGAGTCTACTAGCTGCACATTACCAGCAAATGTTACATTGTAAGTTTGGTTTATGTTTGACTTGGTTAGCCTGCAAAAGTGTCCAGGTCTTTATTAGCAAGTTATTTACTCTAATGGAAACCGGAAATATGGACAAAAGCACTGGACCACACCTCTTAATGTTTGAATTTTCACTCCAATTGCCACAGGTGTATAAATTCAACCACCCAGCCATGTAGTCTGCCTTTACAAACCTTTGTCATTCTAAAGAGATCACTGAATTCAAGTGTAACTGTAACAGTATACTACTGTTGCAACAAGCCAGTTGGTGAAACGTCTTCCCTGTCCGTATTCTTGCGAAATAGAAACAGACTCAACAATAAGTCACCAACACTCTCACTTACTCGATAACTACAGAGCTTCAAACCTGGAGCTGTTCAAACCTCTGGCATTAATATTGCAAAAACTGTGTGCCAGGAGCTTCATGGCATGGAGCAGCTCCTGTAGTCAAAATGTGTTGATGTCCCAGGGCTTTATTCCAAATATTGTTGCCATGTTAAAGCACACATAAATAGACATACTCATAAGGTGGAAAGAATAAAAGCTGTTATGTCTGGGGTGAAAAATAATGACGCAGTCTTAAGCTTCCTCTTTAAGTGATAAACATTAATGCTAACGATGGCGCAAATTAACTTCCCATAAAGGGTGCTAAAAGGATCTTCTCTTCCATGCAATTGCCACTCCCTTATAGGTGTGGCATGCATGACAAAAAGCAGTGATACAATTGTACTGCACGTACTGCAGCGACACACCTTCTTTTCAACGTGGATAACATGAAGGACGTGACCGAGATATAACAGCTTTGGAGTCGCTATTGCAATAATCTGAAGAAACCAAAAGCGCACGTGAGAGATGGGGAAGGCCAGGTCATAGCAAACGTTCTCACAGCCGGGTTGCTGAGTGTTGCACACAAAGTCAGACTGTTCGTCTCCCCAAACCTGAATGAGATCAGAGGAAAATTAAAAATGTTATTTAAAAAAAACACCATAAAGCTATAATCCTGGTTTTCACTCAGATATGTCCTATAAAAACAGCACCAAACCTTCTCAGCACCAGTTTGCAGGACCATGATGCGGAAGATAAAGAGCACCGTGAGCCACACTTTGCCGATCACGGTGGAGTGGCTCTGCACTTTATCCAGCAAGTGGCCCAGTAGATCCCATTCACCCATTTCAATCACCAGCTGTCCTGCTTCTGTTAAAGAAGGTACAGATGAAATAAACACGGAGGCAGATAGACACAGCAGTCGAAGGCAGTCATTTCTGAAGGGATGCGTGGGTGATCTCAGATGTGTATATATTATTACAGAGAGTATTTTGTAACCTGACTTGCAGTTCAGGTCAGAACAGACAGCCTCACTCACAAGGCCAACTTTTTATCACTTCTTGCAGCCTTGTGACTGTGCAGATAGAGGCCACGGCTGCTGATTTCAAGTCTCCAAAACATACTTATCTGCTGGACACTGAAACCTTAGCCTTGGTTACCGCCAACCGCCGCCAAGCATAATTCAAAGAATTCCAGAAACTGAGCTTAAACTGTTCATAAAGAAAGTTTTTGCAGAGTTCATTTTAGATGATGATTTTAAAGCTGATACTGTTTCACGCAATATTCGGTGACGCTTCTGTGGCTTTTCTGGCCCACATTGCATTATCTTTGGATTTTAAATTACTCTAAATACATGATTTTTTGCAGCTGGCTTGTTTTGCCTTTGCCAGCTCTGATCCACATTTGCATGCTTACACTCAGTGTCTCATAACAACAACCATTAAATAAAATTCAATGATGAAACGCAGTTATCCTTGCAAATAAAACCCAAGTCATAACAGAGACATACTCCAACATCAGTCCATTAACTATTATTTTTCTACAACATGTACATCATTATCACTGATTTTCTTTCTTTCTTGAATGGTGAAATCAGAGATAGACTGCATCTGTATATAAAAATCAACTTACCAGCTGACCAAACTGAAAAATTGAAAAGAAAAGGTGGCTGAAGAGAGAAGTACCTCAAGAAGATGAGGAGAAGAGAAAGTGAAGAAGAAGCCGTCCTTGTTTTATTGTTCATTCAGCGACTTATCTGGAAGGACACCATCCTAACCACAACAGCAACTCCTTGTCTTAACAACAATTCAGACGTTCTGCTGAAGTGTAACCAGTCATTGGTTTATAATATAATTTCATTTTTGTTGCATTTCAGCTTTGTTGG
Source organism: Maylandia zebra (assembly GCF_041146795.1). Lineage (NCBI taxonomy): Eukaryota > Metazoa > Chordata > Actinopteri > Cichliformes > Cichlidae > Maylandia > Maylandia zebra. Next base: position 19,887,723 of record NC_135181.1, read on the forward strand.
ACAGTGAAAAGAGAACGTGATCGTCTGCTGTACGTTTTCTAATTCTTTTTAATATTGGGAAATAAAGGAAGATTCAGGAGATGAACTAATGCAGAAGCTCGTAAGCATGACTGACACTTCAGGAAAACGGTGTGAATAATGCGGTTAGCTGAAAACCAAAATTAAGAATTGAATCATATGTAAAAGTCCCTTAAATGAATCTTTCAGAGCTTCCTACGCTTTTTCTTACACAAGTGAAACATTTGCTCAAAATCAACAGTGTTTAAATTTTTGTTAGCTTTCCTGTCAGTATTTCACTAATGTCCATAATCCATGTGGTCTTTTTCAAATTATTGCCCCAACTGTGAAAAATTGCACACGAGAAACTGGAAAAAAACTCGATAACCTCTCTGAAGGAATGACCTTTTACCTAGACTTAGCTGTGTGAGTTTTTTTTGCTGTTGCTTATAGTATTTTTGCTTAAGCAAATGTTTGTCTTTTCACCAGCACAGTATTCAGACTCTGGCGTCATATTTAAATCCTACCACAGAAGGGTTTGCACAGCACCGTGTCTGTTTACTACAAACCACCACACTGCGGGTTCATGAGGTTTACAAGTTTCCTCTAAGGTTTACTCTGACCCAGGTCATCTGTGGGGGTTACAGACTGAACTCTGGAAGCCTGCATCGTCTCTGCTCTGTAAATAATTTACTCCGTACTTACACTTTAAAGAGAAAAACAAAGCCTGGCCTTCACCTTATTGATCAGTCATTGTATCAGAGAAGACAAACATGCACAAGTAAGGCAGAGGGCTGAGGTTTTATAAAAATATGGTTCAACATAAAAGACAAAAGTTACAGTACACACATGAAAACAACGTCACAAGTGATGTTGGAATGGAGGAGTTTTATTGGTCTGATTATGTGCTACAATAACACACGGATTTCACATTCCAGCAATCAATTAACATAATTAATCTCAATGTGTGTGTCAAATATCACACAAATGATTAACTAAAGCAGACCTATTATATTTTTCCACATTCATTTTCTCATATATGTGCTGTAATAGTTTAGGTTATTCATTCTAACCCACCTGCTGTTCAAATCTTGTGTTTGTGAGGGACAGCCAATTAGTTGGCTTGAAATGAGGAGTTAAAAGTGGTCGAATCAGTAACGAGATGGAAATTAGCATAACAGGTCCACTTTAAGCAAAATGCTCTCATATCAAATGTCTTAAATATTGTTTCTTAATAAAATAAAATACCATAAACTTCAGTACACCTTTAAATTGGAGATGCTTGAATATCACACTTCATTCACTCGTCACACACTTATCTGTATGTAAACACTTATATATATATATATATATATATTTTGCAACAGATAAACACCACACTGTATTGTAGAAAGCTTGACATTTAAACTCTTTGTTTGATTAGACCAGCAAATCAAAGAAGCCGAGGATACAATCTCGGTGCAAGAACGAGTTGAAATATAAACTATTTTTTTTACTTTCAACAAACATGTTTGTAGCATCTGGATGAGGTTTCCCGTACAGCTTTTTTATACAAACACATTGATGAAAAGGCTATCACATATTATTAGCCTGTTATTTTTGTTTTTGGCTCTGTGTATGTGTCAGATGCGCGTGGTCAGAGCAAAAAGTTTTTGGTTAGAATGAAGTCACATGGTATGTAGATTAATAGCAGATAAAAGCAAACCTTATCACAGTGCAAGTCAAAATACTTTCTTAAATTTATTCTTAAATCTAAATCAAGCCTAACTCCTTAAATTTAGACTTGTGTAATTAGTGAATTTGTTTATACTCGTTTCACTTCGGCTGTGTTTGTATTATATTGCTCTTATTTGTCTCACATTTAAGGTGAGGATTTTGATATTGTCTGCACTTATACACAATGTTCTCTTCCACTGAAGTGTTTTTGAAGATACACAGGAGGTAAAATGAGTTTCACTCGTATAAAATGGTTTCTGTGCACAAGACCAAACAAAGTCTTATTGTTAGGCTCCAATAATAATTGACAAGCTTGTAAATCCAACCCAAACACAGGTCTGGAAATAATTAAGGTTGTCTGGCTTCAAAGTAAACGCTGGATGTCACAGATTCATCAGACCATAATCTAGTAATGCAGGAGCAATGTTGAAAAAATGTTTGTACTTTTACTCATCATTTTAGATGAATTCCACTGCAGGTTCTTTATTAACTAATACCCAATCAATAGAAAGAAAACGGTAGTGTCAGCCTTATCAGAGCATCAAAGTTCAACAGATTTAATAGCAGAAGAAGCTGGAATGCAACAAGATTCGTGTAACAACAAGACCCAGTGCGTCAGATTAAGCTCTTAGCTTGAGCTAATGAGCACTCGTGATCCGAGAACCCAGATCCACTCTGGAATGCATCTCATCAATCCGTACTGCAAAGACAAAAAGAGAAGAGAACAGGATATGGAAAAAGTATTTAATGTTTTCAATTCTGGTTTCACAAAAGCTTTAACAGTATCAGAGATCATCTCACTCAGAGTAATATACTTCACATTTTTTACATTTTCTGTGATGCTGTCAAAATAAAAACTGATGACATGACTTCATTTCAACTGACCTGCAGGGTATGAGGCCAATATCCTGTGGTCCTGTTTGAGACTCCCAGAGTGGAGATGGCATGGCGAGCATAAACTTCTGGCTTTGGTACAAACCAGCCTTCTCTTCGTGATGGTGATGAAGATGATGATGATGGCTGCTGCTCACTTGAGGCTATCTAAATGGACATGGACAAAGATGAAGTTAAGCAGCTTGATTTCATCGATCTCCCTAGTTTGATAGCCAATTTCATACATGATGTGCAAACACGACAAGCCACAAATTAGCATCTATCAGAGTAATAGCAGTGGGGATCGTGGATCCAGCCAGACTTTTGCTGCCAGATTTCAGGTCTTACAGAACAGCTACTGTTAAGATATTTACCTGGAAGGGGAGCAGACTCTGAATGAATATGCCTTTGCTGCTGTACTCAAGGTGAAGAGCTCTTGACAAATGATCCAGGTATCCCTGAAATGTCAGAGGAAAGGTTGCTGTTGTCAGGAAAAAATAATGTTGTTGTGACTGGGACTATAGCCAGCACACAGAAGAAATGGAGATGACAGTTCAAAAACCTACATAATTTACTTTAAAGAGCGGCTTACTCTGCTGATTCTCAAACCTTTTTCTGGCTGACACTACTTTACATACTAAAAAAAAGTTACATTTTTAATCAATCATTAACAAACAATCATGGTTCAAAACTGAAAACAGAAGACTAAAACTTATTTTGCATAAATCCTGTTTGTTCAGCTTAGTTTTACAACATATTTTCCACCAGCAGTGGATCTACTTGCCACAAATCAAGAGCTAATACTTTAAGGGGATAGTAGTAACAACAGATCTTCAAATTGATCAGAGACATCAATGTGCTCTTCATCATATTACAAAGGATCTATACAGGCTATAGATATGTTTTACTGGCACGTCTCCATGCCTGCAGACTGTAACAGTGATTTGTCTCACAGTGGAGGCGGTGAGCGTCACTCTTCCAAGAAGAGGTCTGCAGCAGGCACCCGATGATATATTGACCACGGCACCTCTGCTGCGATCCACCATCCCCGGCAGAACCAATCGGGTCATCAGAGTAGTGACTGCAATGTTCCTGTTCACCAAATCCAAGAGGTGCTGTTCGGGCACTTCAATCAGGCTCTGGGGTGAAGCCAAAGATTCATCGACACAGTTTACCAGGAAGCCAATATCTTTACCCCTCAATGCTTCTTTGATGGGCTTGCAGGCCACTTGGTCCAGGGAGAAGTCAGCTGAGACCACAACAGTTTCCACTCCATAATTCTGGGAGAGGTATGCACTCATGTCTCTAACAGAGGAGGGGTCCCGAGTGACAAAGATGATGCTGATGGCATGCCTGGCCAGCTCCTCTGCGTATGCTTTGGCTACAGGCTCCGATGCACCTGACAAGAGAGATGACAAAGTCATGCCAGAGAGAACAAAAAAGTTTGCAGCAACATTATAGACATTGAACCAGTTACAGTGCTGTGAAAAAGGATTTGTCCCCTTCCTGATTACTAAGCTTTTTGCATATGTTGTCACATTTAAATGTTTCATCATCATACAAATTTTAATATTAGAGAAAGATAACCAAAGTAAATTTAAAATGCAGCCTTTAAAAGATGATTTAGGACATTCTGCTTACTCTATTATGTTCTCTACCAGAAAATCTTGATGTAAAATATCTGGTCATCAGTTCGTACCCTGAAGCTCAAGCACACTTGGGTTATACAGCAGAACAATGATCCAAAACACCAGCAAGTCCACCCCATAAAGGTTTTGAAAGGGCCTAGTCAAAGTCCGGATTTAAATGCTTTGGCGTGACCTTAAACAGGCCGCTCATGCTGGAAAACTCTCCACTGTGGCTGAATTCATACAATTCTGCAACGAAGAGTGACCCAAAATTCCTCCAAAGTGATGTGAAAGACTCATTGCCAGTTATCACTGGTAGATGGTACTTCTTGCTGTTAAGGGGGGCACAACCAGTTATTGGGTTTAAGGGCCAATTTTCTTTTTCACAAAACGCAAGGTAGGTTTGGATAGCTTGTCTCCCATTCATACATGCAACCATGATTTAAAAACTGCATTCTGTATATACTCCCGTTGACTTTGGCTATTGTTAATGAAATAGATTCATGAAATATGAATTTAATGAAATAGAGTTTACTTCAATTATGATATAACAGAAATTAACTCTGCTGCGGCCCATCCTTACCATAAACGACAGCCCAGTCACCATATCTATGGGTCAGCTTCTTACTTGGGATCAATCTGGGCAGAAAATGCACCCTAACCAACGTGCAGCAGTCGCTCAGCAGGATCACTGCCCTGCTGGCCGTGTACAGAGCACCGACCAGCGCCAGGGTTTCAAAGTAAGAGTTGCACGTACGAGAAATTTCTCTGTACAAAAACTGAAAGCTGTCAACCGCCGCCATATCCCACGCTGGAGTTGATGATATAATTTGCTAACTAAAGCTTATTCGGTGATGTAACGCTGGGACCTGTACGTGAATAGGTTAACGAATACTTCAGACGTGTAAATGGAAGCTACAACTAACCCCACATAGTAAAATTACTAATAAAAGCTGTAAGAATTCTCGTTTAAGAAGCAGGTATGTCTCCTCTGCTACACCCGGTGAAAACAGCAAAACATTGGGTCACGTGACAGTGTAGAACAGCAGTGCTGCATTCAAAACCGTAACAAAAAATCCGTCTAAATACTTTTACCTCATGTTGAATGATTTTTAAATATATTCAATAAGGTTGAAATATTCTTTAATTATCCCATGACAAACAATAAAAGCAAGTATAAACTCTAAAATTAATCCAAAGACATCCTAAATATCCAGATTTTTATTAGGAAAGCCAAATTCCGATTATCGTGGAGATACCATATGGGGGTCTCCCACAATGCACCACAGTTAACACTGGACGTTTCCATAGAGATACAGTTGTGGATAGCAAAGCGCTAGCTCGATGAAGCTCTTTTATATGCACAAAGACAAGGTGACTGATTTAAAAAGCTCTGTGCGTGATGGTTTCCGTTTGCCTTCGTTGCTTTTTAGTCCAGCTTCCGTTTTAGTTTAATTTTGGCACTTTTGTTTTTCAGCTAGCAGTGTTTCAATAATGGCAGCGTCAAGCTAACAAGAGAAGGGACACATTCATTGTTGTTAGCAGCAGAATTAAGCCTTTAGATTGCAGGACAAGATCAAACTGATTGTACCGTTATTTTACATTTAATCACACATTTACGTGGTGTACACTGTCATCATTGCTGTGATCGCCTGTTTTTCCAGATAGGTAGCCAATTTTCAAACCTGTTGGTGATGAAATTTTTTCCTCCTCACTAAATGAAACCGAGAAGGGGATAATGATAAAGGACGTACGTTTTAGTAACATGCTGGAGGTAGAAATATACACATGAGCACGTTTTGGTTCGTCTGTTGTTAAGTAACTTAATCTGTTATCTTACAGAGTATTAGTTTAGATAGTTTCCTGTTATTTTTCGCCATTGGATGAGCAAATGTGTATTTTATGCTTTAGTGAATGGAAAGAAAAATGCCTCCTTTAGTCTCTTAGAAATCCCTCTGAATTAAAACCTTTTGTTTTTGACACAGCAGTAGCAGAGATGTCTGAGTTTGCTGAGGATGAGGTGGAGTTGCAGTCCTTGGTTAAGCAGTTTCTGAGAAGCATCAGTGACAAGATCTCTAGTGCTCCTTCACCTGAATGTGCTGAAGAGATCCTTCTTCACCTAGAGGAGACTGACAAGAACTTCCACAAGTGAGTCCATCATCAAACACCATAGCATTAAATGTAATGACTGGATCTAATAAAATAGGCTTTGTTATGTTTCTATGGGTATGTGTTCTTTGTGTTGTTTTTAGTATATATTTACAGTATAGGTGTGACTTGGTTACTTCTCTTCTTACAGTTATGAGTTTGTGAAGTACCTCCGTCAATATGTGGAGAACGCTTTAGGATCTGTGGTTGAAGAGGAAACAAACAACTTGACCAGAGAAGATGGACAACATGCAATTGGCTCGGGACACGACACTCTGATTCACGCAGTGACACAAAGGACTAGATACTCAGCTGAGTGAGTGTCTCTGAATATCTTTAGCATCTTTTTCTATTGGCCCATATTCATCATGTTTATTGTGTTTCAAACCTACTTCATTGACCCTCCATACTTTCGGATATACTGGAAAACTCCAGAACTCAACATTCTTACTAAAAAGAATTTCAAATGCAAAACTTTGTTTTTTCTTTTGGCTGCACCTTTTAGGGTCGCCACAGAAAATCTGCCTCCATCTCACCGTATCACTTCCCTGATACCAGCTATCTACAGGGAGTGCAGAATTATTAGGCAAATGAGTATTTTGTCCACATCATCCTCTTCATGCATGTTGTCTTACTCCAAGCTGTATAGGCTCGAAAGCCTACTACCAATTAAGCATATTAGGTGATGTGCATCTCTGTAATGAGAAGGGGTGTGGTCTAATGACATCAACACCCTATATCAGGGGTGCATAATTATTAGGCAACGTCCTTTCCTTTGGCAAAATGGGTCAAAAGAAGGACTTGACAGGCTCAGAAAAGTCAAAAATAGTGAGATATCTTGCAGAGGGATGCAGCAGTCTCAAAATTGCAAAGCTTCTGAAGCGTGATCATCGAACAATCAAGCGTTTCATTCAAAATAGTCAACAGGGTCGCAAGAAGCGTGTGGAAAAACCAAGGCGCAAAATAACTGCCCATGAACTGAGAAAAGTCAAGCGTGCAGCTGCCAAGATGCCACTTGCCACCAGTTTGGCCATATTTCAGAGCTGCAACATCACTGGAGTGCCCAAAAGCACAAGGTGTGCAATACTCAGAGACATGGCCAAGGTAAGAAAGGCTGAAAGACGACCACCACTGAACAAGACACACAAGCTGAAACATCAAGACTGGGCCAAGAAATATCTCAAGACTGGTTTTTCTAAGGTTTTATGGACTGATGAAATGAGAGTGAGTCTTGATGGGCCAGATGGATGGGCCCGTGGCTGGATTGGTAAAGGGCAGAGAGCTCCAGTCCGACTCAGACGCCAGCAAGGTGGAGGTGGAGTACTGGTTTGGGCTGGTATCATCAAAGATGAGCTTGTGAGGCCTTTTCGGGTTGAGGATGGAGTCAAGCTCAACTCCCAGTCCTACAGCCAGTTTCTGGAAGACACCTTCTTCAAGCAGTGGTACAGGAAGAAGTCTGCATCCTTCAAGAAAAACATGATCTTCATGCAGGACAATGCTCCATCACACGCGTCCAAGTACTCCACAGCGTGGCTGGCAAGAAAGGGTATAAAAGAAGAAAAACTAATGACATGGCCACCTTGTTCACCTGATCTGAACCCCATTGAGAACCTGTGGTCCATCATCAAATGTGAGATTTACAAGGAGGGAAAACAGTACACCTCTCTGAACAGTGTCTGGGAGGCTGTGGTTGCTGCTGCACGCAATGTTGATGGTGAACAGATCAAAACACTGACAGAATCCATGGATGGCAGGCTTTTGAGTGTCCTTGCAAAGAAAGGTGGCTATATTGGTCGCTGATTTGTTTTTGTTTTGTTTTTGAATGTCAGAAATGTATATTTGTGAATGTGGAGATGTTATATTGGTTTCACTGGTAAAAATAAATAATTGAAATGGGTATATATTTGTTTTTTGTTAAGTTGCCTAATAATTATGCACAGTAATTGTCACCTGCACACACAGATATCCCCCTAAAATAGCTAAAACTGAAAACAAACTAAAAACTACTTCCAAAAACATTCAGCTTTGATATTAATGAGTTTTTTGGGTTCATTGAGAACATGGTTGTTGTTCAATAATAAAATTATTCCTCAAAAATACAACTTGCCTAATAATTCTGCACTCCCTGTATATATCCTCCCTTACTGCCATGAAATTCCTCTTAAAATAGAATTGCATTGACTGTCTTCTCCATCTTCAACATCATTTTCCCAATAAATTCACTATCCCACTGGGTAAATGGTCTGGTACTTCTATACTGCTTTTCTGCTTTGTATTTATTTTTTAAATTCATTTTTGCCCCTGCATCCTGTCCAGCAGTGAGGCAATCAGAATTGTTGTCTGAAGGTCAAGAATATTAGAATATTTTATTTTGATTTATTACAATCATAACGAAGAAGACCGGTGGACGGAAAAGGCGAAAGAAGTTGAGGAGAACGTTATGGAGAAGGATAGGGAGAGAAAAAATGAGGAGAGAGAGAAAAAACACTGAGAATCTGCTTCAAGACCTGGTGAGGGAAAAAAGTAACACAGCAGAGAAACCACAGCAACAGCTAACATATGCATAAATAACAGTAAATAATGAATAATACATTTTACTGAACAGCACACAGTACTAATAATACAAGATATTTTTAGAGGCAGCAGCCAACTACAATAGTGTGTCTGTGAGTATCTGTTTGTACACCTCTGTGCGTGAGCACGCTTGTGTTCAAAAGGTATCTTCATGGAAATGTCTAGTGTTTGTGTGGGACACCACAGCCCTGCCCCCCAAGGATCACCAATGCATTAGTGGGTGGGGGCACCAGCCACTGGCAGGGCATGTGGCAGGGCCATATAGGCCCCCACACCTGACCTGATACACAAACAAACAGGCATACACAGACACAAGCATGAATTCACTACCATGGAGACACGCTGAAAAAATGAATGCAGTACACACACTCCCCATACACACTTTATACTCTCAGGTCCAGGCACCAATGCCTAAAGAGGGGCAATCAGCCCCTAAACACAGGAGATGGTCCCTTTCGCTCTTTTCTGCTTTAACTGAGCACTTTTTAAGCGTTATCACACACACGCAGAAATCTTTCTAACATTTGCACACACACTCTGATGGAAGCGTATAGGCAGGCGATCAAGCTAGCAGCCTCCAGATTTGCATGTGACTCACTTTACCTCCTGAGCCACAACTACCACACACACATGCGCTCAGCTCCATCTCAGCTGTCCAGCCTCAGCTGTCCTGTCGATGACCTTCACTCTGTCACCTCTAGCTCCACCTCCTGACTTTTCTCTTAGCTACCCTTTCTAATCTGAGCAACATAAGTGGTCTTACTGCCATCTCATACTCTAAACCTACCTTTTTATTAAGGCTGCTACCTTAATTCTCTTCTCCACCTACTCCACCTTACCTGCACACTCTCTCCTTACCTTTTTTTGTGCACTCCCCATTGATTTGGATCATAACCCCACCTCTAGTACCTCTATTCCTTGCATCACCATTCACCTTTCCATTTGCCTCACTCGCTCACACATTTTTTTCTGTCTTGATACCGCTGACTTTCATTCCTCTTCTTTCTACTGCACATCTCCGTGTCTGTAGGCTCTCCTCTACCTGCTCCCCACTCTCAATACAGATCACAATGTTGTCTGCGAGCAACACAGTCCACAGAGACTCCTGCCCAACCTCATCTGTAAACCTGTCCATCACCACAAACAAGAAGAGGCTCTAGTACAAATCTGTGTCCTACATTTTCATATAAAGCTGCCACCGGTGTTTTTGTACACAGGGGACATTTTGGCACTTCAAAAGAGGTTTTAGTGAGATTCAAAAGATAAATGTTAAGAACTGAAAGTGGAAAATGGGACTTAAGAACCTCTGCACATGTCCTTAATAGTAATTTGTCAAATTTGTACAAGCAAATACTTGACTTTCTGCTCTTAGCTCATTTCTCATCCACAGTCTCTATATTTTACACTGAATAAGCCAACTAAACTCCACTGTTTTGAACCTGTCAGTGACATCTTGGGTTTACTGTTTAGAGCCTGGGTGTACCGAACTCTCATGGTGACTTTAAGTAGCAGTTGGATTTAGTTAGTTGTATTTAATTTCAGTTTTAAGAGAACTTACTGTCATGTGTAGCCATCTCCCATAATCCCATTCTTAGCCAAAACCCTGGATTAATGTTCTTTAATAAGAAGCTATCCAAGGCCATCAAATGTATTTGTGGTATTAAAGTTAAGTTGTCAGTTGGCGGTTATTTTAAAAAGTGGATAAATCTCATTTGTATTTACAGTATATTTCTTTCTTTTTTTCCATATTGGATAACTGCACCATCCAATCTCAGCGCTGAATTTCCCTGCTTTCAGCTATAAATTGATGCAGTAATTACCTTTCACTTGAGTTTCATATGAAGCAATGTTTAGGCTTGCTGTGACTCATGCAATCATATTGGTTGACCTAGTTTAGCTCATTCACTTTCTCTCTTTATGACAGGTACCAGCAGATGATACACACCTTAAAAAACACCATGATAACAGTTGTGGAGTCTTTAAAAAACAAGTCTGAGGAGGACCAGCTGAGAAAGGAGGAGACGCACCAAGAGAAGCAGCATAGGCAGTCCAACATCCAGTTCACTGACAACTGCTCTGACAGTGGCTCGTCCTTCAGTCGGGTTAGAGAAAACTGCTTACAAATGATGCCAATAAACGCTTGTTTTATTAATTTTTTGCCTTTATGTTGTATTCTGGCCCCAATTTCTGGGTGACATTAATTTCACAAGTTTCTTTCTTTCCATGATACATGGAACGGGGGTGAAAATCAATCTTTAGACATAGAGTGAAGCTGTTTTGAGAGATATTTTCTTTTTGCTTTTTGGTGAGTAATGACGCTTTCCCCCCCATTTCCTGTCTTTTTTTCATTCCCAGAGTTATGGATTCTTTAGACAAGAGCAGCTGCAAATTTTGGCTGAAAAGCTTGACTCCAGCAAGCCCAAAGAGGTAAACAACTTAGACATATCTTTTGGTTTTTCTTTAGGTCACTGGAGGATTCTGTAGCACAAATCCATCTTTCCCAGTTAGATGATCAGGTCTCTTCAAAGAGTTGCAGGCAAGAGCGAGAAAAATGTCCCTTTAATCTTTCCGTAGATTTCTAATCAGGGTTTTTTTTCTTTGTCTTAATCTTTTAACTTGACATTATCTTCACATTTATCCATGTTGGAAAAACTGGAGATGGTCTTGTTTAATTTTGCACTTAAACTGATTTTGAATCAGTTTGAGTGAAACGGTCGCTGTTTGTTGGCACAGTTAGCACTTGCAAGTAGGGTTGCAAGTAGACATTGGTTTGTGTAAAGGGTTAACCAGCTAAAAGGTTACGAACCACTCCTCAGCATAATTGGCAGTGTAGTCCAGGTGCTTGATGTGAGTCTGTGTGTAGGTGCGTTGGGAGGCTCTGAAGGTCCTCTGCCGTGCTCCTACATCTGATGTGCTTAGCTGTGAGAGCTGGAGCAGCCTGCGTCTGAACCTCTGCGTAGCTCTGAGCGAGCCGGATCCCGACCTCAGTGTGAGTCCTGAGCAGCCTCATCTGCACACTGCAGTAAAATAAGTAGCATTAATCATTTATTCATTAATAAATAAATCAATAATAACCATGTTGTTGTTATTAACGATTTTATGCTTTATAATTGAACATTGAAAAACCTGTTCCTCATTCCACGGATCCTTAATCTTCTTTCTGTTCTTCTCACTGAATTTTCTTATCATTTAGAACGTAGGTATCATTGATTGGTTATATAAATGGCTGTGAATGTATGTTCACGCGTGTCATCTCACCTCTGTCAGGATAATGCGCTGCGATTCTTTGCTAAAAGCCTCTCATCCTCTCCTCTGAATGTGACACGAGAAATTTACACAAGCCTGGGTAGGTAACTCTCAATGGACCCTTCTGGGTTTTAATGTAGTGTGCTGGACTGTTGTGTTTGAATTAAACAAAGATGTTTTTTAAAAAGTAAAATAAAAAAAAAAGTATATCTTAAAGGGTCACTTGTTTATTTACAGAGCAAATGAAAAGCAGCTTGTTATTCAGTGACACATGGGAAGTAGTTTTGGTTTTATGTTTAGATGGAAGGAGATGTTTGGTTTGTGGATTTTATGGGACAAGGTTACTTTCAGGAAATTTCCAAGCAGAAAATGCAACTGTACTAATGTGATCCATGTTACTTACTGTATCTTTGAGTGGTTGTAGCTCACTGCTATACATCCAAAATCCATATTATCTTGTGTGGCTTGTAATAAGAATTTGCCTTTGAATGTGCAGCTAAATCTGTGGAGTCAAGTTTTCTGTCCCATAAGCTGAGCTTTCCAAGTGGCTCAGCTACCATTGACGTTAACAGGCCTGAGATCAGTCGTCTCCTCAAGCAGGTACAGCAACTTTTCTACAAGAACTTCTTAACTATATCATGTCAAAAATAAAGTGCACACACTGTTTTTCTCTCTGTGTGTCTTGTTTCAGATTCGACTGATGAATGATTTTCAAAAGGAGGTGACTAACTTCTGGATACGTCATCCAGAGAAGTAAGTTGTCTTTATCTTGTTTCTTGATTGTGTGCCCAACCATCACGGACTATCCAGATGCTACTTTTCAAATCTGATGTATAAAAAAAAGAACACTTAGTACGTTTTTAAATGATTCATTTTAAGAGGGTGTGAAATTTGACCCACAAATACATATCACTTAATATACGTAATTATTTATAGAATGATGGAACGGACTGTGAACTTATTTTGTGTTTTTGTTTCTCGACCTTGCTTATAGATACATGGAAGAAGTTATAGAAAACACCTTTTCCCTGCTGTCCTTCCATCACGAACATGGCTCACCAGGAACTGAGAGAGTCCTGGAACCAGTTCACTTACTGGCTTTACTGGATGTAAAAGCCACTTGGTTTAAAAAGTGGATGGTGTGTATGCCCACAGTTTCAGATTTACACAGACTGAATTTTTGTATGAACCGCTGTGTTTGTGTATTGCATTTTAATGTTTTGATCTCCATCCTCTCTTGTTTATATTGCACTCTGTAACGTATATTTTTTCTGGTTTTCTCCTGGCCTCTGCCTCCCTCTCAGCATGGCTACTACAGCAGGGCTGTGATTCTCAGACTCCTGGAGAGAAAATACAAGTCTGTGGTGAGTGGTTTACTCAATAATAAGGATCTTTCACTGCTTTGTACTTCTGAAAGGTCTGAGACAAGAGGGGAGCAAATGAACATCAAAAGGATTAACCCGAGTCAATACTGGATATTTGAGGACAGTACAGATAGATATTATTAGGGATTTTTTTTTTTAAAGTCAATATCAAGATATTCTCTCTCACATGCTTTCTGTCCATATATATGCATATAGTTGGAGCTAAATTAAAAGGGAATATATTACCATCTGCTAAGCTGTGATACTACTCTCTGTGCTTCAAATGATACTGAGTGCTCTGTAAACACTGCTGGACAAAATATGTCTTTACAACATTTCTAACTGACCCTCACACATTTCTTTGCTTTGTGGTTGAATAAAAGACATTTTTTTTCTGTTGGTGCATATTTGACAACAAAAATCCTGAAATTATTATATCTGTGAGATAGTGGCTGATAGTATCAGGCAAACATTATATTGGCCTGGTTCTTGGGTCATCCAAAAGGCATCAAAACTTGCATCTAAAACAGACATTGTGCTCATGAGAAAGCAAAGCTGTGATTGGACCAGAGGAAACTGGTGAACTGATGAAAATCTTGATTTTTCCCAAACAAATCCATTTACCTGCAGAGCCCAAGGGTGACCTGTTTCCATATTGAAATGCTGTAGTCAGCCTCCAAAAGTTGATTCTGTTCATCTGGACGTAGCGTTTTCAGTGGGAGAAACGTTTCGCCACTCATCCAAGTGACTTGCTCATTCTCAGCTGACTGCAGGTTTTCCCAATCTTATAAACAGCACATTTGCATAATGACAGAAAATGCTACAGTCAGCATTTTCTGGTTTGGTTTTTGGGCCTTATTGAGAACCTTCTCCTAAATTCTACCTTTACTAAGATGTAAACTTGTTGAAAAGCTAAAGAGATTTTCCAAAAGACTGGCTGTATCTAACTGCTTCTGACACCTCCTATGAAAATGGTCCTGTTTGTGTCATTTTGTGGGGTGCAGGTGTAAATCACAGCCAAACAGTTCAGTGTACTGGTCTTTTAGACAAAAGGGCACAGAACAGGAGTGGCACTTTGACATTCAAGAATTGGTCTTTTTTTTTTAGCTCAAACCTCCCTTTTAACTGTGACTTTAGAAGAGTTACTGTGGAATCGCCGCTGAAACTTTCTCTAAAGAAACTGCCAATATCTTTCTGAAACACTGTAAGCCTAAATTGCTCTTGCATCGCAGGGCATTAAAATTCCCCACAGTGCTTGGATTTAGATTAAAAGCATGGCTTCTAGTCTTAAATCTCTTGATTGGATAAGAGGAGGTTGCACTGAGATTCTGACTGAATTTTTAAGTAATTGTTCAGTTTTTGGCCTGTTTATGACAGTAGTCTACAAATTTGGCAATGCACATTAGCCGTCGTCATTTTATTCAGCTAATTTAACATGCTTAGCATCCGAAGCAACATGCATTATATCTTTTCTTTCACAGGCTGTAGCAGCTCTTCAGCAGTGCATCAAGTACAATGAGTCCTGTGAACGTTTCACAAATGAGACAACTGAGTCAGGGGAGCAGCGGAGCATTGGCAAGTTAAAAAAAAACAACCACTCCCTAATCTCATTATTTCTTCATCAGGTTTGTGTACTCTCTCAGGCATATTCAAATACCAAACTTCACTCTGGGCCTCTCCCTGTGTGCTAAGCATCAGCACATTTGCAGTAATGCTGATTTAATGTGTCTTGTGAAACAAACCAAAAAATAAAACTCTCAGAGTGAACTACTGTGAAAGTCTAATGAGAAAGTAATGCTTCATTTGAAGCCTTTGAGTGTTCGTACCTAGACTTTGCCATCATTTATTCAGCTTCTTTTATGCACAGACATTAAAACATAGGTGGACAGAGGAAAAATGGTGGAAAGGACAAGTTATAACACTGACAAATTGGCATAGCAACACTTCAGGAATACATTACATATTACATGACGCAGTCCAGTTTTGAATGACGTTCTCAACAATGTGTACAAACAAGAGGCAATACTGGAGATTATCGACAGCCCTTTGCATCACCATTAAGTGTTTTTTTTTTCTCAAATTTTAGGAAACATTTTTTAATGAATTCCTTCTAACTTTTTTACGAAATTATCTGTTTGTGTCAAGTATTTGATAAATTAAAAATAACATGATAATTATAGAGTAACATGGACATGGTGCATATCCATTTGCAAAGCTACGTGCTAAAATGGAATAAACCAGAATGAATACAGGTGCAGATGGGGCATAAGGGAATGCAAGTGGAGCCTGTTATCTCCTGTAAGCCAGCTGGCTCCTTGAGACTGAACATTGTGACCTTGTCTTGGATAAGTTGCGATATGCCAGTTCCCTCGCCACTGATATAGTCCTCATAAAAGACATAGTTTTTTTCCGAGCTGTGCCTCTTTTGGCTTTCTGCTCTCTAGAGACACTGCAAGCCTGACACATTTTTTCACCTGTCAGTCTCATTGTAATTCTGAGGCCTTTGATATGAACAGTGTGAAAACTGTGTCCATCTCAGTGCTGCCACATTTTTTTTCCACATTGTTTTCTTCTCTTTTTCTCATTTTAGTTCCTTAAATCATCTGTTACAATATCAGTAATATATTGTAACAATGTATCACTTTGATTTTTCTCTTAATGTTTCAGGTTTGGTACAGAGGAGTGTTTATTCTGGAAAAGAGCTCGAGTATTGCTGCTTTGTTTACTCTCTGTGTGTCCTAGGGAAGCTCATCATCTACACCAATGGAAAAAAGCTCTTTCCCATCAAAATAAGGAAATACAAAGGTTTGATGGTGCAGGATTATGTTACATAACTCAACATGTCGTCTGTTGTATCATCTTGACACTGATCTTGAGAGTTTATTGCCATGTACAGATCGTCATATCTCCTTTAGTAGATGTAATCTTTATAGTGCAGAGATTTTAGCCCTCCACCCCACTGTAATTACTAATAAAGTTACATAATAGTTACATTTCACTTAGTCAGTTGATTAAAGCAGACTCATCATCTGACTTTCCTGAACTGTAATTGATTTACTAATTAATAACTCCTCTCAGGACATTCGTGTACAGTCAAATCACCCCTGTTTTGTAATTTTATCCAACATAGGTTACACAACTAGGGTGTTGACCAGCAACTCATGGATAATGACCACATCTTCAAGTGTTGACCTGGATACCCTATCTGTGTGTTATAGTTTATCACCTCCTAAAGCTTTCACTGCAGTTTTTTTAAAAACATGTACTATGACATTTTAAAATCTAAGTGCGGTATTCTACCAGGATTTTTTATTTTTGTATTTTTGTGAGAGCACCACTGACGCCAGGTGTTCACATATGTAGCTGTCTGGAGTCTGGAGTTCAGTATAACTTCAATTCACTGTCCTGCCACACAGTCGCAGTCTGTTCTGCCTTCAGATTTTTAGCAGTATATTCAGTGTTTAGTGTTTTCAGTTTAACATTTTCTTGTTATAGTTATAGTTTTATTTAATATAATGTATATATAGTTATACCATGGCGCTTTATGTACTCATGCTACGACTATACAACACTATAATAATAATGAGAAACCAAGCAATAAATTGATTCCTTATGAGGAAGAATTCGGTGAATGTGGGGAAACAAGAGAATCTCTTTTTTAAGAGTTCTTCAGGTTGTCTCACAGGTTACAGGGGGAGACAAAGATGTAGAGAGAAGAGATGAACATAGAAAGAAAGGACACAGTGTTTGAACTGTAGACCATCTGCACCTATAGGATGGTACTGGGAGATGAATCATTCAAGGTTAATGGCATGAAACAGATGCACAGTGAGAAAAGGAGAGATCTGAATATCTTTTTCTTAGTTTTCTTAAATGTTTTTAATTTTCTTTTTTTTTTCAGAACAAAGTCCTACTCCCAAATATTTTCTTTTATTTAAAGTTTTAGAAAAGCAGAAGCTCTCTTTATTGTAGTACGTGCAACCAGGAACTGTTGGTGATATTTAGGCTTGTAATGAAATGTCATATTAAGACACTTTTAAAAGTCTGTGGATACTAAAACCCACTGTGCACATAATATGTTAAGTGAACTACACACAAGGGGCTGATCCTTGTCTCTAAGGTTACCTTAACTTTTGATATGGACTATTTCCTTACCCACCTAATATTTTTAGTCGCTGTCTAGACACGGTGACTATCAACTGATTGATTGATTTATTATGTCTATTTCAGATCCTGTTACCCTGACAGACCTCGTTGTCATCCTGCTTAACATAATGTATAAACACCCTAGACCTCTGGACAGGGATTCCTCACACACAGGTAGGGCATGCATACGCACACGCGGGTATATAGTAGAATTTCAGCTTCCTTATTGGTCTCTGTTCAGATAGGAGAATTTCAAATCAACTGCTGAGGTAGGTTAGTGACCCAACGTATGAGATGGAAAAAGAACTCCTCGGGCCATATCTTTTATCTCTTAACCTTGTACTGAGTCGTGTAGTACTTAATTTGTCTCCTTGAAGACTTTATTGCCCCATTCATTCTCATGAATTACGTTAGAGAAATGTTGGTCCAGTGATCAATGTTGTTCCCCACCTTGACTTTGTCAGAGGGTAATCTCCTTTGGCTGAGACAGAGAGTCATGCTGACTAAGACAGATATTTATATTAATATTTTACCTGCTGTCTGATGCAGATCACATGAAGCATTCTTGAGATTGTATTTTGAGCAGCAATATGATACAGCACAGTGCACTCTGCGACAGATTTAGTCTCGAATGGAGGGTAAGATGTTTGAATTTAAAGCCCCATTAGGCTAAGTTTCCAGCTATAACACAAACATGACTTGTAAATCTTCACTTTTGTAATTTTCTCTTGTTACACAACATTGAACTCTAGTTATACGTGGCTTTTAATAGTCTTAGAGTTATGTGCATGTAGTATTAAAAGCAACAACATTCTTATAAAGATTGGTCCCAGATATTCATTTATGATCCTCACAGACATCATCTGTGTTCTCTGTATCTTTGGGCATGTATTGGCATATATCAGAAATAAAGTGCTTCTCAAAAGCGCTTTACTTGTTCCACAGTTTGTCATGTTAGAGCCTTAGTCCAAAATGGATTCAATTAATTTTTCACCTCAAAATCCTACACATAGTACTCCTTAATGACAAAGTGAAAAAGTTTGCTTAGAGTTCTTTTGTTTATTAAAAATATAATAACAAGAATATACCACGTATTTAAGTATCCACAGTCTTTGCTCGTCACTTTGTTAAAGCGCCTATGGCAGCAGTTACAGCCTGAAGTCTCTTTGGGTATGATGCTACAAGCTTGGCACATCTATTTTTTTTGCAGTTGCTCCCATTCTTCTTACCACAACCTCTCAAGCTCCATCTGGCTGGTTGCATTAGTACACAGCCATTTCACAATAGTTCGCTCAAGGACATTCACACAGTGGTCCAGAAACCACTCCTTTGTTATCTTGTCGTCCTGCTGGAAAATGAACCTTAGACCCAGTCTGTGTTCAGAGCCTTTTGGAGTACGTTATCATTAACTACGTCTGAACTTTTCTTCGTTCATCTTTCCCAGTTCCTGCTAACAAAAAACATCCACACCACCATGCTTCAGTGTAGGGATGTTATTGGCCAGGTGATGAGTGACACCTGGTTTCCTCTAGACATGGCGCTTAGCATTCAGGCCAAAAACTTTTGTTTCATCAGACCAGATAATTTAGTTTCTCCGGGTCTGAGAGTCCTCCAGGTGCATTTTGGGAAAAAACTCCAGGTTGGGTGTCACGTGTCTTTTACTGACTGGCTACTGTCTGGCTACTATATAGGCCTGGTGGACTGCTGTAGAAATAGTTGTTCTCTTGTAAGGTTCTTCTCTCTCCATAGAGGAATGCTGAAACTGTGTCTGTTTGAGGTGAAACATGAATTTAAGCCATTGTGGAATAAGGCTGTGATATGAGAAAAAGTCGGTGGATATATGCATATCTCAAAATAGTGGAAATACAAGTTCATTGGCCACTTTGTTAGGTACAACTTGCTAGTATTGGCTTGAATCATCTTACTGACATGAAAGCAGCACAAAATGGTCATTGATTGCATATTTAGGTGATCTAAAAGTGTAAACCTAGTGGGCAGATATAATCCTAGTGGGTATTAATGTAATTAGATGATTTCATATGCATTTAATTCAGCTAATTAATGTCGTTAAATGCATATTAATTCATTTACTTTCGGTAGGTTCAGACGTCCTGTCGCCCAGCACCCTTGTGATGGAGGTGCTTTGGATGCTATGTGAACAGACAGAATGCGCTACAGAGTGTCTCTATCAGACTCCAGTTATAGAGAAGCTACTAACTCCTGTTATAGCGCTGCTCAATGGACAGAAGGTCACAAGCATACCTACACGCACACACACACACACACACACACACACACACACACACACACACACACACACACACACACACACACACACCATTTGCAGATTACAAAAAAGGTTTTTGATTCATACAGTTTCAAGTGTAAAGTGTCCAACCATGACTTTCTACTCATAGTAAATAAGCATGTAAACTACTTTCCTTTTACATTTTTAGTGCAATAATTTTCAAATGGAGACTCCTCATCTTAAGAGTAACATAGCTGTCCTCTGTCCAAGGACTTGTCATCGTTCAGCCTTCCAGAAAATGGAATTACAGAGGCTTTGGTTATGAAATGTAGTAGTTTTTTCTTCAGTTCCATTATTGTGAAAGATAAATGTGTTATTTCAGTGTTGAGTATCTGTTCAGGTGCCAATTTTTCTGAAGCAGTTGGTAATTTTGTGTGTTTATTTTCTGTGCTTTGCAGGCTGAGTTAAAGTCTCCTGCAGCAACCCTGAGTCTCATTGCAGATATTCTGGCTCGTATTGCAAACACAGACAGAGGATTAGCGCTCTTCTTATTTGAGAAGAATCTCGTCGCAGCCCACAGTGAGAGGTGAGATGTTGTGATTAAATTCGCAGCGTCGTTTTGTCATTCTTGATAGTAATGAATAAATTACATTTTCCTAACTTAGCTGGAAGATTTTAATACAGAGTTAAATTTGCATAGCAAATCCTGCTTATTCTGCACCGAGAGCAGATTGGAACATGAGGCTGCTGCTGGTTTGTGAGCAGCTGGGGTTATATTATACTGCGTTATATTCTGTTGCCTGACAATGACTAGTCTGCACTGTAGTTTCCTTCAGTCTGTCCAGAAACACATTCTATTGTTGTGAATGACCAAGAATGTATTTACCAACCACCTATGGCTTCACTTCTGTATGCTAGCTCATTAAAAATGTGAGTGTATGAAAGTGCTTTGGAGACCTCCAGTGTAGGCATGTAAAGCCACAAGTTGAAATTGCTATACTTACAATCTAAAAATCTCATGTTGTGGCTCTATAATAAACATTGTCTTTTTTCACCCTCGTCTGCAGAACCTTTGCTGCTCATATCATCGTACAGTTCACCCAGAGGCTGCTCGACAAGGAATTGCCATCGTTGTGTGAATCTGATATGCCCCATTCATTATGTGGAGCCTTTATTTTAGTTTGTCGGCAGATGTACAACACCTGCGAGGGTCTGCAGGTTCTACGACCCTACGGCCTGCACAAAGCTTTAGCTGCTGCGTGGAAAAAGGTACATGTAACTAATTTGTGCTATTTGCAGAGACTTTATTATTTGACGTGGAGCTATTATAGATTCAAAGATTCAGGATTCAAGATTCAAAGTGTCTATTGTCATGTGTTCAAAGAAAAAAATGCATTTCTTTGTGCAATGAAATTCTTTCTTTGCTGTCCACCCACAGATGCTGATTAATATATACAATAGAAATAGAACAGACAAAATACAAATAGTACAAATAAATAAATGAAGACAGAAAAGGAGACAAAATATTGAAGTGTGAAACAGAGATGTGTGCAAAAGAGCTATAGGTTAATAATTAATACAGGTTAATTATTATTACTGTTCAAAAATAGTTCAGCTGTTCAAGAGTCTGACAGCAGTGGGGAAGAAGGAGTTGTTGAGTCGGGATGTTCTGGATTTCACACTTCTAAACCTTCGTCCCGATGGCAGAAGTGTGAACAGTCCGTGTTGGGGGTGTGTGGGGTCTTTGAGGATGGAGGCAGCTCTCCTCTGGACTCTGTGATGGTAGATGCTCTGCAGAGAGGGCAGCAGAATCCTCATGATCTTCTCTGCAGTTGTTATTACTCTCTGCAGGCGTTTGCTGCAGTGATGCAGCTGGTCAGCGTGCTCTCCACAATGCAGCTGTAGAACTTGCTGAGGATCTTGGCCGACATACCAAATTTCCTCAGCCTCCTCAGGAAATACAGCTGCTGCTGCGCCTTCTTAACCAGCTGTGAGGTTTTCAGTGTCCAGGTGAGGTCCTCAGAGATGTAGACGCCCAGGTATCTAAAGCTGCTCACCCTCTCCACTTCAAGGCCCCGGATAAACTGCGGCTGGTGAGGCCTCCTCTTCTTCCTCGTGTCCACTATCATCTCCTTTGTCTTGTCAGTGGTGAGGGTGAGGTTGTTGTCCTCACACCATGACACCAGACCGGCCACCTCTCTCCTGTAAGCCGCTTTGTCCCCTCCAGTGATGCGACCGATCACTGCAGTGTCGTCTGCGAACTTCAAAATAATGTTATCTTTGTTGAAGGTGACACAGTCGTGGGCGTACAGGGTCTAGAGGATGGAACTGAGGACGCAACCTTGTGGAACTCCTGCGTTTGTAATAATGCTGACTGAAGTCCTGTTGCCGATCCTGACGGATTGGGCCCTGCCAGTCAAAATGTCCAGTAGCTAGTCACGTAGGGTGGGGTGTAGGCCGAGTGTTGCCAGCTTGCGAGTGAGTTTGTGTGGGATGACAGTATTGAAGGAGGAGGTGTAATCAACAAAAAGTACCCTGATGTATGAGTATTTGTTTTCCAGATGGGAGAGGGAATAGTGAAGGGCAGCAATGATGGCGTCTGACGTAGACCTATTGGGCCGGCGGGCATACTGCAGGGGATCCAGAGTGTCTGTGATGTTGCTCTGGATGTAGGCCAGCACCACTCTCTCAAAACACTTTTCAATGATTGGAGTGAGTGCAACTGGTCTATAGTCATTCAGGCAGGTGGCTGGGCTTGTCTTGGGGAGAGGGATGATGGTTGTGGTCTTGAAGCATGTGAGGACAGTGTTCTGGTTGAGGGAGAGGTAAGAACCTCCGCCAGCTCATTGGCACATGCTTAAAGGGCCCGTCCCGGGATGTTGTCTGGTCCTGCTGCCTTACGGGGGTCGATCCTCCTCGGGGTTTTGTGCACCTGGTCTATTGAGACCACTGACGGGGGTGGGGGTTGGGTGGTCTGGGGGTTCTGGCAGGTCCTGGTGATCTGGGGGGTCTAGAGGGTCTGGGAGGTCTTGAAGCGGGTGTAGAATGTATTGAGATCATCCAGCAGACCGCCTACAGAGCTGATGGTGCTGGTGCTGGTGGTGGCCCTATACTCTGTGATGTGCTGCAGGCGTTGCTACATCAGGACTTGCCATCCAGCTTCTCTCTGTACTGCCTCTTAGCCACTGTGATGGCTTTCCTCAGTCCATACTTCGCAGCTTTGTACTCCATCTCATTTCCTGATCTAAATGCGAGAGACCGAGTACGCAGCATGTGCCATACCCGACTGTTGATCCAGATCTATATATTATTATAGAATAATATATGTAAGATTACAGTAGTGGATGCTCATATTATGGGCAACCAGTCAGAAGAATGTAGGATTAAAAGGAGGATGAATAGCTCTGTAGAGCTGTAGGGGTGCACCAAGGCCCAGTATAAGACAAATGAGGATTAATTTGAACTTTGAATCATGTGAAACTTTTCTGCCCAAACACAAAACCATGTGTGCTTGGAAATAAACCAAACTCTACACCAGCTTTTCTTTAATAAATCTTGCTTTGGTAAAGGGAACAGTTTATAAACACAGTGCAGTGGGGTTTTTTGGATCACAAATAATACAGCAGTGCTTTACTGTATGGAAAGTGCACTCAAGAATTTCACATCCTGCTGTTTTGCTGACTTGAAACAGTTTAAAGAAATCCATTTTATTTCATCAAACATGTTTTTTTTATTATTATTATCTCTTTTATAAGAGAGACTTGACCCAGGTAGCAGATAAGCTACATATCATAAATGCAACACATAAAACATTATACAAATACCCACAACAAAAAAGAGTAGTGTTGTATAAGGAAACCAATCACGTCTTCACCACAATGATACTGCCCTCAAAGTTAACAATAGATGTCGATTTTTTTCATTTCCAAGATGTGATTTAAGAAAATGCTGTTTTCCCAGATATGTTACTTTTAGAGTATAACTGTAAATATAACAAATCCAGGAGACATTTGCTTGACTAACTGAGCCATGACTGGATAAGAGATGATGGCCCAACTCAGTTTCTGAATCTTTTATCTAAATATGTAAAGGAGGGGTGTCTGTATGTAATGATCAGATCCCTGGCTAGAATATTTATGCTGTATTTCATTTACTTGATGAATGCCACGTTCTCGCTTTATTCAGTCAACACAGCTTGAAAAGCACCATCATTTCATGCAAATGGTGGGAATTAACTAACCTTTGTAATGTGCTTCATTTAGTTCTTGGAATGGTGTTTCTGACTCGACACAGCATCAGTTATCTTTAATCTGCAGTTTGTGTTTCAAAGCTAAACCAGAAAATATGCAAACAAAAATGAAGCTCTGCTGCAGTTCATTTACAGGGGCGTCATAGAGAAGGTTTCAGTGGCGCTGTTAGCATCCCTGGGTTTTTGTCCCAGTATGTTGAGTTTTTGGTTGCTTTGTGTATTTTCCGGGTTTTTCTTTATGTATTGATAGTCTAGAGTTTTGTTACCTAATTCTGCTCTGTGCTTTGCTTGTATTCTACTTCAGTTTTGCCCCCTTGTCTCCTGTCCTAGACTCACCTCCGTAAAGCCCCTGTAAATCAGTATAATCTCCATGTTTGGTTACTTTTCTGACTCTGTGTCAGTTTGTGTTTCTGTGTTCCTTTGTTTGTCTAGTTTCTGTCCTGTCTCCCCAGTCTGTCACATCTCATATGTAACCAGTAAATGATCGAATCCAATTAAGTCTGTGTTTCTGTTTTTTCTATTTTGGTTCCCGAGCTCCAGCAGTAAAGCTGTCTGAGTTGAATTCGTGTCTCCATGTCTGCATTTTTGATCCGGAAGCTATCAGCCACACCTTGACGCATAACAGGCAATCCTTCTGTCAAGCTGCCCAGTGACTGGTAGTGCCTCAGTAGCTGTGAAAGCAGTTCCGCCCCACAACCTACCTGTTTATTTTCAAAACATCTGGTATAAAAATTAACGTGTATGAGACATTGTTTTATTACTTTATTACTGTCACAAAATGGATCGTGTTCCTTTGAAAGTCTCAAACGCATGCCCATATTTGTTCAATGGAGAAACAAAATGCAGGTTTAATCCTGACTGACAGTGGGATCAGCTGATGCTCCATGTTTACTCACCTTCTTGTTTCATGTTAAGCAAATGAGATCCTGGTGTTTAGAGCACTTTTTCAGTCTGTCAAGAACCAAGTAAACAAATGAACACATTCTGTGGGATTTTGGATTGCTTAATTATTTATTTATTCGTTCTAATTTAAGGATGTAAATGTGGTCTAATATTTCAGGTGATCCTCATGTTCACAAACTCAATTTAATATAGAGTAATTAAAGTATGATTAAAGTATATTGTGTAATAATACTTTTTTTAAAACTTTATTTCTAGACCAGCTCGCTGTCAGAAAGGGTTCAGACTCCAGTACCTGGAGCTGGCGCTGGATCATCTACCCAAGAGCTGCAGAACATGTGAGGCCGCACATCGTAAAATCCAACTTTAAATAATTTTACAAAATGTCTATATTTATTACAGCAATGAATGAGGACACCATCCAGTAAAATACAAGAGTATTGGAGTTCAGCGGTATTTAATCATGTCTTTTTTTCAGTGTATCTTCAACAAGAAGCAATCTAAATAAAATACTATAGGACACCATGTAAAATCGAATTGTAATACAATAAAGTGACTCTATAAAATGAAATTGCCCCAAGAGTTTAATAAAGCAATATGAAACAAACTAAAAATGGATAACTAAAAGTAGAATAAAAACAACATACACAGAAAATGTCAGATGATATTAAATGGCTCACAGTAAAGTACAGTGGTATCTAAAAAAATGTCTTTATGTGTAAGGAATTGACTCCTAGTGATTTTAATATTGTGTTTCTTGCAGTGGGAGGACAAAGCACCATCATTTTTCTGTCTTTCTTGTTTGTGAACAGGCTCATTTGGGAGGAGACATTATTGGACAGTCTGTTGAATTTTGGTGCCACTCCAAAAGGCCTTCTGCTGCTCCAGCAGACAGGAGCCATTAATGAATGTGTCTCCTACATGTTCTCTCGCTTTACCAAAAAACTTCAGGTAATAATGTACTTAACTGTTCGTAGTTAATTTGTGGTAATTGTCCTGCTTGTGTTTCCATCATACTAATTATGTACAGTAGTGTATCTCCAGTTTGCGCGCATTTTGATTGTGTTAAGCTTGAGGTTTCCTGAGCCAAATGCTCTGTAGCAGCACTCTGCTGCACATTAACACAACTACAGTATATAAGAGTAAAGTAAGTAAGTAAAAGTAAGTAAAAATTTATTTATATAGCACATTTCACAGATAAAAATCACAAAGTGCTTTACAGTAAGATCAGACATACAAGTTAAAATTAATTAAATTAGTTAAAAGCCCGTTTGTATAAAAATGTCTTCAGCTGCTTTTTAAAGGAGTCAGTAGAGTCTAGACAGCGTAAAGACAACGGCAGAGAGTTCCACAGCCTAGGTGCCAGTGCCTGAAAAGCCCGATCCCCACGTGTTTTAAATCTAGTACGTGGGACCACCAGTAGCCTCTGACCTGAAGACCTAAGTGCTCGGGATGAAGCATGAGGTTTCAACAGGTCAGAGATATACTGGGGAGCTTCACCATGCAGAGCTCTAAAAGTTACAACTAAAATTTTAGAATAAAAGAGTAGCCACGTGGATGCTGCCAAATTCAAATGTAGTCACTGAGAGGCCAAAGTGTAGCAGTGACGAGATCAAGTGGGCTGTTGGGGAGTGGCATTATGAATTGATTTTCTCCATGAGATTCAAATTCCTCCAATCAAAACGGTGCCAGCAATGCAACGTCAGATTTAAAATAGCATTCTTTAAAAATTGCACGTGGTCACAAAACGAGTCATTGGGTTATAAAGGCACTGTTAGTAGTTTGAGGTTATCGTCCTGCTTTCATCAGGGTGGGTTTTCATGTCCTGATAAGCACTGCTCATGACATAGTTACATTAATGTTTTATTGCATTTTATGGAAATCCTTTGGCAGCCCTTATTGATCCTATCAAAGTGCCAAAGTAATTTCATGCCTCTCAGAATCTTCCGGGTCATGCTGACTTGAGTTAGAGA
The DNA here is from genome assembly GCF_041146795.1 of Maylandia zebra. Taxonomy (NCBI): domain Eukaryota; kingdom Metazoa; phylum Chordata; class Actinopteri; order Cichliformes; family Cichlidae; genus Maylandia; species Maylandia zebra. Next base: position 19,914,785 of record NC_135181.1, read on the forward strand.
GATACAAAATGAATAATCACTGATGAGACAAAAAAAGAGAAAAGAGTGATTATTGGAGTGCGTACAAATATTTGTGCAGAAACTATGGATGCACATTGTATTAAGGATTTATGTTGTATTATTCCCTATGCAGCAGGCATAATCTTTGTCAGATTTATTCATTCTGCTGGCTCATGTCATCAATATCATAATTCATTCTTCACAAGATGTGGTAATTTGTTGATCCTGCTCCTCCTTAAGGCCACAATCATAATTCCCGAGGACTCCTTAGTATTCACAGCACCCTGCTCGACACTGAAACACACTTTCTAAGATTCAAATTGTAAACACACATACACTCAGGCTTGCTGCAAACCTTAGCTGATCCCCTGTGGGCTTAATTTACCGCCATTGTTTACGCACTATTGTAATTGCTTCTCTAGTTTAGCATTTCAGTTTAATTATGGCATGTAATTATATTTTGTCTATTTTTAGTTGTGGCATTGTGTTGTAATTAATGAACGGCCTGCACACTCCAAAATCAATTTACAATTTGATTTCTCCACAGCATGTTTAGCTACATTATGTTGTGCCTTTCCAGAATCCTAGATTTACTTACACATCTCCCTTTATCATACATTAGCACTACATTTGACCTAAACCTTTTCCATCCTTTTTCCAAACACTCATTCATTTTTTGCCTGATGAGCAAAAACTACAATAGTGAAAGGCTGAAAGATTTCTAGGGGTATGAGATTTCTGTGTGTTTTCTGTAGGTGAGCAGCTGCGAGAAGTTTGGCTACGGGGTGATGGTGACACAGGTGGCAGCAACTGCTCCGGGAGTTGTGGCTCTGCACAGTTCAGGTATTAATGCAGTTACTTGGACACAACAAACACTTGTCAGCTGTGATGCTCAAGGCTTATATTATAAGTTGTTGTTTTTGTGTTGTCGGTATAAAGGAGACTTCAGGCAGCTTAGGGAGAAATGTATTTGTCAAACTGTTTTTGTCTGGGTAAGAAAGAGTAAGAAGAGGCGTTTTCTTTTTTTCTTTTTGTTTTGGAAGGATTAAGATGGTGTGTGATGTGAGCATCATTCAGGCAAGAGAAAATGTGATTTTGTTGTCAGCAACACATTTACAAGTAGCATGGTGAATCATAGATAAATGGATTCACATATCAGTTGTATACTGATACTAGGTGTATCCATATGCAAAAGGCTCCAGGAAATACCGTACTCTTGTCAAAAGAGGCCAAAAAATGAAGCCAGTGAACAAATATTTTAATCCTGCATTCTTTCTATGGGCCAGAAGGGGCGACTCAACTGGTTATGGAAAAACAAAGTCTGATTTCTTATCAGCCCTTCGCATATAACAGCACCGCTGCGCTCTGAAACCTATTCTCTCTAATGACTTTAGCCACGCAAGAACAGTTCCCTGCTGTGTTGAGCAGCGCTGGCTGTGGAGCACTCATGTGTTCCATGATGTGACATACGTTTGTGCCATCGATAAAAAGGCTGACTGACAGAAAGAAGGATGACCTCAAAAAGTGATATAGTCCAGGCAGAGCTTACAAATTATGGGCCGTTTGCTAAGCTTTCTATGTGAGAGAGCCATTCTGTAAGAAAAAGACTCTACTGCTGACTTGATCTATGACCACTGAAAAACAGTTTATGATTTCCATCACTATTCAATCATTAAATTTTTTTGTAACATTACCTTTTTGTAGATAATGTTAACCTTCCAGTCAAAAACAATACTTTAAGGAAGGCCTGCAGTGTCATTTAGAAGTCTTTACTTCATCATTTATGTACTGTAGTGTATCCCCAGTTTTCCAGTGAGGGCTGCATACATTTTGGTTGCATTAATGTTGTTATCCAGCCGTTACGTGCAAGCTTGAGGTCGCTGAGTCCAATGTTCTTTAACAGCAGCACTCTGCTGCACATTTAAACAACTACAGTGGAAAAATATAGCCAATCAGAAGCTGCAAAAATGTAGTTACTGACAGGCCAAAGTGCAACAGAGAAGAGATCAAATGGGATCAAAGTGAGTGGCATTATAAATTTACTTCCTCCCTAAGATTCAAATCCTCCAATCAAAACGGTGCCAGCAATGCAACGGCAGATTTAAAATGCCATTCTTTAAAAGATCGCACACAATAACAAAGTCAATCGTTTATTTATTAAAGCACTGTTAATAATTTTAGTTGCTGCGATTTAAAATAAATGTTGGTACAAAACATTTCTCCATGTTCTGTCTCAGGCTTTATACGGGCCCTGGTACTAGAGCTGTGGTCTGTTCTTGAGTGCAGCAGTGACGACGTCAGAGTGGTCCGTCCCAAACCAACTCCCATTGACCCCATAGATAGGAGCTGCCTTAAGGTATTGTGTGTGTGTGTGTGTGTGTGTGTGTGTGTGTGTGTGTGTGTGTGTGTGTGTGTGTGTGTGTGTGTGAGAGAGAGAGAGAGAGAGAGAGAGAGAGAGAGAGAGAGAGAGAGAGAGAGAGAGAGAGAAAGGGAGAAGGAGAAACTTCCTGGAGCCCAAAATGCCCCAATTTTTAGATATCTACATGATAGTACAGACACAGATTTCTTAGAAGTTTTGCTTTTCCATCATGTTTTTAGCTCACTGGTTACAAAGGTGTTTAAATTGATTAAAATTAAATTGATTCCAATTATTATTGACTCAGAATAGTGGTCCATGTGTTGCTGTGATACCAGCAGCCATGTAGAAAACTGACTTGTGAATATTCATATTTAAGAAACTGGCAATAGTGATTTTGTTAACAAGAAAGGCTTTTTTGCTCAGAACTGATTGGTTTATGGGTGTCTGGGAAAATAAGCCTTACTTTCATAAGACTGCATTTTTAGTTATGTTTTTGGCAGAATTTCTCTCAGGAAAGCTTCAACATTTCATTTGAAGCTCCAGTGTGCGCCTGTCTGTGTGTGTCTGATGCTTGGCCTCTGACAGCAGCCAAGTCATCTCTCTCAGAGAGACTAGCCAAGTGAATACGGACAGCCAGTGATGTGTAAACTGTGTCCTGCCACAGGCGACTTTAAAGCCTGCCTTATCAGTGGGTTATACATATATGCTGAGCTCAAAGGAAAACTAAATATACACATACCAGTATTTTGGTGAATTAACTCGAGTCTTTGCTTTAATCTGTGCTAAGTACAGTAGGAGGTTTGGTAGTACATATGAAGATAAGGAAGTACACACATGCACAGAAACATCAGAAGACACATGAAAGTATAGAAATTTTTATTTTAGAAAAAAAAATCCATCGTATGTTGTTTTTTTCTTTACGTTTCTTTGAAGCTGTTTAATATAATCTAAGTTGTAGCTCGTTTGTGCAAATGACTGTTTTTTTTTCCTTTGATGCTTTTGATGATATGTTTTCCCTCTTCCACCAGACCCAGTGAAAAGCGCAGGGAGCTTTCCTGTAGTTTAATATTCTTCAGGCTGCAATAGGTTTCTGCTCAACCACTCTGCTCAGAATTGTGTATATATGTCATATTCAGTTTTGAGAGTGTGGTAAACCATGTTTTATCTTTGCAATCATAAATTCTTTTTACATTTTGTTTTTCTTTGAATACTACAGATAGTATTTGTCATATTATCTGTAGTGTTTGTAGTTGAATAGTGTTATATTGTTATTATGTGTTAGGATTTGATCAATCCATGACGTGCACAAATGCATTCACAGTGGTCTTTAAAAGCAAATCCATTTTTCTCTCTAACAGCTTCTGTATCTGTTTTACTTTCCTCTCTTCAGTCCTTCCTGTACTTGGTCAACCTCCTCTCTTCTTCCCAGTCGGTGTGGGAGTTGCTGGGCCGGCAGCCTTTGGCCAACAAAAGCGAATACACCCTGAGGGAGATGCCAACCTCCATACCTGTAAGCGTTTTTTTTTCTTCTTTTTTTCCCCACACACTGCAGTTCTTTTTTCATCCATCTGAGGGCATGTTTGCACTTTTTATTTGGCCTCCAAACACCACCCACACATTTGTTTTACTTCAAACGCATTCAAATAAACCCCCCTCACACTGAGACTGATATATGTTCTCCACCTTACACATTGTAAATTCCCACACTGTTTTCGTTTTGCACCCTAACTGCTGCATTCTTGTTCAAAGCCTCTCATTTTACTCCACAGGATTTGATTGACAGACTGATTGCCGTGAATTCAGATGTGAAGATTCATTCTCTCTTCCGCTACGAAGAGAGTCACACATTCGGCCTGAGGTGGGATTGATATTTTTTTTTTCATATTACTTAACATCAGTGGGGAAGCACACGATATCGGATTATCACCTGGTGACTGCACACACACTTCAGCCTCTGGCAATAGGAGACTGGCATGGTTCTTTATACTTTGATTACCCAGCATTGAAAGGCTGATGAAAGGATTTCTCTGGATAAGAGAGAAATAAGCTGGGCTGTGTGTGTGTGTCTGTGTGTGTGCTTGTGTATTTCTATGAGAGCAGTGTGAGAAGGGTGGTGAAGGAGTTGAAGAAATTTATATAAAACGAAAAGGTGTTTCAGATTTGATTTTAGTTTTAAGGTTCAAAGTAGAGATTGGCTTGCAGTAAAGGCTGAAGTTAATACTGAAATACTGAGCTGAGAGGATTTAATAATGCCAGAGAAAATCTGCATTTTGTATCTTATGGGCTAGGTGTGCATTACAACAAAGATGTGTTGTAAATGTGTGTGAGGAGAAATAAAGCAGTGTGTCTGAGCTAAAGAATGCTTTGGTCGTTACATACCCTGGTACATGCGTGTCTTTGCACAGTCCTCCGATGGCAGCTGTGCATCCCTTTTCCTTTTTAAAAGCTTTGTGAATCACAATAGCTTCAGCTTGTTTGGAGTTTCGCTGACTCACTCTGTCTGTGCCTGTCACTCAGCCCACTCCTGCTAACATCCTGAAGCAAACTGAAAGGAACAAGATGCTCTGTTCATTTACCACCTGGACTGATGGAGTAACTGACAAACTCTGTGCTCTTCAGTGGCTTGCTAAATTTGGTAAATATAGCCCTTTGCCTATAATCTGCCATGCTATTATTTAGTTACTAGAGTACTTGCTTTAAATCAGTGACTCTCAAACGTTTTCTCGTCTGCCCTACTGCAGAAGCTAAAAAACTTCAAGGCTTTTAATCAGTGAGCCAAAAGAATACATGTAAATGGTAAATAGTCTGGTTCTTATATAGTCCTTTTCTACTCTACTCTACAACTCATTCACCCATTCACGCAAACAGTTCTATACTTTCTATGCATTGCAACTTGGAGTTAGTATCTCGCCCAAGAATATTTTTGCCTGCAAAGTGGAGCAGCCAGGGTTTGAACCATTAACCTTCCAATTAATAGATTAACTGCTCTCCCTCCTGCAATAAAGCCAGCCATGTAGTAATATGTGTAGTATTGAAGTTTAATTTAAGTAAAATAATATCCAGGATTATAGTTATTTAAGCTGCTTTCACTTCAAATTTCTGCTCTGCTCCACTTTTGGGGCCTCCCCCACAGTTTGAGAACCACTGCCTTAACCAAGCAACATCTGGAAAAATGTCCTATGTTATTTTGTGCGCCTAAAGAGAGCAAGCTCAGTGTTCTTTGAAGTTATGCTCATTAATTGTTAATTAATTGTAAATGTTTGCTTGAGAAATTTGGACAGTAAAAAAAATCGATTCAATCATCAAAATATCTCTAATATAGGAAGTAAAGGCATCTTAGGTAGTAAAGGTTTAAAATATACACACACACACGCACACACATCATCACCTACAATGTGACTGCTTCTGTTTTCATTCGATCTTCTGATTATCCTTTGCCTGAAGGGATATGACAGCGTGGTACATGAATTGTGCTTTATTGATCCCAGAGGGGAAAATTGCATCACTAAAGCAGCATTTACACAGGAGGACACTCCTCTGATTAATAAAAAAAAAGTGTATCAAAGACAGAAAAAAGTAAGAATAAGAAGCATAAAAAGTGGCAGATGAGCATAAAAAAAAAAGTTTTATTATATTGTTAGGGCAAAATATATTTAATACAGATATAGTGCAGTATACACATTATTTATGTATAAAATACATGTGAAAATGTCAGCAAAAGCATGTGAGAGGCATTTGAGATAAACAGAATAAAACCATGTGTGAATAAGGGAGAGAGTGAGCTTTTGATAGTCATTATGTAAATGCAGTCTTTTTAGAATTTCCATTTAACAGAAGAATACATATATTATATAAAGTGTTTTCGAATGTCTTCTGGTCATGTCATTGCAATGGCTGATTTTCTTACATCATTAAGTTCTGATCAGTAAAGAAGCAGAAATGACAGCTCAAGTTTTATGTGATATCATGTAGTGTGGTTTGGTTAGATTTAACTGATAGTGGCTTAGCAGCAGTTAATCTACAGCTACGACTGCATGAGATCACAAACTGACACCTGTTTGCTTCAAAGCTGCTGGAAAAAAACATTTATCTCATTAAAATGGGTTTATATAGGACTTTTGTTAGTTACAGTAGTTTCATATTAATGGAGAGAAAGATGATATCAACAAAAAAATTTAAATAAAAATGTTATTATCATTGAGAGAAATCAATATTTGATCCCCAAGCAAAACATGATTTAGTACTTGGTGAAGATACCCTTGTTGGCAAGCACAGCAGTAAGATGTTTTCTTATATTTGGTCAACAGGTTTGCACACATCTCAGTAGGGATTTTGGCCCACTTCTCTTTACAGAAACTCTGTACCGGTAAATCCTTTAGGTTTCTTTGCCATTCCATGACCTTAATGACTTTGTTTTTGAACTCCTTTCTTGCCTTGGCGGTATATTTTGGGTCATTGTCATGCTTCAAGACCAATTAATGACCCATCTTCAGTGTTCAGGCTGGGAGAATGAGGTTCTCATCCATAATTTTTCAGTACATGGCCCAGCCAACTGGCTTCTCAATGCAGTGAAGTAGTTCTGTGCTCTTAACACAAAGCAGTCCTAAAGCATAATGTTTCCACCTCCGTGCTTGACTTTGGGGATGGTGTTCTTTGGGTCACAATCAGCATTTCTCTTTCAACTCCACGGATCGAGTTGATGCCAGAGAGCTCAATTATGTTTTCATCTGACTGCAGCACATCCTCCCAAGCCTTCTCTGAATCATTTAGATGTTCACTGACAAACTTAAGGCAGACCTGTACACATGCTTCCTTGATCAGGAGCACACAGTCAGTGTTGCAAGATTTCAATAGTGTATTACAAATGGAGCTACAGACCAAGAGTAATTTAAAGTTGATTTATGTTTTTTTCCATTTTCAAATAATCACACCAACAGTTGTCACCTTCTCACATGCTGTAGGTCTTGTAGCCCATTCCAGCCTTATACAGGCCTTGTCCCTGATGTTTTTTTGAGCCGCTCTTTGGTCTTGGTGGAGAGGTTGGCATGGAAGAAATTGATTCTGTCGAGTTAAGAAGCGAGTTAAGATCAGGAGTATCTGTGATTGATTGGTTGTAATTCATGTGCTACATGGCCACACAGCCAGTCTGGAGCCAGAATTTTGTCTGGGTTGTAGGGGATCAAACATATATCTAATTCAGTGACATGCTCAATCAATTTGTAACTTTGATGTAATGTGTTTTTTCTAGCTTTTTGTTGATATTCTGTTTTGATCTATTAAAATGAAACTACCATACAAATTATGTCATTCCTTTGTAGGTGAGCAAACGTACAAATTCATCAGAGGATTACATAAATACTCACTGTCACTGTACATAAAGGTAAATAAACATGGGCTATAAGCACCAGAATCCAGCAAGCTGAGTCAGGCTGATGCCACTACAACAGGATTGTGGGTGTGTAGAGCTGATGGCAGCTGGATGGGAAGGGCTCCTGTTATAGTCACTGCTACAACGCAGAAAGAGCAACCTTTTGTTGCTGTAGAGAGGAGATATAGACCATACTACAGCTGTTTAGAACACACATCTGTCACAGAAATTAGGGGCAGGCGCCAGTGCATCATGCGGGTATCTGAAAGTTGTCCTTATATATATATTGGCTTACATTGTTACTGACACACTAAGTCTGGGGTGACAAACCCATATTATTTTATAGGCACCATGCAGCTCAGGTGTGCTGGATGAATAAAATCACTGCAAACCATAATAAAAGGTTTAATTTATTTTGCTATTAGCAGATAATAAAAACACCTTCTGAAAATATTCCAATTTAATGATCCATGCATTTACAAATCATGTTCAAGCCCAGGCAGAAATATATCTTATTAAAGGGGTCCATAAAATAAACAAAAGCAAAATAGAACATATTTATGATAAAAAAATTTTTTTTAAAAAAAATATGTTTCTATATGTTCATATTAGACGTTCTCAAACCTTTAGTGTTTAGCATGGAGTTGATTACTTGCCCAATTACTGTGTGGTGGACAACAACGCCCCCTGCAGTGTAAAGATAATTAAGCTCTGCAGGCTATTCTGAAAAATAAAAAAACTAGTGACAAGAATGTCTGACATGTACATTAATTCACAACACGATTAATTAGCATATTATGCATGTTATGTATTGTTTATGCACTTGTGAATGTCCCTAAGTGTGTATTTCCCATTAGCTGCAGGCAGTTCGTCATAGCATTAAGTTATATAATTACTGGTTTTGCCACCTTTATCTTTTTTCTGTGACTCTTTACAAGGAAGCTATTAGATTCCCTCCAGATATCCAAGGCAAATTTCTTGTTAAAATTTTAATCCTTAAAAGCCTTTGTTGTCATGGCTGGATTATTAAAAAACAAGACTAACCCTCAGTCTAACATTCATACACGATGTGCACTGGTTGTGTTTTTAATAATGTAGCTGCAATAATAGAGTTTTTTCTTTTTTTCAAACCACATAGCAGACTTTATGGGTTCTTCATTGTGGATAGTATTAGCTTTTCTATGCATCAGGTGCACCTGATGGTGTTTTATCTGCTCCAGGTAGCTTTTCTTGCATAAATAGAGTTACAAAATACAGCAATAAAAAGTTATGGACGACTGTCTAAAGCTCAAACTAGACATTTAGATGTTTTGTTTTTTCAATTTTGAAACGCACAGTTTTATTTTGTTTCCTCTCAATTAAAGAAAAACAGACAACCGGGCAAACAACTGGCTGTCTGATTTAAAAAAAAAAAAAAGTTAAATAGATATCCCGAAAGAACATTCACTTAATTTTGTTCTGAGCTCGTTATCAATAGCAGAGAGTGATTATCCTCAGCAGCACCTTTCGCCTTCTGCCTTGTATTCATGAGGTTTATTCATGAGTTTCTTGTCATGCAAACCTTATGTAAACCTTCAGATGAGAAATAGAAACTCTGCTTCACCTGAGGTCAAACGCAGACATATTACCACCTTGTGTGATTATGTGGCCACAGTCGATGAGAGTGTGAGGGGAGCCAGCCTCATTAATGTGCTCAGGTGTTGATATATCACGTATGCCACATAATGAATAATAGATAACACCTTCAGGTGGTTCTTCTATTTTTTTCCAGTCTCTTCTGGATATCCATTCACTTGAAAGGAACATATAAAAAGTTGTTTGAGTTTTGTTTAACATTATTATGAGATGTTGAGAAATGTGCTCATTGTGGTATATTTTATGGAGGTTCTCTATTTTTAGAAGCAGCATATTTGTTTCCTGGTATTCTCTGTTTACTGTGGTTTTCTTCTACTTTTTATATTGTCAACAAGTCTCTCAATACTTTTGAGCTTTAATACCCTGACTCAGTCCAAGCAAAGCAATATTTATACTGAACCCATAATTTTTCCTAAAAAGATATGATACTGTTACTGTGGAAATGTTAGAGAAATGTTATGTTTCACTGCTATTGTGAGCTTCAGGTGTACACGCTGAATAATTATAAAAACATTATAATATTTGGAATTGAGCAAAAATATGAAAACTTTTTATGGCCACTGTGCTGATAGAGTATTACAAACACGACAGAGTTTTTAGATAATATTAGTATAGAATATTTTGTTATATAATTTATAATAAATGTACACCCTTCTATTCTATATTAAAGTATAGAGTAATAGAGATATACTGACCTCCTTAAAGAAACTCTCAGAATCAAATCTTAGGAGCTTATTGGAACTATTACAGCTTATATTCTTGTGCGCTAACAGTTTTAAATCAGCCTCCAGGAGTACAACACAACTTTCGGTTCTTAATAGACTTCTATCACATTCAGTGCAGGTCTGATCACTGGCACTGCTGTCAAGCAAGCCAAAAGAAAGAAAGAAAGAAAGAAAGAAACCACAATTTCCACCCCTCTTGATCTTCACAAGCTAATGAGAGCTAAAATCCCCCAGCCCTTTCCCTTGTTGCTAAAAGCCTCTTTGTTGTCATGGCAACTGGCTCTCATCCCTCTGTTTTTTTTCTCTCTCTGTCTGAATTGTTTGGATGCCTTTATTCCAGTCTCTCCTATTCAAGGCTCTAAACATGCTGCTGTGGAGCTTCACACATTTCAACTGATGTGATTATATTTTAGTATTAGTGTGAATGTGATCTTAAAACTTAAAAAAAAAATGCCAGCAGTGAAAGAAACGGTTATTGGTGTCTTGTAAACTTGCATCACTGACTGTATATATACTTTGGGGACACCACAAAGCTGTTGCTGTCTTTACTGTATCTTGAAAGACTACTAAATAAAGACTGATACATGGGAATCAGAGGTGCAGATTCTCCTAATCACCATCATTTTTAGAATTAACATTATATTTTATTCAGTTTTAGTTTTTAAATTTATTATTAGTAGTTTATTGATTTAGTTAAAAAATCTCATTGAGATTTAAAATCTCATTTCCAAGAGAGACCTGGCGTCATGGCAGCAAAAGTCTAAAATACATGTACCACATAAGTACATAACAATTAAACAAATACAATATCCCGTACAAACATGTTAAAAATATACAAAAAACAATCAATTAAGAGCGACATTAAAAACAATCACACTGACTAAAATAATTATTTTCTCATCAGTTGACCCTATAAACTAATAAGGAACCTGCTCACTGAGTTCACAGACTCAGTGAGCATGGGGCATTTTCCTGTGGACTGCTATATAAACACAGTTGTTTTTGCAACTTCCAGTTAGTGCTAAAACTTGCTTTCTTTCTATTGGCCTGCAGAGGACGACTCCTACTGACTAAAAACAGTGTCAATCACTAGTTTGTTTTTGTAGTTTCCTATTAAATCCAAGCTGATCTTGATTTTGTAAATTATAATTCCATCCAACATCACGTGTCTCTTAGGGTGGGCTACCTTGCATTGCTTGCGACATCTGGGTTGCTATCAAACAGGAACCCACGAAAAGAATCGCTAACTGAGATAAATGACCCAAAATTATCTGTTTGGAAGCTGCAATAAGAACTGGTTCATTCCTAAGGAAGGCTGGTTGAGTGCTTCCTGTTATCACCACCTTTAGCAGAAAGGAATGAAAGGAAACCTGTCTCACAATTAATAGCAACACACAATCAGATCGTTCATGAAATAATATCATCAACATGGCCCACAAGTGACACAGATTATACAAATGTCACGTTTTCCATTTCTTGCCATAACCTGCTGATGTGTTTTGAATATTCAGGTAATGTTAAACTCAAAATGCTCTCTAAACCAACATTATGAGCTCTATTACTATACATACTATCATATATTACTATGTACTTCCCCATTAAAATGATCAAAGTGAATTGGTGGATCACTATAGCTCAGTTTGCATTAGTTAAACATGCTGCTTTTTAGCCTTTAAGATTTTCTTTAATTAGCCTTCACAGAGTCAGGAGTTATACTGGATGGTCTCTTCAGCATGAATGAAAAATAAGAGTGGACAGGATGAGAAACTAATCTCAATTTATCAAACCTTTCATTTCACTTTTAAGGTTATGTACTCCCTTATACTTTAAGATTTTAGCGTTGTTAATGAAGTGATATTTTTCACTTGTGGTTCTTTTTAAAAAGACCACCACGTTAGCAACTCATGTGACTTCTCCATTGACCTCAAGGATACAAGGATGGAGTTCTATAGCCATATTATTTCATGTACAGTCTATGGATAAATCCAAAGGAAAACCTTTTAGAGTGTTCTTACCAGAGTTTAAGAACATAAAGGAATAAGACATTTAATTGTTTTTGTACAGTTGGCATAAAAAGAGTCCTAAGGTGGAAAATGCAGTAGAGATTGCTTTGTTTTGTTTTAATGATGGATTAGCAGCTTATGTCATGTTGTTACTGTGACTCATTTGCAGTGCTAAGGGCCAAATGAAGCTGCTAACTGATATTTGCAGGTGTTCAGTCTGTGGGGCTTTCAGAGTGCAGCTCTAATATATGCAGCTCATTAACACGTGTTTTGACTTGTGGAGAATGGGTTAGATACTAATTTTCTCCCAACTTTTCACTGTATGCGCGCAGAAGTGGAAAACTTTGTTTCTGGGACGAGCTAGTTGTTGGTCTACACCAGTCTCTAAGTCTTGCTGGCCACATCTCAGGAGATTTTCTTTGTTTGCTGATTCTTTTGATTGAAAATGTATGAATTCGTTTAACATTTCATTTGGCAGCAGCATATAAATATTGATGTCTTAGATTGTTTGATTTCTCCCTCTGACTTCAAATGACAGAAGTCTCCCAAATAGCACACCCATAAAGTTGACCATTTGCATCTTACCTAATGCATGACTAATCGATCCGTAGGACGCTCATCAGTCATGCTGTCAGGCAGATTACTCCTGGCTTGCTGTAATTGGTTTATACATAAGTCTTGTGATGCATGTAGGTGTGTGGGCACATCATCAAGTAAGCAATCATCTGTCACAAGTGGGTGTTTTTACCGCTCGCATGTCTTTCAACATTAAATGAAGTGTGCCGCAGACGTGGTCACCATCAATGACAATAAGACTGAGGCGTGAGGTGAGATGAATTGCAGCGTTTGAAGTGAACAGATGTCTCGCTTCAAAAAGGGGCATAACAAGTCTGAAATAATGTGGAATAATCACATTTTGAGTGTGGCCATTAGCTTACTCTCCTGATCTTTTTTCTTTTAATTGCAAATTGCAATTAACACCAAATTACTAGTGCTGTCCCACTGCTTCACTTTGTGCCACTAAATAGCCATTTATACATTTCTGTCCTAATTACATGGTTTGGGTTCCTGTGAAGTTAACTATGCTGCTTTAATTGTGGCACGTGCCATTTAAACTGTTCAGTAATGTCATAGCGACCTCCATATAGTGGTTTGCAGGTTCACCTGACAAGTGAAAGATTCCCGGTTTGATCCTGGGAGGAGGCAGCAGTCCCTTTGGGGTTGTGTCAGGAAAAATCATCCAAATCAAACATGCAGAGCTACCTGCTGTGGCAACCCCTAGGGAATAAGTAAGAAGCTGACCACATGTTACGATTAACTAACACAACATAAATGCACTGTCATTATAAATGGCTGGCAAGGGCTTTGTTATGCCTTGTGTTTCCTTAGTTTTAAAGTTTAGAATTGATGTAGTTAACTTTTTCTTTTGTGCATCCTTAAGTTCACTCGCTTTACTCACTTTCCTTTAGAACTGCCTTAATTGTTCATGGCATAGATTCAGCAAGGTGATGGAAACATTCCTAAGGGTTTGGTCCATATTGACATGATAGCATCATGCAGTTTCTGCTCATCCATAATGCAAATGTAAACAGTTTAAACTTCTTCTATCTACATGCCTAAATGCAATGATTTGCTGCCTTGTCATTGGCTAATTATATGTGTACAGGCTCTACTTTAAGGTTATGGTTCCTGTGAAGTATCTACACTGCAGATGGTAGGGATGAAGTAACTAGATATATTTATTTTGCGGAAACACAAAATCTTCATGAGACGGTCTCCCTTAATGAATTTAAGATAAATTTGAATGACCTGGAGGCACTTTTAAGTTGATAGTCTCTGATGTTTCTCTATTTCACATGTTTTTCACTGTGTGGATATTCTTTGTATAACTGTTGTGTAACCACTGCTGATTGGCCTGCTGCCTAGCTTGGCCGGGACAAAAGAGACCGAAATGTCAAGAGTCATGTTTTCCTGATTAAATAAAGATTAAATAAGTAAAAAATACATTTTGTAGCATTAAATTTAGCTGCTGTCGAAGACAGTTTATAAATGATTTATTAGAAAATATTTAGCAACCGCTGAAAAAAACTACTATATAAATAGTGCCTTGGATTGCTTTCTGTGATAGTAAACTGATGTTATTCATCCAGAAGCATGCAGTTAAAAAGACTAATGCGACACCTGGTCTTCAACACACTTCAAAGTGGAATATCAAGTAGACAAACTGAAAGTAGGTTTTGTCCTCCATTTACTTGTTTCAAACTGAGACGAGGTCACAAGGCCCAGTAGACTCTCAGCCTCTTGCTGTGCTGTTGTCTGAAAGAGTGAGTAGAGCTGTCAGTCACACAGGAGTCCAAGAAACTGTCCAGCTGCTAAAAAGGTGGCGTTTCTCACAAGTTCTACAACACTCAAGAGACTCAAGACTCAATATGTCGAGTAATGTCCACAGATACCTGTCGTCTCTGAGCACATAAACACACAAATGCATTTTCAAAATTGAAATGACATTTTGTGAAAAGTGAGAGCCAGACAATTTTAAAAGTCCTTTTTAAATGTTTGAAAATAATTTTGACATTTCTGTAATTTAGTGTTTTTTAATGGCTTATTTTATAAACCTGGTTCACTAAAAGCTCTAGCACTGAAGAAGAAATTCTGCAGTGCAGACTGGGATTATTAGCTAATTAAAACAGTTTCATAAAAACACACTGACATCGCTTTTCTTTTCTTGCATATCCTAAATTGCTGCAGAAAACATCAAAATGAAGGTCGGAGACCTTGTTATTTTATATATGATTAAGATCTTAAAGGGCACCCACTGTTGGCAGTGAAAACGGCATCCTCTCTGGCACTTCACCTCATTATACCGTGTTACGGTTTTTGGCATCCTCTGGCTTTCTGCCTGTTATACCTTGCTATCTTGTGAAGTCTCTTTGTAGTGTAGTCCTCTCAGTTGTGCCAGTATGCTTAAGCATTTCAGTTCACTACTCAGGTATAAAGCATGGAAAATCTCATTTTGAAAAAAACAATTAGCGGGAAATTTAATATGAGGGACCAATTTTGGCAGAATTACAGTAAACATTAACTAGATTGTTATGATTATTGGTGCGTATCCTTGATGTACATATGGGAAAACTCTAATATGCTCTTAAATCCAGTATAATGCAAAATCAGCTTTGGTACTGAAGGGATAAAGTGGTGAGGGAGTGAAATTTGGTATTGGTATTGTTTTTTTCTTATTTTCTCTACTGGTCATGAACCTTGGCCTCAAACACAGAGTTTTCATTGGCTTCTGCTTCTTTACTTTCTCAAAAAGCTCCTTTGAGCAGCCTGTATGAGTCTGGCTTCATTACCAGCAACTGAAAATCAACCATGAAACCTTTCCTAAGGGTTGCTACTTAACAAAGCTTACAATTGGCTACAGCAAGCTGATGGGGGAAAAATTATGTTGGGCAACCTAGTACTTGCAGACATAAAAGGCCGGGGGAATTAGACAACAAAAAGAATAAATGGGGTCTTTGCCTGCACGATTTTACCCTGCTGTATAGTGTGGTAGAAATTACAGCTCGTTTTTCTCTGTGCTGCTGTTCTGCTACAATATCTCAGACTGCCAGGCCTCTCTGTATTTTGATGTCTCTGTTTTTGTTTGTGTGTGTTGCTGCAGACTACTTAACGTGCTCTGCTGTAATCTGGACTCCTTTCTGCTGTTGGAGAGCCAATATAACATCTGCTCCATGTTGCTGCAGAGTCAAATGCGGAACGTCACTGACCCAGACTCCAGTGAGGGGTATGAACTCATAAACACATGCTTAAAAATTTATGGCAAGTTATTTAAGAGTTTAGTCCATTAATATTTGAATGATAACACAATTTTTGTAATTTTGCTTTTGTACATCAACATCAACAATCAAGAAAGCCAATCATTTTCGGAGGCTCAGTTTACTCCACATTTAACTGAGAAGCAGCTTCAACCATGAGAGGTCTGTCCATTGTTATTCCAAGAAAAATTAAGCAAAATAAAGGCTCTTTAGTCAGGTAGCTGTTGACTTGAATCAATCACTCAAGTCAGTATGAGGTCCCGTGATGTGTTGATTCACATCACTGATTCACCATTGGGCTAGAAATCCAAAATGAATCTAACAGAGACAGAGCGAGTAAGAACTTTAGAATTGGAAAAATATACATATTGTTAAAATTAAGGAATTTCACAATACAAATAGATAATGATCCAGAGCACACTGTAAAAAAAAAACACCAAAAAAGAAGGCATAAAAATTGGATGCCCTTCAATGGTCAGTTTAGTCACCCCTTGTCAATCCAAGCATGCTTTTCAGTTATTAAATACAAAACTCAAAGCAGAAAGACCCACAAACCAGCAACCACTTAAGGTGGTGCTGAATTTGTGGGCAAAATTTGGGACAGTGTTAAAAAATGCCTAAAATTTCTAAACTGTCAACTCCAAACTAAGTCTGTACTTAAATCACATCTTGATTGTTTGACTTACAAGACACCGTGGTGGTGTAGAACATTATAAGGATTGTGTCATTGTCTCAATATTTATGGACCTAACTGTTTCATTTTTTTATTGTTCATAATTGTTGATAATTCTCTTCAGTCTTTTTAACAGGTGTTTGTTTAGCTTTTGTTAAACTGAAGTACTAGTTTGTATTTAAGTTAGTAATGATAGAATATATTAATAGTTAATTACTAATATTATTACTTATTGCAGTTCATATACTATGTTGTTGTTTATTTTTTTCTGCGCTTGAAATCTGAGTCAAAAGTATAAACAATTCAGTATTTAAAAAACTAAAACCAACATTTGAGTTAGCTTCTAGTGAGTTAATGAGGCTAGCTCGCCTTTTAAAGTACGAAAACTTTCTCATTCAGAGGTGTAATATAATGTGATTTTTTTTCAGTTACCACCCACATCTCCTTGTTACATAGAATAGAATACAATAGAATAGAATAGCCTTTTATTGTCATTGTATATGTACAATGAAATTCTGGGCGCTCTACCCCAACTGTGCATGGAAAAGAAATATACATAGTAGGATGAGTATATACAAACAAGAAGAATATATACAAATCAGGAAGAAGGCACACAAAAGGGAGGGACATCTTTCAGTGTTGGTGACACACATTTACTAGGTCCTGAGAAATAATGGTCCTGCTTTAGAGATCTAAAATGTCTACGTTGTGATGCTGGAAAGGTGGCTTTACATCTCATTTGACTCTTTGTGTTTACTTTTGTATGCATTCACTGGTTACATTCATGCGTTAAACACAACTTGGTAAGGTTTAGACTGTTTGTTTAGGTTAAGAAAGAAGTTGTGATTTAGGATTAGAGCATGCACCTAATCACTAATGGGCAGGGTACAGGTGAAAAAGGAAACTGTGTTCATAAATGACATCCCAGTGGACAAAGCAATGCTTACTGGCACCCCAGGACTTGGGAGACGTCACCTCTGGAATTAAAAAATTGCCCTAACCTAAATTCTTTCTTATGGCAAGCAGAGGGTGACTGCTGTGCCATTCAAAACCAAATAAATCTACAAGAAAATTGCATTGTTGCTTTAATATGACCTTAGCAGACATTTTCCCAATGAGCTTACATTCTCAGTCGCTACTTGAAAGCCATGTTTTATGAGCCCAGAATTGAGTGAAATAGATGATAAAACAGTCAGTCAGGGCTCCAAAACAGGACTTTACAAATCACTGAGTGGTGTCACAGTGGTTATAGTAGCCATCATTTATCTACAGTCTATGAGCTTACTGTAAAATTCAAACATACGATGTACAATAATTTCAGGAAAAGCATGTTTACTTGAAATCTGAAGAACTCCAACAACAAAAAGCGCTAATAGCGGAAGTTGTTTCATAATCTCTCTATGCCCACTCGGCTGTCACAGTCACTCTCATATTTGAAGGTTTTTTGTTTCTCTGTGAATCACTTCGATATGACAGAACACTTTTGAAATTAATCAGTGCTCAGGATGAGAAATTGTTTGTTTGCCTTGTGACAAATAAAATAAAATAAAGCAGAAAGAAAGGGAAAAGGCCCTTTCCGAGAGTTTATATTCAAGAGCCCTTTTCTGTTGTTCATTTCTGGCAGAGTCATTGCTGTTGGTTTGAATGGGAATGGCCCTGAAATGCCAGCTCGCATGGCATGTCTGAGTGCTAGCTCAATTTTTGAGAGTGATGAGTCGTTAATTCATCCTTCCATCTCCTGATCTCTTTTCCTCTCTTTTTCTCATTGTTATTATGAGCGTACTATTTCTTGTCTATCTCATTCTCATCCCTTTCCTTCTTCTCCATTCAGTGTCATCTAAACGTAACACATTTTTGGCATTTCATGACTGACTTTTTCTGTTGTAGCTCTTTTGCCCGTCTCTTTATTCATATTTTGCTTCTGACCTTTTCAGTATGAATAACACCAGGATTTATCAATCATTTTCTTTTACTACACTTCTTTTAGCCACGAGGGTGTATATTTTTTTTTTTTCTCGTGCTTAAAAATGTATGCAAATTCCCTTTTGTGCCAAGCAGGCACCCAAAAAGAGCACCATATAAGAGAACAGTCCTTTTTATTACTCATTTCAAGTCCAAATTGCTGCAGCTGTTAGAACTATCCAGCATGGCTGACACCCTTCGATCCTGAAGTGCCTTTATAATTGGAATATTCTCTGATCTAATCGGAATTTGTAACTTGAAAACCCTGCTATCTTTTCTAACTTGCCTCACAGCAGTGTACAGTTTAAGTTATTGAGAGGCTTCAAACTCTGTGTAAAGTACTTCACAGGACTTAAAAACACATAGAGTGACTTCCAGTGTGGTTCCATTTTCATTTGAAGGGCAATCTTGCCTTGGAATGTTATTGGCAGTAATTGCACATGCCATGTGGGCATAATTGGCCAAAAGTTCCTTTTATATTTATATATGTTTTCTCTTTAAGTCATAACTAGAAATACCTATGATATACAAACTACTGAAGATGCATGACATCAAGGCTGATTTCCATGCTCATTGCTGAGCTCTTCTTTAACCTCCCTTTAAAGAGGGTTTGCTAAACGTCCGGAAACTTAACTTGATTTAATAAATGTCAGTAAAATAACCTCCAGTCTTCTCTGTTCTTCTCAGGACTATCATCATAGACAGTCTGTCAGTGGAGAGGAACCATGTGCTGGTTCGTGTTAGTGTCGTTGGAGGACCATCTGAGAGGAGGCTCCCTCCTCGAGACTTGCAAGAGGTGAGCTTTCCTTTGAATTGTATGGAATTAGTCATACCTTTCTACATGCTGATTTGACTGTTGCTGCCACTTAAAATTGGTTTTTTGTTTTGTTTTTTGTTTTGTACAAAACTGGCCCACTGGCCCTGGCTAACCCTTCTCACCAGTTTTTTGTAGTCAGCTTCTGATTGCAGAGTGAAGTCAACAGGAAAAAAAGTTACAGTGGATTCAGGGAAAGAGAGGACCTACTGGGCCAGTAACACTGCTGTTGTTTTTTTATTGTTTCATAGGATCATCTTGTCCTTTTTTTTTGTTTCACAGCCAGTAAACAAGGACACCGCAGGACTCAAATACACAACCTGCAGCTAGGAGGTTACAGTTCAAAAAAGGCACACTTTAGTGGGCAACAAAGGTTTAGGTACACAGCAGATCAGACAGGGGAAAAACAGAGACAGGACCCAGGGAGAGCAGGCACAGTAACACTAAATGGCCCGGCAGCTTTGAGTATAAAAAACCATACGAATAATAACAAAGGGACAACATAAGCTGAGACTTGACTTGTTTTTATTTTTCCCTTCACCATTCCTCAAACTCAGTATTCCCCCTGGTCACAATCCGTGCAAAAACCCATCCCTCCACTTCTGTTCTGCACTTCTGCTACTCACAGTTTATTACAGATGAAGTGTCCTACTGATTACCATCAGAGCTTCAGTTGTTTGAAGCCTGCAGGTTTATTTGCTTATTTACTCAGCATATTTTGGGATAGAAATAAATTATTTAGGTGTTGTTTATGCAGAACTGAAAACAGGAACTAATTTATGCTGAGGTCAAGGAGAGGATATGAAATATAATTTGGAAGAGGGGGAAGGTGTAAATTGTTTCCGTCGTGTTTCACAGGTCTCTCTTATGCCCTTCCCCTGTTACTTGTAGAGAATATAAGAAATAGAAAGCTGTTAAATAAGTTCTTAATTTGTGTGAAGTCTTCAAAACGAATAAAACAAGTTTTTTAGAGGCATGAAATTAAGTGATTCACTGTAAGTGGTACAAGTCTACTCCAAATGTTTAGAGCTGAGCCGTATATATTTTGTGTTCTGCTTCTTTAATGTAACAGCAGAGCTAGACGTGTTATGTTGGGATCAGGCCTAAAAACATACTGGCAGCAAAGTTACTTTATAAAATGAGCAGAGAGGTTTACAGTCAGACATCAGTATAAAAGCAAAACACTGAGCACAAAAGCCTCTCTGCAACTTTACTCAGCTGTGCACACATGCAGAGATCTGCAACATCAAACATCAACTATTTTCTTTTGTATCTAGTATCGTATTACATAGCATAACGTTACATTCATTAAAATGCAATGTAATTTAGGATTTTAAAGAAACTGTTTAATGCTGTGAGTCAAATTCCCCAAAAATCCCAAAAAAGCAATAACGAACAAACGAAAAATACAGTTGTATTGTGACAGCCCTCTGCCCTGCCTGCTGTGTGTGTCCATCTGTATTGTTTTGCTTGTTCCTTTAGTTTGAGTTAATTAGCACAACTGGGAGCACCCGGTCAGTCTCCTTGGGGCATTTAAAAGCTGGCTTTTGCTCTCTGTCCATCCACCCAGCACCGTGCTATCTTTTTGGTTGGCTTTAGTCTGATTATTTTAGGTTATACACTCACAACACCACACACCTACCATCCAAACACTCATCCATCTGTTGACACACTGATAAAACTTATAAAGTTAACTGTGATTGTTTATTTTTGGTTGATAAATTGTGCAGTTTTTAATGTGCCTCTCCCATTACTTATCATGGCTCATGAGCCGAACCATGACAGACACTCTGAGGAACCCTGTCTTATACTTTTTAAGAAAGTGACTAGAGGTGCACTCAAATTGAATGTCCATGAATTTAATTAAACCCAGCTTGGTAGTTTTTGTGTAACCTTGCTGGCCAGCAAACAGGATTGAAAACTTACCTCTCCATCAGCTTCCTAATAATGTAAGGACACAGAAATTTAAAGGCTCGCTTTGTTACCTACAGTAACAGCAAGGTCATGTGGGGTTTGTCTCTATGCCTTCAAGTGCTCCTGTTTCCTGTCATATCCCCCCCCAAAACAAACAAACAAACAAACAAACAAACAAACAAACAAACAAACAAACAAAAAATGTCATTTAGCACTTCAGGTTTGGCTGTAGCGGCAACTGTGATCCTGAATAGTTGTCTGTCTCTGTAATTGACTAGCCTGCCAATAGTGTAACAATATCATGCTGCTCACATATTCATTACAAGTTCTCAAGCTGCATACAGATTGTGTGCCATTCCAAATTTTTCCAACATCGTCAGACAAGCACATCATTGAGTGGTAGACTCAAATACCAACAGGGATTATCATGAGTGTAGGGCACAGACAATTGGATAAAGAGGCCTGCTTTCTAAACTTCATTAACATTTAGAGCATATTATTTTGGCAAGTCACATGCTGAGTTATGACCCAAAAGTTATGGTTCTTCAGAAATAAGTAATGAGAAAAATAATGAATGCGGCACTAAATGGCAGTGGGTTATACAAATAAAGAAATAAATGAAGGAGGAAAAGAGGGGGGAAAAAACAAAGAGGGGGCGAAATAAGTGATGGCACATAAATATAAACAACCATTTTATGAAATGCTACCAGCTCAGAGCAAAACAATTGCTCAGTAATGAATTCATCAACACTGTTTAACTGCACTACGCTATTCATAATTTTCCGTGTTTCAGAAATACTGTCACCATACATTATCATCAGAAAGATAAAGTATATTCCATTGAATTACAAACAAATGCTAGCAGCCCTGCATAATAATGTGTCAAAAATTCAGAAAAACAGCCATAAAATAGTCAGAGTAAGACAAAGAGAATAAATGGAAATAACGTGACTCATGCAAGTCTGAAAAGGACTTGCAGTGCTAATCACCACATCTTAATATGTTTTTGTTATCATGACATTGTAACCGTGTGGATTTAAGCGTAACGTATTAAACATTGTGTGGGCATAAGTGGGCATCAGGTTTTTTTTTTTAATCTGCTTGCTCTAGGGAGAAGGAGAACATCCTTACCCCTGGCCCTGGTTTTCATGCTATCCCGTACCTCGCTGCTACACTTTGGATCCACCAGACATCCTACATACCTCACCGGGTAGGAGGAACATTGATGAACTCACTAATAATATCTTAGTGTTATTGTGATTTTTTTTTTTTCACCTCTAGTCCTTTGTCTGTCTTCAGACTCCGAGATCAGTGCGTTTCTGTCTTCATGGAAAGATCCAAAGAATGACGGAAGCTGGGTGGAAGCCTGCCGAACGTTGTACTGTAAAGTCATGGCGTCAAAACCCAACGTGTTAACTGGAAAGGGTAAGCTGCTGGCTCTCTGGGTTTCTGTTTCTCCCACATCTAGTTAAACGCATCACATTTCTAATACACTACATTGCCCCCTGTGTTGATTGTAGAAGAGATGCTCTTGCAGCAGTTGAAAAAAGTGCAAATTATCTTTTTACGCTAAAAATGTTTCTCTTAAAGTGTGAGAGAATTTTTTATTTTTAAAAAGTATAGAAAAGCTAACTGAAGGGTCATGAAGAGTACTTCACAAACTGTGCTGGGTATGACTGAGCATTACTTCTTGAGGATTGGTGATAATGTATTTCACGCTATTTCATTCAAACAACAGTACCAGAAAGGAGACTAACTTGTGGATTTTAGAAAGAAATGGCTAGTGGTAAGAGTCACACCAATTAGAACATGTAACAGCTACCGATTTCAGAAATACCTGTGAAGAAGCTCGTCGAATTAATGTCTTTTTTGAACTATTTTGTACCTACAGCTTAATTCACCTTCAGTGTATCTGCACCATTTGCTTTAGCTATTTTTCTTTGCCTCCAGGAATGTGGAGAATGATGACAGATCTCAGTATAATTTCTGTGTAAATTTGGCTGCCACATCAGATTTGCAATTTAAAGAATCTTTTTAAAACAAATGACTGTTGTTGTTTCTTAGTTTCTCCTTAAGGAATATTATTTGACCAAAAAGATGAAAAATGCAGGGTTTAAATTAAAGGAGTCAAACAGTAAGACAAAGGCATATATTAACACTGTGCACCCCATGGAGGATTTCTCTTTTTGTTTGAGAGCACCAGAGTACACAAGGAAGAAAAGAGTGTGAAATGCTGGTGGAGTGGATGGTTTGATTGTGAGTGTTTTGTGGATCAGGGATGAGGGGACACATTTAAATTGTAGATGGGAATACCAATGAGCTTACTGGCTGAAAAAGTTAACTTTAAGTTTGTTCTCAGTGGTTCAACTGTAAGGATGTAAAAAATAGACAAAAGCAGAAAAAAACTGCTCAGCAATGCTTCGGTACCGAAGAAGAAGGTTGGAGAAGCAGGTAACTGTGTGTCTCTGTTAGCAGACAATGCTTCTAAGTGTCACTGGTATGTCTACGATTTCAGTATTTGAGATGTTAAGATGGAGAAAGTAAGACACAGAATACTAGGGGAGAAAGACTTTCTCCCCTTTCTCTGCTGTTACTGACGAGTGCAAGAATGCGCGTGTTTTCCCCGTGTTTTAAGCCAAGAGTAGTTGTAATTTATCGTTTGTAGTGAGAAATGGAGTACATAGCCCTGTGGGAGTGAGAATAATGGTGGGTGACAGTGAATTGTCAACTTTAACTGCTTGTGCTCTGCTGGAGAGGAAGTTATGGACCCAGCGGTGCTGCAGTTAGTTGATTACTTAATGGCATGGATTGATGGTAGGAGTAAAGTTTATGTATGCATCTTGAAAGGTGAGCACTTACATCTTCTAATCACATTCAAATAAGCTCTATTGGCTTTCACATAAGCCATGTTGTCACAAATATTTATGTTTCGTTAATGCCAAGGATAGTTTGGGCAAGAACATTTTAAGCCTCCTGAAAGGCTTCATAGATAAATCGAATTCAACTAAGACTAAAGAAGTGACTAGATTTGGTGTTTGCTGTTTTATAGTAACATATTTGCTTGACTGACAGAGTGATTAAGTGACTGTAAATAACACAAGTAATTAGTAACACCACCAAGAGACCACCATCCTGATCTAAGGAATTATTTAAATAAAATAAAAGTGTTATCCTCTTTCCACTGTTCTGCATCTGTGTGATGCAGTTATTCTGAATTCAGTAGCTATATAAATGGGAGAGCTAAAACTAATTTCACTGGTCACTGGGACATGACTAAAGCTCCATGTATAGAATCAAAAGTCAAATCTAATAACAAAAATACTTCAAAGGTTTGGTGACTTTGCCCAAAATAAGGTTTAAAGGGACTTTTTCCCTGTAGATTGTGCTTGTACATGTTTATAGCTTCATTATCAGAGTATTTTTGGAGCAGGGACAGGACAGCATCTTTAGTGTTTAAGAATTCTTCTATAGTCGTTTTTTTTAAGGATTCTTTGACTTTATATAATAAAAAACACCTTTATTTAACTATCTCCCTCGGATTGATATTAGAGGTCTTGTCACATGATGTCTTTAGAAGGAAAAGAGTTAAATGTACATCCACTAGCAAGGAGCTCAACCCCCAATGCAAATGAAAAATGTTGATTGATAATGAAGCACTGAGCTAAGCCAGAGGTGGCAGTTTGGAGAAACTGCTGTAAGGATTGGCGGTGAGCTTCGCATATCCCTTGATATCGTAGCGAGAGGATGAAAAATTAAGAAACAAAGGAAAGGGATGATGGTAAATCGAAGCAAAAGCAAACAAGTATGAACAAACAGTTTAACTGTGTTAATTTACTTTAAAATCATTTTTATCCTTTGTTTTTTCTTACTGGTGTGTAAGACTTTTTTACAGGACTCTTCAGCAATCTGACACTGTTAATCAGATTTCACTTGATTAGCTGATCATCAACAAGTCTAAACACCTCACTAAAAGCAGAAATTTGGGCAGTTTACTGGTCTGAAGCATTTAGTTAGCATGTTTATGTTCCAGCAAATTCACCCCAAGGTCAGACCCACTCTAGAAATGTGGTCTGAACAATGCTCAGAAAATCTCCAAAAGTTGATTCTGTTCATCTGGACGTAGCGTTTTCAGTGGGAGAAACGTTTCGTCACTCATCCAAGTGACTTCTTCGGTCTCAGCTGACTGCAGGTTTCCCCAACCTTATAAACAGTACATTTGCATAATGACTGAAACCAGCCCACTGAACGAACAAAGGCCTGGGAGGTCAGTTCCTTCATTATAATTATGCAAATTCTCATGACCATTGATCAACAACCATTGATCAATGGCCATGAGTACCATTCACAGAGAGTTGGGGAATGGCTGCAATCACAGCATTGTAAGATGGTGAAAGATGTACCTTTAGGCCCCCTCCTCGATTCAGAGATGGTCTTTCCCTTTTCACGTAAATGGCCTCCTTGACTCCGCGTTCAAACCAGTGTTCCTCCCTGTCCAGGATGTGTACATCCTCATCATTGAAAGAGTGTCCACTGGCCTGTAGGTGTAAATAGACCGCAGAGTCCTGGCGAGACGAGGTAGCTCTTCTGTGTTGTGCCGTCCGCTCCGCCAGAGGTTGTTTGGTTTCCCCGATGTATAAATCCTGGCAATCCTCCTGGCACTTAACAGCGTGCACTATGTTACTCTGTTTGTGTCGGGGGACCCAATCCTTGGGGTGGACCAATTTTTGGCGCAGTGTGTTTTGGGGTTTAAAAGCCACAGAGACCTGGTGTTTAGAAAAAATGCGTCTCAACTGTTCCGATACTCCTGACCAGAGATGGGGAGTAACGCGTTACTTGTAACGCGTTACTGTAATCTGATTACTTTTTTCAAGTAACGAGTAAAGTAAGGGATTACTATTGCAAAATTGGTAATTAGATTACTGTTACTTTCCCGTAGGAATTCTGCGTTACTGCGTTACTAAAACCGTGATTTTTTTGCGAGAATGTCTCATGACAGTGACAGTGATCATATATCGAGTGCGGAGAGAGTATGAGCATGCAGCGTTTAAAGCGTGGAAGTACTGACCTTACTTTGAGTTTGATTCCATAAAAAGTGACAAAAACATTAGCGTCCATTGTGCGTGGGAAGAAAACTTTTTACAGCGAAAAAAACCCCTAAACTTCCAAGCAAGCACTGAGTGCGCCATGACGTAATGGGAAATTCTGAGTCTTTGACTTTATTTATTTTCTGCTGTGTTTTACTTGCATCTATTTGAAAGAGTGAGTGTAAACACAAAAAATATTTTATTTTATGTGCTGGAATGTGTAGAAAATAGGTTTAAATGTTAAACTAATTTATTCAAGTCAGAGAATGTTGCATATAATTTAATTTTTGCTTGATGCATAAAGTTAAAAGATTAAAACTGATAAAGCAAGTTAAGTTAAAAAAAAGAGACTTTTCCATTTGATTACATTTTGTATGATGGATTATGTAGAAAAAGTAGAATTGGGCTGAAAGATCTATCGCTTTATCACCTCTTCAGGTTGTAAATCGTGTTTTTAAAAAGTAACTAAGTAACTAATTACTTTTGAAAATAAGTAATCAGTAAAGTAACGGGATTACTTTTTTGGGGAAGTAATCAGTAATTAGTTACTGATTACTTTTTTCAAGTAACTTGACCAACACTGCTCCTGACATGTACGAGATCACTACAGGGATCACTACAAAATGCTCAGAAAAAAGAAAAAAGAGTGAGAGGGACATCTAAGAACCTACAGGCCTCATTTACTGTAGCAGGATCATGAATATTAAAGTTCGTGACAGTACAACTGGAAAAAGAACAAGTATGGCTTATTTAGAACGGTTGCCTCTTCCCTCTAAAAAGACCTTGACAGTACGACTTAGTGTTGCGAGTTATATTTGAGCAAACCACAAGGCTTCTGTAACAATGTCCTTTGGACAGTTAACACCAGAGTAGAGATGTTTTGTTGCATATCAGCACAAACTTATCATACCACCTGGTGGTGGAGGGGCAATGATTTAGGCTTATTTTGCTGCCACACGACTTGGGAAACTTGCAGTCATTGAAACGACCATAAACTCAGTGTATCAGAGTATTCTGGAGTCAAATCTTAGGCGCTTTCTTCAACAGCTGAAACTGAGTCATGCAATTGGATAATCATCCCAAGCACAGCAGCAAATCTACAACAGAGTGGCCAAAAAAGAAAAGAAGCAAGGTGTTGCACAGGCCAAGTCAAAGTCCAGATCTTAACCTTATGGAAATGCTGTGGATTGATCTCTGCACATTAAAGAATGCCTGTAAACCTCAATGAAGTGGAGCAAAGCTGTAAGAAACACTGGCTCAAAGTTCCTGCACAATAATGTCCATGTGACTGATAAAGTCACACAGAAAACAATTATTTCATGTTATTGCTGCTAAAGGTGTTTTTACAAGCTGGTGAATCATGGGGTGGACTTAGTTTTTCACAGGACTGCAGTCCTATGAAAATATGACTACATAAACATTGATGATCCAGATTCAGGAGGGAGACCACCTCTGTGTGTTGGATGCACAAGGTCAAATAAATAATCTTTCTTATTGACTTGATGGGTGTAATATATGCTAAATATATTAATAGTGAAAAGAACAAAAAATCCAGATGACACAATTTGAAGGTTTTCAGGTTGTTGTTTTTTTTTAAATTTAGCCTCCTTTTCTCCTGATTGCTTTTATTGAAATTCAGGTGCACTTCACACTTTTCCTCACCAAGATTACATAAACCTGATGTCCATGAACCTTTTAAGACTCATCATCAATGTCGTTGACAGCCACTGTGAAATTGCACCTATGCCTACTTTTCCTATGTAGGAGCAAATAGCTGTGATTCAACGAAGACAAAAATATATTCAAATGAAGGAGGGCTGACAATCTTGTCATTAATGCATGTACTGCACAGTGATTGCCTCCTTTCATCAGTACACTGTTGAAGCCTGTAAAAGCAACTACTCCACAGCTCATTTGAGGCTTTTCACTGGAAGACCACGATCAAGATTTATTATCATTTAGGCTTGTCTTTGCTGTCGAAGTGCTATTTCATGTGTCACATCATTAACCACGTACAACCTGGTATTTCACTTCTCGAGAAACATTCAGTGAAGGAAATGTTTTATCTTTTATGAACTGACTACTAAAGGAAACTGATTTCCTGGGAAGTTTATTCAACAATTACTTGCGTCTATTTCTGAATATGAAGACACTGTGATTATCACTTGTCTTTGACAAGCTTCTATTCAGCTGGATGATGATATTGATTATGCTATCTCTTGGTTGAAACACTTACAATTAGAACTGTTTCACGTTCAATACCTTACTATCTTGTCAGCTTATCAATTCCCTAATTGGTTTTCCTCAGCAGCATATCAATGAAATGCATTCACTCGTGCTCAGAGTTACTGAGCTGTGGAGTGAATAGGTTTGATCAGCCCTTTTAGTCTTCTCTGAATTGGCAGCTTGTGAAATGATTGGAAGGCTGTGCCACTGTGTTTACAAAACACCTTACACTTAGTTCACATATTTAGTAGTATAACAAAAACATGCTTCAAAAAATGTAAAAAAAAGTATTTTATACCAGGACACAAACAGGAAAAGAATGGACAGTAGGTGGAAAAATGTTAATCAAAGGTAGCTAGTGTGAAATATGAGCCATCCAATCAAACAAACTTCACACAGCAGCAGACAACAGCCCAAGGGACTAGAATCCATCCAGGAATTTCAAGGAAGCTATAATACCTACTTTCCCAAATCCATTGAATCCAGAAACAAAAATAGTGGCAGCTGCTAGTGCTACCCCTCAGCTGCTATTAGATACATGTATACATGTCGACTTGTTTTCAAGTCATCTTATTCACAGAATTTTTTTAGAACACTTGACCTCTGACCTTGAGGTTTTGAGATTTCAACTCCTCCTTTTAAGTAATTGAACCTATGGTATTAATATGGAAAATCCTACATCGCCTCATTGTCGAGTTATCACATTCATTAGATTTTCAGAAAACTTGAACTCTGACCTTGTGGTCAAAGAGACTGGAGTTTGAACTCGTCCAAGACTTTAAGTAGATGTACCCATGGTATGAATGTAAAAATTCTAGGTGACTGTGTTCTCAAGTTATCACATTCACAAGATTTTCAGAAAACTTGACCTCTGACCTTGACCTTGAGGTTGAGATCACTGAGATTTGAATTTTATCATTATTGTTAACATAAAAAGTTTGTGAACGTTCTCATATTCATAAACTTGCTTGTCCACACCGCCCACCTGCCCAACTGCCTTTTATGGCTGAGGTGTAAAAACTCTATTTGATTCGAATTTGGTCAACATCCTCTACAAGGTTATGGTCCTGTGCACCTCTGGATGACTTCCAATGCTTTAGCCCAATCTTTGACTGCTTGCATTTCTGCACATGCACGTTCACCTCGGATGGCAAACCTACGCAGAGCATCAGCTTTCAAACTGACTTGACTTCATGGCAAGGGTCATAACTGGTGGTGAGTTTTGGATCGAACAGGAGTTTACAATGTCAAAGTTGGCACATCAGATCAGCAATGTGGTGCATACTAATCTTTGACTTTCACAAGGTTGTGCACCATGCATTTGTCCCTCTGGGTCAGCCTGTAAATGCAGACTTCTACTGTAACATCCTGAGGCATCTGAGGCTGAGCATTTGGCAGAAAACGCCTGAACTGTGATGTGTGCTGTGGTGTGCCAGCACAAAGCGCATTGAAAAGACAGGAGTTCTTTGGCCACAAAACAGACTAAAACAAACCAGTCTATTCATTTGGCCTACTATGAGTTAAAACAATAGGTTAAACTCTTTGGCCTGTAGAAGGTTGGTTTTGTATCGTCTTTATTTGCTGTTTCTTCCTACCTCACCACGCTCTTCCTCTCTTATTTCCACAATTAGATCTTCAGTGACTGTGGGTGGTTCTTTGCGCAGACGTGTTAAGTGACACTAAAAGCCATGCTGACACAGTTTACTGAGTGACAGTCGGGGCCAGTGAATCCACAGTTGATACAAGATGTACATTTTTTGTGTTGTATTACAGTGCATGTAATTTTTTCGCTGAGCTATAATTTACTTTGTCAGAGACATCCTTATCCTAGAAGTGAAGCAGGTTTGTTTTTAAACTTCTATTATATATTATCTTTTATTAGTATTTATAATGCTAATGACTTTATGCCAGCTGAGCACACTGTACGTCTTACATGGAAAGTATCTGTCCAATCCACTTACAGCTGCTTAATAGCGTAGAAAACAGGATGGAACCAACAATCTAAAAATAGTTGAAAGCTGACATTTGACTGTTTAAATTGGATTTCCTTTGAACGCAATAGTTAATGCAGACCTGCTATCTTATGATTTTTTATGTGCCTGATTTTTCTCCTCAGTGCTGGCTGACCTTCTGGAGAAAGTTGTAGCCCATCTATCCAATTCTGCTTCAGAGTGCTTCTTCTCTCCAGCTCCGTACAAAGGTCAGTAAGAAGAGCAATACCCCCCCCCCCAACCCTCCATTCTTACAGTTTAGTCAAGGAAAATAACTAAAGGGCACTTTGTGGATCAGTGAAGACAGACATACCGAACCTCTGTGCTCTGCTCTGTTTACTTTATTTCTGGGTTATGAAAATTATGTAAAGGTAAATGTTGGTTACACTCCAAAGCATATACAGTACACACTGTGTATAAATGTTTTAACACCTAATTAACACCTTTAGTGCAGTGTATTTCATGTAAGTTTGAACTTGACACTTTGTTTTCTGTTGTGGGTTGTTATTGCCTTCTACTCCAGTCGCTTCTGAAAGGGCCTGTTGGCTCAGTCAGCTGAACTGAAGCCTGCTTGTGCTTCAATGTGGAGATCTGGTTTGTTAATAGTCTTGGTGAACTGAACCCTGGCGATTAAACTAGCCCTGAGGATAGGAACCAAAGCTGGTGATAACTGTGTATAGACGGTATAAAAGCACCATCTTGGTCTTTTGTGACCAGACATGGCAAAAAAGACGTCCCTTTTTTGTCATGACTGGTTACAAAAGACCAAGATCTGATTGTTCAACTAAAGAAAACACACACGCATTGGCTATTAAGTTTTAAATGATGATGAGATTGTATGTCTACTCTGGGAGTCATAAACATCATTAGACCAGTGCACATATTGTCTCTAAAACACTTGGGTGGAGAGATGAGGAAACCTATCAGTGCTCTGTCTTGGTTGTTGAGTTAACTAATGTGGAAATAAAATTTATCCAGCAGTAAACCTGAGTTTGCGGTGAGGGAAGCATCTTGTACAGTACAGCACTTTCCAGCAGGAACTTCGATAGAATGTAAAATAAGACATTTTGTGTATTTTAAAAAGACATTCAGTGTGTTTTTGTTGTTGCCGCACTAATCAACCACTTACTACTAACTGCAATGGTAGTTTATTGGATTGGAAAGTGTGGCGATGCTCGCCACCTGGTCACCCTTCTTGCTTGTTGGTGTGGGCAGGTCTCATTTGTAGGTGCTGGAGAGCTGCTGTGGCTCATTTCCATCAGTGGCATTGGCAATACCTGGGCTCATCAGTGCACTATAAAGGCCCTCAGAACCCAACTGTGTAGTGGCTCTCCTCCCTGAGAAACATTCTGGATTATAGTTTGGGTTTTTGCACTAAACAGCATTGTGTACACAGTCTCTTCAAGCATGCACTCACTTAAGCCACAGCCATTGACTGTACACATGGTTAGTTTAGGTTTTTCTCTTGTTTCTTTAATTTAAAATAAATAGTCTTTTTAATTGGCATTTGTGTGTGCATCTCCTGTTTTGTCATGGTTGTATGTCCCGGTTCGTGACAGGCTGCATGAGCTCATCTGGTGGGAGTGTAGTACTGTAGTATGTCAGGCATAAAAACGTGGTTTTCATGATAGGAGGAGTGTAGAGTAAGTGTAAATAAAACAGTTTAGAGATGGAATAGACTAAATATTATATTTTAAGAAACTCCAAATTTTCCACTTGTCACAGGGTCTGAGTTGGAAGATTTTGGTAAAGCTTTGTCCCTGAGGTAGTTGAAAAACCCCAGTTGGCTAAAGCGTTGGGGTTTTTTGTTAACAGACATGCTTATGCCTATTTAGTTGGTGTTATTTTTTCATCTAAATTTGTTAGTGCAATTAGCACTTTCAGTACTAATCCATAGCAATGTGTTGTATTTTTCACATTGTCTGTGTGTAAAATACACATGTAAGCATGGATTACACAAAGGATCCTGCACCCCAAGCTGGAAGGCAGGATAAAAATAGAGATCCCTGGAAACAATTCTTTCTGCCCTTAAGAGCAGCTTTTTCCACCACATGCTAAAATGTATTATGTGTCTCAGATCGAATGAGTGAATGATCTTAGCAGGTTGGAGTATTTAGTAGCCAGTAGGCTAAACAAGCTGACTGATAGCAGTCAAAAAGGCATAATGCTAATAACTAAATGCCGCAACATCTTTCTACCTAGAAAGTCCCTAAAGGTAATGTGCAATAAGTGTCCAATTAGCATATTTATTTGTTCCAGTTTACATGTTTTTTATAAAATCAAGTTAAGTCAAATCATAGGTCATTCATGACCTTCACCTCAAAGACGCATTGCAAAGTTGTACTAAGTTTAACATCATATTTACCATACTAATTGGTGGAAGGATATCAGTTTGAATTTCATCAGTGACTGTATGGCTCTGCTGAAATAATGCAATCATCTGGCACTTAGTAAACATTGGTATAATTATAATAGTGTGTCATTTGTTCAAGCACTCGAAACAAGTGCAGAGAAAGACTCAGAAAGACTCCAAGACTCAGCAATTTAAAATTAAACAGAGGTCCAGTTCTATAGAAATTAGGGTGTGGGGAAAAAGCATGAATGGCTCACACACTCAATATAAATTAAAAACAAGCAGCTGTTCATTACGGAAGCAGATTTACCACATTTCTGATTTGCATTGTTCAGCATTGTTGTTTATGTGTTTTGTTTTTTTTAAACTCACTCGGCCATTGTTTTGCACGGGTTAGAGGTTTTAATTAAGATGCAATTAGTTCAGACAGGCCACTAAGTCAGTGATTCCCAGCAGATCAGCTGATGGTTTTGCTGATACCCTTTGTTGAATATTCGGCCAAGTCTCATATAGGGTGCACTATTTAAGCTGCTTAATCAACCCACAGTTGTTGTGCATCTACAAGCCAGTCTGAAGTGCACCTCCATGTCTGCTCCTCCTTTTTATTCTCTGCATGACCCTGTCATTGCTACTGTCTGTGCTGGCTCTCGCTGCTGCTCCCCTGCCGTATTCCTTGCCTGTACATGAATAGAAGGGTGGGGAGGTACAATATCAATTGTCGTGGAGACATTTTGGCCGATTCTTCTTTACGACATTGCTTTAGGTTGATTGAGGTTAACAGCTACATGTTTTTATGCAGAACTAACAAAGCATTTCAGTGGGTTTGGGGTCTGGACGTTGACTGGTCTATTGCATAACCTTAATTCTTTTCTTTTTCAGTCATTGTAGATTTACTGTTGCTGTGCTTGGATCATTGTTGCTGTTGCACAACAAAATTTCAGACATCTGATGGATAAATGGGCTTTTCCACCACCATGCTTGAGAGCATGTCTTTTTTTGACCTTTGAATTTTTTTTTTAACATTTAACATGCTAACTGAGGCCTTTAGAGTCTCTTGGATTTTGTTTTTGGCATCCACTCCCAAGAAAATCATAGCACTGTGTTAACACAGCTGAACGCTCTAGACCAACAAACTGCCAAAACGTTTGCTTTACAGAGGTGTTCACACTTAATCAGGTGCATTTGATTAGCAGCAACTGGCTGCTGCTTGCACTCCTAATTCCAATGAAAGCAGTAACAATGAACAGGAGTTCATCGAGTTCTTTGAAAACTTTCTTTTTCTGTAGGTTGAACTTAGTGGTTTAAAAAAAAGAAAGTGAATCGCAGTCTCTTGTCCTGGAAATCATCTTGGACATTTCATGGACAATATAGTCTGGCAAATGCTTTGTGGTATCAAAATGCTATTTGTTGTGAATGCAGGTGTGTGTGCTCCTTGTTGTTCCTTTCTCATGCCACATGAACTACAGAATAGGGGAGTGCAGGTGGGGAGAGCTGTGTCTGTAAAGATCAAATGGTAAAACTTTTTTCTTCAATAATCTGCTCAGTCAAACGAGGCTTGTATTTCTCTGTGGGAGACTTCTGTCCATAGGTCTCGCAATAATAACACAAACACACAGGCCTGCCACCCATTATTGTGTTACTCAAACACATTTGACTTTCTTCTGCAGCCAAATTGATTTTTATGCGTATGCTTTGTTTATGGCAATAGCCAGTTTCCCATATGATGACAGCATGCACTATAACCTCTGTAATACATTTATTATATTATGTGCAGGCAACTGTTAATACGCATTGTAATTTTTTTTTATTGCTAAAGCTGAAAAATATTATCAGAGGCAGGTCAGAATATTATGGATGCTTTATTTTTGGCAGGTTTAACAAAAGCGTACAGTTTGGCTTTCCATACTGAATGCATACTCCATTAATCATAGTTGTATTTTAACCACAGTCATTGTTTAACAGTAAATTTAATTTCCCTCTACTTAGCTAAATGTGGCTCAATTATATCCAGCAAGGGCACTTAAAAGAAGTGGGTGTGAAATACTGAAATAACATTAACAGTGCATTAGCTATTAATCTGCACTCCAGAAAATTTCGGACAAGTGCTGATTATTTTTACAGTAAAGAGATTTTCTGAATCGTTGTTTGAAATTTTCTGTGGCCCAGAACACCTGTAAAAACACAAGATTTCATTGTAGAACAACATTTTGAACTTTGTAATATTCTGATGTCTGACACTGACATGTTTATTATGGTTTCGTTTTTTATTTGTTTTTCTAAGGACATAATATCAATAATCTTTCTTTCATACACATTTTCTAGAAGTAATTTTCCCACCTCTTTGTCAATACACAAACAATGCACAATTTGTCTGTTCATAATTACCAGAAGATATGACGACATAAGAGCTTTTTGGAGCATTTGGATACACCCACAACCCAGGTGTTGCCAAAAGTATCCTTTGAATTTTAGTCTTGAATGGCTAAATCTAAATTACTGGGAGGTGATCAGATATAAAGCACACTGCTGCTAAAATGTGAATGAAAACCATTTCACTGTGGTCTTCTCTAATGATTACTCAACATATAAAACCAAGATCATGTTGCTTATTTCAAGTGCTTTTCAAGGGACATAAAAAAAAAGATATAAGGACACACAGGTGGTATAAAACAATGCAGGATTTAAAATAGAAGATAAACAGAAGATATATAAAATAAAATTGATTATATGGAAGAATATAAAGGCACAAGACACTGCACTATTTGAGTAAATAGCTTCATATTTTACCCAGTGACAGTAAGGTTTTAAGCTGCAGTTTAGAAGAAATGACTTGGTAGAAGCTTGAGGTTTTCCAGGAGTGAGAATCATGTGAAAAAGAAAGTTTTCATAGGACTCTATGCTCTATACCAGTAGTTCTCAAACTTCTCACAATGAGTACCACCTCATAAAACATGTGGCTCTTGAAGTACCACCCTTATGACCGACATTAAGTTACAGTAGTATAGGCTTATTTAACACCATATACAGTTTACACTAGACAATTTTATTTCTTATATGAATGTTATTTATTGTAACTGTCATAAACAGGATGTGACAAGTGACAATAATAACAACTGTACTGCATTAAAACATTCACAGCAGGTGGGATATCCAGTCTTTAAGTAATGACGTATGAACCCTGTTTCCGGGCCCAAACTAATAGTTTATTAAGGTTGTTGTGTTTTTCCCATATGGAAAAGAAATAGTAAAAACTTATATGTGATTACTCATGAAAGTGGCCACTTTCATGAGTAATCACATATAAGTTTTTACTATTTCATATAAGGCTTACATGATTTACTCATGTAAGTGGCCACTTTCTCATTACTTTCATATATTCTTTTAGTAAGTATCCAAAACATACAAGTTTCATTATATAATTTTTCAAGGGATCTTATATCTGTTTTCACACTTATATGCTTTTCATACAAGTTTCACACAAGACAGATACAAACTTTATAAGATTTATATAGATCTTTTCCATATGGGTTAACATGTTTTAATGCTTTGTATCTTGTTCTGTTTAATCTGTACAAGCTCCTAAAAAAGGCAGTGATCACTGTCGGCCTCTCTCGGTTTTTATTACCACTGTTAAAGCTCAGTTTTTAAAACCTTACGATGTAGCTACAGCCCAGCCCATGCAGCAGTAAATTAATGACTAACCTCGTATTGTGGATGGATTATCTCAGTTGTTCTCCTGACTGAAGTTTGGTCCGTCTGCAGGATCCTGCCATGCATTTGTCTCTAACCATTGAGTGGAAAAAAGTTGGCGTTCATCTTCCAGCTTCAGCGTGTTTATATTATGCTAACTATAGCTGTGTAGCTAGCCAATGCATAGCACATCATTATATACGAGCTAGCCCAACTTCAGTAACCCTGTAAACGTCACTACTGTTTAGTTTTCTGTCTTCAAGTGATAGCAGAGCTAAACGTTTACATTTTTCCCGCGTACCAGTAGAGGGAGCCCACGTACCACCAGTGGTACGCGTACCACAGTTTGAGAATGACTGCTCTATACTCTATGAAGTAAAACCCATGATTCCCTATGATTTAGTAGCTTGTATGATCTTTGAAATACTTATTTTCTGTATGACTTCATCAGTCTCTCACATGGTTATGGAGAATTTTTAACTCATTCTTCTTTACAATGTTGCTTCTGTTCATTGAGGTTTGCAAGCATTCATTCATGCACAGTTCTCTTAAGGTCATACATGCACTTGCTTTTTGCACAGGGTATGAATGTTTCCAAGCACGTTAACAAACACGTGCCATTTTTTTCCTAAACTGTCCTGCCATGTTCTTTTTAGAGAACAAGTCGGAGCTTTTTTTCTCAGAGCATAGTTTGGGCCTTGGGTGAAAATTCTGGGACATCCACTTTTGGCATTGCATCACCTGAATGATCAGCAACCTGTTAAAACTTTGCTTTTACAGAGGTGCTCACACTTGCTGATGATCAGTGAATCAATTACATTTAATCAGCAGCACCTGGCTGCCGCTTACCCTCTAAATTCCTGTTGAAGCAGTAAGGGTGTATGTACCTAATTAAAATAATTTAGAGTGTGGTTAAACCTACAGTATAGATTTGGACGGTTTGACTTGTACAGTTTGGAATTTAACTGTAATTGCCATAAGAATGAACATTCTTCATGCGCGTGGTGTGTCATGCAATAAAAAGTTTTGAAACCGTGTTCAAATTTGACAGACTTTATAAGTAACATCATCCCGAATATGTCTGAGCTTCTAAAGAAAAGCTGTCAAGATAATTCATGAGAGTAAAAGCATTCACTTGGATCTATGAATTAGTAGACAGTCATTTGTGGCAGGGAGACAGCTAATAAAAGGCAGCATCTGTCTGTAGTGCTGTGTCTGTCAGCAAAAAGGCCTCACTTCTCTGGGGACTGATGAAGAACCTTAATTCTGGGTTTTTGTTTTGATGATTTATTTATCTAAATTCACAAACACACATCAGAGTTGTTTGCACTTCCGCTTTCTTTCTTTCATATTGCCTCACATTTTTGTAATACTTCATTTTTAGGATCAGTCACAATCTTATTTGCATAATTTCTTTAACACAGAGCTGTTGTGGAAAATAGTCCACCCACATTTTACATGTCAGATTGTTGATGCTAATATTTTTAAGTCCTTTTCTTTTGGAGAGATTGCAGGCTTGAACTTTGTGATGTTTTTGACACACTTTGACCTGGAATTCACATCTGTCAGAGTTACATTATAAGAGAGAGGCATAGATTTCTGTTCAGGATTTTTATATAAAAATACATACTATGGGTGAATTCAGTAACGGCAACAGCTTCCAGGGTAAAAATAATCTTAAATCTGTATTTTTGGGCAAATATTTTCTCACTGGTGATACTGTAGATACAGTTTTTGTGTACCTATGACAAATTAAATTTCAGTTAATTTATGTAATGCTTCAAATTAATTGGACAGATAAGAGCCTGAAGATATTTTAAGATGGGTTCTGCATTGTAAGGCTTGGTTCTGTATAAACATTGACTAAATACAGCTTCTGCTTCAGTTACAACAGCCCATAAAGGAGACCAGATAGCAGTCAGGACTCTTGTTGAATTCTGCAATCTGCCGGTTACATTTGTGTGTAATTGTCTGCATGTGACATGGAAAAATGCCCAGTGGTGTTTAGCATTGACTAGTCAAAGCCACTCTGCCCAGCTTGACGCTCCCATTGTATGGAGAGAGCAGGCTCATTTGCCAAGTGTTAACTGCTTTCAGTTCACCGTTCAGAGTTGTATCTCATCACCTGCCATGGCCCTGACTCCTGAAGGCAGCTGTCCAGCAATCTCATTTATCTCAGCTTCCTGTTGAAATTGGGTTACTGCATCCCACGAGGAGCATCTTTTTATGTTCCAGAGATCTATGCTTGCTCAGATAAAATAATAATTTAAAAGGATTTTTTAATCCACATCCTCAAACTTTTTTAAGTCTCTGCTTTTAAGTATTGCATGAAAAACATCAAAATTGCATTCCCTTTCCCCCATTCTGAGATGCTGCAAGTTACTGTAAATGGAGGTTAGTTAGAAGAAATTGTTTTTATTATTGTTATTAATCACATGATGCATTTCCCTCTTCTGGCAGTGTTTTAGGTAGATGTCACGGCAGAAACATCCCAGCAAGTGCAGCAGGGTTTGAATGACCTGCTGCAGCACTTGTTGCGTGTAAGGTTCATATTAGAGTTATAAGGTGCTTAAAGGTGCTCTTTGTAGGCGGTCTGACATTTGCTGGCTGTCACAACCAATGTGCTGCTGCCATCCCCAGACTTGATGAGTGTTTGAGTGGTTGTCAGACAGTTAGTCATAGGAGATGTAGGCTCCCTGTACTTAGTTTCTAGCACTAAAATATAGGAGGTGCTTTTGAAACATGAGGTTCTTAAAGTCTTTTTCACGTGTGAACTTAGAGTTTCAGAAAATCAGGTTGTGAAATTTTCCATTTCTGTGTCCTCACATCTATCATGGCAAATAGCCTGCTTCAGACAGGTTCACACAAGTGCAAATACTGGTTTAGGTGAGCCCACTGCCTGGATGGAGTGGGCAGGAAGCAGCGCGCTTGCTGAATGTACACCGTTAGCTGTGTTGTTCTCACACTGGTGCAATCCGAAATCTCGCGGACATGTCAGGTTAAACGTTTGATACCGTTGTGTCTGACTTTTGCATTCTCTGTCTAATGATGTCTAGAAAAGTTAGAAAAGCAGAAAACTTAGATATTTGGAAATTTCTGAGCATGTTAGCGTGAGTTCAGTGATTCATTTTTTATTTTCTATTTTTATTATTTTTTAGTTCACGGTTAATCAAAATTTTCTTGCTTTTTTTAAATTGAGCTTTTTAATTCGGTCCTGCCTTTATTTTTACAGCTGAAGACATTCTTGGATATATTGTCGTAAATGATGTATGCTCATATCTCTAAATGGGTTTCATAACTACCTCTCACTCCGTTAAGTCCTGACACTTTCAGGCTTCTTTATTTTTAATATTACTTTTGTTTTAATTTCTCTGAAGCACAGGGGATTGCACAGAGTCTGGGAACTAAATCAACTCAGAGCTCCAGATTCATGATATTACTCTTCATAAGCTTCACACCTACACCTAAACGAAGTACAAATTGTCATAACTAATCTCAGAGATAAATCAGATGTGCCACCTTTCATAGTGTATCTTGTTAAATGATTGTGATTATAGTTATTAAAAACTGCAAAATACACTCTGGTGGCTTAATGCTGAGGAGAGAGAAATGGGCAGGGAGGGAATAAATACAACAAGAAGAGGATTCATCTCCATTAGACAGTAATTGCCATCAGCTAGAGGTTTTCACAGATTTTAATATATAGGGAGAGAAGAGTGAGAGAAATGACAGAACCAGCTATCCCGGCATAGATTCATGCCCTCTTCAAAAGCCATTTTTTCTCAATTAATCCAAGATTTGATGGCCTGTGATTTATCCACATTGGTCAGCTTTGATATTTGGATGGCAACAATGTTGAATTATAACTCTGATATGTAGATTACAGCTACTGTTATCATCATTTCCCGTGCATTTTTCTGCACCATTAGCCTGTAAATTGAATTGGAAGTTTTTCCTGCCACTGATGGTGTCTGGATAATACTCATCATATTAATTGTTCAAATGTTCTCATCATCCTCCCATAAACTGTCTGAAGCTGGGGATCCATTTGCACAGATGTAATAATATCGGTATTCCCCAAAGCCAGGAAGCAGTGGAAACATCTTCCAAAACAAAATGTTAGTCCTCCCACTGTTATTACTTCATTTATCGTTCTATCTGCGCAGTGACAACTGCAACTCCAAAGACGAATATATTTTTAATGATTTTGGAACAAATACTGGCACTAAGTAAGAGCCCATGAGAGCTGATTGCATGCGAGCTGTTTTTGTTTTCACGACTCTAAAACTGGCCCGTATTTTCAGTTGCTGTAGCCTCACCATGTGACTCACAGAGAAAGAAAAGGTCTTGAGATAAAGAGCATTCTCACTTCAGTTTTCACTTCTTTTTTTCAAAAACCCTGCCACAGCCCTAAACTCCTGAGTTATTGCTCTGCTGCTCTACACTTTCAAAATGCTGCTGTTAAATTACCCATGGCTGACTTTTACTGATATTACCCAAGTCACCTTGATGTCACAATAGCTCGCAAACATCACAATTAAAGCCAAACGACTGTTGTAAAACTGCCAGCTACAAAGTTACCCAGACACAACATTACATCTCTGGTGTCTTAAAAAGTAGCAATTCATGATATGCTGTCATGTTTTTCCATTTCCCATTGGAATAATATAAGCTGTTAGGAATGTATAGGTAGTTTTCCACCCAAACCTTCTTTTATATACCCTCTCATTGAAATGCATTGCTTCGTAACAACCACATCTTTTTTTCATCCTGTTTTATAGCAGAGGAGAAGACTGTGAAGAATGCCTTATTATCATCTGTGGAACAGCTGGGAATCAACACCTGTCTGAAGTATGTAAAGGGATTTTCTTTAGCTCATAAACCCTTATTTAATTAGGCTTCTTACAGCAGAAGGAGAGCCTGCTGCGTATAAACTATTTCAGTAAAGTCTTAGAATTACTCAACTGTGAGCTCCATGGAAGTAACTACCCCAAAGTATCTCTTAAAAAGAGTCTAAATCACTGCGATGGGACTAACGTGCATGTACCTTAATTTTGATTTTGTAGTGTCTACATTCACAATGAATGTGAGGAGAAAGTTACATTTCATATTGGATGGGGAAAGCATAGTTAAAGACTAGAAGCTGTGTCTCACTCAGTTTGAATCTTTTTGCAGTTACTTTTGCTTCAATTAGGCGCTGATGAATGTTGACATGGTCCTAATCAATTGTTTCAATAACCGCGTCTTCATCACTGGGCTCCACATGAAAACAAGCATCACCACTTTTAACGCAGTGGTGTGTTTTTCTGCTCAACACTGACATCTTTGACTTACAATGATAATAGCATGCTGATGTTCAGCAGGCATAAAGTTTACTGTGTTCAGCATCTCAGTTAAGCATGTAAGCATGCGGACGTTGGAGAAATAGCACTAAAGAGAAAGTAGAGCTGATGTTGAAGATGTAAGTTGGTTTGGTTTTAACAGAATAGCAAGGCTCAGTCATTAAAGTGGCCGTCGGAAAGTTAATTGCATAATCTTACCACCCTGAACCTCCTATGACCTGGCTTCAACAAATGTGGGCATCACATTTTGGGTTGTGCACAATACTAAACTCTATAAGGGCCTGATATCTGTTACGAGGACATTATACTGCCATTGTTCTATCGAAATGTAAAACAAATGTCCTCAGATGTGGATTTCCAGCCATTGTAGAGCAAAATCAGGTAAAAAGATAATTCTTTGTTTTTACATTCATCAGGTTCCAATCAGTCCAAATAGCAAAGAGAAATTAAAAATTCATGCCATGAAAGAGTTCGGTTCATAGGAGGTTAAAAAAGAGCGATCCCACTCCCTCAAGTCTAAACATTTTCTACTGACAGTGCTTAAATTGAGTCTCCAATTGATTTGTGATATTTTTTTCAAGAAAACGATGTCTCACTTTTTTTTTCTTTTTTCAGTTTAATGTGGGTATAGAGATACGATGCAAAATATCCATGTTTTTCCTTTCTTGCTCTACAAACGCCTTCTAAAGATTTTCAGATCCACATCAGAATTGACTCCAAAAGTTAATCACTCCTAACATGAGCCAAACTGGTAAAAAATTTTCATGCCAAACCTTCAATTACTTTTTGAGTAATCCTGCTGACAAACAAACAGGCAAACAGAACCAATCTACATATAAGCCGCTTGGCAGTGAAAGTAATGGCTTTATCTGCCTTTAGTTTTCTTCGCTATGGGACTCCATCACTATGCAGTTCTGTTTGCCACTGCAAAGTCAAAGGAAAATAAAGTCTTAGAAGAGTGAGAGTATATTTTCTGTTACTTTCAAATTAAGTATGAACTGTTTCCATCTTTCATTTTTCAAAACATCAAACCAATCCTTTGCTCTACACCTGCTAAGGAATTTGTCTGCTTTTATATCTCCATTATAGACCAAATGAATACACTCATACATGTTTTCTTTTGCTTACCCCAACTCAAACCTCTGTAGCTACTCGTTTGTGAATAAGCAATATGCAAGTTTATAGCTCATCTGGTCAAAGGACTGATGAGCTTATGTTGATAATTCACAATAGTTGTTACTCCTACTAGAGTAATAGTCAGATCTTCACCCAAACTGTGCTCAAGGTCAAGGTAACATTTATCGCTTTGTTAATACCCTGTGAATTGTGATGGATTAGGAGCTGGATGAGCTAGTACATCACTGAAGGTCTGGTTTCTCTGTTTAAAACACAACAACTGTTTCACTCTACCTTTTCATTGTATGTGTCACTTTCTTATCTCTCTGTACACAAAGGTGTTGCTTATTCTTAGCACCTACTCTAAAAAAAATGAACAGTAATCTGGTCTTGCTGTCCCAAACGTAATATCACTTGGAAAAACCAAGAGAAAGATAAAAAGGTGGCTTTTGCCGCTTTAACCTATAGCATATTTAAGCCATCTAAAAAATGTAAAAGCTCACTTTCATTTTTCAACAAGCTTGTGAACTCAAAGCCGTAACATTAGAATTCACCTCGGCGTCCACTCGCAACATGAATTAAAGCTGCAAATGTGCACAAAAGTCAAAAAGGGAGAAGACTGAAAGTTTTTTTTGTTTCTCAGTTCAGCAGCTGGAGACACTTTTGTTAGCAGACATTAGGAAAATTGTCAGAGCTGACTGATGTGAGATATATAAGTTGAGTCAGTTTTTATTTTTTACAGCACATTAATACACCCTTAGCTGACCGAAGTGCAGTACATGCTATACTATAATTAACACTCACTAAATCAACAATAAATTTGCACTAAAATACAGAACAAAAACATAAAACATCCTCAAATTAAACAAGAATGAAAACACAACCGTGCTTGCACAATAAAAACTAGGAAATCATGCTCAACTGAAAGCTGGAGAAATTAAATAGGTTTATAATTGTGTTTTATAATGACTGAGTGA
Organism: Maylandia zebra; assembly: GCF_041146795.1. Lineage (NCBI taxonomy): Eukaryota > Metazoa > Chordata > Actinopteri > Cichliformes > Cichlidae > Maylandia > Maylandia zebra. Next base: position 19,958,832 of record NC_135181.1, read on the forward strand.
CTGGGCAGGTTGCCCCTAAATATAGAGGCTAACATCGAAAAGGCAGTGTGGCCTCTGTTTTAGAGCCTGGATCAAGGAACATCCAAGATCAGTTGGTCTGTAGACTTCAGGGCTTTGGCACAAGTGCACTGCTATAAGACTTCAGCTAAGTAGAAAGGCACAAAATGGTTGTGAAAAGCTGATCCTGAAATGGACTGGAAGCCAATACAGGTGGAATGTGAGCGCACCTGTCAAAAAGCGAGCTGCTGTGATGACTGATTAGGGCCAACCTCCAAAGAATTTCAAAAGTCTAATTAAGAGGTAACAATGTTTCAAATTACTCTCTCAAAGTCATGTGGATGGAGGTGGGCCCTAATTTTACTGAGGAGCTTTAAGTAAAAATAACCTTATCTTAACAACAGAGATAGGTGAGTTTAAAAATGCACTTTGTTGAAACAAACATGTTGCAGAATAGACAGGAATTTCATGATATTGCTGCCCTGTACTTGTGCAACTACTTGTTCTGTTCTTTATTTTTCCCACAATAGACCGTCTGACTTGTGTTACTGTTCTCACACTGCTTGTTTCTGCCTTTAACGACACCCCGCTGCTACATTACACAGTGAATATAACTCTTTCTGAGCACCTACTCCGAAGGGGGCTCTGCAGCTGAAAAGTTTCTGTGCCTGTCCAGGAGAACAGAGTGCCACATTTTTTATTCCGGTATCAACACAGAGTGCAAACATTACCCGCAGAGTGGTGGGTGTTATAGGATTAAAAGTTGTTGAACATGAAATTATAATTAATCTTTTACTTGCGACACTGGGCTTCTTGAATAAAGTTTTGAGGACTCCTCTGGGGTATTTACTTGACTTCAATGTTGCTTTATTTCTGAGTTTGATATAAAGTATCCCATTGGGCAATGTGACTTTCATGAGTGATTCTGGGAACTGAAAGAAAAATGGTCATGCTGAGAAATGATCTTTTTTTTTTAAATTAATATTTTCACAGTTCATTTTATAGGTTTTCATTTCAGTAATTTAAAATGATGGGGAAATAAAAGAAGAGGTATGAAACAGATGAAAAGTAATAAAGAAGTAAAGTAGTAAAAGCAGAGCTATTATTCCAACAGGATTTTATTCTTGAAATCTAGCAGCATAGCTTTGCATGTTTCACAGTTCCAGATAATTCTTGTTAAAATTTAACTCTGCATTCATTAAACCAGTTTTCTTCCAATTGGTTGCTTCTTACAAACAGAAGGTTTGAACAGCACACATGTGGCGGCTGTACCTCAGTACACTATATTAAGGATATCCCTTCTCACTGACATAATATAGAGCCAAGAATAGAAAAAAAATGAAACAAGGTGCGGTTGAAGCTTTAGCTCACAAGCATCATGTTACAGACCTCATTATTTGATGCTTTGGCCATGTTCACTATAAGAATTAACAATGCAGGAACCCCAGCGACACTTAAAAGTATTAAGAATTATACAGGAGCTGATCAGAAATGGAAACCCGTGCCATGAAGCTCTCGGTGTTTGAGCTGGTGTTAAGGTCAGAGGATGTGTGGAGCATTTAGTGCGACTTTGACAGCACCTGGAAATTTGACCAACTTACTTTAAAAAACAAAGGAAGACTGATCTATAAAAGGTTTGCACTTGAAGATGTGTGTTTCATACATTTCATTTATATTCACAGGTATGGGATTTACCTTGGGCTGCTGAAAGAAGAAGCTGCAAATGACCTAGCTCTGCTAATTAAGCATGTGAAGATCTTCTTGTCCACGCAGAGAGTTGAAACTTCATCAGAACTCAGTATCCTTTACAGAGACCATACAATAAGAATTCACAGTAAATGGACACACTGTGGCTGTAAATGTTAGTCACCCATCTGACAAATGTTCTTCTGTCATAACATTTTATTTTTGCATTTGGTCAGTTCAAAACTCGAATTTGGAAAATAAGAATGTTTTTTTTTAGTTATTTGTGTCTGTTTTGTGTCAGTGTATCACCGAAAGTCTGCTTACCTTTGGTTGGTGAAATGATGGCCTTGCCCCTCCATGATGTTCCTGACATCATGCTGAAATTAGGTTTCAATGTTTCTTCTTCAGACATAGCGTTCTACACTGTATATGAATATTTTTGTAGAGAGCAGCAGTTTCCCCCTTCTTATTCAGGGTTTTTCTTATAATGAACATATGAACAAAGATTGTAGCAAGTTTTATAGGTTTCACAGCGATGGTCTTTGTAGGACATCTACTGTTCAGGAGAGCAGTCATCCTGAATTTCCTCCATCTGTAAACAGTTTGTCGTTGGGCATAATTCATACCCATCAGTATTTCTTGAGCATAACCTTTTTCTAAGCTGACTTTGTATGCCTTTATTTATATGGATGAGCACCATTGCAACCCACGCATTCAGATTACTGCAGAGTAATTACTGCAGAGGTTCACTGTATGTATATAATGCACTATTATTTTAAATAAGCAAAACAGAAGTTTTGCCAACTCTAAAGATTTCACAAACGTTTTCTTTGTGGCACTCTGGCTACTGAGGCAACACTATATGTGTGTGACTGTAGTAGCAGCTATCTAGTGTCTAGTGTGAGAACGCCACAAGTCGCCCTTTTTAAAAGAAAGAACAAGAAACCGAGAGTGTCATGTCTCACGCTCTGATCAACACAATATAGATTATCTTGCTCCATCTGCTCCTCAGTGAGTAGTTCAACCTTCTTTTGTCCCAAATATCAACTGACAGGCGTCCTTTTTCCTCCAGATAGCTTCCTTTGTAAGCAGACAATTGAAACATGAAAACACAGAGAGAAGATAAAGAGCCCTCACAAATATAAAATGCTGACATTTTGTTTGTAAAGAAGCTACAGTACTAGACCAGACTGACATTTGAGTTGACAGCAAGAAGCTCGTTTTGGGTTATCTTTGTGTTTAGATGGCAGCTGTAAACGGATTTATGCTAATGTTTCTGACACAAAACACAGTGTACCTATTTAAGCTAAAAGAATTAAAAAGTTAATATACTTAAAAATTTGCAAAAACTTTGGTCTAACGTTTACCCAAAGAACTGAAGTACTTTTTCAGGTAAAAAGAAATCATTTTAAATCTAAGGTATAGATGTTGATTGAGTTAGTATTTTATTTCGAGGATTTTCGGTTTCGTTGATGGTGATTAGGTAATCGCAGATGAAAATGTTAATCGTGTCTTTGGGGTAACTGATTTATTTATAGCTGTCCGTTTAAAAATGATATCTTTACAGAATCCATTACAAATGCATGAGGTCTGTCTGTCAATCACTATCAAAGAGCATGCATTTGTCATTGAGGGTTGAGCCAGTGGTTAAGCTAACCAGCTCACACTGTTGCATTATAATTGTATTTAAGTATTCACACTGTAGTTTAAGCTTTCAACCGCTGTCATAAATTTATGAATAGAAAACAGAGACAATATATAGTTCTTTTGTTTAAGCAATTCAGTGCCGAGCAGAGATGATCAGGAGGATCTGCATAAGTTCAAAGTGAGCATCAGAATGGGGGGAAAAGGGGGCTTTACTGTAAGTGCCTTTGAATGTGGTTGCTGATGCCAGATGGGCTGGACTGAGTATTTTCAGACACTGCTGATCTACTGGGATTTTGCTACACAACCATCTCCCGAGTCTACAGAGAATGGTCCAAAAAAGCAAAAAAAAAAAAAAAAAAATTGTCTTAATAATGCCACAGGTCAGAGGAGAATGGCCAGACTGCTTTAGGCATAAACAACATGAAAGCCTTGTATCAGTGGTTCAGCCTGCTGGTGTGGCGTATTGATGTGTTTAAATGCAACAGTATTTCTGCTGTCCGTCCCTATATGAGCACAGTGTGCTCATCTTCTGATGAGTTTTTTCAGATTGATAATGGCACTAATGTCAGTAAGCTTAGATCATTGGAAACTGGTTTCTTCTATGCGACTATTCTATGAGTTGGCTGTTGTCAAATAGCCTCCACAGTCACCAGACCTCAATCCCATAGAACAGCGGTCCCCAACCCCCGGGGCCTCGGACCGGTACCGGTCCGTGAGTCGTTTGGTACCGGGCAGATCTGCAGCAACTGCCATGCTCTTATGTCAGTATGGCCCAAAAATCTGAGAAATGTTTGTTAATTCTGTGCTACAAAGAATTAAGGCGGCTCAAGGTGTAATAATACAGTGGTGATTGTGTGACCTCCAAATATTCTTTAAATAATGAAGTTCAAACCAAGGTTGTCCAGACATTTCCTTTTTTTTTTTTTTTTTTCGCCTGTCCCATTTGGTTCTTTAGCCATCAGAATTGTTGTCTGAAGACCAACAAGGATACCCAATGGATTTACTTTGCCAAATGGATCATCGTGGCATTGCCGTATTGGTCCATTTGGTCGATCTTTGTTTTTATTATTTATTATATTTTATTTTCAGACGTTACAGACGGGACAGACATGAGTGAGAGATAGGAAAGGGAGAAAGAAAGAGGAAGGAAAGGAAAAACAGAAGGGGAGAGGGACAGTGAGAAAGGGGGGGAGAAAAAAAATAAAAATCTCCTGGATCACCTGTTGAGAGAAGAATAGAAAACAAGCAAAAAAAGACAAAAAAAACAAAAAACAAAGCAACATACTAAACACAACACCATCGCATTAATCTAGCTAAGTGTAAACAGCAGTAAATACTAAATATTCAATGTTGTTGTGCAGCACGCAGGACAGATGTGCTTCGAAGTAGCAGCCAAGAAAGGTGTAATTTGGGTCTACGAGCAGTGAACACCCGTGTGCATACCTGTGTGGATCAGCGCGCTTGTATTCCAAAGGTTTCTCCATGTAACGATCTGCTAGGGAGTGTGGGGGGGCCACAGCCCCGTCCTCCAGGGTGTGAAGCACAGACATTTGTCCAGACATTTCCATTAACAGGATAAGGCAAAATTGGGACAGATTGTACCCATTTGACCACATTTCAAATCCTCACACTTTCACTGTCACCAATAACATGCCTTGCTGACTTTAAAACAGGCTACAAATAAATGCCAAACCACTCCACACATCTAAGCTGAAAAAAGATGTTTCTTCCCATCATGCACTCGCTGACATCTATAACTGATAATCAAAGCCGATGGAACTATCAGCATGCACAGTTAGTGTCAAGTTTCTGTGTTTCTGTGGATTTGGTCCTCATTATTGAGCTTTAATGCAGACAGCCATCCTCCAGTTCTTTTAACTGGGTATCCACAAAGGAGTCCCGTCTTTGCCTTTTCTTAACAATGATATAAAGAACTCAAATGCTTGTCATTCAGATGCAAATCTAAGGCAATTTCTTCAGTCTGTTACAGGATCCAGTCAAAACATGGCAAAACACGAATATGTTTCTGTATTAACAATTTTGAAATTGGTCTAAAAAGTAAGACCTTTGGGTTCTTACAAAACAGACACTTTGGGTTTCGGTTGTTTGTCCCTATCTGCTCACTGAACAGAGTTTGCTCAGAATAATGCATTACTGTTTTTTTTTGTTTTTTTAACAGCTTTATGACTTCTTATCTGTGTTGGCTCAAAGGTTAAGCACTAAATATAAATGTAGTTATTTAAAGAGGTGCTTTATGGTTATTTTGAGCTTCACGTTTTTATTCTTGGACTCTGTTAGAATAGATTTGCATGATACATTAAAAAAAAAGCAATTAGAAAGCTGTTGGAGTCATTCAGGTTATGATCTGTCACAAAAAAACATTTTAGCTCCTCAGCAGTGAAGCCACCTGTCTTCTGATTGGCTCCCCTTTGCAAACAGCATTGAACAGCAGGAGGGAGGGGCTTCTACGGTCATAGACCAAGCTGAGCGCCTGAGATGACCAGGCATTATGGCAAAATCCCCAGTTTTGCCACGATACAGAGCCAAGAACAGAAAAAAACACTGTCTGAAATGGAGCATTTAGAGCCATCCGAAGCCTGAGCTTTTGGCTCAGTGGGAATATTTGTACACTGACCTCATTATTTGAAGCTTTGGCTGTGTTCAAAGTGACCGTTCACCACAGTAACAGTGTATATCTGACAAAAAATAAGGAAAACGATCATAGGTACCCTTTAAAACTATTACTAAGAAATTAGAATGTAGATTCTTAAAGCAGATCAAGGCTGCTGTTGTCTTTTTTCTGGCATTGGTGTGAAGAATTAACATCATTTTACAAGATTAATTAGTTTAAAATTAACATGCTGGGAAGGTACATGCTTTTTTCCGTAGAGTTCACAGGAAATGAACTAAAAGTAATAGATTTCAATGTAATAGATGAAGAAATTTGCTAATTTAGTCTTTTTTCTCATTAAAACTTTCTCCTGTGATATCTTTGTGGCAGAAATGTAGAGAATCTTTCGGCGGGAAGATGTAAATAAATCTGTGTACATTTTAACCTAAAGAAAAATTAAACGGTGACAGTGTTCAAAGGGAGCAACTCAACAGAAAGACATAAAAAGCAGCAAGTGTTGATAGGCCTGGGGTTGTTTTCTGGAGACGAGCCAGTTTGTGTTCTCACTCCCGATTAATCGGCCCACAGTTCTCCTGGAACAGGACAGAGACTCGCATATCAGCGCAGTTATTTGCTGCCAGCAGGGTTTGAATGAAATTATCAAACGTCTAAATGAACTGAATTTAATGAGTAATGCTGCAGAGCCTGAATAAACCACTCGAGACGTACTTGATGAAAGGAAGCTTTAACCTTGGAGCCTGATTGCAAATCCTGTTTGCTGTTTTTCTTTTTTTAAAGTATGCTGCTCAGTGTCCGTGCAATGTGCGTTCACAATGTAAAGCAGCTACTCCTGCTTATTAAGACAAAAATCACAAGAATTATATGTTTGTATCAGTTTGCCAGTGGCTGTGGGTTAAGATTTTTTCATGTAATACCTTCAGAATCTGACACTAGACAGAACTGGGTCTTCACAGTCTGTTTTTTCAGCTGTGACAAAGCTGATGGTGTATCGTGGTTAATTGACTGTTACTCACTCTGTAGATAACACTCACTGGCACCAGTGTCAGCTGACATCAAACTGGTATTAGCTTTGCACTTTATTCAACCCATTATGAGCGCTCGTGTCTTCTGACACAGAGACAATATTTATGGATCCTTTAAAACACAAACAAAATCTCTTAATTTAAGCTTTACAAGTGGTTAATACAATGCACATCTAGTTAGTTATTTGCATTTCTGTTTATTTCTGATTAAAAAATTATTTGTGTTTGTCAAAAATACTCATGTTACCACAATGTTTGCTGAACATGTCTAAGACTTTGAAATCTGTGTATATTTTTTACTAGCCATTTTTGGATCTTTAACTTTGAAACCAGTAACTCACCAGGAAGGTTATCCAGGTCATGACTGGCTAGCCTCTACAGTGTTCCTCATCATGGCCGGAAACATGGAAAAGTCTTTATGTTTGTTAGTCAGTCTCTCCTCCCTGCTCACCTCTGCCTTCATCTGGCCAGCCAGGATACATGCATCGGTGAGTACAACTACGGTAAAGTGAGTACAATTACATATTTAATAGTATTTTAATGTAAATAATTAGGTTACCCTCCAGTGGTGCCTATAGACCGTGCATAAATATGGAAATCTGACAAATCTGACAAACATCAAACATCTACCTTATAACTGACAAACTGTTACAATATGAGCATGTAGTGCCCTTCACTTTTTTTCTCTTAGCCACCCCTCACTTGTCAAAACCGGACTTAGTCTTTCATAATACCACTAATTGTATCTAAAATGTACTCAATGTGCTTTTCTGGTTGAAAAGCAGTGACAAAACATTTTCGGTCCTGATTTTAAGAAAAAAAAGATAAGCATAAATAAGTTAAAAAGCATAAATCTGTACAATTTAGGAAACTAAATGTAGACACTAACAGGCAAGACAACTGAGCTTTTAATACAAATGTAAAAAATATGTATAAAAAAATAAAATATGCAACAAAAAAACAAAAAACCCCACAACATTAAAAGGTAACGGAGAGTTATTTCAAAATCCAACTGATGTGCCACGGCAAATTATAGAAGCATGGCAGTAGTGGCTTTCTAAGCAGGTCAACTAGATGGAACAGTTAAGGACGCAGTTAATCAGGAAGTCAGACACAAAGAGCAACTAGTGAATTTCCTAACTAAAACACCCCTTTCCCACTTAATACTTCAGTTCTGAAACACTAACATTGCGATTTGTAGCCAGAATTGAGCAAAACCGCACTGCAGATGGATTATCACAGACCAGCACCTGGTGTATTCCCAGGATAAGATGAACGGACCGTCACCTAAAAGCAGCTGGTGATGTAAGTGGTAATTTTTGGAATTTAGGTAGAGAAAGATATTCAGAAAGTTTGCAGCAGGTTATCAGTGTGTGGAAGTGACTCATACAATATGGTGTTGTTTAATTTTAAATGGATGGATCCATTTAAAATTGGATTGGTTTGCTGGAGTGGGTCAGAAAAGTGTGTGTGGACAAAGCATAGCCTCGTACCAGTCAACAACACAGGTCTGAGTTGTGTTTGCTAAATTTAGGACAGATAAGTAAGGGTAGGGAAGGGTGAGGCCACAGCTGTATGCCTTCAGAACTACAATTTACATTATGACTGTCTGTAAGCACTGCAGTCAAATTGAACAGCCAGTTAGCTTCAGACAGCTTGTTTAAACAACCCGACACAAGAAAATTTGCCTGATCACTGTCTGGCTTCCTGCATTCTTCCAATACATGCCCTCCACTTTGACATAAATGTCTACATGTAGGGAGGTTTATTCCTCTTATCATCTCTGAGCCTATCTATGCTTGAATTTCTGTGTAGATTCTGTAGTGCGCTTTACATTTAGGTCATTTAGCTACAGACACTGGAACACCTATTAGCTGAAACATGTTTGTGGCTAACAATTCCTAACACAGACTTATTAGCCTAGATCTTTTTAATTGATAGAACATGTTTTAGATCTGTGTTATGTAAACTGCTGCAAACTTTACATTTTGACTTTCTTGGTATATATTTTTCAAGAATTCACACATTTTTCAAGACTTCTTTGACATGGTATCAAGAAGTTTTGGGGCCGCTTTTGGAGTAAATGTAAAACGGGCATTATAGTCTTTTCCTCCCACTTCCAAAAAAGAGGAAAATCACTTACACTATGATTAAAAATATTTACATTTTGGCAAGAACTGAGAAGAAAATGACGTCTGTTAAGTAAGATAAGACAAACTCTTTTTTTGTTGTTCTTTTATTCCCTCAGCAACCCCTGCATCTGGGCATTAATTTGTCTGTGGCTTAATTGGGTGACCCGTATGCTAAAAGGCTACTTTAGGTTGCCTTTGAGCCTGGGTTCAGTTCTGTCCAAGGCCATTTCCTGCTTTCGGTCCCTTCGTTCCTGCCTGTGCTGTTATCTTATCATAAAAATAATACAGGACCAAAATAAATCTTTGGGGAAAAAAACCTCCTACAGAAGTGAAGTTCAAACATTACAGAATCATATTTTTGTCTACAGTGATCCCTGTGGTGAATTTCCATCTAAAACATTGTCATGTGTGGCTTTACTGGACATAGTACTCCATGCTGTCCCTGCCCCTCAGTCCTAGTACTCTGGATGAGCTGTGTACAAGACACTGCTCCTTCAAATTTCAAACAGCTTGAAAGGCTGTCTCTGTGTTGTCCTCATTTAATCCCAACAACAAAAGAAAAAACAAACTTGAAAATGAAAACACGAACAAAAGGAGATAAATCATCTTTTTCATGACTTTCAGGTTTAGGCTGCGAGACAGCAGGAAAGAAAAACAGGAAAACAGGATATGAAATAAAAAGCTTGTGTAAATATAATTGAGGGAAAGAGTTCAGCTGAGGGGAAGAAGTTTACAATGAAGTCTAGTTTCAATCATTCAAAATTGCGGAGGAGAGCTGAGGTGCTGAGATTAACTTTGCTATCATTATACCAGCCTCTATCATCTCATCGTCTGTCGTCAAAGTCAATTACGGCACAATGGGATTAGACCGAACGTGTTTTTTTGCTCTCAGTGCATTTGATGTAGATACAACTGCTGAATATCTCACGCAGCGGTTGGCCTTCACAAAGTGTTCGATTTCATCGATATCACGGAAATTTAAAAGGGCACAAATAATTAAGAGGCAGAGACAAATGGAAGAAATGTGGGCATGAATGCACACTGTTAACACGCACACCGGCACATGGCTGTGCACACTGCATGCTGTTTCTGATTGTTAAGAAGACTTTTTCCGCATAGCAGCATTGAATACAAAAATTAGAGCTTGCAAATACTGTTTTTGCTTTTTTTTATATATATATATTTCTCAGTTGTGTAAGTATGATCTAACATTATTTCAAAATCATTACCAAGAAAAGTCATGACATCAAGATGTTTTTGTTGTGACAGATCCATTTTTCTAAGGAAGTGGCTGAATCAGGAATCCCTCCTGTCTACTGGTGCACAGCTCACTACGTGGAGATGCTGCTGAAAGCTGAAGTTCCTCTAGTCCACTCTGCCTTCAAGATGTCTGGTTTCACCCCATCACAGGTATTATCTGTAACACTGGCTACATTAACAAATTTCAAAATTCCCAGTTTGATCCAGCACATTTGTAAATCAGCATGTTTTCAGTTTCTTGATTTTAATTTTTATTAAAACTAAATGTCATAGTTTTATGACATTTAGCAAATTCACACATAATACCTGATTAAAATTTGTCCAATTTCCCCATAAAGATAATCTCCTTGTGCACCTTATTATTTTTAGAGTGATATAAAAGTAGAGTGCCATAGGATCACAAGCAGAATTGCTCCTCATAGAGGTAGAAAGGGACATTTATCTACTATTTATCTGCCATCTACAGATTTCACTATTGTCTTACTCTGCAGGCTTATGTCTGCCAATTCTGCTTTAGGGCCTTCAGAGCCTCTGAAACACACAAACCAGACTGGTCATTAACCAGAATGACTTTGCAAACTTTGCAGCTTAAAGGTTTAACTGATATATTTGAGGGGAAAACTAAAACCATTGCTAGTATAATTTCAGTCTTTTGTTTTAAAACACAATGCATATGTAATGTTTCAGTGGCAAAAAAAGATCAGTTTCCACTGGATTCTAAATATGACAGCTCAATCATTGTTGGTGAAGCATGAATTTTAAATTATGCTCTCTACTCATTTTCTGCTGTATTATGGGTAAATGTTAAAGATTAAATATTCTTAAACTAGGAACAAAATCTTGCACACTCTCCCTGTGACTTGCTCTCACTTTATTAACAGTATTATGCATTCTGCTAAGACCTGAAGTCCATATAATTTAAATGTACTGTAGCAGTGGCATGTTTAGCATTCCAAAACTAGTTTAGGTGTTTATTGTGTTCACCTCTGTTGGTTTTTATTCTGTCCCCTAACAGCTATTTAACTGTATTAGTTTTTACAGTCTGAGCTGTGCACTGCACACTTGCGTGGTTTCCTATCAAGCAAACCTGTTGGGAAGGAAAAAAACATGTAACTATCAAAAATCCACAATGATATCAGATACACACTGCGAATTGTTAAGGTCATACAAACCCAATGAACACAACTGATTTCTGTCATAAAATTCAAGCAGCAAAGTAGAGAAGGTTTGCTTAAAAACTGCTGCTGAAACCAAACACACTATGTAACCAACTGAAGTGATAATGTGAACACAGACTCACATCATTAGGAGTCACAGAAAGTTAAAGTCAGGCTAATGAAGTCTGTGAAGATAATATTTACTTGGCTGCAGTCTTTTAGTTTTCAAATAAGGAATAGTTTGGTATCTTGGAGTAATAACCTTGGTTTTCTTAGATCAACAAAGGATAATCATGAATATTAATGGAAGGAATAAAAGAAACTGAATTTGGAACAGAAATGTTCAGTTTCAGCTAGACTGCAACTATCTACAGCAAGACAGACAACAGTCTGTTAAGTTTTTTGGATGCTGTATATATTTAATAAATCAGGTTGCAAAACCTTTCATAACCATACTTGTTCTTGCCCTGTAATTGACCTCCTTTTTCATTTTGCTTTGACTTAAGTCGAATTTAAAATACCACAATACAGCTTTGACATTGAAACCTTTTCCCTTTGTTTTTAAATACCAGAGCAGTTGAAAAGTTAGAACTCTTCTCCTCCATGCTTCTTTTCTCTAACGCAAACAACAAGGTACGAAAAGCATTTTCACCTTGAACGCTCTCATGTTTGATCTCGTCTTCCGCGTGTCTCCAGTTGACAGTGAAGGCTCACACAATGAACGCGTGCTTATAAAAGTCGCCACATTTGCATCAAAGATCTGAACCCGTCGTCTCCGGGGTGGAGTAATGCGTTAACATTCAGCTGGTCTCTTTGCTGTTCAAGGCAATAATGGGCTCCTGTTCTTCAGTGAAAAATGGAAAACTCTATTTCAAAAGTTTGAACTTTAAAATCCTGACAAAGCAGCAGTGGCAAATGAAGCATTAAAAGCCTCTGACGATCATACAGTAAAGGGTGTATTCAAATGTCTGTGTGTGAACGTGGACACAGAAGTCATTCAAAATCCATCTGCAGAAGGTTTTAACGTTTGAATCGGGAGTGTTTGTGACAGGTATCATGAAACAAAGCATTAGTAAGTGTCTTCAATTTTAAAAATGAAAAATAAAAAACATCTTCTAAGGTCATTCTGCAGAGTGAAAATCATGTGCAGCAAAACTACAGAAAGTTGTGACATGAATCTGAAGCTCTCCTCAGTTTCACAGAACTTTATAACTATAAGGCAGAAAACAGGCACAGTTATCCACACCCTGGTGAACAGAATGGCGCTTGCTCCTCCAGGTATCACCTCTGGAGTTAGTTGACACCCAAAAATTGAGCTAAAGGTAGAATTATTCCCCAAACACTTACAGAAACATGACCCCAAATACTTAACAATGTTTTCCCATAAAGGCTAGAGGTTTTAGAAGACAAGTTAGCTGAAACACTCCACTGTAGATGGAGTGCAGAAAAAAGAAGCCATAAACACAACATTGACATAAAATGTTAGGTGAATGTAAGACACAGAGCCGGATTAATTGGATCACATTCCTGTTTCCCTCAAGAATTTGAAGTAGTTGTTCTCATCTCTCTGTTTCTCGGTTTTGGTATCTACCAGTTTGCGAGGCGGATACAATGTTGACATTTTACCTGCTACTTTAAAAATCTCGTTGTAACAATAAAATTAAACAACAAATTCATGAAAACTCATTCAGAGCAGTGATGTTAAGGGCATTCAAACCAAAACATTGATCCTAAAGATGGTAAAACAGAATTGCAACACTATTCAAGGTCTTCTGTGCATCACTGAATGGAGACCCCTGTTAGCAGATATTTGCAATGCTTACTTTTGGTTGGGGTGTTTCTGACTCTGTGGCCTCACTTGTAGTTGTCAGTTCAGATATTTGGGAGAAGAAAGGTTAAAATAAATGAATAAATAAATAGATTTACATTCACCTTATGCTCTCGAGTTTGGGCTAAAAGGAAATAAGATGCACTTGGAAAACCTTGGATAGATTTACAGTCGCAGTAAGAACACTGTATTTGTCTGTTTACTTGTTTTCCACAAGAGTGTGTAAGGGCAGCATGGAGCCAATCATTCCCTGTTGTTATTACAACACACAAATTAGAGTGTCAGTGTTTTGATTAGAGTTTAGTGGAGGAGGGAACAATTGTAATCTGGTTTATGGGGCATAGGTTATGCATTTCTATACGCTTGAGCAGAGTTATGTTGTTTGTGAACATAGTGGCTAATTATTGCACAGTTTGTGAAACTGGATACACAGTGAGGATGTCTAGTTCAGTAAGGCTAAAGGCTGCTAACAATATCCCAGTTGTATTCAAGCACAGCAGAGCTGAGATTAAGGTTTATGAGTTGAGGATATGTAAAGTCATGTGGACTCTTTGTAGTCATGTGAAAAACTAACTACACCCCATGATTCAGTAGCTTGCAGAACCACCTTTACTAGCAAAGACCTGAAGGAATCCTGACTTTACATCATTGCAGAGGTATATTGTCATGCTCAGGATTTGCAGGCATAAAGTTTAATATTCTTCAAGTTAACTGAGGCCTGCAAAGTCAGTTTCTTTTTTTGCATTGCATGAGCATTGCACTAATTGCATGGGTGAATTTGCTCGAACATCTAATCCTGGGAAAAATAGCAATTGTTTTACCTGTTTTCCCACTTGAATTTAAAAAAATTAGCAAAAACTACCAGACAGGCCCGTTATTAGTGATTAGGTAATAATGAAAATAATAATAATTATTTGCTTTTTTTTTTCCCTACATGGTTCTGCAATTTGATTTTTAATATAAATCCAGTGCACTGCTCTTCTTTACAGTTGTGTGTCTTTGCTTCATCCAAAAAGCTAAAATGATGATAGACAGATGATAGACAGTGAGCAAGTACTGACTGGAACAGAGGTGCTATTTGTTTAATTTCTTACATTTTCTGTGTCTGGGGGTTTATCCCATGTCAACACATCTGTGGCTACTTTCCAAGTTCTCCTATGGTGGGGAAAAGCTTTTTTAATTTTCAGTTGAATTACACTTAAATTTCCCAATTCCTTTTTTTCCTCTTTTTAAATAGATGCATGATTTGTTTTCCCTCAAAACTGACAAAAATAGTGATTAGCATAATTGAGTAACCGCTATTCCATAATGCCTCAGTTTTTCAATCTTAGTAGTTATAATGTTGAATGGAGCCTATCCCAGAGCGGTGAGAGGAGGGGTACACCCTGGATAGGTTGCCAGTCTGTCACAGGGCTAACACAGACAACCATTTGCACTCACATTCAATCAGCACAGATGGGCCCTGGACAAATGCTGGATTCGTACCCAGAACCTTCTTGCTGTGAAGCAACAATGCTAACCACAGCACCACCGTGCTGCTGTTGTTCAGTATATATTTACTGAATTTAGGGACTCTGTTAAGATTTGGAAAAATACACTGCTGTAAATATATCTAACTTTTTAAAATTAACATTCGGCCTATGTCATCAGTTGGTAAACACGCTCTTTTCTAAAGATGATGTAGAACTCTGTGTTCTTTTCACTGAGATCAGGTGGGAATCCCATCATGAACCACTGCATTAAGGTCACTAATTTTAACTCAGTCATCAACTGGAGAAGTAAACATTAGCATGCATCTCCATGTCTCTTTGTCCCATAATGCAACCTCAGTATTAATGTCTGCAGAGAGTTTGTGAATATTTTTTCACTCTCAAAGTAAACATGTTTCCTGGAAGACTCAGAAAGCTGAGCAAATGAAATACATTTAGACACTTGCACAAGAAATGTAAACTCATTGTCCATAAACCCAACCATGCAAATGTGTATTTTAAGAGATTATCAACCTTTTTTTTTCACTTTGTGTGTAAATAGAAATTTAAACAGGTTTTCAGCTTTATAGTAAATGTAATAGAAGCTGTTGTTTATTAGACATGGATGTGCTGAATTGCCTAGCACAAGTGCCTTTTTGTAGTTATTGAGCTACATCTTGTATCCATGTGTTTATATTAACATACCTTTTGTTTCATTGCAAGGCAAAAAGAGAGAAATAACCTGCAATACGAACAAAGACTAGTTAGTTCCCAATGATGATATTCAGATCTCACAAACGCACATATATAGTATGAAACAGATAACTTTAGATAATTGTAGTAGATGGGTGCCATTTCAGATAAACATGACTTAATATTTATCATTTGTGCTTCCATGGTTTTGTAACTACATGTAAATATTTTTCTGTGTTTGCTTATCATTTATGTTCTCCTTATTTACATTTAATTGTCTGGTGGATTTATACCAGTTTAATTAAATGCTTGAACAAGCTCGGTTCAGAAACGAGATACTGTGCAAAGTTATGTGTTAAGTTGGTTTGTTTTTAAATATTTGATCGACAAAACTAATTAAAGAAAAGCTGAAAAGATATTAAGGATGAGATGTCTGAGTAACATATTTCTTTTTTTATGTAGTTACAATAGCTGCCAAACTCATAGTTTGCTGTTGTTGTAGAGCAGAACACTTTTAATTACATGTGGGGTTCGCGATTTGTCAGCTTGAAATCCTAATAACGTTTGTTTTTTCTCTTTTTTTTCCCACTACAGATGTGCCTCCATTGGCTGACTCAGTGTTTCTGGAACTACCTGGACTGGACAGAGATCTGCCACTATATTTGCACCTGTGTGGTGATGGGTCCTGACTACCAGGTTTACATGTGTGTGGCCATATTTAAGCACTTGCAACCAGACATCCTGCAGCACACACAGTCCCAGGAGCTACAGATCTTCCTCAAAGTAAGATGGAGTCAGAACTACAATATACATGCAATATTTTACTAACAGAACATACTCAGATTCACCTTAAATCTCTATGGTAGCCTTGTTAATTACTATATGTAGGTATGTCAAAGAGGAACAAGTATCCAGTTTTCTGTAGTTTTCCCTCAAAAATCTGTGTTCTGTGAAACCTCGAACACCTCTGCAGGTAAATACACTTACCTGCTACTTTGTTCCATCTAATCAGAAAAATCAAGTACATTTGAATTCATGTAGGAAGTTCTTTCGGGCGATCGTGGCTCAAGAGTTGGGAGTTCGCCTTGTAATCGGAAGGTTGCCGGTTCGAGCCCCGGCTCCAACAGTCTCGGTCGTTGTGTCCTTGGGCAAGACACTTCACCCGCTGCCTACTGGTGGTGGTCAGAGGGCCCGGTGGCGCCAGTGTCCGACAGCCTCGCCTCTGTCAGTGCGCCCCACGGTGGCTGTGGCTACAATGTAGCTGCCATCACCAGTGTGTGAATGTGTGTGTGAATGACTGGATATGTAAAGCGCTTTGGGGTCCTTAGGGACTAGTAAAGCGCTATATAAATACAGGCCATTTACCATTTACCATTTTTTGCTTTGATAAAGACTTTCTTTTCACTTTCGGTATTCTCTCACTCTGCTTCATATGTATATTAATATTTATAAAAAATGATCTTGGTCTTGTGTTTCTTAGCTTAAACACTTTGATTCTTGTTGGTCTCTTTCACTAGTATTGGTTTATTTGTAGCAGTTTGAGGGCCAAATTCTTCTTCCAAAACTTAATGATGAGATGTGTTTGCTATTTGAACTCTGGGAATCATTGATGTGGGCTCTAATCTGATGTTGGGTAACTCTAATGAACTGATGCTCTGCAGTAGAGTGAACTCTTGGCCTTACTTTCCTAGGAACGTTCCTCGCGAGAGATTCATCACAGTGTTTGATGATTCTTGAGACTGCAGAGACTTTAAACACATTATTGAAAACTATTTGAGGTAAAGAAGGTTTTTAAGAATGCAAAGTTATCTTTTCACTTTTTTCAGCAAACATAATAAAGAGCTTTGACAGGTCCCTGGTTTGTTTTTGTAATCATACCATTAGATCTGTGGCCATATGTCTCAGGTGAAGAGAAGAGCAGAGCTGCTAATCCCCTGGTGGTAGGGAAGGTTGCTAGACAGGCTTCGAGTATCCAAATATATAGTGAGATTGCATTTGGAATGACCTCCACAGGCCCCAGTCTGCAAAGATCTTTAATGTCCACCCCCAACAGAGCTGGGCTCATCAAGTCCAACATTAAGTCACAGACTTCAGCACTTGGTTTCCATGGCAAAGTCTATGTCCGGGTTATGGACAGATGATTCCACCCATCAGTCAAACTTCAGATCCAGGAGGAAGAACGCTGTGGGCAATTTGGGATCTATAGCTCGCTGTGGTCCCTCCAGTGCCGTAGTGAGCGCTTTGTTCGTATTTCCATCAGTAAATCAGACCCATTCCAGACCTTTGGGAATTAGGCAACTCTGCCGGGGCTGACCAGTGATGGATCCACTGATGGATGGATCAATCCATTAATCGTGATTGACAGTGACAGTATAGCCTGATGTGCACTTTGCCATAAATGTAACTATACATCACAGCTAACCATGCCACACCACCTTTGACTGGAAGATATTGATTTTTGTAAAGGTAATGCTTCTTTGAAAGAAACTGCAATATATAATGAGGCGCAAATGTATCTGGCTTGCCCCTAATTCATACCGAATAGGCAGTACTGCCAGCATAGCAACATGCCGTTTTCTCATTTTCGTAACTCTACCCAATCCGGTCTTTACTTGATTGGTTCTGACATATTCTCTTTTTTTTCAGTGTTGCAACAATTTCACTAAAAGTAACTGTTGTTAAACATTTATAAACTCAAACTCCAACCCGGTCAGCTCAGTTTCATTCTCTATTGTTTGAAGTAGACATCAAACTCAACACAGTGACATAGAAACTCCCCTACCAGCCACTGTAGACAAACATAAACTATAAATGCTTACAATGACGTCAGCCACCTGCGTAGGCTACCGCATATATTTCAACACAGGAATACAAATGTAAGTTTATACATTTGTCATTGTGAATCTGGTAAAGTGTTATAAAGGTTGTCCATCAAATGTAATCATTCATTTCCGATTCACATATAATAAATAATTCATTTAAAAAAACTTCACTTTTAGAACATGTTCACACATCCTCCCACTGTGTTGTATTTCACTGAAACAAAGTCTGTTCATTAAAATGCATTCTGCATGGTGGATTGGATGAACTTTATATTGCAGAGCTTTCACAAAAGGTCTAACGTCACGGTCTCAGAGATACTTCTAATATCCAAAGCAACACGGGCACTGACATGAAGTACTCATCGTCATTACTCATTAAGCATTTTGATCCGTCTTGTCTCTGCCTTATAGCTCTGATGTTAACACCGGCATGAGCTGCCGCTGACAGTTTTTCTGAATAAAAGATCAGTTATGGAAGCTTTATCTGAGGAAGTTCCTCTAATGAGCTGTAGCATCAGATACTGCTGCAAAAGGCGAGCTTTGAGACAGTCTGTGTGTTTGTGTCTCTGCATGTTTGTGTATGTGTGTGTGTGTGTGTAAGAGAGAAATTTACTATTCCTGTCCTGAGCTGAACTGTTAAAAGTTTTAGACATGCTGGTTTGCATCCAACGGCTTTATCTTTCTTCTTTTCCTCTGACTCTCTCTGTGGGAACAATGTAAAGGGAGTATTTCACCCAGACAGATGCGGTACTAGAGGATTTTTAAAACATTCACGCACACTTGCTCTCCTCTACACTCATCCTGTCTCACTAGGGGGTGTATCTTTATTTCATCTAAATTAAAATTTGAAGAGGCAAATGACTTGTTACAAATGCTCTGTCT
Source organism: Maylandia zebra (assembly GCF_041146795.1). Classification (NCBI taxonomy): domain Eukaryota; kingdom Metazoa; phylum Chordata; class Actinopteri; order Cichliformes; family Cichlidae; genus Maylandia; species Maylandia zebra. The sequence goes on from NC_135181.1 coordinate 19,978,059, forward strand.
GGCTAGAGTTAAACTGCAGTGATGCTGAAGTGGTGAGTGGAAAAGCAGACAGAAAAAGAAAGACTGTTTGCCACTGACTCAGAGACGACATGAAACTGCCCATTCATATGTGTGGTATTTGGGGAAATATGTTTCTGCCAGCTGACATCTATTGGTGATATCAGTCTTACTTTGGTGCAGACCACAGTAGTATTTTCTTTTTTTTTTTATTGACATTTTAGAATCACTATACAATGCCATCAACTTCAGCTATCTTTCAGTACATATATTTTTTTCTTTTTTTCTATATTCAAACAACTGAAATATCCATACAATAAGAATGAAAGAAGAAGAAGAAAAGAAAAAGAAGCAAAACAGGAAACAACAAACAACATAAATAAAAAATACATAAGGAAAAAGAAAAAGGAAAAAGAAATAAATAAATAAATATAGGGAGTGTGTTTTTGTTTCCCTTAATATAACTAATATTTCCTCTAGTCTTCTAGTAGTTAACAAAGTCAAAATTATAAGCAAAAACTGGCCTGCGTTTTCTAATATAGTCCATCCATTTCTTCCATCGTGATACAAACAGGTCCCTCTTGTAGTTCACATCTGCTGTCATTTTCTCCATTCTGTAAATGTCCAATGTGATGTTCATCCACATGTTCATAGTTGGGCTCTCTGAAGAAAGCCATTTTTTTGTGATGGCTTTTTTGCCTCACAGTAGTATTTTCATGTTGCCTACTCATGAACCTGCTTCTCCTACATTTTAGGTTTCCCTCCTGTTTTATTATGCATTTGCATTTATTTTATACTGCATACAATTTCAAGACACCTGTCAATGCAAAGAGTGACAAATTGTGTCCAGGTCAGGGACAAATTGCGTCCAAAGTACATTTTTAAGTATCCCGGCTGAGATCCCAGTTAAAATAAGCTTCTCTAAAGGCTGGCTGGCTTCTCCTTCAGAGATGAGGTGAGGGTTTTGGTCATCCAGGTGGTTGGGCATCAGACTGGCATGCCTTCTAGGTGCCTCCTGGATAAGTTGTCCTACCAGTAGGAGGCCCTGGGATAACCTGGACATGTTGGAAAGATATGTCTTTCAGCTGCCCTGGGAACCCCTGAGTGTTCCCTCAGATGAGCTGGAAGAGGGGGTTGGGTAGAAGATGAGCTGGGCTTCTCTACTTAGACTGTGCACAGACAAGAGAAAAGAAGAGAGGAAATATAGATGGATGTGTTTATATGCAACCTGACAACCCAAAGCCTAAATTTCGGGGGGGGTGCAGCTGCTCTCTAGAGAGGCAGTCTGTTCAAAATACTCAAAGTAGTCCACAAATACATGCAACAGGTAATTTCAGTCCAAATCTAGAACCAAACCTCAACCACCTCTTCAATCTGTTGATTGTACATCCCATGGTACATCTGTCTCTAGCAACTCATCTTATGGGGCAATCATCCTGAAATATTCATGGTTTCCCCTCGTTTGTGCTCTGACACTCACTAATTCTCAGCTCTCATTTTCCAACCCTCAGGGTGCTAGACTTTGGGTGGAAATCTTTGTGCATTGAGAGTTGTTTTCATGTCTCGACCTCAGTGTCTGTCTCCCCCTGTGGCCAGGTTATCATTCCAACCAGTAGGGCTTATGTTTTATTCATACAGTTAACTGGATTCTCAGCACCCGTCTTACCTACTGAATATGTTTGGCTATTAGGGGACCTTCTTGCATCTTCACCATGATTCCCTTTGGACTGTGGGACACTTAGACACTTGTAGTTGTTTTGTATTTTCGATAACTCCACCTATTTAGTCTTGATCAGCTTGATAGCTTTACTACCATTCAACCACAAATATTCAGTCCTCTTCCTGAAAAAAGTTATTGGGCCACTTCATATATTTCCAAGCACTTCAGTTTGTCTTGTGGGGATCCTTCCTGATCAGGATTATTCTGGCTCGTGTCAGCTAGTCTTCCCATATGGAAAAGAAATAGTAAAAACTTATATGTGATTACTCATGAAAGTGGCCACTTTCATGAGTAATCACATCCCATGGATGGGCGGTATCAAATGACGTTTACTCTTTAAAGGTCTTTTATGTTTCATTAAGTTTCATTATATAATTTTTCAAGGGATCTTACATCTGTTTTCACTCTTATATGCTTTTCATACAAGTTTCACACAAGACAGATACAAACTTTATAAGATTTATATATATCTTTTCCATATGGGTTGTTGTTAAACAAGTAGGTAGCAGCCTGCTAAATTAAGTAGCAGTATGTAGCTTCTTCAGCCAGCAGGTGTTTGATGTTGCTTGGATCCATTTCTTTTTAAAAATGATTTTTTTTCTCAGCTGGACTATTTTTCTTTCAGTTCTCACAATTCCTTATGAAATCCAATCACTTAGTCGGGTATTTTATATTAAAGTTTGGGGGTAAAAGCAACACTAAAATCCAGAGAAAACACCCAGAAGAACTCGTCAAAAGCATCTATTTGCGATGGCCAATCAGAAATAAAATGAGCTACAAAGAATCTCACAGAGATGTGACTGTGTCACAGAATAAAAGACCTTTAAAGAGTAAACGTCATTTGATACCGCCCTCCAATCAAAACTACATCAGCCTTACTTTGAGAGCAACCAGCTGAAATGCTTCTATTTTTTAAACTAAGCAATAAAACTGTGTGTGCACTGCAATGCATTCCTGTTAATTTCACCTTCTGTGCATATCCAAACTCACATTGAATATTAACATCAATTCATCACATCAGTGCAAGATTAAGAAAATATAGAAATCTTTGGTAATTATTACATTAATTATCCTACCTAATGATCTCATAAGTGCAAACGGTTAATAAACCATTAAGATTATGTGGAACATTAAGCAGCTCATATTGCCTGTTAATCATGAAAGTATCCACTTAACAGCTCTGAACACTGGCATAGCAACTATATTCTGTGCAACCCTTTTTAGTCAAAATAGAAAGTGAGCATCAATAAAGTATTTACCTTTCTTGTTCATTATTCACTGTTCTTAAAATATCAAAACACAAATACTGCTGTGTCAGTGGTTGTTTGTCATTACAATAAATGAACAAGCCAAATAGCTTCAGTTTAGATGATTCTTTAGGACTCATTTCACTGTTCACTGTTCAAAACCATATACCTCCTGTCTGTGTGCATCCACAGTAACAAAACATGGATATAATAGATTTAAAATAATATAGCTGGTACTGCAGACTTATCATTTATGTCTTGTTTTGTGACCTGTAAATCTAAAGAAGATGTAATCACAGCAAGCCTTTATTGTTCTTTTAAAGCTTTCTCAGACAGAAATGCAATGCTTCCTGGAATAATCACAGAAGCAGGGTCCTTCATCAGACTGAAAACTCATTTCTTCCTGGCGGTACTTACTCCCCTCTGAACAGTCACTCCTCTGAAGTCACTTTATTTTCTCCTTTTAAATTATAGAAATGTATTGCTCCATTTGTTCTTAATCTCTTTCTCTTCTTTGCACTTCAGTACTCGGTGGCATTTCTACAATCACAATAATATTACTTCATAAAAGACATCGGAGCCTAAATGTTATACAGACTGTTTTAGTAGATGGTTATTAAGGGTCACAAAATGACTCTGAAGAAGCCTGAGGTGAGCCCAAGGTGATTTGCAGAGTAGTAGATGATGGATACAAAAGAAAAGAACTTTGGTTACGTAAAAATTATGCTGCTCTTTTCCTCCTATTGTTAACCGCTACACAATAAAGCAATAAACACAAACACCTTACAGAGGGTGACAGTCAAACCAGGGTCCTTTTAGAAGCAAGTCTTTAAAGTCATCATCTTAAATTGCATATAAGCACTTATTAGCACACTTATTCTAAAGTATTATCTAAATGAACTTTGAATGCCACATCCAGCTCTTGGCCAAAAATTTGTATTGGAACATCTCAAGCAATGGCACATTATAACATTATTAAATTTACTCTCTTAAATTGCAGTACTACTTAGCTCACTATAGAGACAGTGGTGAGTATTTACAGTTCTCTGTAAACACAGAGAAGATTGGAGAAAGTTTGTTTACATCCTCATCAGTATGATAAATAAATGATTGAGAATTAGTGTGCAGTCTTAACCCATGTTTGCAGTCACTGAATGTGTTTTTACCTACAAAAATAAGAGAGAATTAAGAGAGTGCTGAGCAGTTCCAGAAGTCATTTAAAAGTGCTTTTTTTCTTTTTAAGTTCCCAGCCTGGATACTGAAAGGTTGGGAACTTAGACTTTTGCTCTTTGTGTGTGTTATTCTGAATGCAGATTGTCTTCTGGGTGCAGGTTTCCTCAGGCTGCTAATTGATGATGCCACTCACAGCCACAGTTGCAGTGTTTGCATTGCCCATGGGGTCGGGTGTTGCCATCACAGATGCATACTTAAGCTCAGGCAGCAATTATAGCAGCTGAAATTAAAATCCTGACTGAACAAATGAGCCAAATAAATGTTCTGTTGTCTGGTCTAATACACGTCTCTCTAGTTAAGATATTGCAGCTTGTTAATTTACATTCTGTTGTGTGTGTGTGTGTGTGTGTGTGTGTGTGTGTGTGTGTGTGTGTGTGGGTGGGGGTGGTGGGGATGGTCGTAGTTATTAAGATATCTATGCAACCCTGTTTGTTTCGCTTTTCCAACACGTAAAACCTCATTACCTGAACACCGAGCAAGCATGTTGTTTACTGGCGCGGTGCAGCATTCGATTGCCAGAGATTTGATTTCCGCTGACTTTGAAACAGATTGAATGTAAAACATTTTAATGAAAAGGTTATATCAAATTATCCACACCTCATGTCCTAACAAAGTGAATGACGATAAAGCAAACAACCTTCTGCCTCCAAAACACTGTCTAACTGCACCTCTTAGGACACAGACTTTTGTGTCTTTAAAACAATATTAACTGCAGTTTTTTTTAAACAAGTCAACTGATGGCAATTATAAGACAACAGTCTGCTCTTTAGAAAGTACTTTAAAACTTTTGATTGCCTCGTTTGTACTTTAAAGTGGTACTCTGGCGATATATTCCACTAGCAAGAGACAAAGGCCGTCTGAAGATTGCTTTCTCATTCGTTCGTTAACTACTGCCTATATAACAGTCAGTTAACTCTAATGAGCAATTAAGTGTGATTTTTGGACACTTTTAAATCTGTCCATAACCTGCAATAGAGCGCACATTTCATGTTGAGGGTGTCAGACGACACACAGTAAATGTACAGTACAATGAGCAGTCAAAAAGATCAACCATTCCACTCATAAAAGTACATCTTAAATTAATTGTCCTGCTGTCCCTCCCAAGGTCTTGTCCTTGTTCTTCTCAGATTCCTCCTTCATTGGGATCACTGTCTGACCACTCGCTTGTATACATTTGCAAGCACGAGCATAAAACCTTATGTCAGATTGATCAAAAAAACATTTTATCAGAGGAAGATTCTGCAGTTTCCAAGCTATAAGAAGCCGTAACAGGTCAGGAATGTGACCTGACCTGCTGCATGTTGGTCCATCCCTCCATCGTTCATTGCTGTGAGCACTCACCACCCATGAATCCCCCAGGGTCACTGTCAATGCCAAGTCAGAAACCTCGTCAACATTCTTGGACAGTGACACTACTTTAACCCAGTATAAAAGTCACTTTGTTAGCTTTCAGGTTTATATATAGAATTAGTTTTAAAATCATTCTATTAGTTTATAAAGATCTCAGTGGTTTGCTCCCTCACAGTACATCTCTGACCTGTTTGGTATCTTTAACCTAAGACGACCCCTCAGGTCATCAAGTAGTTATGCCCACACATGTGTGTAATAACTAGAGATGGCACGATACCACTTTTTTATGTCCGATACCAATACCGATATCATAAATTTGTATATCTGCAGATACTGATATGAATCCGATATAGTCTATTTTTATAATAAAAAAAAACCTGTTTTTTTTTAAATATCTTGCTGCATTTTGAAAAGTTCATACTACAATTAAAAAAAAACAAAACACTAAAGCCATCCTATTACACTTTACACTGCACCCAAAATATTTTGCAGTTCAGCAATACTGCTCTTTTTATTTAGATTTAAAGTTCTGCTAAAAGTTTAAATATTTAAAGTAATATTCCAAAAGTAGTTTAAAATGCAATTTTATGAAGATTTCAAAAAGTCTTTGGTTCTGAAAAAAGAAGGGCAATATCAGCACAAAACTAAAAAAAAAAAAAAAAAAACAGGTTGTAGAATGGACCCTTTTATACTTAAAGCTTAACATAAATAGACATCCAGAGTGGAAAGCAGTGTAAATAAATGCAAACATGGTTTCACAACACTTTTATAAAGATGGATGTCAGTGTAAGCTGTTTCTATCACATTTAACCTGAGACTGAATTTTGTGTCATTTCTATACAAGACTTAACACAAGTATGAAAAAAAGTGTTTTTCATAGTTTTTTTTTCTTCGAACCACGAAACTGTTTAGATTATCGGTATCCCCGACATAATTCTTCCCCCCTGCGTACACGCTAGGCTCTCTGAATCACAGACAAACAGTATCCCACATTCTTGATTTTTAGTTCAGAAACACTTCTTACAACGACTAACTACTCCTGAAACGTTGGAGGTTTTAGCTCTTTATATAGTAAAGTTAGAGGAGGATAAAAATAATTATCAGGCAAAGTGTCCTTTGTTTGTTCAAATAATCCTGTCCGATACCACTTGAGAACAATAAATATATAATATTCTGTTGTAACCCTCAAACTGAATGGTAATGTAACACACTCATTTTTACCTTTTTCACAAAACTAAAACATCACTACTTCCACATCTAATTGTCTGTAATGGAAGCGGAGTAAACTGGATCTGCACTCTGTGCCCAACAAATGCTCGCGGTGCAGGGGGAACAAACTTTTCGGAGATGCCTACCTTGGCACAACACCTGGTTTAGCAGCACGTAGCAAGGCTCCAAATGCGTTCAGTGTGAACTCTACACCGCTGACAGGTCTTGCACACAATTATCACGTGACGCATACTGCTCCTAAGGTCGTGCTAAGGTCACTACTTGGATGCCTTGATCGAGGACCCATCAACCAGGATAAATGCTCAAAGATTGACTCTAACTCTAAATTTCTTCTTTTCTACCTGCAGGAAGAGCCAATCCAGGGCTTCAGTTTTACCAACCACCTGGAGTTTATGGGTGACCTGGAGCACAAATACAGGGACATTGTTCTGGCTGATATGAAAATGATTTGAAGTTAATGTCACAGTTTGCCGAGGCAAACTGCGTGGAGTGTGAAGAGTGGACCCAGGTGCAGACATTGTAAAACTCAAACTTAACTGATGAGCTGTTTATTAAGGCAGACAGAACAGTACAAAATAAAAGAGCAAACAATGCAAACTAAGCAATAACCTAAACTGGGTAAACTAGAAAGGAAGCATGAAAAACCCTGGCAAACAGAAAAACAAACAAAACTCTAAACATGGCAATGATGATGTGTGTATATATATATATATATATATATATATATTAGGGGTGCAACGATACACAAAATTCACAGTTCGGTTCAATACTTTGGTGTCACGGTTCGATATTTTTTCAATACAAAAAAAATGTTCATGCCTTTTTAATTTGTCATTTATTAAAATTATAAATATATATTTTAACTCAAAAGTACAGTTTTTAAATTTAATGTTGCTGAAACAAAAAAGTTATAAAAAAAATAACTATATCTCAGGGCTCGCAAAATTTCAAAATCCCTGGTAGCCCTTCGGGCAGGGACTCTTCCGTTTTTGATAGCCCAAAATAAATTTAAGTAGCCCGAATAAAAAAAGAGAGCAATTTTTTGATTGATGTTTTGTTTCCTGTTTTGTTTCCTTTACAATATTATACATTAAAGTACAATATTGTAAAGGAAACAAAAACATTGCGTCCATATAAAAGGCACTGTTTTTGTCCGCTAGAGTGCAATTTTCACGACACATTCTGCACCACATCTCTGTGCGTTCATCATTTGTTTGAAGCCAGCTCACCTCCTGCAACCACTTTACCGAGAATACGTGCTTCTTTTGTGGTTTGGACTCCTTCTGACATTTCTTTGGAGGTGAGGGAAAACCAAAGTAATTGCTTAAAGGAGCTTGCTTCTTCGACATCTCTAAGAGTTCTAAACAAATGTCTGTCCTCCAGAAAATCTTATGTACGCAAACACGCGTTGAAACTTCTTATCTTGTGCGCGTTTTTTATTTTGACAGCGAATGCGCAGCTGCGGACCACTTATGTGCAGCCCTGGTTATTTAGCTCGTCATATTGCAGCCACAGAAATTTTGTCCATGAAACCATAAAGCTGCACTTTCTTTTTGCCTTATAGTCTGATTTGTCATAACTTTTCCGTTTTGTGGTAAGCTTTTCTTTGGCTGTCACTTCTTCACCCTGACCTGCCTTATTTGGCTCAGCAGAACTAAAATATATATCCTGCTGCTTTTACACACGCACTCACATAACGCTCAGTGATTCTCTGCGCGATCAACCTCTCACATGTTTAAGCTTGCTGCGGGAGATTTCACTTGTCATGTTTGCATAGTAAGCTAACGATTGATAAGACGATGTCAGAGGAAATGATCGTCACTCACCAATCAGTACTGTCGCTCTCTATACACAGTTCGCGCAATTGCAAAGTGAAAGCAAAAAACAAGCGCAAATTCAATGTCACATATTGACAGTGGCTCACCGATGCCAATGACATAATTACCCAGCTACATTTCCAAAACAATGCAAAAGCATTGTGTAGCCCAGCTAGAAAAAAAGAGCAGTGGAAAGTAGTTTTTTTCGTGTATGATGTAAACAATTTAGTCATTTCTTCTTTCTTTTATGTTTAAAGGAAGATGTGGACAAATAAGATTATCTGTTGTCATTTAACTTGGCCAATCAGCAATGAGCTCCCAGTGACCCTTGCTGTTGACCTTGATCACATGATTTCCTGTGTTGCCATTTCGTTCCTGTTCATACAATGCCATGTGCCAGAGAAACTAATGTTCCCAAAGTCGAATCGCTAGGAGTTAAAAGCAAGACTGCTGCAGTTGTTTTGGTCGTTCAGAGTGTCACCCTGTCAACGGTGAGTACGAAAAGTGGGGAAAATCTAATTTGTTAAGGATAAAAGGGCAGACTTAACGGGACGGCTAAGCTAACAGCTAGCGCTCACGCTAGCAGAATTGACTGTTTCTGTGTGTGAAATGGCTAGTGACTGCAATCATATTACGTTTAAGGGAAAAAAAAGAAAGAAAAGAAACGAAAACGAAAGAAATGGTGCTAATCAGTTTTATGTGTAACAATTTAATTCAATTGTACGCCGATTCTCAGATTTTCAGTTGTGTTCTTTGAGTTGGTTATAATGTACAAGTCTGAGCTACTGTGAGTTGCTGACTGCAGCTACAGTGTTAACTCTAGAAGCTGTGTTTTTGTGAACATTGTCAGCCTGTCAGGTTGATAAAATTATAGCTCACCTAAGAGGATATGATGCTGCAGTGATATAATTTTGTTGTACAACAGAGCTAGCTGAATTAAGATATAGAGTTACACTAATACTTATTGTTCATTTTGAATGTTTTAAGTAAGTGTGGCTGTTTCACAACGGTGTATGTGACTAAGGCTACGTTCACACTGCAGGCGAAAGCGCATCAAATCCGATTTTTTTGACCCTATGCGACCCATATCCGATCATGCTATGACAGTGTGAACGGCGCAAATCCAATATTTTCAAATCCGATCTGGGTCACTTTCGTATGTGGTACTGAATCCGATGCATATCCGATGTTTTAGAAAGCGACTGCTGTTTGAACAGTCAGGTCGCATTAAATCCGTCTTTTACGTCACTGACACAAGACAGACGCCAATTATCAGTGCCAGAGAAGCGCCAGAGAAGACATCGCGAACGCTTCTCTGGCCATCCCGTGTAGATATCAGTGAAACTGTTGGGAAGACAACGTTGGAGAAACGTGAACATTTTATTTGTACTGTATAATCTGCAGATTCTGACAGAAATCTGCAACTATCCTTTGAAGCACCGCTCCTCTCTAAAACAGCAATAAGGATCATTATTAAGTTATTTACATTATTATGTAAACAACAAAATAACTTAAAGCAAAAATTGGGAAACATAAAGTCCGAAGTCTTTATATTAAGGGCCGTCTATCAAACAATACTGTTTGCTCTGGGTCTAAACAGAGCGCGTTGTGTGTGAAGTCTTCTTTTGCGCATGCGGGCCGCTTTGAGCGTTCACACTAGAGCGCGTTTGCTGTCGCATTTTATTTGTAGTGTGAACGAGCAGACAAAAAAATCGGATTTGATCAAAAAATCGGAATTGAGCATTAAGACCTGCAGTGTGAACGTAGCCTATATGGACCTGTGACCTGTTTATAGGTCAGGTTGTTTTGTTATCTGGTAAAAGGATGACTCGACAGACGGACCCAGTCTGAAGCAAGCCCCATCGAGGAGCAGCGATTCCACAGTTCCAGTTAACTGGATGCCGAGCCAACCCAAAATTGAATAGGATTTGCTGAGGTTTTATTGAAGCCAAAGTTTCGTTCCCATTGAAGCTTCAGATACCTGCAGGACTACGAACTTTCTTCCTTCATCGGAGTGTGGTAGGACAAACATTAAACAAACTGAACGGGCCCCAACGATCCATCAGTTACCAGACATTATCCACTTATATAATTGATTCAGAGAAAGCTGTATGCGCGCACTTTTATTTAGTTTGGTATTTTGGGGGAAATATTTTGTATTTTATTTTATTGCTTTCATTACATTGTTGCAGCTGCTGTGTGTCAAATATAACAAATTTGTGAACAGTCTATTGTGGTGTGGTCTCTCCTTATTGGTGTTTATACCTTGGGCTCCTGCCGATTCTAGATCTTCTGATACTGGCTAGTGGGAGTTCGGTCATTAATAATAATAATTCGTAAGTTTGGTTACAATTGGCATATATTTTTCCTTCCTACGATAGCCCGACGGGCAGGGCAGAGATAGATTTTGGTAGCCCGACTGGAAAAATCGCTAGCCCCGGGACGTCGGGCTAGCGATTTTGCGAGCCCTGTTATCTGATTGAGGAATCACTCATCTTTGGAAAAGAGAGTTTATTACAGAGAAATGGCTCTTTCCAAAATAAAAGCTATACTATACGCTTCTTCTGGGCTATATTCTCAGCAGCATATTAAACATATCAGGTCCCCATAAGGAGAATCATGTGCTAACGGCTGTCTAAATGACTCGGCTAAAGTTTGTAGCATGCATGCTTGTTGTTTTTGTCTTCTTCCACTTTTCTTTGCACTAGGATGATGTCGGCGTAAATGTGCAGTCATATTCGTTGTGCTCCCACTAGTGCTGTCAGCGTTAATCTGAAATGACGTTAATGCCACAACACGGCAAATCTCCGTTAACGAGCTACTGCGGATCGCTTCGTGCGTGGGGCTGGACGGCCAACACGTTAACGAGCTAACTATGCTAACACACTAGTTCCCACCCTTGTAATTGAGCATTGCGTGGCACATCCAACACACTGTTTTACTTTAGTCCATGACGCGCTTACCTTCAGGGTCATGCGTCACATGAAAACCAAAATAGTTCCAAACGCCAGATCTGAATGAGGGTGGGGGAGGTTCAATTTGCCATGTTGCAAGGAGAGCTTAACTTCTGTCTCGCTAGCTTGCCCTGCGCTCAGTGAATCTGCGTTCGACCACTCCGCCTAGGCTGCACTGTCGAGCGCAGATCCACTGAGCGCTCAACACAGACAGCATCGTCAGAAGGAAAGTTGATAAAATAAATTAAAAATTTTGTATTTTTCGATACATATGCGTACCGAACCGAAAGCACTGTATCGAACAGTTCAATATCGATACGAGTATCGTTGCACCCCTAATATATATATGAAAACCTGAACGCAGGACTTGGCATGGGAACAACACAGACGATCCGACCAAGACTGAATGAGAACGCACAGACTAAATACACACAGGAGGCTAATGAGAGAAGTGGGAACACACGGGGGACAGCTGACACACATGAACATAATGATGTCACAGTGGAAGAGTAAAACTAAACACGATGAACACAGGAACACCAGACCTCTTCAAAATAAAACAGGAAACATAAGACGCAGACATAACAACCTGAACTTGAAAATGTAAGACACAGACATGAAACACATGAAGGGGAAGGGAGACTTGACAAGGGTGGAAGACATAAGGGGAATCTAATAACAAAGAACTAGAACAACCTAGGCATGATAAAAAAATGAACTTAGAAAATCTGAAGGGCTTAAACATAAACTAAAACTCAAAACGCTGGGTCAAAAGATCCAGGATCGTCACAGTTAATTTGAAGGCAAGGGAAAATTATTTGATTGCTATCAAAACCCAGCATAGATCAACTGTTAAAAGTATATTACTGTCAAAACATCACAAAAAACCCACTAAAAGTCAGGCGTGTTCAGTAAAATTAGTTTATAAGGCAGGTCTTACTGTCACTAAATCTCATGAAAGTCAAAAACCACCAATAAATGTTTCATGACAGTGTCATTTACATTGACTCAGTGCCTCATACTGTCACGGTGGGGTGCGCCGGTGTGTTTTTTGAAACAGGACCCAAAAGCAGATGTGGACGAGGAGTTGCAGGTTTAACAGAAAGCGATCCTTTATTTGGATGATTGCAGGGGTTAAACAAGGAACCCTAAGCAAACTAAAAAACACTAAGAAACAAATAGTATGAAGTTCTATGACTATGACAATGACTATGGTGGAGATAACAGACGACCCGACAATGACATTCAGAAAACAGAGGACTTAAATACACACATGAGGTGATTAGGGGAAGTGGAGACACATGAGGAAACAGCTGACTAGGATAAACATAATGATGCACAGGCAAGAGTAAAACTAACCACATGAACACAGAACACAAGACCCTTTTCAAAATAAAACAGGAAACATGCAGACTTAGACACGACAACACAACTTAACAGGCCTAACACGCATGACAGACTAGACAAGGAACCAAACATAACCACACAGACATGACACATGAACCAGGGAAACTTAGTACAGGGGAGATGACATAACTAAGAAACAGGACTACACAGTAATCTAGAAATTAACTAGGTGCACTAAGCTAAGGCACAAAATAAATACAAAAGATACATAAACTCAAACACTGGGTTGCTTGACCCAGGACCATGACACTTACGGCATCCTGGTAACAAAAAAATTCACTAGTACACCACATGTGTGACAGTCTGCTGCTGAAAATTCATTTCATTTTCATTCATTTATTTGTTCATTTTCAGGCACAACAATACCTATATTGAACATAAAATGCACAAAACAAAAAACAAAAATTGCCTGAAAAAGGAGTGGGACGAAGAAAACTTATTAAATCCCACCCCTATACTCACTCATCAACAAAAAACAATAAACTTCCCGCAGCTACGCCCATCATTGCATACAGACCCATCAACAGCCCCGGGCACATAAGAGCATCTCAACGGCAGCTCGCAAACAACAATTAGAGCCTTCATAACTGAATACAGAATATATAAATTATAAATTGCATTACCACAGGTAACAGGCAGTAATAATTACAAGTAACAAACACACATACATATACATACATATATATCTACACACACATGCACGTATATATATATATATATATATATATATACATACGCACACTCTTCTTTATTTATTTATTTATTTATTTATTTTTTTTTTTTCTCTTGGAATCCATACCAGCAATGGTAAGAGAACAGACATTACAGAGCACACTAAAAACCATCATTGAGTATACTGTGACCAGACCAACTGTTTGTAGAGGAATTTAAATCTATGAATATTTTTGCATTGTTTCAATTGTGAACTCAGACTGTTCCAGATTTTCACACAACATACAGACACACAAAAACCTTTACGGGTTGTTCGAGTTCAAGGTAATTTGAATTCTCCAAAGCCTCTCACATTATAAACCTTTTCTCGAATTTCAAATCTAGTTTGTAAATTTGCCGGTAGAAGTTTAGTAAAAGCGTTATACAAAATTATGGATTTATTGTAATTAACCAGATCCTGGAATTTAAGTAACTTTGCCTGAAGAAAGAATTTGTGAGTATGATCTAGATAACCAGCCTTGTGAATAATACGCAGTGCTCGTTTCTGTACTGTGACTAATGGATTAGTTGTATTTTTATATGTATTTCCCCACACTTCCACACAATATGGAAGATATGGAAGAACCAGGGTACAGTACAGAGTACGAAGTGCATCTTTATCAAGGTATGGTTTCACTTTGTTCAAAACTGCGAGGCTTCTGGAAATTTTGGTTTTTATGTGTCTGACGTGGAGTGTCCATGAAATTTTGTTATCAATTACGACTCCCAAAAATTTGTTTTCACTCACATTATCAATTGGTACACCTTCAATGATAATTGGTAATTCCATATTATATTTTAAATTTTTCTTTGTCCAGCAGATGATTGATTGCTTGATTGATTGATACAGAAAGCTACAGCAACCACAACAAAACAGGTTTTTCTGCAGGTTGCAATTGTATAATATATTTTTGTTTATGAAGTAAATAATGTAAACAGCTGTTGGAAGATTCAGTAATTGCATTTAGGAAATGTTTGATGCTTTTTGGTTATTTATTGTTTTTCCAACACTATAAATATATCTGAGTATTTAAGATCGTTTGTATTTGTTCAGCAAGAATCTCTTCTTCTGGGTTATTAAAGGTATCTCATGTCACAATGGCAGCTTTGTTTCTGTTTTTATTTATATAGTCTAGTATAAATTGTGTTCTCTCAGATACACTTGGGAAAAAAAACTGGGGGATAAGGAAAGAGGAATTGTCTGTGGCCACCAGCTGTAAAAATCTTTCCCTTTTTGGGGGTTCTCTTGTTGTTGACCCTCCAGGGCACCTGTTGTCACTTTTATTTGCTCTAAAGCAGTTTATTTAGAGTTACAATGGTTTTAGTATTATTAGTAGTAGTATTATCAATCTTTGGCTCTTGTCCACAGCTTGTGTTTTTTGTTTTGTTTTGGGGTTTTTCCCTGCCTTCCTCCCCTCACAATCCACCAGTCATGACAGATGGCTGCCTCTCCCCAAGCCTTGTTCTGCTAAAGTTCCTTCCTGTTAAAATGAGTTTTTCCTTTCCGCTATCACCAAGCGCTTGCTCATAGAGCCCCTTTTGCATTAGTACCTACTCGGGTCGACTAGCCACAGTTTTCTAGGTTCTCCATTAGATCATAGTACCTGCTTGGCCAGAGTTCCAGGCGATCTTAGCAGGTATTAAAATGCAACGTTGTTAGACTGCATGCCACCGATTGGCTGGTCAGTGTAGTCACTCAGTGAGCCAGCTTATCATTCATGAAAATCAAAACTGCGCTTTTTGAAACCCAGCAATAAGTGAAATGGCTTTTTAAAAAAAACAACAACACTGTGGTCCCCAAGTATGACAAGAAGCCACAGAACGAGCAGCAGGTACATCGTTGTCTCAATGTCCACCTTTGTTTATTTCAAATACTAATTGCGTCATAGAACGCTCGGCCGTGTTACTATGACGACCATGCACATTAGGTGATACTTGATTGTAATGGAAAACCAGTCAGTCCGAGTCGAGTTTATCCGATTGAGTACTAATGGAAAAGGGGCTATAAAGCACTTTGAATGTTGTTGTCATTTGGGGCTCCATAAATAAAGCTGAATTGAACTGAACTGACTTGATTTGAATAATCCTTCCTAACTGGAAAGATCACTTAAGTTTAATTGAATGTTTTACTGTGATGATCAAGTGTTCTCTTAATTTTTTGAGCAGTTGTGGTATCAACATGACTGTTACTTTCTGACAAACTGACAATGTACTTTTAATATGCACTAAACAAAGAACATACACAGTCCATCTGTCCATCATCTTTTCCACTTATCAGTGCTTGAGCGTATCCCAGCTATAACAGAGTACAGTAACAGGTGGAGTATAACAAAGGCTTAACAGAGAGAGACGCAGCCACATTCATGCTTAGTTTGACATCTGCAGCCAAATTAGAATCACCAGTTATACTAACACAGACTGTGGGAGGAATCTGGAGTACCCAGAGAGAACCCACACAGACACGGAGAGAACATGCAGTCCCACACAGGAAACCCCCAAGCAGCCTGTGGATTGGAACCCAAAGGAGACACTTGAAACCTGACTAGAGCACATGGCTATCATGCATAGCGTTAGTATGTTGGGTATCAGGTAAGGCTCTCTATTCACATTCTGTTTAGCAGGTATTTTAAATCAAAGCGTATGGAACTCCTCCACCTGCTCACTCGGTTGAGCAGGTGACCCTTATGCTGTAAGGTTATTACCAAGACTGCACACAAGTGGTCCGCAGGTGCGCTTACGCTGTCAAAATAAAAAGACACGCACCAGATAAGAAGTTGCAACGCGCATTTGCGTACATAAGATTTTCTGGAGGAGGACAGACGTTTGTTTAGAACTCTTAAAGATGTCGAAGAAGCAAGCTCCAGAATATGCGGCATATTCTGCACCACATCTCTGTGCGTTCATCATTTGTTTGAAGCCAGCTCGCATCTTGCAACCACTTTTCCGAGAATACGCGCTTTTTTTGCGGATCGGACTCCTTCTGACATTTCTTTGGAGATGGAGGAGCACCAAAGTAATTGCTTAAAGGAGCTTGCTTCTTCGACATATTTAAGAGTTCTAAACAAACGTCTGTCCTCCTCCAGAAAATCTTATGTACGCAAACGCGCATTGCAACTTCTTATCTGGTGCGTGTCTTTTGCTTTGACAGCGCAAGCGCACCTGCTAACCACTTATGTGCAGCCCTGGTTATTACAGAAGCCTGGGTTTGAATCTGGCCAAATTGAGTTAACTGATGCTCATTCCCTACTCTTTCTTCTCTGTACTGTCCTTTCAATAAAAGGTAAAAAGCCCAAACCAAAGTCTTTTAAAATTGAAATGTATAAGGAACACTGACTTCCCTAAAAGAAAGCTATTACAACTTTCCTTTGTTTGTACAATTAATAACAGTAAACTGAAAATTGTACCTGCTACTTGTGTTTACTGGTGAATGACCTTCCCGACCTTCATCTGAGCAATGTAAATCAGGTCGGGCAGGTACACCCTGCTAATGTACCTCTTTTTCTTCCAAGCCTAATATCTACCAAATTACGACTTATATTCAAAATGACCAACAACGCTTTGATCAGTGAGAGTGAGCAACAGCAACTACTTTCAGTGATGTGGCTGTGGATACAGACAGCACTGGTTTAAACCTGTCTGACACCTGGAACCACAGAGAGCAACAGGAACGTGGAGTCTAGCACTCCTGTGGATATGACACACATCATTTATGCACAGACATCGATGAATGCATCGCGCAGCCTCTCGTGATGTGTACTTCTGCAGGCCTTTGTATGAAAGATGCATGAGGAAGGTTGAATCATTGTGATAAACCCTCATTAGTAACCACAGCCTTATCTGTCTCTCCCTGCACTGCGGTCCTGTTGTCCCTCTTCAGACACACTGAGGCCTGAATAATAAATGAGCTCATCACATCCATCCATCTCTCCCACAACAATTGTGTTTACCAGGGGAATGTGCTGGGCACAGCAGAGGTGGTGTCTGGCTCACGGTGAGGAGGAACTGATCAAATGTTTACCTCGTAAAAAGACGGCACTTCACACAGAGAATTTCACCACTGAGTCTGTTCATAATGCATTGAACCCCAAATTGAACTTTAAAGCTGCAGCAATCAATTTTTGGCCACTTTGGGGCCAAACTCCACAACAAGATAAAACACCACAAACGTGTTTTCAATATTTAAGCCTGTTAGAGTTCATAGGATTAATTTGTCAGTAAAACAATTGGCTAATTTACCTACAGCAAACTTTATAGATGAGTCCAAACAGTGAAAAATTTAGCCATTATGGATGTATCAGAGGGTCCAATTTTTTAAATGGCCACTTGAGGCTGACTATAGGGGAGTCAAGCTATATACACTATCTTGCCAAAAGTATTTGTTTGTCTGCCTTCACACGCATTTGACCTTGAGTCGCATCCCATGCTTAATCCATAGGGTTTAATATGATGTTGGACCACGCTTTGCAGCTAAAATTCAACTCTTCTGGGAAGGCTTTCCAAAAGGTTCAGGAGTTTGTTCATGCAAGTTTTTGACCATTCTTCCAGAAGCAAATTTGTAAGGTCAAACAGTCTCTGCTTTACTCGGCCCCAAAGGTGATCTGTTAGGTTGAGGAAAGGACTCTGTGCAGGCCAGTCAAGTTCTTCCATACATACCTTGCTCATCCATGTCTTTATAGACCTTACTTTGTACAAAATCATGTTGGAACAGAAAGGGGCCATCCCCAAACTGTTTCCACGAAGTTGTGAGTATGAAATTGTCTAAAATATCTTAATTTACTGAAACATTGAGAGCTCTTTTCACAGGAACTAATGAGCCGAGCCCAGCTGCTGAAAAACAACCCCCACCATAATCTCCCAAACTTTACACTTGGCATAACGCAACCACCAAACCCAGACTTGTTCATCATCAATTGTCAGATGGAGAAGTATTATTTGTCACTCCAAAGAACACGTCTCCACTGCTCTACAGTACAGTGGTGGTGTGCTTTACACTCCTTCTTCCAATGCTTTGCATCATGCTTGGCGCAGCTGTCTTTTTAAGCTTTGGATGCAGTTGCAGAGCCATGAAAGTCCATTCTTGATTTTACCTGTGTCCATGGAAGTGAATGAACACCTGAAACAATTGATTTGGATGGGTGAGTGAATATGTTTGGCAATATAGTGTAGATTCCTACAGTAATATTTCAAGGTTGTGCATCAGATGGTGAATGTGCGTTGCAGCTAGTTTATGAGCACGCATAGTCTGGTCATTTAGGGTTTTACAAAAGCCAATGACCGTATCCTCCAACACCTTTTCTTGCCAGGTCTAAAAGCAGATTTTGCTAAATTATGTACAAACAGGTGGAACCACCCGTTCCTGTCAAACCCATCCTCGCAGTTAGTCGGCCTTTTGACCATGTGATTGTTGATTAGGTGAGCCCACTGCTAAAAACAAATTATGGTCATCAGATCCCATTCATCCAGCCCATCCCTTCCCACAGTTCATAACAACCAGAGTCACGAGTTGCACTAGAGAGGTAGCATTAAAAAAAAGAATGACATCATGTTCAAATACACAAAGCAGCAATCTCTTGGCTTTAGGTTTGCTAAACTAGTGTTTAGTCATAGTGTGTGAGGGTCACTTCACCACCTCAAACAAACAGCTTTGATTTCAACAGTTCTGGGAACATTTATACTGTGCTTGTTGCTTAGCCAAAAAGACCCATTTCTCTTCCCAGGGGCACACAAAAAAAGGTATATGATAGAAAAGTTGTTCGGTATTTTTCAAACCTGATGACAAGGAATTAGTTTCGACCCACTCAGCACAGTTTGGAGGCCCATATGTAGTTAAAAGCTGGGTGAATGAACCTGACACCATTATCAACACTCCTGAGCAGAGGTCCCAGACATGTCTGTTTCATGTTAATATGCTAAATCTGTTTCGCTCCAGGGAAGAGGACCTTGAAGACTCACATCAAAAGAAGAAACTCCCTGAGCCCGCTCCTACTGCCTCAGTTTACCTGGGATCTGTCTCAGCAGACCATGGTGGTGGTTTGAAACTATGTAACACCCAACAATGTGGTATTCTGCCCAGTTAATCGATGCTCAACAGTCTGTAGAACTACCTCTCACATGGCCAGAAATTGCTAGCAACCATGGTTTAATGGTGCTTTTCAACTTTATCTGATCATTCAAAGTGCTTTGCACAACTTGCCTCATTCACTCATTCAAGCACTTTCTTTTCTATGCTCTTTTTGAGCTTTCTATCGAACGTTCACATGCATTCATACTCCGATGAATGCGTCGGAGAGCAATTTGGGGTTAGTATCTTGTCCAAGGATATTTGGCATGCAGACTGGAGCAGATCGAACCACCAACCCTCCGACTAGTATTAGACCTGCTCTACCTCCTGAGCTACAGCAGCCCCAATGTACAGCTCTTTATTACACCAACTTTAGTAGTCAGTGCAAAATGAATGAAACAATATAAAAATGTTGTCCAATGTCATGGGTACATGTCAGGTTATTTGCCAATAGTCTGCTGGCAGCAGACAACACCAATATCAACTGATACCAGTGTTTGGCCAATCAGCCTTTCTCTAGAAGCATTAGTCGACAGTAGTTTTTTTTTTTTGTAAAGACAAATCAATGAGCAGAAAGCTGCCAACAATGCAACTTATATTTTCTCTGTGTATTAATTAGTATAAGCTTATGCTAAAACTGAGTCAGTTGACTTATTAGTTCCTACAGCTTTCATCCATTTTAACCATATATCAAACAGCTTCTCTCCACAGTCTTTGTAGTCTCTTGATATTTTGCAGTTGTCATGATAGCCATCTGTCAATACATTTTCTTCCACTTATCCAACTGGAGGATTGGAGCCTATCCCCCCCATAGGAGGACCGGCAGGGTACACCTTGACAGATTGCCAGTCTGTTGCTAACACATAGAAACAGTCATTGACTGCTGTGTTGACACCTATGGCCAGTTTAGAATCAGCGATTAACTTAAACCCATACTCATCTTTGGATCAGAGCATTTTCATTCCCAATGTGTAACATACCACCAATTTGTCATACCCCTCGGCGTCTCGTAGTAAAGCAAAAGGTACCCTTCCGCGTCCTTATGAAACGCTCTGGGTTCTCAAGGGAATAGAACGACCATCGCGTTCTATTGCTTAGAACAGAGGCTACAGCCATCTATTACCACCATAACTATAACCTTAACCCTAACCTTAACCATTTTGAGTCTTTTAAGTGGGCTTTCCAAGTATCTGAAAGTAGTCTCAGAGACGGAGAGTGCTTGAGCTGCTGTGCTCAGGAAGAGATCTATAGATAATCTATTGCATATTTTCACACATTAATTAAGGTGGATAAGATTAAATAACTGGGGTTAACCACCAAAACAACGGAAAGTACACAAAAGAGACAAAAAAGAGAGTGCAGGCAGGAAGAAGTGGGTGGAGATGAGTGTCAGGGGTTGGTATATGACAGAATGATAGCAGCATAAGTGAAAGGGAAGGTTTGCAAGATGGTAGTGAGACCTGCTATGATGAGTGGTTTAGAGATGGTGACACTGACAAAAAGACAGGAGACAGGGCCAGAGGTGGCAGAGTTGAAGATTTCTATTGGGATTGACCAAGATGGACTGCATTAGAAATGAGTATATAAAAGGGAGAGCTCAGACTGAGATGTTTGGACATGTGCAGAGGAGGGATAGTGGATATACTGGGCAAAGGATGTTGAATATGGAGCTGCCAGGTAGGAGGAAAAGATGCTAAGAACAGGGTGAGATGGAAGCAGATGATTCATTTTGTGAACCCCTAAGCAGTGCAGGTGAAAGAAAAAGAAGAATATATATTCAGACTTTTTGTAATTTAGCACAGAAATTGACATGGGCATCACCAAGGAGGTAAACACTTGTAAAACAGCAAGTTGGGGGCAGTGTTATTACACAGAATCAGATTTTTAAAGCCAGGAAAATGTGCTAGGAA
The DNA here is from genome assembly GCF_041146795.1 of Maylandia zebra. Classification (NCBI taxonomy): domain Eukaryota; kingdom Metazoa; phylum Chordata; class Actinopteri; order Cichliformes; family Cichlidae; genus Maylandia; species Maylandia zebra. The sequence goes on from NC_135181.1 coordinate 19,999,696, forward strand.
TTCTAGATTTGTTTATAACTGTGTATGGAACTGAGATAGAGTAGAGTTAAGGTGAGTTTATCTTTAGCTATAAAGTGACAGGATGATGTTTAAATTTTCTTCTTTTTCATAGAGGCATGAAACTACTCTGCAAAGTTCAAAAGTTGAAACTGAAGCCTGCAGCGTATACAAAGTGACAGCAAAGTTTTCTTGAAATTTAATAGAAATGATTACATTTTAGAGTTAGCCATTATTAGTGATTCTGGAGGAACATGTTCTTGCTGATGTCGAGGATTTATGGTCTCCGCTTTAAGTTTCTCACAACAACAATAAAATTTAATTACAACATAAAGTCTGTTGCATTTTCTTTTTGTGAAGCTAGCGTAAATGCTGATGCTCTTTGCTGTTGCATGACAATTAAGGGCCATAAAACAGGTGATTTTCACATCACTCGTTTTCAGTGTGAAGTGTCAACATCCTCCTTCAAAACAATCCTTCTTTTCTTGTATCGCCACACTAATGTTTTTATTTTTTTTGTCAAAAACTGAAACAAAGAGTGGTATACTAAGATCTGTCCTAAAGGCTGAATGTTTCTCTTACAGTTTTGGCCGCAGATATAAAACGTCTCATAAGAAATGAGGATATCGGATAAACATGCAGATGCCAGGCAGCTAACACGAGTAAAACGAGGCTTAAATTTGATTCACAGGCCGACTGAGAGGCAGAACACATAACTGTAGTTCATTTGTGCTCTCGCTTAACAGGCAAAGAAATGAAACCCCTGGAGGCAAACAAATAACACCGGCCTGTCAGCTTAAAGGAAATAAAGTGCATTTGTGTATCATGTATCATCATTGGCTTTTCTGTGTTTTGATGAAGTTGCAGACATGAAGTGAAACCATTACTGAATTACACGCGAGCACCTCAGCCTCTCTGGAATAAACTGTCGACAGTGCATTTTTACTTCATCACTTGTTTTAATAATTGGACGGTGAAATCTCAGATGCTTTATGTCCTTTAGGTTTGATCGATTTTTATCCCAGTTGTGCCGCAGCACTCGTCAGTCTGCTTTATGGAAAATTTAATGTCAAGCTGTTACCAGGTGTCACTGTTTGCTTGTGAGTTTGAGTGGAGAAGATGCCAGAAGTGGGAGCACAAATCTCACTGTCATTGCTGGTGGGAGTATGATAGGGTCCATATTAGAAATGTCTGTCAGCGGAGCACAGTGTTTTCATCAGCTGAATTCATGTGGATGCTGCTTCTATTGAACAGGGGTTGTAAGAGAGCGAGAGTGGTGGGCTGTACTCTGTCAAAGCTGCGGGGATCTAGAAGGTTTAATTTAATTTTTTTCTTTAGGACAACGTGAGAGCTCGACTTTGCTGAGAGGAACTGATGTTCCTAGCTGTTGGATGGATAACAGTCTTGGCTCACTTTGCAGTTTATGAAACTAACTGAACAAACTTCTGTGGAGTTGGGGGGGACATCTGACCCCATTTTTATAAACTTGGACAGGCCTGGCAGTGTACCAGCCAACACAGGCTGAGGGGACAGCTAACCTTTTAAAGAAAAGGGAGATAAAGAAGTAGAAGTGTCGTCTAGAAAGCGCTACTGGAGCATTTTTTGTACATAGCAGGATCAACAGAGAAAAGCGGGATGACAATAGAGAAAAGACGGTTCAGTATGAAAAATAAATAAATTCAAGAAGACATAAATAAGAAAAAAAAATATTATTGCAATTTAAGAATGTAATAAAGTTGATATGGGTTACTTTGGGGTAAACTCTGGAGACACTTGTGTGCAGCTTGACTGGGGCGATCGTGACTCAAGAGTTGGGCGTTCGTCTTGTAATCGGAAGGTTTATTTATTTATTTATTTATTTAGGACAGTGCATGTTAATGAACGTAAATGTAAAAAAAAATTTACATGAATGTAAACATGCCAGATTATAGCCAAAGGCTAATTTCCATCTGTTGTCCTTAAACATAAAAAATAGACATAATAATTCATAAAAAATTCATCATTCATTCATAATAAAAACTCCATCACCAAACTTACACATACACACCATTCTGTTCCCAAATAAAACATTAAAACTATACAACTCATACATGATCACACACTTGATTTGTCCATAACCAGTTTTTAACCTTTGCCTTAAACAAATTGAATGTCGAGCATTCTCTAATGGGTTGAGGAAGACTGTTCCACAGATGGCCACCCTGGACAGAAAGGACGTTCTGCCCAAATGCTGTCCGTCTGTGGGGTATAAACAAGTCTCCTCAGATTGTAGCTCGAGTGGTCCTGTCTGAGCTTTCTTTATGCCTAATGAACTGTTTTAGTGGCGGTGGAGCAAGGGAGTGTAAGACTTTATATATTAAACACACTCTTTTAAGTTTCACTAAGTTATTGAAGTTCAGTAATTTATGCTTTTTTAAACACATGACAGTGGTGGTGGGAAGTCGGTTTTTTGTCAAGTAGTTTTAAACTTCTTTTATAAATGTTTTCAATAGTTTTAAATGTTGTTGGACAAGCAAGTGACCAGGACGTCAAACAATAGTCCATATGAGAGATGATCATTGAGTAAAAATAAGTTTTTGCAACATTCATATTTAAATTATTACGTATATGATTAAAATTTCGATTATTAAATTTAAGTACCTGGGACACTTTATTTATGTGACTCTTGAATCATAATGTTGGGTCTAGAATGACCCCAAGATATTTAAATTCTGGAGCTAATTTAAGCTCTGCTCCATCCAGGAATATGTTTGACTGCTTCAAGGTTGTCGAGCCCCAGCTCCGACAGTCGACACAACGACAGTCTCGGTCGTTGTGTCCTTGGACAAGACACTTCACCCGTTCCCTACTGGTGGTGGTCAGAGGGCCTGGTGGCGGCAGTGACCGGCAGCCTCGCCTCTGTCAGTGCGCCCCAGGGTGGCTGTGGCTACAATGTAGCTTGCCATCACCAGTGTGTGAATGTGTGTGTGGATGATTGTGTATAGTGTAAAGCGTTTTGGGGTCCTTAGGACCAAGTAAAGCGCTATACAAATACAGACCATTTACCATTTGAACTGCTGCTTGTTTGTGGGTCTTTCTGCATTCATTTTTGTCTTCAGAAACCGAAAAGCATTTAAAAGCATTGAAGAAGATCACATTTCTTTACCTTGAGAAACTCTTGGTTGCTTTTCCAGCATGCTTTGGGTCATATATCTGTACTGTGGAGATGTGTATGCCGTTTGGCTGAATGTGAGACACTAATAAAGCCCAGTCAACTCCCCACTTCATCCTGCTGCTTCTATCATCATATTAGCATGCTGCATTAGCATTCTCAGTACAGTTTCAATGAGCACTAGCATAGCTCATTTCTTAGCAATTCTTTACAAATTTCTACTGTATGTAATTCCTTACAAACAATAACATTTTCAAAGATATGGGAGGATGGTCACCTCCAGCTCTTAACATAATTAATGCTTCAACAGGCTGTCACCTTCAAATCATTGGGCATCAATTTTCTATGTGCTGGGTTAATTTTGTGATGTTGTAAACAAGCAAGGCGGAAACCAAATCTTTCATGATGCTGCATTTTTGCATAGCTTGTTTTTCACTAAGCACACAGAAGGATTATGGGAATTCATCCAACCCAGAGGCAAACAAGACACACTTGCATGCAATCTTCCAAAGATTTAAGTGGTCTGATTGTTTTTATCACTTGGTTTCCCTTGACTAAAATGAAGCTATTTGTGTATTATGACACCTGATTTCTCTGCCTAAATAACATGTAGATGTTAGTCTGCAAAACTCTGTACCTGCCACAAAGGATGTTTCTACTATAGAATTTGAACTATGTCCCCGGCTAGTGTTAACTTCCTCATGAGTTCCATTTCATAACCAGTTTGAATTTGGAAACATAGAGAAAGACAGTGGAGCAATAGCTTAATGTGATTGATTAAAACGTGTGATGTTGCCAGTAAAAATGCATTTAATCCCACCACTGCTGACAGTCTAGTCTATACCTTTTTAGTGTAGTCTATAGTCTTATACTGGACTGGATTTTGGATCGTGTGATGATGTAGGATGGCAGCTGGATTTGGCTCCAATAGTCAGTTTCACTTTAGATTAGACTGATTGTTAATTGGTAACAGTATAAATGGATTAGCTAAGATCCCAAGCTAAATCATGATACTTTTATTTTTAGAAATATGCAAAACATTAAGATAGCTGTCTCCTCTTTTTAAGATAATTAACTGTAACAAATTAATGTTAATGCCTGAGGTTAGTTGTCATGAGGCCAGAATGAAACTCAGCTGGTTAATGACCTCTTCGCAAATTGGTATCTGGACACAGCCAAAGATCCCCTCTGCTGTCTCACTCTATGGCCTGTTTTCAGACATGCACTGCAGCCCTGGGCTTTGCAAGACATTACCTGATGGAGCTGTATTTGAGAATGCAAATACTAAATGCAGAGAGATCAGAAATCAGAATCTTTTGTTTTAAAACAATATTAAATTAAACACAACTATACCCGTGCACCTTTCATGGTGATGGTCAGAAAACACATTTACTTTTGGCTGATGTAAAACACTATGTATACTACAAGCTGTCCTGTTATTCTATTGTGGAAGTGATAAGCAAGTGGTTACTGGAGGTTGCTGGGTGAAATCAAAGAGGTTGGTGTACCAAAAGTTTTTCAGTCTTGAAATGTATATTTTTTCCACCAAATTTCACCTAGGGAATGCCAGGAATGAACCTCCAGCAATCACTCAGCAACTGGTTGGAAAATATACAATTTTCTCTAGCAACATGTGGTTACCAGGGAGTCACTGACCAATCCCTAGAACTAGAACTGCACTGGGTGCACTGGGGTCTGCTTTAGAGTTACTCTCTATGTCTGTCTTAATTATGCTTTTCTGTGGCTCCTTTAGGTTGTCTTCCACTTGTTTTGCCTAGGGTGTGCCACAGGGTTCTATTTAAAGGCCCTTATTGTTTGTTATATTTGCTGCTTCTTCAGCACACTTTAAGCACTTTTTAAAGATATTTTATATCACTGCTACGCAGATGACATTCAGTTATAAATCTCTTTCAAGCCCTACAATGTTTCTACACTATAGATTCTGCAGAGGTGCTTAGTTTCTATTAACAGTTGGATGGCTAAAAATGTGTGTGCTAATTCAGTTGCAGTGGTTCTCCATTAACTTTAGAGTCCATTTATATTTTTTGTTTTTTGGACTTTTTAGAGCACCTGTATACCTCAGTCAACTTTTACTTCCTTATGTGCCCTGGTGGTCCCTAAGGTCATGTGATCAAGGCCCGCTGTGCATCATGAAGGCTGAGAAATAAAAGAGACTTAGCTTGTACAACAAGTATTCCCCAGAACTCTGGAACTTACGGAGCCCCGCAAAAGTTTTAGCCGCATTCTTCCCGTTAGCTCGAAGCTAACGGGAGGTCGAGACCTACTACAGCCAGGAGGAACACCGCTTTCCCGGCACATCGTGCCTCGACCTCCCGGTCGGCTACGAGCTGGCGTCCGAAGAATGCGGCTAAAAGTTTTGCGAGATCTCGCAAAAGTCCATCTTAATTTTTTTTTCTCCCATGTCCCCTGCGGGGCTCCGTAGGAACTCCCTCTGCAAAGGAGATCTTTTATAAAGCAGCTGAAAACTCATCTTTTAAAAGCTGCTTTTCTGTAACTTTTTGTTTTAATGTTTTAGCATTTTTGCTGTTAAGCACTTTATGATATTTATATTCAAAGTGCTACATAAAAAATGTTTTTGCAGAGGTATTGCCTAATCTGCCAGTTCTCAAAATAACATTCAATGTTCAATTGCACCCATGTGGGTTCAATTTACAGTGAGCTAATTATTTCCTCTTGTGTGCAACATCTAAAAAAAGGGCGAATACGAACACTGACTTAATGTTCCCAGCATTTTTCAGACTCCATGTGTGAATGGCTCATAATCATCAGGCAAGTGTGTTTTTAGAGCTGAACAAAGTGCCAAGTGCTAGTGCAAACCATCTGGTGGCATTAAGATTGCCAGTCAAACATGTGTTAATGAAATTATATGAAATCAACAAAATAGCCTTGAATTGTTTGGCTTACTTGCATCCAAAGGTAACCACCTGTTATCCTGGTCTGCATGATGCATAACCAACATTTCACACAGTCTGTTTGTAGCTACGAACTGAAAAAATAATTAGGCTCTCACTCAAAACTTAAAAAAACAAAAAAACAATGGACAAAATTAATTTGTGATTTTCTTTTTTGTTTTTAATCTTAACAGACATGGTATCCAGAGCATTTAGTTCTGATAATTAAGTTTGACTGACACAAAGGATTGATTTATATTCTGTACATATGATAACAAACCTGAATCCAAATTTCAAGCTTATAAAAACGAAAAAACAATTTACCTCCTACGCCATGTACAGAAGCATCCTGCTTTAACTGTAATCATACAGTAAAAATCTGTAATTCTGCAGAGTAATCTTCTGTTTTGGCCAGATCAAGGAAAACAAATGTGAACATGGCCTCACTCAGCAGTAAGCAGCATGTATTGATGTTTCGTGACGTATCTTCAGAGCTCAGCTAAATTAGACTCTCTGATATGCTGTTTCCAAAGTGGTCTCCTGCTGTGCCTCTGAGAGTTAGCACAGTAAAATGTAAAATCGTGTCCTGTGGGACATCACTGCTGCCTACTGAGTGATGAGGAGCTTAATGCAAGACTGTAATATTTTGTATTACACTGGTTTGTTCCCTTTCTAATTTCTTGGGGGGGGGGGGTTGGTTTTTTTTTGTATATCTGTCACACTTAAATATTGCAGATCAAACTAATTTTGATGCAAAATGCAGCGAGTCATGATATAATATGGGTACCTTACATCTAAAATAAAAGCTGGATAATGAGATCAAGGACAAGCTCAAAGGAAATTATCAAGGAAATTATCAAGGCATTTCATATGCCTAAACTCAGTCACAGCATTATCTATATTTACACATACAGTACATCAATGAACATTCAGGAACATTACATGCAGGAAACTACCCACTGTAGGTCAAAAACATGCAACAAAACCAACAAAACTCGGACTGTCCTGGTTTGCATAGTAGCTGCTCTCCATCTCCCAATGAGGGGTACTAATTAGGATTTTCCATCAAGTAGTAAGTACATCACTGCAATTACATGTATATTGGTGGTGGACATCAGAAAATGTTTGTAAGAAATCCTATAAAGTCACAAAAAAGCACAAGAAAACACTGAAAATTTCCATAAAACCTGGTTTACTTGGAAAAACAGACAGGATTGAATTCAAGAGATCAAGATGACATTATTATGAGTGGGCACACTGAAGTAGCTTCCTCCTGCATGACATTTGAAATGATGCAGATGCTGCTACAGGAGAAAAGAGGAGGCCGAACTGTGTGAACAAAAGTATTTTTAGCTCATCTTGCTGGTTGATATCGAGGCTTGAAATCACAACGCATTGCTAAAGTGTGATGTATCTGATGCAGATGATGTAACTGGTGTTTGCATGTTTTACTCCATTTGCTACGCATTAGTACCACTTGCGTATTATTGCGTAATCCTCTCTAGGACCGCCAAAACAGCTGTGACCCACTGAGGCATAAACACGGGTCCTCTTGGGTGTCCTGTGGCGTCTGGCACTGGAATGTTGGCAGTGGAGTCTTTGGGCTACAGCCGGGGCAGGCGCCAGCACCCTCTTGCTCTCCATGATGGAAATCAATAGCACTTAAATACATGCAATATTCCTACTCCCAACATTGACCCAGCACGGTCAATGTTGGGTGTAAATCCATCTTATTAAGAGAGAGGTCAGATGCATTCTTCCAGATCAAAAAAAAATCTCAGATGAAAAAAACTTACCTTTGAACAAGTTAAAAAGGATAAAAAGACAGTAACAATTTGAATTTTAAACCTAAAAACTCGCAGACACGGTTACACTTTTCTACCTCTCTGTCCCACTTCACGTAGCTGTTTCGCTTGTCTGATCATTGGCTCTTTAGTTTGACCTGCACTTTTATCGTGTGGAGCCAATCAACTCCTTAAATTTGACATAATTGGCTGTTTATTTCAATTAGCTTGGAAAACCTCATTAGCGGGAGCTGACTCGACCTCAGAAGGAGAAGCGGTTTAGAGATGATGACTGTAATGGCAGTATAATACAGTATAATGATCTGTTGTGCTGTTGATCTTGATTATGGACTTTTCAAACTGACAGCAAGCAATTTGAAGGAGATAATTGGTGATAATGAGGCTGATTAGGCATCAGCGAGGACACACCTTGCTCAGCTCGGAGCCTGAAGGTGTCTGCAAACCTTTTCCTGTTATCAGCTGCGCCTTGTTATCTTTGTTGCTCATTCTCATTTGTAAGTGTCACTGATTCCTTGATTATACAGAACTATTTTCATCCCCCTTCTGTGATTTTAATCTTTAACTTTCACATTTACTATAAAGGCTTTATTTTCCTCTTATCAGCTTCTTATCTTTTTTTTTTTTTTAATCTTATGGACCCATATTCAGTTTTGGCTACCGTCGCTGCTCCTTATTGTTTGCAGCCCCTGTAATACTTTTGTTTGCAGATTTTCTACAGCAGCCCAATTTCAGCAGCCAGAGATGTCATATTTTGATCACTGTGTATGCACACGCTGCTGTGTAGGAACAGCTCTGTGCTTAAGGGAGTGTTGCATTAGCATTTCCATTTGCTATAGTCAATATTTTCCACAATGGAGTGAATTGTTCATTGTGTGCATGCAAATCAGATGACTTTGGGGATTTGGAGCACAATGATACAGACTGTAATTCAAAGTGTATTGATAAATACTCAATGCAGAAAAGGTCATCGGCATGTTTAATAAGGATGCCATCAGACCTTTGCATTTCCTTTTACTGCCTGTTTTTAATGAGCACACAAACTCCGAATTATTTATTGATCCCAAAACTGCAATGAGTGATGATGGAAGCGCTCCACCTCCTCTTTGTTTTCCTCCGTCTCTCACAGTGCTCTGCTGGGTCTTACTTTAATTTAAAGTGTGGCCTGGTCTTGTTTGGAATGCATGCTACAAGCCTTCCCTGAGTCCCTCTGCCCAAACCCTGCTGCTATCAACTCTGCTGCATGTCAGACAGTCTGAGACGGTGGAGAGACGCAGAGAATTATAATTCCCATTCACACTCCTCATTGCTTAGGCACAAAGCACTGCAGAGACTCAACTTTAACTTCTCCCTTCCATTCCGCGGATTTGTGGAGCAAAATCAAGAGTTGGTTTCCTAATCCTCATAAGTCCAATCATATCCGGAGTCTACTGGTACATGAAGTTGCCTCCTGTCCACAAACAAGGGATCGGTTCAATGTGGAAATTACTGTGGCTCGGATAAGTCTTAAGTCTCTGCCTTGTGAAGAAAATTGGCTTCAAGGATCGACTTTGCCAAAGCCTTGAAAGTAATCAGTACAGTCTGCAAATTACCTCCAAAACTATGGGCAGCCAGTTTAATTTCATACAAACAGGGACACATTCATTAAGTTTCCATCCAAGACCTCAACATAACCAGGAGCCATGCCTCATTAGGTCGGACAGTATGCCAATATTATATACCAAGGTCCTGGCAATAGCTGTAAAATTCAGTGATTTAATTAACATTCTCTTTTCAAATATTTTAAACTGTGTCTGCTGCTGCTGCTCCTCACAGCCTGTCTGTCTAACTGTGAAGCAACACCGAGAGGGAAAGGTGATAGAAATGTTTGATTCCAGTCAGACGAAACCAGAAAAATGATGTGGACCAAGTTATAAACAAATATAGCTCAGGAATATTTGGACACGGAGCAGAGGTGGCAATATCACACACAGTTCTTTCCACTGATGCAGAGACTCATAAACAAATACGGGTGAAAATAAGCCTGCAGCAGTGCATCAGAATGACAACCGAGGGAACAAACGAAACCCAGACTGAACCTGATTTAGCTGTAACAGTGCTGAAGCTTCTAAACATTTTGTTTTTCGTTCTCTGGTCTCCTTAAAAATCTGCAGACTGAAAATGGCAGACTGCATAGAAAGCCTGTAAACAAAGCGTCTGTCATGGTCGACCCAGTGAGTTGACCCAGTGTTTTGCGTTGGGCTTGTTCCGTTTATCATTTGTTATGTTAAGTTTGATTCTTGCTAACTGTTTAGATATTCAGTACCTTTGTGTATTTCCTTTTTACTTATCCCCAATACAGGTCTTGATTGTTTTGTACTTTTAAATTGCTTATTCCATAAGTTTTATAGTTCTAGTTCTCTGCTGCCCCCGTGTTCCTTTGTACCTTGTCTGACCGTCGTCTCTGTTAGGTGCTTTCGCTTTATTAGTCTTTTCGCCCTCGTGTTTTGTATTTAGTTTACATCCCCCGTCTCATTCTTTCTATTTAGTTTCAGCTATATTTTTTTTCCCAGTGAGATGCTACATCAGAACTTCCTATTTCCCAGATTATGATATTTCCTTGGCTTTTTTGGAACTGATTCCTTTGACATTCACCAAGAAAAAAAAAAGCGTGCCCTTTGTGGGGGAAAATTTCAGCTTGCTGTGATAAAGGCATATTTTTTTGAAGTCCCAGTATAAAGAACCTAGAATAAAGCTTTAAATAAAGTTAAAAAAAAATGCAGGCTGACTTCAGTCCAATCCAATCAGCAGTTTAAAATCTTAAGGAATACAGCAAAAACAATGCAGGGCCACTTTACAGCTTCACTGTATCTTCACCTCTTAGTGGCCTATCAACCTACTGTCAAAGGTATTATACCTAATCTCTGTTAATCCGCTTTGCAGCTAAGCTGCCATTTAGAGGGCCGACGACCAGAGACATTTAGTCAGGGAGCTCTGGAGAGTTCAGTGTTTTCACTGCTTGATTACACACTTAACAAGATTAATGTACCAACAATATTCATTATTACCGCAGACACATTCGATTAGGTCTTGAGAACTTGTTTGTACAATTGATTTAATTGCATTGATCACTTATGCCTTATTGTTTGCATTATAATTCAATCCAGCAACAACTCTATTAAGTTCAAAATTCTTTGCGTTATCACCTCTACTTCTGCTTACCAAGGAGGTTATGGGTTCAGTTCAGGTTTCCCCATCAGGCAGGAAAACTCAAAAACTTGTACATAAAGACTTTACCAGAGGTGAGGCCTAGACCAGCTAATGCGATGTGGCATGATTAACTTGTGGAGATGATTTAGATCTGGATCTTTCTCATATGAAGTAAAAAAACAAATAAATTGAACTATAAAAATGGTAGACACTAACTAATCTGGATCCAGGGACTTTTATCAAGGGAGGAACTGTCAGAATTGGCCTGTGGCATTATAATTACAGCTGCATTTGTTTCAATCAATTCTCCCAATTTGTCATATTTTTGGAATACAAGATCATATATTTCCTTCACAGTACTAACTGATGGATACATTATTCCACACTGAAACTTCAGCATGGAATGAATAGTAAGCTACTGCAAGCTGATGGCAGACTTCAGCACATACAAACAGGGGATTCAGCTGTCTTATGTCTAAAACAGAAACCTCACACTCAACCATTTATACTGTCTGTCATAATACACATAATGACAGGCTCTTTTAAACAATTTACTTTCTTTTAAATGGTATCAAGAACAAATCAAATGCCATCCATTAGTGACACAGGAACTGACCTCCAGCACACTAAAGAATAAATCTAATGCTAAAATCCCATTAAGATGTGTTAAATGGACCTAGAATGAAATATCCAGCAGAGGGAAGAAGTAAAAGAAGTTTTAGCTTAAATGTATCTCAAAAAGATGAGTTATGACCCAAAACGCAGAACATGAAGTCGGTTAGCTAATTTATCATGGCCTTTGCATGGCGGAGTCAGTTAAATGTTATTTATATAGGGCAAAATCAGAACAACTGTCATCTCAAGGCCCTTCATATTGTAATATAAAGACTTTTCTATTCTTTTGAAAATGGAGCAAATGGGTGGGGTTAAATGTTGTTCATACAAATATTGTGTGTGCATTTAAAATACATTTGAAAATACCTTCAACCCAACCAGTTGGCATGAAGGTTATCCCAACAGTAGCATAATTGTTTTTTGCTTTTAGACAACAGATGCACTTGTGTGTCTGTAGTTTGTATGTTAAGTGCGTCTCTTCAGAGGGCCGCCCCTCCCTGAACCTGGTTCTGCCTGAGGTTTCAGCCTGTTAAAAGGGAGTTTTACCTTCCCATGGTCACCATGTGCTTGCTCACAGGAAGTCGTCTGATTGTTTGGGTTTTCTCTCTATTGTTGCAGGGAATGGGTGCCCAATCCCAGTCCACGAGGGCTGGTGTCCTGCAGGTTTTAGCTCTCACCCTGGGTCAACACACCTGAATCACATGATTAGTTTATTACCAGGACTCTGGAGAACTTCAAGACATGTTGAGGAGGTAATTTATCCATTTAAATCAGCTGTGATGGGTCAAGGACACCGGCCCTCGTGGACTGGGATTGGGGACCCCTGTTGTAGGACCTTTACCTTATAGTACAAAACACCTTGAGACAACTGCTGTTGTGATTTGATGCTATATATGGTGAACTAAACACAATTGAACTGAATTTCAGTCCACACAAACCAAACACTATCATCCCTTATGTCATGCAATGTCTGCCAGGTATTTTTTCTAAAGGTGGACATACAATGTGTAATTTAAAGGAAACAAAACTGAATAAAAGATTAATGAAAATAATGCATATTATTGGTTGTAGCACCATAACTTTCAAAGTTAGCTGCTGTAATGATCTTGTGCCCAAACCCAGCCAGTGACAAAACTCAGAAATTTCACAAATTTAGGTTAATCGTTTAGAAATTTGAATGCAGCTTTGATCAAAATTCTTCAAAAACCAAACCAAACCAAAAAAGGGCAAAATAAAAGCACATAAATGGAATACCTGGAAGTAAAACATGCTAATTAAAATATCTTGGGATTCCAACAAGCTTGTTTGTATGATAGGTACTGATGATCCTGCCAAGGAGAGCATAACACTGAAAGAAACATCGGATCCAATTCAATTAGTATTATCACTGTGAACATTGAAAAATGTGGATATTGTGGATGCCTGAAGAGGCTGCTAATGCTGTATTTTAAGCCAAACCATGATCCTTTAAGTCGCATAAACTGAACCAAACTATGGCTGAAACCTAAAATTAATATAGTAGAAACATTTTTTTGTCATAGAGCCTGACTAGAAATGTGCACCACGTAACCTAAAATAATGCAAGTGAAAGTATTTTCTGGCAAAATGAAAACTGGCAGAGAATCTGTAGCTGAAAGGTGGTTGAACATATTTTCCAGCAGCAGCAGCAGCAGCATTGTTTTGAGACAGTGTCATGTCTGGGGACAGAGTTGCAATCATCCCTGACATTCCCCTGGTGGCCTTCCTAGCCTCTATGTCTTAGCCCAGTGGAGGAGGGAAATGAAAAGGTGCAGAGGTAAAAATGGCACAGAGCAGCAGTGGCTGCAGTAGTTAATCCACAATAAAGATTTCTCTAAAATCTTCTGTTTAAAGCTTTTTTTTTCTAGTCGTGGACAATATTACGGATGGATGTGATTTGCTTTGTGAGTAAAAATAATTTCAAAACAAAAGGTGGGCAGATAAGTTAAACAAGCACCGTTTTTTTGTTTTTACTGTTTACTGTTTTCACTCTCCTCTCTCTTTCTGCTGCTATGAGCCAGAAGAGTTATTTTCTTAATAAAGTGCAACAACTGTTTACAGCCAAATATCTGAGCAGATCCAACTGCAATTACTGTTTGGCTCCATTAATTAAACCTTGCTGAGTAACAGTATGCATTACAAGTAGATTTTCTATTTGGATTCCCTGGAAATGAATTTATGTGATGTGTTACGGGGTCTCAAAGTAATGCTGGATACATCGTGCCACACAAAATCCTCACTTATAAACTGTGCAGTCTGTCGCACATTTTAGGAATGAGTATGAGGATTTTATTATTTGCTTCCCTTTGTAATTATAAACTTAGCCAAGTACAACACATTTTTAATAAGAAATTCAAACATGCTCAAATAGTGTTATGTTTAATGCCTCAGTGCCACATGTTCCCTCTAAGTATTTGGGTTTCTTGCCACATTGTAAGCAAGTGAAAAACAACAAAAAGAAGAAGACTATTGAACACGTTGTCATAATGCAATATTCTTAAGTTGAGGCATTCCCGTATTACATAAACACTGTTGTAGACCAATAACCAGAGTGAGAATGCACTGATATACTCTTGCGTAGCCATGTAAGCAAACTAAGCTTTCAAAATTGATGCAAATTATTCCAACATGTGTTCTAACATTTTGTTAAATACATGCAAACTGTCTGCATTTACAAAGGAGGCGCTGCAATAACCTTTGTTACTATAACCTCTAATGGATTTTTAAGATAACACTATGGAAAACAGTACTGTATACTGCAATCAGAATGATGAGAAAAGGGTAAGTCGTAGTAGCAGACTGTGGTGATTTTTAATCTTTTTCTTTTAGTGTTAGTTGCCCAGTTTTGGAGATATGGCATATTAAAACGTCTGTCATCACTTGAATATGATGAAAGTAAATTGCACTACATGTGAAAAGTTTCAATAGTATTTGTTAAGGTACATGCACCAGTGATATCAATCACATATCATGTGCTTTTACCTGAGATGAGAAGTTTGAGGTTGTGATATTTTGATAGGATGTAAACACTGATGGCATCCCCAGCGGCTGAAGTGTATTATTAATTAGCTACAGGTTTCTTTTAGTTTGGTAAAAGGCCAGAATGCTTGTGATAGGTTCAAGCTACAAACCTATTCGCTGGAACGTTGAAGACAATATAATTACACAGCAAGCAAGACACGAACACAAGGAGCACAAGTCCAGAACGGTCCACAATAAGTTCAGGGGACCGACCGTGCACACGCCAACGGCGGGCAAACAGTTCAGGGGACCGACTGTGCACACGCCAACGGCGGGCAAACAGTTCAGGGGACCGACCGTGCACACGGCAACGGCGGGCAAACAGTTCTGGAGGCCGACCATGCACACGGCAACGGCGGCGACGGGCAAAACCAATCAGGAGGCCGACCACTTGGAAGGCAGTGGCGGCCACTGAGCAGGTCCGGAGGTCGGCCGCGATGCCAGCGACGGCGACGAACTCTTTTCGGAGGCCGTCCCCGAAGGCCATGATGCCAACTTAGAGGCCTGGAAAACGGCCGGCAGAGGCGAGGCGGAATAGGTCGAGCGGGCTCTGACGGCGGTGTGGCAACCGCAGGACCGGACAAAGGCAGGACCGGACGAAGGCGGAGCTGGGGCAGGACCGGACGAAGGCGGAGCTGTGGCAGGACCGGACGAAGGCACGGAGGCTGGACCAGGCATGGACGAAGGCACGGAGGCTGGACCAGGCATGGACGAAGGCAACTGTGTAGAAGTCACAGGGGATGATTCAGCAGGTGGTGGCTGAACAAACTTCCCCGGACCGTCAGCAGACGTGAGGATGTGCTTGCTGGGTCCTCCAGGACCCCCAGCAGACGTGGCTTGAAGCTGGACGGGCGATTCGGGCCACGTCAGCTGGAGCAGATGCAGGAACAGAGGCAATTGGGACCCCTGGCTGAGGGTGAAGATGAGTGGCTGACTGAGCAGATGACAACGCTAATGAGTCCTCCACTAACTGAGCTACTGACTGGGTTATGGACTGTAACAAAGCTTGCAGAAAATCCGATTGTGGTAGCGACTGAGCTATGGATAGCGGGGGTGAAGACTGAGCTATGGGTGACTGAACTTGAGGTGGAAGTGGTGGTGGTGGAGTTGGTGACTGGGCGGCTAACGGGGCTACAGGCGGCTGCTGATCAGAAAACACTGGAGACTGAGCTGAAGGCGGCTGCTGATCAGAAAACACTGGAGACTGAGCTGAAGGCGGCTGCTGATCAGAAAACACTGGAGACTGAGCTGAAGGCGGCTGCTGATCAGAAAACACTGGAGACTGAGCTGAAGGCGGCTGCTGATCAGAAAACACTGGAGACTGAGCTGAAGGCGGCTGCTGATCAGCTAACTGAGCTGAAGGTGTGGAAATGAAAACAGCACCAGTCCATACTACAGGAGAGAATGGAAGTGTGGTTGGGTGATGACGGCGAGGGTTGCATTTCTTCTTCAAGGATGGATCAAACGATTTGGCAATAAACCTTGGCAAAAAATGCTGCTGTCGTTGAGAGTACCAAGTGGCGAGGGCCTCCAGGAGAACTACTGAATCCTCTTTCCCTGGGCTGCCCATGCCAAACAGTTCAAAACTTAGCCTCACTCTTAGAGCTGTTATTATTTGTTTGAGTCCATTTATATTTAGAAAACTGACAGTGGAGGCAGTGGATGACAAAAAAATTATCAAAAAATACTACCTCCAGCTGCCTCTTGTAGGGGCTCGCGGCATGGACTACCCTCCAACAGTAATCCCAAAGGAGCGCGAGATTCTCTCCCTCAGAGGCGAAGCGTGAGTCCGCTGGATCCATTACTGGTCGCGTCGTTCTGTCAGGGCTCTGTGTGCGGGCAGGCGGAGAGGAGGATCCAAGCGCAGGACTCGAACACAGAATTGTAAATCAAAACCTCAGCTTTATTGCTGACATGAAAACCAAACGTGAAGTGCCGTGAATACAGAAACCAAAAAACACACAGGCATAATCTGAGGGTACGACACAACACTGGGTTGAGGACAGCACAGGGCTAATATACACAGGGTGGTAATCAGGGAATGGGTAACAGAAGGGAGACACAGCTGGGGGAGATCAGGGCTAACAAGACGGGGGAGCTAAGCTGCACACACTAACATAAGACAAAGACTTTCACAATAAGGCAGGAAACAAGAAACCACTAAACAAAGATGCAGACACGACACAGAGACAGACTAGACACTGAACAGGAAACTGCAATACACATGAGAACCCAAAACCTAAGAACTGATACCTCACCAAGAATAACTGAAACAGATCTATAATGATAGTAATAAACAAAGCACCAGAACATCAGAAAATAATCCATAATGCAAAAATAGACCAAAATATAAGAAAATCAAAATGCTGGGTCAACACTGACCCAGAACCGTGACATTGGGACCATCAGTCATGTTGTGCAGAAGTCAGGTTGGTACACAGCTGACAGCTCTGTTTGACAACTGTTAGAATTCATGTTATGGCAGGAACCAATCAGCTAAGTAAAGAGACACGGCAGTCCATCATTACTTTAAGAACTGAAGGTCAGTCAGTCCGGAAAACTGCTCAAACTTTGAATGTGTCCCCAAGTGCAGTCGCAGACACCATCAAGCACTATGAGGAAACTGGCTCACATGAGGACCGCCCCAAGACAGGAAGCTCAACAGTCACCTCTGCTGCTGAGGATAAATTCATCCGAGTCACCAGCCTCAGATATCGCAAGTTAACAGCACCTGAGATTAGAGGCTGGATAAATGCCACACAGAGTTCCAGTAGCAGACACATCTCTACATCAATTGGAGACTTTGCAAATCAGGCCTTTATGTTCAAATAGCTGCTAAGAAACCACTTCTAAGGAAAAGCAACAAGCAGAAGAGATTTGTTTGGGCCAAGAAACACAACAAATGGAAATTAGACCAGTGGAAATCTGTGCTTTGGTCTGATGAGTCCAAATTTAAGAACTTTGCTTCCACCTGCCTTGTGTATGTGCGACGCAGAAAAGGTGAAAGGATGGTCTATACATGCATGGTTCCCATCGTGAAGCATGGAGGAGGAGGTGTGATTTGCTGCTGACACTGTTGGGAATTTATTCAAAATTAAAAGCGCACTGAACCAGCATGGCTACCACTTCATCCTGCAGTGACATGCATCCTATCTGGTTTGCGTTTAGTCAGACCATCATTTACCTTTCAACAGGACAATGACCCCAAACACACCTCCAGGCTGTGTAAGGGCTATTTGACCAAGAAGAAGAGTGATGGAATGCTGCGCCAGATGGCCTGGCCTTCAGAGTCACCTGACCTAAACCCAGTCGAGATGAGATGGAGCTAGAGTGAAGGCAAAAGGGCCAACAAGTGCAAGACTGTTGGACAAACCACTTCAGGTGACTCTCTCATATATTTGTGGATTTTTATCTTTAGAAGCACATGTCTGACACATACAGTGGGGCAAAAAAGTATTTAGTCAGCCACCGATTGTGCAATTTCCCCCACCTAAAATGATGACAGAGGTCAGTAATTTGCACCAGAGGTACACTTCAACTGTGAGAGACAGAATGTGAAAAAAAATCCATGAATCCACATGGTAGGATTTGTAAAGAATTTATTCGTAAATCAGGGTGGAAAATAAGTATTTGGTCAATAACAAAAATACAACTCAATACTTTGTAACATAACCTTTGTTGGCAATAACAGAGGTCAAACGTTTACTATAGGTCTTTACCAGGTTTGCACACACAGTAGCTGGTATTTTGGCCCATTCCTCCATGCAGATCTTCTCGAGAGCAGTGATGTTTTGGGGCTGTCGCCGAGCAACACGGACTTTCAACTCCCGCCACAGATTTTCTATGGGGTTGAGGTCTGGAGACTGGCTAGGCCACTCCAGGACTTTCAAATGCTTCTTACGGAGCCACTCCTTTGTTGCCCGGGCGGTGTGTTTTGGATCATTGTCATGTTGGAAGACCCAGCCTCGTTTCATCTTCAAAGTTCTCACTGATGGAAGGAGGTTTTGGCTCAAAATCTCACGATACATGGCCCCATTCATTCTGTCCTTAACACGGATCAGTCGTCCTGTCCCCTTGGCAGAAAAACAGCCCCATAGCATGATGTTTCCACCCCCATGCTTCACAGTAGGTATGGTGTTCTTGGGATGCAACTCAGTATTCTTCTTCCTCCAAACACGACGAGTTGAGTTTATACCAAAAAGTTCTACTTTGGTTTCATCTGACCACATGACATTCTCCCAATCCTCTGCTGTATCATCCATGTGCTCTCTGGCAAACTTCAGACGGGCCTGGACATGCACTGGCTTCAGCAGCGGAACACGTCTGGCACTGCGGGATTTGATTCCCTGCCGTTGTAGTGTGTTACTGATGGTGACCTTTGTTACTTTGGTCCCAGCTCTCTGCAGGTCATTCACCAGGTCCCCCCGTGTGGTTCTGGGATCTTTGCTCACCGTTCTCATGATCATTTTGACCCCACGGGATGAGATCTTGCGTGGAGCCCCAGATCGAGGGAGATTATCAGTGGTCTTGTATGTCTTCCATTTTCTGATGATTTTTTCACACCAAGCTGCTTGCCTATTGTAGATTCACTCTTCCCAGTCTGGTGCAGGTCTACAATACTTTTCCTGGTGTCCTTCGAAAGCTCTTTGGTCTTGGCCATGGCGGAGTTTGGAGTCTGACTGTTTGAGGCTGTAGACAGGTGTCTTTTATACAGATGATGAGTTCAAACAGGTGCCATTCATACAGGTAACGAGTGGGGGACAGAAAAGCGTCTTACAGAAGACGTTACAGGTCTGTGAGAGCCAGAGATTTTCCTTGTTTGAGGTGACCAAATACTTATTTTCCACCCTGATTTACGAATAAATTCTTTACAAATCCTACCATGTGGATTCATGGATTTTTTTTTCACATTCTGTCTCTCACAGTTGAAGTGTACCTCTGGTGCAAATTACTGACCTCTGTCATCATTTTAGGTGGGGGAACTTGCACAATCGGTGGCTGACTAAATACTTTTTGCCCCACTGTATTTGTTCCTTTTAAGACACATTTACTCCTTTAAGGCATAAATATGTCATGAAAAGTTAGTTGACTGTTGCTGATAAATATGTGAATGAGTTGCATTAGGTAACTGGTCGCATGGCTGTAGAAAACCATTGCAGAGACTGATATGGCAGCACAGCACTGTTCACACATCATCTGGTCCTTAATTCTGCAATGAGAAAGGTCAGCGAGAGGAGAAGTATCATTAGCTGAGCCCTGACTTCACCTCCCTACTGACGTGAATAAACTCGGAGACAATGACAGAGGCATGGTGAGAAGATGATGGATGGAGGAAGATGAGAATATAATAACCACAGTGTGACATTGGAGCCCTTTACTCAGGTTTTTCATTGTGTGTTTGAACAGTCTCCTCTCTCTGCATTGATTTTCTTTTTGAGAGTGTCCATTTTGTCAGCGAGAGCTTATCAAACACCAAAATGATTCATTTCCCTCTAATGAATAGTTGCCTGCTTGCCTTAACTTTAGGTACCAATGCGCTGTGTGAGCGCTGTATAAAATATCAGACTTTGCTTTTTTTGCACTAGTGGCTTACTTTGTTGCAAAAATGAACATTTGTTTGAACTGTTTTGGCGATTTTAATAATTTGTTTCATACTGCAAAATAAATAAGTTGACAGATTTTTTGAAAGACTCCCCCAAAATGTATCTAACTTTCTATAGATCTTGTTCAGATAATTTCTTAAGCTCAAAGATTGGGACGAATTAGTTTGATTTTTGATCCTATCATGTTAAAACTGCACATAAACACACCATCACGGCTGGAAATGAACCTGATAAAGTGAAGAAGAGATTTTCAGATAAAAATTTTTAAAAGACCTTTTCAGCCCTAACAATTAAAATACTGTAGTTGTTGAGACATCTATGAAGAGGGGCTTTTACTAATTAGCATTTGCCCTCTCAAACAAAGACTGCTGCTGCTTCCATCAGGATCACTTAACATACATTTCTAATCCAACTATAATTGAAAAGCTACAATAACTTAATGTACATCAACTAAAACGAGCACATTTTTTCTTTAAATACTAATGCAGACTCATGCTATATTATTTAATTTGCATGTATTACTCTGGGCTTAACTAAAAGACTTTACTAAAAGCAGTGCATGTACTTCAGCGATATATAATTAAATGACCATCAACATTTCAGCACTGATTAAAGTGGCATTTACCTACACTGCTATTTAAGTACTCTACTAATGGAAGGATTTCCACTTAATTAATACGATAATTAGTTGGAACAAGCCATTGGCTAACCTTGAGGGCAAATCGTAAGAAACACATGCACAGATAATGTGTGACATGAATAATCCTCGTTGTTTAATTGTTTCAGTTTTTCATAAATTACATGTTACTAATTTCTATCCAGTCTGAGAGCGTAAAATCTGGTCTTATCCGTGTCTCCCCCACATGCTATCAAAACCTTTACATAATTATGCAGAAATCAACTTTGTAAGGTGCCAGAGGGTTGAAACTACAGTCAGAAATGTAAGAGTGTGTGAGTGGTTTATAAATAAATGTTCTGGAAGTGGTCAAGTTTGTAGTAACAGTCCCTTCATTCAACTGCTGCTAACAGAACTGATCACAGCAGGTGAAAGTATTAAAGCTCCTTGACATTTTGAAAGGCTGGTACTGACTCTCCTGTTAAAGTTGAACATTTCTACTTCAATTTAAAAAATTACCTGTGCTACAACCCTCGTAGAGCTGCCCCCACTGCAGCACCACAAATGTACAAATGCATAATTTACATAGAAGACATAAATAATTTCATCCCATGAATATTTACAAAAACTCTGAACGTCAACTAATGTTGTCAGAACAATTTTGGTGAAAACTAGGAATACCCAGCTAAAGGGGGCTGAACTAGAGTTTAACTGATCTCTGGGTTAAAAGTACACTATATTTAGTCCTCACGCTCCCTTTAAAGCTACCTGTTGTGTAGCCCTAGAGATTAATATAATTAACGATTAAACGCAAAGTGGTGTATAAACACAAATTGAATAAAAAAGGCGAGTGAAAAAGAAACACTGATGGTGAAACCTAGTAACGATGGGAAGACCCCAGCAGCCTAGATTTTGCAACGTAACTAAGGGAGGATTCAGGATTACCTTGTCCATTGCTAACGATATGCTTTGTCAAAAAGAACGTTTTAAGCCTAATCTTAAAAGTAGAGAGGATATTTGTCTCCTGAATTTAAATTATGAGCTGGTTCCACAGAAGAAGGCCTTGAAAGCTGAAGGTTCTGCCTCCCATTCTACATTTAAATAGTCTAGGAACCACAAGTAAACAAGTGCAAGTCCTCTATAAGGTGGTATCGCACTATAAGGTCTTTAAGATAAGATGAGGCCTGACTATTCAAGACCTTGTATGTGAGGAGATAGATTTTGAATTCCATTCTGGTAGCCAATGAAGAGCAGTCATTATATGGGAAATATGCTCTGTCTTTCTAGTTCCTGTAAGTATTCTTGCTACAGCAGTTTGGATCAACTGGAGGCTTTTCGTGTAGTTTTTAGGACAGCCCAATAACAATAGTCCAGCCTCAAGTATAAGATGCATTAACTAGTTTTTCAGCATCACTCTGAGGCATGAGGTTTGTGATTTTAGAGGCATTGTGCACATGCAGCAAAACAGTCCTATATATTTGCTTAATATGCACATTGAAGGTCATCCAGGTCTTTATGTTTTTAAGATATTCCTGCATTTTAACTGAATTGCGTGTGTTATCTGGCATCATGGATAGATGGCTCTACGGATCATTTGCATAGCAATGAAAATGTATGCTATGCCTAAAAATGATACTGCCTAATGGAAGCATCCATAATGAAAACAAAATTGGTCCTAACATGGAACCCTGTGGAACTCCATAACTAAAGAAGAAATCCCCATTGGAGTTGAGATAATGTTTAGAAACCAATATTTACATTAACACAGTTCATTTGAATAAAATAACTGAAAAAAACATATGCCAAGAGAGAACTATGGCACTTTGAGTTCAGTTTGTTTATCTAAAAGTTCCACTCAGATGCATGAGGTATGAATGGTTATTTATTTAGCAGAAATGGGGAATTTTCCTTTACAACCAGCCAACACTCTACCAGTGTACCAGCTTAGTTTTCTACTTTCAGAAAGTTCAAGAAAACACCTTGTAGAACTGCGCTATCTATCAGTGTCACAAGTTTATAACTTTTGGTGTCTTTACCATTTTTATCATTTATGAACACCTTTGCATTTCTCTTTGTACCTATACGTCTTTGTATGTATGCACTGTAACAGAAGAAATGTATCTTCATTCCTCTATATTCTCAATAGTAATGCTAACAGGACATTGAATTGTACCCTGACCTTGACAATGCTGGTTTCCTCTTTAAAAAGTAAATAAATAAATAAATGATTTTTTAGCTTTGCAAAGTTTCTTCCAGACATCATATAAAACTTCACTGGATAAGCTGAATTCCTCACAGCAAGTTAGCGAAACTTGATGAGTTGAACTGGTGGGGAATCTTTTTAAATGAAATAAGATGTGTTTTGCAGCCTTTAACCATTTTGGTGACCACTAAAAAAGCTAAAAATTATCTTTGCGGGGGGCATATGTGATGCATTTTTAACAGCTTCCGGTCAGAGACAGAGGCTAATTTCAAGTCTGGCTGCAATCTCTGGCCTCAAATCCCAGCCTCCCACTGTTAACTACTTCCTGAAATTCCTTCCAATCCACAGCACTCAAACCTGTTCAGAGATTGACTCTCTAACCTTGCCTGCTTGCTTAGTGTATCTAAGCTTCTTCCTCCATCTACCACATCACCTCCTCATGGCACATAGAGTTATGCAAGGTTTAATGGTCTACAGAGTACTGGACCACCAAGTAGGCTACTGAGTTGAGAGGGGGTTCGGTATCTCTGTCGGCCATGACTGCTCACACTCTTCTGAGCCTGAAGTCAATCCCCGAGACAAAGAACTCTGCTCTGGGAGAAGGAAAGGCTAACTTTGCATCCTGGCTGAAGATTTAGAAGAGCTGGAGTGTGTCAGACTTGATGTTGGACTCAGTTTTAATTATTTAAATCTGTTACATGAGATAAATATGTTCTTATAAATGTTTAGTAGTCAGAAAAATTAACTTCTCTTAGACTTTAATAAATTTGTTAATAATTTGTAAATTGACAGGTATTTATTTCTGCTCTATTATAGTGCTCAAAGCATTGCAAACCCACCTATACAAACAAACACATAGTTATAGTGTAGTTGTAGAGTAGTCATAGTGTACAACAGGAACTGTATTAACAATACTATAAAACATAGTATTGTTAATAGCATTAACTGTTGATCCATAGGCAACAGCTAATGCTAATTTCAATTTGTACACACAGTTGAAAGATCTGTCTGCACTCCCTCCACAATAAGAGAACTTATACCAAATATTTCTTCCAAGAGTAATACTTCCACCCACAAAGAGGCAACTGAATACTCCTGGACATTTTGTATGGTATTTATGTTTTGTACGGTCCCCTGTGCTTGCATACATGCCTGACAATGTCGGGGCATGCTCCGAGACAATGAATGGTGTCCTGGGAGATCTCCTCCCAGTTTGGACCAGGGTATCACTGAACTCCTCCAGATTGGACTACTGTAACTCCCTCTACTCGGGCCTCCAACACTCCTCTCTCTGCCGGCTCCAGTTAATTCAAAATGCAGCTGCACGTCTTTTAACAGGTACGAGAATTCATGAACACATAACTCCAATTTTAGCCAAATTACATTGGATCTCTGTTAAATATCGTATAGATTTTTAAATTCTTTTGTTCACTTTTAATATTTTGAATAATTTAGCGCCCAGTTATCTTTCTGATTTACTCCACTCATACAATCCCAACAGAGCACTTAGATCGTCCAACCACAGGCTCCTAGCACAACCTAGGACTCGAATGAAGTCGCGAGGCGACCGGGCCTTTGCATCCGTGGCACCCAGACTCTGGAATAACCTCCCCGTTCATATTCGCACTGCCGAGTCTATCCAGTCTTTTAAATTACGTCTTAAAACTTATTTTTTTACTTTGGCTTTTGATTCTGTCTAGTTGGCTGTTTTAGCTTGTTGCGTTGTTACCTATTGTCTGTTGTCCTCTTTTATTGTTTGTTTTAACTGTCTCATGTTTTTATTGACTGTGAAGCACTATGGTCAACACTGTTGTTTTAATATGTGCTATATAAATAAATTTTGATTTGATTTGATTTATGGTAGTCAAACTCTATTGCCTAGCCTGGAGAGATCTGTGCGTTATTCCTCCCCAGTCTATCTCTGACCCAACACCAAACTGGTTGCGCTGAACGATGTTACAGGCAGCATAATATTTCCACGGCTTCTCCAGACCCTTTCACGTCTGTCACATGTGCTCAGGGTGAACCTGCTCTCATCTGTGAGAAGCACAGGGCACCAGTGGTGGGTCTGTCAATTCTGGTATTCTATGGCAAGTACCAATCTGGCTTCATGACCTGATTTTTTCTTAGATGTTTATTTCTTAACCAAGCACGCTTTCACCCTAAAACTATGACTTTGACTGTCTCTTATAAATATTTGATGCTACAAGAAATATCTATATTGAAACCAGTTTCCTATAAGCTCAGCTCAATGTGAAAAATTATACTCACTACTCATTATTTATAACGTAATAACAAGAAAACAGAATATACACACATAGCATAGCTTAAAATCTGTTTGTTATATTACATGACATCTGAATTACTGCTGAATTTATTATGTTTTAATGTCTATTCTGCAGTTAGATAGACTGAGCCAATTACAGCTTTGTACAATGAACTGCTGAGCACCATGTCGGTGCAAAGATAGCTCGCTACCTGGCAACATTCATGAACAACAGCGTGAAAAATGGCAGTGCAATGGCGATGGAAGAAATGCAGTGGTTACACATGCATATTACATCTTTAGATATTTTCAGAAAACCACTAAATATTCAGCTTGAAGAATTGATTTATTAGAGATTTGTTGAGGTCAAACAAAACAATCCGTTCACGTGCTGCCAACAGGAAACAAACATGACGTGATGAAAAATGTCGACCAAAGCAAACATTAAAGGAGCGCATGTACAATTTTGGCAGCTTATCACCCAGAGGCAAAGATGTTAAAGTATAAATGCAAAAGTTAAGAGAAAGGTTGACTGAGTTCTTTGTGTAGAGGAGAAGCTTGGGTAAAAAAAAATCTACTCAGGAAGGCATAATCTCTCAACTGTATTGATGTCTAAAAATATCTAAAAGTGTAACTTTATATATTTTGTTATGTTTAAAAAATGTTCTTAACTTTAAACTAAGCCCAGGTTGTTTCTTATATCTAATATCTTGTTGTTATAACCAAATTGATATGCTAATCAAAAAAAGGAATGCAATAAAATCTATTGAAAACACAGACTTTCATTTCTTTAACTTCTAGTGGAGAAAAAAAATGAAAAGTAAGGTTTATTTGGCTTTAAAAATAAAGAGTTAAAATTATTAGTTTAATGTGACTGCATATTTTTTTTAAAGTTATTATGGCTGTTCTGTGCACTGCCAGATCCTTTTGTTAAAAAGATGTAAAACATTATTTATTTGCATATCATCACTTGCTCAGATGCTGCTGTATAGATACTGTATAGGAGTCCGACAGCAATGAATGGCTTTATGCACTTCTTTACTAGATCCAAAGCTACTAGTGCACTGCAGAATCTTTTTTTCTCTGAATCTGGGTGGCTGACAGTGACTCTGAAATCTCACAAACACACACACGCACAGTCACATACACAGAGGCTAAGCAGGGAAGCAGTAGGAGCCAGCAGGAGGGAAATGTCAGCACAATGTCAGGGTGTTAGCTTGGCAAGGCACGGCAGGGCTTGCCTCTGAATGTTTCTGAATGTCACCACTCTGGAGGCCAGTGGAGCAAACACACACACACTTAGATCTCAAACAGAGAGAAGAGCAAACAGAGAGAAGAGGGAAATCTGTATTGCCCCGAGGCAGCGGTCACGCCAGGGGAAAATGACCTACAATAAAACGTATCTCACTCCTTTTATAAGGTCATATCTGAATGCCACTCAGTGATTATTAAAAACAATGCAGCAACTTGGGTCATTTGAGTGTGCATGAGCAGATGTGACATCTGCTACTGAGGTTGTGGAGACACGTGACGTTAACTTGTCAGTAGTTTGGACGTCTGATAATCAATATGGGATCAAATGAATGGGTTCCCTGTGCATAGGTCTGGAGACAGCTAGCTAAAACTTCCTTGTGACTGCCTTGGTTGTAGCATGCTGCTGCAGTCATACTTCAAATGGAAGTGAAGGACTTGTCTACAAACACTGTCCAGCTACTCTCTGAGGTAAAGTGAAATGGAGAATGTTTGCATTCAGCATAAAGGTTGCTTTAAAACATATTTACTGCAGGCTCAGGGACAGCTTTTATTTTGAAAACAAGACTTCTCAATTCCTAGTTTGTGTTACACTAGTTGTACTACCAGTAGGCTAGTAGTTCATCAGTATTTGGAGACAAATATAAAAAGCTGCAGGAAATCTGCTAACAACTAAAAGCAATTAGTAGGTTTTGGTTCAGGAACCAGTCATGAAATACACATTTTCAATCAAAAAGTGGTTGTACCAGGTCCATCATGGTAGAACAACTCTCACGTAATATGCACACTACTCTGCTAACACTGTAAAAATAAAGACTAAAATAAAACAAAAGAGAGAAGTCAGTCGTCTCCGACTCAGAGATCTGTTTAGTAATTCAAATAGCTGCAGTGTTGTGTCCTTTAATATCTCCAAAAAGTGGATTATGTTCATCTAGATTTAACGTTTTCAGTGGGAGAAATGTTTCGTCACTGTGACTTCTTCAGTCTCAGCTGACTGCAAGTTTCCCCAACCTTATAAACAGCACATTTGCATAATGACTGAAACTAGCACCACTAACGAACACTGGGCTGTGAGGTCTGAAGAAGTCGCTTGGATGAGTAACTAAATGTTTCTCCCACTGAAAACGTTACATCCAGATGAACACAATCAATTTTTTGGGATTTCTTTACTCGGATGATTGAGTGTGCACCAAGACTCCTTTAAAGTCTGTTTCCTGCTGTGGTAAAACATTTCATTCAAACACGTTTTAGCAGATAGATTTCAAATAGAAACTTTGTTTTCATCCATAATGGTCAAATTAAAGTAGTCACATTACAGCTGTACTTGATATTCAAGTAAGAAAAATGCACAAATCAGTCACAATATTAAAACCACAAGTGCCTAAATTATGTAGGTCCCAGTGTGCTTTCAAATCACATTTAGTGGCTTATTGGTGTGTGCCACTGGCTACTGCTCAGATATAGACCAAAACAAACTAAAACTGCCAGTCTCAAGATCGACTTCATTAAATGAAGTGAAAGAATGTGACACTTCAGTGTCTTATCAGTGTGTTAATTTGCCATTTTGTCAAATGCCACCTGCGTCTTCATCATCCTACACCAGTTATGTCTCAAGCCTTTGAGTGATGGTGAACTGTTTTAGATACTTGGAGTATCTTTAGGACATCCAGTGACCTAGGTGCCAGGAGTCCATGATTTGTGCCCTCCTGGCACATTTTTGTTTGTTCCTTTGTATGCTTTTTTATTTGCTAATTTGTTGTTGTCTTTTACTTGCTGGTTTGATTTTAAAAATCACTTAAGTAGGGTTAGAGTAGATACAAAAAACTACGTGGTTAGGTTTAGGAAAAGGTTTCGGGTAAAATAGCTGAGAAACGATGAGCTGGGTGTGGCAGACCTGTCTCCTTAATGCCACAACCAGGAGCATCAGGTTTGCCATCAAAGTGCGTGTTGCATTTTAAAAGAACCACACAAGACTTTGAATAGAGGCTTGCTAAATTAAATGAAATAAAAACACATGCAAAAGTTGCTGGTGAGGCACTGATATTCCAAAGATAAGACTTTCTGGTATATGCAGACCGAGCCATCAAACCCACAGTCAATACAAAAGTAGTCCCTTAAATAATTAGTTGCAGGTTAAAAATGAATTCAACAAAAAATAAATCTTTTTCCCTCAACCTATCAGGCTTTCAGGTGTTTATCTTGAATCAAAGTCAGAAACAAGGGGTGTTCAGTATTAAAAAGAGATGCCTGTGTGACACAGTAGCTGCTGGTTTTCTTTGTTTCCTGAGACAGTGGTAGTTTATTAAGTTGTCAGCCAGCTAAATCATTCATGAAAACAAAGAAAAAGTTGCAGTGACTTATGACTTATCTATCTCAGAGCTGAGCAAAAAAATAAATAAACACCGTCCTTTGCTCCCTCTCACACACCTACGTCTACAGGCCGGCATTGTGGGAACCACAAGAAGATGTTGTGAGAGATAAATGAGGAAGATAGGCTTGTGTTTGGCTCTGCTGTAGTTGGAAGCTATTCAAAAGGGCAAAACTAAGAGGGCAGATCTTCATTGATCACAATGACCCCCCAGAGACTAAATAGACAATAACTCTTCAACACACACACACACACACACACACACACACACACACACACACACACACACACACACACACACACACACACACACACACTTACTTCTAAAGGTGGTTAAGACAGTAGCACTACAAAAGAACTGCATTCAGTGCAGTTTCTAAGTTGCACATAAAAAAAACCCCCAAATGGTGGTAATCTCCATTTCTCAAGTCCATTTACTACACTTGTGAGAACCCTCATCAACAAAAGGTATCATCAAATGTAGTTGATACCTTTTTCAGCCATTTAACACCCAGCTCTTTGAAGAATCACAGACCAGAAAACAATTTTTCAGTTGCAAAACCCACTTGGTTGTCACTGGGCTTAAATTAATTTAATTTCAGTTCTTCCCAGGAATCAGTGCCAAAATACGTTTCTATTCGCCAGGAAAGCACCTGCAGGATTCTGGGCCTCAGTTGTGCTTTTGTGTCCAGGTGCAGCTTTGTGTAGTGTACCACAGGCTTTATAAAGTCAGGTCCAGGACTCCCTCTTCCTGGGCATTAACTCCTGGAATTAAGGAGGATAACAAAGTGTTTCTAGGCCGGTTGAGAAATCTCAGCTTGTCCTGGATCTCCTCAAGGATTTCTTCCTAGCTGGATATGACTAAAACACCTCACCTGGGAGGTGTCCGGGAGAGATCCAGATATCCAGACAACCTCAGCTGACTCTTTTTGATGTGCAGAATCAGTATTGCTCTGAATCTTTCTCATAAAATTGTGCTCCTCTCTCTATGGCTCTAATCCTGAGCCCAGATACCTTCAGAGGAAGCTCATTTGTGCAGCTTAAAATACACAATCTTACCCCTTCAGTCACTGCCCACGGCAAGTGGAGATGGTAGGAATATAAACTGACCAGTAAATCTGTAGCTTCACATATCCACGGTCACCACAGCAGATCACCACAGCATCTGCATAACTACAGTCGCCCGGATCAACAAGGTCCGCGTCAGGTGTTGAGGAACCAGGGCACCCTGACGAGAAGTGGGCTACTGGAACAAGAAGGCATCGGTGGGCAAGAGACGAAAACAGGGCGTTGTTGGAATGCTACTACGCAAGTAACCCTGGCGGAAGGGGTTACGTGAATAGGATGAGGGACCTATGGATTCTTCGATACCCAACATCCACAATGACGGCGAAACAACTAGTAGCTCAGTGTTCCAACATTCGAAAGAAGGGACTGCTCTCACAGCTAGAGATTGACGAGGTACAACATAAATGCTATGGCAAGGGGGGAGCCAGTACGCCAGGTCAGGGGGGAGATATCATCACCCCCACCCGAGATTGCGATAGGAGAAGGATTGTTGAGTGCGAGAGGAACTGACCTGAAAGATAGGATCATGGCCAAGCTTGAAACCTGGACCCCCCGTAGCTGGTTACCAAGATTACATGAAGTACCCTCAGAAGGTCTGCTAGATGATGTTAATGCAGCACTACGGACGATACCTACAGCCACGATTACCGACACTAACAGCTGATCTACAATACGGCAGCAGTGATCAGTGAGATGCTTGGCTACAAGTTGAACGGCCACAAGGGGCAGTACCCTCCATGGAGAAGGAGGCTAGAGGCTAAGATCAAGGTAGCACGGAGAGAGGTTAGCCAACTATCGGAGTTGCAGAAAGGCGCGATGAGGAAGGTGCCTAAGAACCTATGGAAGCTGTCCATACCTGAGGCCTTGGAAACTGCCAAGCAACGACTCAGCCAGCCGCTCGAGGAGGTACACCAGAGAGATAGAAGGCAAGAGAATAAACCAGCTGTTCTCCACGGAACCAATATGAGAACAGCACCACCAAGGCTGGAGGCAGAACAATACTGGAAGAGCATATGGAAGAAGGATGCAACCCATAACGGCAATGCTCAGTGGCTAGTGGATCTGAGGGCAGACCATCACAGTGGCAGATATATAAACACCCAGCACGCCCCTGCGGGCGGTTTATCCTTCAAGCTCGGGTCCTCTACCAGAGGCCTGGGAGCTTGAGGGTCCTGCGCAGTATCTTAGCTGTTCCCAGGACTGCGCTCTTCTGGACAGAGATCTCCGATGTTGTTCCCGGGATCTGCTGGAGCCACTCGCCTAGCTTGGGAGTCATCGCACCTAGTGCTCCGATTACCACGGGGACCACCGTTACCTATTCATGTAGCGTAGTAGCATTCCAACAACGCCCTGTTTTCGTATCTTGCCCACCGATGCCTTCTTGTTCCAGTAGCCCACTTCTCGTCAGGGTGCCCTGGTTCCTCAACACCTGACGCGGACCTTGTTGATCCGGGCGACGTCCGAGCCGGCATGCCTTCATATTTATCTGTCTCGCTCATGTCTGCGGTAGGCTCGCTTAGTGTAATGTAATGTAATATATATATATATATATATATATGAATGAATGACACCCTGCAGGACCCGGTTGTCAACATGCAGACATGTTGGACCATACACCCTCAAGTATTGAAAAAGTAGCTTAGCAACTGCAGGACCTGAAATCTTGCTTTGTATATTTATTTAGACCCAAACCCAGGCTAGTTAGTTGCTCAGTTAATTTCTGGTTCAATAATATTCTGCAAGATAGCATATGGTGTGAGCTGTGAGATGGAAAAAAATGATTTAGGAGAATTAATTTCCCATTAAATGGCTCTCTAAATTCCAAGAAAAGTCTATTGTACAAATTATTTAAAAAATGTATAACTGTCTCAAAAGCCTGAAGAAGAAAAGACGTACTATTAGCATTTCCTTTTCTAATATACATAGTCACTGTGATTTATGAATGTTGGAGCAGACACTGAAGTTTAAATCTATGGTCTTTCTTCTCTAGTCTCAGACTTTCTTCTTTTGTTTGAAAACTAAATATCCATCAACCTGCTTATGCTTCTATGATTTATTCAGTCTTATTCAGTATTTTCGGGTGTAGTTGTAGTTGGCTGACCTAATTATAAAACATTTTTGTTCATTAATCATGAGACTACTTCAACCTAAATCCTCAAAAAGGTAGACTCACATGGCTTTTTACCCGAGGAAAGCATCTTTGACCTCTAAGACTAGAGCAAAATCATAATGAGCACACTGAGCACACTCTCATTCAGACATAAAAATTTCCATCCAAGAAGAGATGCAAACTCACACAATCTATTGTATTACACAAATGTGCACAGACAAACACACATGCACACAAAGAGAGCACTGAAACAAGTGGCCAGTGATGCAGGCCTTCCACGGAGATCAGTCTGATAATGGAGCACGGCTGTTAAGTCTGGAGATGAGATGATGATTACCAGACGGCCCAAAAACAAATTAAAGCATTAAAGCCCCAAGCTCATTTCTTTATTAATGCAGCTAAGATGAGATTCTACATTAATAGATGAATGATTAGCCACTCCAGGGTTTCTTAAAATTCACCCAAACCTGACTGGAGCAGAGATTTCAAGGGCTGTTAGATCTGAAAACAGATGCTTAAAATTGTGTTTCAACACATTGTGCTCAGCTCAATTTAACTTTAGAGACACTTAACTGTTCGGAAGACTGCATAAAGACGGTAGGTTATATACCCAGAGTCTGGTTGAATTGAATGCTGTTTTATCAGATTATACGGGGAGGATTTTAAGTAGCATTTATTTCTTTTCTTTCTATATACGTGATTTTAAAAATAGCACACTCTTTGAGTTGTATTAATTCATTTAGTGGTTATTATTAGTACAACAGAAGTGCATGGATGCAGGCTGACTTAAAAACCACATAGTTTAGCCAAGTAAGCAAAACTTTAGTTCAGTGGCATTCTATCGCAACAAGCAAGGCAAGCAGTGCTTGCTTTGTCACATTAAAACATGCCAAAGTAAAGCGATCTCCCTCCTTTCATCTCAAGCAGCCCCTTGCTTGTTTCCATCCATCTTTTCCATTATTGCCATCTTGTGGCTGCAGTTGGCTATTGTTGCTGGAAGTGCCGCTTGTTTTATAGTTATAGAAGACTGTAGCTCTTTCCATTTTCAAGTTGTGGCTATCTGCTATTAACATTGACTGAAGATGGGAAAGAAAATATTTACAAACAAGCTGTGTTATTGATTTTAATTAGAAATTAGTCAGCAGACAGCCTGCTGGAGGCATTTCTCAACCAGGCAAAACCTAGTGGTGCATTTTATTACATTTCTTTTAAGAGTGTTTTCTTGCATGTAAAAACAATTCTACTATTGAATTAAATTCTACTATATTGGACAACTATTAGAATCTTTTACACGGACAATGATTTTTTTTTTGTTACCTTTCTTTGCTGTAAATAACACTGACATTGCAATCTGATTTCTGTTAGGTTTTTTGTTTTGTTGTTTTATCTTTTATCACTCTCTTTTTAAAATTTTGGTTGCAAAACAAAATGGTAATTTTAAAAAAAAGAAAAAGCTACTCTTTAAGGCTTTAGGGCTGCCATGATTAGTCGACTATCAAAATCGTCGACGACTGATTTAATAGTCGACGCGTCGTTTGAAGCTTTGTAAGATCACAAAAGACGCAGGAATAAGTAGTAGGATTTAAGAGTGTAATAACGGACTGAAACAGAAGATGGCAGCAATGCATGTACAAGGATGCCAGCTGCCGTTAAACCCCGAGGAAGAAGAAGCTCTGTCCCAGAATTCATAGCGCAGCCCTGTGTTAGGTGCGGGCTGTGTGCGGACAGAGATAAGACCCAAGGTGCAGACTCCAGAGACAGATGTGAACTCAAAACCGCTTTAATGTTAAACTCTAATATAACATAACTGGAAACAATCAAAATAAACTAACACCAGAGGACTGACAGAACACACAGCTTGGTAAACGGTAGATCGCGACACGGACACAGAGAAACACAGGGCTTAAATACACAGAAGGAGCAATCAGGGAATGAATAACAGGAGGGAAACACAGCTGGGGCAAATCAGAACTGACGAGACAAAAGGAAGCGTAAACTGAACACACTGAGATAAGACAGAGACCTTCAAAGTAAAACAGGAAACACATAACACAGACTCACATGCAGGCACTACAGAGGGAACAGAGACGTGGGACCAGGGCAGACACAAACACTGACTGAACACGGGGATATAGGAACTAAGGATACACAGAGACGCGAACTAGACAAGGGGATACAGGTGATAGGGGAGACAGAGCAACTAAAGAAGACAGAGACATAAACCATAAGACAGAACTCAAAGAAACCAAAGACTAAAAAGTATAAATAATATAATAAACTCAAATACCCTGGGTCAATGACCCAGGCATCCTAACACCCTGCTCAGTTTCCAACAATGGCGGCAGCTAGTTAGTTTTAATATTACTCTTATTATTCTTTCTGGGTCACAAAATAAATGTTTAACATATTTTCAGGCGAGAATGTAGCTGTGTAAACCTCAAATATCTGCTCAGTTTATCAAGACACCACATATTTTCAAAAGCGCTCCGACGTTTTCGGAGACGTCTGTTACCCACTAGCTCGATAGCTAGCCGGGGGCAAGGCTCACTATAGAGCCCGTGAGAACACCGGACTCCCGCCAAATCGTTTTCAAACCCACCGCCGTCTTTCGCTACTCAGGTTAAACATATATGAGTCACTTAGATAAATTAAAAATGTTATTGTTTGGCTTTTTTTTAATGTTTTTTGTTCCTGAGTAAATCAGTTTGGCTGAGATTAAAGTTATAGTTTTTACACAGCTGAATAAACGTCAAGCAGACAGCTGATTATCAGAAGTGTGAGATGCTTGAGAATATACTCCGGTGTCCCGTTATTTAAGATAGCAAGGAGTTTATTAAAACTCGATCCAACACAGCTGATTTAAATGGCTAAATTACCTCCTCTCCAGAGGCCTGGAAATGAACTAGTCATTTGATTCAGGTGTGTTGACCCAGGGTGAGATCTAAAACTTGCAGGACATTGGCGCATGTGTCACCCCTCCTTTAAGTCATGCTGTAAATGAATGAATGTCACAGAAAAAGGTAAACTTATGTCCATTTACTCACACATAACAAAAGAAAATATTTCATGACTATTTCTTGTTTTGCCATGAGACTAGGTTGTTTTGTAATTCTAAAATAAATGCTCACATGAAAGCTGCATATATATCATTTGGCAGTAATCCCAAGATTATTATGAGACTGATCAGCTTCCAGACAGCAGATGTGACGCTATGGCCGTATCAAGCAGAACAAAACACATCTGAATGCAAGCTGCAAATGAGGTCTTAGTCAGTGTATGTATAATCGAGTGTTCAGCCTCTGCTTACAAATTGATGATGAGCACATTGTGATCACATATTTTTGTCAGTAAACAAGGGAGTCAACTGCCTAAACCCGGAGCTACAACAGTATCCCTGCATTTAACACCATCATTATTCCCACGTCTTTCCAGCCTGAATACACAGTGTACTAGAATATCTCTCTGCAACCCGTCAGCTTAGACGTGTATGGTTTTTAGCACTGTTACTTTAGATATAAAATAATAAACTATTTATATGAGTGGCATGAAACTAAAGATCCACTCTGTATATTTCTCCCAGTGGTTAATTCACTCTTTACATAATTTATTCACCCACTGACTGCATTTTGGTCACACAATTTATTTGTCCATTAATATTAAAAACATTTGTCCATAGCAGAGAAGTATGGTCTGTGAGAATGTCAGTTGCATATAATATCTGTACTTTCAAGCATGCACACATTAATGTGATAAATCCATGTGTCCAAGCTTCTATGTGGTGTACCAATGTATTCATTGAAACACATGGGTGAAAATGCAATAAAATAAATGTATGGGTGCATACCGTATTGTCTGCTATACATTATTTAGATGAGATGGCTACACGCACTCAGCCCACCCATCGCCAGTGATTTCCCTTTGAAACAGTCTACCCTGCAATTAACTACCCCTGGAAAGTTCACCCTCCTCCCACTGCTATTGATCTAGTGGTCAGTTAACTAGGCAGAGGAAAAGGATGGTGTGCATTCAAGTTTATTTATGTGTGCTCCAGCAGAGCACTGTGCAAGCTAAAACTAAACTTTTGACTGTAATTGTATTTCATCTAATTTCATCAGTTAGTTAATTTGTTTAATTAGCGCAGTTTTTCTTCTAGTCTAAAGATACATTAGGATATATAACTAAAAGACTAAGTAACCTGAATCTGAACTTAAACATTGACTAAAAGAAACTAACACTAAAAATATGAACTGAACTTTGTTTTTGCATCACACTATATAAAGAACTGAACAAAAAATACAAATAGTATATATTTTGTATACTATGAAAGTCTTGAGCCCCTCCTCATTTGTTTATATTTCGCTTCCAAGAAGCCGGGCTTTTTTATCATTATTAATATTTAGTATTTACTGTCATATTCCCATATATCATTGTGATGTTGTTTATTCTATTACTCCTCTTCTCTTCTGCTTGTTTTCTTTTTTCTTTCTCAGC
Source organism: Maylandia zebra (assembly GCF_041146795.1). Lineage (NCBI taxonomy): Eukaryota > Metazoa > Chordata > Actinopteri > Cichliformes > Cichlidae > Maylandia > Maylandia zebra. Next base: position 20,036,377 of record NC_135181.1, read on the forward strand.
AGGTGATCCAGGTGATTGATATATGCATTTTTTTTCTTTTTTTTTTTCCTGCCCATTCTGTTGGTTTTTGTCTTTTGCCCTTCTCCCCCGTCCCTCTTCTCAGCTGTTTCTCTTTCCCTCTTTCTTTCTCCCCTTCTTTCCCCCAGTCAAGTCTGTCCCGTATTCAGCAAGTGAAAATAAAATAAACAATAAAAGGTGAATCAAATGGACCATTATGGAAAGGCTGGGATGGTCAATTTGGTAAAGTAAATCCGTTGGGCATCTTTCTTTGCCTTTAGACAATAATTCTGATGGCAAAAGAGCCAAACGGGACAGGCAAAAAAAAAAAAAGAAAAAAGAAAAAAAAGAGTTGTTTCTTAAGAATGAGTTGCTTTTTTAACTAATTTTCAGTCAAGTCATTGTACCTGACCATTTTCAGAGAGGAAAACAAGAAGTCAATGTGTCTTTAGGGACTTTGTTATTATTAGCCTGTCACAAAAACACATCACTTGTTCCCATTTTTAGCTGAAACTATGAAAAACGCTAAAGATAACACAGTTTGAGAGGCACAAAGGAGCACAGTGTGTCTTTAAGTTGGAGAAACTGGAGGACGAAACAAGGTGCGACAGGCTTAAAAAACAATCTATAGCAGATGAACAGTATATGAAAGTCATGTACTTAAGAAATAGCAACAAAAATCCAGCAAAGATCTGACACCAAGCCTGAGAGATGCATTTGGCCTCATCAGAAATGGTCTCAGTGAAAGTGTAGCTGTTAAGGAACCATTATTAAGAAAGGAAAACAGAGAAAAGGCTGAAGTACGACAAAATACACACTAAAAATCAGTGAAAACCAGTCTTAAGGAGTGATGAATACAAATTTGAAATTTTTGGTTCAAATCATCGTCAGAACTTACAAAAGGGGTCTGGAAAGTGGTACAATAGTGTCTACAGGAAAATCACACACAGCACAGACTGCAACATTATTGAAGCAGTGTGAGATCATCTTGACAGAGGACGGAACAAAAGGCATCCAACATCCAAAGAGAGGCGTTGAATGATACTGTTTGAGAAGCCTGGGAAATTAATCCTGAAGGCTACTTTACAGAAAAGTCCCATATTGAAGGGAGTTAAGGAGACGCTAAAGAATAAAGGTGATCATACCAAATATTTTTTGGTATTGTCTTTGAAGCTCAAATTTTGAGCTCAATCGAATTGTACAAATTGTGTTTATTTCTCATATATTTTCATGTATATTTGCACGTTTCAAGAAATCACTCTAAAAGAAGTAAAGGGTGTCTAAAGACATCTAAGTGACTCGGTTGCTCAATTCATTTTTGAGGTCATGTTTGAGCTCATGGTACTCTGTGTAGGATTTTGGGAAAAGGACACCAGGATAATAACAAAAGTTAGTATACCCCCTAAAATTGGCAATACATCTGATATTTATACCATTCTTCTCATTATTCTTTGTACACCAACAACAAAATGTTCTGTTCCACCAGTGACCACAACATCTCCCATGAGGTTACAGCAAATTACAAATTACAAATTGCACAGTCCTCAATGTGACTGAGTTGTATTCTCCTCCAAAAATATGTGTTGGCATATAGAGCGAAACTACAACAGCTATTTGTTGTGAAAAAGGGGAATTATACTTTCTGGAGACATGCTTTTCATTATAGGGTGAGAGATCAATAGTGAAGACATTTATTAAGTGTCAGTACTTTACACTAAGCCAGTGTGCTGAACCACTCTTTTCTGGCAATAAATTCGCAGCAGTACTGTGATATTGTTTTCAGGATGCTGCTGCTTCATCATTCTCTCTGCAGTATGTGCAAACTCAAAGACTCTCAGCTCCAAGATGTCTGCTAAGAGTTTAGGTCTCAACAACAAGCACAAGTTCGTATTTTTTCAGTGAATAATGACTTTCCACCTACACATCATTGCATGTTGGATTTGAAGCGGTTTAACATTACCGTGATGCAATAACTGAAGATTTGTGGAGATACGCTTATCAGTACCCTATAATAAATAAATGTGATTTGACCTGGCAGGTTGCTTTGCTCGCAGGATTTCTTTCTCATGCAGCAGAAGAGCAAAGTAGTATGTAGAGAGCAAAAGGAAATTAACCTGGAAATAAAGGCCCTGGAGAATGCATTCAGCTGAGCTGAACTTAATGCAGGTGGAGGTTGGGGTGGAGAGGATTCTTGGAAATGTCTGAAGCAGTGACAGCAGCAAGCACATGAGGAGACTATAAGAACTGAAGGATATAAAAAAACAACAACAGCAATAGAATAATATTAAACACAAAGTGAACCCGTCTTCCTTCATTAAATAGGTTCTTTTAGATGTTAAGGAGGAATTGACTTAACCAGGCTGGCGGAGAATGAAGACAACCGGACACCTGCTGCAGATGGGGAATCAGTGAACTTTTATTGAGACAGAGACAACCTCTCAACACAGCTCACATCAGGAGATTCCTAATATTTGCTGTGAGGATGGGTATATATTCTCTAAAACTTACAGGAGGGGGTTGTGAGGAAAGTGCTGCATTAGCAGAAAAACAACTCCATAAAAGGAAAGCGGCCTTGGGTGTTCTAGTCTCTTCGCTTGCAGATATCTTGCACCTGCAGGATGAGGCGATCGCTTCTTATCGCTCTCAAGGCCAAAGTCGTGAGCACATTTTTATTACACAGTTGCACAGTAACTTTAAAGCTGAACAATATTTAAAGCTGAATAATGTTTGATCAGATTATATTTTCTTCAAATCCCCCTTTTGACCCATCTTAAATGGGTCAACACACAAAAATAAGTAACATTCAAAGGAACACAGAGACGTGTCGAAGCCTGGCTCGAAAAACTCCTCGGGTCTTATCATTTGTCTTTATCTGTCATTGCAGATGAGGAGAAAAGAGTCCAGGCACCACCCTGCCCAGGGGTCGGCTGCAAGCAGTCTCGGTTCCCGACGAAAGCAGTAACAGCTGTCCTGCACACACGGATACAACGAGTTAGTGCAACCAGGGTAGTGACACAAAATTAACAGTTCCTGTAACTCAGCAACCAAAAAGCATAAGTAATGATAAAAATGTGGAGAGTACAGAGTATACTATAATAATGAGAGATATAAACGTGAAAATGTGAAAGAATAAATCAACCGTAAAATAAACCCAGAACGGTAACTGCTAAGGACATTCAAAAGTGAATATGGTAAAACTGGAGAGGAAGTGGTGGGCAAGACCCTAGGGGCTACATTTGTCAGATTGGGACTGTCAGAAGGGGGCGAAGCTTTTGAACTTGAAGGTGTCAGAAGTGTCGGGGGCCCTTCACAGATCAGGATTATGCCAATGGGAATGAGACCCAGGGCCAGGAAGCAAACAAAGACGCAACATCTTTGCCTGCCTGTCACTTCAGGGGGAAAGGGCCAAGACATGTTTACTTAGCTTGGATGTCGTCTAATAGAGGATGATGGGGCACAGAAAGGTGGTCCAGTTCCCCCCACCTCGCCAAGGGCGTGTTCTAGGAGTTAAAGAGCAACAACCTGCAATCTGTACCAAAAAATCTTCATAGTCCCACCGGAAAATCATAAGAGTAATAAACGATTCAGCTCAACAGACAAGTATCATGTTCAGGTTTCTCCAATCATTAAATCACTATTATTGCCACAATTTGCTTTATTCACCCTTTGGGCAATGTTATTCCTAGAGAGAGAGAGAGAGAGAGAGAGAGAGAGAGAGAGCGAGAGAGAGAGAGAGCGAGAGAGAGAGAGAGCGAGAGAGAGAGAGAGAGAGAGCGAGAGAGAGAGAGAGCGAGAGAGAGAGAGAGCGAGAGCCCCTAATGGCCAGTTAGTGGGCTCTAGGTCAAACTGTCCCCAAATTTGTTATTTGTTATTATTACTTGTTTTCATGTCACTTGTCTGTTTTCTACTGCACCCCTCTCACCAAAGCAAAGCAAACATTAGCAGCACATTGACCGTAGTCAGGCATCCTCATTCCATAGGTGCTATAAAACATTTCCTGTAAAAGAATCACAGTTTTCAAGACAGGGTGTGTCTCCCCCAACACTCTCACCAGAATACAGTGTAATAGCATCCCCAACTCCTAACCCATAAACACCGTTTCTTCACACATCCGCCCAGAAATCCTGTAATAGAAAAACATTAAAACTGTAACCCTGTAGGGAAGAAAATGTAAATGGTAACGCTGCGCAGTTACCTCTGTAAGCAACACAAGACACAAAAATGGCATTTACAGGTTCACTCATCCTCGAATATTTTGTCATCCTTCTACTCCTGTAAAAGAAACCCACATAAATTCATCCACCCTTTTATCCTATCTAGGTGGAGGTGGTTAACCTTGAGTCATGGTCAAGTCTTGTCATCTTTTACCAGTCAGTCCGTTTGTTTTTATTCCCAGTCTTTCATCCATTCATCCGTTCTTTGCTGATAGTGAAACCTGTCGTCGCATCTAGTTTCCACACTCAGCAAAATGACGTCATCTCAAAAAGAAACAAGAACTTGAGTTTGGATTACCTCGCTGAATCCTTTTTTAAACAGGGACTCTCGTTTCTAATTGTCCCCACAAGTGTTTCCTCCAGAACCCATTTCAATGCGGAGAAACTCACTTACAACAATTTTCTCGCCGACGTGTAATGCTTGTAATTTCCGATGTGCAGATCTGCTTAAAGAAAAGATTCACAAACAAAAATCAGTAAATATAAAACAAAATAAAATGAAAAATAACAAAAACAAAATGCAGACGCCCGGGTCTTAGGACTTGTCACTGAATATTCTTCCCATCAATAAAAATACCAACCTAAACCTACACAGAGTCAAATCAACACCACCTCAACCTTTTCATATTCATAAACCTATATGTTTTGCGTTCGTGAAACAAAATTGAACCATTAAGTAAGTTGAGCTCTTGAAATGTTTTAATTCTCTTAATTCTGCCAGTTTATTTCAACACTTATTCAATGACTTTTATTCAACTGCTACTTGGTCACTCGACTTTTACCTGTTCAAATTGCCTAGGGTTCAACAAAGTCTAGATCCCCGTTATCATGAAACTTGAACGGTGTACGATGATTTACTTACAGTAATTTAGAATCATCACTCAACCTAGCTCTACTACTGGCACTGCGTGACTTTTCTCACACTGGAAACCAGAATTTAGTACAGAACTTTAATGCCTCAGGCAATCGCGTTCAAGGGCTGCCCCCCCTTCTCTTCTTCTTTGTCCGTGTGTTCCTCCTTTATTAAATCTCCATCACAATGACGTGGCGCTCTGAAATAAAACTCACACTGTTAATTCCTCGTTTTCACTCTGCACCACTGCTCAGAGTGTTTTCTTTTCTTTTTAGTGTAGAGTAAACAATTAAGTCGAGGCCTTAAGCCCCAGATATCTCGCACGGGCATCATTTTCATAACCAAACCGCTCCGGACTCTGCTCCCCAGACCACACAAATGCCCTCTGGGCTTATTATTATAGCAAATTCTGTATTTGACTTTGTTGTGTGCAGCATTGAGCCTTTGTCAGTAAAGCATTCTTCATTGCAGCAGCTGGAGCATTGTGTGTCACTTCTTAGTAAATTAAATCAACATTTTGATTTTAGTGCATGGGTATGTATCAGTTTTTACTCCCTCAACAAGTGCATAAGTGTTCATGTGTGTGTTTCCCTTCATTCTAAGTAGGCGCATGCAGAAGTGTGTGTTCGTGTGTTGGTATATGTTTGTGTTCATCACCTTCCTGTTCTGTAGTTTAGGTAAACCAGCGGCCTGACGCATGGCCTAGGGTCCTCCCCTCCTCTTTGGGTCTGTTTATGTTGTCCTTACTTTGCTCCACGGCCTTCTGCAGCTCTGCTGTTCGGCTCTTCTCAGAGGTCAGCATCCTTCTGCTCACCGTCCCTTTTCCTCCGGGCTTAATGCGCGTCTCGTCACAGCTCTGTCAGCTGACGCAGCCTGGGAATTTCCCCCGTGTAGTGAAACGGGCTTTAGGTTTAGTGCTCTCCGTCTCTGCTGCATGAGATCACTCTTTTGCAGCACTGTTGACATCCTCAAGTTGTTGTTGTGAGTCCAGCTGCTGTGGCCTTCAGGGGTCAAAGGGTCAAAGATGGTCGCGGAGAGGGCAACGATGGTAGAGGGGAGGGTAGGAGTCCAGGTCAGCTTCGGCTCTCAGAAAAAACAAAAACAAAACAAAACAGGCGAACAGGAAAATGATGTTGTGTTGGCTGTGCTGTGTTGGCTGTGTTATCCCGAGAGGGGAGAAACAACGAGATCTCGTCTCCCCCCTTTTTTTGTTTTTGTTTTTTTTTTTTTTTTTTTTCACCATATAATCAACTCATAACCCCTCAAGTTGACAGGACAACACAGGTACGTGTTAAAATTCTTAAGATCCTGTTTAGAAACCTAAAAAGGAATTTCCTATCATTCAGTAGTCATTTGTCTTAAACAATCAACAAAAACATGTCCCAAGTCGACCCTTTTAACCACTAAATTTGTCGTGTCCTCACTTAATCCTCAGACCAGTGTCTTTGTCTTTTGACGTTACGTTGTTGTCCTGCAACCCAAAGCGTTTAATTGTCAGTAATGTATAAACTATATCATTTAAAAACAGGTGTATGTTAAGTGTCGCTACTTTAACCTTGCATGTACGTGCACATGTATGTAAGCTGTTTCTTCATTGCATGTATGGGTGCGTCTGTATATGGGTTACTTTAACTTTTTCTCAAACGAGGTATTTCTCTAACACGCACATGTGTCTGTTCCTCACCCTTCTCATATCTTTCTCTGGTTGTGTGTGGTTTTATTTGTTTCAGTGATTTACCAGGAACATCTTTTCCTTTTCTCCATGTCTTCCGCCAGAGGTTAACACTGGTGAGATTCAGGGACACAGCACCCAGAGCAGTTCAGCGAGAAAAACCCGCCTCAAACTACATTCTCTCTTTTTTGTTTTACCGGGAGGGGTGAGGACAACTCTGGTGTCCAGCCGTGAATTTTAGCCAAAGCTTGGCCTGTCTTCTGCTGCCGTACTCAGGCTTCCAGGTTAAGAAAAAACACCTGTATGAAGACACTAAACATACATTTAGTATTTGTATAAACATAACTGCCTAAATCATTGAACTCTTGAGGAGGGTGTATTTCAGAATCAGAATCAAAATCAAAAACTTTATTGTCATTGTCATGAGACCGACGACATTAAGAATGGTCCCCGATCATTGCATCATCCCTAGTAATATCAAATATAAAAAAACAATAAAATTCAATCAATAAAATAGATAGAATACTTAAAATACTAAGTATTCCCACCGTCATGCTTCAGACCGTGCATAGATTAACACAAGAGTGGCATGGTGGACATTTTTGTAGTATTCAGATGTGTTATTGCAGTTGGATAACAGCTGTGTTTGAGTCTATTAGTCCTTGCTCTGATTGCCCTGTACCGTCTGCCTTAGGGCAACAGTTCGAACAGGGAGTGGCCAGGATGTGAGGTGTCTTTTATGATGTTTTGGGCCTTTTTTAAAACAGTGGGCGTTGTTTGACTCTTTACTAACTTTAAAACCCCACCATAACAATTTCTCACTGACAAACTTCTATGCATCCATTTAAACATGCGAAGCCAGCACAAAATCACACACATACCCCTACAGCAAAGCTTTAACATAACCACAATGCAACTCCTCCCTTAAACGGGAGAAATCACCCTGAATCAACCAACTCTATATAAAACGTCAAACAAAGATAAACCACAAACATTTCTACACTTCTGTGTCTTCCACGCAGCACAATAGGCAGAAAAACACCGATTACTCACAGTCTACAACAAAAGAAAAACCTGCTCTTTTCACAACTCTCACAGCTAAAGTCAAAACTCTTACCCAGTGCCTCTGAAATAATAAAAAAAATCACCAAATACTCGATTACTCTTTTCACTCGCTCCCTCTCACTCCCTTCTTCCTCATACAGCATACACGCTCGCTCCCGCGGACCCGCTCGGCCCCGCGGGCTCACTCGGCCCCCACCTTTTTCCTCTCACAGAGACAGAGAGAGAGACCCTTTTCCTTTTTTTTTATTTCTCCAGCACACATACACACACAGAATCCCAACTGAGAGAAAGAGGGAGAGAAGAGAAAAGAGTTGTAGAGAGGAAGTTTTTTAGCAGGAGTTTCAGATCTAACAGATTTATACAACTTATTTACACACACCGGTAATTTATGTTCTATTTATTGATTTTAAAGGAGAATTTGGGCCAGCTGGGTTTCTGCCTCTGTTAGGCACTAACAGCTGGGGCGCTGCTTTAAAGGTGAGTCAGCACTGAAATATCCCTTCAGGTGTTACCAGGCTTCTACCAAACCGGAGTCTGGCGGGTAACCTTGCCTAGAGCTTCCTGATAGGGGTGCTAGTTGGTTGTCACCTTGTTCACACGTCTCATTCACACTTCATACATTACCTGCAGTCACTCATTACCCTCCTTATGTATGTAATAAATGTGTAAAAAAATTCTATGTGTGGTGTATTGTTTTAACCAAAAGAGGAACCTAGTTCCTTTAATTGTGTAATCTGTGAACAACGGAGAACCAAACTGTCCTGCCCAGTGTTCCACAGCAAGCATTCAGCGTGTATTTATGTGTGTCCAATATCAAACAGAACATCAAAACATTTAAAACACTAAAATCATCGGGGTTTTAAGAAGAGATCCGTTTTCTCCTATTGATCAAAGGGACCCCTCCTTTGGACTCCAACCAGTACTTCTCCTTTTTAAGTTTTAGAGGATCTTTTCTAATAAAGTCCTCTGGGCCTTCCTAACCCTTCTGTAGTTTAGAGAATATTACTAAAAAATATTCTCAAGGCCTTTAACCTTTTAATTTGTTTAGAAAGGCGTTACTAATAAACCCTTTCAAGGTCCCAGACCTGCACTGAGGTATGTATCCGACACCGGAGAGCAACCCGTCGGCTGCAACCGTGGTCAGACCTCAGTTCACTCTTATCTTTATTCACTTATTCACTTATTTCTTATTCACTTATCTCTTATTCACTTGTCTGATTCTCAACAAGCCTTAAGTAAGCCAGACAATTTTGGTTATGAATTACTAGGAGTTTGGACACTAAGTATTTTATAATGTTCAATATAGCAGAAATAAAAGGTCTGCTTACCTTGTTTTTGTGTGCACACAGCTTTTGTCCAAACTCCGTTCACTCAGACCACGGCCGATGTCCTCCCATCCGTTCCAGTTGACCTGGAGCGGATCCTGTTCGTGACGCCAATTGAAGGATATAAAAAAACAACAACAGCAATAGAATAATATTAAACACAAAGTGAACCCGTCTTCCTTCATTAAATAGGTTCTTTTAGATGTTAAGGAGGAATTGACTTAACCAGGCTGGCGGAGAATGAAGACAACCGGACACCTGCTGCAGATGGGGAATCAGTGAACTTTTATTGAGACAGAGACAACCTCTCAACACAGCTCACATCAGGAGATTCCTAATATTTGCTGTGAGGATGGGTATATATTCTCTAAAACTTACAGGAGGGGGTTGTGAGGAAAGTGCTGCATTAGCAGAAAAACAACTCCATAAAAGGAAAGCGGCCTTGGGTGTTCTAGTCTCTTCGCTTGCAGATATCTTGCACCTGCAGGATGAGGCGATCGCTTCTTATCGCTCTCAAGGCCAAAGTCGTGAGCACATTTTTATTACACAGTTGCACAGTAACTTTAAAGCTGAACAATATTTAAAGCTGAATAATGTTTGATCAGATTATATTTTCTTCAGAACACAGACCTTTAAACAGGGTAGTGGATTACTGCTGTGCAGACACTGATGGTGACTATATGTACAGTGTGTGTCAGCTGGTGTAAGAGACCCAGCCTCATTTAGGTAAAGAATCCCCGGATAGTGTCAGATGAAGCATAAACACAAGTTATTAACTTCAAACATCCCTACAAAATCCTTATAAACAGAAATTGCTCCATACTGACAACTCGATGCGCTAACACCTCTGTTATACTGGTTTCTTTACATATCTGTGCTATGTGCATTAGTTATTTATTGTTGCTATCTGTGAGCAGCTGAGAAGCTGTAACTCTTCTGTTGACTTTATTTCTAATTGTTTGTAATATTTTTAAAACATCCTATCCAGTCGTTAAGAGATGACGTGACTGTTGGTCCCCCTTAGACTCAAAAAGGAGGCCAGAATAGAGTATACATCACATTACATTATATTATACATTACTACATTAGAGCAGGCCTATCCGGTCGTTAAGTGATGACGTGACGAATCCTACTTCTGGGCCTAAAGCAGTCTGCGTTTAATATGGCTTTTGTGTTGTTAACATGTTTAATGTTATGTATTTTCTTCTATTTAATCTCAAGAAGCTCCTAAAACAGTCAGTGATCACTGTTGACCTCCCTCTGCTTTTATTACCGCTAATCATTTATTTAAGCTCAGTTTTTAAATCCTTAGGATGTAACTACAGCCCAGCCCATGTAGCAGTATATGAATGACTAACCTCGTATTGTGGATGGATTATCTCAGTCCTGGCTGAAGTTTGGTCCTTTTACAGCATCCTGCCATGCAATTACATTTGTTCCTGACCACCGAGAACACTCATGTTAACTTTTATCGAGTGGAAAAAAAGTTAGCTTGTTTATATTATGCTAACATTGCTGTGTCGCTGGCGGTCACATAGCACATCATTATATACCAGCTAGCCAAACTTCAGTAACCCTACAAACGTCACTGCTGTTTAGTTTTCTGTCTTCATTTATGTTGGAAGTGATAACAGAGCTGTACGTTTTAATTTGTTTCTAAAACCCCGCAGTCAGGACATGCTATATTGTATTTAGATAGAAGCTAGCGAGCTAACTTCCTGCTAACTTCTAACACCGTTAAATGTCATAAATTCCGTTTTCATGGATGCCTGGATGTTAAACTCAATTGTTACACCTGGTAGAGCAGAATGCTGATCATTTTATTAAAGATGAAAGACTTTAGACAGTTTTTCAACTCTCAGTAATGCCATAGTGATCGTTTGATATATGGACCTGCAGCGGAGTTTAGGTCCAGACACGGCTAGTGACGTCAGACTTAACAACCGGATAGGCTCTACTTCCTCTGTTGCATAGAGCTTATTATCTATTAGTGATTAAAGACAAATCACTAAGCTGCATTGTCAGTCTTGGGTAACACATTTCTTAATTACTATTAAAGTAGAAGTAAACAATCATCTGAACAAACTATATTACATTATATTACAACACTAAGGGTGAAAAACCCCCATTATCATTCTGTTTATTTATTTGCAGTGGAGCAAAATGAAATTTGTTGTGTTATTTATCAAAAGAACCAATAATCGCTTATACATTTGAGAAGAAATAATTAGGATAATAAATAAGTGTGGTACAGCATATTTTCAGGTGAGAATCAATAACAGCATTGATTGACTTTAGTAATGATAACAGTATTGACAGAACTCTTGACATGTCCATGCCTGCTGTTATAGAAAAGGGAGACATCAATACAGTCTGACTGGATGTTATGGTTAATCTCTCCTCTGTATGGACTTCATCTATTGATTCTTTTCAGCAAGAAATACACAAAACATAAACTAATAAAATCAATAAACAAATACAATACAAAACGAAACAAAGAGAATCGGAGAGGATAAACTCTTGATATAAATAACGTTTTAAAATTTTCACAAAATACACAAGATCATGAAATTAGATCAAATAATAAAGTGGATAATTTAAAAATGCAGCATATGTAGGCATGTGCGAAGATGTCTGGTACCCCAAGCTTTTGGGTTTCCGTTCGATTGCTGTCAACTGATGGCATTTGAGCAGGCTTTGCTTGCATGCAGGTAAACAGTTGATGTAAAGAGTAAATGATGGGTTCAGATACTTTTAAACCTGCATTTGTAAACGATGAATGGTGGACGTCACAGAAAGACTCGGAGTGGATATCTACTGGCTACTCTGGTGTTTGGTGTGTGTATAAGGTTATATATAAAAAAGCACTGTTTCTTTAGTAAGTCTGAGTACACTGAATACATCTGAAAATAACAAATCTAAAAATAAATTTCTAATAGGCTTTTATTGCATTTTACTGCAGTGTGCACTATAGATGAGCTATCTCCACAGCAGTAATGAAGGTGCAGTATTGGTGCAGTATTTATGCCTCTCGGTTTTTGAGAGACTGTTTGAATATTCAACAGCTGCTGCGAAATAGAAAACCCCTCATTTTGCACTCGAAGATATGGACACAGCTAGTAATTTGGCAGAATTAATTAGATGCAAAGAGGAAGAGGGGTTGCGCGTGCATGTGTGAGAACATGCCCACGTTTGTTTGAGAGAAATACTCCAGCAGTTGCAGTAAGTTCAGCATGACTCACATATTAGCTTGTCTTTAATTAACGATACTGGTCTGGAGCTGTCACACTGACACATCAAATAACCAATGATGGCGAGCTAAATACAGAAACAAAGAAAATCATGAATGCCAGACTGTTTTTAATCTTTCCCTTCATCTCTTTTACCTCATGAAAAATCAATTTTCCATGAGTGAAAAACTTAAAACCTCTATTATTAAATAGAGACATACTTATATAACATATAATAGGTAAGCATAGACACGTATTCTCAAGCGTGGCTCTGAAACAGATTATAGAATATACACAAATAACTTTTGTGTTGTGCATCTTTTCAAATAGCTTTGAAAAATGTTTGGGAACCGATGCATCTAAATATGTTTTCCATCCTCCTTTCCTTCGTCTTATCGTCGTCCTCTCCCTGAGTGTCTAAGCATAATTGAACTCAGGCTTTTCCTCCACCCACACTGAACCAAATGCAACACTTTTTTTCTCCTCCTTCTTACTCAAACCCCGTTTTGTAAGAATGGAAGGCAGGTTGCAAATGCATCACTTAATGTGTCAACCACTACATACAGATTACACATTCTTCAGACTCTCTGATTGGCAAGCAGCACAATATCAGTAATTAGTGGTGGGGTGGATGAAATAGAGGGATTTCAACAAACAGAGGAAGGCAGACTTAAAGGCAGCTATCCGTCTTGACTAACGAGAACCAGCTACAGATGTTTCAGTCACATGTAAAAAACCTTTTGTCTTATCCTCATGTCATAATTCTAGTGCTAGTGTCAACAAATATTTCTGCTTTTATTTTAACTTTCTATTATGTTTAAATTTACTGTCTTCTTGACAGCTTAAGATTTGGTTATGGTTATGAAAATAATGGTTATTAAGTTTAGTTCTTTATATGTGCTCTGTTTGATCATTAACATATCGTTTTCATACTGAAATAGAAATAAATCAAGCTCATAGACTGTCTACAAAAGATGGCTGTAGCCCCTGTGACAACACACACTGTTTTTTAGACTCAACATACCATTTCTGCCTTTGTCATTTTGCTTTCTGACCTCTCCATATTTAGACATAGGCTGGAGCACTATGTTATAATCTACCAATAGTAAGCTTGGTTAGCAAGTTGCATTGAGGAGGCAAGTTGCTGTATTGCTGTAAATATTTATATTTTAGCATGGGTGTCTATGGGGACTGGGTCAATATGGAGCTAACCTTTAGTGGTTAATAGAATAACACAAGTTTTTGCCACTTTTGACTGTTTTAGACAGAACCACAGCACTGAAACTGCTCTGACCAAAGTGTTTAATGACATATGTCTGAATACAGACAGTGGAAAAATGTCAGTTTTAGTTTTACTGGATCTCAGTGCAGCATTTGATACAGTTGACCACAACATATTACTCAAACAACTGGAGAACTGGGCAGGTCTTTCAGGAACTGTACTAAACTGGTTCAAACATACTTAGAAAACAGGAAATACTTTGTATCAATAGGTAACTTCACATCTGAGCAGACAAGTATCACATGCGGAGTTCCCCAAGGTTCCATCTTGGGACCCCTTCTGTTTAACATTTACATGCTCCCACTGGCACAGATTATAAAGAACAACAAAATAAACTGTTGGGTCTGTGTTTCCACAAGCCCCGCTAATTCTAGAGACTTATTCGTCATGAAGAAAACAAGACAGTCGATCGATCGATTATTTGCGCAAGGGAGGCCTCGTCTGTGTCCACCGCGAAAATGACCCCCAGATCTGACCTCCTCCTGCTACCTTTTATTGAGAGACAGTTCACACAAAACACGTCAGAACAAAGCCACGCCCCCTTGGTTCTAAGACAAAGCATTTTATGTATATGTGTGAACTTCTGTAAGTGTGTGTGTGTGTGTGTTATGTGAGAATGTGTGTGTGTGTGTGTGTGTGTGTGTGTGTCAGACCTCCTGCTGACCAAAGGGTCGTAAACCCAGGAAGCTTACATCAAAAGAAACAGATCTTTCAGATAGGATGTATCTACAATAAAACCTCCCCCAGCACAGAGTGGTTGGAGAGGTGGTCAGGATCAAAGGAATGGCTTTGATCCTACTGCTTGAACTAAGACTGTACAAATTTAAGAAACACAATGGCAACATTCAACAATTAGACTTAACATAAACTATCATAGCTATGCAGATGACACACAAATATATATCACAATGTCACCAGGAGACTGAGGCCCTGTACAGGCTCTTGGTAAATTTATTGAGGGAATTAATGACTGGTTGTGCCACAATTTTCTCCAGCTAAACAAAAACAAAACTGAAGTAATAGTCTTTGGTGCCAAAGAAAAACGATTACAGGTCACCAGAGAACTTCAATCTATACACCTAAAAACCACAAACCAGGCGAGAAATTTGGGTGTAGTGATGGATGCAGACCTAAACTTAGAAAAACACATTAAGACAATAACAAAATCAGCTTACTATCACCTCAAGAATATTTCAAGGATAAAAGATCTGATGTCTCAACAGGACCTGGAAAAACTAGTCCATGCATTCATCTTTAGTAGGCTTGATTACTGTAACAGCATCTTTACAGTTCTACCTAAAAAATAAGTCAGACAACTACAGCTCATTCAGAACTCTGCTGCTCGAGTCCTCACTAAGACCAAAAAAGTAGACCACATCAGTCCAGCTCTGAGGTCTTTACACTGGCTGCCTATCCGTCAGAGGATAGACTTTAAAGTTCTGATCCAGGTCTATAAAGCTCTGAATGGTTTAGCACCAAAATACATCAGTGACCTCCTGACCCAGTATGAACCTTCCAGATCCCTCAGGTCATCTAGATCCATTTTTTTTAATCAGTTTCCAGAGTCAGAACCAGACACGGAGAAGCTGCATATGCTCCATATATCTGGAACAAACTCCCAGAAAGCCTCAGATCAGCTGAAACACTCAGTTTATTTAAATCCAGGTTGAAGACTCACCTGTTCTCAGCTGCATTTGAATAAAACACCAAATCCACACTTTTAAGCTTAAATTTCAAAACTTACATTTTAACTACTGATTTTATCTACTGTTCCTTTCTTTTTTTTTTCCATTTTAAATCATGCTTTTTATTTGTTTTTGTTTTTTAATGTCTCTGTAAAGCACTTTGAATCACCTTGCTGTTGAATTGTGCTATATAAATAAACTGGCCTTGCCTTGCCTTGCTTGATCAAGATAGTTCTTCTTACACCAATAGAATGCAGATACCGGTGGGTGAAATGAGCTTCCTCTGTAAGGTGTCTGAGCTAATCTTTAGGAAAATTCATGGTAGCATTGTTCTGTCCGTTTCTGGGAATGCAGCCTTTGCGGATTTGCATGCAAAAGTCCTCCAAAAACCCTAAAACCAAAACATCAAAAAACAATGTACCATAGCTTGGCTTGGGAATTCATTGGGGCTTCCAAACAACTTTGAGGTGGTTTTCCACAGACAAGGAGGTCTGCTGTCCCCACAACCCAGACAAGCAGTGGATGTGGAGCATCAGAAAACTCTGTTTTCCACATAAATCATGCACATTCATCCCAGTTTGATTGCATAATTTTACCCGGGATCTCCACACTCCTTAATCCCCTTAACTTTTAGTGGGCCTGTGGTTTGAAACTCGAAGGCTTAATCCCTTCAGTCCAGGAGAGCTGAATCCACTGAGGCAAAGTGAACAAATATTTAGACCACAGATGAAATGTGGTATTAATTTTCCCTGGAGAGTTATAACCTTTAAGCCCCACTAGAGAAGGCAATGTTGGCACAAACAAGCAGATTTCAACCATAAGTTTATTCAACAACCCTCAAAGGCTAAAGCATTTTGCTTTGTTGTCGTACCAACCTTCATTTTTCTTTTTATTTCCTTTTCTTTTGTATTTCTCCTTGTCATGTGCACACTCTCATAGTCTTCCTGTTACACCCTGAAAGTTTGGTAGGATCTCACTGTTACAAAGTTTCCACAGCCATTTGTTTTATGGACTGACACAGACACACTCCCACAGAGTTTTATTAGGGACTCAGCAGACTATCTCCATTACAGACATTTATCTGACTGACAGTAATGCACCAATAAAAAAAAGGACAGGAAGAGGGCACAGACCAGCAGATGACCACTACACACACTCCAACACACACTACACACATTTTTCTCTCAGACAAATGTAATCAGTGTATAACGTGTTCTGTGTTCCAGGAAATATTCAGTGATGAAGTGTTGCAATAAACAGTTTTGCTAGTGATTTCATATATTTCCCAGAATGCTTCTGTCATGCCACAGTAGGGTTGTGTACCTTGAGTTAAGGCAACAGCCTCGCCTTCAGAACAACAGTTTGCAATAACAAATACTGTATCAAACTTGTCTTAGTTACAAAAGAACAAATAAGGAAGGAATAGAAAGCAATCTGACAGCTGATAAGTGAGACTCTAATAAGCTCTTGGAAAAAGTGGTCTCAGTAGAGTCACTTTCACTGTATATTTATTAAGTTTAACTGACAGTGAGTTTGCAGTTACTGTAGAACTTCTGGATTTGGAACACAGCTCATGTTGCTCTTAATGTCCTAGCATTGTCTAATTAGCCCTGAACACAAATTACATTTGAGGCTGATATAAATGTCATTAGTTTTGCTGGTATTTAGGTCATTAACTAAAGCACGAAACATTAAATTTTTAAACTAATGATGGGGCAAGATTAAAAAGGGGGAAAAAGCAAATGGATATTACTGTTATGAGGAACATGAATGTCTCTGTCAAGTCTCGATTTCTACTTAATGATAAAAAAAATAAAACAGGCTCTTGCTGTGTGATTCTCAGCGAATGACACAAGACCTGAAACTTTATCATCTTCGAGTCTCAGCAGGATTGTTCAGGCTTGAAGCATTTTTCGATGTTGTCTCATTAAGTTTGTCTGTTCTTAGAATATGCTTCAACACACACAGAAACTGACCTTGCACAGGCGATGCAACACAGCTGCTTGTATAAATGCTACTTTAGGGAATAACTTCACATCTCACAACTCTCTGTTCTATCTATCAGGCATGAGTGAGAGATAGAACAGGTTCATTTTTCAGGGAGCTTATTGATAGAAAGCCGGTGAACAAGAGGAAAAACAAACTTGAGCTCTTTTCAAACATATATTTGGGTTTTTAAAGGGACCTAAGTCTAAAGCACGAAATCCAAAAAATTTTTATGCAAGACACAAAAACTGTCACAACATTTTTATCCT
Source organism: Maylandia zebra (assembly GCF_041146795.1). Lineage (NCBI taxonomy): Eukaryota > Metazoa > Chordata > Actinopteri > Cichliformes > Cichlidae > Maylandia > Maylandia zebra. The sequence goes on from NC_135181.1 coordinate 20,053,955, forward strand.
ATTGACTGGAATAATAGTAATATAATCCAAAACAAGATGGCAGAATGCACACCATAGATCAGTAAAAAAAAAAGAAGAAGAAGAAAACGGTGAGTTTAAAAAGGCAAGTTTATTGTTGCATTGACCAGTTGCACGTCTTACTGTGTACGACACAATGCTCATTTCGTAACTGTTGGTCCCCCTTAGACTCAAAAAGGAGGCCAGAGTAGAGTATACATCACATTACATTATATTATACATTACTACATTAGAGCAGGCCTATCCGGTCGTTAAGTGATGACGTGACGAATCCTACTTCCGGGCCTAAAGTACTCTGCGTTTAATATTGGCTTTTGTGTTGTTGTGTGCTATAATGCGGTTCACCTGCGGCCTCGCAGTTTTGCAGATATTTTTTGTGCAAATATTATGGGTTTTTATGTTTGCTCTTTTTTTTTTTTTAGCAGCGCATGGTGTTCTGCGTCCTGATTGGTTGTAGACCATTGTCAATTAATCTCCTCCCTGCCGTGTGTCCTCTACAGTACAGAATTCGTTCAGCTTGTCAAATTTACATAAATCTTCGATTGCTAGCAGTGTGACTCTGAAGTGCTGTATGCTTGTAAGTATTCTCCCCAACAAACGCAACAATGTTGACGAAATGTTTTGCACTTCCGGAGGCTCCCAGAAGGCAGAGTAAGATGCTAACCATTGCACAAAAAGTTGGACTTCTGGACATGCTAAAGGAATGTAGAAGTTACCGTATTTTTTGGATTATAAGGGGCATTAAGCAAAACAAAACAGTCAGTTAAGTCAAACTTTACTCAACTCATTCTTCTTGCTTCCTCTACTTCCATACCATTGATTCATTAATGTTGAATTCTCTCGCAGCTTCCCACGTTCTGGACCTGAAAACAAGGTTTGATCTTTGGTTTCATTCTATAATACTGGACTTATTTGTCTACGAAGGTTTGAACTTTGAGAGTGTTTAAACAAGAGAGAAAAGTGTGAAAAGGAGAAAAGTGAATAAAGTGTGTAGTGAGGGGTTTTACAGCCTTAAAACATCTATAATAACTGTAAAAAAATAAACTTCCCGGATTTCACCTATCGCGGTTTATTTTTAGAATGTAAGTCCCGGGATAACCGAGATTTTATGCTGTATAGCATAAAATCACTATGATACTTGCTATATATCGTAAGGTAGCGAAAATATAATAATACACAGAAAACCCCAACAATCAAATGAACCGCTCTGAGCATGGACGGCAACAGTGGGAAGGAAAAAACCTGTTCTGCCATTCTACCATTGTTTCTAAACCCTAGAGATGGTTGTGTGGGAAAATCCCAGTAGATCAGCAGTTTTTTAAAAACTCAGATAAGTTCTTCTGGTACTAACAACATGTTGATAAGATGTTCAAAGTCACTTAAATCACCTTTCTTCTTCTGATGTGCACTTTCAGCTTCACCAAGTCATCATGTCATGCATGCATGTAGTTGCTGCTATGTGATTGGCTGATTAAATATTTGCAAGAGCAGTTGAACAGATGTTCAACACTGGCCATTAATGATGAAGTGGCCGATAAGTACAGTGGCGTTGTAGGTGAACACCCGTGGTCGCTGGCAGTGAAGCTGACACCACAGCTTCAGTGCCAGTGACCACAACATAAAAGTGGTAGCCTCACTCAACCAGACAATGGTTTAGGTGGTCAGTTTCTTCTCCATTAGGCTGTTGTAGAAACAACTGAATCAGTTGTCAGCGTTAAGTGGTGAATGAACATAGCCATTTTTTGATAAATGTGCTGACAGCTGCTGCTGCCATTACAGCTTCATCTATCATGGTAGACTGGTGTGCTCTCGCAGGGTCCATTACTTTCTGTAAGGCACGCACACACACACATATGGAAGAAATGGGTGAAAGCTTCAGAAATGCTCAACAGTCTGGAGAGGAAAGGACAAGCCGTCTTGTGATTTAATGGCATGAAATGCTTTATTCTGAAAGACTGAACAAGAAAGAGTGATACTTTTATGTTGTGTGTGTGCGTGTTCATGTTCAGCACTCTTTTCCCCTTCAGTAACACCCCCATCCCATCCCACCCCACCCCCCTTCACTTCAGCATTTCCTTCCCTCTGCTCACCCAAGAAGTGGAAATCTTGACAACCCAGGCTGCATAGCTAAAACAAACGTCAAACGCCACCAGCTAGCAGTAGCAGTCGGAGCATCACTGCTGTCTGCTCACTCTGTATGTGTGTGTAGGTGTGTGTATAAATGTTTGTATCATACAGTTTGTCTGTCGCTTGTATGCTTTTCCTTTGGTTGATATTTCTTTAACACACTCAAGATGTGACTGTAACGAGCAGAAGAGTGAAACTACACAGACATCTGCTGTCCTCTCACAAATGTGTCGGATTCTTTACAAGCAAATAAAAAATGTTCTTATTTATGAGCCTGATGGTTGTAAAGAGTCTTAGTAATCATTCTCATTTAGCTTCTGAAACTTTCATGAGAGGCTCCAAGATCCACATCACTGTGATATCCTCTCTCTTTCTCTCTCTATAAATACATAGATCTCATTAACATTCTTTGAGTGGCATAAAGTCAAATGCCAGCAGTCACGGTCAGACTTATAATAATGAACACAGGCTCTTTGTCAAGTAATTCAACCTTCGCTAATACAAATTAGGTTTATATGCAAATATCATGAAATACAGATTTCAACTCTGTGTCAAAGATCAGTACTACTCTATTGTAAGAAGTTTGTATAATTAAGTAAATGGTCTGTGATACTATTACTGAGGATGAAATAATGCATGTGAAACTTGTGCAAATTGCCTTTGTTATAGGAATTTTGCTAGGCTGATATTGAAGAATGAGAACTGCAGGACAAAAGACAACTGGGCACCCTTTATCTGCTGAAGATTTCATGTGATTTATAGCTTAAGAACAACAATTGCCAGTCCTTTGGGTGAGATTGTTCTGCCAACCATTACTTAGGTTGTGTTGCTCCTCATCCAAAACCATAGATGCAAAAACTCTAGTGTGCAAGTTATCACGTAAGTCACTGTTTTAAATGATTAACCAACAAGGGCCATGGGGAGGTATATTCTATCCCAGCTGTGGCAGTCAGTCTATCACAGGGCTAACACCCAGAGACAGCCAATCATTCATGCTCACGTCCACACATATGACCAATTTAGAATTACAAATGACATAAACTAAGAAAACTGGAGCAGCAATCCCCTGCTGGAACAGATGAAAAGGTTCTAGGAAAACGCTGCCGATGAAGGATTTTCTGACAATTAGAATCCATACGATTACAGCACTGTTTGAGTTGGAACCTCTGCACAATCTAGTGCTTAAGGCAACTGTGTGGGTATAGTACAGGTCCTAGATTTGTAGATAAAATGAATGCAACTGCAGCAATGGAAAAGATAATGCACAGCTTTTAGAGTTAACTTTAACGTTCAATATGTATTAGTAATATAAAACATGTGAACGCAAAAAAAATCCTTTAATAGTTTCCAACAGTGTCATTCACTGTTAATACTTAAAATGTAAATATACAGTATATTCCTTTCTATAAACCCAAGAGAATCACCACTGTTGTATTAAAAAAGGTCTTGATATCCAATCACAAAAGACAACTTAAACTTAAATAATTAGAAATACACAAGTCTGCTAACCTTTACTGAACTGAGTGATTATGCTTTATGAATGGCCATGCTCCCAAAAGCATAGATTAAGACAGAAAAAAACCCAAATTCCTGCACGCTACTGTTTGTCATCGCTCTCTTTGACAGGCATGTGCTGTTTTCTGCTCGTTATTAAGGTTTTTAATATATTTATCCATATGTATCAAACAGAACAATAGTTCTGGCAGGTCACAGAGCAAAACTCATCTCAGTGCTTCTGCACATATATTGGCTCATATAAGGCATGTGATGTACTTAATCCTGCCCTCAAGTGCTGTCTTATCTGCGTGCCACTTTGCAACCCACCTCCACCACAGCTCCTCCTTTCATGCTGTATCTGACTTAATCAATGCACGGAAGAATGAGGCCTGAACAAGGCCATGCTGACAACTATAAGTTAATAGAGTTTAGATTGTACATGCAGAAGTCCAGGGACCCTGAAAGCCTAGAGTTGCAGGTTGCTGTGATGGGATTTATCCTAGTGTTAACCAGGCGACTAGAGACCGCTAGAGGCAATCTGTATCATCTATGGAGTGCATTTAGTTGTCGTTTAGAGTTATGTAGGTTTAGTAAACTGACTATACGTAAACATGAAGCAGTAAGCATAATTTAGACATGGTGACTTTGAAAGTTTTCTTTTGATGTTGGGATTTTCTGTACTGATGCTCTTTAAAAAAAAACCCAACAACAACAACAAAAAACAGCCCCCTGTCATCACGACATGACAACACTCCAGCTGTGAAGACCAAATGTAAAAATGCCAAATGCAAATGACAGATGGCAAGTGTCCTACAACATTATGAAGGACATGAAGTGGAAATAACAGAGAGCGCTGTAATGATGTAAGAGTCTGTAATCTTATCTCCACCAAACACTACAACTCTAGGGTGCTTTTCAGTGTTATTTATTCAGTTGTCATCCATCCTCTTTTTCTTTAAGTATCATCTGTACAGCTAAATATCACCCCCTGTCCCTCTTTATTCAAATATTTTATTTACTGAAAATATTCAAGGATTAAAAAAATCATTCTGAGGATAAAGACACTAGCATAAACATCCCCTATTAGCCTTTGGTTGAAGCTGTTTGTGAAGCCATTTCTTTCTTTTCCTGGAGGCTCTCATGATGTCCTCTACCTGTCATCCAGATATTGTTTCTTAATGAGCTCTGCAATTTAGTCTGTGGCAGCATTTTCATTAGCTCTTTGACCACGAGCGTCTTTTCAGTGAGTCTTAAATTTCCTCCCGTCCTGACATCTGAGCTCCTGAAAACTTGGTGTCTTTAACTGCCAGTATTCCTGCCTGCTCTGGTTTTTGATGTTTTTGGGTGTCATAACCCAGTTAATATCTTTTATGAGTCAACATAATATCTGAGAAATTCCAATCTGGTTTTAGGGCCCCTCAGAGCAGAGAGACTGTTCTCCTCAGAGAGATTGATGACCTTCTTTTTAATGGCTGATGCTGGAGAAAGCTCCATTTAAATTCTTTTAAATCTCACTGCCGCCTTGAATATTGGAGTGAAAATAATTTTATAGCAGCGCTTGAAGGCCCATGTTCAGAGGACTTTATGGGCAGCGCGTCTCTTGGAAAGACACCTTGAAAGTGCAAGACATTGAACTCAAGATTTGTGACTGCAATTCTACCATTTTAACTGGACTTGAACCCTATTTGTTTAAGTCAGACATTTTAATCAACTACGTATATGGTCTTCTTCCAAGTCTCAGATCTTCATTATTGAGGGCTGATTTTATTACAAAATCAAGAAAGGTTGAAAGTTGCCACCATGACATCAAACACTTTTTGGTTCCTGATTTCTCAACTTTAGCTCGATGGCTGTGGCCATCTCCATTCTTTAAAGCCAGAAGTGACGATATTTAGATGAAGGCCCGTGCATTAAGTGAACCTTGCTTAGCAAGCTGGTTCCATAAACTGTGTTTGTTACTCAGTACTAAGTAATGTACAAATAAAATGCCTTTTATTTATCAAAACTGATGATGTTTTACTTGTCATTTTATACCACTGAAACAAAACAACTTGACAATTCTTAAAACGTCAACCCTCTGATGATCAGTAACGTGTACATGTTCACTTCATATGGGTAAAATTGGCATACATTCACAGAGGTGCCATGTTCATGCAGTTTCTGGTAAGCAAAAATGTTCAAAAAAACCCTATACTTTTTTATGTGAAGTAAATATTTTAGTTAATCGCCATATAATCTTGGTACCCTAGATATAGGCAAAGGTTTTTTCAAGATTCAACCAGTTAGGTTCAAGATTTTGTAGCAAACGTATCAGTATAATACACATATCATGTTGATGAGGATGTGATTTTTTTGCCTAGTGTCCCAACAGACTCCAGAATCGCCACTGATCAATGTTTTTGTGTGTGTGTGTGTGTGTGTGTGTGTGTGTGTGTGTGTGTGTGTGTGTGTGTGTGTGTGTGTGTGTTACAATGACAAATAGAGCCCTACAAGAGCACACAAGTCTAAAATGATAGATGAACCTTTAATGGAAAAAAAAGATAGAAACACACTAGTAGCAACAACGCCCCTAAATTTAAGCCTGCATTCAGTTGTTTCAAAGGGGTAAATTACCTAGAGACAAAAAAGATTTTTTTGCCAGGCTATAAAAATGATTGATTCTGCTCAATACTCATGCATTTTACCATTAAAGTCAATGGGTATTGATTCACTTAAGTGAACCGCTTGGTTTTTCAGTCTCAGAAGTTGCTTCTTAATGAAGATTCAGTAATTTTGGGTCCTTATTAGGGATTAGAAACAGCAGGAATTTGCCTCATATATTCGTCTTATATTCCTAGTATTCCCAATAAACTCCCACACAGCCTCTGTAAAACAGATTTTGCCATTTTAGGTTTTTCAAATGATATTAGATTTATTTTCCTTTTTCCCAAAATCATTTTTAAAAAACTGTAAACTCATCAAATGAATTAAAATTAGCTTAGCCTCACTGAGAACCTGTGGGATGTGCCGGAGAAGACTTTAGCAGTCCAACTCTCCCATAATCAGTACAAGATCTCAAACTGAACATAACCTTGTAACTCTTGGGGTTTGACTTGGGACCAGTTTTTGAGGTCCTGACTAATAGGTGGAAAACGACTGATGGTTTTACAGATTTTTTGACAAAGAGCAAAATGGGAATAAAAGGTAGCATAGATTGATGTAAAATGTCCTGAAAGTTTGTTAAACCACATATTTTTTTAGGTTTCTAGTATGAGACTGCATACTAAATCTGGGTGGAACACACATCTTTATATTGTGGCTCCTAGGTGGCTTCAAATCAGATCAGTCCGGAAATTACAGGCCTACCTAGGACCATTAAAGCTGATCTCAGATCAGGGGAGACCAAGATCCTGTCTGAGTTGATGCGCTCTAATATTTTCCCCTTTAAAAGTCTTTCCCATGGGGTTTATAATGGCCTAATCTGTCCTCACTCTGGCCCTCTTCCCCCTCACTCCCCTTATCTAATAAAATGAAATATGAATACAGGAAGGGGCCAGGCCATATGAATACTGATTCTCCCAATGGCAGGTGAGTGAATGAGCGTAGTCGCACATTCGAATGGAAATGCATGCAAAAAGCCATTTCACACCAAGTGCCATTTCAAGCTGTTGCTAGGAGTAACAAGTGCATCCATATTTCTCCTGGATAGGTGTGATTATGTAGCATTTGTCATAGGCCCTCTGCCATGAAATGGGGGCAGTGCAAGGAAAAAAAATAGCTCAGATGAACTCTTTATTGAAATGGAAAAGCGTGCTGATAATGGTTTCCAATAGATTTCCCATCACGACTCACTAAAGGCCCTGTGGATCTGCTGCCGACTGTCACAGGGGGCCGTGCAGCTGCACTCTCATGCTCCCACCCACTCAGACACTTTATACCTGATCAGAGTGGCCGTTTCTGCAGAGTGAAAACTCTCAGAGTATCCTGACTGAATAAGGAGCTGAGTCCAGAATTTTTTTTATCATTTATAAAGCTTCATTAAAGCTGCATTAAGCAATACTGGGTCTAAGGTAAAGCCTGCTGGCACAGGTGTGGACTTGAGAAACAAGTCCACTAACATCAGACTTGACTTGATAAAACTGAACATATGGAACTCTGGCCACGTGACATTGGATTAAAATCATACCCCCCTATGTTAAAACTTTAAAAAGCATGTTATAAAAGTGTTCTGTGAATCAGCTGACAGTGGATAAAAGCAGCCGACAGACACGCAGCAGATAATCACATTGTATGCAGGCAAGGAGAATTCTGTTTCTGGGCACGAGCAACTAGCTGACTGCTAATGCTCGATATCTGTGACAACAGCCTGAACAAGAAGCCAGAAACACCTTTTAACTCAAAGCTCTTCTGTCTTTTTGCTTCTCCTCAACACAACATCCACGAACAAAAGCAAATCTTTAAACCTCTGCCTCAGAGGCTCAAAGAAGCTGCTTAAAATACATAGCTGTAGCCTACCAAGGAAAACAGAACGGCGACATCTGGCTGACAGTCTTTAAACCTACTGATAAAGCCTAAAGATAACACTGAATGTCTTGATGTGGGAGGCAGAGGTATTAATAAAGGCTCAGTAGCTCCCTAAAATGTAATTGCTGCCAGATGCAAAAACTCAAAATTTATAAATGATATTAACAAAGAAAATAATCCCCAGATCTTCACCACATGGTTGAAAAATCTGTCACTGCTGTAACGCTCAGGTATTTTACGTTAGAACAAGACACAACCAAAACTTCAAACCACTGAGATGAGATGAGGAGCTGCAGTCGGATACATGGTGCAGAAAAAAAGCAATCTGGCTTCAACATGGCTGCTGATTACAACCACTCAAGACGAGGCTGACGAGGAGGGTTTTTCAGAAGTGTGTCAGGAGCTGACTTCTGCTCAGTTTCGCATGAAATACTGTTAAAATAGTGGACGATTTTTTTTTTTCTTTTTTTCATGGAAGCCGCATGAAATTGCACAGAGCAGGTGAGGACTGCAGGAAGTCAAACACAAAAACAGCAGAGAAAATCTGGTCAAATTTCAAAATATAAGACTGTGCAGCAAATATGATGCTTCTGAAATAAACTTGGTGTGTTTGCACTGAGTTCAAGCTGCAATGTTAAGGGCACACACCAAGTATATTCCCAGGGTATGCTCATGACAAAATGAGACACACATTAGCAAAACACTTGTCACACCTACTGTGGGCAGGTAAAGAAGAGCTAAAAATAGGTTCATTCAAATTCAGAATTTTTCAAAATTTGATATCATTATTGATATTTTTCCCAACAATGTGGTTTTCTAGCTAAATTTAGTTCCCTGGATCCTGTCAGTTCACCGGTTGGCATACTACACCATCTTGTTGAGCTTGAAAAAGTTCATTTGCTGACTAAGACATGCAAACTGGTTGGCTTTTGCAGACTCATATTCATCCCATTCACTTCATTCACCATTAAAATACTTCCCCCAAAGCCACAGGCAACACACTGATACACATGAGGTGTCCTATGGCATCGGTGCAGTGATGCACAAGATTATAATGAGGTGGATCTTCCAAAATCATCACATATGGATAATTGCATCCTCTTAACACACAGGACCCCTGAGCATCACAATTCAATGGACTTGATGAGAGTTATTTTTAACTTGCACATTCTTTCTCTACGCCTTCCCTCTAGTATTTTTTGGTACTTCAATCTAACAACGTAATTTTTGGTAGACAAACCTAACTAGCAAGTGAAAGCAAAAATAAAAAGTGAGCATAAACAAAACTAATGAGAAAGTAAAAACATACTAAAAAATGTCCCCAATGGTACACAAGCCAGAATCCTAGCAGGCAAACTTGTGAGTTACTCCACCACCACCCCTAGAACCCCTAAATGTGGAGTTTTTCACTTTAAAACAGAACAAATATCCCTTAGCAGCCAGTATTGCTAAAACTATACTAAAATGTTATAACTTACAGTTAGAATGCAGACATAAACTCAGGTTTCAATCTATGCGATTGCAGTTACTCAAGTATAACAAGAACACCAGTGTAGGATGGAAAAAGAAAAAAAATGGTGTAGTCACTATCTAACCATAACCAATATAAAATATAGCTGCACAACCATTAAAAAAACAGCCTGTCTTACACACCAAGTGAGATGTGTTTTTCAAATATTGCTGTGTTTTTGTTGAGCAGGTAAAATAATTTCGCCTTCCCCGAAGACCAAGAGCTCTGAGCCGTTTTTCAACACTCAATCAACAACTCAGGAAGAAGTGTCTTGATCTTTTAGTGAAGAAAGTTCTCTCTTTCTCAAAGCTTTGAGTCAGTATCCCTCCGGTCGTCTGTGTAGCCCCGGGTGATAGTAGGAGGACGGGGCTTGAAAAGCATCAAACGGCAACCCTGTGGAATTAATCAATGCAAGAGAGCAAGAGAGAGGCCGTGTCAGGGAAAAGAAGAAAGGGAGGGACAGAGAGATCAGAAGAAGTGAAGAGTGTCAGGGAACAGATAAGAGGGAAAGAAGAACTGAGTGTCTGCGTTGTGTATATATGTTTTAAGACTGTGCAGATATTGTCCAGTCATCCCGATGTGGATTTTTTTTGGTTTAATTTTATTTTTATAACTTGAACGTTTACACTGTGAAATTAGGCAATATCAGCTTGTTGTCTGTGGATAGTGCTGAGCCCGTTAGAAGCTTTAATTTACGCAACAGGAACATTTAGCATTTCTTCACTGAATTGCTTCATATCATATTTAGGCAGTGGATCAATCCCCGACTCCTCTAGACCGTGTGTCCAAGTGTCCTCGGGCAACATACTGAACCCTGTTTTTCTCCCAGTGTATCTGCTGGAATGTTTGAACGTTGTTATTGTGTGTGGAAGTGCTAAGGCCGAGAAAAGTGCTGTGTGTGATTGGTTTAATAAGATTTGCGGTAGAAGCACTTTGAGTGATCAAACGAGATGAATGCAGCTGTATACAGCGCTGAGAGAAAATATTTCCCCCTTTCTGATTTTTTTTTTTTTACATTTTTGCATTTTTGTCACACTTCTATGTTTCAGATCATCAAATAATTGTAAATTTATCTCCATTAGTTTAAACAAAGATAACCTGAGTAAATCAAAAATGTGTTATTAGATGTAGATATTACATATATTAGATATAGGGGCCAATGTGTCCCCTATATCTAATAATTGCAGTCAAGTGTGAGTTTTTCAGATCACTGTGAGAATTTTGGCCCGCTCTCTTTCTTTCTTTCTTTCTTTCTTTCTTTCTTTCTTTCTTTCTTTCTTTCTTTCTTTCTTTCTTTCTTTCTTTCTTTCTTTCTTTCTTTCTTTCTTTTTTTTGCAGAATTGTTTTAATTTAGGTTCAGACTTTGACCACACCACTCTAAAACCATCACACTACCACGACCATGGTTGACTGTTGGTATGAGGTTCTTTTTATGAAATGCTGTTCGTTTTATGCCACATATAATCTGACCTTACGATCCCTTCTCAAAAGTTTGACAGAGCAAGATTCTTTAAACTTCATATCAAGAACAAAAAAATCAACAACTCGCATAATGCACATCACAATTGCAAAAAAACCCTGAACTTTTACACATATCTGTGTCATCTTAAATCACATCCAGCTAGTTACAAGTCCCATTAAAATGTGTAATTACTCAGGGAAAAGGAAAAATCAGATGAAAACTAGGAAGTAATAGAGAGCTATGTAGGGAGCTTGCAAAGAAAAGCGTCTGGACTTCTTTAAGTTGCTTGAAGATGTTTCACCTCTCATCCAAGAAGCTTCTTCAGTTCTAAGGTCAAATGGTGGAGAGTCCCAGATATAAACCTAGTGGGAGTAACCCCCCACAGAGGGACAAAAGGACCCCCTGATGATCCTCTAATCGCCTGAGCCAAGGTGTAAATTTGGGTGTGGGTCCCAATCAGCCAGAGTTTCGGGTATGTTCATTGTGAAACCTGGCCCCACCTTATCATGCGAATTCCTGAGGTCAGATGGCCCAGGATGTGAGTGGGCGTTAAGGCGTCTGGGAAGGGATCTCAAAACTTATAGACAAAAACATGGCTGTGCCATGGGCTCCCCCGTGTCACCTATTGTAGCCAACCTTTACATGGAGGAAGTGGAAAGGAAGGCTCTTGGCTCTTTCAAAGGAAGAGTACCCAGCCACTGGTACAGATATGTGGACGACACCTGGGTCAAAATCAAGACACAAGAAGTGGAATCTTTCACTGCGCACATTAACGCTGTGGATAAAAACATCAAGTTCACCAGGGAAGACACAAAGGACAACTGTTTGCCTTTCCTGGACTGCGCTGTGCACATTGAAGAGAACGGCAACCTCAACATCAAAGTTTACCGGAAGCCCACACACACGGACCAGTACCTCCTCTTTGACTCCCATCACCCTCTGGAACACAAACTTGGAGTAATCAGGACCCTACACCACCGGGCAGAACATGTTCCCTCTAAGCCTGAAGGAAAAAAGAAGGAACACACACATGTAAAGGAAGCACTCAAAACGTGCGGCTATCCTAAATGGGCATTCTTAAAGTCAGCAAAGAGGCACAGAAAAGAAGACCAGACACCAGCGAGGGAGGATAAGAAGGACAGACGCAACAACATTGTCATCCCCTATGTAGCCGGTGTATCAGAAAAACTCAGGAGAGTTTTCTCCAAGCATGACATCCCGGTGCATTTCAGACCCAGCAACACGCTCAGACAAAAACCGGTTCACCCGAAAGACAAAACGCCAAAACACAGACTTAACAATGTGGTGTATGCTGTACAGTGCAGCGAGGAATGCTCAGACCTCTACATTGGAGAGACCAAACAGCCACTTCACAAGCGCATGGCACAACACAGAAGAGCCACCTCCACAGGACAAGACTCAGCAGTCCATCTGCATCTTAAGGATAAAGGACACTCTTTCGAGGATGCCAATGTTCACATTTTGGACAGAGAGGACAGATGGTTTGAAAGAGGAGTGAAAGAAGCCATCTATGTCCACTGTGAGCGACCATCTTTGAACAGAGGCGGGGGTTTACGACACCAACTCTCTGCCATCTATAATCCAGTTTTGAGTTCCCTTCCCAGACGCCTTAACGCCCACTCACATCCTGGGCCATCTGACAGGAATTCGCATGATTAGGTGGGGCCAGGTTTCACAATGAACATACCCGAAACTCTGGCTGATTGGGACCCACACCCAGTTTCACACCTTGGCTTAGGCGATTAGAGGATCATCAGGGGGTCCTTTTGTCCCTCTGTGGGGGGATACTCCCACTAGGTTTATATCTGGGACTCTCCACCATTTGACCTTAGAACTGAAGAAGCTTCTTGGATGAGAGGTGAAACGTCTTCAAGTAACTTAAAGAAGTCCAGACGCTTTTCTTTGCAAGCTCCTTTGACTACGATGACCTGGATGACTGAGAACCTTCACAGACATAGAGCTATGTAGGAGTATAATTATGAATTCTTTTGATTCCATGCGAGGCTGATGGTTTAAATAGCTTTTCATCATGCCAAGTTGTTTTATTCAAGTGTGGGAAATTTTCTCTGTTTCAGGACCATGGCCTTTGTTTCTACCTCAGCTCACTTATTTTGCAGTTGTGCAGCTTTTCCCCCTCCTTGATAGCAAAGGAACCTCCTGATGTCAGATTACGCTCGGCTCATTAACCACCAGGGAGAAAAGAAACATCTGGCATGACTTGAAAAGAGTGGATACAACAGTGTAAAATTTCTCAGTATTTTCACAGTATTTGTTGTCACAGTCACAGGAAGTGCTATATTCCTTTTAAAGCGACTGAACAGAGTTAAACTACAAGTACATGAGACAAAAACTTTTGTGGGTCTTTAATGAACAGTGAAGGGGATTCATGTACGACCATATTGCAAAAGAAGTTGTGTTTACTGTGCTGCAACAGCTTGAACTGTAAGTATTTCCCCATTGTATTGTGAAGTCAACAAACAAATCCAAATATTTAAATTCAAGATCTGATAGCAGCTTTCTACTGTCATTTTTTTAAAATGCCCTTTGTGTTTCACAATTGTTTTATCTTTGCATTAAAGTGTTTATTTACTGCAGCACTTTTTGAGTCTGCAGACAAGTTTTTATGAGTTTCCCAGTAAGAACACTGCACAAGGACTAATGTATAAACATCTATTTCTCCAATATTTGCTAAGATAAAAACCTCCTGGTCTCCTGCAGACATTGATGATGTCAGTTTAGGTGATTCCTCTCAATTTGTTTACCGATTTGTGCAAGAAAAAAGAAGATAAACATCAGTAACATTTTCTATTTTCATTAATAACATAAATTAATTAATTATTTGGTGTCCCAGACAGTACAAAACTGAAGAAATGCTGATTTATCATATAAATCACAATTATGACTGAGGCATCATTGATTTTTAGTTAATCAATAAATGACACTGAATGGACTGCAATGTTCATTAGTGTTCATTGCATTATCAGGTAGTGAGTTCATTTTTACAGTGTAAAATTCAAATTTCTCCCCTTGTTATAGCACCATAGAGTTTCCTGTGTTGCACATCTCGGTGGTGTCTTTGTTTTTCCCGCTGATTGCTGGTTCAGATGCAAAAGGTCCACAACAATGTTCCAACAAAGCAAGGGTGTGTCCAGATTGGTGCCGTGGGTATATACATAGATGTCCTTGATGATTTTTATTTGGAGGTGGGGAGAACAAATGTGTACTTTAAAGTTGAGGAGGAGCTAGAAGAGCAAGGCCAGACCGTGAACAACACACAAGGGGACAGCTTTCGGGGAGCTTTATGGGACACGGAAGCCACAAGAGCTGCTGATTTACACCTTCAGTGCACTTTGGGAAGTGCAGTGCAGACACAAAATGACAGAGACAAAAACACAGATGAATGCAGCACATGCAGGGAAAGACGTAAAGAAGGGGAAAAACATAAATTTACCGCTTTTAATGCTTGTAGAAGAATGAAGAATCGGCAGCATGTTGAAGAACCTTAGTGAGGACAGCAGTTTAGATGCAAACGCACACACAGTGGCCCTGCGCACCATCTCAGCTTTCTGGCTCAATATGTACACCCAACAATTGGTGTCAGCAGTAATAAAAGGCAAAGAAATGATTATCTACCATTGAACTCACAGCGGGTGCTTGTTTAGATTCTCTCTTTTACCTTCCTGTTGGGATAGCTCTCCTAAAAGAGAGGGAATGTGGCAAAAACCATTACTGCCTTCTCTCACTACCAGGGTTTTATTATATGATAGGTCATTTTATAGCATTGCAAAGCCTTTTCTTACTTCCACTGGTACTATACTGCCTGTGGCTTGTAAATGCCATATATTCCATCTAGTTATTGGTCCACTGATTAGATACACAAACAAATCTCACACAGATTTACAGGAATAAAAATAGTCAGTTTTCCTATGTTGCGTAGAGAAAAGATAGAATTCAAACTGTGCTGTGTCAGATCAAGAGAATTCACATACTTTTGCACCAAAATAACGCAAAGACTTATAACAGAATTGTAAAAGGCCTTGACTTTTGCAAGTTAAGAAACCAGGCTTAACCAGGCTCATTTTTATGTTTCTTTTCGGACAAGCTGGGTTGAAGTAAAAAAAACCTGCTAGTCAAGAATATAAAATGCAGAATGATTCAATTCTTTTGGGATTTGCATTCAGTAGTTTATTTTATAGGTCATTTGTCTGTGGTGTTATTTCTCTCGTGTTACCTTTTTTTTTTATCTTTAGCTTTCATGCTTACTGTGCTATGATTTCAAATGGGAAATTATATTCTGTGACATAATGATGACAATTCTTTGCAGATGTAAAATGTATTTTCATATACCCATTGAGGGCTAACCAACACATGGTCGTATGGTGGTTAGTACTGTTGCCTCACAGCATGAAGGTCCTGGGCTCAAATCCACCAGCTGGCTGGGGTTTTCTGTGTGGCGCTTGTATTTTCTCCCTGTGCCTGTATGGGTTCTCTTCAGGCACTCTGGCTTCCTCCCACATTCATGGATGTTAGGTTAATTGGTGTTTTTGAATTGGCTGTAGGTATGAGTGCAGCGTAAACCCCACCTCTTGCCTCATGACACCTGGGATAAGTGCCAGGCGCCTTACGACCCCGAACTGGATAAGCAGAAGAAGAAAAAAACCATGGATGATACCGAATTAAAACGCATTAATTTATTTGACCATAATGCAAAAAACCCCCACTGTTCTTTGTAAGGCAGTCACATTGAATGATACATTTTATTTTCACAGATAAGAAAAATGATAAGTACACTTATCATAAAGCACGAGGATTACTCAAAAAACTATAAAATCAGGAAGGGGGCAAAAATCTTTTCATGGTACTGTAAGCTTTTTAACTTCCCCTTCCTTTGTGAGTCTCTCTTAATCAAAGTACTAACCAGGCCAGACCCTGCTTAGCCTACAAGATCAGATGTGTTCAGGTGTACTCAGAGTGGTATCACCACTGCTCGCTGGCTGGCAGTCTGTAACAATCAATATATTGCTTTTATTTTGCAGTGTGTTGCAAATAAAGATTTGGCAGTATAACAAAGAAATGTTTCAGGCCTTTTTGATGAACATGTTTTGGTACCAAAAGTTTTTAGAGCTTAAAAAAAAAAGTTGAACTGGTCTGCAAAAAAAAAAGAAGAAAAAGAAAAGAAAAGAAAAGGATTATGCCAATTTCATGTGCAGATTAAAATACCCCCACCCCTACTGCAACACAGACCACATCCTTGCTTCATTACAGCTATTATCTGTTATAACAGTTGTTAATGTAGGAAAGGAGCCCACCAAAGAAATCCTACTGTGCGTAGAAAATTCTCCTGCGTTTAGTTTTGCACAGTGGAAAAAGCCGTTTGTGGTTTACAGATAACCAAGAACAGAAGAACACACAAAAGTAATAATTACTTTAAGGCGCCTAAAAGATTGAGAAAGAAAAGTTTTTAAACAACGTTTCACTGATATGGGTCCTCTATTAATGTGGACATAAAACATATTGTCAAAAAATATTATTCTTTTTAGTCATGCTCAATATTCAGGAGTAAATGCACTGATAAATTTATTAAACTGAGTTGCTTCTATGGCTAAAATAAAAAAAATAAAAATGGAACAACATCGTTTTTTATGATGAAATATCTTCCCCGTATTGTAACAAAAACACTGGAATAACTCAGATCTCTATATGTCCATCTGTTCTTTGCCTAGGTCAAAAACGGTGCATCCCACTTGCTTCAAACTTTGTTTGTGGATGTTTGTGCCCACAGTAAGCCCAGCGCTGAGACTGAGGTTATTTGGGTGAAAAATTCTCATATTTTGGCTAAATATTGTTTTTTGTTACCAGTCTTTCCCTCAAGGTTTGAGGGTTGGGCAATACAGCCTGAAAATTACATCAGTTTTATCAGTAAATGTAGCTTGCACGCAGCAGCATATATTAGTGCAAAGAAAACCAACATTTTCCATCTTTCATTTCCATGATGACACACTGCTTTTCCCTGGAAGTTGAAAGTAAAAATGTAACATATACTCTTTAACACTTTAGTTAGTAAAATGCACATCATCTCAATCATTTCTGAATACACTTCACGGATAGTTAGAGCTATAGAGCTGCACAATTTCCAAGACAAACCATCATTCATTGAGCACACATTGCAAAAACCAAGTAACACTTTTATTTTGAAAACAATAAATACATAAAACAGTGAAAAAGACTGATTGCTGACTTGTTAATCTGTCAATCTGGTCTAAAACTAACCATTTCTGAGTTAACTTTGAATTATTTTTGTCTTTGATTTTCTGTAATAAATGACATAAATAATTTGTCACCCACACTGCTTGAATGAGCGATTCTGTTCTGCACAGCCGTGCTTTGAACAGACAATCTCAGGCCTGCATTCAGTGAGTGTATCCTGAAACAGTATCTTTCTGATTGCTTACTTACAACACAATTCTGGATAAATGTAGCCTGGGTTCCACTCTCACGAACTGGCTCTGCACTAGTATCTCAAATCGGATAAAACCCATAACAAAACATCTGGCATGCAAGATAATGCTCCCATTCACACAGTGGCATTTATGTCTTTATATAAGATAGAAAGCAGAAAAAGGGGGTTTTCTTTTTTAAACAATAGATGCATTCACTGTGTTCTGTCCTCACTAGATGTGGGCGTGATTTAGCTTATCCAGTTTGACAGACAGTGAACAGAATGAGAAGAAGAGAATGCTTTGAACTGAGATTCTTCTTTACTTCGATCTGCATCTCCAGTTTACAGGCCATGTTACTGAGGCTTCTTATACATGGTATCCTTTATCCATTTTCATTACTCTCCTTTCTCTTTTCTTTTTGTAAAACTAAATAAACACAAAACAGATAATTACCTTCTCATTCACTGAACATACATAATGTACTAATTGAAACTTAGTTTTCATGACAACCAGCAAAAAACATAAATCTTAAGGTTGCCTAAATTAAACATAAACATCACCTTCAGTTAACTAGCATTATTGATCATAGCAAGTTAGCAAACACATGCTAATATACAGTCGCTAGCACACAAGTAGCTTTACAAATGAGTAATGACCACACAGCTGAAATAGTAACTCAGTATATGCACATTACACATGCATCACAAATCAGATAGTTAAGGTTATAGTATGTAATGAAAACTTACAGGCATGCGTGGGCAAAAGTTTCACCTCCACTGAGCACTTGCAGCAAACTAGCTGGGCATAACAACTTCCCAAGTACCAACTGTGGCCACAAGAGGGTGCCAAATCATACAAACAAAAGCATATTACCACATTAAAGTTATACCAACACACACTGACATCCAAATAATAATTAACTTTTAGTTAAAAAAAACAATCATCTGACATCGCATATACAGTGGGGCAAAAAAGTATTTAGTCAGCCACCGATTGTGCAAGTTCCCCCACCTAAAATAATGACAGAGGTCAGTAATTTGCACCAGAGGTACACTTCAACTGTGAGAGACAGAATGTGAAAAAAAAATCCATGAATCCACATGGTAGGATTTGTAAAGAATTTATCTGTAAATCAGGGTGGAAAATAAGTATTTGGTCAATAACAAAAATACAACTCAATACTTTGTAACATAACCTTTGTTGGCAATAACAGAGGTCAAACGTTTACTATAGGTCTTTACCAGGTTTGCACACACAGTAGCTGGTATTTTGGCCCATTCCTCCATGCAGATCTTCTCGAGAGCAGTGATGTTTTGGGGCTGTCGCCGAGCAACACGGACTTTCAACTCCCGCCACAGATTTTCTATGGAGTTGAGGTCTGGAGACTGGCTAGGCCACTCCAGGACTTTCAAATGCTTCTTACGGAGCCACTCCTTTGTTGCCCGGGCGGTGTGTTTTGGATCATTGTCATGTTGGAAGACCCAGCCTCGTTTCATCTTCAAAGTTCTCACTGATGGAAGGAGGTTTTGGCTCAAAATCTCACGATACATGGCCCCATTCATTCTGTCCTTAACACGGATCAGTCGTCCTGTCCCCTTGGCAGAAAAACAGCCCCATAGCATGATGTTTCCACCCCCATGCTTCACAGTAGGTATGGTGTTCTTGGGATGCAACTCAGTATTCTTCTTCCTCCAAACACGACGAGTTGAGTTTATACCAAAAAGTTCTACTTTGGTTTCATCTGACCACATGACATTCTCCCAATCCTCTGCTGTATCATCCATGTGCTCTCTGGCAAACTTCAGACGGGCCTGGACATGCACTGGCTTCAGCAGCGGAACACGTCTGGCACTGCGGGATTTGATTCCCTGCCGTTGTAGTGTGTTACTGATGGTGACCTTTGTTACTTTGGTCCCAGCTCTCTGCAGGTCATTCACCAGGTCCCCCCGTGTGGTTCTGGGATCTTTGCTCACCGTTCTCATGATCATTTTGACCCCACGGGATGAGATCTTGCGTGGAGCCCCAGATCGAGGGAGATTATCAGTGGTCTTGTATGTCTTCCATTTTCTGATGATTGCTCCCACAGTTGATTTTTTCACACCAAGCTGCTTGCCTATTGTAGATTCACTCTTCCCAGTCTGGTGCAGGTCTACAATACTTTTCCTGGTGTCCTTCGAAAGCTCTTTGGTCTTGGCCATGGCGGAGTTTGGAGTCTGACTGTTTGAGGCTGTGGACAGGTGTCTTTTATACAGATGATGAGTTCAAACAGGTGCCATTCATACAGGTAACAAGTGGGGGACAGAAAAGCTTCTTACAGAAGACGTTACAGGTCTGTGGGAGCCAGAGATTTTCCTTGTTTGAGGTGACCAAATACTTATTTTCCACCCTGATTTACGAATAAATTCTTTACAAATCCTACCATGTGGATTCATGGATTTTTTTTTCACATTCTGTCTCTCACAGTTGAAGTGTACCTCTGGTGCAAATTACTGACCTCTGTCATCATTTTAGGTGGGGGAACTTGCACAATCGGTGGCTGACTAAATACTTTTTTGCCCCACTGTATTCTCAGTAGATTGTCTGAGTAAAATCCCTGGGTCTAATGTGCTGCTGTGACCTTTTACATTATTTCAAACTGACTCCTGGGATACTTGAGGCAAAGTTTTTTTTTTATTTTTTTTTTTATTGATGGAACAAAGATGATCATTCCACAGAGAGGAGCTGGATAACTGGTAGAAAATACAGCTTGCTATATGGTATGAGAGAGAATGAGGGGCAAGGGAGCTTGTTGTGTATGCAGGGCCGGTGGTGTCTAATACTGTATATGCTCTCCCCATTTTAATTCAGTGTTTTACATTCTAGTCGGGGAATGAGCCCAGCATCACATTAATTACAGAAAACACAGCCATCTACTCTATTTCTTTATGTGTGTGTGTGTGTGTGTGTGTGTGTGTGTGTGTGCGCACTTGTAACTGCATTTAGAGAATTTGACAAAATAATGTGCAACTCTGCAACATCTCTAAGCTAATTAGTGCAGGGATTTCTATTGAAAACGCTGACCGCAGCAGACAAGTACTTGTTTATGAAATCAACTTTTTACGATAAATGCTGAGGAATACTATCTGTGTTCCTGCTCTGCCAGTACAGCTTTGATCCTGATTATATAGTGCACCAGCATGAATGCTCTGCCATGGCTCTCTGATGAAACCCAGCAAGACAAAATCTTGTTCCTTTTTCTCAGTTAGAACAGGGGTCGACCTGGGCTGCAGGCAGTAAGACCTGAATAAATCTGCTGTGCCTGCACAGGCATCATAACTACCATGCAGACCACTTCTTAGATACTAAAACTAATGTTCCTGCAACTAATGACTCATGATTTTGTTGAATCTTGGTTGAATCATTCAAGCTCCTCTAAGAATTGAACTCATCACTGGCTACTGGTCCATAATGGCGTAATAGAGTATATATATATTTATATGCCTTTTCCCCATCTTTTTTGACCCCTTAATAGGGCTGTGTGGCATGACCAAAATCTCATATCCTGATATGAGACATCTTTCGTCCCGATAACAATCTAAATCACAAAAATTTAACATTTTCTGTAAATTCTGTGAATCTCGGGCAGCTCGACTTGCATGAAGTGTTTCCAGCTGAGCGTCGTGTACCTGGAGTCGAGTGTTTTAACTGATGCATGAAACGATACATTTTTAGACATAAGTTGTAACGGCCGCCGTTTTCTTTGTGAGCATTTATTACACAGCGTGCTGCGGGCAAAAAGCCTGTTCTAATGTTTGAGTCTAAGGTTAATTTTTTAGCACCTGACGGCTCTTTGTTGCTTTTCATCCACAAACACTCCTCTTTCACATGATTCAGTTTATTTTGAAAAGTCTCAACAGGATCTTGAGCTTTATTGCGAAAGGTTTATGTGGAAAATAAACAAGCGGACATGCGACGGTTTTACCGTCATTGTTGCTAACACAACGCATAAAAACAGGCCCGTGTCCGTCCGTAGTGTGGTTATATTAAATATAAGAGAAAGAGAGAACTTAAATTAATATAGCCACCACAGTGACCATCAAAACGATGAAAAAATATTGCCGTAAACAGTTTATTTTGCGACACCACGAAACAAACGATAGCGTAAAATGAAATGATAGACGATTTTATATCGTCATCCCATATATATTGTTATATCAAACAGCCCTACCCCTTAACCTAGTGTATAAAATGTACCTAAGTTATACTATAACGATACTTTGCTGTCACGCTGAAGCTTAGTATAATAAAATCCTTAAAGATTAATATGAAGCATGTTGAGGCCGAGCACCTTAGAAGGGAGAAAAGCCGTTAAGGAAGGAAGGACCCCATTATTTTCTGTACTCCCATTAAGCTTATGCATGTTACCATTTGTTACCCTTAGATTTCATTAAAACTACAGTAGTTGTATTCTGAAACTGTTACAGACACTGGTATAATAGTATGTATGATGTAATGGTAAATGAACAGTTTTTATAAGCCACATTTACACATTTCATCGAGCCAATTTGGGGTCTTGCCCAGGGACACTCCAGTATGAAGAGTCAAAATATAACATGAGTGAAAGGAGAATTGTCCTAATCAAGGAGATGAACTTTTTAATAGCTGAGCACTGTTTTATAATTCATAGCAAATCATTCTGGAGACTCGTTAGTAATGGGTCATGGGGTCTCCAGAAACACAATAAAATAATAATAATAATAATGGATACTTTATTGATCCCCATGGGGAAATTACTTGTTTTTTCTCTGCATTTGACCCATTCACTCAGTGAAGCAGTGGGCAGCCCACTAAGCAGGCGCCCGGGGAGCAGTGTATAGGGACGGTACCTTGCTCAGGGGTACCTCAGGGTAGCCGTTAAGTGGATTCGAACCGCCGACCTTCCGATCATGGGGCGACCACTTTACCTACTGAGCTATCCCTGCCCAATAAAACAGGAACTACGCATGAAAGGACACAAACTAAGAAACGCGGACTAGATACAGGAACACATGGGCAGAACAGAGTAAACACTAAACAGAGGAAGAACAGAAAACACAAAACGCTGGGTCAGAAGGACCCAGGATCATGACAATTAGAGGTTTTGTAAGACAGTAATTTAATTAAACATCTCACAAAAAATACATTTTTGTATTAATTAAGCACTTTAGAAAAACAAAGTTGCAAGTGTCTTTAAATGTCTAATGTTCACATCTAATCTAAATGCAATAATCATTACAGGAGCAATGTGATATAGTTACCCACACAACACGACTATAGATATTTATCATGGTTAATCCTTTATGCTCTAGATATGTTTTTTTTAATCACTTCTACTTTTGTATTGTTATGGACCCAAATAAATGACTTTTACTCAAACCCATCAACAACCAAACTCATTTTCAAACATACACTGCACTTCTAAACTCTTTAAACCATGACCTAGCAGAGATGCATGACAGAGCAAACACCTGGCCTTTAACATGTCATTTTCCTATTACAAAGTCTGCATGATGTCACATTGTGCCAGGGTGTGAATAGGACAAAACCTTCACTGTTAGCAAGTAAGCATCAAATCTGTTGCTTCCTGCACACTCTGTGCAGATAGCTCCCTCACCTAAATCTCACGGCCTCAAGCCAGAAGTGTGAATCTGTCTGAGGTGTCTGGACTATCAACTCCTGCATGCAAAATGCAATGTCATGCAAAAGAAGTTAGTTAAATAATAACATTATAATAATTATAATAATAATAATGCACTATGTTACTCATTTTCTCCCCCTAGGAAGTAGACTGTGACAGTACTCATGCCATTACTTTTGTGTTACACATTTAGAAAAGGATGATGTGAATGGTTACATAATTGACAAAGCAGTTAACAATATAAACCACAGGCTATATGCCGACTCACTGACACAAATCCTCATATGCTTTCATTTTTATTTGTTATCTAATTTTTTTTTCATATCTTTTTCATATCTACCTTGGAGATATGATTAGGAGTCATTTGTTGACTCTTCTTTGACAGATAATATGAAATGACTTCAAGTCCTGTTTCTCAGCGTTTGCTGTGGTGGTTTGTATAAATAAGTGTACCAGCCCAGAGACTGAGTCTGTAAAGGTAAGCTGACTCTGAACCACTGAAAAGGCATTTATAGTGTACCGCAGAGAGAGCTAACGGCAGGTGCCAGCTGCCTGAGGTCTCTTCTTGTTATAAGAGAGTTTTTCCTTTCCACTGTTGCCAGAAGTACTTGCGGATAAGGGATCATCTGATTATTGGGGCTTTCTCTGATTTCTCTGTATTATTGTAGTGTCTTCTTACAATATAAAGTGCCTAGTGGAAGCTGTTGTTGTGATTTGGCACTATATAAATGAAAGTGAATTGAAATTGATACTGGTTCGAAAGCAGATGGGAGAGGACGACAAACAGTGAAGATTTTATTATTTACATGTGGGTGTCAAACTGAGACAAAAGGTTACAGCATTAAGGGTCTGAAAGACAACTGTGGGGTGACAAGATCAAGACTAAGACATAAATAAGTAACCCAGGGATAATAAGCTTCTAAAGGCAAAGCAAAGCAAAAGATTTGGAGAGGTGGGTCTTTCTCAATATTCTCCATTGCACCTCCTATGGGTTCTCTCAGAAGCACCAGGAAATAAGAACACACTACGGAAGAACCGTTGAACTCTTAAAAGACTAATAAATGCCCACCGATTTCTCTTGTTTCTCTTTGTTTGTGAGAAAAGTAAAACCTGAGCATGTTTGCCAAGATTTCATTTGAAAGATTTCTGAAAAAGTGGCTTCCTTACTCGAGCCCACTGAGAATTTCATGTTAGTGAAGTCTATGAATTCAGCAGAGGAATGCATTTTGACTGAAAATGGGAGTGGCACCGTGGCATGAGAGTTACTCCACCACATGAATACCCATGTATTGCTAAATGGATTATCTATGACTACTGCAACATGTACTGTACTACAGCTTCCAGGGATGGAAAATTAAAGCATGTTTGTGTGTCTGTTCACACGTATCCTTAAATAAAAAGAGTTTTCATGCATTAGGGTCTTAATCTGAAAGTTTAATTCACGGATGTTTCTATAAAAACAAAATGACAAAAGCATACAGAATGGAAAAAGACAGTGTTCATCATCCCCTAAGCTAAACCATTCAAACATCTTTCAGATTATGCATACTGGGGCCAAATTTCATGATTAACAAAGGTGATTAGTAACACAGAATGTGCAGAAAGAGCTGAAAACTCTAACTAGAAATGACAAGTCTTTAAGGGGAAGTAAGGTAAAGCCCAACCAGTGTAATGTTAGTATCTCTTAAAAAGAAATCTTGATTAATGCATGAATATAAGCCATATTCTCTGACAATTTGAGTTCTAAATGTCTTTTTTAATTGAACTTAGCTTACAAGGCCACAGCCCACTTTCAATGTCAAAATGGCACAGATACAAATACATGTACTCGCAGAGGGAACAAATGTCCATTGTAGAGCTCCTGTAATTTCAAATATAGTGGGTTATCTTATATTTGATAGGTTGTGTTTTGAAGAAACACAAGTATAAATAATCTTAGATTTAATCTGAAGTGGTTCTTTGGGGAAAAAAGGCAAATTAATAGCTGTTAAAGAAGGTGCTTTTGCTTTTCTTCCCACGTGTGTTGTTCAGCAATAATGAGTCATCTACAGCCCAGTTTTCACAGAAATTGGAATGATGTGTAAGCATTTTAAAGCTAACACTTTTAAAAAACAAGATCATTCTAAATTTGATCCCACTGTATCAAATAAGGGGCATGTTTACCACTGTGCTGCATTACCTCTTCATCTAACAACACTAATTGTTGTAGTTTTAAAAGTGAAATGTTTTCTTCCTGGATACGGGATTTCATTTATTCAGCAGTTCAGGGTCCACATTGATTTATTTTTTCCATTTCAAAATATCTATATTTAGTACTCAGGTGCTTTTTTATTATGGAAACAGGCTGTTCTACTGTTGGAATATATACAAAATGTGAGTTCCAGTTATCTTGTATGTAGATTGGAAGCACTGTCCTGCTGCATGACCCAATTTTGGAGACGCTGTTGGACATTTCACTCTAGAGTATTTTGGTATACAGACGAGTTGATGGTTGAGTCAAAGTACCCCCATTCCTGTGGCTGGAAAACAAGACAAAATCATCATCCTTCCACCATCATACTGACCAGTTGGTATGTGTTTGTGCTGTTACGCTCACCACACACGGTATTGTGCATTATGGCCACACATTCCCAGATGTCATTCTGCCATTTTTTCCCCTGGCAACCACTCCAAACAACTTATACCTGTTCAGTCTTTTTTCCAATTGTACTGTCATAAACAGTAATATTTAGCATACTAACTGAGGCCTGTACAGTCTGCGATGGAGTGCTTTTATTATTACAATTCTACAATTTCTTTGAGCATCAGACGGTCAGATTTTGGGATTAATTTGCTGTAACGTTTACTCCAGGGAAGACTGTGGCATTGTGTTAAACACACCTTCAAACCAGCAGACTGCCAGACCTTCAGCTTGTATAGTGGCTTTTATAGCCATGCATACTTACAGGTAGCATTTATTACTGTAAAGAGGGATTGTTCCTGACACTAAGTTGATTACTTCGAAATACTTACAAAACATAGTCCCCTGTTTTTACAGAAACCTATAGCAACTCAGAGATTGGGAAGAGGATAAAACAAATTCTATTGAAATTCATGTCATGTGTTTGACTTTTTAGAAGATTCACTCTGTAGACTTTTGAGTCTCGAGAAAAATTGGCTCCACGCTGAAGACCTTATCAGAAAGGACACGGAGACCTACACCTGCCAATCATCATGTCGGGAAATTTGCTTGTGTGTGGCTCTGCGGTCCTGCTGGCTGATGCATGGAGACAAAGCTCTGACAGAAATGCATCTTATCAAGTCAAGTCATGTTGCTTTAAGTAAATGTACATGGTGATTGTATTGTCTATTTTTTTTTTTTTTTTACTGCTTATGCAAAAAAGGGGGAGAAACAAACTCGGAAAGAAAACAGTGCATAGTGTTACACACTGTAAAACCCAATAAGTTAATTTTACTCAAAACTTTTGGTGAAACTGATTACATAAAATATTTTAAGTAACTAAAACTTAAAAATAAAAGTTAAATAAACACACTTTATTTATTAGCTTTAGATAAATATTTTTAAGTACCATTGATAAATGTTTTAATGTTATATCCACATTTTTGGTTTAGTACTCTCTACTTGATATTTTGAGTTTCAAGTACAAATCTAGCTCAAGTAACTTTAAGGAATTAATTTTTAGTTTCAAAATGTTAACCATTTTAAGCTAATACAACTCAAAAATTTTAAATACAAATGCTTGTAATATCCAAATCTACTGTGTTTTGAATTTGATTTTAAAAAAAAAAGTGCCCAAAATAATTACACTTGTAAAAACATAAGACAGAAAATATAAATTCAAGTTACAGATTTATTGAGTTACTTTGACACAAAAAGCCCAAAGACATAAATCCACCACATTTTATAGGGAATAATGTCAGAAATTTTGGCACAAGGTTACAATATTAGAAATAAAGAATTTCACAACATGTTTTAAGAGTATTCAAATTTGATTAACACATGAGTATGGCCTTTTTATTAAAAAAAACAAAAGGAAAAGAAAATCCTGCATTATTAGGTGGGAAAACCGAATGAAAGTAATAGTATAGTGCAGCTAATACACTGAAATATAATTGGTAACCTTTTTAATATGCCAGTACTGTGGTTATGCAAAATGCACATTTGTAGAGTGCAAGCACAGTCTCAACAACAAAGCAATAAAATTTTAAATAGAAAAATACTTCTTTAGAAACATAAACAAAGTGTTATAAACCTCCTTAGCGCCTTATGTCAGTTATGAGTAGTTCAGGAGGAACGTTCCTTAAGTGACATTCAAGATCCCACCTAGAAGCCAGAAATGAGATTGTCCTTCATTTTCTCTATAGATTTACAGTTATCTGACTAAAAACACAATCAAAATCAACTAAAACACAAGTGATGATGGGGGGGAAAAAATAAATAAAAATAATAAAATCACCCCTTTTACTTTGGATGTGGCTTTTAGATAATGAAGTATGAAACAGAGTCTGCAAAGATTTCTTTATTCTATTCTCTCTTTTTATAAAAAACTTATCCAGACTTGGAAACATGATAAACTGAATTACTTGCTTTAACAGGCACTTGAGGGCTGTGTAGGAATCCTGGACATTATTCTGCTGCCAAAAGATCATTTTTAAGACTCAGCACTTTGGGCTTCAACTTCCCACCCTTCAGACCCATCAAAACTTTCTGAATAAAGTCAAAAATGTTGGCCAAACATTTTGGGTAGCTTAGGTGCAGGACGTCAGTCAGTCCAAATATTACTAGAAATGCATCAGCCAGGGTGGTGAAAACAATGATCATGTTACCCTCGACCAAAACTGCAGTCTTCTCAGGGCAGAAGAATGTTGCATCGCTGGAATTGGCTCTGATCAGGAGGAGTCCAAGTGGCACTTCACTAATATCTGGTCTATCAGAATGCATCATCTACAGAAAACAAAATTACTACATGTTAGTGAATTCCTATTTCTCTTAGTTTCATCTATACAAGTCACATTTCTGGATTATAACTAGCTCAGAAATCAATTGTTTGAACAACAAAAAAGCCACAACACACCAAGATTTGAGAAAACAAACTGACAAAAATAGTACTTTTAGTAAAGCAAAGTCATACCTCTTCGTAGCAATAACAACAGAAAGTCAATAGGAGTTATATATTTTTTTCATTTGTACAGTGATGTATGGTTGGGCTAGGAACATTATAGAAGGTCTACGCACATTAAAAACATGTAGTGTTTCCATTATGTGACATGGACACTGTTGTAGACAGATCCAAGCATGGAGATGCTTCTCAAACTCTCAAAGTGTCATAATGTTTTGAGAAATCTAAACAAGGATGCTACTAAGATATTGTTCACAACTTTGTCCAAAACTTACATCCCATGTTTTGATGAAGGTAGAGGTGTCTTCGTACAAATAGGCAGAGAGGGCATGAAGCACACCAGCACTTTGGGCATGGATATCAGCTTGTTCCTACATCACAAGAAAATTTTTATTTTAAATTATTGGCTAACCTAGTCAAGAATGGTAATTAAAATTGAAAAATTGATCAAATCAAATGAAGCTCAAAAAACAAGACAAAAACTCACTAACCTGGAGATTATAGCTTCTGAAGAGCTGAGACAGGACATCAGACACGTTCCCTGTGCAAACAGCTTTCTTTCTGAATAAGCTCTGGAGCCGGGGAGCATGTTGGTCCAGCACAGCATAAAAGTGGTTCTTCAGGTGGAGGTTTGTAATCCTGTGGAATTCTGCACAGATCTGAACACACAGGATACATTTGTGTTTACAAGTTTCAATTAGTCTATAAATCTTTGCAAAATACATCAAAATCCTTACACTCCAAAGGCATAATTTGTTCAGACAGGCCAGATAACAGGGGTTGATATAAAATACATCTTGTTAGATACATCTATATACATTCTTACCTGGGACTGGGATTTCAGAGTAGGCCAGCAATCCAGGATCTGACCTACTGGTAGGTCATCATTGATGATCTCTTTGCATTGCAAGGCCAAAGTTGTGAGCATCAGCTTTGTAATCAGGATTCTTTTCACTTTTCTCGACTTCATCTACAATCTGTAGTCTTAGCTGGTCAAGGTAAACAGCATCTTCACCCCTGAAAATTTACTTCTGCCCTGGCATGGACATAACAGTAAAACACAGAAGACAAGACAGACTACACAGAGAACAGAAAAGACACACAACCAAGGAGACACAGATGAAACATAACCAGCCCAGAACTCAACTAAACCTTAACTAATAATAACAACAATACAAGAACTTCACCTCATTTCAATATAACATAAGAAAGCAAAAATACAAAATAAACTCAAAATGCTGGTTCACAGACCCAGCCCCTGACAGATAAAAAACTAAGTCTTTCACTAATGAACACTGGGCATCAGAATAAAATAAAACGAAAAAATAACTGTTTGGTAAATATATTATTGATGGATTCACCCTTAAGCTAACCTAAAATAGACCAGGCACAACAATTTTACAGTTCAGAAGATTCTACATTTCAACTTGGTATACATAACTATTTGCAATGTAAACCAAGTTCTACCGCGTAATTATGTAATGATTATTCACTGCTTTTGTAAGTATGTCCTGTGCCTACAATTTTGCTGCCCCAGTTTTAATATGTACAACTCCAGAGAACTAAACGTAAGTTTTAAGTTCCACTAGTTAGCAAATGGGCTAGCCAATATCAATATCCACGTATGCGCTAAGTGTGAAGCAGCGCAGCAGTGCATATTGATTCAACAATTTAACCACAAGGCAGTTTATAATCTGCAAATCCAGAAATGCCTTCTAAAGACTTCTTTTAAAATAGTAAGAGATTAGAAAAGTTATTAACACATTATTAGTCCCAGGGACTAATAATGTGTTATACTAAATATGAGCGTATTAGCATAATTCATGCAAACACTTTGGGGCCAAGCCGACATGGATAAAACGACGCATGCATGTAATTCTTAAATGCCTGCTAGAGTTGTACATTTATGACGATAAAAACCCATATTACAACGGAGAACTATAGTTTCAGAAAAAATAAAACTTACCACAAAGCGCTCCTGAAGATGCCGCGAAGGCGGTAAATGCAGCTAGCCAAGTGCAGAGCGTTAGCTGTTCCAGTTCAAAAGTCCGTAACATACCATAGCATGCCCTCCTTTATCCAGCGTCAAAGGCAATGCCGCAAAAAACCCGTTGACAAATGTTTTTATTTCTGTTCGGATATTAACGTTCCACAAGTTTCTTTCGGGGTAATGAGCGGGCATTCGCACTCGAAGCGAGGAATCCAAGATGGTTGCCAGCACTTCATAAAGAAACAGGTGGCGCACGTACGTACGTACGTAGGCACGTAAGTGACGTCAGTGTTAAAACTCAAATTATTTGAGCGCAATGCTAGAAACTAATCAATATATTCAAGTACTGATAACTTGAAAAAACAAAATTGTTCAAACTACTCAAAAAAATAAAGGTGTATGAACTTATAACAGGTTTTTAAGTAGTTGGAACTCATTTCATTTATCAAACTATTACTATTCGGTCTTACAGTGAGCAGCATGGTGCTTAGATAATGTTTTTTAATATTAAACTGTTTCAATACAACTGACTATACAGTTTGTGTTATAAATTAACTATGTTGCACTCTGATAATTATCACACACAAAAAGTGCTCAAAATGACATCTGACTAATAAGCTGCCATCCTAATTGGCTTCATATATTTTTTAAAAGTCTTATGCAGCACGTAATATTTTCATCAAGGTGCTGTTTTTCAATGCAGTTGTCTGATCGGTTTGATCTGCATTTGTAATTAAAATTAAATTATGAAGTAATTTACATAATAATTGCTCATCTCAGGTCCATATCATCAGCTTCCATAAAAGACTCCCCTATATAATTACATTTCAGTGTCCCCATGCTGAATTAGATATGTTTTAAAATACATTTTCTCAGATTTCTGTAGGTAGTTTTGTTAGGAGAAAAAAACAGCTGAAAACAACGGAAGGTAAAGTCTTAAAATGTAAAACTTGGACTGTAACATAAGTGGTGTGTGTGAATGGCTGCCTTAAAAACAGTGCATTTCTTGTGTGTAAAAGCGTTTACTCTTTGGTTTGTCACTTCTTTAGCGCAAAACTTTATTGAATGCAGGAATCATTGTAGTCAGGGTGGCACAGGGAGCGCAGTCCACTGCAACAGAAAGAGATGAGTTATATAATAAAAAGATGCCCAAACCAATGGTGAGTATATTTTTCAGTGAGGAGTGGCTTGCTTACTTAGAGGAAGTGGCGAGTTGAGGTTCCAGAGGGGCGAGCTTTGCCAGGTGAGTGTCAGAGAGCATGACAGAGCAGAAAAAACAAGACGTCTGACTTTTCCTTTCTCTTCCAGGATCAGGAGGGCAGGAGCTGCAGGGCAGGCACGTGAGATATCTGACCTCTTTGTTTGTTTTTACAAAGCCGAGGAAGGGTGAGCAGGGGAAACCAGTGAGTGTATTGAAAGGTAGAGAAGACCAGCGTCAGTGAAACCAAGAGTGACTGGAGAGTATGAATGGTGATCCAAGGTACAGATCACTGGAGACACAAGGTGCCCAAGGTTTACACAAGAAGTATTAAAATGCAGGCGTACAAGTACGCGGGATGGACGCGGGGAAGTGGAACTTCGCCCAGAGCTGAAAAACAGAACTTCAGGAGCAAGACAGGAAAAATACACCAAACTCTGGCACTCAGATCACGACAATGTAAGGCATAAAGTCACATGAACACTTTAGTAGGATTCATGGATGTACTGAAGGAGGACATGCAGAGGGTTGGTGTGACAGAGGAGGATGCTGGGAATAGGGTGAGATTGACACAGATCATTCCCCGTGGCAACTCCTAACAGAAGCAGCAGAAAGAAAAAGAAAAATTTGAGATGATTTGAGCTTTGTGACATGGTTCGTTATCCTGCCGGAAGCAGTCATCAGAAGATGGGCACAGTGTGGCCATTAAATGATAGGCATGGTCAGCAACAATATTCAGGTAGGCTGTTGTGTTTAAACAATGTTTATTTGGTATTAAGGAGTCCAAAGTGTGCCAAGAAGATGTCTCCCACACCATTACGTCACCAGCAGCTTGATCTATTGACACAAGGCAGGATGGATACATGCTTTCATGTTGTTTATGCCAAATTTTTTCCCTACCATCTGAATGTTTCATGAGAAATCAGGACTCATCAGATCACACATTCTTCCAATCTGTCAAATATTGGTAAGCCTCTGTGAATTGTAGCCTGCAGTTTCTTGTTGATAAGTGTGGCACCCACTGTCATCATCTGATACTGCAGACCATCTGCTTGAAGGCTTCATCTGCTGTGAATTCAGAGATGCTCGTCTGCATAACGGACAGTTATTTGAACTACTGGAGCTTTTCTATCAGCTTGAAGCAGTGTGGCCAGTCTAGTCTCTCACCTCTAACATCAACAAGGCATTTTCACCCACAGAACTGCTGCTCACTGGATATTTTATTTTATTTAGAACATTCTCTGCAAACCTTAGAGGTGGTTGTGCTGGAAAATCCCACGAGATCAACAGATTCTGACCAGTCGGTTTGGCAAAGTCATGTCCCATTCACAGTCCCCATTCTGATGCCTGGTTTGAACTGTAGCAGGTTGTCTTGACCAGAGATGGGCAGTAAGTTACTGTAATCCAATTACTTTTTTCAAGGAATAGGTAAAGTTAGGGACAAAGTAAGAGATACTATTGAAAAAAAAAAGTAAATGGTAAATGGCCTGTATTTATATAGCGCTTTACTAGTCCCTAAGGACCCCAAAGCGCTTTACATATCCAGTCATCCACCCATTCACACACACATTCACACACTGGTGATGGCAAGCTACATTGTAGCCACAGCCACCCTGGGGCGCACTGACAGAGGCGAGGCTGCCGGACACTGGCGCCACCGGGCCCTCTGACCACCATCAGTAGGCAACGGGTGAAGTGTCTTGCCCAAGGACACAACGACCAAGACTGTCCAAGCCGGGGCTCGAACCGGCAACATTACTGGGTTACTAAACCATTATTTTATTTGTGAGAGTGTCTCATGACAATGACGTACGAGCCTGTGACGTCGGGGGCAGCAGCAGACGTGTGTAGATCAACAATGGATAATAGGGAGTGCGAGAGAGAGAACGAGTGCGTGGAAGTACTGACATTACTTTGAGTTTGATTCCGTAAAAAGTGACAGGAACATTAGTGTCTGCTGTACACTCTGCGTGGGAAGAAAACTTTCTACAGTGAAAAATTAAACTTCAAATCTGAGCAAGCACCGAGCACGGTGCCACGGGAATGTGAAATTCACAGAGAAATCCCTGGATCTCCCCCACTGACATGACTGCTGCAGCACCGGCAAACCTCCACCGACCCCACTCCTGCTAAACAGGTAAAAATAGATTTAAGAGCGACAGGATTTAGTGCTGCTGATTTATTATTTATTTATTTTCTGCTGTGTTTTACTCGCATCTATTTCAATGAATGAAACACAAAACATTATTTTATTTTACATGCTGGATTTTGAGGAAAATAAGTTTAAATGTTAGAAAAATTTCTTCAAGTCCAAGACTGTCGCACATAATTTAATTTTTGCTTAATGCAATGTGTATAAAGTTAAAAGATTAAAACTAATAAAACAATTTTTAAAAAGAGACTTTTGTATTTGATTCAATTTTATATGATGGATTATGCATAAAAATAGAATTGGGCTGAAAGGTCTGCTTTATTACTTATTCAGGTTGTGTATCATGTTTTTAAAAAGTATTTAAGTAATAAAGTAACTAATTACTTTTGAAAATAAGTAATCAGTAAAGTAAAGGGATTACTTTCTTGGAGAAGTAATCAGTAATTAGTAACCATAGCAGGACTGGCCATCGATGGTGATTTTTCATTTTTATGGGTCGATGTCTTTTTGTTTGTTGCTTGTTTTTTTTTGTAACGGTATAAACAATGAAAGGTGGTGGATTGGCCAGATGCTGGCCGATGTGTAAAAATAACTCAGTTGTTTGGTGGTGGCTATGGCGGAGCTTCCACAGATTCAGTAACATTAGCAAGTGGTGGAGGCCAGCAGGTGGAGGAGGGAAAAGGGAGGCAGGAGGAGCAGAGACCCGAGACGACCGCCGGTCCGAGTGTCAGGTGAACTGAACTTCAGGTAAGAAGTTATGACCTGCAGTCTATCTGGGTCAGATATAAACCAAGTTTAGGTGAAGTTTATTTTCGCTATGCTGACTTTTTACAGTCAGTTACAATAATACTGCATATTAGCTATAGCATTACGGGATGCTATGATGTTACTGATAGTGAACTTTTGTTTATTCAGAAGCTAGTTAGTAGAGTTGCCAATGGAATCGGACCGTATTCAGAGAAATTGATTTTGTATTGTGGTGAAAATGAACGCAGTTTGTCCCGTACTTCAGCTAGAATGGAAAAAGACAAAGCTGGAGTTATTCTGTGTCAGCTGTCTCTTCTTCTCTCATTCTCTCCCCCCTCCCTCTCCTGTTGCTACTTCAATCACGAAACTGATCGATGATCAGCTGATTGGCTTTTCTGACCAAGTCCCATCTCTCTTGTTTGTTTATCGCCCACTTTGCGCCAGAAAGAGGAAACCAGCAGGTGTCGATCTAAACAACAGCAGCGCATTTAAGCTTGATCAGCTGTTGTTAGAATTCATTTAATGTCAGAAGGGGGGGGACTATGGTGTGAAGACGTGTCTCCCGGGGCTCCGCAAAGCAATGACAAAAATATTGGTTTAAGATGCATCCGCACTTACTATATCAGCCCTGTAGGCTCTAAATAACCGTTCTTGTCGCCGAGCATCCGCTCGTTTATTTATTTTTTTTATTTTTTCACTCTCTGAGGTCGGGAAACCTATTTTTGACAACTTCTGGGAAAGGCCGTAGGAGCTTCTTTCCGGGTTGGCTGTGGTGACCGTAGCAGTTGCGTCCGGGCAATCAAGTTCTCTCACTAAAAGCCTCACCATTTGCTC
Organism: Maylandia zebra; assembly: GCF_041146795.1. Lineage (NCBI taxonomy): Eukaryota > Metazoa > Chordata > Actinopteri > Cichliformes > Cichlidae > Maylandia > Maylandia zebra. The sequence goes on from NC_135181.1 coordinate 20,089,230, forward strand.
TTTATTTTTCTTTTGGTACAATGGCAGATAAGAGGGAGCACCGTCGAAAACGGGGTCAAGCCGGCGCGGGTGGTTCTCAGAGCCCGGAGCTGGGCCGCGAATCCCAACGTGACGCGGCTATCACAGAGAGCAGCTACGAGCAGGGTGCGGGCGCACCGCTTGGTGAAGTCACATTTACGAGAGCATTGGAGGCTCTGAAACGGGACATCTGCGACAAGCTTGAATGCAAGATTGATACGGTTACCCATACACTGCGGTCAGAAATATCATCTGTGAAGGCTGAGTTTAAAGCTGCTATAACCACCCTACAGGCCACCGTTAATGCTCAAGGGACTACCATTAAAGATTTGGAGCTTTCAGCTACAACCTGCAGTGACGACCTGACTTCTCTTCAATCTGCTGTAAAGGTCCTAACGGAGGAGGTCAGACATCTCCAAGCTAAATGTGAGGACCTAGAAGGAAGATCAAGGCGTAACAATATTCGCCTTGTTGGCATCCCCGAGGGTTTGGAGTCTTCCAACCCTAGGGAGTTTATTTCCCATCTCCTGCAAGATCTTCTGAAACTGAATGAAGCACCTTTGTTAGATCGGGTTCACAGGTCCCTTGGGTCAAAGCCTAGAGAGGGAGCGCCTCCTCGCCCACTTCTCATTAGAGTCCATTACTTCCATGTCAAGGAACAGCTGCTACGTCTTGCAGGGGCAAATTCTCCTCTACTTTACCAGGGCAGAAGGATTTCCATTTTTCCAGACTTCACACCTGCAGTGGCTAAAAAACGTTCACAGTTTACTGGTGTCAAGCGCCTTCTGCATTCCTGTCCTGGGATTAAGTTCGGCCTGTTCTATCCTGCGGAACTGAGGGTGACACTTCCAGATGGAGCTATACGTAAGTTTACTGAACCTGCGTCTGCCACGGACTTTGCCAATAAGATCCTGGGGGGCCCAGCCTCTCAGGGTACATAAGTGTCTTAGTCCATGGGCTGATATGTCCATTTTGCTTAATTTCTTTGAAATAATTTTTTTTTTTTTTTTTTTTTTTTTTTTTTTTTTTGATTTATAGGATGTGTCTCGTTCTAATATATTCTCATATAATCCTTGATTTGTCTTTGCCTTGTAATGCATGGAGCTTGAACTCAACTGGGACTTCGAATTGTTGGGAGGAAGTGCTCAGGGGTGTGTTTAGCGAGGGGTGCGCGCATCTTGTTAGGGAAGATGCTTCAGCATTTAGGGGGAAGTTTGGGTGTTTTTTGTTTTTTATGTTGTACTGCTCTGTACACTGATTTTGTTTTTTGCGTTTTTTTCATTGGTCAGCTTTGGCTTTTTTCAACCTATGTTTTAACATGGTATCGCAATTAAATATTAATACTCAACAAGCAGGTTACTCATTTAAGTTCTGTAGCTGGAATTGTAAAGGCTTGAACCAACCTATTAAAAGGAGCAAGGTCCTTCATCATTTGCAATTTTTGGGCGCCCAGGTTGTGTTCTTACAAGAAACACACCTAAAAATTTCAGATCATTTTAGACTTCGCAAGGGGTGGGTGGGTCAACTCTATCACTCTACATTTAATTCCAAAGTTCGTGGTGTTGCTATTTTAATACACAAATCAGTGCCATTTGTTTCTTCTAAGGTTATAGCGGACCAGAATGGTAGATTTATTATTGTGAGTGGTAGTATTTGGAACACTAAATTCATTTTTGCCAATGTTTATGCTCCCAATTGGGACGATCCAAATTTTTTTAGTATTCTTTTCACTAAAATTTCTGATTTGTCTTCCCACTATTTGGTTCTTGGTGGCGATTTTAATTGCTGGCTCGGGCCGCTGGATCGATCCTCAAATAAGCCTGGTAGGCAATCCAACTCTTCCAAAATTATTAATACGTTCCTTAAAGAATTCTCTGTTATTGATGCCTGGCGTTTCCTCAACCCTACACGTAGAGAATACACCTTTTTCTCCCCTGTTCATCATACATACACTCGTATTGATTATTTCCTACTGGACAGTCGACTTACTTCACAGATTCGCTCTTGCTCTCATAGTGCTATTGTCATTTCAGATCATGCTCCGTTGACTTTAGATTTGGCAGTGGGCCAATGTTCTCCGCCAGCTCCATGGCGTTTGAATACACGCTTGCTGTCAGACGATAAGTTTACCACATTTCTGAATTCCAAGATAGACTTATTCATAGAGACAAATATTACACCCGGAATATCACCCTCTATTTTGTGGGAAACGTTTAAGGCTTTTATCAGGGGACATATTATATCTTATGCTGGTTTTGAGGCAAACCAAAGGAAAGCAAAATTGTCCGAGCTCATAATACGCATATCGCAATTAGACGAGTTGTATGCTGTTTGCCCGGCACCAGAGGTCTATAATGATAGGCTGTCTTTGCAGACTGAGTTTGATCACCTGTCCTCTGCTCGGGCTGAAGAGATGTTGCTGAAATGTCAGTACTCCCAGTATGAATATGGGGATAAGGCCAGTAAACTGCTTTCTCATCAGCTCCGTAGTGCAGCAGCTGCACACTCCATTCCTCGGATTCAGACATTAAGTGGTGTCTCTACGGATCCTAGAATAATTAATGACCAATTTCGAGACTTTTATTCATCTCTCTATGCGTCTGAGTGTGCATTTAATACGGAGGCTTTGGACTCATTTTTCAATCATCTTAAGCTCCCATCAATCGATCAGACACACAGCCTCCAGCTGGAGGGACCAGTAACTGTAGAAGAGATCATGCAAGCTATCAGCAAACTGCAGTGTTCTAAGTGCCCCGGACAGGACGGGTTTCCGGTTGAGTTCTATCGTAAATTTATGCCTAAACTGGCTCCGCTCATGATAAATATGTATAAGCACTCACTGGAAGTTGGATCCCTCCCACCCTCTCTACTGCAGGCATCTATATCCCTGATCTTAAAAAAGGATAAGGATCCACTACAATGTGGCTCATACCGTCCCATTTCTTTGTTAAATGTGGATTATAAAATCCTTGCTAAACTTCTAGCGATGCGTGTAGAAGCAGTCTTACCATCTGTAATCAACCCGGACCAAACAGGCTTTATTAAAGGGAGATACGCCTTCTCTAACCTTAGACGTTTGTTTAATGTTCTTTACAATCCCTCAGACTCCAACAGCCCGGAGTTTGGGATCAGTCTAGATGCTGAGAAGGCTTTTGACAGGGTAGAGTGGGGATACCTCTTTTATGTCTTAGATAAATTCGGCTTTGGTAAAATATTCATCTCCTGGTTGAAACTTCTTTATACCTCCCCGCTTGCCGCTGTCAAAACAAATGGCACATGCTCTGACTTCTTTCCTCTGTTTAGGGGGACCAGGCAGGGCTGTCCTATGTCGCCGTTGCTATTTGCAATTGTAATTGAGCCCTTAGCCATATCGCTAAGATCAAACCTAGGTATCACCGGGGTTTCTAGAAATGGTATAGAACAAAGAGTCTCCTTATATGCAGATGACTTGCTTCTTTATATCTCAGAGCCAGCATCCTCATTCCCTTTGGTACTTTCAATACTTGAACAGTTTAGCCTTATTTCTGGCTATAAACTGAATCTTGCCAAGAGTGAACTGTTTCCCCTGAATGCTGCTGCACAGAAATATCAGTGCACAGCACTACCTTTTCGAGTTGTATCAGACAACTTCACATATTTAGGGGTTAAAATTACAAGTCATTTTCATGCTCTTTTCAAGCTTAATTTCGACCCACTTGTGGAGAAAGTTAGGCAGGATTTGGACAGATGGTCTCTACTCCATCTGTCTGTAGCAGGGCGCATAAATACAATTAAAATGAATATCCTCCCCAGATTTTCTTTTCTTTTTCAGTGTGTCCCTGTATTTATTCCAATTTCCTTTTTTGTTAAATTAGACAAGATTCTGTCTGGGTTTATCTGGAACAAAAAAACACCCAGAATACGCAAGACATATCTTCAAAGACCGAAAAAGATGGGGGGGATGGCTTTACCAAACTTTATGTTCTATTATTGGGCATGTAATATTCGTATTCTCAGGTATTGGCTACAGGGGGAAGACACGAATAATGCCCCGGCCTGGCTCAGTTTGGAGACTTCTTCCTGTGTCTCAGCCTCTTTACCAGCCCTGATTTATGCCCAAAAGCAGCCTTCGAGTACAGGCTCTTATAATAACTCTATTGTCAAAGTTACCTTGAAAATATGGTATCAATTTCGTCGTTATTTTAAGTTGACCTTTTTTCCCCTTCAATCACCCATCTTGAAAAATCCCTCTTTTCAGCCTTCGTTAGCTGATGGTGCTTTTTATTTGTGGGCCTCTTTGGGTATCAGGTCTTTTTCTGATCTATACATTCAGAATACATTTGCCTCCTTTGAACAGCTCTCATTGAAATTTGGCCTTCCAAAAAGTCACTTTTTTCGCTATTTACAAATCCGGAGTTTTGTTAAGGAGAAATCCTCTCAGTTCCCATCTAGACCTTCTTATCATGACTTTGATAACCTTCTATTGCCTCCGCCCTCATTACAGGGCCTGATCTCCTGTTTGTATGGGAGAATATGTTCCTTTGGCAACTCTTCAATCTCGGCTATTAAATTGGCATGGGAGCAGGATCTGGGGCGTGTGATCCAGGATGACTCTTGGGATAAAATTCTTTACCGGGTCCATGGCTCCTCATTCTGTGCCAAACATGGGCTGATTCAATGTAAGATTCTGCACCGTGTACATTGGACTAAGGCCAGACTAGCTCAAATATACCCCAATCTTAGCCCTGACTGCGACCGTTGTCATCAAACACCTGCCTCTTTAATGCATATGTTTTGGTCATGTTCATCCCTCAAACAATACTGGATTAATATTTTCTTGATTTTATCTAAGATCATTCAGCTAACCCTCCAACCTGTGCCCTTAACTGCTTTGTTTGGGGTTCTTCCTGATTCAGTTGCCTTGCCGACGCCTCAAGCGGATCTGGTCGCATTTCTCACCTTATTGGCAAGATGCAGAATATTGCTATGTTGGAAGTCCCCTTCTGCCCCATCCTGGGAAATCTGGATCAGAGACGTTCTGCATTTTAGCAGACTCGAAAAGATTAAATTTACCCTACGCGGGTCTACGGCCAAATTTTTTAAGACCTGGCAACCCTTTTTTGATCATGTTCAGACTTTGCGGTCTCGCAATGCTCCCAATTAGCCAGCTCAGACTCTATCGTATTTTATTTTTTCTTATCTTATGTTCAAGTAAGAGGCCTAAGTTTAAGTATATGGATTCTATTGTGCCTGCGCTCTATGATGGTATTTATTTAACTACTTTATACATATTTCTTTTCTCTAACAGAATTGATTTATCCCTATAACTAAGTTGACCATTTATCATGTGTGGGTTTTTTTTTTTTTTTTTGTTTTTTTTTTGTGTGTTTTGGTTTTTATGTGTCTGTGTGGAGGTGGGGGTTTTGGATACTCTCCACATCTCCCTTGTACACTCAGGAACTGTTGTCTTGTACCCTAGGGTTTGTTACTAGTATTATTAGATTGGATTTTTTCCTTTTTCTGTTTGTACACCCACTGGTACTGCTATAATTATGAGGTGGGAGTGTATGTCTTATATTGCTTTATGTTCTTTAAAAAGAAAACGGCATATTGTTCAATTTGTCTTTTGTAAAAGTCGATGCAAAAACTTTAATAAAAATATCAGGCTGAAAGAATTCATTTAATGTTACTTTCTAGCTGATGTTTGCTGCAGGGAACCATGAAGATGAAACCAGGAGATGTCCTTACTGGATCATCAGAGCTGAACAGGTGATGGAGAAACAGGTTTACCTTTACGTGACATAAATGAGTTGAAGGGACGTTATGAACTGTTTCTGAGAGACAAATAACACCAGGATCCTTAGGACCTGACAAGTGGTAACTGTGCAGGGGCGGGTCTAACAAAGTTTTGCCAGGGGGGCAGGTAGGGCATTAACAGCGAGAGGGGGGGCACAAAGAAGTACTTTTCTTTCTTATTCTCATTTAAAATGCATCGCTTTTATTAGATAATTATCTGAATCTTACAACCAAAGTTTTCTTCTGATGTAAAATGTATAGAAATCATTATTGTACATAGTAATTTTTTTCAGGGTCCCATCATAATTTCTTCAGAAGTAAGTGCTGTATATGATGCCAGTATTTTCCCACATTTTCTAAATTCTGCACCAGTACTGTTTAAAATACCATCAACAAGTCAATTAAGTTTTATTCTTTCTCACCTGTCTTTCTGGCTACTTTCACTTTTTAAAGGTTGCCATGTTAGAAAAATATTTTGTGCTGTCATGCTGTTAATTGATGTGGTAAATAAATAGTTTATGAAAATATCACTAAATCTATCATTTATTTATTTTAATATTATCATATCTCACTTCTAGTTTTCTGTCTTAATTTCAGGTTTCCACCATGTGTTGTAGATAGTTCAGGAGGTTAACACGACCAAGCAGTCTTTGGTTTCTGCTAAGTAGAATACCAGAATAGGTTTATTAGATTGATACATATATACCAACAAGACAGTGTACATCACTGTCACAACAGTGTTTGTTTTCATTCAAAGGCTTTATGGTTTTTCCTATTATGCCTGGGGGGCCGGTCTCCCAAAATGCCCAGGCCGATTTTTTGTCCCAGTCCAGCCCTGTTAGTAACTAATTACTATTTTCAAGTAACTTGACCAACACTGGTCTTGACCAGTGCCTAAATGCCTTTAGTGTTTACCAAGTGCTGAATAGATGCATTAATAGGCAGTTCAGCAGTTATACCGAATGAAATCACAAATAAGCGTATAATAGTAAAACTGTGTATAACAGTGATCTTTTTCTGCGCACACAAAAAATGCTGATATGTTTTTACTTTTCTTGGTATCTCATAAGCACCATTCAGGAGCTCCTCTTATGGCTGGTGTTTTTAATACAATTTGGAAGAATTAAGTGGAAGCATAGTTTTGTTTCTGCTCTGGAAATTGTCCACACAGCAGACACACAGTTAGAGGTAGGGATACTAGATATCAATTGAATCGTAATGGCTGAAAGCTTAAAAGATTTGGATCTAAGGACTCAAAATCACAGAGAAAAGCAGATGACATGTAAGCACTGAAGTCAACTGAAACATCAAAGATGTAACTGAAGATTTTGAGATAAAAGAAAGTGAAACAAACACACCTCTGTGATAAAACAGTGGTGCTGACACTTGTGTTCCACTATCAGCTGCTTGTTATAAAAACAATGCAGCGAAAGCTTTCTGAAAGCTTTTGTCTGAACAGCATCCGCACTTCAGCTGTAAAATTGTATTTGCTATAATGGACAACAAAGAAAAGGAGTTGAGTATCACACACAGACATGCTAGAACTACCAAATGTTTGAAATACATGATATTATGCACTGCAGTTTTGTGGATTGCAGTTTTAACACCTCAAGTATTTTGACGGTCAAAATATTTTGTTGTTATTTTTTATTTTTTGAAACCTGTGGTTTCTTTCAACGAGATCCAGTTAACGAGGGATTACTCTCACTTGGACTCTGACAGCTGTACGTAGTCACACCCTAATCCATACAGTATGATGCTTTATTACTACCATTCTAAACAAAATCTGACTTATTAAATCAACAAATGCTATATAAAATAATTCTTGACATTAGGGACTAAAACCAAAACCCAACTGGGAGAGGATTTACCGAGGTCTCAAAACAAGAAGTGAGAAATGAGAAGTACTTTCATTTTCTCAAAACCTTTTATACATCTTTTTGCTACAGCTGAGTCACCCCCCTGCTGGCCCTCAGAAAGAAGTTTCCAGATTGGCTTTACAAATACACCTGGAGCCAATGTTCATCTTTTGTCTACAGTTTATACTTCCAAAAGACATGACTGTGTACTTACCCCTCCTGCCTAGTGACACACCTCCATATGTCAGAGGAGGAGGAATAATCTCACTGATCACACTCATGACCCATTCATGTCAGAATCACCATGGCTACCGAGTGGGGATAGAGACAAACAGAAAGAAGTGGGAGCCTTGGGAGAATGGAAAGCAGTTCTATTTTCTAATTGAATAGTGATTCAGTCCTCAAACTCAGTGAGCTGAACTGCAAAGCAATTAGCCGATTAATGGTGATTGGCCTGGATGGTGAGGAGATGGGGGAAGGGCTATTTAGTGTGTGTGTGCGCGTGTGTGTTCTTTTATCCCAGCCACATCAATCACCATCAATCATTTAATTGCTCTCACTGTACAGAGACACATACGCACAGTTTAAGTGCAGAGGGACCCCTGGTGTGACTGTGAAATTCCCTTGGCAGCAAATAATTCAGAGTATAGGCATGAAGTCACAGCGTGAAATCCCAGTAGTGCGTGGTGGATTACTGCTACTCAATTCTCGCTGCCTCTTTGAGAGACAAGCGGAGCCTGTCAGTCAGCCCACCTCGCTCGGCTCCACGTAATTGTGAAACAGATTCTCTCTTCTACTGTGACATACGCATAAACCACGGGCATGTATGCACTACACAAACTACATGTATCAAGGAAAAAATATATTAGAGAATTCTGGAAATCAAATCACAGAGGTGAGTCAAGGAGAGCTGAAGGTATATTAGCACGACAACCACGTCCCAAAAAAATAGGAGGTAAAGCTGCTGGAAAATAGGAGGAGAGGCTACATATACAACAATACCTTTTCATTTAAAACTAAAATGAAGGAGGTAAGTGACGGAAGTGACGGACAAGGTAAGCGACCCATGTTGTAGGTGACGTCAGACGCCGGAGATTTTGGCGGAGAAAAAGCAAATGGTAGCATAGAGTTTAACAAAGGTTTTTCAAGCTTCAGTATTACCAAATATACTAATCAATTGTCATATAACTAACAACATCTGTTTTATCATCTCTAACACCCTGGAGGACAACGGGGAGAGTTTAGACGCTCTCCAAGATTACATCGACCGCTGTTTTCAAGATTTAGTAATGAAGAAGGCCCAGAGTGCATCTTCCCCGGCCAAAATTGAGACGCCGTCATCGAAGAGACTCCCCCGGTACAACATCGCCTGCCGGCAAAGACATCGCAGACATCCTGGAGTCAATTGACAAGCGATTGTCCAGTTTCGATGCGAGGCTGTCCCTGGTGGAGATTTTACACCGGGAATTTAAATCTCTGAGAGAATCCCTGGAATTCAGCCAGCAGCAGGTGGAAACGCTTGCCGCTGAAAATGCCACGCTACGGGAGTCGGTCAAATCTCTCACCGATAACGTGACCCAGCTAAACATTGAAAATAAAAAAAATAAAAGAGTCCGTTATGGATCTACAAGCCCGTAGCATGAGAGATAATCTTGTGTTTTCTGGTATTCCAGAAACTGCCGGAGAGGACGCAGAGGCAACGGTGAAAAACTTCATCAAAATCCACCTGAAGCTGCCGGAGGACACCGTAAAGAACATCAACTTCGATAGAGTACATCGCTTGGGGGGCGTGCGGTCCGTTTCGTTTCTTTTTTGTTGTTGTTGCTCACAGTTCATGTGGTTTCTTTCTTTCTCTTGTCTTTCACTGCTGTGATCACCTACTTCCCCACTCACCTACAAACAACACCCTCTATTTCTCCATATTTTCACACCACGATCACGCAAACACATCAGCTCAACGGCAGCACATTCACAACAGCCTCACAGCACGCACAGACTTGCAGGACACATAAGCAAGCCACGCTTGTTCATATTAGTGAATATTCACACACACATAGTCAGACTTATGGAGCCTCTCACCACACTTCTTTTTCTCTTTCTATTTACAAACAAGGGATGTTTCCACATTCTCTCCACCTGTCTAAACGAAACACCCAGCATACTTCATTAGACATACACACACAATTATGGGCATGCTGAGGTTTGTCACATGGAATGTAAATGGAGCTGGCACCAGAGGAAAGAGGTTAAAGATATTTAACCAGCTTAAAAAACTACAGGCAGATGTTGTTTTATTACAAGAAACTCACAGACCTGTCACAGGTTTAAACGAACTTAAAACACCCGAGTTTCCTAACGTGTTTGCAGCCTGTTATAATTCTAGACAACGGGGAGTAGCAATTTGAATACATAAAAATGTTAATTTTACAGTACTCGATACAGTTATAGATCCAGAAGGTAGATTTCTAATTATTAAACTATCAATATTGAACAAAAAACTATGTATTGTAAGCATATACGGTCCAAATGTTGATGAACCCTCATTCTTCCACGGATTTTTTAGTGCACTCTCTGAACACATTGATTGCACACTCATTCTTGGCGGTGACCTCAACCTTGGACTAAATGAAGACATGGATAGGCTCAACACAACAGGAACTCAGCGCAATTGGCAGTCCACAAATATAATCAAACAGTATATGAGTGACTTTGGTCTTTGCGATGCATGGCGCTCTCTTCACCCCACCAGTAAGGAATATACTTTTTTCTCGCATGTTCATCACTCTTACTCTCGTCTGGATTATTTTCTGGTCAGCAGCTCACTGCTGTGTGACATTTCAGACACTGAGATTCATCCTATAGCTGTCAGCGATCATGCTCCTGTATCTTTAACACTAATGCACAAGAATAATACTACGCCAAGAAAAAACTGGAGATTTAATATATCACTACTTAAAGATGAAGACTTTATTAAATATTTTAAAAAAGAGTGGACTTCATATTTAGACTTTAATGACACTCCCGGAATATCTGCTTCTGTTCTATGGGAAGCAGGGAAAGCTGTGATGAGAGGTAAAATAATTTCTTTCTCATCACACAAAAAGAAAGAAGAAAACAAAAATACTCAGGAATTAGAAAAAAACATCAAATCACTAGAAGAAGCCTACGCGTGCAACCAAGATCAGGAAACATTGAACAAAATATGCAAAACAAAACTAGAATTAAATGAAATTATTAATAAAAAATCACAATTCCTTATACAAAGACTTCGCTTGCAGAATTTTGAACACAGTAACAAATCAGGTCGATTTCTAGCTAACCAGCTAAAAATAAAGAAAGAAAAAACAACTATATGTGCTGCTAAAGATTTATCGGGGAACACAATATATGATCCTGGAAGAATAAACAACAGTTTTAGGGATTTCTATGAAACTTTATACTCACCACAAATAAACCCATCTAAAAATGAAATTGATCTGTTTCTTGACAACGTAACTCTTCCAAAATTACTAGACAGTCAAGCAATGGAACTGGATTCGCCACTGACGCCAAGTGAACTCCAGGAAGCCCTGATAAGTATGCCCAATAATAAGGCTCCAGGTCCAGACGGCTTCCCTGCAGAATTCTACAAAGAATTCTGGATAATTTTGGCACCAGTATTCCACGGCATGTTGCAGGAAATCGAGGAAAATGGCAGACTACCACCAAATATGAATTCTGCCAACATTAGTCTCCTGCTAAAACCAGGCAAAGACCCTTTATTTCCCTCAAGCTATCGTCCAATTTCTCTTTTAAATGTAGACCTTAAAATAATCTGCAAAGCTCTCTCAAAGAGATTAGAGAAAATGACCCCCCTCTTAATTCATCCTGACCAAACTGGTTTCATAAAAGGTCGGCACTCCTCAACAAACACTCGTAGATTACTTAATTTAATAGACCACTCATACGATAAAAACATCGAAACCATAATATTATCTCTAGATGCAGAAAAAGCATTTGACAGAGTTAACTGGAAATTTTTATTCGCAACTTTACACAAATTTGGTTTTGGAAACTCTTTCATAAACTGGATAAGAATATTATACAATTCCCCAACAGCTCGTATCAGAACAAATGACCAGACATCTTCCAGCTTCTATCTCCTGAGGGGCACCAGACAGGGATGCAATTTTTATCGAACCTCTAGCAGCAGCATTTAGACAGGCTACAACAATTAAGGGCATAAAATGTAAGAACATAGAACATAAAATCAGTCTCTATGCGGATGATGTGTTGCTTTTTCTGCAAAACACACAAACCAACCTCTCTGAGGTAATTACTTTAATAAACTGGTTTTCAAGAGTTTCAGATTATTCAATTAACTGGCCAAAATCTACAGTTCTCCCCATTAACTGCTCCTTCCATAATTCTTCCTCTGCCCCACTGCAATCCGGAAATATTAAATATTTAGGTATTAATGTCTCTCCTAAGCTTTCAGACTTAACTAAATTAAACCACATCCCACTTCTAAAGAAAGTAGAAGGCGATCTGACTAGATGGAAATCTTTACCCATATCACTCATGGGAAGGGTCGCCACTATAAAAATGATGATCTTACCAAAAATAAATTACTTATTTTTGATGATCCCTAACAAACCATCACAAGATTGGTTCAGATCTCTGGATTCATATATTTCCAAATTCCTTTGGAAAGATAAACCCCCGCGTATCAGCTTAAAAACGCTACAAAGAACCAAGGATGAGGAGGATTAGATCTGCCTAATTTTCACCAATACTTCTTAGCCAACAGGCTTCAGTTCATCTCAGAATGGTTAAAACATACCTTCTTAGTTGAGCCCTGGCTAGATGTTGAACAGGCACTATGCAAGGATCTAGAGATTTCAGACCTACCATTTATTAGCTCAAACATCAAAAGACATGAATGCTTTAAAAGTATCAACATCAGCTTTTCTCTGACAGCATGGTGGGAGTTTCTAAAAATAACGGAGTCTTCATTAATCCCATGCAAACGTACACCTATCTGGAATAACCCTGACATATTACAAAACAATAATATGATTAATTTCCCAGAATGGAGTTGTAAAGGAATTAAATACTTAGAACATATATTAGAGGGAACAGAATTTATTCCATTTGACAGACTAGTTGCACAATATGGGATCAACAAGACAAGATTTTTAGAATATCAACAAATTAAATCCATAGTAAAAAAGAAATTTAACCTCAGTCAAGTTGAATTATAAACACCACTAAGTGCGGCACATTTTCTTACTCTTAAATCCCCCAAATTATTATCTAAAATATACAGAACACTTTCTAAATTAGATGAATCAATATCCCTTCCTACTGCAAAGTGGGACGCAGATTTATCAGTCAACCTAGACCAAAACTTCTGGTCTCAGATTTGCTTAAAAACTTTTAAATTAATTAAAAATCCCAGTCTGCAATTAATACAATACAAAATACTTCATAGAGTGCACTATACAGGTCATCGGATGTTCAAGATGGGCTTTACATCTTCCAACAACTGCTCACACTGTCAAGGCAATACACCAGACAATTACATCCATGCTCTTTGGTTCTGTCCACCAGTGCAAAAGTTTTGGCGCGAGATATGTGAAGACTTATCAAAGTGTCTGAAATGTAACATTCCAACTTCCCCCTTAGTGTGTTTACTGGGCAGCTTAGATAATGTCACTTCAGAAAAGAATATCGCCCATATGGTTTTCACTGCCCTATGCATAGCCAAGAAAACAGTCCTCATGAACTGGAAAAATAAAAATAATCTTAATTCTAACCAATATAGAAATTATCTATTAGATTACATTAGTCTTGACACAGCCTCTGCCACCACATCAGATCAATTGCTCTGGACTCCTTTTATCAGCTCCATCACCTAGTGGGGGTGGGGGGTCATAGTTTGGTCCCGCCTTCACTGTTGTGATTGGTGTGGGGGTAGGGACAGGCTTAGGGCGTCGGGGGGTTCCCCGGAGGCATCTTCCTTGGGGGATCAACCCGGGGTAGCGGTCATGTCCGGTTGGGGGCTCTGTTGGCTCTCAGGTGACTGTTTCCTCGCGGCTGCGTGCAGCGGGGCTAGGGGAGGGTCTGTGCTGACGGACGTGGGTTACTGACCTGGTAGCCTGGCTGGCCCTGGGTGGGTCCGGGATGGGCGTGAGGTTCTGGGGGCGCTCCATCTCTGGGCTGGGGCCCGGGCCGGGCCTCGGGGGCTTGGATCCTGGTTGGTGTGTTGCCGGGGTTGTGGGCGGGTGGGTGCATGGGGGCCCGGCCCTGGAGCAGGGTGCCGCCGGTGCGTTGAACCGCCTGGGGGGCTCTTCAACTGGTGGGGGAGATGGTCACATCTTGCAGGAGCTTTCCTCTCTTCAGGAACTCTCTCTGCAGGAGGGGGAGATACAGGAGAGGTGGAGGAAGATCTCAGCCTGGGCGTTTACTGTCTTATGTAGTCTGGAAGATGAGTGGATGGTGGGGTGGGTGCAGTTTTCTCTGTGGTGGGGTTGGGTGGACTGTCCCGGGCTCTGTGGGGCCGGGAGGCGCTGCTGCACTGGGCCCCGGTCTGGATGGGCCTGGGCCCCCTTCCCTGGCGGGTCGCGGAGTGTGGGAGTGCCTACTGGGGTCAGCGGGGGAGCTGGCCCCAGGGAGGGGTTACCTGCCCCTCCCTTCCTTCCCTCCCCATCTCCAGCTGCCTCCCTCTTCCCGCTCCACCACAACCACCCACACATGCAGGGCCTTGGAGTAGGGGTATGTCACCAGGGTGCAGAGGAGGCTACCCCCCCCCCCCCCCCCTGTCCCCTTCTGGCTGCCTCTGCCTCAATTTTATCCCACAACTTAGACATTTACATCATTCACACTCTCATTACACATACATATAGGATCTTGGGGGTGGGCACAATCACGGAGTCCAAATTACCATCAGGGTGTACACCTCACCCCTGGCGTCGTTGCCCACCTCTCAATTTTAAATACACTTAGACATTGAGGGCTATCAGGAGGGACTATGCGCTTACCTGCTGCTCTCTGGCAGGTAGCTCCATGCCCTCCTGGGTTTTAATTGCACCTTAGAACACACATGCATCAACACTACAATGAGCGGGTGGAGGGAGGTTTGGAGTCTTCTCCCACCCCCATTCTCTGCGGCCTGCTGGAGCGGGGGGGCTAGGTGGAGTTGGCCGTCTGACTGCGGTCTGGGGTGTGGGGCCTCCCTGCTGCTACGGAGTCGGGGTGGTCTGCCTCTCCCCACCGCAGGGAAAAGGGTAACACCACCTGGGTCTGGGTGCAGTTCCCCCCTCCAGGGGCAAGGGTACCTAGACCCGGTTTGTAGAGTACGCTTGGGGAGTGTGATCGTGTGTACAGCGTCTCTTTATGTCTGTCTCCACGTTGGTTGAGTGTGGAGTGAGTGCATATGAGAGCATGAGGGGGGGAATGGATGTTTGTGTCTGTGTGTGCCTGTATGTCTGTGTCTATATGTCAGGCTGGGTATCAGACGCCACCTCTCTGGGGACACCTTAGGCCCTCCAAGGTTTGGAGGCCTATCTCCCCCCACCACCACTTCCTCTGCCGGTGGCGGACTCCCTCAGGTGTCGGTGCGTTGGTGGTTCTTTGTGTCTGGGGGTGGGCGTCCAGGTACACACCGGCTCACTCCTTGGCGGCCGCTTATCGGGGCCTGGAGCCTGGGGCTCGCTCGGGCCCCTTCGGGGGTGGGGTGCCCCCGGCCTCTCGGTCTGGGGCTCGGTCACTCAGGCACAGCTGGCGGCCGGCGGAGCTCACGGGCGCGTCACTGCAACTCCCCCTGGCTTCTGCTCCGCGGCTGCTGAGTGAACCCTCATCTGGGACTCTCCTCAGCTCTTACTGGAACAGTGGCGCGGCTGCCCCTCTGTTGGTCTTCCATGGCCTCTTGTGTTCTGGGGGCCTCTGGATGTCTGGAGTTTTGATCTCCTCCATACCTGCTTCACACCCTGGAGGACGGGGCTGTGGCCCCCCCACACTCCCTAGCAGATCGTTACATGGAGAAACCTTTGGAATACAAGCGCGCTGATCCACACAGGTATGCACACGGGTGTTCACTGCTCGTAGACCCAAATTACACCTTTCTTGGCTGCTACTTCGAAGCACATCTGTCCTGCGTGCTGCACAACAACATTGAATATTTAGTATTTACTGCTGTTTACACTTAGCTAGATTAATGCGATGGTGTTGTGTTTAGTATGTTGCTTTGTTTGTTTTTTTTGTCTTTTTTTGCTTGTTTTCTATTCTTCTCTCAACAGGTGATCCAGGAGATTTTTATTTTTTTTTCTCCCCCCCTTTCTCACTGTCCCTCTCCCCTTCTGTTTTTCCTTTCCTTCCTCTTTCTTTCTCCCTTTCCTATCCCTCACTCATGTCTGTCCCGTCTGTAACATCTGAAAATAAAATATAATAAATAATAAAAACAAAGATCGACCAAATGGACCAATACGGCAATGCCACGATGATCCATTTGGCAAAGTAAATCCATTGGGTATCCTTGTTGGTCTTCAGACAACAATTCTGATGGCTAAAGAACCAAATGGGACAGGCGAAAAAAAACAAAACAAAAAAAACTAAAATGATCTCCATCCAGACAAACCTGACATAGGCTGTATTTGGTAAACTACATTATGGAGCATTGATTTTAACGTGTTTTTTTTTTTTGTCAACAGCTTAATTTTTTAGCTATACATAACCACTTGTGGAGGAAAAGGTGGATTGCTAGTGGGAGGTGATTAGCAAGGTATATCCATAGGTGCCTCTATTGCTCTGAAAATATATGTAATGAAATAAGAGTACAATTTTATGCACTAAAACAACCCCCCCCCCCCCCCCCCCAAAAAAAAAAAAACAATTCTGTCAGTACAGACTGTTGTCCACAACAAGCTAGTTTCAGAAAATGGCCTGTCACTGAGGGAATGACACTTGTAATAAGAAAGCACTTTAAGTGTTTAAATAAGGTATAAAATCGCTTCATAAGAACCAATCGCTTTAGCATTTACTGCATTGGCAAAATGCCGACAGTTAGCTTCAGCCACCTCTGTCAGCAGTCACCTATTACTCCATGTGGTCCGTGGCCACGCCGAAAGGTCAGTGGCCACGCCCAAAGTAATGCAACTTCAAGCTTCATGATTTAAACCCCTCATCTCCAGCCCCATTGTATTTGTTATAAAGCTTTAGAGTCTACACGTGCAAAAAAAAATCCTTTATTCGTCTGTTATTTAATTTCTATTATTTATCTATTTTCTGTGAATTTTTAAGTTGATGTCAGATTGCATCGTTTTTTTTAAATAGAAGTTGTGGTCTAGGAACAATACAAACACATATTCACTTGCAGCACCTTTGTAAATGATTAAACATCTGACAGAAGCTCCACTTGGTTTACAAGAAATCAATGATCAATCACAGTCCACACAGCTTTATTGCCATAGGCGAACTCAGACAAGTTGCAGTCCAGTTGTTCTTGATTGCATCACTACTTGTTTGTTTTTGTGAGTTTTTGGCTGGCTTTATCTGCACTGCGTCACACATGTTTTTTTTTTAAATTTACTTATATTTTTAGATGTATTTGTATGTATATTTTTATTAAAAATGTATTGTAACATATTTTTATTGCTATGTTTAACACTTTGTCAGTGGTTTTTAAATAAAGTTGTCTTGGCTTGGCTTAACATAGAGTTCTCTGAGTTGGGGTTTATATGAGGTAATGAAGTTTTTGGCATGTTTTCACACTGGCTTAGTATTTCCGGCTCAAGAGGTTGCTGCTGGTTTAGGAATAGAAAAAAAACCAACCTCCAACGAAAAAACAAAATCCATGTCGCACGTGTCCTAGTTTCTAAAGGTCTCCTACGCACATCAATCAATTCTGCAAACAGAGTTTTCATCATTTGCACCTCAGAAAACCTTTTCAGCTTTCAGTTACCTACAATTGACCTGGTATTTAAACATATATAATTTCACTATAGATAATAAGTTAATGCACCTGTCAGTACAGATGTTTGCAAGCTTTAACACTGAACGGATGAATGGCCGAATTCTCAAACTCCAGCTTGGATATTATAATGAAATCTCCTGGGCAGAATCCCTGCAGTATGTTCTTGTTCTTTCTGCAATTTACTCAAGTGTGATTTGGGTAAAATCCATTTGGCTTCTGGAAAAAATGTCAAACCACTCCAAATACAAGTGTAAGGAGCAACAGAGGCAAAGAAAACAACAAAAACAAGTTAATAAAAAAAGATGGGACTTGCCTGTCTCAAATGATATACTAGCTAAATACACTCCATCAATTATAAACATATGAGCAGGTAGCGTGAAGCATAGCCGCACAATGACATTAAACAGGGAAATGCTCCAATGGGGGCTGCGAGCAGCAGGCAGTCATTTCTCACTCATCGTCACGATACTTAATTTTTTTGTGGAAAGAAGCAGAAACGGCTTTAATATTTCCATCCACGTATTAGCTAGTTGTCCTCACTTATTTAGGTCAGGCTCCTTAATGATTGTGTGAAAGTGCTTTACTCAAATCCCATGTTTTTCCGGCTGCAAAATGAGCTGGAAAAGAGTTTTGCGCGCATGTAATTATATGAGCGCTAAGGCGTCTTGATCCTTGAGTTATCTGAGTAGCTGCAATTGTGTGCATGCACTTGTCCATAAATCAATGTGAATTAAGGCTGGACTGATACATTGAGATGTGAGAGTCTGGATGTGGGTTTCTCTTAAAGGGAAATGCAGAGTCATGCAACTTACATCTAATTTTTTCATTACATTTTTTATTGGTACTGTGTTGACTGACTGACTGCTATACCCCTGATTAATAGAAGCTGTTGATTCTAGGATAACAATACAATAACTCTGTGACAGGTGAACACACCTGTCAGGCATGAGATTCCACATACATATGTCTGTAGCACAATCATTTTCTCTTGCGGTAAAATCAGTAAAAGGCTCTTTCTGCTCGTCTATCTATTAGCTATTGTTGCATTACTTCCTAAGCATGATACATTTTGATTATTATTACAGTGGACTGTAAGATTACAAAATAATGTTTTCTCCTGTAAAGCCAAAAGCCACAATCAAGGATTAAGGTAATTTTTGCGACTCTGTTCTGCTCTTTATTGAATTTAGGAAACTGAATACTTCACTGAGCCCAGGAAGTGATACTCAACATTATGTATTTGCCAGTAACAGATCAGTGAAGCAGCTGTGTGGCTTGTCCAAGAAGGACTTTTAAAGTGGATATCGAAAAACATTTGTTGAAATTATCATCATAAAACGCACTAAATTCAGACAAGACTGAGATTATCATATTTGAGCCTAAGAAACCTCAGAAACATGGCACCTAACCAGACACTTGGTCTAGATGGCATTACCTGGCCTCGAGCAGCGCTGTGAGGAATACTGCAGTCATTTTTGAACAGGATGCGCTTTCAGCCATCTGTGTAATACCTCTAAAATTAGAAATGTCCAGACTCAGGGTAATTCTGGAAAAGCTAGTTTATTCATTTCTTACTTCTAAGCTATTATAAAGACCTCACAGTATCACATTATCCTAACAGAGCACTTTGCTTATTGTGATACTTGAAACTTACCAAAGTACAGGGTGGGCCATTTATATGGATACACTGTAATAAAATGGGAATGGTTGGTGATATTAAAGTCCTGTTTGTGGCACATTAGTATATGTGAGGGGGCAAACTCCTCAAAATGGGTGGTGACCATGGTGGCCATTTAGAAGTCGGCCGTCTTGGATACAACTTTTGTTTTTTCAATAGGAAGAGGGCCATGTGACACATCAAACTTATTGGTAATGTCACAAGAAAAACAATGGTGTGCTTGGTTTCAACGTAACTTTATTCTTTCATGAGTTATTTACAAGTTTCTGACCACTTATAAAATGTGTTCAATGTGCTGCCCATTGTGTTGGATTGTCAATGCAACCCTCTTCTCCCACTCTTCACACACTGATAGCAACACCGCAGGAGAAATGCCAGCACAGGCATCCAGTATCCGTAGTTTCAGATGCTGCACATCTCGTATCTTCACACCATAGACAATTGCCTTCAGATGACCCCAAAGATAAAAATCTAAGGGGGTCAGACCTTGGGGGCCATTCGACTGGCCCACGACAATCAAATCCACTTTCCAGGAAACTGTTCATCTAGGAATGCTCGGACCTGGCACCCATAATGTGGTGGTGCACCATCTTGCTGGAAAAACTCAGGGAACGTGAATAAACTTTTTGTTCATTAGAAAAAAATTGGATTTTAGGTAATTAATGATTTTCTCAAAAGCTGGATGTCACACACTATTAAGGTTTTCACATAGGAAGTGAAATCTTTTATAATTTTCTTTAAAGTAAAATTCTGATCATAGGTAAGTAGCTTGTAATAGAACAGGTATATTTTCTGGAACTTTCTCAAGGCTGAAAGCTCACGAGAGCAATTTTTTTACTTTGCTCTCCGTCCTCCTTACTCTACACAAGGTCAGCTCTGGGCCTCCAAGTCTGCAAAAACAGGTATGTTTTCCTGCTCCCCATGGAAAACATACCTGCTTTGGCAGATACACAAGTTAGTATTCCGGCAGGCACCACAAACAGGACTCACTTTGAGGAGGAAATATGAGCATGAGTACAAGACTAAAAGACAAGTAAGCAAATCGTAAATCATAAATCTGACCTATAAACAGCCCAAGCAACATTCCCACATGGAGCACATTAATAACCTGGCAATGGGCAGTGATGTGAGCTGTTTTTAAATACTGAAAGTGGTTGAAGATGGGAAACAGGTGTGTTTGCTTGGCTCTTTCCTGGACCACACCCACTAATGGAAGAAAATGGTTAGTTTCACTGATGTTCAGAGGTGGGTCGAGTATCCAAAAATTGTACTCAAGTAAGATTAGCATTACTTTAAAATATTATTACTCAAGTAAAAGTGAAAAGTAGTCGTCAAAATCTTTTTTAGTATTTTCAAAAGGAATATATGTAAAAACATCAACAAAATAAGGCACAACAATTCTAATTTCCAGATTTCAGTTTTTCACAACATAAAGCTTTTTTCACTAATACCTACAATAAATAATATAAATATGTAAACAGTGCAAACAATTCCCAGTGACAAGACATGCTGTAAACTTTATATTCATTTTTGCTCCAAATTCCACAGCAGCCTCAGAGAAACATTCGAATGAGGCATCTTCAACATATGTACATACAAGGGAGCTCAGTTTACCTTATATTGTACGGGTGTACATTTAGTCCTGCATATTTAGCAAAAATGTGCCATTTCTTGACTCAGTGAGGTGATGGTTAAGCTTCAGCAGCAGTTTGCTCTCAAGGTTCTTTCTGTGAAGCTGTAACTGTTCAGCAGTGAACAGGAGTCCTTCACAAGCTCCAGATGCAGGAAGAGCAGTATTGATTTTGATCGACAGCTTCTTGATGTGAGGAAAGCCATGCAATAAATCCACACCTCCAGTGAATGGACATGAAAGGTACTTAGTCTACGTGATGTCTGATAAAGTTGAGACCTGTGGAAAGATGTAACGTTTGCAAAAGAATTAGGTCTGGTCATTATAGTGCTGTATACACTGCCAAGCTGCGGATTTTTGTTTAGAGCTAGCCTCCAAAAGCTGGGCATACACTGTGCGATTTTTGGCCCATTTTGAGCTGATTTTTCAGTCGCGCAACCGTTTTGGGGATCTGCCCGAGTTTTGCCTTAATCATGTGTTGTGCATCGTGTCGTATACAAGGGGTAACGAAAAGCAGTTAACACCTCACGACCAGCTCCCAATCATCAATCGTATGGTTGCAAGATAATCAAACCTGTTTGAAATCCTGTCGCCCCTCAATGCAGCCTCTCACACTGTGCACGCACAAGTACAGAAATGAAAGTGAAATGGTGGAGCAGCACGGCAGTGAAGCGTGTGATCTGCACAAAAGAGATGGAGGCACAACTTGTAGAAATTTGGCAAGCTCATCCGAGTGCGTAAGCGTAGAGCTGCCACCCAGGCAAAAGAAAAATAGAGCTATATCACGTTATAACGTGAAAAGTTTATTGTTTATTGTTCTAACAATATATTATCATGTCCGTACAATATAATATTTATATTTACATATTCACATTTACAGTTTCACAGTACTGGTCATGTGACTGCATGGCCACATCTGATTGGTAAAAAAAAGTTACCGGAAACTCCACTGGCGGCATGTTATCTAATGTGTTAAACTAATTATTTTTTTAAAAAGTAAGAGTCGAATTTTGCAAATGTAGCGGAGTAAAAGTACCGTTTCTTCTTCACAAATGTACTCAAGTAAAAGTAAAAAGTATCGTCCAAAAAAGGTACTTTAAAAGTGCATTTTTTTCAAAAACTTACTCAAGTAAATTTACGGAGTAAATGTAACTCGTTACTACCCACCTCTGCTGATGTTCCAGATCCAGGTCCACATGCAGGGGAGACAAAGATACAGTCACATAGATAGTAAAGTCAAAACTGACACAAGGTTTACATTGATATAGTCTATGTTACGTTATAATTATACTTGTGGAGCCGCTAGTTTGCCGCTCTTTCATCCACTTGTCTCTATGCAACGTTACTCTGCCTCGCCTCTCTCCTTCACTGAACACAACTCCCCCTCCCCCATCGCTTCATCTGCAGGCAACAAAAAGATGGACACGGCTCCTATCAAAGAGGAGATGGTCGGTAAAAAGAGCAGCAACTATTTTAATGCTGTTAGCGTTAATCTCGTTAAAATGACGTTAACGCCATAAGGGCGCGAATCTCCGTTAACGAGTTACCTCGGATCGGGCCCCACGCACGGGGTCTGCACGGCCTAAAATCATTTAATTTTCTCATAAATTGAGAGCGCGCCTTATGTATGAATTCTGGTTGTGCTTACTGACTGCAAACCAATTTTATGTGGTACACGGCGCTCAGCAATCTGTCGAAAAATGTTTTGGTACGACTTTGGTAAGCTACGGTGCTGCACCGCTTGATGGATTGTTGAAGCATTACGGCTACCGAGGAGCCTCGCGGAGTGATATGTACTGTGCTTCAACGTAATATTACCGTAATGTGTGTGTATAAGGAGCACAAATGGCTTTGCTTAGGCTGCTGCCCCCGCGACCCGGCCCCGGACAAAGCGGATGAAAATGGATGGATGGAAGGAGCACAAATGGCACCTGTTAAGAGACACGGTTACAAAGAGGCTTTCAAACTCAAGGCTGTCAGTCACGCAGTAGAACTTGGGATCAGAGCAGCTGTGAAATCTCAGCGTCTTTTAGTTTACAGTTTGACTGCACAATTGTGAGCTCTTTGTTATGCACAAAAACAACATTGTTTTATTTTATTTCTGCATCATTATTTTAATAAATGCTGATAATTTATTTCTGAGTAATTCTTTTATGTCCATCTACGCTGTATGTTAATAAAAGTGCCTGTGCGACATCTGGGACACAGCTTTGACTAAGAACTGTCTTTTTGTTCTTACTTCATGGCTTTAAAAAAATAGATATATATCGTATATCACCATCCAACTAAAGAATATCAAGATATGAATTTTGGGCCATATCGCCCAGCCCTATTACAAAGTAAAGGAAAAGTGTAAGAAACACATACAGCTGGGAGAGCGCAATGCCCTACCCAAGCCACTGTGGGTGTGCCTAAATACACGAAATAATGAGCTTGCTTTAATGTGCGTTTTGAATTTCAGCGACTAATCAGTAACTCTCCATTGGTACAGCACTACATTACAACACTAGACAGGAGAAGTGGTGTGTTCACATACTGATACAAAGGAGGGATCCAAAAATATGTATATAGCATTGAAATGTCAGCCTTCAGAAACCACTGGCAGGCTGACCCTAATGTGAAAGCAGCAAATGTTTATAGTCCGTCCTTCACTGTTAAGCATGCAGCGCTGGGATAAACAGACATGCTTTAGTGGGTGTTTGCTGCCAACCTTGGGGTTATTTATGAGCTTGCTACATACAGCCTTTGCTTCTCAGCCAAACACCCTGACTGGTTTATGCTTTGTTGCTTCTAGCTCAACAGTCACTGTAAACAGCACACTCAGCACTGAATATCTTGCTCAAATTTTGTGGAAGGGAAGAGGATTTGGAGGGAAGTGGGGGAGTATGAGGGCAGGAGGGGGGTGCTGGTAAATGAGGATGGGAATAAATACAAATTTCCATTTGCTCTTTCTTTAATAGTCAGATTGCATATGTCTGACAACTCCCTAAATATAATTAAAAATATTAAAATAATAGACTTAAAAACTATTCATAAATTAGCAGCAGCCTTTATTGGTTTGGATTAGTAAGCTGTCCAGTCAAAGATTCACTGAAAATAATCCTGATCACTTCTTTTCCCCCTTCTACAGAGAGTCAATTATTAAGTTCACTGCAAGGCTTTCGGAACAACCTGGACTGCTGATTGTAACTTTGATTTGTACCTTTTCTTGTCCTTGGTGCACCTTCAGTGCACAGGACAAATATCCATGCAGGCGCAATAAAATTTATCTTAATCTCAAACTGCGCAGACCTGAGTTTGTGTATAGTGTCTCCTCCATCAGAGTGAGTGAATGAGGTGTTATCATAGTGTGCTCACACACTGCAAGAACAAATTGCTCTGGAGAAGTGCAGGTATACAGATAGCACTGAAATATGTGACAGATATGATTGATAAATCCTGAAGCTATCTCAGGTTTCTGTATCCATGCACTTAAGAGAAAGCATCAGTGGCTGCTGTAGCTTTATGGTGGGCTTTCAGGTGACACAAAAACATGCTTGGATATCAGTGATGTTACATCCACTTTCTAGCATTATATATAGCACAACAGAGTAAGAGGTCTGCACTGGTAGATGCAAGTAACCCTTAAAAATGAAATACCACCTTTCTTCCATAAAACTGCAACATGTGACCTGAAGATAAAAACACCGCTTGCAGGTGAAAGATAACCACTATAATCTTCTCATCACTAAGCTTGTAGAAAGAGTTGTTCTGGTCCTGTATTGCTTGTAACAGAAGCATAGGTAGTTGGTTAACATCACTGACACTATGTGCCATTGTGTTATGCTCATAGAAAGGCTCCAGTATCAATGAATGTAAAAAGAAAATCAATATTTCTTTAATATATGAATCTACATTGATAACTAATTTACTGTCCCTTTGAGGATAGCATTCACAAGATTTTCAGAAAACTTCTCACTGAAATTTAAGCCCATGTGAGATTTTTAGTTGATAAACATTTGGTATCAATTTCAAAATCCTATGTTGGGATTCACAAGTTACCTGCATTCACAAACCCGCCCGCCCAACAGGGTGAAAACGATACCTCATCAGCCTTTTACAGCTAACACTGTTTGTAGCTTTACTGGTTAATGACACACAAATTCAATAAAGTGACCTTTCCAAAGTGGACTTTGGAATCACTATGCAAATCCCTAAGTATTTCCATACAAAGTGAAGTTAAACTACTACTTCACTGCATCACAGCTGTGGGTATTATCAAGCTGATAAATCTCCAGTTGGTCTGCGTAATAGAACTGAGAGTGGGTGGTAAACAGCAAAACTTTAGTAGCTGAATTAGCAGGCGCCACAAGCTCTGCTTTCTACTAAAGGGAACTGACTGTTGTAGAAAATTGCAGAGCGCTCTGAACTGCCATTTCCATTGATTTGGCTTTGTGTTACCCATTTCTCTTTTCTCTTCAGAGTCTTCAAGACCTGGTGCCAAACTTGATTTAATGACAAGTGAGGCTATCCAGGAACACTCCAAACTTTTCTATTGCATTTTAAACCCAAGATTTCTAAGATTTCTGCTGCCGTCACCTTTTGTGTGGGGAATTCTAAAGTGGTTGTGTTGCAGTTTAATCAATTGTAATACACTTTCAGATAATATGTCAGATGTAGTGACACTTAGCACCATTTGATTAGTCTTCTTACTTGAACCCAAGATCAGAATCACAACACAAATGTACACGTCTCATATCAAGGTTCATCCTCCCATAATGTGATGCAACCTCACCAGATACCATGCCACTATTATTGATCTCTCAATGCATTAATTACTGAGTTGGATTAGTTATTGACCCCCATGGCAGAGAAATTAAGAGATCGGTTCATGGCTGTAGCTAGTTTCATGATAACTACAGTAGAGTCACGTGAAAAAGAAAGTATACACTTACTGCTTCCATAGGAATTAAGAAGCTAAGAAATGCGAGAGAATCTGTAAAGGCAGAAGGCTTTGCAGTATGCAGGTCTGAAGGATTCAATTGATACAACGCCACATTGTTCCGTGGAGCGAATGTCCCAGCAAATTCATCCAAAGATCAGACCGTGCAATGCTCAGAGAAATTGTAAAATTTTTATTGTAAAAGAGCTCCATCTCAGACTCTGAAGGCCTCAGTTGGTATGTTAAAAATTAACGTTTATGACAGTACAATGAGAAAAAGACTGAACAAGTTTAGCTTGTTTTGAAGGAGGCCTCTTTTCCCTAAAAGGAACATGGCAACACGGCTTAGGTTTGCAAAGTTGTATTTGAACAGAATAGAAGACTTTGTGAACAATGTCCTTTGGACAGATACGTTAGAGGGGCAGAGGTTTGGCCATAATTTGTCAGAAACCAAACAAAGCATGTCTGCACAAACATCACGTACCAGATCTCTGCATGGTGTTGGACAGATGACGACCTTGGCACCTTGAGTCAACCTTAAACTCATCTGTATAGCAATGTATTCCCACTAAAGGTGGTAACACAAGCCATTGAGTCATGGGATGCATTTAATTTTTAAGATGACTCCGTGAAAACTCTCCTTTTCACATGAATGTATATAAACCGAGCTTTGCATGAAACATGTAATTTAGATGAGAATCAGTCTAACCATTTTTATTAAAAGTACATTTTCTGTTAGTGTAATAAACTGTGAATGGACTTGACTAGAATTTATATAGTGACCACACAAAGAGCTTTTGACTATACGCCCCATTTAACCATGCAGTCATATAGTACTGTATATCCTATACTGTTTAAGCACTTTTTGGCTTCTGGTTCACGGCCAATTTTAGAATCACCATTTAAGTAATGATGCACTGAGAAATACTTTTGGTAATATAGATAATGTAATATTGTCATGTGCACATTAACTTAACTTGCTGCCTAAAATTAGTCTTAAATTTGATTCCAATGGACCTGCTACGTCCACTTTAGGAACCAGCTGATGTGGTTGGTTTGCTTTTTTGGACGTCCTTTTGGGAATTAACCTGTAGAGGTGTACCAGACAGGCTTGAAGTAGAACCTGAAGCAGACCCAGTATAAGTTTGAGGTGTAAATCCTCATACTTGGCCTAAGCTCCTTAGGGGAGCTGTCAGGGAAAAAAATAACTTTTTGTATGCTCTGCTCACCCTGAGACTGACTGGAAAGTAGACAGATGAAAATATTTTGAATTTAACTCCTTGAAACATGAAAATCTGTAACAACAGTGACCTCGAAAGTCACCTCTCCCCAGGATTTTCTTTTCTCCATTACACCGCTTCCTTCTCATTTCCCTGATAGTGCTGCTCACTGAATCCAACTCCTCACTGACACATCTGTGTCACTTTCATCAATACAGCAAAGTTGTTTGTTTGCGGCAGATGGCCTGAATGTTTCCAGCTCCCTGTGAAGTTAGAAATGAATTTGCCTTGTTTTCCTTTTTGGTTATTTTTTCCCTCCTCACTCCTCGTTCTGTCACAACTTATCTTCTTCAGGTTGCTGATGAGCCTAAGCAGCTGTGCTCAGAGCAATGAGATAATTGTCACTGTTTGTGTGTGTGCACGCTTTTTTTTTTTCATGTACTAGGAATCTGTAGGCCTTGTGGCAATCTTCTTTTCATTGTTTTAGTCTGCCATAATTAGCAGACTTCTCGGAAAAATGGTCCAACATACACCCTGACACGCAGAACCTGAACCAGCTGTGCAGATGGGAGAACATAAAAAGACCTCATGTTGCCGATGTAGTTTTCTCAGATCTCGAAGCACCACACTGGTCAATAAGGAGGTATCACTTAGAATGAGAAAGCATGGAGGGGAGGCTTGCAGTTGGCATTTGTAAGTCAGCAAAACATTCATCTTCTAGCACAGTACTATTTATTTCTGTCCCTGTAGTTGCTCATCATTCAATATCTATAAATTCTTTTTTTTGTGCTGAGGGGATGCCTCACAGCTGCACCTCCCTGTATTGTGATAGGTTTGGTAACAACCATAGAAGTGTTTACATTCAAGGTCATGACAAACAATATTTTGATTCAGATTTTATCGTGAACAAAGACATTTATTTTCACTGGGGGGAAAGATAACAAAAAATAGATATAGGCACTGTGATTTTCAATAAGAAATACAATAAAACTCACATTACTGCAGTGCAGAAACAGGTAGCAGGTTAAAAGAAAATAATAAAAGAGAAAAGAAATGTAGACATTGCAATGTAGAAGATGCCTTCATAGAAATTACTCATTTGTCTCTTAAATAACAACTTTGTAATTTATGTTTATTTTAGGCATAAATTAAAAGGTTCAGTTTTAAGGACTGGTTAATCTGATCATTACATACCTGGGTGGTGCCACTGAACTATTGGTGATTGAGTGGGTCCATTACTAGTTAGTTAAATTGGGTAATATTGTTTGTTTGATTTTGCTAATTTACAGTATAAACATATCACTCAACTGCAGGTGTCACAATATAACTGTAACAACGATAACTGTGGCAATGACACCAGTGTAGCCACAGTTAGAGACCCACTTTATCTGAGCTCTCTTCCCTCTCAGTAAGTACTCTAGTGGAGTCTCAGCTAATCTGCTGCAGGTGGGGTAAATACAGCTAATGGTATACACTTTTCTGTGGCTGCTATGGCTCCTGTCACACACAAGACTGAATCACTAATATAGATCCTGTTAGACTGTTGCTACATTGTTGTGAGGATCCATGAATACAGGTGAAATGTTGAGTACTCAGTTCTAAATTTGATATAGCTTCTCCTTTTATGCTACTCCTAGCTGCACCATTAAAATGCACAGCTGTGCTTTGCACCCAGACTTACAGCTGTGGCTGAAGGTTGGGGTTGGCCTGATGGAATAAATACTTTTCTTTTTTTTTTTAGATATTTTGGACCAGATTTACTAAGTGCCACAATTACGAAAGGTGTCGAAGGAACACTGTTATAATTTATTTATTTCAGCAAGTCATTTTAATAATGCCAAAAGGCTGAAAGGCATCAAAAATTAGCCAGTCAAATATGATGAGGGAGCAAGCGATATACTAACCAAACTATGTGTGTGACAGCTGGTCTCTGGATAAAACAGACAATTCAGAAAAGAGCTACTCAGCACTTTCTCAAGTTCTCAAATATAATCCAGATGAACATGTTTATTAACTTTCCTGTGGTTTGGTTTATGTTCAAATACAGAAATCTCCATGTGAATTCCAAGGGAACCAAAATGCACTAGAAACCACAGCAGAAGGTTCAGACTTCGTACTAACCTGAAACAAAAAGTAAATATTGGAAGAAGGTGGTCTGGACTAGTGGATAACATGGATGATTCACTTGATTTTACAGCTACTTAATAGACTTAGTAGACTCAGGCACATCAATGATAATGGGAAGGCTGAAGGTGCTAAGCTAAAACATCCAGAGGACATCTGGTAGTTGGGTCTGGATTAAGATTGGATCCAGTTCTCGCAATAAACTGTTTTGTAGCTGATTTGGAACAAGAGCACTTCCACCAAAGGGTCCGTTATGGTCTGCACTTGAGTGTGATTACCATGTTCACATGTGCAAAATGAACCATGAAGCCAAGCAACAAAAGGGAAAACAAAACAGGGCTCAATTTGAATGAATGAATACAGCCCAAGAAGCCAGAAAACCTAATATCTATATATATATCTATATATCTATCTATCTATATATATATATATATATATATAGATAGATAGATAGATAAATCTATATCTATATCTATATATATATATATATATATATATATATATATATATATATAGATATATCTATATATATATATATATATATCTATATATATATATAGATATATATATATATATATACGTGTGTGTGTGTGTGTGTTGTTTTTTTGTTAACAAAAATGAATAAATGCTGTGGCTTTTGTGTGTGTGTGTGTGTGTGTGTGTGTGTGTGTGTGTGTGTGTGTGTGTGTGTGTGTGTGTGTGTATGTGAATTGACTTATCAGTTCAGCTCAAGCAGGAACCAAGGCTGAAGAGTGAGTATGATGGTAAAGTGCATTGTGTTGGAAAAGCACAATCTAATTACACCAAATCAAATTATCTCATGCTGTTATGACTGCAAACTCAACAAACACCAGTGGCTAGCAAGTATCGGGAACAAGCGGAAATAAACTGCTAATTACTGCCTCACACTTTTGTTGTTATTTGTTTTTGTTTAATGGGAAAGAACTATTAAGGGTTTGTGGGATGAAAGTGTAGAAAAGTAGTGCTGTACATCAGGGTACTGGAAAACAAATGCATTAATACATGCCATTAAACCTAATGTAATACTCTCAGTTGCACACTGCATGTTGAGAAGTACTGTATATTGAGATGATTAATATAGACCCAGTTATCAGGCATTGCTGCCGATTAATTGAGGGTTACTGGAAATCACGTGAGTGGAAACGGAAAATAACTTCCCCTTTAGGAGTGTAGTGTGATATATGTATAATTAGGTCTCATTCTCCACTGAGAAATATATAAAGTAAAAGACCTGAATGTACATCTATAAAGGTGTTTCACATTTTCCATGCACGCTGCTCTTTGTAATTAAATTTTTCACAGTTGAGAAATAGTGGAAGCACATTGACCCTGCGGTGCCATACTTTGGATTTATTCTGTATCGGTCCTGAAAGGAAATTTCATAAAGAAATATGTTCTATACACATGGAAACACACACTAAATAAACTTTATTTCCCTTGATATTTTTTTCTTTATCTGTTTTTTTGTATTATCTGATCTCCCCTCCCTGCCTGCTTTTTGTTACTCTGTCCAATAACTGTGAAAATAATCAAATGGAAGCGAAGAAAGTGTTCACTCTTAGCATACTTATGTCATCTATGTGTGTTAGAGTTGTCTTGTTTTGTCTACATCTTTGTCTCTGTGTGGCTGGTTATTGAGGTTTCATGTGGAGCTCAGCAGAGTGCATCTGTGTTTGGAGATATTGATTGATCTGACATTGGGGGCCAGCTGGCGAGGGGAAGTGGTGGCTTGTGACAGAAAAATCTCTGCTGCCTACAAAGGCGAAGAACCAGAGCTGCTCCAAGGCTTAAAGTGACACTAACCAAGATTTTATGTACAAATAAAAATGTATTACCAGCTTAAATCACAAAGTGGGGCCCACAGTGCTCAGTGTGGCATTTATCTGGCACAAGAATGCTGAACTCATCCTCAAAATAAAGTTTTGTTTATGTGTTTGGGTTGTTTTCCGCCTATACAGAAAGTAATTAATCATTAAATAAGACTGAATCCCCAACTTCCCTTTTTCATCTCTCAAGCAATCTTTATTTAGAAATTGCTTGCAAGATGAACAACAGACTTTACCATGTACATTTGAGAGAGTGTCACATGCTGTCGTTTTCAACCTACCAGCACATGCAGACTCCAGGTTCATCTTTCTTTAATGCTCAACTTGCTTCAGGTTTACACAGAGTGTCTTAGAACTGCCCTTGCTAGAATTTTCTTTTGTTTCAGCATCCAAGAATTTAATTTTCATTCTTTGTTCTATGTCCTATGTCTTCCCCTCCACTACAGCGGCGACATACAGTAGACGAGGCAGCGTTCAGTAATTAGAAAGAGATAAGATGCAGGCTTACTTAGCTTGGAACGAGAAGCAGAGACAAAAGCTTCTGCAGCGGTCAGCAAAAAAGAAAGAAAATATAGTAGATGGTGCTTTGGATCAAAGAAAGGTTGGAGGAAAGGAAATGAGAATAGAGACAGAAGGAAGAGGAGAAAGACACATCCAGATAAATGATTTCTGGTTTCAAAGAACGGATGATAGCAGACAGGAAGGAACCACGCGAGTTAAAATCAAGCAATTAGTAGAGCCTGGAGAAGATGAAGGGCAAAAGATCAGAAGTTAAAAAGTGCAAGGACCTGAGATTTTTCATTGTGTTTTACTCTTTTTTAAAAAGAAGACATAAAGACCGGTTTATTCTGTGGATCAGTCATGGCTGTGTAGCACTGAGTCCTCCATTTACCATTTAGATCTATTGGTTTTTACCAGAATCATCTGCAAGCCCAGCACGCAAATGCACTCTCCGTAAGGTCTGGTGCTCTCTCTGACATTATCCATTAGTTCCAATAGATCGTTTAAAAGGCTCCAACCCTCCCTTCCTGCCAGCCTGAGTCATTCCTTTCTCATTCTCTCTCTCCTTTCTTATACTCTGCTCCTGTCATTACCTCCCTCCCCTCTTTTTCCCCCCTCTTCAATTCACTCTCATCAGCTCAAGTGACAAAAAAGTAACACTTGGTGTCTAATATTTCATAGAGCTGCAATCGGAGTCATCTCAAAGGACCTGACTGTGGCTAATGATTCTCAGAAATACAGCTCAGACCCCCAGGCCAACTCATACATGAAAGGAAACTTGGAGAGAGGAAAGGTAAGGAACTAACTTGCTTCACAGGGCCTGCTGTGCTAATTATTCACAGTACACTTAATTATTTGGCACATCGATCCATGGTCTGCATAAGACCTGACAGCTGGCCGCTGAGAATACGCTTTCAGGCTACGGCTGCAACAAGGACATCATGTGTAATCTGAAGACACTAGAACATTGAAATTGTACTACATTTTTTTCATATCACTCTAGTGGTAGCAATAAATGATTACAATGTAGTGTTGATTTTTTTGAAGAGCGGAAAAAAGCTCTCAGAGCTGGCTTACATCATAAATTGAATTTACCAAGTTTATTTGGAGTGGCTACAAAAAGTGACAAAGCATTATTCTTACTGGGTTATAAATAAGTGTCACAGGCTGGGTCTCCGACCCAGCACTCTGAGTTTTCTTTGTATTTGTCTCATTTTGTTATGTGATCAGTTTTGTGTTATTTCCTATTTTCCTTTAGTTTAGGCAGTTATTGTTCTTGGTTTTCTATGTTTTGGGGTTCTGTAATTATTCATCACGTATTAGGTCTGTTAAGTTGTGTTGTCATGTTTTAGTATTTCCTGTTTTATTCTGGCAATGTCATGTGTTCTTTGTTTATTGTATTTAGCTTTCCTCTCCTGGTCCTGTCATTAGGTTTATGTCTGTCAGCTGTTTTTCCCCCATGTGTCGCCACTTCCCCTGATCACCTCATGTCTGTATTTAAGCCTTTTGTTTTCTCCATGCCATTGTCGGTTCGTCTGTTTACATCACCTCAGTCATAGTTATAGTTTTTTGGTCTTAGTACCTTTAGTGTTTTGTTTCTTAGTGTCTTGCCAGTTTAGTGTTTTTGGTCTCTTGGTTTATTTCCTGCCGGCATCGCAATAAAGCTTCACCTTCTGTTAAAACCTTACTACTCCTCATCGTCATCTGCTTTTGGGTCCTGTTTCCACACACACACCGGCGCACCCCGCCGTGACAGAACGAACCGACCAGTATGGACCCAGCGGATGCTGCTCTCACCGAGTGTCTGGAGGAGACTGCTCGGATCCAAGTGATCCTCGACCGCATCCTTACAGCGCCCGATTTAAAGAGCAAGCAGGTAATGATTAGCGTTGCTGAAGCTATCATGGAGAGGGATCCCCGCCTTCTCCAGCTCCCGGACTCACCTGCCATACTTGATGCCTTTACAAAGATAAAGGAGATGCTGCAGGCCCAGGGATTGTCGAGTCAGGAAAAGGCTTCCAGCACCCACCAGTCACAACAACCCCACAATCAGTCATCTCCATTGCTGCCTCCGGAACCTGAGTGTGTTCGTGTCGGTTCGCTGAGATTCGCCGCAGCGTCACCACCTCTCAGCTCACCAGTTTCCACGCCCTCATCACAGTTTCGCCATACTCCTGTCACAGTTCAGCGCGAGGAAGCGCCGGACACCATAGACTTGGACGACGACGAGCGCCAGTCTATATTCTGCGCTCTCTTGGAGGAGGAGCTCCGGTGGAAGCCGTGGCTCATTCCGGAGCACGAGCACTCTTTCCGGGGAACTCGACTGGCTCTCGGGGGACCTCGGAGTTACCAGGGACTTCCACCTATTTCACCGCCGTCTTCCACTCCTAAGAAAAAGCGGCGTGCGCGCCGCCGACGCTCCATTACACAAACACAAGTGAGTGACTATATCTTGGCACCTCATGTTTTTTCTCCGGAGGTTATGGAAACTGACACTACTTTTCCGGTTAATGAGCCCGGCTATACAGAGACTGTTTGCCCTGGAAAAGCTAGCCATCAGGCTCAGCTAAGCTGCTGTGGGACTGCTATCCAGGCCGGTTTGGAGACGGAGGTACAGCTGGTGCAGCCAATTTCAGTGTCAGTCGGAGGGCCCGGGGAGCCCGTCCGGCCTCATGTTTCGTTTGCTGGAGGTTCAGGAGAACCCAGCCAGCCTCATGTTTCGTCTGCTGGAGGTTCAGGAGAACCCAGCCAGCCTCCTGTTTCGTCTGCTGGAGGTTCAGGAGAACCCAGCCAGCCTCCTGTTTCGTCTGCTGGAGGTTCAGGAGAACCCAGCCAGCCTCCTGTTTCGTCTGCTGGAGGTTCAGGAGAACCCAGCCAGCCTCCTGTTTCGTCTGCTGGAGGTTCAGGAGAACCCAGCCAGCCTCCTGTTTCGTCTGCTGGAGGTTCAGGAGAATCCAGCCAGCTACGTGCTTCGTCTGCTGGAGTTTCAGAAGAATCCAGCCAGCTTCGTGCTTCGTCTGCTGGAGGGCCCGAGGTGCCCGTCCAGCCTCATGCCACGTCTGCTGGGGGTTCAGGAGAACCCCTCCAGCCTCATGCCACGTCTGCTGGCGGGCCCGAGGAGCTCGTCCAGCCACCTTCTGCTTCTGCTACGCCTGTTCCAGCTTCAGCCTGTGCTTCGCCTGGTCCAGCTTCGGCCTGTGCTTCTGCTTCGCCTGGTCCAGCTTCGGCCTGTGCTTCTGCTTCGCCTGGTTCAGCTCCGGCCTGTGCTTCTGCTTCGCCTGGTCCAGCTCCGGCCTGTGCTTCTGCTTCGCCTGGTGCGGCCTCGGCCTGTGCAGCTCCGCCTGGTGCGGCCTCGGCCTGTGCAGCTCCGCCTGGTGCGGCCTCGGCCTGTGCAGCTCCGCCTGGTGCGGCCTCGGCCTGTGCAGCTTCGTCTGCTCCTGCACGTCCTGTCTGGCCTGCTCGTCCTGTCCGGCCTGCACGTCCTGCTCGTCCTGCTCGTCCTGTCCGGCCTGCTCGTCCTGTCCGGCCTGCTCGTCCTGTCCGGCCTGCTCGTCCGGTCCGGCCTGCTCGTCCTGCACGTTCTGTCCGGCCGATGACTGGACGTCGTTGCCGTCATGGACAGCCCCCTGAACTGCTACGCCGTCATGGACGGCCCCCTGAACTGCTACGCCGTCATGGACGGCCCCCTGAACTGCTACGCCACCAGTGCCTCCCGCCCGGCCGGCCTCCTGACCTGCTCGGTCGCCGTCGCTGCCTCCCGCCCGGTCGGCCTCCTGAACTGTTTTCTGGGCTCTTGGACCGTTGGCCTCCGGGTCGGCCCCCTGAGCTCATGGATTTTGGACTGCTGGACCATTGGCCTCCTGGTCGGCCTCCTGAATTTTTGAACTGTCTTTTGTTTTGTTGTCGGCCTCCGGGGCGGCCACCTGAACCGCTTCGCCATTCGCTCCTGTTCTGCCGGGTTCATGGTCGCCCTCCTGAAGTCGGGTCTCGGACTTTTTGTGCCATTGTTGTGTTTGCTCTGTGTGTTTTCGTTTCTTTGTTTTTTGTGGCCTTGTTTCTGGCCCTCCGTCCTGGGCCCCCGCCGCCCGCCCTTGGTGGGTTGTTGTGGTTTTGTTTTCTGGGTGTTTTCGGGCGTCTGGAATCCGCCCTTGAGGGGGGGGCTCTGTCACAGGCTGGGTCTCCGACCCAGCACTCTGAGTTTTCTTTGTATTTGTCTCATTTTGTTATGTGATCAGTTTTGTGTTATTTCCTATTTTCCTTTAGTTTAGGCAGTTATTGTTCTTGGTTTTCTATGTTTTGGGGTTCTGTAATTATTCATCACGTATTAGGTCTGTTAAGTTGTGTTGTCATGTTTTAGTATTTCCTGTTTTATTCTGGCAATGTCATGTGTTCTTTGTTTATTGTATTTAGCTTTCCTCTCCTGGTCCTGTCATTAGGTTTATGTCTGTCAGCTGTTTTTCCCCCATGTGTCGCCACTTCCCCTGATCACCTCATGTCTGTATTTAAGCCTTTTGTTTTCTCCATGCCATTGTCGGTTCGTCTGTTTACATCACCTCAGTCATAGTTATAGTTTTTTGGTCTTAGTACCTTTAGTGTTTTGTTTCTTAGTGTCTTGCCAGTTTAGTGTTTTTGGTCTCTTGGTTTATTTCCTGCCGGCATCGCAATAAAGCTTCACCTTCTGTTAAAACCTTACTACTCCTCATCGTCATCTGCTTTTGGGTCCTGTTTCCACACACACACCGGCGCACCCCGCCGTGACAATAAGTTGCTACAGAAACATTGCCTGCAGTAGACTACACTGTGATTACTTGTTCATCTTGTTGTTCTTTCTGTTACTGTCTGTCACACACACACAAGCACGCACACGCACGCACGCACGCACGCACGCACGCACACACACACACACACACAAAGCTGGTGTGGTAGGGCCTCTTATGTTCTGGCTGTCAATCATCTGGATCACCAAACTACAAAGTAACCTACAACTATCCCGCATCTCTCTGCTATTAGTGAAAGATACAATCAGCTTTTGCAGTCACTGCCCAGCCAGCATTGCACTGGTGCTGTCCATGGTGCTGAAGCAGCAGGCTTAAGACCATTTAGTGGCTTTTAGTTCAGATGTTTGATGGAACTTGTGGTGAAGTAGATAATGTGACTGAGGAATATAACCATCACTGACCATGCAATAATCAGCTGCCACAGTTACATATAATTCACATCATGCAGAGTATTGCACTCACTATAGTACATTATTTGAAACAAAAATCTCAGCCTGGGTAACCTCAGTTTGCAACATAAAAAAATCAAACTTATTATTTTAATAAATATGTGCACATTAATATAAAAATCATAAATCCCTAAGTCAATAATATACATTTAAGCTGTATAATATTCTGGATATTTATAAATTAGCTATCTGTATATATTCGATTTCTTATATTTTGTATCTTTGTAATATTGTTCATGAAATGTTGTTCAGTCTGTTGCTGTTTTTATTATCTTAGCTGTAACAACATAATTTCCTTACGGATTAATAAAGTATTCTGATTCTAAATAAAAAAGACGGCTGCTGTAGAGAAAGAAAGAGGATAGGATAAGGTGAAATTGAAAAATGTGAAATTTGAAAGTTTCTTATAAAGGAAGTCTCATTTAGGGTCATGTTCAGGCAGCAGACAGAAGATATGCATGCCTTTGCAGCTTGAATCTCATGTCGAGGTTGGTGTGTACTTGTATTAATTTGTTATGTCCTAATTATCCATGTTGCACAATTCCTGGCATGCATACTTTTTCAGCTTGACCCTCATATCGATTTGGATGAGTGCTTTTATTGAAAAACATCTGACCTTTGTTTCACTACATCATTTTGTGTAGATGGTTGTGGAACAAGTATGAATGTGTCATGGTTAGGGTTATGTTTGGGGTTCCTTCTCTGACAGGTGGTTATGGGTGGTTCTTGTCTTTCTCAGCACCTGTTCATCACCTGGTAACCAACTTTTTAATGACCTGCACAAACCACAACTCAAAAAGGTTGTCTTCAGGCAGTTTGGCCATCAGGTTAAAGTCTATTCTTAGGTGATGTCACTAAAAACACTTCAAATATTCATTGTTGGGATTTTCTGACACTGATACCCAACAATAGTTTCATGTCAAGGTTCCATCTTTTTGTATATCCTGAACTGAACTTGTAAGCAGCCTCCATGGGGCAACAAAACAAATTCTGGTGAGGGAGAGTGGGGAAGGACAAATTTGTTTATTGATATATCCTCAGAGATCCCCAACCTCCCCCAAAAATAGGCCAGAAATTTAGTTTCTCCAAAAAATAACATTCTTGCCGTAGAAGGTTATATTATAAACATTATATCCCTGTAAGTCCCAGACAGTGAGTTACAAAACTTTGCTAACATAAGAACCAAAGGGGATACATCTGCCTTTTAAACATTCCTTCTCTCCACCATGCATGGGGGTACCGGCATCGTGCACTGAAACATTCATGTTTTCATGATCCAACACCATCTGGTTAGACGGTGATGTTGGGAGTTTGCACAGTGTTTGATTTCAGAAGTCTCCTGTGGCAGCAGGCGGAAATTACCTTCCAATTAGATCTAATAGATAAAATTAGAGTCCAAAGCATAAAGTAAAGCCACAGTTATATCCTCAGGCATGGATTGCCCTGGGTTTACAAAATTAATTAGAGACTGCAGAGAGTATGTTGATAACAAACAAAATGGCTTTATTATTTGCAACAGACTTCCTCTGGTTTTTACCCCTCACAACTAATAAAAACTATAATGAAATAAAGCGAGGGAGAAATCTCTTGTTACTAAAAGGAACAAAATGACAAAACAAAAGAATGTTTCTGAAGTTTGGATGAACTGAATTTTATTCAGCACGACACAAATACAAGAAGGTTATTAAACACGAGTAATAATGCAACAATGACAACAGAATAAGAACAATGTAATTAATCTAAGTCGTCTTTTGCAGCCGATAAATATTCAGGTAGTTCTGTTGAACTACCTGAATAGTTACTTTCATGTTACGTTCATTTTTTTATGTGACATCCAAGTTTATAGCACAATTAACTTTTTTTATTTGACACTGGTCTTGACAGAGGCTGATTTCCCTTTACGATGAATCAAGAAAGTGGCCTTTTCCATGCTGTATGATTTTGAACTGTTTGTTAAATCCATAAGCCACTGAAATGTGGCAAACACTGAAAACAGACCTCTGGGGATCTTTAAAAAAGGCCTTTTCTCAATGCTCCTTTTTTTGCTGCAGACTCCAAACTTCTCTCCTAATTGCAACTGATTTTCCAGACTGATAAATCAAACAAAGGGTTGAGTGTCTAGCTGGGACACTCCTGAAACTGGGAATTATATAATAATCTCATGTTGCATATAAGCAAGAAAACCTTTATTACACTAAAACAAAAGATCAGAGTGGACAGGAGCAGAAAGGGCAATCAATTTACTTGAATGGCTGATAGACTTTTGTACAGGTTGTAATCCACAGTGTACACCATCACCTGAATGAAAGGAGAAAACCGACACGTGCATTTTACTTTGTTTGAAGAAAAAGACAGATTTTTTTAAACCCCAACATGCCCATCCACTCTCGAATTCTTGTTTTTATTCTGTAGCATTGCATATCATTATTAGCATTATAAGGTGTGTTTACATTCATATATTGATGTCATTTAGATGCTAGCAAGTGCTGATAAAGTCTTTCCTTTAAGCAAAACGTCCCGAATGGGTTGATTCTGTTCAGCATTTTCAATGGAAGAAATGTTTCATCGCTCATCCAAGTGACTTAATAAGCATGCATCAGAACATTTTAAGTAAAACGGTTTATTCACAAAAGGTTTAACATCTTACTGTAGGGATGTAACAGACACTTTGGATATTTATTTGTCAGAGTTTGTTGAGTTTTTATTGACTGGGTTTTGGGTCTAACTTTGGATCTCCAGGCAGAACTGGCCTGGGAACGCCTGGGGATCCCGCAGGGAAGTGTTGCTGGGAAGCAGGATGTCTAGAATACATGGACGTCTGCTTAGCCTGCTGTTACTGCAACTTCTCTGTATTTTTATTATTGTGTAGAAAACACTAAAATATCAACTATACTGTCTATTGTTTTGTTCTTTTTCTTTTTCTTAAACCAGTCATGAGATTTAATTGAGAAATCAACAACACTGAACAATCAAGGTAAGCCCATCTTCAATCCTCTGTCTTTTACTCTTTACTCTTAATGGGGCGATGATTTAGGAAATGAACATGAAACCATCAATTGAGGCTACAAACTCATTAAGAAGATGGTAACTGAAGTCATAAATTCAGTGGGGCAGTTCGAGGTCATTTCTCTTAGACCACAATAAATAAAACTGGACTTCTATTACAAGGAAACTCTTGATCTAATGTTTCATCCATCCTGAGTCAGTGGCATGACACTGAGACAAGATTAAAACATTTTAAATTAAAAAACAAACTATTTTGGACTACATGTAGTAATTAGAGACAGTTTAAAAAGTTACAATGTTTGGCTTCAGTTGGGTGTTTACACAGCTCCAGATTTGCACCCAAACCTGAACAGGGGGAGCTGTATTAGCACACGGCCACCATCAAAAGCAGCCGAGAGACCTTGAGGAGGGAACCTTTTTATTAGGCTAGTCAATGGTCAATTAATTTCTGTATGGCACAGAGGAAGTCAGCCAAATGACCTTGATGTTGGAGAAACACAGACTAGGACTACTAGAAAAAATGTATTTATAAGAATAATAAAGGAGGAGAATAATGTGTGTTAAAATATACATTCATTTCTATTTATTATACATAACATAAATTATATAAATGATTGTAAATAGTAGTGTAATGATAATAGCATTAACTACAATATCATAAATAAAGACAATTATATTATTACATGTTTTGATTATATAATGACTATTAAAAGAAATAAAACCAAACATTTTATGTATTCTATGGTGAGCAATATTACTGTAACAGTATTCATTATAGATCCCAATGTGGAAGTATTATATTAATGTAAATGTAATAATATATCATATCTGATATATGTGGGCATGATGTTTATACATTGCAAATCAGGCATGTCCGTGGGTTAATGGTATGCTAGAACTATAATGAACAGGTTCGAGATACACCTGCTCTGGCTTCACTTGTCAGATCTGGAAACTACATCCATATTTTATGTGTGATCTATGGTTTTCACCCACTGACACATTTATATGTCATTTTGATGTCAACCATTCATGCAGAATAATCTACAGTAACAACCCCTATCCTCCAGCTGCACACTCACTTATAGCCCTCTCTGTTTGAGAGATAACAGAACATAATTCAAAGGCACAAGCCTAAAAATTGCACTTGACATCAAGGCAACACCTCTCCCATTAGACTACGACTTTAAAAAAAAGTGGCTAGTGAGTGGTTAGGGGCAGCAAAGAACACCTCAGATCTTAACATTATAGTAATGGACTTCCTGACATAGGCACTACACCAATGAGCCTTGAATTATGTATGATTTGGAGCCATCTGCACAGCTTCCAGCTTTGATGCATGGCGAGACGATTCATATTATGCTGCAATGGAGGGGTACCTGCCGGACACTTAACAATTCTGTGAGTGTTGCTGAGGACTGCTGGTTGGTGAGAGGACTGATCTAGCGTTTGTGAATGACTACACTTCCAACCCTTTAGAAAATTTGTCCACACGCTAAATGCGGCGTCACCGTGGACCATGGTTGCTAGGACAACTGCAGAGTCGAAAGTGGATGTTAACAAGCAATGGTGATGTGGAACAAAAAGCCTTTTGTCTAGAAAGGAAGGAAGCGATTACAACACAATGTTTGAGAAAAAAATTAGATTTATGGGTGGAGTGAGAAAGACTAAGAATATTACCTTTAGAACTCTTTCTATAAATTATGCACATTAAGTAGTCTTAATGTATTCTTAATGTTATGTGTACACATACTGAAAAATTAATCCATTCTCATTACCCAGGTGCCAAATATGACCTTTTTATTAAAGAGACACACAAAGTTTTTTTTGGTTTCATCAGTGCCTTTGACCCACCAAGCAGCAGGAATATGTGATATGTGAGTGAAATATTCAGGTATAAATGGCATCTCAGTTCAAAAAGTTTTTCTTTCTTTTCCAATTCAATGTAGATTTTGTATTTATTCTTAATTTTTGGGTTTTGTTTTGTTTTTTAAATTAATTAGTTCACATTTTAGGCACAGTTTTGGTCAACAAATATTCAATTTCACACCAAAGATTAGTTAACTGAGACAGGCCTAGACAACTATCTGAATGGTAATAGTGATTGTTACTAAAATGAGAAAATGCACGACACAAAGCCGATACCGAGTATGTTCGCCTTTAAAGTCAAAGTGTAATTCACTGCTGCCAGCATATTTCCAAAAAGGTGCAGCTGTTATTTTGAAGGCAATACTCAGCTTCGTGTTGTGTCACACTTTTCACAGTTTCAACATCACTCTGAGAGATGCTAGCAAGTGATTGCAGATGAGTGGATGTCTTCCATACAAACTTGTAGTGGATTTTTGTATGACATGTATACCTATATATCTAATGTGGTGGATTTTTGTACCTATACATATATATACATACATACATATATATACATACACATACATACATATATATATACATATACATACATATATATACATACATATATATACACACATACATATATATACACATATACATATATATACACATATACATACATACACATATACATACATATATACACATATATACATATACACATATATACACATATATACATATATACACACACACATATATATATATACATATATACACACATATATATACACATATACATATATACACATATACATATATACATATATACATATATACACATATACATACATACACATACAGTGGGGCAAAAAAGTATTTAGTCAGCCACCGATTGTGCAAGTTCCCCCACCTAAAATGATGACAGAGGTCAGTAATTTGCACCAGAGGTACACTTCAACTGTGAGAGACAGAATGTGAAAAAAAAATCCATGAATCCACATGGTAGGATTTGTAAAGAATTTATTCGTAAATCAGGGTGGAAAATAAGTATTTGGTCAATAACAAAAATACAACTCAATACTTTGTAACATAACCTTTGTTGGCAATAACAGAGGTCAAACGTTTACTATAGGTCTTTACCAGGTTTGCACACACAGTAGCTGGTATTTTGGCCCATTCCTCCATGCAGATCTTCTCGAGAGCAGTGATGTTTTGGGGCTGTCGCCGAGAAACACGGACTTTCAACTCCCGCCACAGATTTTCTATGGGGTTGAGGTCTGGAGACTGGCTAGGCCACTCCAGGACTTTCAAATGCTTCTTACGGAGCCACTCCTTTGTTGCCCGGGCGGTGTGTTTTGGATCATTGTCATGTTGGAAGACCCAGCCTCGTTTCATCTTCAAAGTTCTCACTGATGGAAGGAGGTTTTGGCTCAAAATCTCACGATACATGGCCCCATTCATTCTGTCCTTAACACGGATCAGTCGTCCTGTCCCCTTGGCAGAAAAACAGCCCCATAGCATGATGTTTCCACCCCCATGCTTCACAGCAGGTATGGTGTTCTTGGGATGCAACTCAGTATTCTTCTTCCTCCAAACACCACGAGTTGAGTTTATACCAAAAAGTTCTACTTTGGTTTCATCTGACCACATGACATTCTCCCAATCCTCTGCTGTATCATCCATGTGCTCTCTGGCAAACTTCAGACGGGCCTGGACATGCACTGGCTTCAGCAGCGGAACACGTCTGGCACTGCGGGATTTGATTCCCTGCTGTTGTAGTGTGTTACTGATGGTGACCTTTGTTACTTTGGTCCCAGCTCTCTGCAGGTCATTCACCAGGTCCCCCCGTGTGGTTCTGGGATCTTTGCTCACCGTTCTCATGATCATTTTGACCCCACGGGATGAGATCTTGCGTGGAGCCCCAGATCGAGGGAGATTATCAGTGGTCTTGTATGTCTTCCATTTTCTGATGATTTTTTCACACCAAGCTGCTTGCCTATTGTAGATTCACTCTTCCCAGTCTGGTGCAGGTCTACAATACTTTTCCTGGTGTCCTTCGAAAGCTCTTTGGTCTTGGCCATGGCGGAGTTTGGAGTCTGACTGTTTGAGGCTGTGGACAGGTGTCTTTTATACAGATGATGAGTTCAAACAGGTGCCATTCATACAGGTAACGAGTGGGGGACAGAAAAGCTTCTTACAGAAGACGTTACAGGTCTGTGAGAGCCAGAGATTTTCCTTGTTTGAGGTGACCAAATACAAATACCAAATATATATATATATATATATATATATATATATATATATATATATATATATATATATATATATATATATATATATATATATATATATATATATATATATATATATATATATATATATATATACGTATATTGGGGCAGGGATAGCTCAGTAGGTAGAGTGGTTGCCCCA
Organism: Maylandia zebra; assembly: GCF_041146795.1. Taxonomy (NCBI): domain Eukaryota; kingdom Metazoa; phylum Chordata; class Actinopteri; order Cichliformes; family Cichlidae; genus Maylandia; species Maylandia zebra. Next base: position 20,133,275 of record NC_135181.1, read on the forward strand.
TGATCGGAAGGTCGGGGGTTCGATTCCCCTTAACAGCTACCCTGAGGTACCCCTGAGCAAGGTACCGTCCCTACACACTGCTCCCCGGGCGCCCAATGGCTGCCCACTGCTTCACTGAGTGAATGGGTTAAATGCAGAGAGCAATTTCCCCACGGGGCTCAATAAAGTACAATAATGTACAATAATGTATATATACATATATGTATATATATGTGTATATATATATATATATATATATATATATATTGAGTGCGAAAGGAACTGACCTGAAAAATAGGATCAGGGCCAAGCTTGAAACCTGGATCCCCCGTAGCCGGTTACCAAGATTACGTGAAGTACCCTCAGAAGGTCTGCTAGATGATGTTAATGCAGCACTACGGGCAATACCTACAACCACGATTACCGACACTAACAAGCTGATCTACAATACGGCAGCAGTGATCAGTGAGATGCTTGGCTACAAGTTGAACGGCCACAAGGTGCAGTACCCCCCATGGAGAAGGAGGCTAGAGGGCAAGATCAAAGTAGCACGGAGGGAGGTTAGCCAACTAACGGAGTTGCAGAAAGGTGCGACAAGTAAGGTGCCTAAGAAATACAGCAAGCTGTCCATACCTGAGGCCTTGGAAACTGCCAAGCAAAGACTCACAGCCTTGGCCAGCCGCTTGAGGAGGTACACCAGAGAGATAGAAGGCAGTAGAATAAACCAGCTGTTCTCCACAGAACCAGCAGATGTGTACTCTCAGTGGCAAGGGAACAATAAGAGAACAGCACCACCAAGGCTGGAGACGGAGCAATACTGGAAGAGCATATGGGAGAAGGATGCAACCCATAACGGCAATGCTCAGTGGCTAGAGGATCTGAGGGCAGACCACAGCGACCTCCCTGAACAGGGTCCAGTAACCATCACAGTGGCAGATATCTGAATCAGAATACTTTATTGATCCCTGGGGGAAATTATTTTTTGTTACAGTGCTCCATTTTAAACCAACATTAAGACAAGACAGACAATACGCTAACTAAGAATAGTACAATATATACATATATATACATACATACATACATAAGTCACTTATAAATAAATATTTGGAAAAGAAACATGTGTAGCTGTAGCAGCAAACAGTGTGTTAAGTGGATGCGTTGTACAGGGAGATGGCCACAGGCAGGAATGATTTCCTGTGTCGTTCAGTGGTGCTTTTCGGTAATCTCAGTCTCTCACTGAACGAGCTCCTGTGACTGACCAACATGTCATGGAGTGGGTGGGAGGTGTTATCCAACATTGTCTTTATCTTGGACAGCATCCGCCTCTCCGACACCACCTTGAGGGAGTCCAGCTCCATCCCCACAACATTGCTGGCCTTACGGATCAGTTTATTAAGTCTGTTGGCATCTGCGACCCTCAGCCTGCTCCCCCAGCATGCAACAGCATAGAGGATCGCACTGGCCACAACAGACTCATAGAAAATCCTCAGCATTTTCTGGCAGATGTTGAAGGACCTCAGTCGCCTCAAAAAATAGAGACGACTCTGGCCCTTCCTGTAAAGTGCTGTGGTGTTTTTAGCCCAGTCCAGTTTATTGTCAATGTGTACTCCAAGGTACACAGGAAGTACAGAGACTGTACTTCCTGAGAATTCTCAGGGGGAATAACATCACACAGAGACTGCTGGTGTCCTTCTACAGAGCCACCATTGAGAGTGTTCTAACTTACTGCATATGCATCTGGTACACTAGCTGCACAGGGGCTCAGAGGAAAGCACTCCAAGGGATCATTAACACCACCCAAAAGATCACTGGCTGCCCTCTCCCCACACTGGAAGTTCTACACAACGCCCACTGTTTTAAAAAGGCCCAAAACATCATAAAAGACACCTCACATCCTGGCCACTCCCTGTTCGAACTGTTGCCCTCAGGCAGACGGTACAGGGCAATCAGAGCAAGGACTAATAGACTCAAACACAGCTGTTATCCAACTGCAATAACACATCTGAATACTACAAAAAAATGTCCATCACGCCACTCTTGTGTTAATCTATGCACGGTCTGAAGCATGTGTGTGGGAATGTATGTGAATGTTTTACTGTTATATCTTATTAGTATTTTAAGTATTCTATCTATTTTATTTATTGAATTTTATTGTTTTATTTATATTTTGATATTGCTAGGGATGATGCAATGATCGGGGACCATTCTTAATTTCGTTGTTCTCATGACAATGACAATAAAGTTTCTGATTCTGATTATAGTCCTCCACAATGTCAACACTGACCCCCTGGATTGAAACAGGGGTCAAGTGTTTCCTGGTCTTCCTGAAGTCCACGATCAGTTCCTTGGTCTTTGCCACGTTGAGCTGCAGATGATTCTGCTCACACCACGTGACAAAGGAGTCGACCACAGCCCGGTACTCTGTCTCATCATCCCTGCTGATGCATCCAACCACCGCAGAGTCATCAGAAAACTTCTGAAGATGGCAGGTCTCTGTGCAGTGGCTGAAGTCTGTGGTGTAGAGGGTGAAGAGGAAGGGGGAGAGGACAGTCCCCTGTGGTGCCCCTGTGTTGCTAATCACCTTGTCAGACACACACTGTGGGAGACGTACATATTGTGGTCTTCCTGTCAGGTAATCAACAATCCAGGACACCAGAGAAGCATCCACCTGCATCGCTGCTAACTTATCACCCAGGAGGGTCGGCCTGATGGTGTTGAAAGCACTGGAAAAGTCAAAAAACATGACCCTCACAGTGCTCGCCGGCTGGTCCAGATGGGTGTAGACACGATTGAGCAGGTAGATGATGGCGTCCTCTGTTCCGAGACGAGGCTGATAAGCGAACTGAAGGGGATCCAGATGTGGTCTTACTATGGGTCGCAGCTGGTCCAGGATGAGCCTTTCCAGGGTCTTCATGATGTGGGAGGTCAGTGCCACGGGCCTGTAATCCTGGGGGCCACTGGGACGAGGCGTCTTTGGTACAGGGACGAGGCATGATGTCTTCCACATCACCGGGACCCTCTGCAGACTCAGACTCAGCATAAACAGTTTATGAAAGACTCCACACAGCTGGGGGGCACAGGTCTTGAGGACAAGGGGACTCACTCCGTCTGGTCCAGCAGACTTGCCTGAGTGAAGTCTCCTCATTTGCATCTCAACCTGGTATTGAGTGAAGGTGATGGGTGCGGGAGGGGTGTCAGGAATCTCACAGGAGGCAACATGTGAAGAGAGAGGCTGGCACAGTGGTGTGGCTCTGGATTCCAGGCTGACTGCAGGTGAGGTTGTGGGGGTGGGAGCAGACACTGTGGTGTCGAATCTATTGAAAAACAGATTCAACTCGTCGGCTCTATTCTCACCTCCCTCAGCTCCCCTGCTGTTGGTTGGCCTGAATCCAGTGATGGTCTTCATGGCCCTCCACACCTCTCTCATGCTGTTCTGCTGGAGTTTCCACTCCAGCTTCCTCCTGTAATTGTCCTTAGCCTCTCTGATCTTGTCCTTTAGTAACACCTGGATCTTCCTCACCTCCTCTTTGTTGCCCCCTCTGAAAGCCCTCTTCTAATTGTTGAGGAGGGCTTTGATGTCCTTAGTCACCCACGGCTTGTTATTTGGGTAACAATGAACAGTCTGAGCTGGAACAATGGAGTCGGTGCAGAAAGTTATGTAGCCTGTGATACACTCAGTAAGCCCATTGATGTCCTCGGCGTGAGGCTCACAGAGTGTTTCCCAGTCGGTCACCTCGAAACAGCCCTGTAGTTCCGCTATTGCCTCCTCTGACCATCTCCTAACAGTCCTGGTGGTCACAGGTTCCCTCCTCACAATTGGCACATAGCGGGGGGTGAGGTGAATCAGGTTATGATCTGACCTACCAAGTGGGGGGAGGGAGGAGGAGCTGTATGCATCCTTGACGTTAGCATACAGTAAGTCTAAAGTTTTCTCTCCCCTGGTGGGACAGTCCACATATTGTTTGAATGTTGGTAGTGTATTGTCCAGTGATACATGGTTGAAGTCACCCGAGATCACAATAAAGGCACTCGGGTGCTGAGTCTGTAGCCGAGCTATGGCAGAGTGGATAGTGTCACATGCAGCTGTGGGGTTAGCAGAGGGGGGAACATAGACAGCCACCAAGATGACGTGAGAGAATTCCCTGGGTAAATAATACGGCCTGAGTCCAACAGCACACAGTTCAGTGTCCGGGCAACAAATCCTTTCTTTGATTGTTATGTTGGCAGGGTTACACCACCGGTTGTTAACTAAAACAGCAAGCCCACCTCCTTTACGCTTACCACTAGCGATGCTGTCCCTGTCCGCCCGAACAGTGTGGAAGCCTTCCACAGAAGCATTCTCATCGGGAATGACCTGGTGCAGCCATGATTCGGTGAAACACATCAGGCTACACTCTCGGTATTCCCTCTGACTCCGTACCAGTGCTGAGAGCTCGTCGATTTTAATTGCCAACGATCGCACATTTCCCATCACGATAGACGGCAGACACGGTTTAAACCTCCTCCTCGCTTCGAGCCTCCGCTGTCTCACCGTCACCTTTTTTCTTCTCTTCTGTCCTTGACCTCTGCATCCCCGATGTGTTTTCCTCCAAATTTCAGCTGGTACTTCTGCGGGCCTGGCCAGCGAGCCGGCCGGCATCAGGGCGATCAGCTGATCTCTGGAGTAAACAGTCCGTGCGTGTAGGAGATGTGCCGCGGTCCCGTTCCATGATAAAAGTAACAGTTCCACGGCCACCAGAAGAACAAAAACTCTCTCAATCCACATGATTGAGTAAGAGATAGAAAACGGAGGAAAATACAAGTCAGAAAAAAAAAGAATACGTAAGAAAAAAGAGCTAAACTAAGAGAAAAGCAGGAGCGACTGTAACAGGCTGCACGCTGGTTGGCACATGCGCACTGAGAAAGGGTCTCCAGTATGAAGAGTTGGACAGCACCAGGGCCCGACATGGTTCACGCCTACTGGCTGAAGAAGCTGACTGCACTCCACGAGCGTCTGGCAGCACAAATGAACCAGCTGCTAGTTAACGAGAGACACCCGGAATGGCTAACCGAAGGCCGGACGGTCCTGATCCCCAAGGACCCCAAGAAGGGACCGGTCCCCTCCAACTACTGACCAATAACCTGCCTCAGTACTACATGGAAGCTCCTGTCAGGCATCATATCGGCTAAGATGAACAGGCACATGGGTCAATACATGAGCGGGACACAGAAAGGAATTGGCAAGAATACCAGAGGCGCAAAACACCAGCTACTGGTAGACAGAACAATCAGCCGAGACTGCAAGACCAGACTGACCAACCTGTGCACTGCCTGGATTGATTACAAGAAGGCCTATGACTCAATGCCCCACAGCTGGATACTGGAATGCCTAGAATTGTACAAGATCAATGGGACCCTAAGAGCCTTCATCAGGAACTCAATGGGGATGTGGCGTACAACACTAGAGGTCAACTCCAAGCCCATAGCACAAGTCACCATCAAGTGCGGGATCTACCAAGGAGATGCTCTGTCCCCACTGCTGTTCTGCATAGGCCTGAACCCCCTCAGTGAGATCATTAACAAGACTGGCTACGGATACCGACTACGGAACGGAGCAGTTGTCAGCCACCTCCTGTACATGGATGACATCAAGCTGTATGCCAAGAGTGAACGAGACATCGATTCACTGATCCACACTACCAGGCTATACAGCAATGACATTGGAATGTCGTTCGGACTAGAGAAGTGTAGTCGGATGGTAACAAAGAGAGGGAAGGTAGTCAGAACTGAGGGGATTGAACTACCAGAAGGCAACATTGCAGACATAGAGGACAGTTACAAGTACCTGGGGATCCCGCAGGCAAATGGGAACCATGAAGAGGCCGCTAGAAAAGCTGCAACCACCGAGTACCTGCAGAGGGTCAGGCAAGTCCTGAGGAGTCAGCTGAATGGTAAGAACAAGATCCGGGCCATCAACACGTACGCCCTGCCCGTGATCAGGTACCCTGCTGGGGTAATAGGCTGGCCAAAGGAGGAGATAGAAGCCACTGACATAAAGACAAGAAAGCTCCTTACCATGCATGGAGGGTTTCACCCCAGGTCCAGCACCCTGAGGCTGTACGCTAAGCGGAAGGAAGGGGGCCGGGGACTGGTGAGTGTCAGCACCACAGTCCAGGATGAGACAACGAACATCCAAGAATACATTGGGAAGATGGCCCCAACTGACCGAGTGCTCAGTGAATACCTCAGGCAGCAGAAACCCAAGAAAGAGGAGGGAGACGAGGAACCATCATGGAAGGACAGGCCCCTGCACGGTATGTACCACCGGCAGATAGAGGAGGTGGCTGATATCCAGAAATCTTACCAGTGGCTGGACAAAGCTGGACTGAAAGACAGCACAGAGGCACTAATCATGGCAGCACAAGAACAAGCTCTGAGCACAAGATCCATAGAGGCTGGGGTCTATCACACCAGGCAAGACCCCAGGTGTAGGCTGTGTAAAGATGCCCCAGAGACAATCCAGCACATAACAGCAGGGTGCAAGATGCTAGCAGGCAAGGCATACATGGAACGCCATAACCAAGTGGCCGGCATAGTGTACAGGAACATCTGTGCCGAGTATAACCTGGAAGTCCCGAGGTCAAAATGGGAGATGCCCCCAAGGGTGGTGGAGAATGACCGAGCTAAGATCCTGTGGGACTTCCAGATACAGACAGACAAAATGGTGGTGGCTAACCAACCGGACATAGTGGTGGTAGACAAACAGAAGAAGACGGCCGTAGTGATTGATGTAGCGGTTCCGAATGACAGCAATATCAGGAAGAAGGAACACGAGAAGCTGGAGAAATACCAAGGGCTCAGAGAAGAGCTCGAGAGGATGTGGAGGGTGAAGGTAACGGTGGTCCCCGTGGTAATCGGAGCACTAGGTGCGGTGACTCCCAAGCTAGGCGAGTGGCTCCAGCAGATCCCGGGAATAACATCGGAGATCTCTGTCCAGAAGAGCGCAGTCCTGGGAACAGCTAAGATACTGCGCAGGACCCTCAAGCTCCCAGGCCTCTGGTAGAGGACCCGAGCTTGAAGGATGAACCGCCCGCAGGGGCGTGCTGGGTGTTTTTTTATGTATATATATGTATATATATATGTATATATATATATATATATATATATATATATATATATATATATATATATATATATATATATATATATATATACATATATATACGTATATATATATATATGTTTATATATATACACATATATATATATACATATATATACATATATATATATATACATACTTATATACATATACATATATATACATATATGTATATATATACATATATATACATATATGTATATATATACATATATATACATATATGTATATATATACGTATATATATATATATATACGTATATATATATATATATACATATATATGTATATATATACATATATATATATATACATATATATATATATACATATATACATATATATACATATATATGTACAGGAACATCTGTGCCGAGTATAACCTGGAAGTCCCGAGGTCAAAATGGGAGATGCCCCCAAGGGTGGTGGAGAATGACCGAGCTAAGATCCTGTGGGACTTCCAGATACAGACGGACAAAATGGTGGTGGCTAACCAACCGGATATAGTGGTGGTAGACAAACAGAAGCAGACGGCCGTAGTGATCGATGTAGCGGTTCCGAAGGATAAACCGCCCGCAGGGGCGTGCTGGGTGTTATATATATATATATATATATATATATATATATATATATATATGCGCGCACACAATGAATGTTACATATCTCTTGGTAACAGAGATACTGAAAACAACATAATGAAATCACTGTCATGTACACACACACACTATAAACCTACACTGGAGTGTTTATTTTTATGTAAAGCATTTAATTCATATATTTGATGTAGTTAGGTCAAGTATTATTCACATGAATATTATAAGATTATCACAAAAACTATGCTATTTGCTGTACTAATGTTTGACCTTTGACCATGTTGTGACCTATTGTCAGAAGGTAAAGCAAAGGGTTAACCTTAGGGTGTCCCTTCGGGCAGGGCCCTCAGCCAGAGCCCTGCCTGAACCCTGGCCCGTACTTGACCCTGCACCTGCTGTTCCTGGGCGCGTGGGAAAGTTACTCAGCAGCAGGAGGTGGGACTACCTGTACCCTTAAAAGGAGGCCTGGGAAAGCCCTCGTGGCTTTTTCCTGCTGTCTGTCCGTTGGGGTTGGTCCCAACCTGCATGCGCTTACGGCGAACACCCTAGGGGAGCTTTGCTTTTCCTTCTGTTTTACTGAGCTTCACTGTTCAATAAAACAGCTGGCATAGAACTTTGCTCCTCTCCTGTGATTTTTTGTGTTTTTGATTTTAATTGAAATTGGGAAGCTGAGATCCACCTATTGCTAATCTGAAGAATCACTCTCAATTGTGACAACTACAAACTACAGGCAACAGGCCAGCCAAGGAGGTTTTAGTTGCAGTACTCTCTTTGGGACCAATTTCACCTTGTGAATGCCTACAAACATTTGTCACTCACTCAGGGAGTACACATTTTTCCCACAAACCTGAGGTTGCCAGTGGGTGACTGACTGATCTCTAGTCCTGAGCAACTAAGGCTTAAGCAATCAATTTCACAGAGACTGCCAGACGTCTCTGGCAACCAACCAGTTGAGGAATACAAATTTTTCCTTCCTGACTGGTGGTTGTGAAGGAAAGATCGTTGCCAACAGGTCAGTAGGCCTGTGTGACTGGGGTCTAAAATTGCAGGAGGGTTCATGGTACAGAACACACTTAATCAGAGGTAGAGACGTAGTATGTGTCCAGTTATTCCCTTTATTGTATTTTTTGCATTTATCTTTATTTTTGTTTAGACAAAATAATGCTTACATATTTACTTGTGGCCAGTGACTCTGTAATGTTAATATTTATAACACCAACACGTTTGCTATCATATAAAATAATCTTCTACAGTATTCTTGTCATGTTATCCTTTGCTTAAATCTTTGTTTAAGGTTTTGTGTGATAAGTATTTCCTTATAGATTTTACCAGCCGTGAATGATAGCTAATCCATATAGAGCTACAGTATGTTACGCTCCAGTCTAGGGGTACCGGTACGCAACATAAGACTTCAAAAAAAAGGAAGTGACCCCGCCCTGGTCCCCAAAACCATACACAGAAAAACCAGTTTCTTAGTGAACAGTGGTTTATTGTCTAAACTGAAGCGTGACTCCGGGGTGAACAAAGGCCAAAATAACAAACAAAACCAGCTTAATCAGTCAAAGAGGTGCTACCTAAACCCTACGTGATGAAAAGAACAAACAAAAGACAAATGCTACACCTAACTCCCTAACTGAATAAACAGGAGGAAACAATACAGAAAACAACGAGGCAGCTCACCCCTTCGGCTTCAGTGGCTATTTACAACATAGGTGTCAAACTCTGGCCCGCGGGCCAGATTTGGCCCGCAGCCTAATTACATTTGGCCCGCGAAGCCATACCAAATTACTATTAGAGCTGGCCTACTGGTATTATACAGCTAATATATATATTGTTTAGTATTAAGCTTTGCTTGTTCCATATTCAGTTTTTCAGCAAAACGTGTTTGAGTCCATAAGAAAAGATTCATTCTTATATCTGGAGGAAGATTTTTTTTTCAATAAATATTAATGTTATCCCGCGACTTTGTTCCAGTTTTGAAATTTGGCCCACTGTATATTTGAGTTTGACACCCCTGATTTACAAGGTGCTATTTACAAGAGAAAGCTAATTTACACACTATATACAAGTTCACCTGGTCATGAGAATCACAAGTTACAGAGTTTGGAGGCCAGGGTCAGGTCTGCTGCTGCTGTCAGTTGCTGCCCCGGGACAACTGCTGGTGAGGGATTTTGAAAGCGACCACGTGCTCAGGGGACCAATCAGCAGCCGTCAGCTTATCCTTGTCAGCTTGTGCTATACAAATAAACTTGCCTTGCCTTGCCTTGCCTTATCCACTCAGGGATCTGCAGAGACTTAAAGACACAGGAAAAGAAACAGCCACCAAAATACATTGTGGCCAGGGCCGTAACAAGTTACTACTTACCTTGGAAGAATATACCAATTAAAATAAATTGGCACAGAACTCTCTCTATTCAAAAGCAATATAGAAAACATGAGCGATTTAAGAACTGATCTCTAACAAGAGAATTCATTTTGATCTTTTTGACCTCAAAATTTTAATAGGTGGAAAGTGAAAACACAGCATACATTACATGGAAGCAAAAAGAACATTGCAACTGATACAGAAGAGGCTTAATTAGTTCCTATAAGACAGCATAATTCATCAACAGAACTCATTTTCACTTTTTTATTTTAATCTTGCTGCATTTACTGTGAAAAGAAAAGTTCTAGCAAGAGCACACTGATTTATCATTATCAATAGGGAAGTCTGCTGTTACTCCTGCACTCTAATACCAAGGAGAAATAAAGCTGCAGGAAATACTCGAGTCTAAATGGGAAGTCCAGTCTTACTCAGTTAAAGCAATAAAAACAGCCGAAATGGAGCCAGACTGTCTCTGCACAAATTACCAGGGATGGAGAGCATGGGGAAATATACTCAGGCATATATACTCAGGCATATACACCTGTGTGTCTGTGCACATGTGTCTACTATACGTACAGAGTGTACAAGCAGTCTAGTTTCAGAGCTTAGTAGATTAATTTTTATTACTTATTGTTTTTATTACAATGTATTTCATCACTCTCTTAGCTTAGTCAGAAAGATCAGATTGAAAGGGTTTGTCCTTGTTTTCTGCTGTTAGAGTGCTGGATACCCATATTAAAGATGTGAATAGTTTTAAATAAATCTCACAGTCACTTTTTTGTCAGGTAAAATATTAGAAAATAGAGAAAAATGTTTAATTTATTTGTTTTACCACACCAGAGTCAGGGTGAATATTTCAGATTTCAAAGCCTTAAAGTATTCAGTTTCTAGTTATTAATACCAAAAACATTTATGATCCTCAAACCACCAGATATCATTTTCTTACTACTACATTTTTAATCATCTGTTTTACAAGTTTTTGGTGTTCTGACCTAATGTTTTCAATGCCAAACACCACATGTTCAACAGCAAGCCCCCCTTCTGGGTCCAGCTGCAGGCGGGGGACCCAGTCTCCCTCTTCTTGGAAAGCTTTTAGAAGTGCATATCTAATTTTTTAGTTTTGGGTTTGTTTGTTTTTGTTTGCATACTATGTGAGTGTGTGTATGCATGTATTTTTACATTTACCATATGCATGTACAGAATAAATTCGTCTCAAAATTTTAAAAAGAACTGATTTTTACATATCTGCTTGCACAATCCAAAGACTGACTGCTGGTCAGGCCCGAGAGGTGATTAACTGTGCATCATCAGGTTTCCCAGCCTCCAGGAACACAAATGAAGAAACTAATGAATTCCATTAGGATTTAGCAAATGGCCTCTGTCAAGGAACGTCGACCAGGGAAACTGTGTAAGAGCAACGTTGTATGTAAGAGTGCATGTGTGCAGGCATTTAATCACTGGGCAACTTTTAATTAAAGGCTGTGAGATTACTTCAAGCAAACAGAGTAAAAATCTGAAAAACCTGGACCTTATTTGGTATCACAGTATGGTTTATTGGGTTCGGGGGTACTGTAGCTGAGGAATACAATGAATCAACCCACCACTTTCTAGCTCTGCTTTAAATCCAGCCACACTCTGCTGACAGTAGAACAACATCCCTCAATGGATGGGGTCATGCATTTCAATTCAAAGCACTTTGACTTGCTCAAATTGGTAAATGGCTATTCTTATTCTCACCAGTCTAACTTCTTTTAAGAAGCTGTAGTACTGCTCAGCAGCCAACTATGGGCTACTCAGAAAAATAATATCCTGAACCTGCTTTTCACAAGCTCTGTTTTCTTATTTTTATGGTAAAAACCTTCTTTGAAACAAAAGTACATTTAAACATCCCTGATTCTCCATTCTTCTCAAGCAAACGTTAAACCATGGCCCTTTCACACAGTCTGCATTTGACCCCTTCGTATTAATCAGTTTCCACTAACTGTTTATTCCCAGTAATGAAAATAAATTTAATGTATCATATCATTTTCCCTCCATTTTCCAAATCTCTTCATAAAATCTGGCAGTATCTGACATGTGTCTAACCCAGGTCAGACACATTGCTGATGTGCGTTTTAAATTATTTGCTCTAAATGTGCAAGTCTGAATTGTGTTAGCTTTACTTAGCAAGTTACAGTAATAGAAAATCATTTGAGATAAAATGTAAAAGACTGAAGGTTATTCAAGCAGGCAGAAGGTGGAAGAGTAGACATCAAATTATCAGCAAGAAGGAGCAAAGACTAACAAACTTACAGTACAAATGCTTCCTGTGACTGGACAGGCTTCAGAAATGGTTAATAGTGTGACCAGAAAACATGAGTGATTGATCTCTGTAACAATACACACAATAAATATTTCTAAAGTAGACCGGGACCTGGACTATAAGACAAGTTCAACATATTGGAATCAACTTATACTTTCCATTATGAGGCTTCACTTAAACTAACATCAGCAATCAGTCTAAGAAGGGGAAGGTGGTTATAAACTGTTAATAAAGTTTAGCCCTTTTGAAACTGGGAAGGAAGGTCGACACAAATGCTGAGTGTGCAACTTTACAGCTGTGTCATTAAGACATGAGAGATGCTGATGGATTACACTGGTTATACCATTAAGTTAATGTTCAAATGGGCTTAACACATTGATATCTACATGCAAACTTGATATACGGCTCAAAAGAATTAAAAGAACATTTTGAAAACACATCTGATCTCAATAGGAAAAAGGAGTCCTGCAGGAACTCCTCTGAGATCAGACCGAGCCATCACTGGTAACCTGGCAGCATCCGCTGGACCAAAGCATAATGTCTCAGAGGTGTTCTGTTGGATTTAGTCAGTCGACCATAAGGGCCAGTCAGTGGTATCAATTCCTTTATCCTCTAGAAACTGCCTGCATACTCTCACTAAAAAGGGGCTGGGCATTGTCATGTACCAAGAGGAACACAGGACCCACTGCACCAATATTGAGTCTGACAATGGTTTAAGTATTAAGGATTTAATCTCAAGACCTAAAGGCAGTCAAGGTGCTTTTTCCCAGCCTGTAAAGGTCTATGTGTCCTCCATGGATATCCCTCCCCAGACCATCATTGATCCAACACCTGGAGGTCACACTGACTGATATTACAGGAAGCTAAATGTTCTCCATAGCTTCTCCAGACCCTTCCACATCTGTCATGTGTGTTTGATGTGAACCTGCTTTTATCTATGAAAAGCACAGAGTGCCAGTGGTGGACCTGCCAATACTGGCATTCTATGGCAAATTTGTTCCTCGCGGTTGTGTCTCCTAGTTTTCACTTTCTCTGCTCCTGACTTGCAAGTGTGTTGGATTTTTGTATACTGTCAGGCTACAGCATTAAAGCTGATTTTGTAGTTTATTCCTGTTTCCCAAATCCTGCGAGTGGGTCTACATTCTGCACACCACATAGCCTATAGAAGAGACTCGCTTGCACTGGTTCATACACTGTTAGGTTTCTTGAACTCTGCCTCAATTTTGAATAAAAATCAAGCCATATAAAAAAATCATTTCTGTCACACTAATTTCTCCAAGGCTTCAATAATTACTAAATTACTAAAGTTGTGATATACTGTATCAGACATTGACCTCTGACTTGTTTTGAGATGATTTATTTCATGTGAAAATATGGAGTCAAAGTCCTGTTTTTTGTTTGTGTACGTCGGCTTTCATGCATCATTAAAGCTGGGATTTCCTCTATAACACAGTGTGTTCCAAATTGTTTGGCAGGAACTTCAAGGAAAACTGAATTTTCTTTCCAGCCAGTATACCTCTTTATTCTTTCTTCTACAACAGACAGGGATTATTCTCCATCTGGTGTGGGAGCAGCTCATTAATTAATTACTACAAACTGGATCACGATTTGCAAGTGTTTATTTCTTTACTTTAATACTGAGACCATTTTTTATAACTCATACTGTACATTTTGTGTTTGTTGTACCCCTGAGGGAATCTGTAATTTACTGCATTCATTTGTTTGCTCCTGTTCAAATGCTTCGCTCTGTTTTTTTTTTTTTTTTTAGTTTTAATCAAGATTCCAACTGTTGCTCTATATTCAACTGATCTGCACACTGAGATGGAAAAATTAAAGGCCTGACTGGTGATAATGCAGATAATTGGATTTAACTCTGGAAACATTGTTGTGACATAAACAACATGTTTACAAGGCTTCGGGATGAAATGCTGATTATTAATGATTATTATTGTGCATAATGTGGATATTTTAAGAGATTACACTGGAAAATAGGAAGTATTTCTCACTGCAGATAACACCCAGCGTCATCCAGGGTTGTTTTTTCTGGTTCATTACCACTTTCTGGGATCATGTTGTATTTACACTGTTATTCATTTAATTGTATTTTAAACATCCCAAGGCTCCTTTAAAAGAAACGTGACTGCTTTAAAATATCAGATTCCAGCATGAATTGATTTTAGTGTTCGGATGACTTTCATGACCAAAACAATAATAACAAAAGATGAAATACCCAAAATACTTTTACAACAGTAACTAAAGTCACCCAAGTCATTGTTTACAGCTTTATCTTCAAGCTATTATGCAGTAAAAGATGACAAATTCATAAGAAAATCGAAACAAGAGCAAAGAGTAGCTTAAATAGACTTCTGAAGAGAGATTTGTGTGGATTACCACATGCAGCCAGGTCTCATAGTCGAATCAAATTGCTGACACTGGGTCATATATTGGTGCACTTCCACTTCCTGGTACTACAGGATATAAAACTGTAGCATAAGTCATCCCTGAGTTTGACTTATGCTAGTGGGAGAATTTTTGTTAAATTGGTATTTAATTCCAGAATGGCAGAATTTTCCCTTATGTAAGGCAAACTGGGCCTAAGAATGAAATAGAAACAAAGGATTATGTCATATGATCAAGTGAGGGGTAACATTACTGAGTATGACGACCATGACAGCTCATATGCTTTGTATAAAATCAATAAATGAAACAGACTTAAATTCTACCTGAAAAGGAAGTAACAGGGAAACATCTCTGGAGAGTGTCAGGATAAAGAGATAGCCGCCGTGTCTGTCAATCTGACATCTTCATGGTTTTGCGTCAGTGTGGTTGGTCTCTTGTGATTTTTGTTCAGAGCCTCACATGAATTCACTAAAAATATTTCTTAAATAATCTGTTGACTTTAAAGTAAAAAAAACCCAAAAAACTATACAATTCTTTCTCATGTCTCTAGGGACCGTTGAAGAAAGTTTGTTATGCAATTTGTATGAAACATGTAAATGAAGATAAGAGGAAAAGAGTAGGTTTTTCTTTTATTTATATGCACATTTCAATTACGCCTGCTGCCTGTCTTGCCTGTTTTTTCTTTTTGTTTTCTGTCTTATTCCTCACTGAGATTTAGTGGGTTTTTTTAGACAATCCTATGACAGCAACAATTCAACCTCTTACAGGGGTGGCAGATACAAAACACTTTAAAGTTTCTCTAGTCTGACCTGCCGAGAGAAGTGAGAGCACAACAAACATTTTGAGAGAAACAGAATCAGATAATTTAAGGTGAGATGTACATGACTTGGTTTTTGTTTTTCCCGAGGTTTTATTCAAAAACAAGAATTTCCATTGAGTCCAAAGAAGAAATCATATTTATCACATTTCATACACATTCTTGCTCTTGAGGTTTCTTCAGTAAAATGCAGCAGTTGGGATTCCCGTATGCAGATTGGGGTTTGACTCTATCGCAGGCACTTTGACACAAAATCAGTCAGCGCTATCCTTCAAAGCAATGTATTCATCAAAACAAAAAACTATATAGAAAATCTCACACACATGTGCTTCAAAAACATTTCCCACTTGTCCTTTGTTGCATGCAGGCCACACAAAGACTGGACGGACACACTTGTACATACACAAACACACATGCAGTCACACCAATACTGCTTTCTTTCATTATTTCTGTTCAAAACTCAATAAATAACCACCACGCCACTATGCAGGACTCTGCAATTTATGCACAAACTGTATCCAGAGAGAAGAAGGGCATCTATTTTCCCTAATACACACATGCATTCACACACTCTCAGAGCTACAGCACCAAAGCTACAGCACCTAGCTGTTGGGGAAACCATCACAAGTTGAATTACAATATGGTGATTGAAATAGCTCACAGAAATCACATTTTAAATGGTAGGAGAAGCCACACATATCTGCCCTCCGTTGGTCATGCTGCATGCTCCAACCACTGTTTTCCCTGGTGTGACTGCAGAATAAGTCATCCCTGTGTTTGACTGATGCTACTGGGAGGCTTTTCATTAAATTAGTGAACAACAATTTTTCCAAATTAGTTTTTTTTTTTTAAATGATGGTTTTGTCTTTCAAAAGATTTATTGTCCCATAATGAAAATGTAAAATGCTTTAATGACACAGCAACAGTTAAACTATTCAGCTAAATTCTGAACTTTTTTCACAAGGTCTTCACAAATTAAGTCAGTGTGACTCATAATAACACATAATTACACACGAAAATGAATTAAGATTAATGAATTTCAAGTCAAGATGCCACCATTGACATATAATTTTCCACACGACGTCTTGGTGTGACACTATAGCATACTAACTTAACCCCACTGAGGCAACAGAAGCTGAAGAGAAGGCTTTTTCACAGATACTGATCCTAATAGACTGTTATTGAATTTAACTGGGCCCTGGTGTGTGGAGTAGGTTGGAGGGTTGATAGGTTTTACAACAACAGTAATTAAAGTTATTTGACAGCCCGAAATAGGCAGAGGACACACCAAATCAGGTTGTTGGTACAATTACTGAATTCAACTAAAAGCTCAGTGTGCTGTCTGCCAGGGCGGTTGGTAAGAATTTTGTAGTAGAGGTGACAAGGACTGCTGAACTTCCTCTGGAGCAAAATATAGTTAACACTGTAAGGGGGCTATTGTGCTTTTCCTTATCTTTGTAATTCATATACTGTTATAATAGTGGATTGATATAAAACACGTTCAGATATTAAGGTCTGTGTAAAGTACTGGCATGGAGGCCTCACCCATCTTCTATTCAAATCTGAGGAGCAGCCAATTAGGACAAAGCAGGCTGAAAGTGAGCGTGGTGTTAAAGGTGGTTGAGCTCAGACTGAGGATGAATCGTGAGGCTGCACCAAATTCCAGTATATGATATTTATTTATTTATGTAAATGATGCTACTCTACAAAAGTACAGGATTGACATCAGAGGCCAAGCACATGCTAAAATGTAAATGGCCATCATGGTGGAGTTGACATATTTAGATCTTTGTGTCCGATGCACAATGATTTTTTTTTAATGTTTCTTCCATTTTCAGCATTAATAGTCAGTTATTTTCATGCTGTAACAGAGCCCACTGCCTTCCCCCTTTCCTTTTATAAAAGCTCAGCTTTATTCATTGCCATGTCTCAATTCTTCACAGACATGAATCTTTCACATCTCTCAATATAATCTTTTGGTCACTAAAGTTGAAACTCACAGCAGCTACTTGTGTGTGACAAATGATGTGTGAACCATAGTGAGTAGGGCCTTAACAGATCCTATATAACATTTTGTGCACAGTAGCTACCGTGGCTAAGAGAGGGAGTTGTGGGAGAAAGATTTTTTTAAAAGAAATGTAGTAGAGACAAAAATTATTTTAAAATGAGCAAACTCAGTTTGAGGTTGGACTTGCCTTCAGACTATTTTGACATGCTAGAAGGTTTTTAAACAAAACCACCTGGCCTTGAAACTTGTTGGGCTGGCATTTGCTTGGGAGGTGTTTGAATAAACCATCTTCTAACTTAGACCACAGGTTGTAGAGAGCCCTGAAAAAGAAAAGCTGTAGTCTGAGGAGATTTGTAGGCTAGCAAACAGTTGGCATAGTCTGTCTCTGTCTCTGAAATTTGTGCATAAGAGTAACATAAGCATAATCACTTTGCAAAGAATCCTTGTTAGGGGTTTACATTATGACCTGGTTTCTAAAATTTCTAAAAAGTAAAAGTTGGGCCCTGTAAGCCACAAATCATTTATATTTAATTATTACACAGATAAAGGCCCTTGCAGTATTCTCAGGTATGGAAAACAATACAGAATTTTGAATCTTAAGACAAGGGTCAAATTTGACCGTCGGCTGAGTCTGAAACTTACTCTGAGGTTTTGAGGAATAATAAAAAATATCTCACTGCAAAACCAAGTTATTCTTTTGCACTAGATGCTGAACTTCCACTGTAAACTAACTCAGGCATGACCATCTTTTAACAGTTAATCAAGTTCATGGAGGGTGATTAATGGCCCTTTCATCACTGTAACGTAACGCCTCTGTGATTCCCATTATGCGTACCTTTACAACTGATTCTATATGTTTTGACTTACAGATAAATGAATGAGGACCAGTAAGTACAAGCAGCATCTCCACCGAGGATTCATCCTCTCATCTTTAATTACTTACAATTTTTTTTAACCATAATTAAAGCAGCTTTGCTTGAAATCTAATCCAAAATCCCCCGAGAACACGCTGCAGAAGCATGCCTCACGTGCACACTCATATAAAGGCAGCACAACTGCATTAAAAAGTCCCAGTGACCCTGAGAGATGCACAAGCTTCCCTACAGGAACCGCTCGTGAACTGCCATAAATTCTAAAAACACATTATCAACTGTACTCACACAACAACATGTCTTTGTTCCATCAGATTCATGTCAGCAGCAGTTTTCTCAGTCGGTCCTAACAACTGTACTGAGATGGTGAATTCAGCCTCATAAATTGTTATGTGTAAATTACCCCCGGGCGGCAATATTGACTTGTTAAAATGAGCTAGGTTCGCCATGTTTGCAATAAAACAGACATTTTTTCCCCGTTCACGAATTCACAAACACATACATGCATCATGCACACACACCAAGGCCTAGCCAAATGTAATTTACCAGCTGCTTTCTAATGGGGCTTCATCTTTCAATATAAATGTTAATAATCTATGATTACTCTGTGCTGCTGCAAAGGGAGCTGAGGGTTTCTTTCATGTATTTATGGAAGTTCTTCTCATTCTCTGCCTCTGCCTTGCTTTTGGGAAAATGTTTTTGAATACAGACATCAACTGAAAGATTTTCCTCTTTTGTTTTTCCCAGCATGGAGGGAGATGACTGCTGAAGTGCTTCTGTGCATCATTAACCTTCATTCTTTCTTTGTTAATTAGAATTTCTGCACTGTTTTCTTAGTTTGAATTCCATGACTAAACAGAATAAACGCATAAAAAACAGAATAAGTAAGATGATTAAAAGTCAAAAGCTGTCACATATTTGACACAAAAATGTCTTTCTTCGGTTTAGCTGGATTGGGGAGGTGGCTGAAATCAGCTTTGAGTTCTTTGACTTATGAAAAGGATATACGAAAGAGCCAATAAGCAGCAATGAATCAGCCTATGCATAGAGCACTATCATGCCTCATACTGAAGTTTATTTATTTATTTATATATTTATTTAATATTGTGAAACACCTGATCGTGTTACGGCATGAAGTGATTTAGTCTTAACACACTGCTGCAACTCCTCTGCTTTGACTGAACAGCTCTTAACAACCTTAAGGCTTTTAGCAAAGACAGGATACTTTTTTTTTACAATGACCGATTATTCCATGTCCACACCAAGCAGGAACCGCCACAGCTGAAGGTCAGAATTTGCAGTTCCTCTAATGACCACATGGGGCTAGTGTCAGAAGTGACTCAGTCTCAATAGACGTCCGTGTGAAAAGCCAACTTCACAGGCCTGAAAGTTCACTTTTATTGAGTGAAATGCTTGTATTTTGTTAGTCTGATTCTTAGCACTAATTAGCAGATATATGGAGCTACAATCCAAGAATACTTGGCATCGTGACATCAAACCAGCTTTATCGTTTTATGTTAAATAACATCCATCAGGAGTTGATTAGAACTTAAAGGCGGCAAAGAAAAAAAAAGCAGCAAGAGACGAGGCATTCTTAGCCTTTGATGGTAAACACCCGAGGATGAAAAGGCCTGTCCATCCACTCTTCTTACCACCCTGTGCTCATTAAGAAAAAAATGGGGGTGTTATGGAATTATAAGCATATGATTGTTAGGATTTATAGACAGCTGAGTACAATCTATAATATCTGACCCTTCTTCAAAATCCTTGGAACCACCCCTGTGTGGGAAGACTGTTAGTGAGTCTGAGAAAAGTATGGGAGGTAGTATTTACACACACATACACATATATACACATAAATATATGTATGTATATCATTAAAACTGTAACTGTAGATGCAACAGCAATTTTCCTTGGATACTTCAACCAGTGACAAGTGAAGATTGTGCTACCTGTGTGTTATTTATCAAAGAACAACAGAAAAAAAAATATGACAGTAATGTGATCTTTTTTTTTTTTTTTGTCATCTTAAAACTGTTATACCTGCTACCTTAGAATTGTCATCGCCCTCCGGTATGTCAGGAAAACATGTAGTGTACAAATACCAAGAAAGCTGCTGGGCATGATAACTGCAGCGCTTTTCTTTCAAAAGACATAGCAGCTGAACTTGCTCTGGGGTGGAATTCAATTTTAAATTGAAAAGAACATTTGAATTTTACACCGATAGCCCTTATGGAAGTGTTTTTGACACATCTAGAAATAATTCTGCCTCCATTTATTGCTTCAGAATAAAAGACATACTCGATTTATTCATAAGTTAAGGTACAGAAAAGGCTATTTTCACCACTGGTTATAGCACTACTAAACATTTTGAAAAATCTGACATGAATGCAAGAATTCTCTCTCTGTTTTTCTTTGCTTTAACACAGTACAAGCAAAGATTCTCATATCAAAAGATGATTCAGTCAGAACAGAAACTGTTTGCTTATTATTTTATACATTTTTTTCCCCACAATCAGAGGCCAGGTTATAAAGGTGAACACAATCTTTTGATCTAGCATCACACCATGATGCCCTCCCACCCCAATGGTGTAAAACACCAAATCAATTCAAGTTTATTTTCTTTCTGCTGACTTTTTACCATCAGTTACAATAACTCGTACTGCGTACTAGCTAGCATGGCGGAGTTTCTACACAGCTGGGTGGGTGCTATGATGTTACTGATGTTGAACTTTATTTTATTCATAAGGTTAGTTAGTAGAGTTTCCAACCGTCCCGTAAAAAGACAGAATCGTCCCGCATTCAGAGAAAATATTACTCGTTTGGTGTTGAGCTGAGAAGGGACGCAGTTTGTCCTGGACTTCAGCTAGAATGATGCTGATATCGGTTTGGTTATCTGGTGAGAGGGAAACATGAAGGTGAAACCAGGAGATGTCCTTACTGAATCATCAGAGCTGAACAGGTGATGGAGAAACAGGTTTACCTTTTAGGTGACATGAATGAGTTGAAGGGTTGGGTTGAATATTAACAAACATGCCATATTGGCCCAGTTTATTTCTCTTATCATTGCTGTGAGGAGACCATAAATAGCATTTGTATTTTCTGTTGTACAGACCATTTGCTGTTATGGAGTTCTTGTTATGGATAAAAAGTGTCTTTTTTTGTTTCACAACAGCTGATAACTATTCGCTGATAGCTGCCAACATCTGCGAACAAATAATTCTATGAAGTGGTTCCATATATTGTGTAACTGTTCATATAGAGCGTTATTAAATTTATTGCTAATGCAATCATATGGCACACTGACTTCTGAGGAAATTTTAAATGGCACTCGTCATCAGAAAGGTTGCCGACCCCTGGTTTAGATCATCTCAAACTGGTTTCTTGATCATGACAATGACCTCATTGTACCGAAATAGCCTCTGCAGTCACCAGGAGATTCTCTTCATGGATGTGCAGCCGTCATGTGCAGTAGCTGCATGTATTTCCCAGAATAATGTTGACAACATAGTTTTCTGCAAACAACACATCTCAACATTTTAGGAACAATATCAACATTTTTTTGGAACTGTGTATAATAATTCTGATAGAAACGTATCCACTTTCAACCTCTTGTCACTCCCAATATTAAATATTAATCAACTAATAATCTAAACAACCTACAAAATGCTGGGGTTTTTTTTGTTCCTGTAAAACAAGATTGGATAAATATCTTGTTTTACAGATATTGTTATGTTATCAAAAATGTTAACGAGCACAGTTTTCTTTAAAGTTTCCATCCATTAGCGATGATCCATAATCAATTATCCTTGGACCACAGGAAAGGAGTGCGCTCCATTTCCATCCCGGTCTCTGATTAAATGCCCTACCCTCATCAACATAAAAAAAAATTACATTGGATTTTAGTTTTAATCATCGACTTCATAACAGAATTGAAAGCCACTGTGGAAAGTGCCATTAAACTTGAATTATTTTTAATGCCCAGCAGGGGGACACTTGTCAGGTTGTAAAATTCTAGTAATTCTAGAAGTCTCGATGTTTCAGGAGGGAAAACATTAAACATGTATTACTTTTGGACATAAACCAAAATGCCACAAACTATCATTATTTATTAAATTATTAATTTCATGAAATATTTGCAAGATATTATAATCACCTTTAATTTTTAAACAGCCTTTATGGTGGCATTTAAATATTAATGAAATGGGACTAACAGGTTTAAACAAAACATGGTTATTGTCAGTATTGTTTGGTATGAAATCAGGTATTGTTTGGCACAGCTAATACTACTCCAAACCTTTAACCAATAAGAAAACACATACTGTAACACTCTCTGACAAACTGTTAACATAGAAGCTATCTCCATCCCATTTATTTTCCATTTGTCAGTGTCTGAGTGAGGCTATAATAGCTCGGTAAAGAGCCACATTAGCAGGATGGGGCGCGACAGAGCTATGGATTAATACTCTCTGATCCCTCGTTGTCAAACTCATTAAAATGTATGCAATTTGGTATTATCTCTCGTGCCATGCCTTCCTGTCAACTCCACGTGGAGGCCACTGAGTTTAGAATGAGTCAAAATCAGTGCCTCGTTTACTGTGTTTAATGACTCACCAACTGTTCTGGGTTTTTTTTACCCTCTTCATCACCCTCCTCTTTCCAGCTACCCAGCATAAAAATAACGATAAGACATGCCTATCATTCCTCCGTGCCTGTCAATCATAATTCACCGCTCAAATAACATTCCCCCCAAAACTCCAGCTCTGTGGAGGATAGCGCATGCTACTTTCACCTGTACCTGAAGATATTCAGCTCCTAGCAGCACCATATTTTCTCTCTAAGAGGGAGCAGACGGTCCAACCTCCACCTGGATTTGCTGTGTATAAAAACCCATGTCACAATATTTCTGCTCGAATCACGTCTTATCAGCCTAGTGTAGTACCATTACCTCTGACACTCTGCTCAAACTTTTAAAGTTCTGCATTTTTACCTTGCTTTATAAGTTGGTAATTATATGCACTTACCAGCCAGTTTGATTTACCTCGTCAAACTGAGCATCTTGACCATGTCTGCAAGACTAAATACAGTTTCTGCCATATTTTTGGCTGATTAGCTATTTATGTTAACAATGATGAAGATGCAGAAAATTCTAAAACTGACATATGAGACACTTATGTTGGTCATGTTGTCTCTATAGTGGCTCCTTAGTGTAATACTTAATGCATTAGCCTGAAATGTAAAAGATATTTAGTTCGAGTCCAGGAGGCTTGTACACAAATCCTTCGAAGGGTTGTGTCAGGAGTAGCATCCGGTGTAAAAATCTGTCATAAATCAAATATGCAGATCCGTCTGCTGAGGGGACCCTCGTGAAAAAGGAAGCAGCTGAAAGAAGTTTTATGCACATTGTGTTTATAAATCAATGTCAGATATTATTTCATCAGATGCGTTTTACTGCTGACGTTCATATTTGCACCATCGTCGTTGAGGGATTCTTCACTGTAATTCATTTGTGTTGTCATAAATGGGATTAGTCCAGGCTGTATTAGTGTACTATTGATTTGGGGACTGAGAAGCACGGTGGTTAGCACGATCGCCTCATAGCATGGTTGTGGGTTCAAATGTCTAGGGTCTTAATGTGAGGAGTGTTCCCCGTGTCTGTTCTCTTCAGGTACTCCTTCCTCCCTCAGTCCAAATACATGAATGGGGTTAGGTTTAGTAGTGATTCTAAATTGCAGGTAGGAATGTAAGTGTGAATAGCTGTTTGTCTCTGTCTGTGTGTAAGCTCTGCAGCAGGCTGCTCCCCGGCCCATTATGTACCCCACCTCTTTCTCCATGATGTGTAGCTGGGATACACTAGTGGTCTGATGCTAATGCTGTATTTATATAACCCGTGGTTATTTTGTTTGAAGCATACTGAGGTCTTTAGAGTCATTTAAATGGGTGGCATTAGAGCTTCATAAAAAAACCCCAAATACATTTCTGACACCTATATCTTGTTGTGGCTACATAGGTTTAACCTTATTCTCCCTTATTCTTAAACAAGGAGTAGCACTTTTACCTCCAAATACATGACAGGGATGACAGATTGTACCATCAAGATACAAGTCCCATGATATTCATGGTACCACAATACAGCAACTCTATGCATCATGACAGCAGATATGAAACTGAAATAGAACACCCCACCCCCCATAATTTCTATATTCATCAGATGCATTATTGTTGTTGTTCAAGTAATTTACTGGCTCTACCATTTGCTTACCCCAGCTGTCTATGCAGTGAATTCCTTTTTTGTGGGTCACTTAAAATAATTTATTTTACATGCAGCAGAAGCACAAGTCATGGAGTAGCAATCTTATTGAGCCATATTGGGACATACTTTGTTTCTGGCATCTATATCTTTTCATAAAATATTGATATTTGAGGCCACATCCGTTAGCGATGTGGCCTCACAAAAGGCATGCTACATCAATATTTTGTACATATTTTGTATGGTACATTAAGGAGTGCAAGTTTTGCATTAGGCACATGGATTGTCCATTGATTCATCACTTCCCACTGCCTAATTAATTCCAAACAAATAAAAAGTGTATTTTAATGGCATACACAACCTATGGTGATGTATTTGCAAGGCATATAAAGTGCTGGTGGTAGATCCAGACAAACATCAAGACAAATGAAGCATGATCAGATTCAATGACTTCACTTAGAAACCAGTTCAGTTCAAAAATAGTCGCCTTCAAAAACACACACTTGTGACAATGAAAAAAAGCCCTCGCTGCTGATGCATTTGTTATTTCAATGTTAAGCACAACCTTGAAGCCATGCACACAAGCACACAGATAAAATGTTTAAAATGTCCGAGACTCTATACACAACCACATAAAACATATGCAGATGTTCCCTAGATTTCAGATTTTCTCTGTCTTGCAGCCAACAGTGCAAACAGATGGCTCACGGCTGGCCATCCTAACCATATGCATCTGCACATGTCTGCATTTTTACTTTAGTGCGAACAACTCATGTGAATTTCAAAGCTGTTCTAACAGCCCAACACTGGTCTCTCGATCTCCCGTTGGAGAGCCGCGAGCTTCGCCATGATGTTATCAAACTTGCGCTCTATGATGTTGTCATTCTTGTGCTCAAAGAGCCGATTCTGAGAACTCACCACCACAGTGAGCCTCCCCAAGATGTAATCCAGTCTGCACTCAGAGATCTTATTCTGAGTATTCACAGCAGCCGTAGCCTTTCCAAGATCTTATCCGTGCTGCACTCAATGAGCCCATTTTGAGAAACTCACGCCTCTTCCCATCGTTTCAATCCCAGCGGGCAGCCTTGTGGGGGTTTGAACAGCCAGTTCCGCTTTCTTAATTCTTCGATAAGTCAGGGCCAAACCAGCTCCGATCAGCAAGAACCCTGTTACCATGGTTCAGAATAGGTAGATATCTTCAGCACTCAGGCTCACCCGAGCCCAAACTTCTCGTAGAGAAAGGGGTGTCAATTGCATTCAGGGACCAGTTGATCAAATCCATAATTCCTCTTTTAGGTTTTAGAGAACAGACTGTGAGAGAGTGTTCCAGGGAAAAGTAATACAAAAAACACGAGACTAGACAAGGACATAAGAGGCTAAGCAGGGAAGCTAAGGGAGAGGAAGAGGAGGAGAGGAGAAAAGTGCGTCAAGAGCAAGAGCAGAAAAAAAAATGCGGTGTGTTTTTTCAAGATTGTAAAACTTACTAAGTTATTGACTTGCTGCAAATACACCCTGTGGCTGAAAACGTTATTCCTGAAATACGATCAAGATTATAAAGGTGTGGTGGTTTTCCAATGTTCTTAGGGCTGAAATGAGTTTATGACCCAAATATAGTTGTCCTGCATATATGAGTTAACATAGCTCGCGTCGCACTATATACTTCTTCTATGCTTTTAATGTACTTTTGGCAAGATGTATTGCATTATAAGCATGGATGGATTATTGTGACCTAGGAACCTGGACACAATAAATTTAATGGTTACAGTGTTGGTAAGATATATAAGCTTTGAGTCATGATCATGAACTAAGTGTCTTGTGTTGGTGTGACAATATATGCTAAACACAATCACAGAAGAGTAGCATACAAGAACCTCTTGCTACACAAAGCACCTCTGCTGGAGAGTAGTACACGCTGGTATCTTTTACTGTCTTTATACATATGTTGCCTGGATAATTTGAAGGATTACTACCATCACTGAAGGGTGGAATATAAATTGCTGCAATAATCAGCTGCTCAAACTCTATTTAGAGATGAAAAAAGAAGATGCAAGAGCAGAAGTAATACTCTCTCAACTTCACATCTTTGTCCTTGATGTTAGCAGAATGGCATCACTCATTAGGCAAAAGGAACCCTCTTCTAATTATTTCTTTGGTGATTGCAAATTTTCAACCTGCACAAATAACTCAGCATTAATAAAGAATAGGCGCATCTTAAATCACACACATTTGTCACACCATAATAAAGTAAGAGCCCTGCGAAAGGAAGTGGCACTACAAATGGTTTCTAATCTACATCAAATCATCCTCTTCCAGCTTCTGTTTACCAGCGATTTTATAACTACAAATATGCTGTCAAAACTGTTTTTGGATCAAAGAAGGCTCATATACATAGCACACTAAAAAAGCAGTTTGTCTTATTTTGTAAGATTTTGAAAATACTGTCAGTTTTAATTTAAAGTTCTTGGCATATCACTGAGTAGTTAACTTGTCTGTGGGCCCCAGTTGAAAAAAACAAAAAAGAAGATGACTCAGAAGTAACTGTAATAACCTGACAAGATGACAGTACAGATTTTTTTTTTCTGCCTGTCCCATTTGGTTCTTTAGCCGTCAGAATTGTTGTCTGAAGACCAACAAGGATACCCAATGGATTTACTTTGCCAAATGGATCATCACGGCATTGCCGTATTGGTCCATTTGATCGACCTTTGTTTTTATTATTTATTTTATTTTATTTTCAGTTGTTACAGACAGGACAGACATGAGTGAGGGATCGGAAAGGGAGAAAAAAAGAGGAAGGAAAAGAAAAACAGAAGGGAAGAGGGACAGTGAGAAAGGGAAAAAAAAATCTCCTGGATCACCTGTTGAGAGAGAAAGAATAGAAAACAAGCAAAAAAAAACCAAAGCAACATACTAAACACAACACCATCACATTAATCTAGCTAAGTGTAAACAGCAGTAAATACTAAATATTCAATGTTGTTGTGCAGCACGCAGGACAGACAGCGCACAATGTGCTTTGAAGTAGCAGCCAAGAAAGGTGTAATTTAAGTCTACGAACAGTGAACACCCGTGTGCACCTGTGTGGATCAGCGCGCTTGTATTCAAAAGGTTTCCCCATGTAATGGTCTGCAAGAGGATGTAGAGAGCCATAGCCCTGTCCCCCAGGGCATGAAGCAGGCATGGAGGAGATCCAGGCCCCAGACATCCAGAGACCCCAGAGTGCGAGAGCCCAAGGAGGACCACTGGAGGGGCATCCGTGCCACCCTCATGGGAAGGGCTGAGGATCCCCAGACGAGGGGTCACCCAGTAGCCACCGAGCAGAAGCTAGAGGGGGCTGTACCGGCGTGCCCGCCGGCTCTGCCGGCAGCCAGCTGTGCCAGAGTGAACTGAGCCAGAGGCCGGAGGCCCGAGGGCCCACCACGCCCCGGAAGAGGCCTGACCGAGCAACAGGCGCCAGGCCCCGCCAAGTAGCCACCGGGAGTGAGCTGGTACATACCTGAGCGCCCAGCCCCGGACACCAAGAACCACCAACGCACCGACCCCTGAGGGCATCAGTCACCGGCAGGGAGTGTGGTGAGGGAGATAGGCCTCCACACTTTGGAGGGCCTGGGAGTTCCCAGAGAGGTGGAGTCTAAGACCCGACCTGACATATAGACACAGACAAACAGGCACACACAGACACAAACATGCATTCCCACCCTCATGCACACATATACAAACACTCAGCACTCACCCAACGTAAGGATTGACATAAATGGACATGTACACACAATCACACTCCCCAAACATACTCTATACCCCGGTTCCAGGTACCCTCGCCCCCAGAGGGGGAAACAGCACCCAGACCCAAGAGATGTTACCCTTCCCCCCGGGGTGGAGGCAAGTAGACCGTCCCAGGCTCCGCAGCAGCAGGGAGGCCAATCGGACAGCCAACATCTCCTCCCAGCCCCCCCGCCCCGATGGTTAGAAGAGAACAGAGGGGTGTGAAGACCCCATACCTCCCTCCTCCCGCTCATGTGTAGTGTTGCTGCGTGTTGCTCTAAAGTGCATTTAAAACAAGGGACAGTACAGATTTTTAAATGCATAGCCTGTCAGGGTATCCACCTTTAAGTCCTCTGAATGGTGAAGCACTGACCAGGAACAAGCCTCATCTCTGGCCCAGAAAGCTTAGAAAGAAAGAAATAGCCTAAAATATAAATCTGGAATGATCAAAAGGGCTACAGTGGACATCAAACAAATGCATATGTACTTTGTAAAACTTGACTTGTTTTCCCCAGATAATGAACGGTATACAGGCACCAGAATTGAATAGTGGCAAACGTCATTCTAAGAAGGATTACAGCTATAGA
Organism: Maylandia zebra; assembly: GCF_041146795.1. Taxonomy (NCBI): domain Eukaryota; kingdom Metazoa; phylum Chordata; class Actinopteri; order Cichliformes; family Cichlidae; genus Maylandia; species Maylandia zebra. The sequence continues at coordinate 20,162,351 of NC_135181.1, forward strand.
TTGCATACGGGGGCATAAGATATTTCCAGCTGTAATGGCTAGGACACACTACCAGATTATTTTCTTTTACTTTTAAATCAGCCATAATAGTGGGGATGCAGCAGTGAGAAGATGTGATTGTGGAAATGAAGCATTCATACATTCCTGGTAAATTAAATTCTAATCTGAAAGGTCAATCTGTGTTTTTTTTATCTTTCAGTTACTGTGAAATGATTGCAGGAAGGATTGCAGTTGCAGCCCTTTTTGTGGATGTGTTACTTAAAGTAAACTTCCTGCATCATGTTTCATCAACTCAAAGGTACCTGAAGCAGCTCATGTTGTATGACAGAGCTGTTGATGGTCCAAATGTCTCTGCCATATTTGGTCAACTCCAAAAATGAATGGATACCACAAAATGCAGTCCTTCTGTTGAAGTATTGAGAATTGAGGCTTTTAGCAATAGTATAAACTAGAGATGGACCGATCAGATATTACATATCGGTATCGGACGTAAATTACTGGATATAGGAGAGAAATAAAAAATGTAATCCGATCCATTAAATATCAAAAAGCAGCTCACAAAACTTGTGACATGGCCTAACTCGGCTCATAACCGTATAGGAGCAGTATGCATCACATGATAGAGCGGCTGTGTGTATTTGTAGCCTCGCTACCAAACCGGCATTTCATCTCCGAGGAAGTTATCCCACAGAGAAGTAAAGCAAGTGTGTAAGTTCATCTCTGAATGTTTGTAAAGCATTCCCGCGTTAAGCTTAACAACCGATGTATGGAGTGACTGCCTCTTCTCTCTCCCTCCCTCTCCTGCTGCTACTTCAATCGTGAAACTGATCAATGATCAGCTGATCAGCTTTTCTGTCGCAAGTCCGCCCACTTCGAGCCAGAAAGAGGAAACCAGCAGCTGAACAACAGCAGCACGTTTAAGCTTGATAAGCTGTTGTTAGAATTTATTTAATATTACTTTCTACACCAGAAACTTTTTCTACGCAGCTGACGGCTGGTAACTGTGCAGGGGCTTGAACAGGGAAAAGGGGGCACAAAGACATACTTTTCTTTCTTATTCTCATTTAAAATGTCTAGCTTTTAATAAATAATTATCCGAATCTTACACCCAAAGTTTTAATCTGATGTAAAATGTATAGAAGTCCATGACTGTATATAGTAACTATTAAGTCTAATATACCCTAGTAAGCTAGTATTTTTTCCTTTGGGAAGATGTTGAATCTATTTAATTATTCTTGAAAAATATTTGATTTCTGTGCATTTTTTTTCACACTGCATCAAATTAAAGTTGATTATGTCGATTAAGCATCATGAGGTGGAGGGTGGGGGGTTCCCTATTTTTTTTTTTTTTTTTTGCTGGGAGTTTGCAACCCTATTAGTTAGGTTGCTTACTCTTTAAAATACCAGAATAGGGAGGATGAAGTAGGTTTAAGTTTATTAGACTGATCAGTATTGCTGAACTATGACATATTTTGGGTGCAGTGTATTTTTTGCATACAGGTACAACAAAATAGCTTTAGTGTTTGTTTGTTTTTTTGTTTTTTAACTTGAGTATTGACTTATACAAAAAGCAGCAAGATATTAAAAAAAACTGTTTTATTGATTAAAAAACACACTATATCGGATTCATATCGGTATCGGCAGATATCGAAATTTATGATATCAGTATCGGTATCGGACATAAAAAAGTGGTATCGTGCCATCTCTAGTATAAACTACCACTAACACAGTAGGTAGTTTTGAAAGTGTGTTTAAGGTGTAAGTGTGTCATGGTTCCTTGGCTTTGGTTTTTGGGTTGAAAGTCTTGGATGTTTTATTTAAACAGATAGTGGTTACCAGGTACTGCAAGCAAGTCTCCACCTGTACAGTATAGCAGCCATTAGCTTGTAAGAGTGTAAGAACTAATGGCACAGTGGTTTAACATGACAGTAATCTAAATTAGGGTTGTTTTTTTCTTTTGTTTGTTTGTTGTTGTTTTTTTTAACTGTGAAGTATACCAAGTAACTCCAGTCCATATATGGAGCTGGGAATTAGCAAAATAGGTCCCCTTAAGATAAACCATATGCCTTCTGAAATATACTGTACTGTATATACAGCAAAAAGAACTACTAAAAAAATGTAATTATTCCAATTCCAAGAACATATTGAAGCTACTATCTCAGTGTGTGTATCAATGAGAGAGATAAAGATAAAGAATAGTCATCTTTTACATTAATGTTGTTTCATTTTATCACATTAATGACAATACCGGATATAAGTGGGTGAACACTAATTAATCCCTGTGTAACCTAACTCCTCTCTATGTTCTATTTGTGTTTGGTGATGACTGTATATGGAGCATGTGTATACACAGCAAAATCGCCAGTGTTAAATTGACACTGTGAGTGTTAAATTTAACACTAGAAAAGTGTCTATATGTGTCCACTCTTTTGAGTGTTAAATTAACACTTTTCAAAGTGTTATATTTTTAACAACGAGCTAGTGTTATTTTAACACTGCACAGAGTTAAAAATTAACACTGAGTAACACTGACCAGTGTCAAAAATATTCTACACTGGTGTTAAGTGTTAAAAATTAACACCGAATAGTGTTGGTGGTACTTTACACTAGCCCTGGTGTTAAAAAATTCAACTCTGAATAGTGTTAATTTTCTAACACTAACACTAGTGTCAGTCAAATCATTAATACCACCAGATTACAATAAACTCCCATTAATCTCTGATATCTCTACTGCTACAATTAACCCCCAACATCCACCCATTACAAAGAAATACAAGACATTAACGTTCCAAAATACTTTGTATTCAGATACACCACAAGTAAACAAGTCATACAAAATTACAGTATGGGACAATGTACATTTTGTCATCAGTGCCATTTGAAAATTGCCTATCATAAGGTCTATAGTACACCAGATCATCTACAGAGATCAGTGCAAAGACATCTAATCCATCCTCGATAACAAATGCATTTAAGTGATCATTGAAATATACTGTTGAGACCTTACAAGTTAGAAGATAAGTATTGAAATCGCTAACAATTATACTGACAATCTTACTGAACAAAGGCATCTCATTTTCAACACCAGAACAAACATACATCCCAACTTGATATTCTGTACCATAACTTTTGACCCAGGAAGTTGTAGAAACAATAGAAGAAACATCAAACATTTTATTCAGTGCTTCACTGCCTTTTAAGCTGCTGGCCAAGACTTCATTAATGGGGCCGAACTGTAATCTTTTAAAATAAAAATTTTCAAAATGAAAGGCTAATTGATTCTGATGTTTTTTTACTAGTGTTTTTGTGATATTTTTAAAGTTCTTTACAGATCTTTTGAAGAACTTGTGCTTTGCTTCAAATCTCATGCACCACATATGTATGAGTGGCCCAATTTTTCTAATGCAGCGTGGGTAATGGATCATTAGGTGGTGCTTTGGAATCAAATTCCGTTCTGGAAAGAGAGATTTGAAAGCCTTGTGATGATCGGCAATCAGATGTTTCAAATAGCAAGTCATGCCATGAGTTATAATGGGTGAAAAAACAATGTTCACAATTTGAACTAACAAAAGTAGCAAGTTCCAATGTCCATCATTTCTGCAAACGATATCTCCAAAAATCAATGGGCTATTCCGCAAAAGACACCATGACTGCACAGCATTAAGCCCAAGATCTTTGCTGTTGTCATCCAGTTTTAGCCCACCTGGCCTGTTCCTTCTCTGTGCATATCCGTAGTTAAAGCTTATAATTCTCTGTGACAATGAATTCAAGGATATCAAAGAGGTCTTAATCAAGTACTGAAACACAAGCTTTAACTCATACTGCACCACTCCCTCTAGTAGATCATGCATTATGTCTACAGCATAGTTGTCTGAAATATGGAACAGCCGAAGTGAATTGAGTAAACAATTTCTTTTTACACCAAATGTTGAGGCCAAAGCAGGATTTTGTTGAATGGCACCACAGTGTTTGTAATGAAGTTCTTTGGAACGCAGTGTTAAGCCTACATGATCTTCACTAAAAACTGACTGCAACTCTGTCTTATCAGTTAAACAAAATCTACAACAATAGTTTGCACTAAATGATTCAACAAAACCAAAAATGCTATGTAAAGCCAAGTTGTCACCTGTAATCTGAAAAAGCGAACCTCTCACAGGTGTGGCTGAAAAGGGCACTTGCATTCCTTCAGTCTCTAAAATCTTTAGATCATCAACAAGTGGCTTTAGGATAGGATCAAACCCATATTTTTTTAAGTCTTCTGAATGAAAAAGGGCTACAAGATGAATGTTCATCACCACAGAATTTAACTCTGGTGGCAAATTTCTCAAAACAAAATAAATACAACCAAGTTTGTGCACCCCCTTTTTTGAGCCTAAAGGATTAGCAGTTTCAAAATCGTCATAGTAGAGCTGGATCTGGAGAGCATGTTCTTGTTGTGAGAATAAACTGTGATTTTTGAAGTAGGAGCCGTCATTTAAATCTCTGTACAATCCCTCCATGTTTAGTTTTTTTTTCTGGAAACTGCTACAAAGTTCACTGTTTCGAAACATAGATGAAAGGGATCCCATGATAGGAACGTACATGAATTTATCATTGACAGGAACTTGCCTGTATGTCCCTGTTGTTCTATCTTTGCGTACATCAAAACGCACACCAAGAACATGCTCTATGGGTTCAACTATTTTCCATTTTTGCTCAAAATATCTTATCCTTTTAGATTCTGTGTTAAGACATGAAAATGGATTTTCAAGCTGATCAAAGCAATCCTCAACTTTTTCTAAGGTTTCTCTTGATGTATCAGTTGACAAACAGTCGACAACAGATTGTTTTGCATGTGCATGGATGTCATTAACCAGTTCCTCCAATGAACCAACTAAACACTGTACAGTACTTTCAGGAACTCCTGATGATTGTACTTGAGCAATAACAGAGCTGCACATGTTCAGTATTTGCCTTTTTTCAACTGGAACCGGTGTAGTTATTGTCATGGGATGAGCCACATTTACAGGCTGTGAAACAGAGGTTCCATCGTTAGGTACAGGCTCAAAATTGTTGATGACCTCAGAGTGAACGCAGTCTCCATGTGCTCGGAATAAGTGCCGCTTGTAACCAGAGTACGTGTGAAAGATAAATGAACATCCAGGCTCTCCACAGGTCAAACGTAAAAACTTTCCTGGGTACAAACCATGCTGGAACTTCAAATGTCTAAATAACACTGAGCAACTTGTGTGGTGTATCTTGCAAATGTAACAGATGAACATTTCCAGTCAAAGTGCTGAATAGTGGATATCTTTAAACCGTACAGTGAAGACTTCCTCTTGTTTCATTGACCCGAGGACTGTCCTTCACGCTGCCAACATCAATGCCATACACTTGATGGTCTGGATGAATGTGTAGAAGTTGTCCAATGCCTTATCAAAGGACACGGCAAATTAAAAAATGTGCCTTGAAAAGTTTTGCCTTGTCAAAACCTGCATCTCCCATCTGTGTCACACAGGGAATGACCTTTTGATCTAGGACAATGTAGAAACTTTGGGTAGAAACTTTGGATGATGTTCTTTCTTTCTCCAACCCACAGGACGAATGGCTGAGTGGGGCCAGCCTTAAGAAAAGCCTCTGTGCTACCTCCCACCTGAGGGAGAGAAAGAAACCAAGTGATTCACATTAAACAAAATTGATAATCTGATGTTGAGGCATTGCTGTTTGAAATTATGACAATATTAAAATGTTTCACTCCGCGCGCACAATTATTTTTGTTTCAATGTGTACATTTAGTTTTAATAGAAACAATGACATGTCAGTCCTGCAACACCAAGCTTGTCTGGGATAGATACATCTGCTGCAGGTTGGATCACCTTGCCATCTTAAAATATCAGCCGTTGATAATTTGCATCTGTTCTCATCAAAAGAGAAATATACAATTCTAAAACGCATACCTTGATGAATTTCATTAGGTGGTGAGCAGCATCTGATGTGCTAATCTTTGAAGACGTCCTTCCCTTAGATGTTGGAGTGAAGTGAAGCAGCAAAAGATGGCAGCCGCCTCGCAGTCCCAAACTACAGAATAGAAATTAAGATCATCACAATTACTGTCATTTAAAGGACCACAGCAGTCATTTTTCCACGTTATGTAATACCATGATGACATTTTAGACACCTGATAATTTTTCTAATAAGGCAGTTTTCCAGCGCCTTGGTATAAAAATTCATTTCTAGAGACTTAAAATCTTCTGGCCACCAAGTGAAGTAGATATCGAGTCATAACAATAGTAAGATTATGTAACTTTTTTTGTGTTCAAACTACATTAAATGTCATTTCAGGTTTAACATGTTTGTAAGCTTGTTTTCATACCATACAGAAATGAGTGATATATTGTGTTGTGGGAATTAAGCAAATGCTGTAAAGGCATGCAAAATCTACCATTTCCAACTTACACTTACCAGCCTCGTTAGAGTAACGCTGTGCAGAAATGAGCAGCTCATCCAATTCTGTACTCTGGGACAGATTTTTGCAATCTTTGATGATCCTTGGCTTGAAGAATGTTGGCCACTTTGCAAGGAACTTACCAGACACTTCCTCCCCAAAAAACAGCATTGTGAAGTCTTGGTCAATCTTAAACACAAAGTGTAACAACAGAAACAACACATTAACAAGAAAACAAACAAAGGAACCACAAAGCAGTCATTAAATTATTTTATGCCTTACCAAGCCAGGTGTATCCAGAAATCTTGGGAAAAGGTTCAGGACAGTAGAAGCTATGGCAGGTTCTTGAACCACTTTTTGCCTATGTTGAAATGTCACCTTCATGTTGTCTTTGACATGTTTCATGTCAGTTGAGTGCCTCTTCCTTGCATTTATCACCTGACAACGGCCTCACATTTGAACACAAGTTGCGAAGAGTCTTGGGGCTGTCTTGAAAAGCTGACTTTGATTAGTTTATCTCTTCTCGGGAACCAGCATATCACCACCTGCCAAGAGTAAAATAAGGTCCAGCATATAACACCATTTCTTTGCAAAATATCTAGCATGTCTAGTCCCTTTAGACTGAGTTAAAATTAATTTTGTTAAGAAAAACATCCTTGATCCATTTTTTAAGTAGTACAAGCTGTGTAACATGACTGCAATACAGTATTCTCTCAACTATCACAGGGGTTAGTAGGAACCATATTTCTATTTTATTATTTTTTTATATATTTTAAGCGATAAAAACCCTCCCCACAAATATTCCTGACAATGTAGCGTTTGGTTTGTTCGTTTTTAAATTTCAAATATTGTATAACAAGACAAAACTGCAAATATGAACGCATCCCCCCCTCTCCCTCTTAACTAACCGATGCCTTTAATTGAACTACCAAATTAACACAATGGTCCTCTCTTTCTGGTCAGACACTTTGCAGCACTTCTGCTGTAATTTTATTCATATTTAACAAAATAAAAATGCAGAAATAAGTGTACACATTAGTTTTTGACTCTCACTGAACTAACAAAGCCAGTCCCTCCACATGTTTGTACTCTCTTGTTACCTCGGCCAGGTCCGCGGCTCTGAACCGTGGTAATGACACCTCTGGCCAATACGCTGGGTTGTCGGGCTTGTAGCTTTACTGTCAGCGAACACAGTGTACAGTCGAATCTTAACAGCTTTCTTACAACCAGGCACTCATTTTGGCGGCAGTGGTTATTATTATATTTACATGCTCTCTTCTTCCATTTCTCATCGGTAACAGCTCTTACTTTCTCCCTCTCTCGCGCTCAAACACACAACGGGAGGGGCAGTTCCACACGTTCTCCCCGCAGCACGGACTACACTACCCATGAGGGCCGGTAACACTCTGCCCTCATTGCCTTTATATTAAATCATTTTTGGCTAATGACAAAAAAAAGTCACTTTAAGGGCCAAATTGCATTATACTTCTTCACCTCACCTGACGTGGGTCGCAAGTGGCCTTTGGGCCACAAGTGGCCTCTGGGCCGCGAGTTTGAGACCACTGACCCTAAGGCTTTGGCAGTTTAATTCGAAAATAAATAAAAGGCATTTAATAAAAACTGTGAAATATATTAACATGTAATATTCATTACAGTCTGCCAATAGCCAGATTATGCTAAATGAATATTAGGAAAGAAACTGGTACTTTGCAGAGTTCTAGCTAGCAGTACCCCAGCTTAACAAAAACAGTTAAAATTCAAATATGACACTTAAAGATGATGTATTTTGATATAAATACTATTTCTTTTACTAGTTATCATGTTACTTGTTCTAACATCAATCTAAAACTTAATATTTAACCGAATAAAACTTACCGCATCAGCAAGAAAAAATGGCGACCGAAGATTCTGGATTGCGAAGCTCCACAGGAAATGAAGGTGTGGTCTAATTTAACACCCACAGTGTTAAAATGCAGTAACGACTAAAATCTACACTTACACTTTTCAGGAATCAACTCCCGATGTGTTATTTTAACTCGATTAAGTGTTGAACTAACTCGGAACTCTGTTGAAATCTACTAACACTGAAAAATCAACACTGGCATTTTTGCTGTGTACATACTAAAAAATGTGTGTAATTCAGTGTGTGTTAAATCCTTGACTTTTAGACTGCTGTGCAACAACAAGTGACAGTGGAGGTTTATTGGATGAATCAACATTTCAGTGACTTTGCCCTGAGGTTATTTTTGTCTTTCGAACACAAACAACAGCATGAAATGCTATTTTCTTTTTTCTTCTTGTTGATAATGAATTTTGGTCTGTTTCTATTAGAACTTTATCTTATTTGCAAGATCTTCTTGTGATTGTTTTTAGGGTTTCTTGGCTCTTCATTGCCGGCTGAAAAAAAAGTTCTTAATGGTCTTTTCTTTAATAATACTTAGAGATGGCACGATACCACTTTTTTATGTCCGATACCGATACCGATATCATAAATTTGGATATCTGCCGATACCGATATGAATCCAATATAGTGTTTTTTAATCAACAAAACTGTTTTTTTAAATATCTTGCTGCATTTTGCAAGTCTGCAAGTTCATACTCAAGTTTAAAACAACAACTACACTAAAGCTATTCTGTTATACCTGTATACAAAAAAAATATTTCATAGTTCAGCAATACTGATCAATCTAATAAACTTAAACCTACACCATCCTCCCTATTCTGGTATTTTAAAGAGTACTTAGCGTAAATATTAAGCAACCTAACTAATAGGGTTCCAACTCCCAGCAACAACAAAAATAAATAAATAAAAAATAGGGAACCACCCCTCACGCTCCACCTCATGATGCTTAATCGACGTAATCAACCTTAATTTGATGCAGTGTGAAAAAAAATGCACAGAAATCAATTATTTTTCAAGAAATATTAAATAGATTCAACATCTTTCTTCAACAAAATTGCAGACTGCACAGATGGTACCTTCCCAAAGGAAAAAGTACTATAGCTTACTAGGGTATATATATTAGACTTAATAGTCACTATATACAGTAATTGACTTCTATTCATTTTACATCAAATTAAAACTTTGTGTGTCAGATAATTATTTATTAAAAGCTCGACATTTTAAATGAGAATAAGAAAGAAAAGTATGTCTTTGTGCCCCCTTTTCCCTGTTAATGCCCTATCGGCCCCCCTGGCTAAACTTTGCTAGATCCGCCCCTGCACAGTTACCAGCGTCAGCTACGTAGAAAAAGATCCTGGTGTAGAAAGTAATATTAAATAAATTCTAACAACAGCTTATCAAGCTTAAACGTGCTGCTGTTGTTCAGCCGCTGGTTTCCTCTTTCTGGTGCAAAGTGGGCCAAAAACAAAGACGGACTCGCGACAGAAAAGCCGATCAGCTGATCATTTAAGCAGTTTCACGATTGAAGTAGCAGCCGGAGAGCGAGAGGCAGTCGCTCGTTAAGCTTAACGCAGGAATGCTTTACAAACATTCAGAGATGGACTTACACACTTGCTTTACTTCTCTCGGGATAACTTTGTCGGAGATGAAATGCCAGGTTGCTAGCGAAGCTCCAAATGCTATCCAGACCACAGGTCCCGCATGCCACAGCCGCTCTATCACGTGATGCATACTGCTCCGACATGCTAACGTTCTGGGGTGAGTTACGGCGTGTTGCAAGTTTTGTGAGGTGCTTTCGTGATATTTAATGGATCGGATTACATTTTTTATTTTTCTCCGATATCCGATCCAGTCATTTAGGTCAGTATCGGACCGATACCGATATGTAATATCGGATCGGTCCATCTCTAATAATACTACCAACCAAATAATTATACATGGAGTAGCACAGTAGCACAGTGGTTAGCACTCTTGCCTCACAACAAGAAGGTCCTGAGTTTGACACTATCCAACTGGGGCCTTTCCGTGTGGAGTTTGCATGTTCTCCCCATGTTTGCGTGTCTTCTCTCTGGGTACTCTTCTGCCTACAGTCCAAAGACATGCAATAAATTGGTTTAATTTAGGTGTGAATGAGAGTGTGAATGGCCCTGTAACAGACTGGTGATTTGTACAGGGTGTATAATGCCTCTCACCCTATAGTAACTAGGATAGGGTCCCCCCCACCCCCCACAGCCCTGATAGGGATAAGGAGAAGAGGAAGGAAGAAAATAATAATACCACCAAAAATATGCAAACACAGTATATCGTGGGTGTGAAATTGAAATCAAATCTTACATATTACTTAAAACCAGTACTTTATCTTCAAATATATTTCTAGTTTCTAACAGCAGGTACCAGCAGAGTAAGCAATGGAGCCCAGACATCCTACTCCCCAGTGGCTGACTACAGCTTGTTGAAGCGCTCTCAAGCCAGATGGGATATGTTGTGTTGTATTTGTGCCAGGCTCTCCTCTCATTTGGACATGCCAAGAGTGTCTCTACGGGGAGACAGTCACAGTTTATCGCGGCTTTCAAGCAGCGTCCCCCGCCAGATGATCAAATTGACCATGATGATACAACAGAAAAGTTTGTCTTTGATGAACTGCTTTGTGCTCAGACATGGCTGTGTACGGCCATTACTTGCACAGAAATCCAAACCAAAACCTCACTTGGCTTCAAAAGAAGCAGGCCGTGGCCCCCAGTTGCCCCCCTGCAGGGTTATCTGGCATCTCCCACATGGGCATTGAACACAGCTGGACTATGCAGGCGACAGGTCCTGCATATAAATACCCAGGCTGAATACTTAAATGGCAAATCATCATCTAAAAAAAAGTTACAGCTCTGCGACCTATTTCTACCTTCCATCTTTAAGTGTTACTTTTATCTTGACCTTTTGCTATAAACCTTAAGCTTCACTAACAGTTCAATGTCTTAGAGCCAATGGCATTAACTCTTGAAGCTGATGAAGACCAACATGCTGTTAGACTACACAGTAGCATACAGTAATCACTGACGCAGTGTCAACAGCAGACTTGACAATAAATGCTATGCATATTTCAAACTATATATGCTACTGTAAACCGAATAATTAAATAGAGTTTGTGTTGCAATTACTTATCTGTGGTATTGGTGTTTAAAGTTTTTTTTATGAAATTGCATGAATTAGTGTAACTTATAGTTGGAATGCATCACTAGAATTCAGCTGACAGGCCACACTGACTTTATTGAGCGAGCCTGGACTCCCGAAGCCTGTCCATAATGCCAACGCTAATATATATATATATATATATATATATATATATATATATACACACACACCCAGCTCGCCCCTGCGGGCGGTTTTATCCTTCAAGCTCGGGTCCTCTACCACAGGCCTGGGAGCTTGAGTGTCCTGCGCAGTATCTTAGCTGTTCCCAGGACTGCGCTCTTCTGGACAGAGATCTCCAATGTTGTTCCCGGGATGTGCTGGAGCCACTCGCCTAGCTTGGGAGTCACCGCACCTAGTGCTCCGATTACCACGGGGACCACCGTTACCTTCACCCTCCACATCCTCTCGAGCTCGGAGGATTGTTTCTGGGACATCTTTACACAGCCTGCACCTGGGGTCTTGCCTGGTGTGATAGACCCCAGCCTCTATGGATCTTGTACTCGAGCTTGTTCTTGTGCTGCCATGATTAGTGCCTCTGTGCTGTCTTTCAGTCCAGCTTTGTCCAGCCACTGGTAGGATTTCTGGATATCAGCCACCTCCTCTATCTGCTGGTGGTAGATACCGTGCAGGGGCCTGTCCTTCTATTATGGTCCCTTCTCTTCCTCTTGTTTCTTGGGTTTCTGCTGCCTGAGGTATTCACTGAGCACTCGGTCAGTTGGGGCCATCTTCCCAATGTATTCTTGGATGTTCGTTGTCTCATCCTAGACTGTGGTGCTGACACTCACCAGTCCCCGGCCCCCTTCCTTCCGCTTAGCGTACAGCCTCAGGGTGCTGGACTTGGGGTGAAACCCTCCATGCATGGTAAGGAGCTTTCTTGTCTTTATGTCAGTGGCTTCTATCTCCTCCTTTGGCCAGCCTATTACCCCAGCAGGGTACCTGATCACGGGCAGGGCGTACGTGTTGATGGCCCGGATCATGTTCTTACCATTCAGCTGACTCCTCAGGACTTGCCTGACCCTCTGCAGGTACTTGGTGGTTGCAGCTTTTCTAGCGGCCTCTTCATGGTTCCCATTCGCCTGCGGGATCCCCAGGTGCTTGTAACTGTCCTCTATGTCTGCAATGTTGCCTTCTGGTAGTTCAATCCCCTCAGTTCTGACTACCTTCCCTCTCTTTGTTACCATCCGACTACACTTTTCCAGTCCGAACGACATTCCGATGTCATTGCTGTATAGCCTGGTAGTGTGGATCAGTGAATCGATGTCTCGTTCACTCTTGGCATACAGCTTGATGTCATCCATGTACAGGAGGTGGCTGACAACTGCTCCATTCCGTAGTCGGTATCCGTAGCCAGTCTTGTTAATGATCTCACTGAGGGGGTTCAGGCCTATGCAGAACAGCAGTGGGGACAGATCCCGCACTTGATGGTGACTTGTGCTATGGGCTTGGAGTTGGCCTCTAGTGTTGTCCGCCACATCGCCATTGAGTTCCTGATGAAGGCTCTTAGGGTCCTGTTGATCTTGTACAATTCTAGGCATTCCAGTATCTATCTATATATATATATATATATATATATATATATATATATATATACACATATATACATGTGCAATGTCAATAGCTCAAAACTAGTTCTTTGTGTCCTAGAGGTGCTAGATTTTTTTCCTCCCTGAGGGAACTGGATGACCAGGTTCTATGAAGTTAGATGACATCTGAGTGAACATCCATGTTCTTCCACCAAGGCTACTTAATGACTTTTGAGCCCTTTAACCCACTTTTTCTATTAACAAAATGTACCTCATCATCCTAGATTTCTTCCAACAGGGTCATAGGCAGTCTCAGAAAATAATACTCATCTCCTACCAGGAACCAGTGTCTCATCCATGGAAGAGAAAAGCTGAGTCATTTTCTCCCACTTGCAGTAATTGTGTGCCTTGGCCTCATATAATAAGGACACCCAACCCTGGTCTTGCCATTTTCATCTACACTATTCAACATTTAAGCTCTCCCATAGATGACTTCATGAATGTTTCACAACTTGCCATCATTAATAGCCTCGCCCTGGGCACCTTCTCTTCATATCGGACAGATCCAAATTCCCTTCTGCTCCCTCTATGATATAGTTAACCTCATTTTTACCTCTTTTGACCTTGTCAAACTAACTTGATTTGTCTCTTATATTCACATACCATTTCCTTCAAGTCAGTGAAGTAAAAGTGAAATAAGTTTTTTTTCTAATCCACAAATTTCCTCATCTTAACATACTCCCTAGTGTCATTTCTCATCCTTTTCTTTCAGCATCAAGAGCTGGAGCTCATTAACTGTGAAGCTGCCATCCATCTACACTTCCCATTCTAAGTCCTGTTTGCCATATGCACTTTGAATGTTATTTTTGTTCAACTTTTGTTTTTCAGTTCAAAACCAGTTTTTGAAATCATCAGCAGTCTGAATGGTTTCTGCAAAAATGTATTCAGTGTCATTCACAAAATATACATCTAAATAAAGTTGTGTTTTTAATGCACTAAGGTCCATTATTCATGATCTGACTGCAGATTGCCTGTTTAAACACAACAGAGAGACATTCAGACAGTGCAGTTATGATCTGTTACCTCTGTTATTCATCATAAACTGAGCAAACTGGGGACAGAAAAATAACATTAACATTGCTTATTTTCTACTGCTGCTGTTTCATATTAAAAACAAGCGACACGGGATGTTTTTTATTGATCCACAAAACAAGGTAATTGTAATTACTCAACCAGCTGAGCATACGGGGGCACTAGCATTCAGATGTAATCATTATTGTAAAACTATAGGCACCATCCTCCTCTAAGCAGTCCAGAAGGTATGTTGTAAATGTCCATTAAGAAGCAAGTCTCCTGAACTCTGCAGATATTATGAATTAAAATGTGTGTGAGGATTACAGGACAGCAAAGATGTGGACTTTGCTGTCAACTCATTATTGACAGGAATGTTGTTTCCCTTTTCACCGTTAAACTACTAACTAACAAACTAATGTTGAACACTGGATAGAGGAGGTACAATGCATTTCTCTTCCTAGCTACGGAACCCTCGATTAGCTCTTTACCCTTTACCCTCAAGGATATTTGAGGGTGCATAGAGTTTGACAAACCAGGCTTACACATGCTTTGTGTACCTGCAGAAGGCATCTGACCCTTGGAATATCCCGTGGGGCTGCTTTGGGAGTATGGGGGTGTGTGGCTTGCTGTTGCAAGCTATTCGTTCCCTGCGTCTTGGACTCCGCCAGGGCTCCCTCTTTATCTCAGATTCTATTCATATTTTTATGGACAGAATTTGTAGGTGCAGCCATGAGATTGACAGATGGATTGGAGGCAAATCCGTCTGTATAACTAAACTCTCAATTTACTGGTCATTCTATGTCCCTGCCCTCAACTATGCTCACGAACTCTGGATAGTGACTAAAAGAATGAGATAGCAAGCAATGCGATACAAGCAGTGAAAATGAGCTTTCTCCGAAGGGTGGATGGCTTCTTCCGTAGACATAGGGTGACATAGCTCAGCCTTCTGAGAGGGGCTCAGAGCACAATCGCTACTCCTCCACATTAAACCAAGTCCAAGAGATGGGCCTCAAACTCAACTCTCACAGGTAAAAGTTAAATAACTTAAATCACTGCTACCCCATCTGCCTCCTGAGGTGGAATTTGTCGCTGATTGAAAGTGGAAACAGTCTGTCCAGTATGCCTATTCAGCAATGAAGTACAATCACTATTAAATAAGACGATAGTAGCCTACTGAGCTTGCTAGTTAGTGGAGATAAGCTCCCTACTGGCAATATCTACAGGAGTGATAATAACTGATAACAACCATTCAATAGGCTGATAACACCGAAAATGTATGCTTAAACATTAATATAAAAAGTAATAGCTCTCTAAAAGGATATGCATTGCAGGCAAACAAACAGTCTGGAGTGACTATAAAATTATTCGAGATGATTTCATTGGGTAGAGATGACCTTTATTCTCTATCTGATGTCTAACATCATTTGTTTTATGTTATACAACTGTGTAGTGCTGTGATAAAAAAAAATAATAATAAAACAACAAAAAGAAGAAGAAAAAAACCTCATATCTAGTTGTTTTGTTTGTGTGTGATTGAGCCTTCTGCCCCGAGGGACGTCTTTCCCGTCCAGCTCGCTTGCCTGCCTGTCTGCCTTTAAGCATCTCTCTTGTCAGTGTATCACAGCAAATCAGGCGAAACCTGAGCTTTCTCAGACATAAGCTTGAACTCTATCTCTGTCTCTCATTTGCACCGCCTCCACCTCCAACTTTTCAGCCCACCAACAAATCTGCTTTTTAAAGAACTAACTCTGCACCCTGAAACCTTGAAACTACTTCAGAGGTACACGAGCAGAAATGCGAAAAGAGGCTGACAAGGAGGTCCACATATCTTCTCGTTTGGTGTCAAGGCTGACAGGGTGTCAAGAGAAAACTGCGGGAGATTAGACAGAACAAGCGCACACACACATGCAGGCACACACACACGCACATACACTCATACAAGACACAAATGTGTTTTATTTCACAGGTATAGAGTGCACACATATTAGTATTCGAGTCTTGTGATGGATGTGATGGAATGGAGGGTAGAGAAAGAGAGGTTTAACTAACCTCTTTTGTTGACCTATAAAATAACCTTTCCCGTATCCTTCCATGTGTGTGTATATGTGCATGGGTGTCTCTGTTAAACAGTCAAATGGATAAGGTCATGGTTTGTAAAGACTGCCAAATCCACAGGCCTAGACTGACATCTTATGACATGGAAATACTCGGTTATTCATAACATTTAGTTTAGTGACGAAATGTTACACAATATCAACGCAAGCTTCTCGGTAAAAACAAATTTCATAATCATTTACATGAATTTGGGCAGACAGTTTGCAATGTAAACCTGATTTTAACCAAAAACACGTATTTAGTTTGGTGTTGTTCTTCTGCCACTGGTATAGTGTACGTTATGTAGTCTTGATTGAGCTTATGTGCTTGAAATAAACTTGCTATATTGCCATCTGTGTCCCAACATTACAAATTATTTGTCTCATTTTCTTATCAAAGAATTCCTTTAATGAATGCTGCCAGTCCCAGTTTTAATATCTTGTTTGTAACTCTGCTATGAAAAACAAAATAATCAAGGTTCAAGATTTAATTTGGATTTGGGCACGCATATTTTTTGACTGGCTGTCTTAACTGTGCATGTGTTGGATGTTTCACTCTAGTTACTGAATAATAATAATAATGGATTGGATTTTATATAGCGCTTTTCAAGGCACCCAAAGCGCTTTACAATACCACTATTCATTCACTCTCACATTCATACACTGGTGGAGGCAAGCTACAGTTGTAGCCACAGCTGCCCTGGGGCAGACTGACAGAAGCGAGGTTGCCATATCGCGCCATCGGCCCCTCTGGCCAACACCAGTAGGCAAGTAGGGCAAAGTGTCTTGCCCAAGGACACAACGACCAGGACAGAGAGCCCAGGGATCGAACCGGCGACCTTCGGGTTACAGATGCAATTCCCAGCCCCCTGAGCCACGGTATATACAAGGTTTGTGTCTTAGCAGCTTAACAGTCCCTTCTGGGGTTGCATCAGGAAAAAAAGGCCAAAACACATGCGGAATTGACGACAACAAGACAATGAACTGAGAGAAACTGAGGGTTTAAATACATTGGCTAATGCCGATGATTAGAGATCGGTGAGTACACAGCTGAACTTAATCTAACTAATGATACGTAGGAAGTGGAACAGAACATAATGCACAGACAGACAGATGGCTAACATAATAAAACAGGAAATGCGAACATGTGGAAAATAAACAGAGAACATGAATAAACTGAAAACACAGGGTAGACGATCCAGGAACCCTGACACAAACATGGAAAGTAGCCCACTGTGATGACCCCTGGCAAGTAGGGAGCAGCTCAAAGTAGTAAACTATTGATGGACCACATCATTTTATATACTACAGTGCTGGTTTGTAAATGGTGTGGCTTTTATAAAAGCCACACCATTTATATAAGCGCATCTGTAACCGGAAGGTCGCCGGTTCGATCCCCGGGCTCTCTGTCCTGGTCGTTGTGTCCTTGGGCAAGACACTTTACCCTACCGCCTACTGGTGTTGGCCAGAGGGGCCGATGGCGCGATTTGGCAGCCTCGCTTCTGTCAGTCTGCCCCAGGGCAGCTGTGGCTACAACCGTAGCTGCCTCCACCAGTGTTTGAATGCGAGAGTGAATGAATAGTGGTATTGTAAAGCGCTTTGGGTGCCTTGAAAAGCGCTATATAAATCCAATCCATTATTATCATTATTATTATTAACCAATTAGTAACCATAATAATTACCTCAGTTTGTGAACAGAATATAAATATTTACTGAACTTAAATGAACCATATATTTACTATTTATTAATTGTTTATTTCACATAGTTTTGCCAACACTTCTAACAAGGGATTATGAAAAAAAATGTAAGGTCCTGCGGATAATCTTTTACAGGATAATGAATTATTAATTGCAAAAACTTTGGTTCCATTTCACTAAAGAGTTGTTATGTTTTGCCTGTAATCACAATGAAATAAACTGGACAAAAATAATGTGCTTTTTTAAAAAACCCAGCTGCTAAATTATTAAAGTAATGATGTTTTTAATATTTATGTAGTTAAACTTAAAATAAACTATTCCCACAGCATGTTGACATGAGGCATTTTCTTTCTAAATATCCACACTGAACAGGGAGTAGTACTCAGAAATAGAGTATACACATCAGTTATGTAAAGATGTTTAGATAATACAAGTCTGACTGTATGGTGTGGGATGATGTTTGCAGCAGGAAAAATAAGCACCAAAGGTTGCAGAGAAACATACGAATTGAATCAGTAGTCATTTGCCAAAATGTGGTACTGCTCTCTGTCCCTTTCTTCCTCTCTCTGTCATTCCCACACACACACACACACACACACACACACACACACACACACACACACACACACACACACACACACACACACACGGCGACTCCATCCCTTCACAGCTTATCACTAAGTGCTCCAGGTGAGTTGGTGATTTAGACCAGTCATTTCCGAGCCTCTCCGTCGGCCTGTAATGACTCTATCCGGGGCCTTCTGGCAGAGAGAGATACTGAGAACTGAAACGAAGTGCTGAATAGCGACTGCAGGAGATGGACCCACTGCACTGACTGACGATCAATTAGACCTGGGCTTCTCCAACTTTTCTTTTTTTCTTTTTTTATTCACAAGGGTGTCCAAATGGATCGCCGTATCTGACAAGATTTTTTTTACAAAAGACTCCACTTGGAGATTTTTTTGCTCAAAAGGATTTATCTGGAAAGGACAGAAAGATTTTTGTAGCTTCGCACCAGCAAAACAGTTTAAAGCATAACAGAATTAAGATGCAATCCTGAATGCAACTCTGTCTTTTATCATGTCCCTCTTTTCATTGTAAGTGTACATCGATGATGACTGGATATTTATTTATATTTATATTTGAAAAATAAGCATTGATTATGGTACTAATCATACGGCAGGAATCATACGTTAAGGAAACTTAACACACCGTTAGCTGTTTGATGACAGTCAAGCTAAAAGCTTGATAAAAACTTTGTTGCATTTCTAATATTGTGGATAAATTAACTAGACATCACTGTGCAATTTGTGCTTCCTTTGTTTTAATATTGTTTTTCTAGTCCAAAGAGAAATGGCTGAATTACTCCAGTATTTCAAACTGTTGAATCATAGCATACAGAAGAGTTAAAGGTCAAAATCAGGCATCATTGAGCTGTGGGACTGATCTGCTTATGCAAAGGTGTAGCATTACATCTTAACTGGTCACTGGGGGAAAAAAGTGCATTGCCAAGTCGACTGGCAAGTGATTACTGGGAGGCAGCTGGTTGCCTGTAGTTGAAATGGGTCGCAAAGAGGGTGCTGCACCAAAACCTTGTTGTAATTGTTTTTGGCACTAGCAGGTTCAGGCTTTTGCTGGTAGTTTGCAAGGAAGACACCAACTACTCTGAAAACGCTAACCTGCTACTCGGGCAGTGGAAGCTGTGGATAACTGCAACGTGAACCAAACAAACAATACATTTCAAAAAGTTCTGCGCTTTTTCTTCGTGGGTAAATATCTCTGTTTCTGGTTTGTGTTGCAATTTTTCACAGTTCCCACGACCCCATGGACCTGCACGGGTCATAGACGAGGGATCTCCAGTTTCTACAGCTGTATTACTGAGGCCTTTTTTTATCTACCATGGAAAAAAGCTTTTAAATATACAATTTCTATAAAGAGAGGTGAGTTTTTAGGGATGCAATTAATGTCAGGAGAGCAACCTAAAAAAATCCTGATGGTCTCGACAGCAGGTCTATTTCCCAGGAGCCCTTTTGACATGAAGTAGTGGGTTAACACAGGTTTTACTTACAAATTAAGGAAGACTGTTTTCCATTTAGGTCCACAACTTAATGTGATTACATAGTCATATGTTAAATGGCTTCTGTTGACTTGACTTTACCATGTTCATGCTAAATGGCGAGTAACTATAATCTGACTAAGTAACATAATGGTTTTAATAATGGCAATTTTGACAAAATATACTAATAAGTCCAGCCAAATGTGTTGCCCTATTGTGTCCACTTTTCTGTTGTTTTTCAAAGATGCAATCCTGAATCTAGCTAGTTCTATAAAATGGATGATGTGACATTCATTTTCCCCAAAACCTCATTATCACAGATTGGCTCTGACTGGTTACCCAAACAGTGTGAAGCACAAGATTACTCATTAACACTCCTCACACACAGCCAGAGAATAGTGTACAGAATCATTACTGTGCATCCAAATTAAATATTCTGATTTCCTTCCATGTTATAGTTTACGAAAACTAGATAAAACATGTATTTTCTTATATTATTTATGTTGCTTGGATATTATTTAAGGCTCTCAGTCATATAATTTCCCTTTTGTCTGACTGCCAAAGTGTCTGCACTACTTCTTTCCAGGGACTAATTCTTCATTACTGAATATGAAACATTACTTCTCAGTCATGATACTTAAAGTTATGTTTAAAAGATTTGTTCCCAATCTGAAAATATGATTATTATTATAGCTTTGTGCTAGATGCTATTCTGTAATGAAAAATAGCACCTCATTCCAGCAATTCGTCTCAGATGTATTTGCCTTTGTGCCACAAAGGTGTTTCTGTTAAGTATATCTGATGTCTTCTGCAATTTCTGCTTTTGGAAAAAAGTTTTGTATGTCCCCTGTGCAGTTTCTCCTATTTGGTGTTTAAAATCAAAATTAGGCTTTTATTTAAGCAGCCTGGATTCAGGTTTTGGTGATCCCAGGTCTCCTTGTACTCCTGTCAGCCTTCCTTCCTATGTTTTGATATTTTGCATTCAGATTCTGGAGGGAGGACAATTAGTTGATCACTCTCTTTTGTGTATATACTCTCCTACTTCCATGTCACCTGGCAGATCATCTTTCACTTTCAACAGTAAAGATTTTTTATATGTTTTTCAATTTGTATTCCTAGCATTTGTCATGGTCCTGGGTCGGTGACCCAGCGCTTTTAGTTTATCATTTTCTAGATGATTGTTTAAGTTCTGTGTTATTTTCGATCTGCCTCTGAGTCTGCGTCTGTATCTGTCTGTCTATGGTGTCTCCCCATCTGTTTGTGAATCTGTCTGTTTAGTTCAATGTCTTGTCTGGTTCCATGTATCTGAGTTTCCTGTTTTATTGTGAAGGTCCGTGTCGTATGTGAGTGTGATCAGTTTACGTTTCCCCTGTCCCGTCAGCCCAGATTCCTCCCAGCTGTGTTGCCCTCCTGTCTCTCATCCCCTGATTACTGGTGTGTGTATTTAAGCCCTGTGTGTTCTCCTGCCTGTTGCCGGTTCGTCTGTGTTCCTCCGTGTCAGTCTGTGTAACTCTGTGTCAGTCTGTGTAACTCTGTGTCAGTCTGTTACCCTGTTACCCTGTTACCCTGTTACCCTGTGTTCCACGGTGTCCTGTTCCTCGTCTGCGTCTCTCTGCTATTCATCATCCGTTGTCATATGCTCCCAGGTCTGTTATTTTAGTTCTCCCAGTTTAGGTGTCTTTAGTTGTTTGTTATGCCCCACTGTTTGTTTGCCACTACACCTCTGTAAATAAAACCACCGGTATCTCATCCACTGCCTGCATCTTGGGTCCTCCTTCTAAATCCACACGGCTCGCCTCGGCAGCCGTGACAGCATTTTTTTTCAGCCAAGTTAAGTCGCCCTTCCTATGTATGCATTTTGAACTGCTTTTATGATTTTGTCCATCACTCTTGTTGAATGTCTATGACCATTGCCTGGATTTTTCCTCAGCCTATTGTGTCCTGTGTTAGAGTGTTGGAGTTTCTCTTATATTTTATATATATACACACTTTTGTGAGATCTTGCAAAAGTTTTCAATTTAAGTCCATGCACTTCCAGGTCAGTACTCAGATTGTGGAAACAACCATAGCGATGGAAGATGCCCGTGGGAGAGATTCATAGATTTTGATTTTGTGCTTGGTCTAAACTATGACAACATTAAATCAGGGCTTGGCAGCAGACATGGTTTTTATATAAGTGAGTGATATCTGAAGAGAGTTCTCAGTGTAAGGGGAGACAGTCATCACACGGTGGGCTCTGACCTGGCAGTTTTGGTTTAAGTCATTAACAACCAGCTGCAGTACAATGGACAGCTTCACAGGTACTGATGGAAGTACGATAAATGCAGGGGGGAAAAAAGTCTTCCTCAGGATCTTGCAAAAATTTTGCAGGATCTCACAAAAGTCCTTTGTTTAAACTTAAACTTTTTTACTTTGTACTTTTTAAAAACTTTTTTCTCTCAAATGTCCCCTACAGGGCTCCACATATAATGAAATGGTGGATGTCGAGGGTCATTAAAGTTTGGGGGAAAGTGGAATGTGCAGAAAATATTTTAAGAGAACTCTTAAATTCAAAGAATAAAGATACAAATGTACAAGAAAACTCACAACTCCTGATGAGGAAAAGCACCACTTTATATAAAAAGAGTTTTCTTCTGAATAGGCCCAAGTTCTGAAAAAGTCAGAATGTTAAGGTTTAACATTGTTTAAAATTGGTTATAATGTGGTTTGTCAATCCACTGCAGGTGTCGATGTGGAAAGAGGTTAAATGGGAATGTGCTGGTTCAGTGTTGGGACTTGGGTGCTGGAACTAATCGGACTCAAGGCAGCACTTGTGATTCCACCTAACATGGCTCAGTGAATTTCAGAAGGATACCAGAAGCAGCATCAACGTGCAACACACAAAATATATTGTTGTTGTCATTTTATAAATCTGGACATATAAAACCACGTTTTGAATGTTTGGAAACAGTTATCCTCCTTTCAACCTATCATTCTTTTCAGTGACCATTTAAATTTCAGTAAAATAGTTTCCATCAAACATCTTCCTGGAAAGAATAAAATAGCATATAGTAAGCCGTAATAATTGAACATTATGCAATGAAGTTTTGTGTAAGTTTGTGAAACAGAAAATCCAACAGCCATGCCCACTTTCATGGAGCAAATGTGTGAAAATGAGTCTCTCTCCCAGTGCTTTGCTGCACCAACCTCTGTGTTGGCAGAGATGCATACATGGGCTCTTACTCCACCTCCACTCTAAGATTTTAAAGTGTACTCTGAAGAGTAGCACAAGCACACTCTACGGGATGTAGCTGCCTCACAATGCAATATTGTATTTTACTGACTTTTGTACCAAGAGATACTTTTGCTTTATTACTCCTCAGTGTAGAGAAGCGGATTTATTCCCTCCCCTTTTTCTAAATCATTTTTTTCAGTTGCTACCTAATGTCTTTGTTGATTCACGGCTTTCAGTTTAGACGGCATGTGTGCGTGTATGTTATTTTTTTTCTTCTCCACATATTTGTTTGGATTAGTTATCTGGCATCAGCTATTTATACAACCCTTCAGGCTTTTTGTTCAAAGTTTTCCACTTGTTTTTCTGTCCTTTTCTTTCCTCTATTAGATGTCAAAGTTGCCTGCTACCTGCATGTCAGCTGTCTCTTGATACATCCAACAGCAGGTTTTATACCCCCCCAGCTTAATACCAAGTGAACGTTTGGGAGTTTTTTTGGCACGTTCCCAGTTGATCTCATTATATGCACATTCCAAGTGTTAGCTGGGGAAAATATAACTCCAAAGGTTGTTGCTGGATGAAAACCGGATAACAGTGCTCCTCATATCAGTGTAAATATCTCTGCAGCTTCTCTATTGTCACTTTCTGACAATCCGTCTCATCTATTGTGGGGTGAACACAGTGGAACCCTCACTGCTGTGCAGTAATGTGACAGACATTACAAATTGTCAGGAAACCTGGTGTCACTCTTTTCACTCTGGAAGTAAACATACAGGCAACTTAGAGGAACTGCAAAGTGATGGGACAAATACAGAAACCATCCTGATGCGTTTTCTTTAGCTTCACGGAGAACATCTATCATCGAAATGCTAAACAGGAATCAGAGTTTGTGCTGAATTCTTATCCAGTGTTAAAGCAAACAATGCAAGCAATATGGTGGTGATTCTCGTTAACACGTGTGGAAAAACATAGTGGCTTAAAAGCCACAGGAAGGGGAAATTGAAAAAAACACAAACACATCAAGCACAAAAACCAATCCCATCCCATACAGCCTATACAAGTCTTCAAGATCTACAGTTTCATGAAGAGGAACAAATTAATCCTCTGATCATGTGACAGGTCTAAAAATCCTACCAAATAAAACAAATGGTTGTTTTTTCAGCCGCTCTTTCCAAGATTAAAGAAAAAACTTTAAACACAGAGGTCCATCTTGTGTTGGGCTCATCTTTAACACTTTTCTTTCTGTAAGACATTACGAAGCACATAAAATAACAAAAATTGAACATACAGTTTCAATGTGAATTGAATTCTTTGTTCTCTGTTTTTCCATACAGCTGAAGTGATATGCAAGTTTACAGCAATCATCTACACCTACACACGATGAAAAACACTAAAATGACTCAGCCTGGAAGAATATAGCACAAATGCAATGCAAAACAAGCATTGTTCACTAAAAGTATGATGAATCTGTTTTTCTATTTTTTGACATTTAACCCTACAAAAGGTCACTGAAACAAATGTGTCAGGTATGTGTAAAAACAGTAAACGCTGAATATAACAGTTTGCACCAATACCATAGATTTGTTTGGGTAACTCGGTCAATTTTTGCTCCAGTGCTGACTTTTAGGGAGTGAATGTGGCGTGATGACACCATCTAAATTACCCCAAACATCTGTTTCTGCTACATGTTGTGAAAATTTTAAAAAATAAATAAATAGCTCATATTAGTACCTATTTAGCAAAATCTGTGGCTGCACAATATCATTTTAGTAAACCCAGTAATGCCGCTTTATGGACCCGATTTGGGTCCGTTTTTACCCACTAATAGAAGTATTCAGCTATCCAACCATGCTCTCATAGCAATAATGGAAACATTTAAATGAAAATACCATTACATAGGATGGATGCTTTGTCATCTTTCCTTGTGCACAGCTGAAAAGCTGCACATGGTCAGAGTGGGTATATGTCATCAAAAATCTGGAATGAAATGCACAAGAACAAAAGGCCTACATTGAGACTTGTTGCATACATAACTCATCATAAAGGCAGGGGCACAGATGATAAAAAGCAGTGATGAATCATCTTCCTTACCTGTATTTACAACACTTTATATGATTATTTGATTAAAAGTAGAGCATTTTATATCTTTCTTTTTTAGTGTTCATTGCTCTGCCCAAACTTTGTGAAGCATTTCTAGAAAAAAAATACACTCATTGTCATCTGAATTTATAAAATTGGCATGGTATGGTTCCATTTACCCTGTGAACTGGATAAGCAAAAGTGGGTGGGGTGGGTGGATGGATGAAATGGATGGATGGATATGTTTACCCAGCTTGGTTAGGGAAGATTTGCTTCAAGTCAAAATATCTCTGGATCTTATCATTAGGGAGGGAAAAGCAGCAGGTTCTTGAGTTGTGAGATGCACTCAGAGCTCAGAGCAAAGCCATCATTCTTCTGCAAGAAGCCAGCTGAGATGTTTCTTTGTAGGATGCCTCCTAGGTGAGTTGTTTCAGACATCCTAGCAAGAGACGATCCCTGGCAGACCCCAGACTCACTGTAGAGATAATGTTTCTCCAAAAAGTGCTAGAGACCATGGCTGGGAAGAGGAAGGTCTGAGTATCTCTACAGAGACTGCTGCCCCTCAACCTGGTGCTGGATAAATGGCTCCAGCTGAAAACTGATGAATGAATGGATGTAAATTTGGATAGATAGAAATGTTTCAGATTTTTCAAACTAAATAAAAAACTTATTTCTCAACATGTTGTTTGACTCACTTGTTTTCATTTTTAAGAATATGAATAATTTTCTTTTCAAACTTCTACTCTGCAGTGTGCAGTTACGCTCTGATGGCTCGGTGTAGCCTTGCTTAAATTCAAATCTGATATGCATTAAATTCAATTGCGCCCCCTTAAATTCTTATAAATCATCTCCCCTCTGCTGTCTTTCGATCTCTGTAGCTATAATGAGCAGAAACATGGCAAACACTAAATCATCCAGTAGAGCAAATTACCGTAATGTGACAGGAGCCAAGCACCTGCACAACACCTTTATAACTGCAGCAGAAACCCTATGCTACGAAGTTTTTGCCTGCGTATATGTATGTGTGTGTTTGTGTGTGTGTGTATATATATTTTTGGACTCTCCCAAGGGAGAAGGTCAACTCCCAGAATACAGTGGGGCTGGCAATGCATTTAGCGGCCATCAGAGAACCGGACTCTCCTCTCACTGGAGCCTAAAGGTGAAGCTTAATCATTGGACACACACACACACACACACACACACACACACACACACACACACACACACACACACACACGTACATGCCCACCTTTCTCAGCTGCCTGTTCAGGAAAGGGGGTCTGACCTTTATCAGATGGGAGCACTAACCACACTGCAATTAGAGCTGGTAAGAGAGGAGTTGAACAGAGCACAGTCTGCCACTTAGGATCTAACTGAGAGATGGGAATTGTACAGGCTGTCAGCTACAGGGAGATGGAGAGAGAAACGGGGAAGGGGAAATGAACATTGGAAGAAAAAAAACGAAGAAAGAAATTTGGGAGGATAAAGGGAATGACAACTCTTTTAAAGTCTACACTCACTTTTTTTGGGACAGAATGTGGGGTATTTAATAATTAACTTTAACTAAGGATTTATATGCTGTATGGTGCTGATTTTAGAAAACTTGTGCAGTACCCATTTGGGGAGAGTGTAAACCATTTTTTTTGGAGCTACAATTTACAAATGTCTTCTAAATGTTTTGCATGCAGGCAATCATTAATCTGCTGTTTTGGAAAGAGGACAGATATAAGTTTACACTCACTGAATATGTGTGTGATGGTGGCTGTGCAGAACAGGCAGATTGCAGCTGTCACGAGAACCATTCATCCAGTTAGTGATTGATTTGAAATTTATCACATAAAAGCAAATATAATAAGTAACTAGAATTCAGTAAAAACGTAAGCTGTCGTTTTGAGAACCAGCTTGAGTTTTATACCAACAGGGACTCACTTTCTGGTCAATCCTCATTTTTGACACTCCTTGCAAAGCAATAATGTTGGAAGTCAAAAAAATAAAACATGTTTCACTTATGTCCCTCTCTTTTTACTCACAGGATGGAGTATACAGGGGTTACTATAAGGAAGCGCCAATAACAAAGAACAACTTGACCTCACACTTGGCAAACTGCACTTATCTGGGTTCCCAAATGTACCTGCTAAGATTAAACAAGATCAAATGAACAGACGTTGGGATAAAAAGGTAATCAGCTATACAACCTGACCAGTGTTGACTCCTACAGTTTCATTTTTCAACTGAACAATGTTTTATCATAAGGAAACAGTAAATTATTATGGTACTTATTCCTTTCATTGTAGTGTCACATCATGCAGCAGATTAGTGTTGTGATTCTAGTCCTTTATGTATGATTGTGAATGCAATACTGGCTGTCTTTGTAGCTCGGTTCTAGTTCCTACCAGCTTCTCAAGAACTCTGGAGCTAACTCTGCCTGCAGTTTGATGATGACGTGCAGGGTTATGAAAGCTTTTTGTCTTTTAAAGCAGAAATCAGTTTCAGTCAGAATCAGGGTTCAGCCAGACATGAGACGCGATCAAAACAAAAAGAAAGAAAATGTACAGAGCATAACACAAAACAATGACTACTGATGCCAAAATGCTCAATAAAATGAATCCAGTAGTCAGTGTTTTAGAAAAATATGCAATGATCATGCAAACAAATGAGAGAAACTCCAATGTTCATTTCATACAAACGTCTTTAAGGTCTCACAGGCCTTAAGTGCATAAATGTGATTTCAAAAACCTAATTCTCCCAATTCTAACATTCTGGATTTAGACATGCATTTGTATCAAATTATTTAATAGTATTTATTCTTGTTTTATTTGTGAATTGGCTGGTTTTTCCACTCATGTTCAGTTCACCATTCACAGTTCACTTAATCCTGACCTATGAGTTATTCAGGTATAAAAAAAAGAATCTAACTATAGGAATGAACCAGTGGTTTGTCTATACATAACAAGCGACTTAGCAATTTTATTTTAGATTATCACTTTAAATTGTATCATTTTGCACAGTTACCAGCAGCCTGTCACAAAAACACATCATTTGTTCCCATTTCCTGAATTCATTTCCTAAATCTATGAAAAATGGCAAAAATAACAAGAAGTGAGAGGCCTAAAAACTATTTACAGCACATGAAGAGTATCTCAAAGTCATGTCCTGAAGAAACAAATACAAAAATCCAGCAAAGACCTGACATAAGACCTGAGCGCTACGACTGGCCCTTTAGTTGATCCATCTATTGTTTGCTGAAGCCCGTGGCTGTCAAAAAAAAAAACATTTTTAAAGAAGGAAATGAACCATCTGGAAAGCATCTGATTGACAACTGCTTCATTTTTCAGCATTACAATGATTGAAAACACAATGCCAACGTAGTTAAAGCATACCTGGATAGAAAAACACACAATAGAACTCTATCAATCATTGACTGGGTCTGTGCATGACTGATTGAAGCAGAACAGACATGCATCAAAAGTCAGCCAACATCTTTGAATGTCCTTCAAGAAGCTTAGAGAAGTATTCACGAAGACTACTTAATGAAATAAGAAGAAAGCTGCCTAAGAGAGTTCGGGCTATGTAGGAGCATAAAGGCGGTCATACCAAACCAGACTTTCAAACTTGCATGTACAAACTCTGCTTTTGCCTTACACATTGTATTCTTGCGTACAATTTTTATATGTTTCAATAAGCGACCTTGTCCTAGCAAAATATAAAGAAATGAGGGGTGTCTAAAGAGTCCGTCCTAGTACTGTATGCAAGGCTTGCATTTTTTGACTGCCTGTTTTTATCTTGATTAATTTTATTTCTACTACTTCCTTTTTTTCTTTTTTTTTCTACTACTTCCTAAACCCTTGATAAAATGTTTTTATCATTGTCGAAATAGACTAAAGGTCGATGAATGAAATGAGTTTTTTTGCACCTGAGTGCATCATTTTACCTACTGCATCAACACATTCTGGAGTTTCTGCATAATACATAAAAGACATGATCCAACATCTGGTTTTCTTTGTAATACCACTTTGTGGTGCCAACTACAGTCACCTAGCCTGAAAGAAACTGTAAATGGGTTTATCGGCCATCACATTCATTGTGTGTGTGGTTGACTTGTGAGTGAGTGCATGTGCAGAGCAGAAGGTTAAGTCCCCTCTCTCCCAGCAGATTGAACTGAGAGCTGATGTGATATGAGACATGCCAAGTTATTGGACCCTGGCTGATTGGATGGTAACGGGGAATGATTGCTCTCTTCTTCTTGTTCTTTTCAAGCAGCCATCTAGCCCTCACAAAAGCTTTATTCATTTTTCTGAGAGTGACAGAGTGGACAGAGAGACAGTAGAAAGTGAAGCAGATAAAGCCAAAATCGCATAGCAGAAAACATTAGCATGATGCTATGCCTAAAAGACATGATGTGCTGCATTAGAAGTGATGCTGCATTCGAAATTAAATATTGCACTGAAAAGCTTTCCATTTATTGCCGTTTCCTAATGCAGTGTGTGTGTGTGTAGAGACATTTATGTAGATCGTATCCAATAGCCTGGAAGCTTAGTTATATACAGTTTGGATAAAAACCTAAAACAAAACGAGCAGCACAGCCCACAAGAGAGAACGCCCAAGCTTAAGTTACACTACAGTCACACTAGGGAAAACATTGGTTGGAAACCAAAGCACGGACAAAATTATTGTAACTGTGTGCAAGAAACTTGCAGTGTTGTTGCCTTTTAACTGGTTGCTTCAAAGACGGAGACCAGGTCTTCAGGCACTTGAAGTCAGTTCCTCGCCTGAAAGTGACTTTGTTTCATCAAGATGGTGATAAAACTGCAATAAGATGGTCATTCTTCTATCAGTTGTCAATTCATTGGGTTAAAGTTGAATGCAATATGAATGAAAATACTTACAGTTAATAATTAGAGGGCAATTATCTACAAACCTCCCATCAGAGAACTGCCTTGCAATCAAAAGTGGCTGCCCAAAGGTTGAGAGGGCTGCACGCACTGTCTCTGGACGATGGTCGTCACATTTACTTGGCGAATGTGAAAAAAATAAATGCAATCAGCAGTTGAGCGTCGATTTTTCACAGTCATAAGGATGTTGCCTTTATGTTTTTACTCTACTATGACTAAGCCATTAACTAACATCATGGACTCTTTACAAAACATGAAAGTGGTGATTGTAATGTTACATATTCATTTATAGAGAATTTTAAGATCATTTAAACGTTTGTTTTTTTGGAGCTTTTTTTGGAGCTTCTGCCTTAGTTATAACTGACAAGAAAGGGATTTCCCTTACTATCAGTGTGACCCTGAGGCATAGTGCAAGTTGGGAGTAAAGGGGGATTTTTCCTACATGGTTATGTGTTATGGTATCATTGAATCTATACGTTCACCAAACTAACCAATGTATAAAAATAACTCTCGTCTGACTATGAATATGCCTGGAACAGAATAAGACTGGAGCAGAGACTTAGAAAAATATTTTTATCTAAACTGACTCAAAGTTGTGAAATATTTAACATGTCCCTTTTCCCCAACCATCCACCACATGGTTTTCTAAAGGCCAGACAATCAAGAAGTAGAGTGGAAAAGCTCCAAGTACCATTATTTAGTCTCATCCAAAGCTGCCCTTGTCTCTCTTGCCCTTTTTTTTTTTTTTTTTTTTTTTACTATTCTCATATTGCTGCTTTCAAGGCAACCACACTAATGTAGGCACCCACGACTCAGCAAAACAGGTGGGTGGGTTAAGAGAACAGAGAGAGAAAAAAGCAGAAAGGGTTCAGAAAGAGAAGTTAGGGCAAAAAAAGTGAATCGAAAACAGGAGAGATAATAAAAATAACCTTTTTCTTCAGCGTGATTCCCAGTTTTATCCACTTTTAATTATTGGCAATGACTCAGGCCAAGATAAATGTGATGATGAAAGTGTGGAAATAAAAGAAAATAGAAGAAATGGTAATGAGAAAAAAAGGAGGAGAAAAAAGGAAGATGAGTGAATATATATACATATCATACAAGGAGGCATGTCAGTCAGCTAAGTCTTAAAAGAAGGGTATAGGAGTGTGTTGCATTCAGCAGGCCAAACACAAATGCTGCAGGTGCATATTTAAAGCTATGATGGTAAGTTATCATCCGCCTCACTACAGAGACGAGGCAGCGTTCCAGTTATGTTCAAGCAGCAGGTGAGCGATTTCTTTAAATCCCTCCTGCCTTCCTATAGCCTCCAGGTGAGAAAATATCAAAGTCAGAAGAGAGAAAAAAAGCCCAGAGAGAGTGTGTTCATGTATCATTGTGGGAAAATCGAGTCACACACCCACTTCTTACAGCTGTGGAGGAGATTTTAAGATACAAGACAGACTTTCTGTTTATGATTGATCCACAAGAGGGATAAGTGTGCAAGATGGTATCCTGCAAAAACACAACTCTTTTGATACATCAAAAACGAACCTGTGACATTTTCATAGAAATTAATATTTTGCTGTTCTGTATTACTGACTAATATACTATCAAAATGTATTTAAGCTGGTGGTGAACCTTTTTCTGCAAAGGTTTTTATTAACCTTAGGCAGCTAAAGAGAAATAATCAAAACATCTAGAACCAATAATAGAAACTTAGTAAATTCCTCTTGGTTTTATTTTGATTCATATTAATGAATTCACTTTATCACTCTGGAATCCAGGAAATGAACCACCGAACTGACCTAAATTTAAATTGAAAGATGTGATGCAGGAGACAACAACAGACTAGAGCAGGGGTGGGCAATCTCTGTCCACGAGGGCCGGTGTCCCTGCAGGATTTAGATGTGTCCTCGAACCAACACAGCTGATTTAAATGGCTAAATTATCTCCTCAACATGTCTTGTAGTTCTCCAGAGGCCTGGTAACGAACTAATCATGTGATTCAGGTGTGTTGACCCAAGGTGAGATCTAAAACCTGCAGGGACACCGGCCCTTGTGGACGGAGATTGCCCACCCCTGGACTAGAGTGTCCTTGCATATTCATCAAGCAATGTAAGTAAAATAATTTTTTCCCCTCTGTTAGAAAATTATGATGAAGAGTTGCATCAAGCATATCAAACTCAAAAGTACCTGGAAACTGGAGACCTGACATGTAGACTGATATTATGGAATAACGACAGCTTCTCACCAATATCTGTATTAACTAGAGCCGTTGCAAATTCACCCCACAGCAGTATTTATATTTATAGCGGCAAAAGACATGCAATATTGATCAAATATTTATGCATATTATAGCCTAATGACTTTGGAGCAGCTTATATCTCAACCTGTTTAAATTATCAGCAGAAATGAATACTAAAACATTCATCAAAAGAGGTTCCAACTGCTGAAACTGTCATTTACATACAATCAGCTAGAGAGAAGACCTATCACACTGTGCGCTGTGTTTGAACTACAAGAACATTCAACTTCACAAACACAGAGCAGAGAGAGCGAAGAGCTCGTTTCTAATGACAAGTGGAAACTAACGGTGAAAATGAATGTTTTGTATGCTGTTACTCCAGCAAGCTGAGGTGGATAAGACTTCAATCAGCTGAGTGGAGTTCATAAAGAAGCTGAATTTGACCAGGTTTCCTGCCCAGCAGGTCTGTGGGTGTGATTCAGTTTAAAAAAACAAAACAAAACTGTCATTATCAGTTAATTTTAAAGTCTCATGTGGGCTAATGGATGCTTAATTTCAGCCACAGAAATTCAGCAACACTCAGAAAAACAGCATGTTGTGCATTACTTTAATTGGGCTGTTTGTACATATTTAATAACTACAAAACAAATGTGACAATATAAGAAAACACGACTAACAAAATTAACAGTGGGCCCAAAAGTAAGTGGCAATTTTATATTCGTAGTTTGAATGTTGTGTGGCCAATTTATTGTTACCTTTCTTTTAACATCTGTTGTTAACTGGTCCTTCAGCAAATATGTAACTAAATATCCCATTTTTGATTTTGTTAGGGAATTGCATGTCCTAAAGAAGGCACTTGGTAACAAGTGGTTACGTGACACAACAGAAATTGCGGATGGCATGCAGGTTCATCATGCTGAACACACAAGATTAGTGATCACGAATTTAAAGTCATTAAATGGGGAAGTTCTTTCACAGGCTTCTGGGACCTGAATTTGCACCTCAAACAGCCGTAAAAATGATAGACTATTTCCCTCAACAATCAGTGAAAATATCATCAAATTTTGTTCTTTAAAGAGCCTTTTGTTGGAGGAACCAGGGCAATGGTAACTTCTGGGTTAGCTTACAATATATATTATCCCTGTGGCATGTTTTTGCATTAAGTGAAATGTCATGGTCTCTTAATTTAATGGAGAGGAAAGTCAAAAACGGTGATTTGAAAGCATCCATTTTATTTTTTCACAACATTTCAACATGCAAAAAGACAAGGACAGAGTGAAACCTTTCCACACAGATCAAGGCAAAATAGTATACAGGTGAAGATTAAAAGTGAGAGTTGAGATGCAAGTTGTGAAGCTGTAAATTTAGTCTAAATGCAACTTGCACATATATTAATGGAACCACTAACATAGCAGGTCACAGTTGCTCCAATTTCTTTAATTAGGCCCTCAATCCCCATGTGTCCAATTAAAAAGCTCAAACCCACAGGGAATAGTTCCAGATATGAATGCACACACGTGCAGTTGCCATGTACCATTTCTGTGTGCTTATACTAATCACCTGGGAGGTGTAGTATACCCAGCTGGTTATTATCACCACAGAATACATGTATTACTTTATCCATTGTCGTTGTCCTGGTGTTACCCTCTTGGATACTAAGCAAAGCCAGGATTTCCATGGTGACTGACATACATCGATCCCTTGATGAGGAACTCCTGTTTATGATGTCATTGTGGAATAATTGGATTGTAATTGGCGTTTAATGGTCTGTGTGTTAATGCCACTAGAGCCCGTCTCTGTGGAGGCTCTGTCCTCAACCCAGACGTATCACGGTCCTGCAGGACTTTGTCACGGACTTCTGCCATCGATTTATGATTCCTTCCAGTCGCCATGATTGCATTGATTTTCCTCCACAGGCTCTTAAGGTTTCTTAATTGAAAATCACATGACTTGATGATGTAGTCTCTTGGGTTGACACAGTAGTTATATCTCTTCGGCTGTTTCACTCCTGCCAGTTCAGCACTTTTCAATCCAGTGTCTTCATCCTTATCTTAACAATGTCATAAACGTTTATCACGTCGACCTGACTTGTAACCTGACTCGTCTGTTTCACAACTCATTCCAAATAGGCTTTCCACATGCTAGTTGCACACTGTGTGTGTGTTTTCTTCAGCTTCTTTCCCTGGCTCCCTGTTTATAGGCCAGCAGACACATGTGGTGGCTCCCCAAAGGCTTCAAAATCCATTAAGAATTCATCAGTAGCAAGATGGTGCTTTCTTAATCAAGTCTGTGTGATCTAGCAGATGCATTCAGTCTCATTGATTCAAAGTGTGAAAAACAAGCAGCATTGGTTTCCACTAAAAAAGGTTTTGAATGTAATTTGGTGCTCCTTTTACGCTCTTGTAGCATTTTTTTTTTAAATTAGGGGCTATATTAACAGCACTTAACTACAATTGCAAAATGTAGGAAAAACGTATTTTCTATATAATTATGATTACGCTCTATGGTTAAATGTGCAGGCATGGTAAACTAGTAGCATCCTCTGGTATACCTTTGCTCTGGGGCTGTTCTTTGTAGTTTGGTCCCTGCATATCAAATGATGGATAATCACAAATCTACAGCATTGATGGCCTCGTCTGACCTGCATGGAGCCCTGACCAGCACTTCCACACATGTGAGCAATGAAACCATAATAATGGAGCTCACTAATTCTATTGTGTGAGAGCAAAAAGAACAGACTCTTAAAGCAACAGCAGCATACTGAAGAAAATGTACAAAATTTTGAAAAAGAGGTCCCCTCGCCCCCCCCACAGAATTTTATGACACAACACATTCCAATGATTGATTGATTAAATGATGGATTGAATATGTGACATGGGAGGTTTTTCAGATACTGTTCACATTTTGACTGGAGTAATATATCAAAAGGACAGCATGGTGGTGTGATGGTTAGGATCGTCACCACAAAAGGTCCTCTTTGCATGCTTTCTGTGTGTTCTCCCCGTGTATGTGCGAGTTCTCTACAGGTCCTCCCTCCCACACTGTAAAGATGTGCATGGGGTTAGGTTAATCGTGACTCTAAATTGCCCTTAGGTGTGAATGAAAGTGTGAAAGGTTGCCATGTGTTGCCCTCTGACAGCTGGGAGGGTGGAGCCTATCACACTGTAGGGCAAGTGGCAGTATTTCAAAGAGACAGTGGAGAGTGATGGATCACACCTTTATATTTTAGGAGGGAGCAATTATTCCTACAGTGATTACAGGATTAGAAATGCCCAATGTGGGATTCATCTCAGCAGCATGGCAGTGACTGATTGTCTGATTGATGAAACGTGTTGAATGTGTGAGGATTTACTAGATCAGAACAAGAGAACTCTAACATCATAAAGTAAGGAAAACTTTCTGACTTTAAACAAACATGGGAAAAGTCAATGTTGCTTATAAGTTTGAATCCCAAACAGCTTTGCTTACATCCATTATATATATTCCTCCACAGTTCAAGATGTCTTTTTAACATCTTGAACTGTGGGTGTGGTGTGATTCACAGTCTTACTTTAAAATCCTAAAGTTCTTAGCACCACTTGATGTAAATATTAATGTTAGTTTGGTCATTAATACATGAGACACTGAGGTTTCCAAACGCAGCAGCATGACCGCATACCAGCAACCCACGGCACTAACACGCGCTGTAATCTTCTGATCTCCACCGCTCTCTCGTTCACTCTCCACCTCTTTAACTGCCTACAGATTATAGTTCATATCTTTTGTTGTTGGGCTTTTAACAGCTGCTAAATGAGGTTGCCTGGAAACACTTTCAGAGTATAGCCCTTGGGAGGCCGGGAGAGCCTACCTAACTTTTATCTTCAATAACACATAAACAATGAGTTCAAATGAAGAGAACAAAGCATCACCGGTGTTCATGCATGAAAAAGATTGAACAAAGACAAGAAAAGACACAGAAGAGAAGAGAGTTTATTTTAGTAATGAGCTCTTGTCTTCACGGTTTCCGCTTCCAGTTGAGTATTTCTCCTCTTCTGGCTGTTTCATGTACACAGCGGATTAAACTGAAAAGGAACTTTACCTTGTTTTGAGTGGAGATGCCAAATAGCTTCTTAGACTCAGCTGTGTATATCTTAGATTGGCTTCGGCGAGATATACAGCGTGTAAAATGATTACAACTGGCCCGTGAGAGAATAAGCAACATTAAGTCTTAACTGTGCTTCTCTACTTTACTGTACTCTCTACTATGCTCAGTTTTTAACACCGGGAAACATTACATTTTTTAATTTCTAAAATTATCATTATTCTTTATCACTATATCCACCATGCAAATGGGTCACTAATGAACCTCAGTGCTCTGTAACTTTGGGCACATGTAGTTATAGTAGAAGCATAAAAAAGCCTTTCACATCTTTTTCTTTTTTGGGGGGGGTGACCAATGTTCCGGTGACAACTGAAACAAAGCACTTTTAGCTGCCCTCTTCGTGTTGGTTTAAACTTCCTGAAATACAATCTCAAAAATCTAGGGAGGTTATAGGTTAGACGGTTACACTTCAAACAGGTTGACAGGGTTGAGAAAAATACCTCAGGATGTAAATGGAAGTGACAATCATCTGTGCATCTCTGCTTCAGTGGAAGGAGGCAGCATTTGGCAAAGTTCATTTCAGGAGCATGGGGGAGTGAGCGAGGCTCTGTGCCATCAGGGTTTGTTTTGTTTTGTTGTCTTCTACTGTGATGTGCTTCAACCCCACTGGCACCTTGTCACGTTGTTTTATGTCCTTCTCTAAATTGTTTTGGTGCACAGATGAGCAAAACTTCTTGAGCAGATGTTCCAAACATCAATCTGTCAAAGGGGAGACGACTGCTCTGTGCTACATATTTTATAAGATGAAATACACTTGTTGTCTAGATTTTAGAAACGTATGTAGAGCAGGCAGCATTTCACTTTTAGAGTTCCTAACACTATAGGATGGATTTGGGATGAAACAAATACTATGAGGGTAAAGTGCTTTTAACTTTGAGGTTATTCATAGACACTGAGTTTTAGGGCTGCCTGTGAAAATGGCAGCAAACCAGCGACTCCCAAACATCCAGACAAGGCAAGTGCAAAGTGTTTCAAAAGTAAACTAACCAAAATCATCAACTGATCTTGTGCTTTTGCTTTTGGCATAAATGCCACCAGAAAGGCGACGGTACCGCAGTACAGACCTGGCAGAGAAC
This sequence comes from Maylandia zebra, assembly GCF_041146795.1. Lineage (NCBI taxonomy): Eukaryota > Metazoa > Chordata > Actinopteri > Cichliformes > Cichlidae > Maylandia > Maylandia zebra. Next base: position 20,199,934 of record NC_135181.1, read on the forward strand.
CAGCAGGGAAGTATCCGCTGACAGTCACTGGTCTGGGACTTCGGACTGTCACGAATGATTTGCAAACAAATGTTAAATGTGAACTCTCTAATTAGTTTTGTCCTCTATATCTGGGAGACTGTAACCCAGCTGGTGTCTATTTTAAATTCTAGCATGCATATGTTGACAACCCCTTCAGTGAACTCTCCCACATACTCTACCACTATGAAAGATGGAGGGAGAGATCATCATAAGTGGTACAAAAAGCAAATGGGAGGTACAATTTACAAAAATAATCTCAGCATCAGGATACTTCATGTCCCCCTTTCGTTCGCACACAATTTAATTTTTGTCACGGTCTGGGTGAGTCACAGTAATTTCCCAGAGTTCCTGCTCTCCTCCTCAGGGCGGAGCCTTCGTTGCTCCTCCCAGGATCACCACCTGAGACTGAGCAGCATTTAAAACCAACATTCTCAGCCAACCTTCACTGTTTTTTGAAACCTCGGATCACTCATTCTCTGGACTCACCCAGGCCTATTCTTCTCCCCTCCTGTTTGACTCTACCTGCAAAACAAGTAAGACTGTTTCTGATCACCATTCCCGATTTCTCCCTGCCACACTCGAAGACCGCCCTGACTCTGGTCTCCCTCTGTTGCTCATGTTCCTGGACATTCTAGTTTGATTTTCCCTCACAGCTCATATTTTCACAGTCTTCCCATAAGTCATGCTCACAGTGTTTCATAGTTTATTTTCATAGTGTTTCTTAGCAAATAAACTTTGTTCACGTCATTCTATGTCTCCGTCTTCAATCTGCTTTTGGGTCCACTCCACGTCTGGCTTCGGCCGTTACAATTTTGCTGTTCATTTACTGTTTGGTTTAGACACCAAAAGGTCACAGTAAGGGTTAAATTATACTTTTCTATCACAATTATCCTGCATGTCAAAAATATCTTTCCAAAGGGTCCTTACAGCACAGACTCAGACTGCTGTTGTGACGTGTACAAGTAAACCTTTTGAAGCAGAATCTAAACTACCTGCATTTTAATTAGTGTAACAGATCTAACATATCTGTATAAGATATAAGCATATCTCCAAACTAGAAATGTAGTTTGTCCATATAAAGAAAAATAAAGGCAATGTGGGATATTTTAAATCATTAGTTTCCCAAACCTTTAATTTGTAAACCTTTGAAATGATAGTCAACTCATAGCACTTCCTTAAGACTTCTGTGTACACTTAAAGCAAAAGTTTAGTTTATAGTCAGTATTATCAGTTATGCATAGATGTAAACAACAGGACAGCTCTACTGCAGAGCTACCACAGTGATACAGACAGCCCTTCATGCTCAAATTTGCAACTACATCCAATTTAGACTCCCCAATCAACCAACTATGTCTTTGTTGCCACAAAGAAAGAAAGTCCCAAAATGCAGGAGGAGAAAATGTTAATTTTAAGATCAAATGGTGTGACTACTGTGAATGCCAATGTCAGAGCACTGTGAAAGAGTAAAACAGCTGATATACTATATCTGACAATACACACACTATTTTGTCTGTTTTTTACAGACCGACATACAAACATTCAGTAATATAAACAGAGAAAAATCTGCATCACCAACAATATATATAAATAACATCTCATGAAGATTAAATTCAGTTAAAGACGAATTGCAGTACCAAGAAAAAACACCGGAGGGGAAAAAGTGTATCTTCCACCACATTTCCCTCAGTGGACTGGAGAGTCAATCACAAGGACATGAATGATTCAATATCTGGCTTTTCCACATCTCGCTACAAGTACCCTCAGGGAACAACAGAGACAAGTAAGAGCTCCCATTCTAACCCTTCCTCGTAATGTTTGTTCAGGTTTCAAGCTGTACTATGTATCTTTGCATGATGGAGGGCCCAGACGGCCTACAAGAAGTACTCATCTGAGGATTTTAGGTACTCAAAAACACTGAAAGATGGCATCATGAAACTGCACTCAGTTCTAAGCACATGTCAACACACTTATTAAGATGCAGCTTTCAGAAATGAATAGCAGTGGTACTTAAAACTTAGTCCAATTATTACTTTTACATTATAGAAATGCAATTTATTTTAATTATGGAGCCACTCAGAGTCTGTATTTTAGCTGAGCAGATGGACCTAATGCTTGGAGAAAAGCTGTACAGGTTATAAAAGGTCACAAATAAACACTTGAGTGTCTCTTTTTTTGTCTTCGCAAAAATCTAATTGTACAAATGTGTTAGTGCAGTTGTATCTTAGTCTTAACTGTAGAGTGAGATAACAGCTGAAGCTGCTCTTTCATCTGGAGCCACCCGTAATCAATAGTTCTCATGACTTTTTGAAGGTATTTAAAGCTTCTTTTTTTTTTTTTTTAGACACTGGCTGATTTTTCACTCATTTTCAATCCAATCCTTGCACCCAACCATTTTTAAAATATTTTATTTGTTACTAGTTTGGAAGCCATTAAATAGTATTTTTTGGACCAAAGCTGACATTTCCCATATAAATACTAATTGAAAGCTTGACATATCTCGACATGGTGTGCAATGTGTCTTTAAAAAAATCTGAGGATAGTGGACAAGTGGAGAACAAAAAAAAACTACAGTAAATGAAAACTTATGAAAGTCATGTATGTTGGCACGTTTCATTAAATCATCTGTTTTCCATTTTAATAGTAAAACCTAAAACAATGTGAAGTGATTCAAGACTTTTGTACATCATTGAACTGTATATTATTAAATAAGAAAGTTGCATTGATCTAAAAAAAAATTAAATAAAGAAGAATCAAAGATTACTAAGATGCTACAAGGTGAAATTCAGTTTTCTTCCAGGAAGTCAATGGCCACAAAGCAACTTACAAATGCTGCGTCAGGATGCGTTCTGATTAATTTTTAACAGAGTGGGTATGAATATAACATAATTTTTAAACATTCAAGAATATCAGAATTTATTATATTATCATCTTTCTGCAGTGGATACAAACTGGTTCAAAACAGTGTAAGTAACAGTGAACAACCCCAGGAGTTACAGTGTTTCATGGAGATAAGCTTATAGAGGCCAACATCAAGTCCTTGACAAGGGCACCTGGAGTTTATCTTAATGTCTCTGGCTTTTCAGTTGTATTCATGTTCCTTCGCAGCTGCAGTGTTGTCATACGGCCAAGGTATGGGTTGTTCTTGAAATTTTTATCCCTTTGTTCTTAAAGAGCGGAGCAGCTTTAAGATTATGCCAGCAGATTAAACCGAATTGATCACAGCTTCAATGCCACTACTCAACACAGGCTTTGAAGTAGTGTTGGCAGCCGTCTAAAAAAAAAGAGCCTCTTGTGATTTTGCTGTCAGATGTAGACTTAAAATGCAGGTGTACAGAGGCTGAGAGCATATAAGGAACAAAACATTAAAACAAAAGATTAAAAAGAAGAGCCAAAAGTAAACAAAAATGACATGAGAGAAAATTTTCTCTCACAAGTGCAGACTATAAGCAGCGATTTGGTGATTTGAGGCCAAAAAAAATGTGTCTAAATAAAAAGTAATGATTTTAAACTCACTGAATCTACCTATGTTTTTCTCCATACTGAATTAAAGTTATGTAAACACACTGAACAGAACTGAACTCACACGTTGATCTGTTTATTTATACACAAGTGCAACTGAGATATGACTTTGTAATAGTTAAATAGAGGGATTACATGAAATATTGCGTTTTACAATTCCTGGGAAACTCTACCAACTACATCTTGAGAAAGCTGTGAAAAACTTTCCATGAGAAACATGAAAAAGCCTGCTGGGTTACAAGGTGCCATCTTATCTTTGATAAATGTGATGTTAGAGTTAGCAGATTATAAATTTTAACCACCAGGAAACCTCGAGTGTATCATGTTATGTGAGGTCATGCTTTTCTGAGAAACTGAGGTTTTCCTACTACACACAGAACCATGTTTTAGAAGACTATTTTTACCCCCATAGGACCCCGAATACTATGAGAGAAAAATGAAAATCATCAAATATGTATAACCCAGCAATCTGAAAAGTACCAATAAATCTATAAATCCACTTACAAAGAATGATGTATATTACTGGATAATCAAGGCCGCGTTGCTCACGAACTAAGACAGTTTGTTTGAGTTTGGCAGTGTTTACCAGTGTAAAAAACAGAGGTTGTGAAGTATTAATTACAAAGCTTAATGATTCAAAATAAAAACCAACTAAAGAAAAGTAAGAATATATGAAATATCTAGAAGCTGCAGTCAGAGGGTACAAGTAAAGCTTCAGCCACACAGATGGTTTTCAGCAGTCAAATAAAAGCCTGTTGAAGTCAAGGTAAAAGATAAACGATTTAGTGGGGAAAGAAGTTGAATTAAATAATTCAAAGCTGAAAGCACTATTTGGAGTCTAATGTTAAAATGTAAAAATAAAAAAAACATATATGACTGATGTTTACTGACAGCAGGTGATCTGCATACATTACTAATGTATAAAATCAGATGAAATGTATCCATGAGTATTGATGGAAAGGTTGAGTTAACCCACATATCCCTGTGTTGAGGCACAGAACAGCTACCCTATCCTTTGTTGTTGGCATGCACCCTAGTAGGAAGCCGAATAAGTTTTCTTTGTCATATTTTTCATTTTATGATTGCTCGAATGTTTTCATTTGAAACCTGGACTCTTCTACTCTGAAGTCATCTCTTTCTAATAGATGCAGCCTTACTGAAATATGCAAGACCTCCAGTGAAGAAGACATCATATGGATTGGAGCATATATTCATATGATCCTAGAAGCAGGTTTTGGATAACAAGTGGGTGAATTGTCTTCGAAGGTAATGATTTCTGTAAGTGTTTCTGCTCCGATGCAGGGAACTGTTCTAAATCTGTCTGAGAGCCCAAATAATACAATATTGTTTTTGTCTTGTCCCTTGCGCACAGTGATTCCTTCAGAATTTCAGATGATCATATTGTAGATGATGAGATATTAAAAAGCTTTGTAATTTTATGCAGGAACATTTGGACGTGTTTTCCAGGAGAGTGACAGACCTCTGTTCATCTTTTAGAGAAACTCTTTAAACTCCGTACTTTGTACAGAAATGTTACTCTCCTGTTGACAGTTAACTTAATTAGTGGCACAATGTTATTTTTCCTTTTAGTTTGTTCTTACTACCTCTTATTTTTACAGCCTTTTGTTACCTCCTTCCCAACTTTTTTGAAACGTGTTTGAAAAGTATGCCTCAGTTCAAACATTTGTTCAACTGTGAATAAAATGAAGACTTGCAGGATTTGCAAATAACTAAATTTCTCTCTTATTCGATTTTATGAGGAAGTCTAATTTTGGGGGGGAACTGAGGTTGTTTAAAATATTGATAAGTAACTATGTACATAACAGCATTTGCACTGTATTGTTCTTCACTTTACAACTTATTTCCAAGAGTTAAGGGAGGTAAAGTGTCTTTCACTACAACAGCTCTTGCATGACACTGCTATGATGACAAACCTTCAACTACAGCAAAAAGATGCATTAAAACAAGTTTTTTTAACAGTGTATTCAAATAAATTTTAAAAGATGCACAAAAAAAAGAAAAAAAAAAGAAAACAGAGACAGCATTGCCAGACATTTGATATCTACCTCCGTCACCATGTGTCAAATATATTGAATGCAGCTGTTTGTTTCAAGGTAATATCAAGTGAATACATCCCTGGTCCAAAGACATTCGTCAGGATCTTTCACCGAGAAGCTGCAGCATCTATTCTGTCAAACTGAAATGGAGGTAGTGGCTGAAAACCAGATTAATATTAGTGATGCACTCTTCTTCCAATGCGGCGTTGACTGTGTATCTGTATCTGTAACAATGACAGTGAGTGAATTCATTTTAATTCATGCAAGCAGCAAACACTCCTGAAAACTAAAATATCAAGAAGGATATTCTTTAAATGAATTATTTATGATTCGCTGATGACAAAAATACAGTGGGCATGTAGAGCAATGAGTGAATACACTACCAACTGAATAAGAGCGCGAGGAGAAAGATGTGATTATGCAAATATTTTAACAAGAAATGTAAAATATTCTGTGTATAAATTAACAAATTAAGTTTATAACTCTCCACCCTCCTCCACCCATCTCTTCATAACTCCACATGTCCAGGGGCGGCTGAAAATGTGGCCTGGAGGAGGAGAAATGTAGGAAGTGAGCAACAGTGCCAGCAGTTATAAAGATGACTGATGTATGTAGCAGATGGAGAGTGTTTTACGACCTGTACCAGCACTCCATTTAAGTGTGTGTAAAATTGATGGCCAACCATAATTGACCTCTGTAGCCACTACAGGACTGAAAGCTGTTCTTCCACTTCCAGGCAAGAGAGGAGTTCTTCTTCTCTTTTTTGAAATGGGGGGAGTGTTTTTGATTTATGTAACTCTGCGGCAGGTTGGCGTTTCAACATCACATGGTTCTGATGGTTTTTTCTGTGGAAGCAAAAGGGAAAAAGATGGACGAGGAATAGATGAGAAAAGACAGAGAAGACGAGGGAGGAAGGGACAGGAAGGAAGAATAAATAGAAAGTTGAAATGGGGAAAGATAAAAGGAAAGGAGGACAAGTGGAGAGGAATGCGAAATTGAGAGAAATAGGAGAGCGGAGAAACAGTGAAAAGGAAAGGACAGGGTGATAAGAGAGGAAAATATATTGAAAGGAGAAATGTGAGAAGAACAGAATGGGGAGGATGTGTGGCAAAATATATCTGCAGTAGCCAGGGGATATTTGTTAACATGCTAACCTTCCCAAGGTCAGGACTATACGGGATAATCATGTTGGATACGTTTCTTGACCAAGATGTCAACCACTTGTCTGTGCGACTAGAATCCAGACATTTTTACTGTCAGGAAACTTAAATGTATTATCATATATCTCCTAATACTGTATATATTATAGGGAAAGAAGGCTCAGATACCATTTCGAAGCATTGAAAATGGTATCTGAAAAAAACCTAAGATTAAGATCCCATTTTCAAGAGGTGCATTCTGAAGAGCCTCTAGCTAGGCAAAATATAGCAAATACACATTTTCATAGTGTGACAGTATCAGACATACTCTGTTGCTTTCACTGCTTGATTGAAACTGCACCATTACATCAAATGGATATGTTCGCTGCTGTCATGTGCATCATTTCTTGCACATTTTCTGTTGTTTACCCTGACATATTTGGCATGCTTGGAAAGTCTGCAGCCTTGACAGTTGCAAATGACTTCATGTGATTTTTCATCAGTGCGTTTCTGCACACCAGTTCACAAATCAGTTATCTCTAAGAGCTTTTTATTGTAAAGTACAAGTGTGTGACCATTTCTGCAACGTATTGTTTCTATGTTAAAACCCTTAGGTTCAAGTTTCACCATCGGGCTCCAGATGAACATCTGCGTGCCTCCCAGAGTTACTATAGTAAAATGCACCAACCAACCAAGGCATGCACCCTTCAGCCATACTGCAAAGGAATGACTGCTCGTTTGTTTCAGATATAGACAAGATGCTACGATCCTGTATGAGCAAACTCAACGGTTGGGAGGAAGACTTCCCTTTTTACAGCAAGACACACCCAGGAGAGCAACGGCCATGGGCAGGTGGGGGAAAGAGAAGAGAGTAAAAAGGAGCATACAGAGACCACAAACAGCAAACCGAACAAAACACAGCAACTGACCCGTTATACTGTGGGCGGCATTTTGTTGGGATGGTTCGGCACCACTCAGAGGTACGGGTCACTTGAAATTACCACAAAATTATTTTGAGGGATAACCTTTGTCCTGGGATGAACTACTTCGATCCTAATGGGAGTAATTGCTACCAGAATGACAATTTCCTATCCATAAGGCACGAGGGGTCACTGAATGGTTTGATGGGTATGAAAATAACATGAATAATGTCACATCGAAGTCACCAATGAAAGGTGATCTATGCCACATTCTGTATAAAAAGCCAAAGCAGCCTAAAATCAGGATCTAATTTGGGACAGATATATCAAAAATACTAATAAAAGAGTTTAATCTCTAATAATTTTTGAGATATTCAAGTTCACATATTGCCTCAAATTTCAATGTGTGTGCAAATTGGAGATGGTTGAATAGAAAATGTTATAAAAATGTGGTGATTTGAGATGGGATGACTCCTTAGATTTACCACCACAGGCAGTCATCAAGGGTGCCACTAACTGGTGGGGTGCCAAAGATGAAGAAAAAATATTTAGTGATTTTTTTTTGTCTCATCTACTTTCCAAAACGTGACTCATATCCAGAGGAACAACGAAGACTACTGACTGCAATAAACACTTGATGCTGAGAAGGCACCGACAGACAAAAGGACACATGGTCATATAACCTGCCTCTTGTCGCTTTTCCAACCTCGTGCTTTATTTGTTCCCACCTGTTACGTGCTTTGTGCTCTCAGACGGACTTTGTGCTCCGCTCTCTGGTGTGGCCAATTCAAATGAAAAGCAATAAGGAGGTCAGTTCTGCATTCTCTCCTTCCAGCCAGTGCAGCAGAAGTTTGTGTGAGATTGCTTCAGACTTTTGTTTTGTTTCTAACAAGCCTATCAGTCTTATTTTCACCTCTTTATTTCTGTCCAGTCTGATTTTGGTTTAGTTTAGAGAGAAGACACCATATCCTACACAAGATTTAAGAGGTTTCCCTCCTTTTTTTCTTAATTTTGGTCACAACATTAGTCTTCTGTTGTTTTCTATTGATGCTGGTTTATGATCAAATAATTTTTTTCCTTTTTGTTTTAATCTATGAGTCTTTGAGGCTGGTTCTCTAATGTAACCAGGTTTCTTTAGATTTCTTTCAACCTTATAATCCACACGAGGTGAAAGCTAAAATATAGCATATGCATATACTTCCGCATCATTAACGCAGAAGTCGATAAATTGTGAGTGTAAATAAAAGAAACCCTATAATAACATTGTCCACTATCTCATAAAGCAGGTAAATCCAGGTAAATCCAGGCATTTTAATATTGGTAGTCTATTGGTGATGAATCCAGATGTGTGCTTTGAAAAGGCAGCTGTCAGAATTGCCCATCTGTGCTCTATTAAAACACTGAAGGCGCGGCTTTGAAAACTGGTGACCCACTGAGCTAAAAAACACAATGAAAGTGGTAGTTTTAGTTATATAACAGCAGGCAGCAGCGAGCTCCGACAGCATGCGGTCATTTCACATCTGCTTTAATGATAATATGCAACTGAACACACCTCGAAAGTCCTGCTGCTGCTAAATTCTGCCCTTAATGCAAGAAGATAAATATTATGTCTGTGAAACTTTCACATTTCTGCAGAACATTGCTGCATGTTTTAGGTCAGAGATCACTGGACTTCTAAAACTGTAGAAAGACAATTTTTGGTAGGGCACAGAAAATTTTAAAGTAGCATCAGTGTGTTTGTTTGTTTGTTTTTGTTAATTAAAATATATTAAAATGGTTCAATTTCTACATTTGACACTTAGAGCTATTACAAAATAAAATGTAATAACACAGTATGAACAAACATATTGCCTGCTGAAGGCTAATTTATAATGAGAAATAATTAGGGCTCAGTACAGTGACCCGGCAGATTTACCTTATTGCTATAGAAACATACGCAGCTTCTTTAGTGCAGGCTACCCTAACGAAAAAGAGACAAGCAGCAGGCAGACGTGAGCATATACTGAAAATACAGGCACAGTACCCTAGTGCACATTCATTCAACCAAATGCACGACGGCGAAAGCCAGCTGTGCTGTACAAAAAGTAACTTCATCTACAAATAAAACAAATTGCTGGTTCATTACAACAAAGCGTCAAATTTAGGTTCTTTGAAGGCGTTGGGATCAGCTGTGGATCCGAGCCAACGTGTTCAGTCAGATGGAGTTTAAACAGAGCTGGCAGGGTGAAGAAGGCGGGTGTGCGCACGCACCTTTGTAATTTTCTGTTGGATGGTCGAACAGATGGCAGAAAGGTTGCTGCCTAATAATCTTGGACACTGTGCGTGACACTCTTCTCCTGAGCTGTTGTCTTGCTGAGCCGCACTGAGCCGAAAGTATCATTGCATGGCTACTCAAATGTTTTCCGCTACAGCACGTTGATGTCACTGGGGTTGGTTAATTATGACAATAATCTAAACTTCCTGGTATGTTTTTGGTCACAGTGATGCAGTGCAGATAATTTAGAATAAACATGTCTAATTTAGAATCGAAATCATCAGTAAGTCAGGTTTGTATCTGAAATGTTTGATGGTGCCCAGTTTTTGTAAAAGACTAAACATTTTTGCCAATTGTGTTTGCACACACATAGAAAGAAAAAACACAACAGACAAACAGATGCTGCTGACACTGATGTATTTATTTGTAATAAGCTGACATTACTTAACAAAAATTTTATTTCAATACACACTTGGTATTAATGGATGGCATGGATGAGAGGGGAAAATGGATCTCATTGGTAAGTGGCCAATAATGAGAAGAAAACAATATCAATGCTAATTATGCTATTAACAAAACTGGGATGTTCCCCTGCATAGCTTTCTTTACCTCATTAAAAGCCTGAAGCAAAAACCTGACAACGGCCTCTGATCACATGAAAGAATTTGCCAAAATTAACCAAATGCAAAGGACAACAATTTCTTTCATAATTAGTTTTGTGTTTAATGACAGTGTGTTTAACATGTTTAAGTAGAAGAAGATTCGCAACCCCCCGCCCCTAATGAAACACACCTACAGCAGGTGGGGGCAACATACAGTTTTCGGAGACGTCTGTTACCCACCAGCTCGATAGCTAGCCGGGGACAAGGCTCACTAGAACCCGTGAGAACACCGGACTCCCGGCAAATCATTTTCAAACCCACTGCCGTCTTTCGCTACTCAGGTTAAACATATATAAGTCACTTAGATAACTTCAAAATGTTATTGTTTGGCTTTTTTTAGTATTTTATTTGTTCCTGAGTAAATCGGTTTGGCTGAGATTAAAGTTATAGTTTTTACACAGCTGAATAAATGTCAAGCAGACAGCTGATCATCAGAAGTGTGAGATGCTCCAGAATTTACTCCGGTGTCCCGTTATATTTTAGATAGCAAGGAGTTTATTAAACTTCACCAAAACAATCTGCAAATTTCATTTAAATTTAATAAACTATCATCTTGTCTTCATTTTTAGTTAGCACAGACCTTAAACACTTAAAGCTGTAAGCTAATGATAGTTATATAAGAGCAGATGCATGCTGGTGCAATAAGCTGTACGTTTTACGTCCAATGGATGCATGATCTGATTAGTCGACTAATTGCAAAAATAATCGGTGACTAGTCGACTCTCAAAATAATCGTTTGTGGCAGCCTTACAGTACACATCTGCTTTGTTTGACCTGAAACCAAACTTCAAAGAGCATTTCCACTATGTCCTCAGATTAACCCAGTGATCCTCGCCCCGTGTGCTACTTGCTCTGTGTATGATTTCCAGTTAGAGCCTCACTGCAGTTCTCAGTGAGTAAATACACAGTTTATCAGGCAGCTGTGTCCATTTCTTGGTGTCCTCTGCAAAGACTGTTCACACACAGCAGACTTAACACTAAAACCAAATCTGCGCTTCAATACTTTTTAAGATATTGTTTTAATTTCACCTTTAACTAAGTTTAATACAACAGTAAAAACAACATTTGCTATTTGATATGTTTTTTCAAAAACCCAAAGAAAAAGTGCCAAAACCTGTTTTCCATTTTCATTTTACAACAAAATAGAATCGAACGTTGTTCTTGTTAAAACCTGTGTGACCCACTCAGAGCGTTTTCTCAGCTGGAGACACGACAGCAATTTTAGAGCGCTTTACAATAACACTAAAAACAACCAGATGTGGTGGAGGACAAATTACAAAAGCACTGATTAAGGGATTCTGAACAAAACAGATGGTTAATTGTAGGATTACTTTGCTTTGCAAGACAGTTATATGATGCAAAAATTGCATTCACTCATAATAACAATAATAATAATAATATTGATAATAATAACAATATGCTATTATGTGATAGTTGCACTGCTTAGGATTGCAGCTGGATATCACATGAGCATATTGAACATACAGATGTATACTGAATCTGATGGCATTGTAAATGGACTGCATTAATATAGCACTCAAAGCAATTCAAAATACAAGCCACATTCATCAGTTTAAACACATTTATACAACACTTTTTGTATGTGGAGTGCTATCATTCACATACCAATGATGCCCTTCGATATGTAGGCAAGGTGGTTAATAAACCCCCGCTGATGCCCTTCTTTCTTTAATACATGGAAATATTGAATGCATGTTAATTTCAGATATTAGCTTAGTTATTTCATAAATCCTACAATGCTTCGGGGAGACCATTCTTTACCAAGGCTGTTACAGATTTATTTTTTAAAGTTTTCATTTTTAATCTTCATTAGTGATCTGAAACCAAACCAAAATTAAGAGGTTTCTTCCTTTGCCCATGTTCCATCTCTCCACCAGATTGCACAAAATTCAGCAAATTTGACAAATGGCACCAATCATAGAAAATAATATAGGAAGGAAATAAAAAGAAATACTGAATTTCAGCTACTATAAAATGTGCTTATAGCCTCCAAACCAGAAGAAACACTGTGGCTGTTCCTCCGTCACTGTTGTAGTCCTTTCAATAGTTTTCACAGCTACCACCAGTTATCCGCCTGCTGCATGTTCTGGTTAAAGTGGCACTACCATCAGCAGCAGCCATCCCAAACAATCAAGCTGGAACACTTCCCACCACAGGACACGAAACCGGAGAAACAGATGACTGAATTTTGTGGACCACCACAATGGAAATCTACTCAGCAAGCCTGCCAGTTAGGAAAACACAAGATAGGAAGGATGGAGGCAAAATTAACTAGTAGTCACTTGTAGTCACGAAATGTACATAGGCAATCACAATACGAGTTAAAGTTGTGTCACTCCACTTCCTATCCACCTGGTTTCTATTTGCCCCACATCACAGAACTTAATATCAAATTTAGTACTGAACACCTTTTCTAGCAAACCCGTCAGATACTTCAGTGTGGTTCAAGAGTAAAGCGTGCACTAGATGGGATGACCACTCAGTGGCAGTATGCCAGACCAGAGGATGTTCGATCTCTAAGCATGTATGATTAAGACCTTGAAGACCGTTTTGTCAATAACAGTCACTGAAAATTTGCATTCTCACATTCACCTCAGTTTGTTAATGCCTGGAAAATTTCACAGCTCTAGTGCATGTGCGTTTTGGTCAGATTTTTCCAAATTCATTAAACATTTGTTCTTTATGGGATCACCACCTCATACATAGCCTGTTAAAGCAGACCACAAAACTATGAGCGGTTAAATTTTACTGCAGGTAAGCTGCAGAAAGATCTACCACACTCTCTGTCACACAAAGACACACACACACACGCTTTCTTCAACAAAACACTTATTGGGTATGCACTCCCAATCTGAATACTGCAACTGAAAATAAAAAAAACTGCTTCGTCAGCTCCATCTTGTCATTTCCATGCACGGATTTAGCTGGTGTAGTTTCAAAGTTCCTTTGCCCTTTGAATGTGACACAGTTTCACTGTCAGTGTCAGGTGGAGAATGGTAAGGGTGTAACATTCGATGTTTATTTAATGGAGTTGGTGAGTTTCAGACTTTGTCCTCTGACTTACGTCAAGGGCACGCTTTTGAATTAGCTTGATCAGTCTGCTGGCACGCAGACACCAGGTTGGCTCATAGATTTAAAAGAGTTTGAATCACTTGAGGGAAACCTATTCTTCTTGCCAGTTAGAGATTAAGTAGATAGATAGAAGACAGCGAAGGTCATATTTAAGGTCTCTTCAAAGGCTATTTTTTTAATACTCTTAAGAATATATGCTTTTTTTTTTTTTTTTTTTTTTCCAGTTACAAACTAAATATGGTCCGAGATGCTAAATGCAAAGATCAACTCAAACCAGAAGCATAACTTGGTATTATAAAGCAAAGGAACTATCACTAGGCAGTACATTACAATGCAGTACTTCTTGGTATATTTTGAATTATTGCTATATGTCCATGTTAGCATTTTATTTAGCAAACAAATATAGTTACTTACGCTGAGAAATGTAAAAAAAAAATAAAAAAATAGGGGTGATAGGTCTCGTTTATGAGAATAAAATAAAAAATAAAGTGACAAATATGAGACTAAGTAGATAAAAATAACAAAAACTAGATGTTCTTTGGGTCATACTCATCATTTCTCTTCCTCAAAACATGGTGGGCTGAGTTGATCTAAAGAGCTTGATTTTGGTTGACCAGAGCACTTCCTCCCAAGCCTCATAAGGAGCAATCCCAACAATGACAGTACATAGCAGCCTTGGGTCCAGCAAAGCATGCTGTAATACCCACATATAGGTTGTGAAAGTCAGGCATATCAAACTCATTTCAGTTCATAGGCTGTTTGCATGATAACCCAGAAATCACATACCTTAAAATTGTTGAAAGTGTGAAAAACGTGGTGGTGCTGGTACTGAAACTATTGATATGTATTGAACTGTGTGTTCACAAAACAGATGAGGAATATCCTGGGATGTCTTAAACAAGTGCCATTTCAACAAGATGTCTCCATTTTTCCCACGTTCAGTCACTCTGCTGTCGTAAATCAAAGAAACAGAACAGCGTCCTTGATTGTACAGTCTGTTTTTTTTACTTCGGTGTAGTGGCAGGCCACGGGTAATGCCTTTGTCAGTAAGAATGCTAAAAAAGTAACAATGATTAAGCTCTCTGGCTCAGACTAAATTAACGGTTTCGACAAATGCTCTCATGACACGATCCATTCTGAATGACTTGCGACTTTCATGCAAATACTGTGATTGTCAGTGTATGCTCTTTCTCTGCAGTTATCACATTCAAAGTCATTCAGTGGGCGGGTCTTTGGCGGGTCAGTTCTGGCCTATAAGCTGTATAGTGGGACACCCTTGGTGAAGATGCAGTGGTCCTATGTGCATGGACTGGTTGAAGGCAAACATTACACTGACTGATGTATTTTTAACATTTTAACATTAAACATTATGAAAACTAGTTCTAGTACGTGAAACAGTTGAAGCAAAATTATAGTCTTTAGTCATTTTTATACTAATTGTTCAGATATATCCTGCAGATAGTCCTGCAAAGTCCATCTCAGGCCACCTGCTTGGAGATATTACACATCTATGGATCAATAAGGTTGGTGTATCACGTTAAAATGCAAAATGAAGTTTGTAATGTGGACTAAAACTTGGGTAGTGTGTCATACTGGCAGTGGTATCGCGAATTCCTTTCTTCTGTGTATCACAGACTACGTCCTTATCTGGTTGTTGCAGCTTCTCCTTAAAGTGATTTGGAAAAACATTTTCATGCTCCACGAATAATTTTCACTCTGATGCTGGTTAATAAAACTTTTACATTTACTGTTTTTACCTCCCAGCTGTTCACTGTGCCATAGGCTGAGCTTTATTTCTCTTCCTTTTACACAAGGTCATTCTTAAGAAAAGTTTACATCATGTACCCCATTTTCAAACTGTGGCTTTTATTTGAAAAGGCATCTCTTTTGTGCTCATTTCATTGTGTGACTCCAATTTTCTCTACATTTGATTAAATCTGCTTGATCATCAGTGCGGCTCAAAAATTTCATGTGAAGTGTAGCAAAAGTCGGACAAGCTCCACAAAGTCTGAGTTCGGAAGACTTTAATGAAGTTTTCACAGTGAATGAAGAGGCAGCTGTGAGCAGGACAAACAGACCTAAGATGAGTCAAGTGGAGCTGAAGTAAAAACAATTGTGAATTTGAGGTGGAGATAACAGGATGAGCTGACACTCCAACGACCGCTGCCGCTGACTGGGAGAGTGAACAAATTTAATGAATAGAAGGAAGGAGTTTTTACTTGACAAGACTCCATTTTGTCAACACAACTGGGTTTTTTTTTCTTTTGCAAATAGAGAATGCCCCTAAGGAAGGTATCAGGCATTTTCTTTTTTATAGCAAATCTCACTTGAGGAAAGACAGCACGGTGAAATAAACGTAATACCTGCAGAAGCCCGGCAATACCAGGGATAAGATGTTGCAAGGGAAAATACGGCTTAAAAATATCTATGCAAAACTCAGATTTTGGAGGGAGTATTGTGGTGTTGTTCACAGAGTCAAGGACTAATTATTCCAGTACATTTCCAGAAAATCATCAGCTCAGCCATGAATTACAAGCTGTTCCGAGGCTGTATATTCTATAACAAAAATAAAAGTTGGAGAAAGTTTGTGTAATTAAGACCATAAACATTGCCTTCAATTTCCTGTAGACCCACAGCTATTCAAGACAAATATATACTTCGATTATTGGCTGAAGATAGGCAGTCGAAGGCCAACCCCTAACTCGAAACAGCTTCTACCTCTTCTTAAATGATGATAATTACAAATCAGTGGACAATATACATGTTTGGCAACTGTTAGACTGACTGTATTGTAAAAACAAATTACTGCATTAAAAGGAAAACTGGAACAAAAGCAATGATGTGCAGCGTGTAGTTATTTATATTTGTCTTCATATCAGGAAGAAAAGGAAGAAAACCCTGTAGAATAGTCCTTATAGGATACAGAATACAATATGATAATTAACATGCTGGGTCCACAAGAGTACACGTACACAGCTGTTGAGTCATTCAGCTGTAATTTTTGCACCTATAAAATGCAGCACATTGCACTGTTGGGTCTATTCCAGAAAATATATACAGTATAAGTGGATAAATGTATATAATCTGTGTTGAGACACAGAAAATGTCCAAAAGCACATTTATAGTTAATTTATACTGAACAATAAAAATGAATTTCAGCAAAACATCATTATACCAAAACAACATCACAGCTCCTGAAACAACATGCAAGTGTTCACCTTGCTTACATCATTACTTTTTTGCTGGGTGAAAACATTTTTTGAATCTATGTGCTTCAGCTTACTAGAACTGATGGAAACTGAAAAAATATATAAAGCAAGAATTTGGGTTGCATGTAAAGTCACCTAAAGTCTAAACTAAATTTTAAGGTTTTCCTGCAAGCTGCTTATTTTACTTCCTCGTCTTACTGTTTTGTTTTTTTTAATAAGACAGAAAATGTCCACATAACTGTGTTTGGATAGAAAAAGAGACAATCCTAAGAATTTGGCCATTTCA
This sequence comes from Maylandia zebra, assembly GCF_041146795.1. Lineage (NCBI taxonomy): Eukaryota > Metazoa > Chordata > Actinopteri > Cichliformes > Cichlidae > Maylandia > Maylandia zebra. The sequence continues at coordinate 20,217,094 of NC_135181.1, forward strand.
AATGGCAGACTGTGACTTACTATCCCATATGGGATATGAGCATTGGACAGCACAATTAAAGTCAGCAGTTGTATCAGTTGCGACTGCTTTAGTGTTTGATTGAAACTAGAGCTAAAAAAAAGTATTCCCAGCTAATGGAACGTCTTTGCATTCATCTAGGATGCAGATACAGAAAATAGAGTTTTTAAGAAGACAAACTGTTCTTGTAAGGTAAATGGCCTGCATTTGTATAGCGGTTTTTCTCAGTCCCTAAGCACCCCCAAGCACTTTACACTACATTCAGTCATTCACACACTGGCAATGGCAAGCGACATTGTAGCCACAGCTGCCCTGGGGTGCACTGGCAGAGGCGACACTGGCGCTCTGACCACCACCAGTAGGCAAACATGGGGTTAGTATCTTGCCCAAGGATATTTGGCATGCAGCCAGGAGGCAGCCTGGTATCGAACCCCAACCTTCTGATTGGTGGCTGACCTGCTCTGCCACCTGAGCTACAGCCACCCCATGTGGCTGTCACTTATAACTAAAACAAATGTCTCTTGCATTAAAAGAAATAATCAATGGTGCAGATAAAGTGAACCCAAACGCTTCAACTTGATAGCAGATGTGGAATTAGCAACAATAAGTCCTCCAAACTCTCAGAAGAAAATAAGTTACAGAAGCTGACAGCCACACTTACCTAAAGACGGTTTAGCAGGCAACCAGTGTTTGGATAATGCAATTCCTGTGTCTTATGAAAAGGTTTAAAAATGACAACACATTTAGATCTGCAGGCGGTTAAGCAACAATAGCTACCCCCTGCCACCACCTCCAGGTCTTCCAGAGGGATGCTGACACTGTCCAGTGCCAGCCTATATGCATAAACTCTCTGGATATACAGATCTTTGCTAGCATCTCCTGAAGGTTAGATATGTCAGGAAGCATCCTAGACAGATGTCCCAACCACATTAAGTCACCATTTTTGATGAAGAGGACCAGTGACTCTGACCTCCTCCACCTCGCTACAGACGTTGCACTGATCTTTTCAGGCCAATGCTCCGTTCTCCTTACACTCATGACCAACCCTAGGTACTTGAGCTTCTCCATTATTATTTCTTTTCTAATGACCTTAAGTATTACTCATTCTCCTGAGCAGAATGTCTCAGTCCTCCGCTGCTTGCCTTGCTGTTTATTTTTCCCTCCCAGCAATCTTGTCTGTTTGTTTCTCATTCTCTCGGTTAAGTCTGATTGCACGGCTGATCGTCCATGCCTCGCACTTGTTTGCGTCCCGGCATCTTTGCCACTCTGTACAGCATGTCCTCATTACTAAAACATCAAGCGTGTTGCATTAATGCTCCCTGACAGCCCCGCCTTGCCTCCATTGATGTATGCTTAGCTTGACATTTCTCGAGGTTCCCCAACCAAACACTCTCACATATCCCCACTGGCCTTCTGCACCACAGGGTGGAATTGTTTGTTTTCGTCTCTTTGTCTTTTTGCCAGCATCTGTCCTCCTGTTCCTTTTATGTGGACGTCAACTGCAACCTTGTCCTTCCCCAGTACCCTTTATATCAAGATAGGATTTTTCCTACGCTGTCTTAAAGGAATCAGACTATTCAAATATTTCCTTGCATTTTTGTACATCTTTAAGAGGACTGGGGGTGATGTGAGAAAGTAAAGCCCATTCTGTGGAACACAGGATCTCTGTATTCCTTGAGCATCCTTATTCAATAACAAATCTGCAACTATCTGCTGCATTACTTCATTCATGAATATTCAAGAAAACTAGGCAACTCTTGCTGAAGACAGCAAGTCAGACAAGTCAGGATGAATGGCAGCGGCTTTGAAATTCTCAGGGAAACAATTTGAAAATTGTTGAAACTAAGACTAATGATTAAAGAAAGAACAACACACAATGAAAAATGTAATAATATAGATTATCATAATATAGACTTCTATTCAAAAGGGGAAAAACTGAGTGTTCCAAAAAACACTTGGTTGTCATAATAATAGAATTTCAAACTTGATACTGATGGACAGCAAAATAAAAATGAAAATACCTAAAACTAAAAATACATAAATAAAAAAAATTAAATTGATTATAGAGGGTTGATAAGGTAGACTGTTGGAAACAGAAATATTGGCAAACAATGTTAAGACAAACATTTTAGACACAAATAATTGTGATGTTAAATTAACACAGTTTGCTAACATTAGAGACGTAGACAACTGACAATGTTTGCTTCCTTTAGTCAGTATTGATACAACCAAAACAGTAAGTACTACTTTATTAGTTTGTCAACATTAAACGCCACCATATTTATCATTTTAACTGTTTAGTCATTTCCACCTGCTGTAGTTCAAGTCTCTTACATGTCACACATTTCACAGGGTCAAGTTTTAAAGTTTCTGCTAGCCTCTTATTTCCTGTTTGGTTTTAAATGGAGAATTTAAAAAAGTTATGTGTTAAGTAAATAATTTATGCATTTACTCCTCTCAGATGATATGAGCAGCCTTAAGAATGAAAATGAAAAATAATAAAATGACATACCTAAATTTAGAGGGTAGGGAAATATTTGAATTCTCCCTTCATGCTTGATATCTGAAGTCCAGAAAACCGTCATCATTTATCAGTCTATTTGACTGTAAGACCTTCTTGTACATTGCTGTACCGCTGTGATCCTCTGCTGTGCTGTTGCTATCTATGTCAGTGTGCATGTAGTTTACCTCTGCCAAACCCACCTGGATGCTAATTGCTTCAGTTACATCCTGCTGCCTTTAAAACAGCTGAGCCATGTAAGGCAACATGATGACATGATGAGCGAAGCCTTGGGCCAAAATGTCTGTCAAGCTCTACATTATTTACATAGAATTAGAATCATTAGCAAGATAGTAAAAAATGAATCTTAAATCTTAAATGAATATAAGTACAGAGACTAAGCCCTCGGTTTCTGACTCTGACACTTGCTAGACACCATAAAGATGGTGCAAAATTCCAAGATGTTGTTGAGATCTAATGACTGTGAAAGCCATTTGTGTGTAGTGAATTCATTGTCATGTTCAAGAAACCAGTTTGGAGCCCAAAGTGTGTCAAGAAAATGTCCCAGCCTGAACTGCAAACAAAGATGGATCCATGCTATTATGTTATCTACACCCAATTCTGATCCAACCTTCTGAATGTTGCAGAAAAGGAGACTCATCAGGCCAGACAGTTTTTTTCCAGTCTTTTATGATCCAACTTACATGCAAAACCCATGTAAACTGCAGTCTAAATTTTCTTTTCTTAGCTGACAAGAGTGCCGCCCAGCGTGGTCTTCTGCCGCTCTAGCTCATCAAGGTTAATTCAGAGATGCTCTTCTGCATAACCTGGCTTTGCCAAGTGGTTTGTTGAGTTACTGTCAGCTTCCTATCACATTAAAATGACATTTTAACATTATCCACATTATTTTGTGTTTTGATAACTGGTGCTCTCTGCATATTTTCAGTAAATCAGCACTTTGTGAAATATTCAGATCAACTCGTGTGATACCAACAGTCACTTGAATCACCTATATTTCTCCATTGTGTTGCTTGATTTGAATTTCTGCAGGTCTTGCTCATGTCTACGTGCCTAAATCAGCTGACCTGTTGCCATATGATTGGCTGATCAGATATTTGCATTAATGAGCAGTTTAACATGTTTCACCTAACGAAGTGACCAGTTAGTGTAAAGTCTGCCAATACAAATGCAGCTGAACAAACTCATGGCACGTATAAAAGGTTGTTGTTTTTTTTGTTGTTGTTTTTTGTGGCCACAGAGAACAGTCAAGCTTTTTTTCTAAAATCTTAAAAGGCCTGCTTAGTACACTGAGGACACAATTTTTTCATTTTTTTCCCACAGAAACCAAATTGTGGTTTCTATGAATAGATTGTGATGCATTTTATCCTAGAAAGGGACAGTGTTTTTTAGCATCTCACATTCATAAATTCAAGTGACATTACATTACAATTCTAATAGCAGGCACATTTGGGCCTAACATGTGCTACTTTTTTGGCACTTAAGTCTCAGATACAGCACTGGCAAATGTAGTGTGGGCCTGACATGGCCTACAAGTCATTAACAGGCCTTGATATGGATTATAATCAATGTAACGTAGTCCAGATGTTGTGCTGATGTCATGATGTACTTGACATCTGCCCCATAAAAGGTGAAGCTTTTGGAGTTGAGACAGCCAGACTTGGAAAGTCAAATGTGGCCCATTACTGAACTGCAGGTGTAGACTTACATTGCTATCAGCAACAACACTGGCTACTGCCTTTAGGAAATTTATCTTAGTCAATATGGCTGACATCAGCTGATGTTTGATCGATAAATCATTACGTAAATAATTTAGAAACACTGTTTTCAGAAAAACAACAAAATGGTGATTATGAAACAGGGTTTGGAGGATGTTTCAATGCTATTATTTTGTTTAGGTCCTGCCCTCTAGCAGACACAGTCACATGCATCTTGCAACTTTAACAGTTCCAAAAGCAATATGTGGCACATGGTCTCTATCACTCTGCTACGTCTATCTAATAGATATCCATACAAAAACAGCTGTATACCTCCAGCATATGCGTGCTGCCAGATCTCTGGACCCATTGTTGCACAGCTGGTAGGGAAATGTCATTGTTCACCGCAGCGCCTAGAGGAGGGATGTCATACACTATACCGATCTCTGTTTGTTTGGCTTATCCTGACAGGACCAATTCATCACTGTTGGGCATGTTGGCTTAGCCTTCAGCACGACCACAGCAAGCGCAGCAACTTTTCCACGGGATGAATGCTCATACGCTTAGTCCTATCTCCTCTGGCTCACTGCCACTTTCTTTTCATGTGCCCTTCATGCTTTTTATTCTTCTATCTTGCATTGTCTCATTGTTCTGGTTCTTCTCTGCTGGTCTTTTTGTAGGTGTGTTTCTGAGGCGTCTTTTTGTTCCCCTTTTCCTCTATTTTGCACAAATCCTCCCCCTTTGTTTATCCTCATTTAGCACAGAACTGCAGTGTTTACAGACGTTAGTAATCTCCAAGAATTACCCTTGTGACTGAGTGTCTTTTTACTAACAACTGTAACCTGGTTCATAAGAATGAGCCTGATTACAGTAATCTGAACAAATACTGGTGACATTCAAACATCAAGTACACAGGTAGAAAACAAACATGATAAATGGACAATCATGCATTTGTCAGGGTTTCCACCAGGCCTGGCCTAAGTTGACCTAAGCTGGAAAGACGTATAGGGGGGGTTTGTATATTCTATTTATTACACACACACACACGGTAGAACTTGCCAATGTATCTTTTCGACATTTGTGGTTTTGACAGATAAAAACAGCTTTAAAAACCACCGAAACAGCAATAAATGTAATTAAGACCATGCATGTGTGATTACTTAACACTGATATCAATCCTTATGTTCATTAATTACAGATAATGGCAGGCTAGATTTTTCTTTGGCATATGTGAATGATGGTGATCACGAGTCTGTGGTCTCTTGTATAAAGCCTGCTCTCTGTGTCTCTGCTTCTCCCTCCCTGTATTTCTGTCTGCGTGCAGAGAGGCACCCAGGCCGACACAGCTCCACTGTTCGCTCTGTAGCTCGCATTAACCTGCCGCCAGGGTTAACAACCTTTCTGCTGGAAACCCTGTATGTTTTATTATAAAACAGAAAGCACAGTGAAAAATAACCCACCCCCCTAACACTCTCTTTCTCTCTCTCTCTCTCTCTTTAGTGTTATTGATGACCCCACATTGCACTACCTATGATAAACTGGTTTGCAAAAGGTACATATTGTACTATAACAGGGACCGGTTGTATTGTGAGTTTGAGTCATAGCAGCATTTAGGCGCCTGCATATCTGTTTGCAAATCCCCCGTGTCTGACAACGGGTTATTGTTCTAAGATATCAGCATGTTCAAAGAAAAAGCACTGAAAATATAGACTGAACTACCTGCAATCATCTTAAAGTTTCGCTTTCTCAATCAGAGCCACTCTCATGCCAAGCACACTGTACTTTAACAATAGACAAGTAAATCTGTCAAGTAAAGTGTGTGGCTTTAAAAGAGGGCTGTGATCAAACCTGTATGATGTCAGAGAGAGGAGACATGTCTATATCTCAGGCAAACAGCACCCACCTGATAGTCAAACGTTCTGTTTACTAAGTGCAGCCAAACAGAGGACATTTTAAAAGCTAAAGAAATTAAAAAGGGGTTGTTTTATGTTTCAGATCAAGCAAGAAGGGAAGGGCATCCCCAATGTCCAGTATGAATAAATAGTGATTATTTTGAAAAGTAAATTGTGATATCAAGTCTCAAGTATTGCAACGATAGCTTTAGTGCAGTCACCCTATTATTTTTGTTCAAATACAAACATGCACAATACAAAAGGAATATTTTAATACTTTTTATAACTATAATCTGCAAATAAATAAATAAATAAATAAAAATCTACTTTGCAGCTGTCACCCCTGCAGCCCACGTCTGCTAAAAGTTTTACTGACCTAACCGACTCACAGTTTTCTAAATGCATCTAAGAATAATGATGCTGACCTCTTCATTGTAGGTCTATTTTGATGATGTAGCCTAGCAGACTTAACAAAATGCCACAATGAATTTCTCCAGTTATCAAAAATGCAGTTTTGATATATCACACTAATTACATTGCGTCATGTGAGTTTTCTCAATAATATAATACACGTAAAACAGTCTTGTATATAATGTACATATACACATCACTTTGAAAGACCTTGCGAGAAGAAACCACGTTTGCACCATGTTTATACTCTCAGTGAAAATCTTCAAGGCTGTCCTCTTGCTAATTAGTTCTTTGATAATGAAGTCAACCAAACAATGTTAATGAGAAACATGTTGTACATTTGTGTAGAAAATCACAGTTCACAAATCAGCACTTAGTAGAGCACTATTCACTGTGTGTGTACAATATTGTGTTGTTTTGTATTACTGAGCCTGCAGACCAGATAGATTGTCTTGCTGTCAGTTTGCATTAAAGCCATACAGAAAATGTCAAACAAGAAAGAATAGCTTTACCATTTGTTCAGTATAGCTGCAAAGGAAAGCCACTGTGAAATTATTTGATACAAAACGATGGTTATGCAATAATGCTGGCAGTTACAATCACTTTACTGCAGCACTTCATTTAATGGTTTGATGCTTTTACAAGCAAAAAATGCCAAATGGTTGCTAGATGTGAGGATTTTACTGCTCTTCTTTCTAATGTGTGGCAAAACGTGAGAGCAATTCTGGAAGAATATTTGATAATACAAACAACAATTAGCATCATCCTCATTCAATCATATTTTTATATTTGAAATGTAATTGTAACAATTGTAATAATAATAGTTTTAGTTTAGTTTTTGTTTTTTGTTTTTTGGTTTTTTTTGGTGGCAGGGGTTAAAACACAGAAGTATATGAAACATTGTAACCTGCAGAAATTTATGTTCATGATTACAAAATAAATTCAGTGATTTTATCATTAAAGTGAGTAGGTACATCATGGACAGCGGTTGGCAGTTCTAAGCGCAATCAGTGGAGTCCCCGATTTTAAGCCCTATGGGAGTGTCTGCAAGAGGGCCATGGACCCCCTATTGATCCTCTACATAATCACACGAGCCAAGGTGTGAAAATGGGTGTAGGTCACAATCAATTAAGGTTTCAAGTGGACCCATTGTGAAACCTAGCCCCAACCTATCATGTGATTATTTTTGGTCAAATGATCCAGAATGTGGGTGGGCGTTAAGGCCCACACAAATTATTAGGTAGAGGATCAATAGCGGGCGCATGATTCTCTTGTAGACACTCCCATAGGGTTTATAATCTGGGACTCTCGACGATTGAGCTTAGAACTGAAAAAGCTTCTCGGATGAGAGGTGAAACATCTTCAAGAAAACTTAAAGAAGTCCAGACGCTTTTCTTTCCAAGCTCCTTAGACTACAATGACCTGGATGACTGAGAACCTTCACAGACATCATGTCTATATGTTAACTAAATGTTAGAATTGTGTCAATGTCCCACTATTTATGGACATAAATATATATATATATAGATATAGATATATAGATATATGTAGCCATCTGGTGTCAGACTGATTTGGTCTTTCATTTTACATGAATTGAGGCAAAAAATACACAAACTGGTGCCTAAAAGTTTAACAGAATAAAATAAATGAAACATGAGAGCACAATTTTCTTTTTGTGCCCCTCTTGCCTCAAATATTCAAGGGAAATTTAAGTTAATGATAGTCACCCAGCAAGTGCAGCATTTTTCAAAGAAATGAATCTGCAAGTGATGACTACACTACCACAGCATGTGGTGCACAGTAATAAGTATGAAAGTGATGCATAAATGTCAGTGCTTGAGTGGTTTCCTGTAACCACAAAAGTACAGACTGAGCCAGTTTGATGACCTTCCTTTTTTTCTACAATTTTTTCCACTTTATTATATATTAATAAAGATATAGTTTGAGGACCACTAGAATAGATTCTGGGTTTTTCTACAGTCAGCCCTAGTAAGATGTATAGTTACTGTAGGTGTGTCATTTCAGCGATTTTATCCGTCTTTCCAGGTTGTTTGGTAAAAAACTTACTCAAACAGCACTTTCATGCAAGTGCCTTAAAAACCTATTCATCCATCCACACAAAAAATAAATAAATAAATAAATTATTTTCTTCTTTTTTGTACCCGGGGACCCTCACTCTGGCACTGTTTAAGTGTTTTTGACTAAGCTAGTACTACTTGTATAACTTCTTTTAAGACACACAATGTTCTCCTTTTGGGAAAAGAAGTTATCAGAAGTTTAGATAAACTGATATTTTATATTGTATGCTGCACTGTATTTGGCAGATATGTGACAGTGCCAACGCCGCTCACAATTCTCAACACGAAAACATAAAAACAATAAAAGCAGCAAGTAAGAAAAAAGAAACATAAAAGCAAGAAGGGTAACATCAAAGCAAAAGATAAAAGAAGAAGAGATGTGAACAATTAATTAGAAATCATTACCTGAATGTTTTTCTATATCACTGGGACTTCAAAAATGATTACACAGATTTAGCAGCAGGAGATGCTTAGGCAGTTTGATTTAAAGTCTAGAGGCCGTGCTGGCACAGAACCAGTCACTCCTCATTTCTAATCTAAACTTGGTGTCATCACCATATAGTGAAGTAAATCCAAAGCTACAACATCCCAGGCACTAGGACGATGTATATGATTAAACTTACCTAAAATTACCTGCAGTCTTCAATACTGATCAGTTACTGTAACCACGTCAGTGCTTATATTTTCTTACTTGATGAATCAGACGCTATAAATTAGACCTTTCTTTAAGAAGCTGCTTAAGAAGGACCAAAAAGCTCTCCAGAGAGTGATCCGTACAGCAGAACGCTGCTGCAGGATTGCTCTCCCCCCGCTTCAGGACACCTACACCAGGAGATGCCAGACTAGAGCAGCGCAGATACTGAAGGACCCGTCCCATCCTGGCAACAAACTGTTCCAACTTCTGCAATCTGGTAGAAGGTTCCGCATCTTCCGGGCAAGGACAGAGAGACTCAAGAGGAGCTTCTATCCCCAAGCCATCCGTGCCCTAAACACACACACCCGCCCGCTCACATCATCTCACATCATCTATAATTGTCAAGAACCGAAGTTCAACACACAAGCTGGACCCAGGAGCAGAACACACACACAGCGGTACGAGAGAAAAAATAAACTTTATTATAACTGAGAGTGTCCCGGGAGAGTAGAAGGGAGAAAACGCACGGAACCAGAGAAACCGAGGGACCGGGAGAAGAATCGCGCAGGAAACGCCGAGAGCGGGACCGTGGGAGGGATGACAGCGGGGCCAAGGGAACCGGAGGGAGGGGTGAGGGTCCGTGGGGAGAAGCTCCAGAAAGGGCGAGGCGGCTGGGGTTGATCGTGATCCAAATTCTGGACAGGCAGGTGGACAGGCTGGTGACTCAAAACACGCCGAGCAGTGATCTGGGTATACAAGGCAGAGTTAGTACTAGTTCACACGGATAGGATTGCCTAAGGACTTTCCCGTAGGTGTGCGTTACCGCTGAAGGACGATTACGGACTGGCGTGGAGCAGCAGGCTGGGCAGGATTAAATGGTCCACCTGGTGATCGCCTGGGATGGGATGCAGGTGTGGAGTCAGCGGCCACGCCCACGGGAGTGGGCATCCCATCAGCACCTCAGACGCCGGGCCGCGGACCATGACAATAATTGACTGAGACAGGACTGTCTTCCAGACACTAAACCAAGGCACAATGTACATTTCAAATTCCTTTAATTTTAAATATGTTTATATTGTCTATCCTGTAAAATAGTCAGAAGTCTATTCATATTAATGTACAGAATTCACCTGCTTGCTGCTACTACTGCACATTCACCCAATGTATATACTATATATATATATATATATATATATATATAAATAAAATGTTCCTCCTCTACAGCCCCCCCCCCCCCAATTTTTGCACATGTCGAGGAGCGTGTCAGGCTACATTTCACTGTGTGTTATACTTGTATAACTATGCATGTGACAAATAAAGGACCTTGAACCTTGAACCTAAGAACACTCTGGAAACAGGTCCAATACAAGATCAAACATGTCACTTGAAAATGGAAAGAGAAAAGAAAATTAAATCGCAATCAGCAAGAAATACGACATCAAGTAGTCTCTGTTATTATCAGGATGTCCTAAGAACTCCCTGAAAAGCCTTCAGTTAATTCAAAATTGCTGCAGCAAGAGTCCTGACAGGGACCTGAAAGAGAGCATATTTCTCCTACATTGGCTTCTCTTCACTGGCGCCTTGTCAAATCCAGAACTGAATTCAAATTCCTGCTCACATTCAAGGGTCTTGAATAATAAGGCCCTATCTTATCTTAATGACCTCATAGTAGCATATCACCCCATTAGAACAGAGTATAACTAGAGTATTTAGAAGCAGAATGGGTGACAGAGCCTTCAGCTTTTAGGCTCATCTTTTGTGGAACCAGTTTCTAATTTGGATTTGGGAGATAGATACTACCTCTACTTTAGATATTAGGCCTAAAACTTTCCTTTTTTTACAGCACATTGTTAGGGTTGGATGAGGTGACCCTGAATTCTCCCTTAGTTATGCTGCAATAGGTTTAGGCTGCTGGGAGATTCCCATGATGCACTGAGTGTTTCGTCTTCAGTCACCTTTTTCATTTAGTGTGTTTATACACCTCTCTGCTCTCTTCATCCACTCACCCCCAGACAGTCGTAGCAGATGGCTACCCCTCCCTGAGAGAGGTCACCAAAGCTCTTGCTCACAGGGGGTCATATGATTGTTGGGATTTTCTCTGTTTTCTTTATATTATTGTCGGGTCTTTACCTTACAATATACAGCACCTTGAGGCAACTGATATTGTGATTTGGCACTATCTAAATAAAACTGAATTTAATTTAATTAACAACACCACATTTTGCCAACCTAGCTGTAAGAATGGGTCGATCACCAGTGTGACTAAACCCTTTATCCATGTTCCCACATGGTATACAACCTTATATGTTGTGAAATGCTGTCAGTGTAGAGCTCACAGACATTAAGGCAGGTAGCATGGGTTTATAGAATAAAGTTAAGAGAGGATAATATTTGAATTGGCTTTGTTTTACCTCACGTTTGGATCAGCCTGTGAAATCAGCTCAAGGGATTTCCGTGTTTCCTTTTTCTATAATACTAATTTATTTAATTACTAAGATAATATGAAGCTCCAACAGTGAGTGTATGTAAAATATGGATGCAGCTACCTTCACATCTGTGAACTGTTTTTGACTACTGATGTCTTTAAATACTGGGTATTCATTTATTTATTTATCTAATGATAGATGAGAGCTGGATCTGACTACAAAACCAGACATGTGCAGACAGTGACTTCTCAAAATGCATCACTTTCTGCTCTGTTTTTTTTTTATCATCAAAGCTGTAACTTATAAATTCAGTATCAATGAAGAAGTAGGGTTATTTTCTCATAGATTTCAACAGAGTCAGACTTTTCCTAAGCCAAAGGGGTCGCTCGCTGCTGGCCACTGGACTGAAGCAGTTTTGAGGCACTTCTGCATCGGTTTAACTTTTCAAACTTTCATCTTTTATTCTATATACAGTCTGTAGGCTCTAAAAAAAATATTAGTCACATGTTAGGTTCATTGCATGTTTTTCTGTTTTGTGCATTTGATTCATTCATGTCCTCTGTCTCTTCATCTCAGCTGCTCGCATGGCTATCCTTAAAATGCAGCTGGGCAAGAGGTCCTGCAGCATGTCTCAGCCTGCCAAGGTTCATGTCTGCAGTATGAATGCCAGTTTTACTCCCTGTCTTGTTCTCAACCCTTCTGGCTTCATCATACGTAGAAAAAGGCCTTGATCGGTTCACTTTATTCATCTTTATTCAAACTACTTTTTTCTTCTTTTATTTTACAGCAGGTAGATGGCAAATGGCAAAAATATATTTTTGTCCAATTTCTGTTATGGCAAAGTGCAGTGTGAGACTTTGTTACAGACAATTTTACATTACCTGAATAAAATTAATTTAGAAGAAAATAAGTGTCAGCAGTCAGGGCTGGTACATGAGCTGTTGCCACAGTAGGTGAAACCTTTATTATTCAGCTGGAAGATTTTTTGACTCCTTTGGTGACTTTTATGAAGCAGGAGCCCAAAGGTAGTAAAATTCATTATGTTTCCTGCTTTATCTCAATGGGTATGAATCATATCACAGCTATCTTGAGATAAGTTACTTTAGTTAAGTCAGTCAAAGCAAATTAAATGTGACAACTGTATAGTGTCTCAAACCATTGGCCAAAAACACTTCAACACCGTAGGATAAAATCATTTAAATGTGTTTTCTCATGTTTAAGATCTGCTTTGATGGTGTCCGTCTATGTTATTTCACTCAACTCTACTGTATGTCGGACCTTAGGGCATGGTCATTGTCTTCAATAAGCAATATAAAGGCAGAGAACTGAATCATTCACTGGAGCAAAAAACTAAAGTTGAAGCTAGTCTCAAATTGGAGCCCTTTAGCAGCTCACAGGGTTTTCCATCACAGGAAAGTGATGGAGAACCCTGTTAACGCCATTTAGTCGAAGAATGTGTTTTGGGGTTGTTGTTTTTTTTCTATGGAGGACAGTCTGGCAGAACGCCTACAGGTTGACACTCCAGACTGGATTCATACTTTTGCAACTCAGTGTGGGAGGACCATCTTTAGGGGAAGCCAAAAAGTTTTAAAGGAAAAAACTTACATGTTTTAACATGCAGCACCAGACTAGGGGACAAAAAGAGGAACAGAGAAGCTTGGGATTGCCGTATTTTTAATCAGAAACTTTAAAGTTTTCCCGCTTTGAGGTCAGAATTAGAACTCTAAATTTAATCTGACAATAAATGAACCAACTAGATGCATAGCTGAAAGTACAAACATCATATGTCATTGTTGAGTGATGCTTTTTTTCCAGTATAGCCCAAGCCTTTAGTCATGCCTCCTCCTCCTTCTCACCTCTCACATCCGTTTTCAGTCATCCAGCCCTCCTGTCTTTTACACAGTCCACAGCATCATCAATTTGCTTGTTTTCTGCAGTCGACACAGCAGGTCAATTTGACAAGGACAAACAAGACACTGAATTCTGTGGCAGCTTGACAGCGTGTGTGCATACCGCATGTATGCTGACGCATACACGCTCAAAGCCAAGTCTTCAATCAGTTTACTTCCTCTCTTTTTCCCTTTTGATGATCTGTTACAGTACGTTTCTTGTTTTCAAAGTCCAGTAATACATTTCGTTATCATCATGTTCATCATCCTCATCAATAGACTGCATATAATTTTTCATCAGCCAATCAGGTGTTTCTAATCATGAAGAGTAAGTCCAATAACCCTGTGGTGGCAGGCAGAGCGTTCTTATCCCAGGGTTGTAAATACTGCTGTTTCGTCTGAAGTTGCAGAGATATGCTTAAGGTGCCTTTTAAGTGTTGGTGCTTTGATGCACAGGTTGGTGCAATACTGAACGCTGACAGGAAAATGATCTTGTGTGAAAGAGCGACAAGGTCTGTATAAAAAGGTGGGATGGGTGGTGGCTGATTTGTTGTCTTGCACTTTGTCATCTCACCTTTGCTGTTTGGTTAGGATCAAGAAAAGGTTATGGTTTGGGCTGAAATATGTAATTTCCTAAAACAATATCCTGTGGGTCTAGAGCAAGCTTCCATCTACATGCCACACGCCGGGTGTGTCTCACCACTGCAATAGCTGTTGTATCACAGCACCAACACAAAAGGATAACCTCTGTGCACCTCCTAGAGCCTTGATACATTTGCAGTATCAAGGCTGTTGGTATGTGGTTTTCCATGTGGTTTTAGCTTGTTTTGCCTATTTAGACTAAAAAAGCTTTGAAATGAGCCATTAAGTACGATAACTATAAAAGAAATGATAAAAAGCAAAGACAAAATAACCCCACTGCAAACTAACTCATCACTATCTGATTCTAAAATGTAGCTGCTAAATTACCTGAAGAAATTATCTCAGCAGGCTACTACCCTGATATTTTCATTCCTCAACAAATGTTCAGCCAAGTGACATAAAAGCCCATTGTTCATTGCTTTGTAAAATTTCAGTTTCACTAAATCAGCAATTCTGATTAAAAGGGCAAAAGATGTTTGTTTAATCTGCAAAGGAAAAAAATGCATAATTTAGAACACGAAGCTTCAACAGTGGTTCCTCCTGTTTAAAGGAGGTTTAAACCGTGTCTGCCGTCTATCGTGATGGGTAATGTGCGATCGTTGGCAATTAAAATCGACGAGCTCTCAGCACTGGTACGGAGTCAGAGGGAATACCGAGAGTGTAGCCTGATGTGTTTCACCGAATCATGGCTGCACCAGGACATTCCCGATGAGAATGCTTCCGTGGAAGGCTTCCACACTGTTCGGGCGGACAGGGACAGCATCGCTAGCGGTAAGCGGAAAGGAGGTGGGCTTGCTGTTTTAGTTAACAACCGGTGGTGTAACCCTGCCAACATAACAATCAAAGAAAGGATTTGTTGCCCGGACACTGAACTGTGTGCTGTTGGACTCAGGCCGTATTATTTACCCAGGGAATTCTCTCACGTCATCTTGGTGGCTGTCTATGTTCCCCCCTCTGCTAACCCCACAGCTGCATGTGACACTATCCACTCTGCCATAGCTCGGCTACAGACTCAGCACCCGAGTGCCTTTATTGTGATCTCGGGTGACTTCAACCATGTATCACTGGACAATACACTACCAACATTCAAACAATATGTGGACTGTCCCACCAGGGGAGAGAAAACTTTAGACTTACTGTATGCTAACGTCAAGGATGCATACAGCTCCTCCTCCCTCCCCCCACTTGGTAGGTCAGATCATAACCTGATTCACCTCACCCCCCGCTATGTGCCAATTGTGAGGAGGGAACCTGTGACCACCAGGACTGTTAGGAGGTGGTCAGAGGAGGCCTTAGCAGAACTACAGGGCTGTTTCAAGGTGACCGACTGGGAAACACTCTGTGAGCCTCACGCCGAGGACATCAATGGGCTTACTGAGTGTATCACAGGCTACATAACTTTCTGCACCGACTCCATTGTTCCAGCTCAGACTGTTCATTGTTACCCAAATAACAAGCCGTGGGTGACTAAGGACATCAAAGCCCTCCTCAACAACAAGAAGAGGGCTTTCAGAGGGGGCAACAAAGAGGAGGTGAGGAAGGTCCAGGTGTTACTAAAGGACAAGATCAGAGAGGCTAAGGACAATTACAGGAGGAAGCTGGAGTGGAAACTCCAGCAGAACAGCATGAGAGAGGTGTGGAGGGGCATGAAGACCATCACTGGATTCAGGCCAACCAACAGCAGGGGAGCTGAGGGAGGTGAGAATAGAGCCGACGAGTTGAATCTGTTTTTCAATAGATTCGACACCACAGTGTCTGCTCCCACCCCCACAACCTCACCTGCAGTCAGCCTGGAATCCAGAGCCACACCACTGTGCCAGCCTCTCTCTTCACATGTTGCCTCCTGTGAGATTCCTGACACCCCTCCCCCACCCATCACCTTCACTCAATACCAGGTTGAGATGCAAATGAGGAGACTTCACTCAGGCAAGTCTGCTGGACCAGACGGAGTGAGTCCCCTTGTCCTCAAGACCTGTGCCCCCCAGCTGTGTGGAGTCTTTCATAAACTGTTTATGCTGAGTCTGAGTCTGCAGAGGGTCCCGGTGATGTGGAAGACATCATGCCTCGTCCCTGTACCAAAGACGCCTCGTCCCAGTGGCCCCCAGGATTACAGGCCCGTGGCACTGACCTCCCACATCATGAAGACCCTGGAAAGGCTCATCCTGGACCAGCTGCGACCCATAGTAAGACCACATCTGGATCCCCTTCAGTTCGCTTATCAGCCTCGTCTCGGAACAGAGGACGCCATCATCTACCTGCTCAATCGTGTCTACACCCATCTGGACCAGCCGGCGAGCACTGTGAGGGTCATGTTTTTTGACTTTTCCAGTGCTTTCAACACCATCAGGCCGACCCTCCTGGGTGATAAGTTAGCAGCGATGCAGGTGGATGCTTCTCTGGTGTCCTGGATTGTTGATTACCTGACAGGAAGACCACAATATGTACGTCTCCCACAGTGTGTGTCTGACAAGGTGATTAGCAACACAGGGGCACCACAGGGGACTGTCCTCTCCCCCTTCCTCTTCACCCTCTACACCACAGACTTCAGCCACTGCACAGAGACCTGCCATCTTCAGAAGTTTTCTGATGACTCTGCGGTGGTTGGATGCATCAGCAGGGATGATGAGACAGAGTACCGGGCTGTGGTCGACTCCTTTGTCACGTGGTGTGAGCAGAATCATCTGCAGCTCAACGTGGCAAAGACCAAGGAACTGATCGTGGACTTCAGGAAGACCAGGAAACACTTGACCCCTGTTTCAATCCAGGGGGTCAGTGTTGACATTGTGGAGGACTATAAATACCTTGGAGTACACATTGACAATAAACTGGACTGGGCTAAAAACACCACAGCACTTTACAGGAAGGGCCAGAGTCGTCTCTATTTTTTGAGGCGACTGAGGTCCTTCAACATCTGCCAGAAAATGCTGAGGATTTTCTATGAGTCTGTTGTGGCCAGTGCGATCCTCTATGCTGTTGCATGCTGGGGGAGCAGGCTGAGGGTCGCAGATGCCAACAGACTTAATAAACTGATCCGTAAGGCCAGCAATGTTGTGGGGATGGAGCTGGACTCCCTCAAGGTGGTGTCGGAGAGGCGGATGCTGTCCAAGATAAAGACAATGTTGGATAACACCTCCCACCCACTCCATGACATGTTGGTCAGTCACAGGAGCTCGTTCAGTGAGAGACTGAGATTACCGAAAAGCACCACTGAACGACACAGGAAATCATTCCTGCCTGTGGCCATCTCCCTGTACAACGCATCCACTTAACACACTGTTTGCTGCTACAACTACACATGTTTCTTTTCCAACTATTTATTTATAAGTGACTTATGTATGTATGTATGTATATATATGTATATATTGTACTATTCTTAGTTAGTGTATTGTCTGTCTTGTCTTAATGTTGGTTTAAAATGGAGCACTGTAACAAAAAATAATTTCCCCCAGGGATCAATAAAGTATTCTGATTCTGATTCTGATTAAGCCTTTCACAATTAATTCCACAGATGAATCTCTGACAAATGAACCCCATCTCCAGCTTTCCTGGATTGTCAAAATATCTCATCTGTTTTTGCATACGCTCTCCCCCTGTGTGACATTTTCTAGCTTCCAGAATAGTCCAAATCATGTTAGATACTGCAGGTGTCTTCCTTGTTCTGTTTAATGACTGCAGGAGCTTTTCCTGAAATCACAGCAGTAGACCGATACTATCGCCAAAAGCTACATGAAGCTCCGTCTTTGTCAAAGTCCTATCCATCTGGTTGCAGGTGTAAAACAGGAGAACACAGAGAGGGAATGTAAACACTGTCAAACTATCGCATCCACTACAATGCTGGAGTGCTGAACAATCAAGCCCATGCTGCTCTGATGCAAAAACATAAAAAAAAAAAAAAAGCATCAGCCATTTGGCTTAAGGAAGACAATAGTTCAAATTAAAATCTACTTTCAGCCATCTAGTTCTATTATTTAGTGGATAAAGTACAGTTTGCTCAAAATATGCATAATGTGACTCATAAAAAAGGATTTGCAATTTTAATAACATCTAAAAGGTACTTGCACAACTCAAACCATGCTAAAAAGCCATTCACACACACTGAATCGGAAATCAATAGAGGTGTGCAACAGGCCTTTCTGTGACAGAGAGGAAATTATGAAGTGAGGTGAAAGGATGATGAATGGAGGGTGTTGAAATGGGTCCCAGGTGTACAGCTGTATGGCAGGTAAGGACAAACGCAGACAGAATGATCTGTGATGATGGGAAACAGATGACGGAGCACTGGAAGGAGAGAAATGACAAGCTGAAAGAAAGAAGGAGGGAGAGATCTGATCACTGCAGGCATTGTTGCCAATGCAGGGCATATTCTTATGTAGGATTCGGTGTCATCAGCCGAGGCCATTGGGGGCAATGGCAACAGAGAAATGCATGCCGGTGAAATAAATTGAGGCCCTATAGGATTCTGTTTTTCGCCCCCAATAGAAAGTCGTCTCCACAAGAGACAGCAAAGTCAAAATATCAAGCCTTCAAATATAATCCTGTTTCCTCAACAGCTACTTTGAATAGGAAGAAACCGTGTTTCTACTAAGAGTGTCCTGTGAATGGTAAATACGAGGTACTTTCTTTTAATTTATTATATTAGACGTTTTTTGGAGGTTTTTTTTGGAGGTTTGGGTGATAGATCAAGCTTCCAAACTGTGGCTACCCACCCCCCACAAAAACAGTCATTGTAGAAGGAGCCAGTGCACAACTGACACTGTATGAAACCATAATGAAATGTGGGTAAATTCTCAGGCACCGCGACCAGTCCATTATTATGTAGGACACACAATTGAAAATTTTTGTTTCTCACTGTCACCCACCTTTTCTTCAACTCTGACAACATGTACACCTTACAAAAAATATGCAATGCAATCTAAAACCAACAGCTGTGCAAATGTTAACTCTGTAAATTGAAGGAAAGAATACAAGAAGCTGGAAACCAAAATATTCTTTCTACGTGATTGATGGCAAGCAGACATCTGTGTATTTATGTCTGCTATGTGCCCTGTGTGTCAGTGAGAGATATTGTGTCTATTGTTGCTATTTTGGTAACACAGTCCAAACACGCAACAAACCGATTATTCAACTGACAAATGAATATCTGGATGAAATGTTCTTTTCCTTTTAAGCAGGGAAAGCCGAGCGCAGAATAGATTGGAGTGTGAAATCCCAGAATTGAAATTTAATAGGAAAAACTCTACTTGTTTGGACAGCAGAGGAGTACTAAAAGTTGTGTTTACCCACCGTGTAAAAGTTTAATAGCAAAAATATATTTGTGGAAAGTAACAATAGCAAAGACGCCATAAGAAAACACACTGAACCATAAGAGAAGAGGAAAAGGAGCACAATGAACATCCACTAGCACACATGCATGAATGAACAGATACAGTACATACTGCTTATATGTATGAGAAAGACTGATGTAAAGAGACCTATAGGCAGGCAAGATCTCAGAGAGAGCGAGAGGTGGCAGTTAGGGATAGATAGGAGTGTATATCCCAAAAGACGGGCTTATCCTGTGAGGTAAAACAGTGCGGGCTGGTCATCCAGAAAATAGAAAGTGAAAGGTGTTTTTGAGAGAGGCACTGGATAAAAGGTGATCCTCTCTCACTCTCAATCCCCCACTGGTTGCCCAAGCCAAAATAAAAGCTGTCTGAGTGCTGAGACAGGAGCAGGGACTGCTGGAAAAAAAATTGAAAGAAAGGGAGGCTCAGTGCTAAAATGTACTGTTGACATCTACTGTATGTGGAAGACGGGGGGGAAAGGAATGATGCTTCTCAGCTATTGTGCAGTAAGATTGGAACTGTGCTTCTGGCTCAGTTTTAATTTTGAGTTATCATAATGCTTCTAGAAAGGATTATTAGCTTTTCTGAACATCAGTGATCAGAAAGAGGCGAGAGAAGCCACTGACATCAAGACAAGGAAGTTCCTGACCGTGCATGGAGGGTTTCACCCCAAATCCAGCATCCTGAGACTGTACGCTAAAGGAAAGGAGGCCAAGGACTAGTGAGTGTCAGAACCACTGTCCAGGAACATGAGAATACACTTAGGCACCAGAAACTCAAGAAAGAAGAGGAGGTAGAGAAGAAATCATCATGGATGGACAGGCTCCTGCATGATATATACCACCAGCAGAGAGAGGTCCATAGAGATCTATAGAGGCTGGGGTCTACCACACCAGGCATCACTCTATAAGATAAGATAAGATAAGATAAGATAAGATAAGATAAGATAAGATAAGATAAGATAAAATAAGACTTTATTGATCCCACAACGGGGAAATTTTTGCATCACCTCAGCTCAGGTACAGATATCAGAAGGAAATACAAAAATACAAATAAGTACAATCAATGAATAAAAGTAAGATAATACACTATATACAATGGTAGCATACACAGTATGTGATTATGGATATGGTTGGAAATATGGAAAACATAAACTATATAGCTTGACATAACTATTGTACCACTACTATTCCTGTTTATAGACATGTACACACACACACATATATACACTAAATATACATACGTATACATATACATACATATATACCTGCACATGTCCTTACACATGGAAGGTCCATTATGCATGAAGTGGTGACCGTGGATGGTCACAGTGCCCAGTGACTAATGACATCGTGATTGAGGAGTTATAGAGTCTAACTGCTGTTGGGATGAATGATCTGCGAAAGCGCTCATTCCTGCAGCGAGGGTGTTTCAGTCTCTGACTAAAGGAGCTGCTCAGGTGGTTCTTTGTGTCCGGGGATGGGCGCCCAGGTACACACCGGCTCACTCCTTGGTGGCTGCTTGTCGGGGCCTGGAGCTGCACATCCTATGTGCAAGGTGTGTAAAGATGCCCCTCAGACAATCCAGCAGGGTGAAAGACACTAGCAGGCAGGGCATAGATGGAACGCCATAACCAAGTGCCAACATAGTACACGGGAACATCTATGCCGAGTATGTCCTGGAAGTCCCGAGGTCAAAATGGGGCACGTCCCCTACGGTGGTTGAGAATGACTGAGCTAAGATCTTGTGCAAGTTCCAAATACAGACAAACTGGTGACGCTAACCAACCGGACATGGTAGTGGTGGACAAGCAGAGGAAGACAGCCATAGTGATAGATGTAGCTCTACCGAGTGATAGCATCAGGAACATCAGCAACATCAGGAAGAGGGAACGAAAAGCTGGAGAAGTACCAAGGGCTGAGAAAAGAACTCTACATCTCCTCCATAACTTGAGAAGATGTGGACGGTGAAGGTAACAGTGATCCCAGTGGTAATCGGTGCAGTGAGCCCCAAGCTAGGCGAGTGGCTCCAGCAGATTCCAGGAACAACATCCCAGGACACGAGCTTGAAGGAGACATACACTACCAGTCAAAAGATACACACCCACTCATTTAATGGTTTTTCTTCATTTTTACTAATTTACTACTTATTTTTATTCAAACACAGGTTGAAAACTTCAGGATAATCTTTAATTTGATATTTGACAAATCAGTTCTGTGGTCCACAGCACGTTCTCCCAGCTCACAGACTACTTTTCTTCTTCTTCTTTTTTAATAAAAACCATCAGATCTGGGAAGTGTTATAAATGTTTCTATTACATTTCGTAGACTACTGTAATGCACTGTATACTATTGCTCATTTACAACAAGGCCAAAATGCTGCAGCCAGATAACTGACTGTGATAAAAAAAAAAAAAAGAAAGATCACATCACTCCACTGTTGGCAGCCTTGCATTGGCTCCCTGTGCATTACAGAATTCAGTATAAAGTGTATTGTCTGTGTTCAAAGCCTCTGAACACAGACACCAACACCCTAATGTCTTTAAATCTAAGATAAATGCATGTGTTCAAGCAATAACGCACATTATATATCATGTTAGCTTATCCCTAACAGATATAACTGTCACGGACCCAGCTCTGGAGGACTCGGGGTCCGTGAGCAGTTTTGACTGTTGATATTGTTGTTATTATTATTTTGGTGATGTGTGTGTTTTTCTGCACTGTGCTGTGTTAGTCTGTGTCCCACCCATATGTATAGGCAGGGTATGGGTGTGTATGTCTGCGGGTGTGGCTGGAGGATGGAGCTCAGCCACCTGCAGGCCTGAGGGGTGTGGCCCTGTGGAAGGACTGGCCACACCTGAAGTTCATGCCACACCTGTTGGTGATCAGAGCTCGTCGGGGGAGCTACTTAGGAGAGAGTTGGAGCTCCCACCGGCGCGGGATCATTGAGTTATCTTACCAAGTCAGTGTGTGTTAGCGTAGGTCTGTGCTGTGCGTATATGTGCTGGTTAGTGTTGACGGCTGCGTCTCTGGTTTCCCTACAGGAGGAGGAGTGGTCCGGAGGGGCAGCACGCACGGGGGTGCGGAAACACAACAGCGGGGAGCACGAGCACAGATATCGGAGGGAAGCACGCGCACGGGGTTCGAGGGAGCAACGGGGAGTTATTGTGTTTACAGCTTTCCACTGTAAATAAAGAGCACTGTTTGCATCGCAGAGTCTGCGTTTTGGGTCCTCCTTTCCCCACATCCCCACGGTCTGCCAGCCAGACCGTGACAATAACAGTCCAAACTTCACCTCCACCAGCTGAATTATAGACAACCCATTTTGATTGTCTCTCTCCAATTTCATCTCCAGACTTGTTCAGTCTTCTGATTTTGCTTTTTCTCATCGCAAAGTCTGGCTAACATTGAAGAGAGCTGTTGCACCACCGTGTCAGTGATGGCGATGATGTGGTAGTCTGTATTCTTCTTCACTTCCCATTTTCCCGTACTATCAAAATCACTTCATTCAAATCTGTCCACATTCTCTGAGCCACTCAGGCCCTAATTCCTGTTCTTTAAATTCATTATAATCTGTCGCTCTTCCTTTTAGGTCATCTATCGTGAAACCCTCCTCCTCTGCACCTCCAAGTATGTGGGTTGTCCACATCGTCTCACCCAAAGTTTCCATCAACCATCTGCTTAACCTCCACAAGCAGTCAGACTCCAGTGGATCAAGCTACTCCCTCCTACATTTATTACCGATTCTGCTCTGATGTCACATCTCTTTGTCTAACCAACAAAAATACATATTCTTTTTCCTTCCAAATGATCTGCCTGTTAGGCAGGGCTGTGTGCAGGCAGGAATAGGACCCAAGGTGCAGACTCCGGAGACAGACGTGAACTCAAAAAAGGCTTTAATTCTGAACGCAACATGACATAACTTGAAAAACTCAAAATAAACTTACACCAGTGGACAGACAAAACACACAGCAAAATCAACGGTAGATCGCAACCCGGACACAGAGAAACACAGGGCTTAAATACACAGAAGGAGCAATCAGGGAATGGGTAACAGGAGGGAACCACAGCTGGGACAAATCAGAACTGACGAGACCAAAGAAGCGTAAACTGAACACACTGAGAAAAGACAGAGACCTTCAAAGTAAAACAGGAAACACATAACACAGACTGAACAAAGACACAGCCTCACATGTAGGCACTACAGAGGGAACAGAGACGTGGGACCAGGGCAGACACAAACACCGACTGGACACGGGGATATAGGAACTAAGGATACACATAGACGCGAACTAGACAAGGGGATGCAGGTGATAGGGGAGACAGAGCAACTAAAGAAGACAGAGACATAAACCATAAGACAGAACTCAAAGAAACCAAAAACTAGAAAATATAAATAATATCATAAACTCAAAAACCCTGGGTCAACGACCCAGGCATCCTAACACTGCCCTTGTTGAAATAATATCCTGTGATGTGTGTAGTGGTGTTATTTTCAAGCCTTGTAGCGTGTGCTTGTTTGAGTGAAGGAAAGCTGTGAAGTTTCTCCACGTGTGTTTGATGTTACCCAATTTCAAAATGAGTTAAGATTTTAAGAAAGCTGCAGTCTCAGCCTGGCATATAACGGATGTCTCCTCTCTGCTTCTTCACCACATTGTTCCTGTCCTTGCAGCAAGTGGTTTACATGTAAAAAGCAAAAAAAAAAAGCTTATATAGAACACTTATTATGTTGTACTGCATAATACATACAACAGGTTTCCATTGAGCCTGTATATTTTCAGCCAAAACACCCTTTGACCAGATGTTTTCATATTAGTACACTCATGCTGTGACATATCTGAAACACAGCACATGGTGCTGGATGGACAATCATGGCGCTATCAATTCTGCTTCCCAGCTAACAATTACCTTTTCTATTCACCAGAATCAAAACCCATTTGCTTGTTCAAAGAGAGATTCAGACTGGGGACAAAAAGATTGGATGGCAACAATGGGCAGAGAAACAAATGATGTAAGCTGGGGATTATAATTTAAATAATTGCGCCTCTCGTGACCTCAGCTGCCGTTTCTCATTGCTCACTCGTCGATCTGGATCGCTCAGCAAACAATAAATAAACATCAAAGTGCTCCTCTCAGGACAGTTCTCTCGTTCGCTCTCCTCTGAAATTCCTAACTCTTCCCGCTTTGCTCACCATTATGACTGCTTCACAGTAAATCAGTGAAGCGAAGTGACTTTCCAATTCAAATCGTTTCTAAAGCAACACGTTCAATTTTATGATTAAATAAGCCGGAAATATCCTCCCAGCGGGGGATTCTGCAAAAACTAGATTTTTACAGAGCAAAGGTTTCTTATAAAGGAATAAAAAGGCCGCTGTTTGTCATCTGTCATTAGGACAGACAGAGTTTGTCTTCTCCTGGTGTGACATGCCGTTATGTTAGGCAAAGCTGCGATCAGTGTTGTACATGTAAATACTGTCACACTGCAGAAATGGAGAAGATGTTTCTTCAAAGCGGAGCAGCATTGCCTACGTCTAATGAATTATTTAAAGCAACAAGGCAAACATGATGCATGCAGCACTCAAATATAGGTAGGCTGAGCGCATGCACACCGACACATACACAGAGCAACATCTGAGTGCAGCCAGCCAAAAATCAGCAGGTGCATCATACATGTATTTAATCTGTGAAACACAAGATGCGCACCTTCAGAGAAAAGTGCTGCTGGCAATATAGCATTCCAGACATGTGTAGGGAGTTTAATTGCCCCTGAAATGGCTCATTTGACATCATAATTGTACTGTTTCCATAAAATCCTCAAGTTAAATAAAGACATTCCACAGTGTGAGGTAACTACTGGTGGTGCTTATTGAGCTTTCAAGGGAAAACTCCTTATTTTTTGATTGAATTGCCTATTGACAGTCGTTTGACTAAGGACCGTAAGTTAGCGCTCTTATTTTAAG
This sequence comes from Maylandia zebra, assembly GCF_041146795.1. Lineage (NCBI taxonomy): Eukaryota > Metazoa > Chordata > Actinopteri > Cichliformes > Cichlidae > Maylandia > Maylandia zebra. Next base: position 20,242,582 of record NC_135181.1, read on the forward strand.
AATGTGGCAGATTTAATTATCTCTTACAAAAAATAATGACTTAATCTCATTTTAAAATTATGATTAAAACTGACCACAAGTACAGAGGCAACCAAACCACTATTCATTCGTTCAGTAATACTTACTTCACTGCCTGCAATATATCCCCGCCCTTTGAGAGAGACGTAAACATCTTATAATCCTCTGGTCACGTTGCCTGAATTCGTAGCTATTTAAAGCAAGCATGCACACATGCATCTGTAAAGTGGGCTGTACACTCACTCAACCCTCAAATAGTCCCAGGAAGAAGCAGATACTTAACTGTGGATTATTTACTTTTTGATATCTAATCAACAGTAATAGCTGTGCTATGAACTAAACCATCTGGTGCTGAGGGCGCTTACTAATGAAGTTTTTTCACGATGGAAAATCGGGACAGCACAGTGATGAGTGAAGAGACTGAGAAATGACTTCCCTTATGTTGAGATGCTTTATAATGATCCGAGATGATTTAAACTAATCTGGCAACACATCCCAGCGGCAAAACGGGTCACGACAGTGACAGCAGAATATCACAAACATTCAAACATAGATGACACTGGACTACTGAAGAGACACTGGTTTGATTTGCTGCATTTGCCCATCTCCAAAATACAGCAGTCTGAAATTTATGACACAGGTACAGTTCCCAAGAAAGATATGATCGAAGGGTAGTCCTTAATGCAATTTAAGGCACCACCAATTTCTGTTAAATAGGCAGTGAATCAAGTGACTTCATGTAATGATGTGATAAAGGATGAACTGAGAGACATGCAGCATTCACCTCAGAGAGTTGTTTTATTGGCGAGATGCTCACAGGACCCAGATTGCCCAACAGCAAACATCAATAAAACACATCAAGAAAATTAACAATTAAATGTCACTTTTAAGCCTAAGTGCCAAGTTATTTCTAAAAGTTTAAATTATTGTGGGATTGAACTCAACCAGATATTCTTTTAAAATCTGACCTCAAGCATTTAAACATAGCAGTTTATGGGGATTGCCTCACTTTTGATGCCAGCCTCCAGTCGCCAGTTTTTGATACTTCCAGTTTGGCTTTATTATTCAGTCCTGAAGGTGTTCAAGTCTCAGAATTAATATTAATAATGTGTCAGCATGCAACTGTTTGCATTCAAGTTGGCCAATTTTATCCAAAAATCCGTCATTTCCTCTCCCTTCTTTATGCAAATCTTGGAATGAAATGACCCAGGACATTGCTGTAAGAAATGAATGCTCCACAGACATTTTGTTTTTGGCTTATGTTTCTTTCTGATCACACCAAAGCAGCTTAAACCTTACAGGCACAGCAGAACCTTCTTTGGACAGATTGAACTGCTCCTTATGTGGCCATCAACACGCACATTCTGCATGAAGATAAAGCATTTTTCCCGTGCTTCCTGTACGCTTCAAGCAATGATTTCTCAGCGTGCACCGAAAAGCTCACACCATCATATAAAATTAATAGAGATGGAACTGGTCACTCGCTAAGTTTTGTTGGTGTGGTTTCACTTAAAATTGGGGCAGCCACGGTTGGTTGGCAGTGCTCTGACTGATTCACTTTGAAGACACTGTAATTTGTGAAACCTCAACTACAATCTCCAGTGCTAGGCCATGCATCATATTTTGAGTACTTTAAATAGCTATGAGAGTAAGGTAATGGCCTCCGGCTGTTCAACCTGTGTAAAACCACCTATGAATCGTAACCAGAGCCACAAGGACGATGAGTGCATTTAAGGGCACAAATGAACAAGTTAAATTCATCATCTAGTGGAACATAACTATCTCCCATTGCCAGGTAAAATATTCATGTATCCTCATCTGACATTTTCTTCACACAGACTCATACCAGCATTGAACTGATATGAAAAAACCTGAGCCTTTTAATATGTAGCGCACGTGGATGCACTTTAAACAAAGTAAGAAGCGCTGATGCAAAGGTTTCAGTTTATTTGTCTATGTGTTATTGACATAACGCTAATTAAAAAGGAAATTTGCTCAGACATAATGAAGAAACGGTTTAGTCTCAAGTATAAGCTCCTTTGCTACACAACAGATTTATACTTCAAATAATGGTTTATTTATGACATGAAACTAACAGATCAATTCTGAGCCGTAAATACCAACAGAATCTAGAACGCCTTTGCAATGATTATCCACAACAGAAAATCCACTGCTGATTATCTTCTTACAGTGATATATTCTGATGGGAAACCTTTGATCGATTGGCATTTGCCAGAGAACACTGGAACTGGGAGCACTGTGTCCTTCACAGATTAGAACAGGTTCACACTGAGCACAAGGGAAATATGTGAAAAAGTTGCGCTGCATCAACATCACCCACCATGACTGGTTTAGTCAGTGATGGTCGAAAGAGGCGAGTGCTGGGATGCGAGCAGAAGTCCCACTAAAGTATACGAAGACCTCATGCCACTCTGATGGAGTCTATTTTTGACAGTATAGTCAGAAACATGCGCGAGTACCCGGCTCAAGGTTATTATGTAGCTCTTCCTGTTCCTCCTCATACAAAGACGGTAATACCAGTTTTGTGGCCAACACCGATATCAGTGATGTGTACCACTTTGTGTTATACCGTGATGATCAAGTGTTCCCTTAATTTGCTTGGCCAGTGTATACAGATGTAACAAAAATGACTCACAGATTATTGTCATCAAGTGTTTCTTTTGTTTTGATTCACCAGTAGAACAGTAAATGCCTATAAAACCTGCACTGGTATTTTTGCCTATATTAGCACTCCGTTCCCATGTTATATAAAATATCACAAATATTTTATATGGTCAGAAATTCAATCGTTTAAACTCCTTTTTTTATTATCAAAATCAAATCAATCAATACAGCTTTCAAAAGTCCCCTATCAGTAGAGCCACCATAATGAACACTATCCTTTAAAGCGTTTCCATTTAAAGATTGAATCAACCACCTTTCAAGGGAATATGTCTGATTTTCAGAAAAGCTACCAGGTAAAAAGCACTCAGCTTAGAGAACAATTTTCTTAAAACATCAGCAATTACAGCTTATGGCCATTTCATGTTTCACGCATGGCTGAACATGTAGGAGCCACAGCTCTCTGTGGCTTCTTCTGTGGCTTAAGCTGCTGCGCTCCCCTCTTTACCTATATTGCCAAAATATAGCAAAATTTTTAATGCTTAGAGAAATATCAGTTTTTAAGCTCTGGATATCGTTTTTTAAATTTCATTCACAGCACAGGTATTTCTTTGAGGAATAACCTTTTGTGCTGATGTTTCATTTGTTCGTGTTTTTAGAGAGAGTGTTGTAATTTTCTGTGATTTTATCTGGTTCTGCTTTAATTTGACATCACATGAAACAGTAAATCAAGAGGTTGTCCTCCTTACTCACACTCCAACACAATGAAAACATTGCTATATGACAGACTTTTAGCAATGTGCATAATGTAAAGCTAAGCACAAACACACAGAATCGCATTCTGTACATTTTCAATGGTCCATGTGTACGCACAAATCTAGAATCTGAACTGGTGCCAAGCATGACTTCTGTGTGTGTGTCAGTGTAGAGGTTAAAAAATCTTAATGGGGAGGGAGCCATCTAACAGACCTACTAATCGCTAACACAAAGGGCTTTTTTCTTGGTCTGCTGCCATCACATTTCACTTTGTGTATAATGTAATCTGTTTAATATGCCGGGTAGTCCTTTCCACCCCAAGAATGCTTAGACAGACATTTTTACCATAATTGCCTCATAGATCAGGGTTGACTGCGTGAGGCCGCAGTATCCAGGTGCTGTACGTCAGCTGATCACAGCTTCAGATACGAGATAACCCTGCTTCTCAAGGTGAGTCGGCGTGGTATGTGCGAGTGTGTGAAGCAGTGAGTGTGTCCACTTAGGCTCAACAGGGATGCTGCATATAAAACAGCTGCTCCTCAGTGGCAGAAAAAAACCTCAGCTGTGTGTGTCCTACATTTTATATGCTGAGGTCAGCCTCATTATGCTGCTGTAAACTGGTGAGGTCAGGACCCTTTGACCATTTAAAAACCTGCACACCTGTCTGTACAAGGGATGGACACTAAAGGGTGGTATTATATCAGCCAATTCAATTCAACTTTATTGATACAGCGCAAAATCACAACAACAATCACCTCAACGTACTTCACATTGTAAGACCCTACAGCACATGTGTCAAACTCAAGGCCCGTGGGCCACATCCAGCCCGGCGTACATTTATATCCAGCCCACGAGATCATTTTATATAGATGCATTATTATTGTTATGCATGGCCGGGCGATATGAGGCGCTAATAACACACAAACCACAGATCCCATAATGCAGCGCTGCAGCCACCTTGCCAAACGCTAGGCTACCTGGAAACATTCCCGCGTCAATCAAGTCAAACTTCTGTTATTGCAAAGCTAGCCCCTCACAATGGCGAAGAGCAAAGTTGATTCTGAAAACAGAGCCCTTCAGCACCGGTGGGAGGCTAAATATATTGTGGCGTGTTGGGGGAGCAGTTAGTTCGCTCCCATCATGCCTTGGGACATGTGCTGCTGTTTAGATGTTCTTGTTTTATTGTTTATGGTTACGTTACTTTTAACTGTTATCTTTAATGTTGCGTTTATACTACGGTACAAATCACTGACCGTTATTGTTTTATAGAAAGAATGCAGTACCATAAGTGAGTTCTGTTATGCTGTTATTGACCCTTGAAGCAAATTGTAGAACCAATAAGTGTTTAATAAAGAGCTCTCCCTACCAGCTTGGGGTTGAACAGCAACTGTGGAGCTTCTCTGCTCAGATTCCTCTGCATGTCACAATATGTTTACAGGCATTGCTGGTACACCTGTGTGTCTTATTTGTGGAGCTAATGTGGCTTAAGGAATTTAATTTAAGACAGCACTACAAGACAAAATATCAGGATAAGCTGGAAAACCTAAATGCACAGAAGAAACTACAGAAAGTAGAAGAGCTAAAGAAGAATCTAACATTTCAGTAGATGTTTCTCACCAGAGCAAAACCACAAAGTGAAGCTGTTGTGAAAGCAAGTTTTATTGTAGAAGAGGAGCCAAATCAGCCCGGCCATTTGCCACTCTGAAGAACTGCATGATGAATGTGTGCAACGTCTTGTGTCCAGACAAAACGCAGATTTTGGCAAATGTGAGCCTGAGCTGAAACGTATGTCAAAGAGTAACCGAGATGAAACTGCCCTGGGACAAACTTGTAGGACTTACAACAGATGGAGCGCCGGTGTTGTGTGGTGAAAAAAGTGGACTAGTCAGCAGGATGCGAGTAGAGATACAGGAGGAGAACTGTACCGGTGAGTTAACAGCATATCACTGCATCATACACCAGGAAACGCTGGATAGTAAAGTCCTAAAAATGGAGCATGTAGTGATCACCGTAACGCAAACGTAAATTTGATCTGAGCTAAAGGTTTAAATCACCATAAATTTCAGTCTTTTATGTGGGAAATAGATTCAGAGTTTGCCGACATTCCTTATCATACAGAGGTCCAGGCAATGCCCAGCTCCGTCTACATGCGGCTCCAACCTTGTGTATGCTTTCATTTATTTTTTCTGGGGGTTTTGGCAGCATGTTCATATTTCTAACTTGCATGATTTTGACAGGATATATTTTTACAGAGAGCAAAATATTTAAAGTAAGTTTATTTTTTTAAGTTTATTTATTCTGGAATAATCTTCCTGTCTGTTTTTATTCATATTTATGTTTAAAAAACATTGTTTTTGTGTGTTCAATAAATGTTTATCTTGTTTGGCCCGCGATCTAAAGTGTGCCTTGAGTTTTGGCGCCCTGTGCAATTGAGTTTGACACCCCTGCCCTACAGTAATACTCAAACAATCACATGACCTCTGTGAGCAAGGACTTGGCAACAGTGGGACAAAAAACTCAATTTTAACAGGAAAAAAACCTCAGCAAAACCAAACTCAGGGAGGGACAGCCATCTACTGTGATTGGTTGCGGGTGATTGGAGGAAAAAAGGACAAAAGACAATCTCTGTCTCTCTTCCACAACATAATTATAACAATTAAATGGTAGTGTATAAACATAGTGAGTGCATAAGGTGGAAAAACAAGAAGGCAAGCAGGCAGTCAAAGTGACCACTGCCAGAGGAAGAAAGAAAACTATATGCAGAGGTGATAAGAGCTGGACACAGGTGAAACTAGTGAGCGCAGGACAAACAATCACAAAGGTAAATGGCCTGCATTTATATAGCGCCTTACTAGTCCCTAAGGACCCCAAAGCGCTTTACATATCCAGTCATCCACCCATTCACGCACACATTCACACACTGGTGATGGCAAGCTACATTGTAGCCACAGCCACCCTGGGGCGCACTGACAGAGGCGAGGCTGCCGGACACTGGCACCACCGGGCCCTCTGACCACCACCAGTAGGCAACGGGTGAAGTGTCTTGCCCAAGGACACAACGACCGAGACTGTCCAAGCCGGGGCTCGAACCGGCAACCTTCCGATTACAAGGCGACCTCCCAACTCTTGAGCCACGATCGCCCCAGGTGGGAAAACAACCAAAGTAAAAGTAGAAAGAAGGTCATTACCAAAATAAAACAGGAAGTGGGAACAAGAGATGACAAGAAGAACATTAGAAACATGATTACAAATATTAGTTAAATCCAATTATGACTCAGAGCCCTGATATTAGATAGGAAGCCAAAACCATGACACATACTGGCCTTCAGTCATTATGTTTCAAAAGTTAGTGCAGAGTTCATTCTTTATTGTAGGATAAATACATAATTTTGGTCATTTTTAAGTTTTATGAACTAAAAATATTTTTATAAACACAATATGACTCTTACTACTCACCAAAAAAGCTTGAGCCAAAACAGAACAGGTGGGCTGTTATGCTTAAAATACAAGCTGCAAATCCAGGGCGTGTTCATTTCCCCTTGTTTAATCTCAGTTGTTGGCTAGAAGCTCTCATTGCATGTCACATGTCAATCAGTTGTTTTCTGTTGGTCAACATTTCTTCCTGCGCTGCTCATTTGTTTGTACAGTGTAACGACAAATCAGCAAATTTACCCTGCAGCTGTGCTCTGACAAGGCATTTAAAACAATATGAACCCAAATTACTTGTAAAAAGAAAAACATTCTGCGTTTTTAATAAAAATGAAACCTTACAGCCAGGGCCGGCCCGTGGCATAGGCCGTATAGGCAAATGCTAAGGGCGCCGTCCATCAGGGGGCGCCACGCCAGTGCCACAAATGTTGAAAAAAAAAAAAAAGTTGGTACTATTATTTCTAAATACAAAAAATAATCCCACGTTAATTAAAATGCAAAGTAAAGCTTATTTAATAGAAATATTATTTGTTACAACATTACGCCCCCCCTCCCCGCACGGTGCGCCCCCTCCCTTCCCGTATCATGGTTCCTTTTGGACGTCACCACATCAAAAAATCAACACAAGATGTCAAAACGGCCAAAACTGTCAGGTGCCCAGGGAAGAAAAAAGAGAAAAGAAGAGGAGGAGAAACGAGAAAAAGACAGAGGTAGGTAACGTTAGCCTACATGAAATTATTTGTCTGAATGTGATAGTAACCTAAATTTTTAGCATTAAGCTAATGTTACATGATTCGCTAATTGCTCATCAATAAATAGCTAGTTAACTGTTTTAACCTCAGTTAATATTGTGGAGGGGGCTAAATTGTTATGGAAAATGATAATGTAACGTTAGGTAAGTACAGCACCTTTCCCACCATTCCTCATTTGTATTCATCTTTTAAGCAGGTGTTTTTTGTTTACATTGTTATTGTCTTCTGGTTAGCTAACGTTTACCCTGCAGGTAATAGTCACTTTTCCACCCCTGTATATATTATAGTTGTAAGCCTAGTTGTTAAAGTGCACATCATTAATGTTGATTAAGCAATATCACATGAGAGGGAATGCTGTTTTTTAATATGAGCACTGCTGTGATTCGGTCAAAGATAATCATAACATAACATTCTCATATGATATTATACTGTTACTTTGCATTCTGCTATTCAGCATTTCACTGTAATGATGACAATAAATTGAATCTAATCTAATTTGCATATCAGTTAACATCATACATATATCTCTTTGGTTTTTCATTTATATTATATCATTTCATTTTATTCCTGGAATCATATGTTTTTATTATTAGGCTTTAATACTCAGTGGTGTCACATACTCCTCTCTTCAGATGCACTGTTGAAGTTTCTAAATCCCACCCCTGGGCCATCTACCACATCTACCGCTGCTGCCTCCACTTCAGCAGCACAACCCACCAGTGATGCAGCATCAGCAGCACAACCCAGCCATGATGCAGCAGCATCAAGCGGTCTTCCTGTTGCCTCCACCTCAGCAGCACAACCCACCAGTTTTGCAGCAGCATCAAGCGGTGTTCCTGTTGCCTTATTTATATTGTATTTTTAATTTATTTTATCCAACTTGTTGACACGTTTTATTGTGTTTATGTATGTAAAATTTATTGTATTTCATATATTCATTTTTTATTTTTTGTATTCATTTATTTATTCATATATTTTTTTTATCTTGTTAATTATTCTGATTGTGAATTTGCTTTCTTTAAGTAAAAATAAAATGGTCAAAGACAAAGCTATTCGGTTTCTTGTGAGTACATACACTAACACTGCCGATGTAGGGGGGCGCCACCTAAAATCTTGCCTAGGGCGCCAGATTGGTTAGGGCCGGGCCTGCTTACAGCTGACGTAGTTCACTGTCTGTGCTCCCAGAAACTAACTCAGGGTTAGCATCTGAAAGCTGAGGTGGACTACATTTTGCTGTAGTATATGAAAAAAAATGCAATGGTTTCAAATGCATAATAATCCAGGCATCATTACTCGGCCATCAGTCTTCCCCACAGGTCCTGTCTATGTGACTTATAGTAACTGCTTTCTCTAAACCTCAGCATTTCATATTGCTCACTGGCACAGTCTAAAATGAAATTTAGTCCAGAGAGACATAACCCTGCCGGAACAGGGCTGTCTTGGGATTTTACAGGTTTAAAAACTGTATAAATCAGCTCGACTCAGCTGACTCCCCCTGCCAGGTTTTAAGAACAACCTTGAGCTAAGCATACAGAGTAACAGACATCTGGCTGAATCTATGCAGCCACAAATAAAAGAGTAAGGATAAATAAAAGCACTTCAGCAAATGGTAGAACATTGCAGCCCTGACTGTACATTGTAAAGCATGGCTTTTTAAGGACTTTTAATGACTCATTGCCCATTTACCGAGCCAGTATATGCTTCATGGCCACACAGGAAAAAATGCATACATCAAGAACTTCAGGTTTCTGTAACCTGTCTGTTCAGAGAACGGCAATTTATGCTGGAAATTGTTATTCATAAATTAAGTCTTCTTTAAACACTGAGGCGGTGGTTACATTTCTTGACATACGCTGTCCATTTGTCCATGGACTTGTTGGCCATTAGGTTTCGCTATGATGGCTAAAACTGAAGCGATGGAGTGATTAGTCACATGGTCCGGTCACATGGATGTAGTCTCACGTTTTACCGAGGAATGAAATGTAAATAAAAACTGTTGAAACATTCCTGTCTTTAAGATTTGATTCCACACTTCTCCAGTGTGAAACTTTGTTTAATGACGAGCAGTTAAACTTGAAATATAACATTCTTTGTGGAGATGAAAAGGTAAAAGTGGAGCCCTGCTGTGTGAGCTATTAGTGTGAGCTATTGATCTTTTTCTTTTGTAGAACTTAAGACTTAATTTTTTTTGGGGGGGGGGGGGGGGGGGGGGGGAATGCTCTTTGACTTTTGAAATGTACAATAGTGGGTTTTGTCCTGGCCTCCAACAGCTTTGGAGTGGCGTGTAACCCTGGTTATGGATTAATCAATAAAAATAAAGAAGATATGACTGGATCATATCAGAAGTAGTAGCAACAGCAGGAGTCCAGGGATCAAACATCAATAATGAAAAGAAACGCCGCAGTATATTTTGCACAGAATGTGTATTTAGACACACAGCAGCTGCACTGCAGGTATCTTATACAACTATTTATAATCCAATAACAAACTAAAATAATGGAGCACACAGGTGAAATAAAATGTGTCTCTCAGTCAAGTGTGTAGGTGCGTGTCTGCTGGCAGACTGATCACTGAGGCCAAGTTTGTGTTTGTTTGATCATCCTGCCAGACTCTAAAGTGGAAACAATCTGTACCAACATGTACCACAATCTCATCCGAACCATCCAGTTACCTGGAACTGAGGAATCGCTTTGATGGAAACTATGTGCTGCACTGGATTTTTCCTTCAATCCACTGTTTTACCAGAAGAAGAAAACCTTATCTATAAGCAGGTCACATAATCCATATGGTCACATACACAGTTATGAAGCAGTCACACACACTCCTAATACTCAGTGTGAATGATGGGTATCAGTGTAACCTTCAATTTAATTCACATCTCTCATTTTATTTCTGTTGTACAACAAGATAAATTACTTTGAGGTCATGTTATGCTAAGTGAACCAAAATCCTATCAGCTTTGCAATGTTACAGAGAAACAACTTTAGTGTGAGGTTCAACAACTTGCTGAGCAGGGTGACACTGTGAACAGGAACTCATGCAGGATCTCACTAGGAAGAACAAGTTGGAGTTGGTGTCTTGCCCAAGGATATTTGGAATGCAGCCTGGGATTTAACCACCAACCCTCCAATTAGCAGATGGCTTGCTCTACCTCTTGAGCTACAGCCGCCCCAATTGGTTCAACCATCTCTTTTTTCTTGCCCCCTTTAGAGGTCATCACAGGGGTCATCAATCATCTCCCTCCATCTCACCCTATCCGTAGCATTATCTTCTGTTATAACAACCTACTGCATGTCCTCGTTTACTGTGAACCCCCACTGTGATCATCCTCTGTAGCTCAAAATCATCTTCTCAGGCAGACAATTTTTTGTCTTGAATTTTTCCCCCTTTCTTAAATAAATCACTGCCACCACACAGCACAGATGATGAGATCTGGGTCTCCAGCCATAACTGAGCAGTTTTCTGTAGTTTTCAGAAGAATTTCTCACCCCCCTGGTTGAGACTGAACACATTACAGTAGTATTACAGTGATGTCCTGAGAAGGAGGACATTCAGAGGGAATGGTATGAACTGCTCTGCATGCAGCAGGCCATCCTGTGCCAGCTCAGAGCACATGGAAATGCTGCCTTTTGTTTTTGTTTTGTTTTTTTGCCCACGCACACACTGCTCCAACTGCACTCCAGGTTGGCCTCCATCTCTCATTGTCCATTTCTCATGAAATAAAATTGAGTTAAAGGATCACCGTTACAACACACTGGATGAGATCCAACACAAATCACAGCGGTAAAAGTATAATGTGGACATAACGGTGCTTCCACTGTGAGATCTACAAATAACAGAGACACTGAAATTGATCAGAGGTGCACAAGAAGATGACTTTTTAAATGTTTATTCATGTAAAGCTTTAAACTTTTATCCACTTGTTCTCTGATCTTAGTGCCACGGTGACCATTCCATGTATTGAGCGTCATACTATGAGCAGGCTGGTTTAGGTTGGTGTGATAGCTGCTCAATAATCTGTCTCACGAATGGGAAAACACCAGGTCCACCAGACCTTGTTTCGGTCCTAGTCCTTGTTGATCCACAGCAAGCTGGACTGGACCAGAATCCACAACAAATAGAAAGCTAGTGCCGCTCAGATGACTTAACAGAGGCTTTAGAAGAGGAAGACATTACAGGAAATTCAGCTGATAATTACTCCATTATATATAGTCAAAAACTATATGCAGTTTTATTATTAATTTGTTTACAAAAGTGCAGGTATGCCCTGCATGTGCCCACGCACACAGCCACTCCCACTCTACTGTCACATTTACAATGCAATTCAGTGGGAAACACTGGAGTGGAATTAAGTGTGACAGTAGAAGTAGCAAAGCAAAATTAATAACGTGGGCATTCATGAGTATTAAAGAGAAATATAAAGAAAAGAAGGACTAATGAAGAAAAAGCAAAAATGACTGCCTCTGTGAAAGGGGAAGGAAGCAAAATAATCCTTGATTAATTATACACTTAAGCTGAAGCGAAGCAGTGGCCAACCATTGAACTCCTCGAGGGAGAAAGAGATGCAAACACTTTGTCTCTTTTGTTCTTCCTCGTTTCTTTTTTTTAACAATTTTTTTTATTCCTCATCCATTTCCATCTCTACTCTGTCTTTTCCTTTAACTCTTTACTCACTGTTCTGCTATTCTGGAAACTCCTTTCTATTCCTTCTCAATCACTGTTTTCTTATACTTCTCTTCAAGTCCTTTATCCTCACGCTTGTTTTCATGTTCCTTTTGCCTCTTTGTCTTCCTCAATCCACTGTTGAGAATGCTAACCTGTACTCAAAGCCCTGAGAACATCCTACAATAATATCACAACTCTCCTACACACACAGAAATAGATGCACACTATTACACATTGTTAATTCCCCAAACCCTTGAGCTTTCCTTTAAAAAGCTACATCTACAAAGGCTCAAACTGTGGATGTTCCTTCACTGCAAACACTGCCTGATTGTATTGCCCTCACAGCAACCTTGAGAAAACTGGTTGTTGAAACATCAAGGTGAAAGAATCCATTGCTGCATTCTCAATGAAGCCAAGTCCCTGGACAGGAGAGCTGATCTGAGAGGATTCAGATGGATATTAGCAATAAAGAGGAGAAGACGTTTGAGGAGCCCAATAGGTCAATCAAAAGACGACAGAGTTCAGGCTCATTTTCAAGGACTTTCAATTGTCAAGCACAATACATTTTCGTAGGTCCAGGCATGCCAAGTCAAAGAAAATGTAACACTGACAGCTCCGCTGTAGCACCAATCAGCACAAATTTACAGACCTGCTGAATTTTGAGCTTTTGCTGTGAGAGCTGAAGAGGCATTATGGAGTGAGCAGCATCCAGCTGTGAGCAATTTCAATATCTACAACTATAAAGCTGACTCATAGCTCTCTGCTGGTTTTATACCAAATATTCAGATTAGCATGGTAAAGTGCTGTAATCATTCCCATTGATATTTATGTTGTGAAAGCTTTTTCAACAGTAGGGAGATTCTCATCTGGATTCTTATCACTTTCTTTTATTTCCCTTTTTTTGTACCAGAAAGGTAAAGCTGCCTATACTTTTAAAGCTTTAGCATTAGGAGAAGCACTGTGTACTAAAATGAGTCCATTGCAACAAAAACCCCAAAATCAGTGGATTATCCTTTCTTTTCTGATGCAAATGCATTACACGGAGGCCAAAGTTTATCAGCCACAGCCAGTACTGGCCATAGCTCATTAACTGTTCTGCACTTTCAGATCAGAGACTGTAGAAAAGAAGAGAGACTGTTTACAGTTAATATTAGGGGGTGGAGTGGTACGTGTACATATCCCAAACGGTTAGGTGCAGGATAGTCTTAATGACTTCAGTAGTTGTTAGGATTCAGTTGTTGTCAGGTCTACTGTGTACTCCCAAAATGATATCCTAGAGCACAGGTTCAACCTAGACTGCATTTAAGTCTTCTCTTTAAAAAGCCCTAGTTAAGACACGCACACGAGATGTTTTTACTCACACCCTGCACAATGGACAATGAGTGATGGTAGTGGTTAGCAGGCTGTCTCCACTGACTACAGTACTATGCAAAAGTCTCAATCCACTACTCATTTCTTCATAATCTGCTAGGAAAACTGGAAATTTAGTGAAACGTGTAAAATTATATGGAAAAACAGTATACAAGGAAAAAACAGAGTTTATACAAGCTAATAAAGTCAATATTTGGTAAAACCACCTTTATTTTTCAATACAGCTCGAACTCTCTTACGCAGCTTTCTTGTAATTTTGTTAAGTAGTCTTCAGGAATAGTTCTCGAGGTTTTACGACGCACATTTAAAAACTCTTCTGTGGATGTTAGCTGTGTTTTATTGCTCTGTCAAATTGATCCCACACTCGCTCGGTCAAGAATGTTGAGGAGTGCGACCAATAGTTTGAAATGAAACTGTTGTCAAAATACGTTTGAAGCAAAAACTTCAAGCCTGGACTCATCACTCATCACTGCTGCCACTGATTTTTCAGTCCAATTTTTTGTGTTATTATACCTAATGCCTTGGGTTTGTCTCCTTTCCCTGCCTTACGAAGCCTTCTTGACAGCCAATCTTCCATTGAGACCATTTCCGATATGGCTTTGACAAACATTAGATTGATCAACTCTGCTGGATTCTTTTCCTGCTTTGCCAGGACATGACTTCCAGATACTGCAGATACTGTTTTAGGGCTGAAACTTCTTCTTTTGTTCTTCACTGAAAATGAGTGAAAAAAGAAGTCAAACAAAAACCTTTTAAAACCTTTCAGAAAGTCTTGAGAACTATTGCTGGCTCCTTGGAAAAAATATAAAAAATAAGGAGTGGCTCAAGATTTTTGCATGGTATTTGAGAGTGCAACTGACATTTTATCTAAGTCAGTAAATACAAAATAATACAGAACAAACTAGGGTAAAAATGTACACCATTGTCTCCTTTCTGATATGAGACCATGAGATGTCTTATCACTTGCAGGCTTGAGACTGGCCAACATTTCAGCATGGGTTATATTTCCACCCAATGCTTTGACATGCTCTTGACAACATGTTATAAGAATTAATGGCATACATATGGACGACTCATCGGATAGCTAGTGTGACTGCGTTAGCCACTAGCTTTCTAGATCTACATTAGAGAGTCTCTAACCATCTCATGTAGGAATGTTACTAGTCTTGAGGCCTTAAAGAGGTATTTTATATATACATATATATATATATATATATATATATATATATATATTTATTAGGGGTGCAACGATACACAAAATTCACGGTTCGGTTCGATACTTTGGTGTCACGGTTCAATATTTTTTCGATACAAAGAAATGTTCATGCCTTTTTAATTTGTCATTTATTAAAATTATAAATATATATTTTAACTCAAAAGTACAGTTTTTAAATTTAACCCTAACCCTTGTGCGTGTTTTTTATTTTGACAGCGAATGCGCACCTGCGGACCACTTATGTGCAGCCCTGGTTATTTAGCTCGTCATATTGCAGCCACAGAAATTCTTTTGTCCATGAAACCATAAAGCTGCACTTTCTTTTTGCCTTATAGTCTCATTTGTCATAACTTCTCCGTTTTGTGGTAAGCTTTTCTTTGGCTGTCATTTCTTCACCCTGACCTGTCTTATTTGGCTCAGCAGAACTAAAATATATATCCTGCTGCTTTTACACACACACTCACATAAGCTCAGCGATTCTCTGCGCGATCAACCTCTCACATGTTTAAGCTGCGGGAGATTTCACTTGTCATGTTTGCATAGTAAGCTAACGATTAATAAGACGATGTCAGAGGAATTGGTGCACAAATTATCATCACTCACAGATCAGTGCTGTCGCTCTCTATACACAGTTCGCACGATTGCAAAGTGAAAGCAAAAAAACAAGCGCAAATTCAAACGCGATTTCAATATGTCACATATTGACAGTGGCTCACCGATGCCAATGACATAATTACCCAGCTACATTTCTGAAAGAATGCAAAAGCATTGACATATATTTTTCCTTCCTACAATAGCCCGACGGGCAGGGAAGAGATAGATTTTGGTAGCCCGACTGAAAAAAATCGCTAGCCCCAGGACATCGGGCTAGCGATATTGCAAGCCCTGTATCTGATTGAGGAATCACTCATCTTTGGAAAAGAGAGTTTATTACAGAGAAATGTCTCTTTCCAAAATAAAAGCTATACTATCCGCTTCTTCTGGGCTATATTCTCAGCAGCATAAGGAGAATCATGTGCTAACAGCTGTCTAAATGACTCGGCTAAAGTTAGTAGCATGCTTGTTGTTTTTGTCTTTGCACTAGGATGATGTCGGCGTAAATGTGCAGTCATATTCGTTGTGTTCCCACTAGTGCTTTCAGGTTAATCTCGTTGAAATGACCTTAACGCCACAACATGGCAAATCTCCGTTAACGAGCTACCGCCGATCGCCCCGTGCATGGGGCTAGACGGCCAACACGTTAACGAGCTAACTGCGCTAACACACTAGTTCCCACCCATGTAATTGAGCATTGCATGGCACATCCAACATACTGTTTTACTTTAGTCCATGACTCGCTTACCTTCAGGGTCATACGTCACATGAAAACCAAAATAATTCCAAACGCCAGATCTGAATGAGGGTGGGGGAGGTCCATGTTGCAAGGGGAGCTCAGCTTAACTTCTGTCTTGCTAGCTTGCCCTGCGCTCTTCCTTCTGACTATGCTGTCTGTGTTGAGCGCTCAGTGGATCTGCGCTCGACAGTGCAGCCTAGGCGGAGTAGGGGTATATTAGGGGTGCAACGAATATCGTTGCACCCCTAATATATATATATATTAGGGGTGCAACGATATTCGTATCGATATTGAACCGTTCGATACAGTGCTTTCGGTTCGGTACGCATATGTATCGAACAATACCATCCATCCATCCATTTTCATCCGCTTTGTCCGGGGCCGGGTCGCGGGGGCAGCAGCCTAAGCAAAGAGGCCCAGACCTCCCTCTCCCCAGCCACCTCCTCCAGCTTATCCGGGGGAATACCAAGGCGTTCCCAGGCAAGCCGAGAGATATAATCTCTCCAACGTGTCCTGGGTCTGCCCCGGGGCCTCCTCCCGGTGGGACATGCCTGGAACACCTTACCCAGGAGGCGCCCAGGGGGCATCTTTGTCAGATGCCCGAACCACCTCAGCTGGCTCCATTCGATGTGGAGCAGCAGCTGCTCTACTCTGAGCCCCTCCCGGATGGCCGAACTTCTCACCCTATCTCTAAGGGAGAGGCCAGCCACCCTTCGGAGGAAGCTCATTTCTGCCGCTTGTATCCGCGATCTCGTTCTTTCGGTCACTACCCACAGCTCGTGGCCATAGGTGAGGGTACGGACGTAGATCGACCGGTAAACTGAGAGCTTCGCTTTTACACTCAGCTCCCTCTTCACCACGACGGCCCGGTGCAGCGTCCGCATTACTGCAGCTGCAGCCCCAATCCGTCTGTCGATCTCCGGCTCCCTTCTCCCATCACTCGCGAACAAGACCCCGAGATACTTGAACTCCTCCACTTGGGGCAGGAACTCATCCCCGACCCGGAGTGGGCACTCCACCCTTTTCCGGCTGAGAACCATGGCCTCAGATTTGGAGGTGCTGATCCTCATTCCCGCTGCTTCACACTCGGCTGCGAACCGCTCCAGTGCGAGCTGGAGGCCCTCACCCGATGAAGCCAACAGAACCACATCATCTGCAAAAATCAGAGATGAGATTCTGAGGCCACCAAAGCGAAAGCCCTCCGCCACTTAGCTGCGCCTAGAAATCCTGTCCATAAAAATTATGAACAGAACCGGAGACAAAGGGCAGCCCTGGCGGAGCCCATCATCCACCGGGAACGAGTCCGACTTATTGCCGGCAATGCGAACCAAGCTCTTGCAACGGTTGTATAGGGATCGAATGGCCCGTAGCAATGGGCCAGACACCCCATATTCCCGCAACACCTCCCACAGGACACCCCGAGGGACACGGTCAAATGCCTTCTCCAAGTCCACAAAACACATGTAGACTGGTTGGGCAAACTCCCATGCACCCTCAAGTATCCTGGAGAGGATAAAGAGCTGGTCCAGTGTTCCGCGACCAGGACGAAAACCGCATTGTTCCTCCTGTATCCGAGGTTCGACTAACGGACGAACTCTCCTTTCCAGCACCCTGGCATAGACTTTCCCAGGGAGGCTGAGGAGTGTGATCCCCCTGTAGTTGGAACACACCCTCCGGTCCCCTTTCTTGAAGATGGGGACCACCACCCCGGTCTGCCAGTCCACAGGTACTGCCCCTGATCTCCACGCAACATTGCAGAGGCGTGTCAACCAGGACAGCCCTACAACGTCCAGAGCCTTCAGGAACTTGGGGCGGACCTCATCAACACCAGGGGCTCTGCCACCAAGGAGTTGTTTAACTGCCTCAGTGACCTCGCCCCCGGAAATTGGCGGGTCATTCCCCTCATCCCCAGACTCTGCTTCCTCCTCGGAAGACGTGTCAGTGGGATTAAGGAGGTCCTCGAAGTATTCCTTCCACCGCCTGACAATTTCTCAGTCGACGTCAGCAGCGCTCCGCCAGCACTATACACAGTGCAGGTAGAGCACCGCTTTCCCCTCCTGAGACGTCTGACGGTTTGCCAGAATCTCTTCGAGGCAGCCCGAAAGTCTTTTTCCATGGCCTCTCCGAACTCCTCCCACACCCGAGTTTTTGCTTCAGCCACTGCCCGAGCCGCATTCCGCTTGGCCTGTCGATACCTGTCGGCTGCCTCCGGAGTCCCACAGGCTAACCAAGCCCGATAGGACTCCTTCTTCAGCCTGGTGGCTCCCTTCACCTCTGGTGTCCACCATTTGGTTCGGGGATTACCACCACGGCAGGCACCAACCACCTTGCGGCCGCAGCTCAATGCAGCAGCTTCGGCAGACGCTGAACATGGTCCATTCGGACTCAATGTCCCCAGTCTCCCTCGGAATGCTGTTGAAGCTCTTCCGGAGGTGTGCGTTGAAGATCTCGCGGACTGGGGCCTCTGCTAGACGTTCCCAGCACACCCTCACTACGCGTTTAGGTGCACCAGGTCTGTCCAGCGTCTTCCCCCGCCACCTGATCCAACTCACCACCAGGTGGTGATCAGTTGACAGCTCAGCCCCTCTCTTTACCCGAGTGTCCAGAACATATGGTCGCAGGTCTGCTGATACGATTACAAAATCGATCATCGACCTACGGCCTAGAGCATCCTGGTGCCACGTGCACTTATGGACACTCTTATGTTCGAACAGGGTGTTCGTTATGGCCAAACTGTGATTAGCACAGAAGTCCAATAACAGAGCACCGCTCGGGTTCAGGTCAGGGAGGCCGTTCCTCCCAATCACGCCCCTCCAGGTCTCGCTGTCGTTACCCACGTGAGCATTGAAGTCTCCCAGCAGGACAACAGAGTCTCCAGGTGGAGCACCCTCCAGCACCCCCCCCCCCCCCCCCAGGGACTCTAAGAAGGCTGGATACTCTGAACTGCCACTCGGCGCATAAGCGCAGATGACAGTCAGGACCCGTTCCCCGACCCTAAGGCGCAGGGAATAAACCCTCTCGTCCACCGGGAAAAACCCCAACGTACCGGCAGCAAGCCGAGGGGATATTAGAATACCCACCCCAGCCCGCCGCCTCTCACCAGGGGCAACTCCAGACTGAGACAGAGTCCAGCCCCTCTCCAGGAGACTGGTTCCAGAGCCCAAGCCATGCGTAGAGGTGAGCCCGACTATATCTAGCCGGTACCTCTCAACCTCACGCACTAACTCAGGCTCCTTCCCCACCAGAGAGGTGACATTCCATGTCCCTATTGCCAGTCTTGGCAGCCGGGGGTCAGTCCGCCAGGGCCTCCGCTCCTGGCCGCCACCCGGCACACAATGCACCCGACCCCTATGGCGCCTCCTGCGGGTGGTGGGCCTGCGGGAGGATGGGCCCATGTCTCCTCTTCGGGCTGTGCCCGGCCGGGCCCCATGGACTAAGGCCCGGCCACCAGACGCTCGCCCTCGGGCACCCTCCCCGGGCCTGGCTCCAGGGCGGGGCCCCGGTAACCCTATCCCGGGCAGGGTGAACTGTTCCCTCGATGTCCTTTTCATAAGGGTCTTATGAATCGCTCTTTGTCTGGTCCCTCACCCAGGGCCAATTTGCCATGGGAGACCCTACCAGGGGGCAAAAGCCCCCAGACAACATAGCCCCTGGGATCCCTGTGACACACAAACCCCTCCACCACGATATGGTAGCGATTCAAGGAGGGGATCGAACAATACAACATTTGTAATTTATTTTATCAACTTTCCTTCTGACGATGCTGTCTGTGTTGAGCGCTCAGTGAATCTGCGTTCGACTACTCCGCCTAGGCTGCACTGTCGAGCGCAGATCCACTGAGCGCTCAACACAGACAGCATAGTCAGAAGGAAGAGCACAGGGCAAGTTAGCAAGACAGAAGTTAAGCTCCCCTTGCAACATGGACCTCCCCCACCCTCATTCAGATCTGGCGTTTGGAATTATTTTGGTTTTCATGTGACGTATGACCCTGAAGGTAAGCGAGTCATGGACTAAAGTAAAACAGTATGTTGGATGTGCCACGCAATGCTCAATTACATGGGTGGGAACTAGTGTGTTAGCGCAGTTAGCTCGTTAACGTGTTGGCCGTCTAGCCCTATGCACGGGGCGATCGGCGGAAGCTCATTAACGGAGATTTGCCATGTTGTGGCGTTAAGGTCATTTCAACGAGATTAACCTGAAAGCACTAGTGGGAACACAACGAATATGACTGCACATTTACGCCAACATCATCCTAGTGCAAAGACAAAAACAACAAGCATGCTACTAACTTTAGCCGAGTCATTTAGACAGCTGTTAGCACATGATTCTCCTTATGCTGCTGAGAATATAGCCCAGAAGAAGCGGATAGTATAGCTTTTATTTTGGAAAGAGACATTTCTCTGTAATAAACTCTCTTTTCCAAAGATGAGTGATTCCTCAATCAGATACAGGGCTTGCAATATCGCTAGCCCGACGTCCTGGGGCTAGCGATTTTTTCAGTCGGGCTATTGTAGGAAGGAAAAATATATGTCAATGCTTTTGCATTCTTTCAGAAATGTAGCTGGGTAATTATGTCATTGGCATCGGTGAGCCACTGTCAATATGTGACATATTGAAGTCGCGTTTGAATTTGCGCTTGTTTTTTTGCTTTCACTTTGCAATCGTGCGAACTGTGTATAGAGAGCGACAGCACTGATCTGTGAGTGATGATAATTTGTGCACCAATTCCTCTGACATCGTCTTATTAATCGTTAGCTTACTATGCAAACATGACAAGTGAAATCTCCCGCAGCAAGCTTAAACATGTGAGAGGTTGATCGCACAGAGAATCGCTGAGCTTATGTGAGTGCGTGTGTAAAACCAGCAGCATATATATTTTAGTTCTGCTGAGCCAAATAAGACAGGTCAGGGTGAAGAAGTGACAGCCAAAGAAAAGCTTACCACAAAACGGAGAAGTTATGACAAATCAGACTATAAGGCAAAAAGAAAGTGCAGCTTTATGGTTTCATGGACAAAATAATTTCTGTGGCTGCAATATGACGAGCTAAATAACCAGGGCTGCACATAAGTGGTCCGCAGGTGCGCATTCGCTGTCAAAATAAAAAACACGCACAAGGGTTAGGGTTAAATTTAAAAACTGTACTTTTGAGTTAAAATATATATTTATAATTTTAATAAATGACAAATTAAAAAGGCATGAACATTTTTTTTTGTATCGAAAAAATATTGAACCGTGACACCAAAGTATCGAACCGAACCGTGAATTTTGTGTATCGTTGCACCCCTAATATATATATATATATATATATATATATATATATATATATATATATATATATATATATATATATATATATATTTTGTTTTGTTTTTTTAATAATGTCACAAGAAACTGATTTTTAAAGTCTGTGCTTTATACTTATCCTGCAGGTTAACATTTAAGGCATTGCAGTAACTGAGAACATAAAATCTTCTCTATTCAACATAAACTTAAAGGGTTGTTGCCTGTAGCTGATTCGGATTCACATATCAGCCCCGGGTCCCACCCTATGACTTTCTGCTGCATACACAATACTTGTTTCTTTGACTTTGGCTAATACAATTCAGAGATCTGAGGGCACTGAAAACCTGATTATGCTGCTCCGGCTTTCCACAACACTGCCCGACAGTCTGATGCTAAGTAAGTAAAGTGATTTGCTGCTGAATTAATATAGTCGTTGAATAATCTAATTAGGATGCGGTTACATTGACTGTCAGACTCTGTTAGACTTTCCTCCTTCTGCTCCCAGAGGACAGGAGGTTGTAAGCTGCCATAAGACACAGGGAGAGAGGCAGGGGTATTAATCAAACACACACCTGAATTTCATCTACTCATTTTTCATTCTGAAGAGAGTGGACGTAAATCTAAATGCACTTTATACCAGTTATTTACAGTGTGGTGTTACTATTACTGCAAAGCTGAAAGGGTTCAAATACACCATCACTTCTATAAATCACAGTATTAATATCATGCATGAGTACATTTTTCACTGTTAGAAATGTGTGTGTAAATTTAAAACTTGATGCACTGTTCCTTCTCCTGTTGAGATTTACAATATGAAAAGAATATTAAAAACAGCTTCAACAAAATTTTGTGTGGAAGTTTGGATTTGTTATTATATTAAAGCATATTTACCGTTTTTGCGTTCTTCTTTTAACATTTCAGATTTTTTTTTTTTTTTTTTAAATGGGGGTATTCAACTAGGTTATAGAACTGCATGGCAACTGTTTTGAGGGTAAATCCTTAAAAGCTTAAATATTGTGGTCACTTGGTAGAAACAATGAAGTGCATTGCACAAAAACTGCTTTTTGTTTGTATCTATTCTAGCCGTTAAAGCAGTTTTGAGTTTGATTAGATGTTTCCCACAGACTTAATTCTATTATCTAGACTCCAACTAGAGAATCACTGATTGCGGTTGTCCTGGTCAAAGCGTGACCTGCCAATACCACAGTTTTATATTGAATGCACAAAATAAATAATGAAAATTCCTCCAAAATGCAATAAGTTCTCTCACCACCGACCACCTTTACCTGAGATATTTTATTATGTCACATTTTATACAAACAAAGGCAAGTGTAAGGTGGTTTCCTGGTGGACCATCTGCAGTTTACTTTGGTAAAATTAGCATCTTCAATCACAGTGAAGCGCTTCCACACTAATGGGATGTTTGCATATGGTTGTGAATGTGCACAACACAAAGCAAAGCAGGACTAAATAACAGAGCAAGCACGTATCTCCGCTATGTGGTGCCTATCACTACCCATCAGCACAATATAAACAGGCAATATCTCACTGTGCTGTCTGGGGAGCTTCTTGAGCTCACAGCTAAAGCCAACCACTGCTAGCTACAGTCCAGGACAGACAGAATACAAACCACCAGGAAAAACATAGCAGCATGGTTAATTAGCCCATACTAAAATATAAAGACAAGGGCAAAAGCAGTTGTCCACTAGTAAATAAAATATACATCATGAAATTTGCAAATTGATTAACAAAAAGAATAAATAATTTAAAAAAAATCAGTTTCAAGTTCTTACTTTTAGACTCGTGGGTTAGTCTGAATCTTTATCCGTAAAAATCAACCATGAAATTAACTTTAAACACACAAGATACTTCTAAAGATTGTTTGGTCAGTATGTAGACAAGTAGATGTGTAAGAATATTTTCCCCCTGAACTTAATTCCACTTAATAACTATATAACCCTTTCCTTTCTTTATCTGAGGAACAACAGTCAGCAGTGGGCAAAATGTGAAACATATAGCAGTTTAAAAAGCTGGAATTATATTAGTTTTTATCAGATGTGCATGTTACTTTTACTTTTTTGACATTTTTAAAGTAGTGATATGTTAAAACTTACACTGTAGGTACTCTTGATAATAGCTGGTAAATCATCTTTCTGGTTACAAAAGTGGTAAATTGTCTAAATTGTTTGTTTTGTCAGAACATAAATAACAGAGAAAACACTGTTTCTGAGTAAGATTAGCAACAGAAAGCTTGAAGGCTGAGGCAATCTTCAAATATCAAACTCAGATTCTCCTAAACCACTCTGCACTGCATGCCATTAATACATTGCTGTGATAAACCACTATAGTTTTGTACACAAACAAGCTGTTTTCTTACCCTTTTTAAAATAAATGTAATGCTCTCAAAACATTGCTCAGAAATGTAGGAGGCTTTCAGCCAGCAGCCTGAGATATTTCCACGATATAAAACAAAGATAGGAAAACACGGTCACACATAGGGTTCACAGATTGTTCAGTGCAGATAACAAAAAGCCCAAAGGCAACAGTGAATTTTTCTCTTCCAAATAATTCAGAACAGAAAAATTCCAGGATGCAAAAAAAAAGGAGAGAAGAGCATTCATCAGAAAAACATTTGTTTATGTTAAACATCTATATGCCGCTCTGCAACAAACATTAATATGAATAACTAAAGAACTGCAACATATTTGCATCCCCTTCTAATACTGAAATAAAAAAAATGTTTAAGCTCATTTCAAGGAAAAGAAAACATGTCCTTAAAGTATGCATAAAATTAAAATCACATGGACTTTGAGAGGCCAATTTGCCATTATTTCCATGGTCATATCATGCATAACATAGACGAAGGTAGACATAGGATTAAATTAAGTCACTTTCAAATACTTTTTACTGATTCTTCCAAACAGGATTGGTAAAAGTTGCTTAATTAGCTATTTTGCATGATTTAATACAGACTTTCCATGGCTTCACCTACTCTCACTCACACAACACCTCGAGCAAATCACCAGTCACCATCTGTTTTATGACAATCTAACCCAAAAGTCCAAGGTGGAAAAGCAAGAACAATGGAACAGAACTACCTGCTGTGCAACAAGGACCACTCTAGATATTTAACTTTTTTTGTTTTATTAGAAGTCAGTCAACCCAACTGTAAATGTCAACAGAAATAGTATAATTAGAAAAACAAAGGGAGAAAAAAGGAAATGCAATTATATGGAAAACAGAAATGATAAAAGTGTGAATATTTCTGAAGATGAGTGATTATGTATATGGAGAACACAATAATCCACCTCATCATCACCCACTTGTGTTGTTCTTTGTAACTCCCTAAATCAGGAGCAAACCTCTCAGTAATGTAGCCATGTTGGAGACAATATCAAGCAGTAATTATTCTCAGGTCTTTTGGCTTTCTCTTGAGACTTTGTACATTTTCAGGAGAGGTTTCATTTGGTTGTTCTAAAAAACCTTCCTTGGACATGCTGTATTCTGGTAAAACGATTGGACATATTTTGTCAAGATAAGCCAGATATCCATTCATAAGTCAGTTAGCAGCCTGTGAAAAAGCAATAACAAAAACATGATACAAACTGGACCTGCCAACACAAGTAAGTAAGTGAAATTTAGTGATTCATAAGGTAAGAATTCAAGAGGAACAATGTTGAAAGGGACTTGCATGTCAAAGAGGGGTTGAAGACTAAAAACCACAAAGACAGAGAAATTCTGATTGTTCTGGGTTGCTGTAGTTATTATTTGGTTTTGTTCTTTTAAATGTGAAAGTAATCCAAAAAAAAGGGAGTGATGAAAAAAGTGTCAAGGAGAACAAAGTGAAAGGAGGTGAAATCAGTTTTTAGAAAATAACCTTTGACCTGAGACATCTACACTAACAAGAACAAAAAGTGTGAAGCAAAACTCTAGTGATCAAATGAAGTTGAATCCACAAGTCATTTAAAAAATAAAAAATAAAAATACTCCTTCACCCAGAGGAGTAAACAGCCACAACCACACAGTTCCTTTGTGCTGCCAACACAAAGGAACTCTGGCCTCAGCCATCTCCTCTCTGTCAGCTTAAGGACTCCCAGGCCTAATTGGTGAGTGGAGTCAGTCAAGAAGAGAAGAGAGCGAGAGAGAAATGCAACAACCCACGGTCGGTCTGTGGGGACGTAACAGTGAATTTATAAGCAGAGACCGAGGTTTGAGATGTTTTAGAAACAGCATCAACATTTGACAATTTACCCATCAGGAAGCAGCGACAAATTCATTTTCATTGTTTCTTTCAAATACCCTTCCCTCAGTGTTCCTTGGTTCTTTTACATAAAAAACATGTTTGAGTATCAGTATCAGCCTTTATAAGTGATTGTGGAAATGGGCTCATTCAAATTTTATCCTCAACTTCTATTTACACATTATGTTAAATAGGAATTTGCATAGATTTTGGTCCATACTCACATGACATCATCACACAGTTACTGCAGGTTCGTCAGCTGCACATGCATGATTTGAATCCCCCATTCCACCACATCCCAAAGGTACTATGTTGGATTGGGATGTGGTGACTGCAGTGAACTCACCGCCATGTTAAAAGAAAAATCAGTTTGAAATGAAGGCAGGATGGATCTGTGCTTTCATGTTGTTTACAACAAACTCTGTCTCTACCATCTGAACATCACAGAACAATCAAGAATCATCAGGCAACATTTTTCCGAACTTCTACTGTCCAATTTTGGTGAGTCCATGTGAATTGTAGCTTCAGTTTCCTGTTCTTAGCTGACATGAGTGGCTGGATGCCACTCCTGTCAACCTGTTGTGCATTTAGAGATGCACTTCTGCACACCGTGATTGTAACAAGTGGCTATTTGAGTTACTGTCGCCTTCCTATCAGCTTGAAGCAGTCTGGTCATTCTGCTCGGACACAAACAAGGCATTTTCCCCTGAGAGAACTGCCGCTGACTGTGCCTGCATGTCTAAATGCACTCCGTTTTTTTTCCATTTGATTGGCACAAATATAAAAATCAGCTAATGAGCAGTTGAAAATTTGTACCTTAGATTATATATTATATTGTTTTTGTCATCTTATAATAATATGGCTTACGTAAAGAAGATGACTTGATTCACTGGAGAAAATAAAGGTGAGTGAATACAAATGTAATGTGATTAAATCTGTGATATTCACAACAAAAAACAAAAAGATATAGGTTACATTTGCTCAAAGCAGAAGACACTGGACATTTTCTTACGTAATCTCTCAGAATAAACATCCTGTCGTTATGGAACAATGTAAACAACTGATAGTGGCTGCTGCATACTACGGTGGAGAAATACTTTCTCGATAGGTTGAAAGGTTTCAAAAACAAAAACCTCTCACAATCAAATTCAACAATTAAAAAAATCCACAACCTATGCTAAAACTGAAACTTTAAGAATAATAAAAATACAAGTAGTTTGTGCACAGACTATTTTTCAGGCAGGATGTTTTTTTCCTGTGTGAGATACTCGGCTATCATCGCTGCAGTCCTATTATTTGAATTAGTTTGCTTGCTTTTTACATGTGCAGCTATCCTGACAGTATCTGTAAGTGTAGGTGAACCACACAACAGCGCTGTGCCTGAATCCCAAGTAGACTCTGATGGAAGACTGAAGCTGCTGTACTGCTGCTTTGCATGTCGACACAGCATTAAACACAGGCAACATTTATTTAATATGACACAGCATGACTCGGTATTATATTCTTTATACGAATGATGCAAGGTATTAAAATATCTGAGTAGGTAGTAATCCTCTTAATGCAAACTCAGTCTTGAATGGACGTAACGTTAGAGGTTGTCAGTCTTTCTGCTTTGCATTCGCCAGCACACAGATCCATGAAGCATTTAAGGTGAGAGGGATTTCTTTCCACCAGTCACTCAGCTCAAGAGACTGTCGACAAAAAATAAATAAAATAAAATAAAAATAGGGAAGTTATTCTCCTCACAGTCGAAGGAAACTTTTGCCTCCACTTCTGAAGAAAATGCGAGGACACCTCTCAAGGTGAGGGACTGTCCGCGAGAAGAATTTCATTAAACGAAAAAAGCAATTACTATCCGAGTGTAGGTAGCACAGTGTTTTCAGCCCACTGCAACTGAGGTCAGACATCCTCATTATGACCCATCCTCTTCATTAGTGTCCATCAGGGAAGTTTATATCACATACAATTTTGTTCTGTTTAAAATGCATAGACTGAAAGTAAAAAGAAGTAATCGGTTGTCTATATGGAGGGAATTGTTAAAGAAAACCACAAGGGTACTGAAACATATTCACATTAATTCTATGTGTCACTGTGACTACTACATTTATCTGAAACTATTGCAAAAAAAGTTTTAAGGAGTCCATTGCTCAATGAACATGTGATAACAGGGTCTGCAACCTG
Source organism: Maylandia zebra (assembly GCF_041146795.1). NCBI lineage: Eukaryota > Metazoa > Chordata > Actinopteri > Cichliformes > Cichlidae > Maylandia > Maylandia zebra. Next base: position 20,270,449 of record NC_135181.1, read on the forward strand.
GCATCCAGATCAGTTTGATGTTAAATCCTATTAATATAGTGCTAGCTCAGTGTTCAAGCACTAATTGAAAATTGTGCCGTAGCACAGACAGAACAGCAGGGCTGCTTATGTTCAGCCACTTAGTTTGTTTTCCACGTCCAGCATAGAAGAAAAAAAACATATCGTATCTAACCTTGTTTACAGTGATGATTGATGTAACCAGCTTCAATAGCGGCCATAAGTGGATGAATATCAGCAAAGCAGGTAAAGATGTATTAGGTTATAACAGCTGGCTGGATGGAACATTTCTGTGTGGTTTCCATACTCTCCTTGTGTCAGTGCAGAATTTCTCCAGGTACTCCAGCTTCCCCCACAGTGCACAAACCTGCATGTTAAGTTAACTGCTGATTCTAAAAATCAGCCAAAGGTGCAAATGTGAAAGTGAATGGTTGGTTTTACTCTCTCTGTGTTACCCCTTCAATAGCCTGGTATGCCTACAGGGAGTGCAGAATTATTAGGCAAGTTGTATTTTTGAGGAATAATTTTATTATTGAACAACAACCATGTTCTCAATGAACCCAAAAAACTCATTAATATCAAAGCTGAATGCTTTTGGAAGTAGTTTTTAGTTTGTTTTTAGTTTTAGCTATTTTAGGGGGATATCTGTGTGTGCAGGTGACTATTACTGTGCATAATTATTAGGCAACTTAACAAAAAACAAATATATACCCATTTCAATTATTTATTTTTACCAGTGAAACCAATATAACATCTCCACATTCACAAATATACATTTCTGACATTCAAAAACAAAACAAAAACAAATCAGCGACCAATATAGCCACCTTTCTTTGCAAGGACACTCAAAAGCCTGCCATCCATGGATTCTGTCAGTGTTTTGATCTGTTCACCATCAACACTGCGTGCAGCAGCAACCACAGCCTCCCAGACACTGTTCAGAGAGGTGTACTGTTTTCCCTCCTTGTAAATCTCACATTTGATGATGGACCACAGTTTCTCAATGGGGTTCAGATCAGGTAAACAAGGTGACCATGTCATTAGTTTTTCTTCTTTTATACCCTTTCTTGCCAGCCACGCTGTGGAGTACTTGGACGCGTGTGATGGAGCATTGTCCTGCATGAAGATCATGTTTTTCTTGAAGGATGCAGACTTCTTCCTGTACCACTGCTTGAAGAAGGTGTCTTCCAGAAACTGGCAGTGGGACTGGGAGTTGAGCTTGACTCCATCCTCAACCCGAAAAGGCCCCACAAGCTCATCTTTGATGATACCAGCCCAAACCAGCACTCCACCTCCACCTTGCTGGCGTCTGAGTGGGACTGGAGCTCTCTGCCCTTTACCAATCCAGCCACGGGCCCATCCATCTGGCCCATCAAGACTCACTCTCATTTCATCAGTCCATAAAACCTTAGAAAAACCAGTCTTGAGATATTTCTTGGCCCAGTCTTGACGTTTCAGCTTGTGTGTCTTGTTCAGTGGTGGTCGTCTTTCAGCCTTTCTTACCTTGGCCATGTCTCTGAGTATTGCACACCTTGTGCTTTTGGGCACTCCAGTGATGTTGCAGCTCTGAAATATGGCCAAACTGGTGGCAAGTGGCATCTTGGCAGCTGCACGCTTGACTTTTCTCAGTTCATGGGCAGTTATTTTGCGCCTTGGTTTTTCCACACGCTTCTTGCGACCCTGTTGACTATTTTGAATGAAACCCTTGATTGTTCGATGATCACGCTTCAGAAGCTTTGCAATTTTGAGACTGCTGCATCCCTCTGCAAGATATCTCACTATTTTTGACTTTTCTGAGCCTGTCAAGTCCTTCTTTTGACCCATTTTGCCAAAGGAAAGGACGTTGCCTAATAATTATGCACACCTGATACAGGGTGTTAATGTCATTAGACCACACCCCTTCTCATTACAGAGATGCACATCACCTAATATGCTTAATTGGTAGTAGGCTTTCTGTCATGGTCCCTGTGCCTCACCAGCTGATTCTGTATTAGGCAACATGTTTTCTCTCTCTCTCTCTCTCCTGCCGGGGCGATGCTCATTATGGGCTCCCGCCCCTGGCCCACGCACCTGCTGCCGATCGGGATAATCACAAGGCCGATTTAAGACAGCAGCACTGTGTCACTCGTCGCTGGATCGTTGAGTTATCAGCATCTATCCCGGACCTTTCCCTGCCTGCCTGTCATCCCGTGGACGAGTGAGTGGATGGTGTTTCCCCAGTGTGGGGAGTGAAGAGAGAGAGCCTTTGGAGGACGTCAGATTCCCGTCTTTTCCCTCACATACCCCGGAACCCTGGACCCCCCTCCCCTCCTTCCAGCACTTTGTAAATAGCATCACCTGGTGTCGTTGTGTAAATAAAATCTGTAAATCCTGTAAGGAGTCCCGGTCTGCGCCTGAGTCCGTTAACTGAAACCTGACACTTTCGAGCCTGTACAGCTTGGAGTAAGACAACATGCATGAAGAGGATGATGTGGACAAAATACTCATTTGCCTAATAATTCTGCACTCCCTGTAGAGTGCACCCTGTCTCTCGCCTGTGTCTCTGTATGGACAAAATGTGTTTCTTTCATCGTATTTATTTCAAATAAATACAATTACTGCAGTATAATAGAGCATGTCCACTGAAGCTTAACGATTGGGACCATTTCTTACATTTTCTTATCATTATTATCTTATAATTTCTTATCATTTTGCCCCATTTTCTGGTCAATTTTCTACTTCTTTCCTATAAGTTTCTGCATTTTGAACTTTTGACTTTTATATCTGTATTTGTATCTGTATATGAGATATATCTATATCCATCTATATCTCAAAGTAAGTGTCTTTTTTGTACAAGATGACTTGATGAAACCTGTTCAGCTTGCTCTGACTGGAAATAGAAAATATTAACATATTCTAACAGCTGCAGAGACCCATGTCCTGTCTCTTTTAGACAAATTGATGCAGTAAGATTCACGAAGCAATCTATGTCTGCAACTGTAGGCAATAGCCTTATTGTGCACTGCCTATATGGCTGGGTAATTTATATATTCTGCAGACATGGGCATGAGCTCTTCACTGTATGACTCAAATAAACCGTAAAAAGCTGAAGTGATTTGTTTAGGAAGATCATAGAGACCAAGAAATGTTAAAAATCACACTTTTCAGGAGGAAATGCACATTTTCAGTTAAGAATTAAGAGATTTTTTCACTCTCTTGTTAGTCAAAACTTTCACCCTCGGTGATTTTCTTTTTAAAAAGCCCTTATCACTGTCATCTGTGCACAGCTGTAGATTTGACTACAACTGCTGCTTGTTATTCATGGGTGAATTTGTAGGAAGCTTTTTAAACTTCACCATCACTCTACAGGTAAGTTCTTGGAAGCAGGACAGTGAGTCCAAATGTGTTATGTGTAAGAAAAATGTTCCTCAAGCTGAGACTCCAGCAGCTCTCAGCCCTTCTAACAGCATCCTAAAACACTGACCCGAGTGGTTAAAGTGCCTTTTTATTCAGTGACACCCAACCCAGTGTCTGCAGTGAAAAGTCTGCAGATTTTCATTCCAACTTAACATGTCATAGTAGCAGATTTCTCGGATTTCAGTTTCTCTAAATTGAGCTGCTAATGCTTGATAATGCATTCATACAATGAAACAAGCGCTCAGTAGCAATAAAATTGAACGGTAAGATCAAAACTGAAATGTTTTTGAGGAAATGTGGCCTCACATTTGTATCCCTCTCTGCCTTTTTCTTTAAATCACTGATTACTTTACGTAACAGTAAACGGACTGTACTTATATAGCACTTTTCCACTCTATTTGAGCACTCAAAGTTCTTTTTCACTACGAGCTTCCTTCACAAAAGCAGTTTTTTCGATGCTTAAATGCTTTCACTCAATCTCCAACAGATGCATCAGCAGCAAATCGGAGTGTAGCTTGCCAGCGGAAACTTGGACATGCAGACTGGAGGAAAGAACAAACTTTCTTCACTGTAAATATAAAAATTCAATAAAGATAAAAATGCAAAACCAGTCAGACGATTCTACAAACATTCCTTTGCATGGTTTAGGAAGCAAAACATGGGCCAGAAAAAGCCTGCAAACATCAGTGTTTTAATTTCCTTCTTGACAGAAGGAGGACACCGATTGAAGAGATTTTTAACCGTTAAATCAGGGCAAAAAAATCAAAAACATGCCCAATGGAAATTGGCTAATAAACGTACTTCAAATGAAGGTTAAAAGCAAACAAAATCATGCTAATGTGAGTTAAATGTACAGTATAGGTTTTATTCTTTGTGATGAAATCTGCACAATGAAAAGCTGGTGACACAAACACTGTTCAACATTTGCTAGATGGTTAAATGCAAAAAGCTGCAAATGAATATAATAATGAGCATTGTTTCCTCAAAGAAGCTATTATATCGAGTAATCTTCAGTGAGAGTCGACTATAATTTATGTTTTAGTAAAAAGAATCTGGCCGGCATTGCTTCTCTGAAAGTGCACTTTACTTCGCAGTTTCACGACTATTAGCTCAGAACTAATTATTTGCATTGGTTTTTACTTTCCTGGGTTCCCTGGCCTTTTCCCTAGGATCTGTTTCATCACAGTGAGTCTAGCCTCAGGCATTTCCTTTCTCCACTCAAGTGTACGAGAGACTAAGCATGCGTTTTACGTAGTGGAGTTTCAGAGGGGTATAGAGAGGAAGATTTTTTTTGCTGTTTAAAAAAGAAGAAACTTTTTTCCTGTCAGAAATTAATGCCTCAAAAGCCTCCCAACCAATGCACTCTAAAACCATCATTCATCTCTTGCAGAGCTGAAAGCTAAAGTTAAATAAATGATGACATTTATGAGACGCACACCTGTGAACCCCCAACACATTTGTCACTCAGAAAATAGAGGAAAAAAACATGCCACTGCTAAGACTAGTATGTCTTCTTGAAACTAGAAAAATAATCACATTAGTCTTTTTTATTTGTCCTCCCACCACTTCCATCTCTGTCTTCTTCACCACAGTCATTATGTCTCAATGATCCCCTCTCAGTCCAATTCACCCTCTGTCTCGCCCTCCCTGCCAAAGTGCCTCTCTCGGCAACAGTAATTCTCATTAATTATCACTGCAGGCATGTTCCGGTGCCAGAGAGCCCCAGGTGTCGAGCCTCGGTCAAACCTCCCTGTTCCTGTTAGGGGGGAGTCAAGCTTTTCTGGAACAGGCAGGGGGTTAGACATCTTTACCACCCATCAGTGCAACAGAGCTTAACTTTATCTCAGAGATAGGGGCAGATTAATGAGCTGGTTTCACTGATTATACAACTAGAGTGTGATTGTGGAGGCCACAGTCAGGTTTTTTTTTTTTCCAGCGGGAGATACACAAAGAGATTGTTGCTCCTTCACGTCAAAAGGAGCCAAATGGATGGTTCAGGCATCTGGAATAAAACCAGAACTCACTAGACAAATTGTGTCATTTGTTTATCCTGGTAGCACAATGGGATCGGGAATGCCCTGCTCAGTCACTGCACCCTGACTTCAGGAGGGAGGATGGATGGATGAATGAATGAATGGATGGATGGATGTTCATCTTGCACTTTTTTTAACAAATGGGTTCTTGATTCAATCAGTCTGCACTGATTTTATTCACATACTCTGTATGTATTGCATTTGGCTGTTATTTTTGGTCAAGCTACTTTCTTTAAACTCCTCTGCTGTAAGCTTCAGTGTGTGTGTATACATGTGTCCATGTGAAAATGCCCTCCCTTTAACCCACACCTAGCAGAAGGATGTCAGCAATAGAGAAAACAGTGAAGTGAAACTAACTTTCCTCAAGTTCAAGACAACTTAAAACCTCACAAGGTATACCAGGGAGAAATTTTATTTGAGTTCATTAACATGGTGTCAGTTGTCAGGTGCCGTTTCATCAAGATGAAACCTGAGTATCTGATCAGTAAATATAAGATTAAGTAAGTTACACTGAGCGATCTCCATCATATTTGGGTGATTCAAAGCCATGAAAGACCAATGGTTTTGTTGTCTATTCCCTCAATTATTTCTAAAATTAGCAAATATAATACATTTATTTAAAATATAGAGGTATGATGGGTGTCACCAGGTAGGGAGTTTGGTACTGACTAGAGTATTTTTGGGGTGTAAAGCCAGTCTCACAAAGGCAGCTGCTGGTCCTTTCTGGACTGCCTCCAATGCAGGTAATTCAAGGCACAGAGGAAAATAGAGGTCTGCGCTGTAGTAGATTTACCATGAGTGACAGAGAGCTGAAACTGACAGCGAATTCTCTGCACTGCAGACAACTTGACTGTAAGCAACTGAGAGTTAAAGGCAGCTGCAGGCTGTCATTAATAATCTTTCAAAGAAAACCTTGTGAGTTTTACTTCCTTTAGACTCCTGTTGTTGACCACAGATTCTCCTGCAGTCAACTTGGCTCAAAGTGAACCAAACAGGAAGAAAGTTTGAGCTTTTAGGGATGGCACGGTAAAAACAAGAAGTACACTTTATAACAAGAACAAAAAAAAGAGTGTTTCATACTGTAGTTGTTGTGTTTACATACACTGCTAAGATGGTGAAGGGTTGCTTACAAGGGGGACTGAATATGAACATATACTCAGTTACCAGTAGGGGGCTCTGTGACTAAGGATGATGGAAGGAGAGAAGAAGTGAAGTGTATGGTGAGATGTAAAATGGCGAACTACTGCTGAATATATACGTTCCATTACAAACCAAGCCGTCTCCGTTCTTCTGTCGAAACACCACAAATTGGCGACGAGGATGAGTGCATCAGTTCCGAGTCCACCATCTTTTCTTCCACATGTGGGTGAACCGCCGATTCCATTTACTACATGGCGGAAAATATTCGACAATTACATGCTAGTAATCAATGCCACGGGAGACGCATGGCCGGATGCTAGGAAACGCGCTGTTTTGCTACACTGCTTGGGCCCGGAGGGACGGCGGTTATTCTACACGTTACCGGAGCAAGGTGATACATATGCTGACGCCATGAGCACACTGGAGAAGCACTTTGTGCCGAAAGTGAATGTCGTGGCGTGCCGTTATACATTCAGACAGCGTATGCAACGAGCGGATGAGACTGTTTCTCAGTATGTGGTGGCTCTGAGAGCATTAGCTTCATCTTGTAACTTTGGACAAATGGAAAGTGAAATGATAAGAGATCAGTTGATCTCCAATGCTCATCTCAGCGCTGTGAAAGACAAACTGTTACTGGAGGATGAACTCACACTGGATAAGGCTCTAACTATTGCGAGCCAGGTAGAAGCAGCAGTTGGCTGTGATGGGTTGTCTGCCTGCATCAGTTGCACTGCATGCACAGAATGAAAAAGTTCCTGCTTCCTTCTACATTGTCAAAGCTGGTTCCCCGCTATTAGGCCTCGACCTCATTAGAGCACTGAACGTCTGCATCGTCGGAGGCAAAGTGGACCGTATTCAGGATGAAACTGCAGATGAGCCGGATTCGTCTAACCAGAAGTCTGCTGTGTACAATGTTGATCCTATTCCACCAGCTCAACTTGGATGTGTTAAAGGGTTCATCCATAAAGTACAGGTAAACAACAATGTGCGGCCTGTACGCCAAAAGCTGGCATAATTGAAAGGATCGATGCAGCTGAGTGGGTGAGTCCTTTGGTCGTGGCCAGAAAGCGAAAAAAGGAGTTGAGACTGTGTGTTGACCTTCGTGAACCCAATAAGAGCATTATTGCTGACTGCCATCCTCTTCCTCATATGGAGGATCTGTTTTCTGACTTGGCAGGTGCCACTCACTACAGCCAGATTGACCTCAGCTCAGCATACCACCAATTACCTTTGCATCCGGAGAGCCGCAAGCTGACTGCTTTCATCACTCATGAGGGACTGTTCCAGTTCACACGTGTCCCATTTGGCCTAGCATCAGCACCTTCGGCGTTCCAGAAAATGATGCAAACGGTCCTGAAAGATCTGCCTGGTGTTCGCAACTACTTGGATGACATCATCGTCTACGGAACATCAAAGGAGGTGCATGATACACGCCTGCAAGCTGTTCTCCAACGTCTCAGAGATGTCGGCCTGCAGATTAATGCTGGGAAAAGTTCCTTCTGCCAGTCACACATCACATTCCTGGGCCATGTAATCTCAAAGGAAGGCCTACGTCCAAGCCAACATCACCTTACTGCTATTGCTGAGGCTCCTGCTCCAAAGGATATGGCTGCATTGCGCTCGTTCCTGGGTTTGTCATCGTGGTTCAGTAAATTTATTCCAGATTATGCTACACTGGTGGAACCACTGCGACAGTTGCTGAAAACAGACATGAAAGTCGAACTCCAGTGGAACGAGGCAGCACATGAGAGCTTCAGTAACCTGAAAAAACTCCTTCTGGAAAGTCCCGCACTTGCCGTCTATGACCCTGACTTACCTGCTTTTATCACCACAGACGCATCAGACTATGGGCTAGGCGCTGTGTTGACACAGTTACATCCAGATCAAGTGGAGCGGGTTGTGGCGTTCGCCTCCCGAACACTGTCTCCTGCTGAAAGAAAGTACTCCACCACAGAAAAGGAGGCGTTAGCCTGTGTCTGGGCGGTGGAAAGATGGCGTACATATGTATGGGGCCGCAGATTCACACTTCGTACTGACCACCAAGCTCTTACTACCCTTCTCAGCACCAAAGGTATGAACAGAGCGGGCATGAGAATCGCACGATGGTCTGCAAGGCTGATGTGTTTTCAGTATGATGTGCAGTACCGTCCTGGTGTTCAGAATGTCATCGCAGACTGCCTCTCACGGGTTCCCCTGATGTACTCCAGCACTGACATTGATGCTGAAAAAGACCTTCTCTTGGAGATAGCTGAAGTTTCTCCTCTCTTGACAGCGACACCGTTGACGGATTTTAAAGCTGAATGTGAGGACTGCCCTGACCTTTCTCTGCTGCAACAGGTTATCCGCTCAGGCTGGCCTAAGGTGAAAAGGTCTCTCCCACCTGAGATACAGCCGTATTTCCTGGTGCAACATGAACTTGCTGTGGAATCACCGTTGGTTTTCCGGGGGACACGTCTGGTGGTCCCAAGGTCCCTGCGGGAAAAGGTGATATGCCTCGCACACGAAGGTCACCAGGGCATAGTTCGCACAAAGCAGCGGCTCAGAGAGCTTTACTGGTGGCCATGCATGGATACTCAAGTCCATGCGATTCTGTCATCGTGCTCAGTCTGTCAATTGTGTGACAAAACGGCCAAAACTGCTCCTACTCCCTTACAGCCGGTTCAGTTTCCAGATGGTCCCTTTCAGCATGTGGCCGTTGACATTGTTGGACCTTTTGACCGCGGGTCGCAGGACTGCAGGTTTGCCATCACACTGGTCGATTACTTCAGCAAATGGCCAGAAGTAGCCTTTACTTCATCAGCTACTACAGACACTATGATTAGGTTCTTGTCTTCAGTTTTTGCACGGGAGGGAAACCCTTGTGAGCTTACCACAGATAATGGACCACAATTCACTTCATCTGCCTTTGCTGATTTCCTGACGGAAAGGGGCATCAAGCACATCAGAACAAGTGTGTATCACCCTCAAGCGAACGGGTGTGTTGAAAGATTCAACAGAGTGCTGAAGGACTGTGTTCAGGCTGCACAGGTGTCCCAGAAGCTGTGGAAGCCCGCCGTGACAGAGATGCTACAGAATTACCGTGCTACAGCTCATGCAACGACTGGAGCAGCTCCGTTCCAGCTTCTCAGAGGGAGACCCATGAGAACAAAGCTAAATGTCCTGCCGTTTCCCAAAGACACAGGACAGTATGACCAATGCAGGGCCAGAGTCTCTCACCAGCAACGTAAGAGTAAACGCTACACTGATGCAAAGAGGGGGGCAAAACCTCCCCAGCTTGTGGTCGGTGACAGGGTGCGGATACGTAAACCTTTCCGAGTGGGGAAGGGAGAGAGACAGTTCACTGATCCACTGTCAGTGCAGCAACAGACTGGACTGAGCACCTTCATCTTGAGTGATGGAAAGAGATGGAATGCAGCCCATCTCTCACTCTGCTGCGCAGAGAATGCTGAGCCGTTGCAGGCTGGTGACGAGGTTGAAAATAACACAAGAGAAACTCCTAAAAGACCTTCTGTTCCTAACAGACCGAGACAGTTACCAGCTTGGACCAAGGATTATGTTATGAAATGAGTTTAAAAAAAAAAAAAAAAAAATGAAAAGAAAAGAAAAGAAAAGAAAAGAAAAGAAAAAAAAGTGAAAAAAACACGCTTGAGCTGTTGGGTGCTAATGTTAAGTTCCATACTGCTAGTTCTGAGGTCCAAGTATAATAGAGGATTGATTTACTGTGATTTATTTGTGAGTTTTGTGACTTAAGGTTGTTAAGTTACTACAGTAACCTTAACGGTACAAGTATTCATTATAAAGGACGATTTAGGCACCATAACAAGATTGTATGTTAAGATCACGGGTATAGTTCAAACACCCAGTAATGTTATAAGTGAAATAGGTATTGAAAATGCTGTCTGGTTGCAAAGTTTACTACTGATAATGTTCTGTGCAAATAGTAATGTTGCCATGCTGAGGTAGTAGAATTCTGTGAGAATGAGGAGAGATGTTGTGTTTACATACACTGCTAAGATGGTGAAGGGTTGCTTACAAGGGGGACTGAATATGAACATATACTCAGTTACCAGTAGGGGGCTCTGTGACTAAGGATGATGGAAGGAGAGAAGAAGTGAAGTGTATGGTGAGATGTAAAATGGCGAACTACTGCTGAATATATACGTTCCATTACAAACCAAGCCGTCTCCGTTCTTCTGTCGAAACACCACAGTAGTGTGCAAAGGATAATCAGTTTATCCAGATTTTTTTTTTCATAATCACTGAAAACAAAATCCTAATTAAAATTTAAAATGTGATTAATCTCCCAGCCCAAGATTGACCCTGGAAAACTATTGGAGCTTCCTCCTATAAAAATTGGTTCTTGATCCAAGGCAAACTGTAGTAGTCTGAACAAAGTATTTTTAAGGCAGACAGTTAATGTGCATTATGCTCTCGATAGTGTCCCAAAATTGATTCTAAAATCCGGAAATCTTAATGCAGTGTCATGAAAAAGCAATAAACGAAATTATGTACTGCTGTACAGTACTTGCATCCTACTTCATGTATTTTCTCATTTAATGGTGAATAGGAGATGACTGTTTTTCTATGTGTTCAATAATTTCAAATTACGCAGTTTTTTTGTTTGTCTTTAAAGTTCCTACTAAATCAATGTGACTTTAAGTTTAAAGCTCCTGGTTGAGTTGCAGTATTTGGTAATGTAGTAAATTAATCAAAGATCAACGACCCTGACCAGGTCTTTAATATTTGCACTTAGGGCTGTTGATGACGATATAAAAACGTCTATCGTTTCATTTTACGCTATTGTTTGTTTCGTGGTGTTGCAAAATAAACTGTTTACGGCAATATTTTTTCATCGTTTTGATGGTCACTGTAGTGGCTATATTAATTTCTTAAAGTTCTCTCTTTCTCTTATATTTAATATAACCACACTATCGACGGACGAGCGCCTGTTTTTATGCATTAGCAACAACGAGGGTAAAACCATCACGAAACACTGCTTGTTTATTTTCCACATAAACCTTTCACAATAAAGCTCAAGATCCTGTTGAGACTTTTCAAAATAAACTGAATCACGTGAAATAGTATGCAGAGTATTTACCGATGAGAAGCAAAAAAGAGCCGTCAGTTGCTAAAAAATAAACCTCAGACTCAAACATTAGAACAGGCTTTTCCCTGCAGCACGCCGCAAAGAAAACGGTGGCCGTTACAACTTATGTCTAAAAATGTGTAGTTTCATGCATCGGTAAAACACTCGACTCCAGATAAACGACGCCCAGCAGGAAATACTTCAGCTACCCGAGATTCAGAGAATTTACAGAAAATGTTAAATTTTTGTGATTTATGTTGTTATCAGACGATAGATGTTTTATATCGGGATATGAGATTTTGGTCATATCGCACAGTCCTATTTGCACTTCATAAATCAACATTATTGAACATTTCCTACACTGAGGAGTATCCTCATGTTTTAATGTGACTAAGAAGCCATCCTTCTGTATCACAGAACCTATTCCACACTAACTGCATGTGTCTGTGTAAAACACCTCTGCAAGCGCATCTTCCCAGACTAATGCACTTGACTATAAAATAACCAGATTGGACAAGCACGAAGCCCCTCTCTAGGCCAAATAATGTGATGGTGTATAGGAGCGGGGTAACACAAACTATAAGAATCAGACAAACACTCCCTCTAGCCAAAATGGCAGATAACACAGAGGGGGGGGGGGAACAGCCTTGGAGGATTAGAAACGTGTACGATCTCCTGGGAAAATGAGGAGGCTCTGGATAATAGAGTAATCCAATCTGCATCAGCACAGCTTTATAATCCTTCACCTTTTTGGCCCCTATCCCACCATGAGAGGATGTTTTTCTTCATCTCTATGACAACATAACATCTTCCAAATACAATACGTGATTGAGAGGCCACAGTGTCTCGTTAACACTTAATGAAAAATGTGATGATATGCGGCGTTGTTTATCGCAGTTTTGCAAGATATTCTTATGGCTACAGTGCGCCAAGGATTGTTCGGTTTTCAGCACAACTGATTTTTAGTCAGGCAACTTCATCCTGAAACTTCATTACACCCAGATTCAGAAGCAGCTGTAATGTAGAAAATGTTCTGTTAGGGCTCTGCACAAGCCGCAGTGTGGCCATTCCCCCACATACCACCTCCAGCCAAGTGAAATTAGATGTATAAATCTACACTCAGCACTCCAACAGATATTCAGCAGAAGATAATTATTCCATTATGCATATTAAAAATCACAAAAATATATGGCTTGGAGCAGACGATCTCTCCTTGTGAGGCCTTACCCAGCATTGATAAGCAGAAGAGAACCATCAGTACATGGAAATGATCTTAAGGTGTGCGGCTGAGTGTAGCAGCAGCAAACGGTAGAAAGGCAGCTCAGCAGTGGAGATGTAATTATGATATGTCATATAACCATACTGCTGAAATATCTTTTAAAGCATGGCATGAATGAAAAATGAAACAGGGACAAGAATCAGTATTTGTCATGAAACACACACACACACAAAAAAACATCTGTAGGCCACTTCCAAGACAACGGTGAGGTTGTCATGCATGAAGGAAGCATACAATATCATAACCTGGGTCCAGTCTACATATCCTCACCTGTAACGACTGACTTTAATGCTGCATCCTGAAACAGTGGAAGGTGGAAACAATAATACAATGAAAAATATGCTTTCACTGTCAGTCCTTGAAATACTTTATTTTAGCAGCGATAACGTGGTTCTATCTCTGCTGTCAAAGTAGAGGTGGGGCGATGATCCTGGTGCGATTCCAACCCTACTTTGATCCATGCATGGTCTTTCCATATGGCAACAAGCATAAACTACCGCAAGTTAATGCCTTGTGGCCTAGACACCGGACCCCGGCCTTGAAACATCTGATTGCTATGGGAAAATGTTACTACTCCAGTAGTTGATGGGTGGTTGCTTGAGGTTACTGGTGGCCACCAGCACCAAAAACATCCATTCAATGGCTTTGGCACTTTTTTTTTTTTTTTTTCTTTTTTTTTCTAAATGACATCAGAAACAGCAGTATGCGACATTACGTGATGGCAGAGCTTCAGTTCATCCTTTGTCATTTTTTTTTTTTTTTTTTTTTAATAAATAGGACAGGGGGAATGAATGAGAGAGAGAGAGGGGGAGAGAAAGAAAGAAAACCCAAAGGGGAGAAGAGACGGTGAGAAGGGGGGGGAAGAGAGAGAAAAAAAAAAAAACTCCTGGGTCACCTGTATGGAGAAAAAAAAAAAAAAAAAAAACAAACAAAAACAAACAGAGGAGACAGCAAACAACAAAGAGCAACATAATAATAGAGAAAACAAAGCACCATCACAATAAACGATATTGTGCAGCACGCAAGATAGACAGCGCACAGTGTGCTTTGAGGCAGCAGCCAAGAAAGCTTTAGTCCGCGTCTGTGAATACCCATGTGTGCATACCTGTGTGGATCAGCATGCTTGCATTCCAAAGGTTTCTCCATGTAATGATCTGCTAGAGGGTGTGGGGGGGCCACAGCCCCGTCCTCCAGGGTGTGAAGCAGGTATGGAGGAGATCAAAACTCCAGACATCCAGAGGCCCCCAGAACACAAGAGACCATGGAAGACCAACAGAGGGGCAGCCGCGCCACTGTCCCAGTAAGAGCTGAGGAGAGTCCCAGATGAGGGCTCGCCCAGCAGCCGCGGAGCAGAAGTCAGGGGGAGTTGCAGTGACGCGCCCGTGAGCTCCGCCGGCCCCCAGCTGCGCCTGAGTGACCGAGCCCTAGGCCGAGAGGCCGGGGGCACCCCACCTCCAAAGGGGCCCGAGCGAGCCCCAGGCCCCAGGCCCCGACAAGCGGCCGCCAAGGAGTGAGCCGGTGTGCACCCGGACACCCACCCCCAGACACAAAGAACCACCAACACACCGACACCTGAGGGAGTCCGCCACCGGCAGGGGAAGTGGTGGTGGGTGGAGATAGGCCTCCAAACCTTGGAGGGCCTGAGGTGTCCCCAGAGAGGTGGCGTCTGATACCCAGCCTGACATATAGACACAGACATACAGGCACACACAGACACAAACATCCATTCCCACCCTCATGCTCTCATATGCACTCACTCCACACTCAACCAACGTGGAGACAGACATAAAGAGACGCTGTACACACAATCACACTCCCCAAGCGTACTCTACAAACCGGGTCTAGGCACTGTCAGTCCTTGAAATACTTTATTTTAGCAGCGATAACGTGGTTCTATCTCTGCTGTCAAAGTAGAGGTGGGGCGATGATCCTGGTGCGATTCCAACCCTACTTTGATCCATGCATGGTCTTTCCATATGGCAACAAGCATAAACTACCGCAAGTTAATGCCTTGTGGCCTAGACACCGGACCCCGGCCTTGAAACATCTGATTGCTATGGGAAAATGTTACTACTCCAGTAGTTGATGGGTGGTTGCTTGAGGTTACTGGTGGCCACCAGCACCAAAAACATCCATTCGATGGCTTTGGCACTTTAAATGTACATGTATAGAGCTTTTCTACTCTGAGCACTCAAATCACCTTCTTATTAGAAGCCTCATTCACCTATACACATCCATAAAAGTACTTTTTTTCAATACCTTAGTGCTTTAAACCTAACCTAACATTGTCTAAGAAGGCTTGTGTAGTTGCATGCTAAATCAAAAAAGAAAATGCAAAAGATTGATAGCAGCAAAACTCTATCTACAGTTACATCAAAATCTCCAGATCAGAATTCCCTGCTTGAACTTGTTGATCTGCATGCACTGGAGTTACTGTCTGTATCATCCTGCTACAAGACCTTGATATGCAGGTCATCTGTGAAGAAATGTTTAGCTCGCGGCGTGTTGGCTTTGGAACCTGTGACACACAACTGTTATGATGAGCCGATACTGTGGAGCAGCCACACTCCTTCATGAAAAGAAACTGTCATGAATAAGTGAGAACCAAATAGCCAGGTGATCATATAAAACATTTGCCTACCTTTCTGTCTGGAGGTTTGCAGATGTGGAAACCAGAGTGAACGTCAGGTTACTTCCTGTTTTATTTTGTTACCCCTTTGTCTTGTGTGTTTATTGGTTTAGTTAGTTTAGTGTTACTTTCCCCAATTGCTTGCACCTCTGTTGTTTTCTGCAGCTGTTATAACTTCCTTGAGTTTAAGTAGCTTTAGTTTCCCCTCTTTCTTTGTCAGCGCATTAGTTAACCCTTCCTGAGATGTGTCTAGTTGGTTTATGTTCCTCATCTTCTGTGTACTTCCTACTGGATTTTTTTCACTGCTAGACTGTGTTATGTTTGGACTGTACCCCAAATGATCATTAAAAGTACATTTTGAGTTTTCACCCCTGCAGCCTTCCTTGGCCTGCATTTGGGGTCTGCTGCCACAACCATGACCATGACAGGTGTTTTGTCAAACAGGATATAATTCTGGCATGTTAAAAATATTATGTTTAAATGCACCTCGTGTGTCTGAAAGAGAAAACATGAGTTTGAGAGAAACGCTCAGTTGTAATTGAACTAAAAAGATGAAAATATTCTTGCAAATGCCATGTTTATGTTGAAGACTATTTTTTCAGTTGAAAGTCATAATGATCCTATAAACACTGCACTTACTGTAGTATTAAATAATAAATAACCTAATATGGGTCCAGCTTATAAGACGAATGTGATTCCTGAAGTCTTTTTAAGAAAATAACATTCAAAAACGTTTTCCCCTCTCACAAAACACACTTTGATTATAACTCGATGCTTCAAACTTGGTTTCTTCTGAGACAAAAGGAAACCCCTCAAAATAATGGCAACAACGAGAAGCACAAACGCACATATGTCACAAGCCAGGCAGCCAGCAGAAGAAAAATGAGCCGAATAGCTTCAAGAGACTCATTCAATATCAATAATAATAATAATAATAATACACACAATGCACTTAGATTGGCAGCAGTATAATTTAGTGGAATATCACACAGCCATATTAGCCATAAAACACATTTGAGAGAGCAGCAACAACCAGCCAGCTATATCACCTGACACATAAAGGATGAACACAGCCAATATCCATTCACAAAGTGCATTTAGAGGAAGCTGCAAACATTTAGCTCCATACTCTGTATCCCAGTCGAGAATGAATGCAATGGCAACCTCCGACATCTACCAAAAACAGCAGGCTTATCACAAAACCAGCCGCCAGCTCACTTCTCTATATAAAAACATGACTTTGTAAAGGAAACACTCGTCACACTCTACTTCGCTCAGTAATAAATATTCACTAAAACACACACTTCAAGACCAAACGCAAATGTAGAAACAAACTGCCTTACCTGTATGCTATACGGTGCTTTCCTGGTTCACTTTCTCGTTTAGGTAACTGGGTCTTCTTCAATTTTTCAAACTCCCCACGTTTCCATATTTACAGGCTTTACATGTCCCAAAAGAAAAGTAAATGAAAATGTAAACGCTAATTTTAAAATTAATAAATAATAATTATAATTCCACGTAGGTGAGTTGGCTCCAGAGCGCAGGCACTGTACAAGTTAAAGTGGAAAAGCTTGTGAAGCTTCTGTTTCAAATGAGCATTTCCTGTCATGACAAATCACCTGCAAGGAGGCCCGGAAGGCAGCCTAGCAAAGCAGACTTAGCATATCAGGTGTGTATGTGGTTTGGTAACGTAACTCAAACTTTCAAAATACTCAGTAAGTTGAAGATGTAGCATCATTTTTCCCAGTGGGAGAAACATTTTTATAGTTCTTCGATATTAAAGTATAAAAAAATGTTCAAAAGAGATAAACAGTAAAGCTATAATGTTGAAGTCTTTAGTTCAGGGGAAAAAATGTCCACGAGCAATTTTAGGTTACCATAAATAATCTTAGATTAACGTGATAAATATGAGGAAAATATAAAAATGAGGATAAACTCCCTTTTTTGCCTTTACTAGATGGTGGATCTGTGAAAAGTGGATAAAAAAGGGGCAGAATGCAGGAGAAGAGGCAAAGAATGGCAGGTTTACCTGAAATTGACTCGAAAGGTAGGTTCTTGGTGAAAATCTATTTTTATGAAATGTGTATTTAAAGCAGGCATTTTTAATGTCCTCCACAAGCTAAGAGGTTGTCATATCGTGTAAAATTGACCAGACTAAAGTGCAACACTTTATAGAGTTACTCTGATTCTTGAAAGCGATTTAATGTAGACGGTGTTCAAAAATAGGACCTTTATTTATTTATGTTCAGCTGAGACAAAGCAGGAAAACAATTAAGATTTTACATTTTTTCTTTTTGTTCCAGAGTTCAATTTATAATCTTTAAAGCATAAGAATCAGTTTCCCCCGTTCACTGTTTCTTTAGTTACTGCTTCCTGCCCTTATGTGGCAGGGAATTTTGTAACTCACAGGCCCAACCCTGCTGCCCTCTGCCTGCAGCCTGTCACCCGTGGAAAGTGCCCAGAGGTGGCAATTTAAGTACTGCACACTTATTTAGTCAACTATAAATACACACACACATTCATACACAGGCTTGTGCATGCCCTGTATAAATGCTTTAAGCAGTCATTATTCTGGGTCCTGGCACTGGACTAGCAGGGACTCAGGTCACCTCGTGCATCATCCTCACAGACTTTCAGTTATGATGACAAGCACTTCAGGCATATCACGCCTCCCTTAATACGCTGTATCTAAAGATCATGTTTAGCAGTACGTGAATCTGATTGAGAGTGCAAAACAGGAAAGTTGTACTTTTTGTTTTTTTGTTTTTTATAATGTTGCATTTTCATTACATCATTTAAAGGTGAAATGAAGCAGCAGTGTTTGCTTTCACAGCATAAATAACATCTCGAGCTACAAAATCCACAACAGGACCAGATAATTCTTGCTTTGCATAAGCCCCTCTTTAAGCAATAGCACACTTGTTTATCTGCTCTCACAGAAATTGTGCTTTTCACAACTCCAAAATTATGTTGTTTGTTTTTACAACGAGAGCCGGGATGAGGCTGAAGATGAACAGTTTGTCTCACTGAATTTTCCTTGTCTGGTCCATGAATTTGCTTCAATGACCATTTTTTTGTTGAAATATTGATTTAAAATTGAAATGAAAATTTGATGTAATTCTAAGGTAATACATCAAATAGATTTCATGATTCCATTATCTCGGATCACCTGTACAACCTGCAGCCTCAGCCGACTGACTTTAATGATTCCATCACAACTGTCTGAAAAGTTGACTTTTACTTCTTGGTCCAAACCATCTCAGACATGCCTCTCTAATTTTGTCTCCAAAGCGCTCAACCTGAGCTGTCCCTCACTCTCAATGGAAATCTCAGAATTTTCAGATCAGAAACCTACAGATGGCCTCCTAACAGGTCTCACTACCATCTTGTAAACCTTTGCTTTCACCCTTGCTTCTGTCGTTGTGTCACAAATCACCCTTGAGCCTTGTCTCCATCCACTCCACCTTGCCTGCACTCTCTTCTTCACCCCTCTTGTGCACTTTCTGGAGTTTTTTGGATGGTCGAACCCAGATGTTTAAAGACCTTCACTAAATCGGTTCCCTGGAACGTCACTGTTAAGTGGTCAAGGTATGTTGTGTTGTGTACTATCTGGATTCTGGGCTAAAATCAAATAATGACTGTTTTCATTTAATTGTTACATCTTCTTATGTCCTGTCTTTGCCTCCCTAACCTGTCTGTATATTCATGTGTCCTTTTTTTTTTGGTGATTTGGTGATTTTTGGTGATTGTTTTTCCTTGTTTTTTTCCTTGTTGTGCTTTTATTTTGTGTCTTTAATCTTCTCTTGATTGCCACACATGAATTGTTTCCACCCTGTTCATACCTGTGTCAACTTGTGTAATTTGTCCCCTACCCTACATACACACTTGTGTTTCTCTTTGGTTTTGTCCCTTTATTTTTTGTTTCCTACATTTTTGCAGTTGACCAATAAGAGCTCATTTTCTCATTACATTGCCTGAGTGCTGTCCTCAACATCAGGGGATCTTGCCCCCTGATGTTGGGGCAAGACTATCTTTCTGTCACTATCCAAAAAAGGGAAAATGCCAAAAATGAAACCCATCCATCCTGTTATTTTTCACCATAAGTTGATAAACGGGATAAAGAGAGAATGAAGACTTTATTGCACAGCTTTATAAAGTTTCGCTCTCAGTGTAAAAGTAAGCACAACAGCCACACAATACTTCTGATAATGTTCTTCAGCTACGTATTGTTATCTTTATTTGTGCCAGCAGCAGTAGATTAATGTAATTTCTCAATACAAAGCTCCGTGTTCATCCAAGCTTCCTCTAAAAAAGACCAGCTTAATAAAAATTGAGATACATCATACTGTAATCAGCAGCCGTACACCCAGGGGGTGCTTTACTACAAATGGTCATTAAAACACTGACAGCTACAGGAACGTATTACGTCCTATAACTGCTGAATGGAACATTTTGGCAACATGCTCTTTTTGTTTAACAGTTTCTAGGTGTGGGTGAATTTACTGCAAAAAAAGTATTTCAGATATTATGACAGAGAGTTATGCTGCAGGAGTTTTCAAGAAGATGCTTAATGCATCAGAGATGAGAGATGGTAGTAGCTGTGTCACAGGTACAGATCTTGTGTTTGGGAAATGGAAAGGGAACACACAGGGTCAAAGTGAATTTGCTTTCATGGTCCAATCTGAAAGCAGGCGCTGGCTTGATCAAGTCGACATTTAGCTTGAGCACAGAGGTCACTCCACTGCTTTTGTGGATTGGAATTAAATGAGTTTTAAGATGGGGTGCACTCAATTTAGGATAAGAGAAAGGAGCTTAAACGGTTCTTTAAGGTGAGCTGAATCTGTATGTTTGCAACAAAACTGAAAATCAGGTTATTTCAGAAGCTTATTGATGAAATCACGTTTTGAATCCATTTAGTCTCTCATGGTCTCAAAAGGAAAATTTAGCTCTGAGTTATTTTGAGTTCTCTTTTTTTAAATTTCCTCAAAATTGATGTGTTTCATGCAAAGAGGGGGGGAAAAAAGTCCGTTTACACAGGAATGTGTGCTTTGCATGCATGCAGTCCAAAGACATGCATGTAACATTATTTGTGTGATTAGACGAAGCGTTTAAAGTGCACAGGATATAATGATTCATGAATATGTGTGCAAATAGGTTGATCTAAACAGCATGAGAATGATCTAAACAGCTTTGAATGGTAAAAAATTTCGACTATTTACATAGATGTTTTATGTAAATCAGTTATTCTCTGTTTTCTTTGGTTGATATTCATGTTTTTTCACTTAGTATATTAGTTCTGTTTAAACTGAGCAGCCTGTCACCTTTAGTGAAGTTAAGAATTGTATGATAGATAACATGTCAAATATCATATCTCAGATTATATTAGGCATAATTGAAATTATAGAAGCAAAAGCCACAGTTTACTTCTTCTACTCATTTAAATGGTTACCAATTGATGTTGGCACTAACCTTAGGACCCCATTATGCTTTATACTGGAATGCTTCTTTTAGCAGCTCTAGCTAAACTGTTTTCTTTATCTATGATCAATATTCTGCAATGTTCTAACTAGTTATGATTTTATTGTATGTACGGTCGGCAAGGTCTGTCATCTCAGTTGTTGTCAAGTGCAACCGACAAATAAAAGAATTTCTCAACTCAATCATTTTTATACAAAAAATTAGCTTTTAGCTTGACAGTTTCACCAGAACTTCACGCCAAACTTGGGTGTTTTCAAAGGGATGTGTAGCTTGAAAGTTTCATCTACACGTACAATACAAAGGATATTGTGTTTGTGGCCTACAAATCTTGTCAAAACATCCCAGAAACTGCAGGTTTGTCCATGATCTGCTGTCTGCCCTGGTTGTTCATTTTGTCAAAAGGTTTTTCAGATACTGAATTTGCTATCAGTCTGTTAGCCATACGTTGCTCCGAAAGATTACACGAAAAGCAACAAAGTTGTATTGAGTTAACTTTAAAAAGACATGTTGTCAAGCAGCTCCACACAACTGGGTTACATAAGGCATAAGAAATAGTTTAAGTTTGCTTGACTGGTTTCTGTTATTATGGTTTTTTCATTGAGTACATTTGAAGCACTTACTTAACACAGGGGGTGGAAACACTTGTTGTTACATTTTTAAGAAAATTTAAAAAAAAACAACCAAAAAACATTCTAAGCCCATCATATTTTGGTGAAATAACACAAATGACTAAAAACAAAAATAAAATAAATTTGTTCAACAAATCGTTCCTCCTGTTTAAACTGATAGTAGATTGAAAAAAAATCATAGTTGGAACCATTGTTACCAATAAAAATGTCACCATTCATTGCAAATTATTTCAAGGATCCCTCAGCTTTAAAGTGCATTCTGAGCATTTTAATTGGTCTTTAGAGGAAACTTTAGGTGGAGAAACTGATATCTTTGTATTTTCTGTGGTGGATTTAGTTCAGTGGAATTGTTGAACATCAGTGTTTGATGGTTAACCAAGAGAAGAGGCTGACAACAAACTCCAAAATTCAGCTTCAAGCCTTTGATCACCGACACTTATATCCTCTTTTCGTACTCCAAAGTAGCTGCGCTGGAAACATCTCAGGTTAGAGTTGTCTGCAATGGGCCTGGGAGCAAAGACAATATAGAAATCTTCTGACAACAAATCAACAGAACCGGCTCACGAGATTGAGGGTGAACACGTTGACCCTTGAAACTGCAGTTTGACAAAGACAAAACTTTGACTCATGGTCCCCCGAGCTTCTCTTCTGAAATGGTGGGATTATAGCAGACATAACAAAGAGCTTGTTTTATTTCTCAGTAAGTGAATACGGAGAAAGAAAACCTCAGTTCCCTTTAGAAATTTCAATTTTTCTCAGTAGTTAGTCAAAAGATTTTGTTCCGCACTTCTGATACCAGAGGCTGTTTACACAATAAGCAGAACAAACTGCTATTTGATTTGAATTACCATGAATGTTAAAATCTTCACTGACCTTTTTAAGAGAACAACAGTCCCACAGAAAAAAGCAAAAATGCAGAAGATTATGCTTTGAATAATCCAAACAATAAGGCATTTTTGCAATAAGTTTACTTCATTTGTGATGTCAAAGTAAAAAAAAAGACATGGAGCTACAATCTCTCTTAAAAACATAAAGTCAGCTAACCCATCTTTCAATTTGCAGAAATGGAAAAGTTAATTACATTTGCATTATATCCCAGTGAAACCAAAATTTGAGCTATGAATCATTGCTGTGTCACTATGAGTGTGCGGACATTTGTTTATCCTTTTATTTTATCTACACTCTAAAGCAACTCTTCACATTTTGAATTAAATCATGTTAGCCCTTTAGAACTGGGATGGATGAAGTCTCACAGCATTACATAAATGCGGATACTCGAGCGTGACAGTCTGCCTGTGGACAGATGGTCACTGGTGCTTGTTGCCCTGCAGAGCTATAAAACTAGCATCACTTCCTTGTACTTGGGAGGAATATGCAGCATGGCTTCAAATGCATCAATGTCACATCTAAATACAGAAGTTATTTTTCTGCATTGTACAATGAATTATCTGTCAGATATATGAATATTGTTTACATTTAGGCCCTGAAATCAGCTCCTGATTTGCTCCTTTCACAACAAATACCAGTACAGATCAGGTCTTTATTTTTGTAAAGGTACAGTCAATTTATTAGAGAAAAAGCATATACATAAATATACATTTATTAGTGTTTACACATGACTTACAACACCCTGATATTTTTTCATGGACAAAGAATAAATCCATTAAAAATACAGAGGACTGGACACTGGTCTGTGAATACGATGGCCGAGATGGATGTTGTACGTATGTAGTACACCAAAGATGGAGGAGAAGAGACGCCATAGGCATCAGCAAGCCATGGGGGCAATTTCTATTTCACATCTGCACTCTCAGACTCAAGATTTAAGGAATCATAGAAGAAGAAGATAAGAAGTTGCAGAAGTTGGAACAGTTTGAAGGACCCGTCCCATCCTGGCAACAAACTGTTCCAACTTCTGCAATCTGGTAGAAGGTTCCGCATCTTCCGGGCAAGGACAGAGAGACTCAAGAGGAGCTTCTATCCCCAAGAAAGAAGATGAAAACAGAATTCAGATGTCTAGCGGTGAGATTTTATACTCTGTAACTTTAAGACTTGATTCTCCTGTGTTTTTAACTAGCTGCCAAATACTTCAACAAATAGCATACTTGTTTCACTCCTGTGTTCTCTTCATGTGATATACAAGTTAGCGTTTCAATTTAGACGTTACTTAATCAAAACACTCTTTTTTTCTTTTCTGCAGGTGGATCAAGTTATGCTGAAAAATGACCTTTAAATAATTACTGTTGTGAAAATGTTTATTCATGTGAAAGGAAATTTATTAGATTTATGCAGGGGCATTTATTGCAATAAGCTCCGTATCAGAGAAGCAAAGATGACCACGTACCATCAAATTTGGAAGGGTGACCTTTCAGGGCATATTTTCACTCAGTCTCCATGTCTACAATTTGTTCATATCAACTTATCTAGCCAGGAAGGTCCATGTAATTCTTATCTCATTTCTAAAAATTGGATTACAGTTCCTAAAATAAGATAAAGGAGGCTCTTGCGAGGCTTGGGATGTGTGCAGACCCAGTTTCTGTGATGCCCATGCCGAAGTCCTGAGTCATTTGCAGACACTTGCGGATCCTGTTCTAGCTAGAGGCCCGGCTGTGTATCACTTTATGAGATTTTACCAGAGAGATTGTGACCTGCTCTAAACAGAAACCATGCTTTAGAACAACATAATCATTAATCTGAATGAAATTTGTCCCTGTTGAAGGTGTGATTGATGATTGTGTATCATTATGTGTATCAGTGTGTGTGTGTGTGTGTGTGTGTGTGTGTGTGTGTGTGTGTGTGTGTGTGTGTGTGTGTGTGTGTGTGTGTGTGTGTGTGTACTGGTAATTTTCTGTAGTTATAATTTACCAGTGTCCCCCAAACACCTTGCATGCAGGTAATTGGTTGATATGAAAGCTAGCAGACACACAAATAATGTTATAAGGATACAACCATTAAACATTTGAGAATGTTGCAAAGCACATGAACCGAGCACACAGAGCAGGGCTAATGCTAATAGATCCAGGTGGGTGATAAATGATAAGGGGAAGTCACCATGAATGTATAATGTCAGTAAGTGGCTTTACAAACACAAGAATGCAAACATGTTGCACTGAAGTAGTTGCCGGCAAAGCCAGAGTTGCAGTCTGACTGTTACAAACTGGTCCAATCCCATTAACTAGTGGTATATACAATGTCCACAAAAGAACACATAAAGCATGAAACAATTTATCAACTTTACCTGTATATTGACAGCAAAAAAAATATGTAAAGTCTTTCCACTCAAGCTCAAAAAGGCTCTCAGTGGAATGGGACTAAAGAGTCAAGTTTGGAGTACTGTGGTCCTTTGACTTGACTCAGGAGTGATCGCTTCCGGGAGGGACTCTTTGTATAGCATAAATGGTGAAAGCTTCTCAGGGATGTGTGTTTGGTTCGATAGATGATGGGTTTCTGGGTTTGGTGAGGTGTTGTGAGGATTACCAGGACACCAGACTGAGCATGAATCTAACAAATGGTAGGTTTTTTCCATTGTCTGTCGGGCTGCTGACAGACAGCCAGACACATGTGTCCTTGCTCCCAGGCAGAGTGGAGCAGACAGCTGTCAAAAAAAATGGAAACTTTGCTAAAGGAGAACCATTTTTAGCCAAAATAGAAGAGCTGCTCTGCTGAACGACCTCAATGTTGGCACTGTACTTAGTCCCCAGCAACACAGCCACCAAATATGAAGTGGATTGGATGAATGATTGTAGACAAAAGCAAAGACCAGATAGGCAGATTCACACTTGCATACAGATTCCTGGATGGATTAGTGAGATTTTGATGTAGGTCTACACACAAATGCAGTTTAGGGGTCCACATATGATTCAGTGGTTTGTTAGCTATGCAGCAGTGAGGCAGTCAAATGTATCAGACAGCTGTAGCCATTTTAAAACCATCATGCTCTTGTGTTGGGATTGCTGGCAGTATTATCACAGCAAGTCATGTCACTCCAGCTTAGACGCCTTGCAGGGAGCCCAGGTCGTTGTGTAGCTGGATGGCATCATGCCTCTGCTGAGTGCACAGCAAGGTTATGTCATTCCAGCAGGCATATACACCACAGAGGAGTGGCTTCTGCCAGGCTGCATCACAGCATCCCAGCTCCTGTCTGAATGAACACGGCTTATCCTCTCCACAGTCTCACTTTCTGCCTCACAATAGAGCTGCTTTCACATCACCCGGAGGCTGTCAGCCAGGCCACAGTCGCCTCACTCTCAGCTTACCGTAAATGAAAGCAGCGACAGATAATTAGGTTTTCCGAATTATCTAGTATTTGCACACATCAAAAGATTTAGCAGGTGCAAAATAGGCGGGGAACAAAAAAAATGAAATTTGATCCTCGTAAAATCAGAGCTTTCTTGTTAACATGTAAGCAGTTTAGAGCTGTAGACTTATGTTGTCTGTCTTGTTGACTTGTACTGGTTAATTTGCTATTCTCCCTCTGCTTCTCTTAGTAGTTTTATTACAGCTGCCACTTGAAATTCTTCCACTTTTCAGAAGATGTAAGTTTTGAAAACACAGAATTTTCCCATTTTTCTTATATATATATTTATTTATTTTTAAAATCTTGACATTGTTGAAGATTTTTCACAATGCATCACTGGCTCTTTATCTTGTGAGATTGTTTATGATACATCCATTTGCGATGTGTCCCAAGGCGAAAACTTGAAAGCCCTAAAAACTCAGCATATTGTGTCCCTGTTTTTATGTTTTCTGTTGCATAAAATAATATTTAAATGCCAAAGAAATCATCTCTGCCGAAAGGACTAACACACATCGTTGTTCCTAATGGTGGATAGTTAAGCTGTTTAGTCACGATTAAAAGAGAAGGTCATAAAATGGGGAGGGAAAGATTTTAGTTTTTAAATAATGAGATTCACAAGAAAATCCATATGTAGATGGATTAGCATGACACGCGCTTCTAAAAAGTCAAATCCTCACAAGATACTGACATTCTAAAGTTTTAAAACTTTCACTGAAATTACTTTTGTCGCTCAGTTTGATTGAGGAAAGCCTGGCACCATGGAACTCATTAACAGCCAGCCTATTATTCAACCAATTGTTCTCTTGTTTTGGCATTGGTAATTTGTCTACACAGGAAAGGAAATTACTTTGTCTTTGGTAGTTACTCATTAGAAGTGTGGTTCATTAAATTCTCTGACCTGACGTCACAGTAGATTTTTCTTGCTGGTGCAAAATAAAGGCATTCATTTATTACAGTTAATGGCTTTTCCAATTTATATTTGACTAGTCCTTCTTGGACGACACAGTTTCCTAAAGAGAAGACACAAACCACAAATTTACCTCTGCATTGTGACAGGTATTCCTGTTTTTCAAAGCAAAAGTGAAACACATGATGTGACACTGGATTTAAAGGAACCTATGAGAGTTACTGCAAATGTGACTGTCCTACCCTTCTCTCATAGAGTCACTCCACAGTCAAACAGGGAAACGTGAGCAAAACAGACCTGCAAAGCAAAACAGATTGAGCTGTGAAGTGGCAGGCAGATTTACCCCTCCACTGTAAGTAAGTGACTTATTCTCTTCCTTGGCTTACCGCATCCATGCACATGAATTAGCATGCATTTATTCCATGCCACGATCGACTGCCTCAGACAGACTAAAATAAAAATAGCACTGCTACCTCCTTACAAGTAGGAAAAACTACTGGTGATTAGATCAAATTTTAATTATTCTTTTATTTACTTATGATTGCCCACAGGTTTAGCACACAGTACTTTTAACCGCTGATCGACCAATTTAACTTGTGTGACAGGTGCAGAGGCAACCTGTCTCCAAACAATCGTCATCTGATTGGCAAGTAACTGCTCTTTAATTTACAGGTGCAGACAGATTGCTGTCATTTTGCAATCTTTCTGATTTAGTTTTCCCCAAAAAGTGCAACTCATCTTGCAACTCACCAAGTACGTCAATTCCTGTGAAGGAATTTCTGAATTTCTCATTTAAATCTTTGATATTCTGGCTGGACTCTGAATGTAAGTAGTGTGAATTTCAGTGCATGTAGACAGCAGATTTTAAATTCACCTGTTAATTTCTGTATTGTCACAATGAGATTGCATATAACTGCTAACTTAACCCAATTCAATTGCAAACTGATGGCAGACTCATTCAGTTTTATTACCATTTTATTGCAGTTGTAAAGCACCAAACATGTGTTGAAACTGTTAAATGACAAGAAAGTTGCAAGTAGTCACAGATGGGGTCCCAGTTTTCAAAGCAACCGTTTCAAAGGTAATAAGATCACAGTTTTATTGAACATGGCCACAATACGCAAAATATGTGCTTCAGTCTCCGACCACTTAGTGTGACTGTAGCATGACTGTGTTGGCATTCTGGATTAAAATAAAGCTGTATTTGTAGAAATATAAGGTGTAGGGGGAAAGCGCATTATTTTGAGACTACGTTACCAGACAACCTATAATTCTATACATAGATATATACTTTTTATCTCCTGTTGACAATAAAAATGAAATAAAAATAAAAATACTTAAAAGCAGTTAGATTGCAATATGCTAAATCATGCTTTGTCATGCTTTCAGAAAGGTGTTAACTTTGAAATCAAATCTCTTACATGCATCCTGCCCTTACATTTAAAAGAATTCCTTTTGATTATCTCAAATAGAAAAACGCGGAAGCATGACTTTTAACACACCCTCACTTCTAACCCTAAACAAGTTATCAACAGTCTGGTGGCTGTTAATAGGTTGAAGTAATCCTCCTTAGCTCAAACCAGACCAAATAGCAAATAGAGAAATGACAACTGAGTGGGAAGAGGCTTGTTTTACAAGGTAGGTACTAATATGGGGCCTGTTCTCCTCCAGTGAATGCCATTGTATCAAAATTGGCTGCTTTTTACCTCGAGGAGCTCGGAAATTTGTCCTTGATGAATGGGAGTGAAGTCGGTTAAAAGGCAAATCTAATTATTTACACCTGCTCTTCCCCCAGTGGTGTCCATTTCCAAACAATAGCTACAATAAATGTGGCGATTGCTATCAGGTGGCTGCAGAAATTCTATGCAGCTCCTCGTACCATGCCCCAGTAAAGTGGCTTGGGGCATGGTACCAGGTGATGATGACATCTTGCTTGTGGTGCAAGATGTCATCAATACTTACAGAAAGATAATTTATTAATAATGGATTGGATTTATATAGCGCTTTTCAAGGCACCCAAAGCGCTTTACAATTCCATTATTCATTCACACACTAGTGGAGGCAGCTACAGTTGTAGCCACAGCTGCCCTGGGGCAGACTGACAGAAGTGAGGCTGCCATATCGCGCCATCGTCCCCTCTGGCCATCACCAGTAGGTGGTAGGTGTCTTGCCCAAGGACATAATGACCAGGACAGAGAACCTTCCGACCTTCCAGTTACAGATGCGCTTCAAAACCTCCTGCGCCACGGCCGCCCCTGCAAACTGTTAAAAACAGTTAAATGTCTAAATATGGCTGTACTGGTTGTCCCGACGTCTTATATATAAAATATAATGAAAAACTCTTTTTATTTCAGTGCATTATTGATTTTTTTACTGTGGCTCTGTAGGACTAAATTCCTCTTACCCTGCACCCATGGCTGTTCTCCCTATGTTGAAAATTCCTGGTGAATTCTTTTTATCAAAAATAGATTAAAAAAATAGATTCACAAGCATTTTTTCCTCTTGCAAAAACAAAATAAAAAGTCATTTAATGAATTGATAAAATGGGACACGTTTACAGGACTTGTTATTTTAAGATTTGGCAAACACAATTAGAATTGTTGTTATTCCCACACATTACCCTTGGAAACTGAAAGGCACTGAAAAACCTGACACATGGTCAAGTTAAAGAAGTGAGCCAGTCACTCAAAAAAAAATGGAAAAAGGTACCTGGAGTGCTGGCAGCTGTGGCAAGCAGTGCTGGGCTGAAAGCATGATGAAAACAGGGCTGCACTTGACTACCAATCTACCACCCTTGGGAAAAGGGTGTAGATTTTGAATGAGCTTGATATCCACTGAATGAGAAATAAATGCCTCTCTTAAGTACCTGTCAGCAATGTGAGCAGAGCAGCAGCTGTGTTACGCTTCACTCAGAGCTTTTTAAAGACTCTTTGGCTGAATACTTAGGATGTAGAGGTTCGATGAGCTCATAAAAAAAAGGAAAATGCTCACATAAATGCATGACAGATTACGTTTTCATTTGACCTTTCACACGTGGAGCTGACACTCTAAGCCAGGAGAGTTTTAAGCGAGGGGAGAAAAAAATCCATTCCACAAATAAAACCAAAAACCAGGATGTGATCATGATTTATTTGAAAATACAGATGAGTATGATACACGTGGCAATCTTTGAGTGACTAAAATAAAATTAATGGTAAAAACAGGCATTAGAAAGGAAGAAATGTAAATTCAGATGAAGGTTTTTTAATTATATTGGTTGGTTTCCATGCATTCCAGTAGAGGATGTCAATTTGGTGGAGGACTACAAGAATGTGGGTGTCTACACTGACAGCATACTGAAGTGGAAGATCAACACCAAGGCTATATATAAGGAGGGGATGAGCCGACTCTATTTCCCGAGGAAGATGAGATCCTTCAACATGTGCAGCAGACGGTGGAAATATTTCACCAGTGCAATGTACGTAGTCTGCTAAGAGAGCGGCACCGGAGCCGATGCAACCAACAGACTGAATAAACTGATCAAGAAGGACCAATCTGCAGCCGACTGCAGACTGCAGGTGGAGAGAAACTGTTAGCCATCAACCTGATTACGTACCGTGCTGCCACTGTCCCACTGCTATGTGCAAGATATCTGCTGAGACACCCAGTGAAATTTAAGAGACTTACGAGGTCCATGTTAGAAGGTTACAGGTTTACCACCCCGGAGAAAAAATGGTTTGGATCTTTGTGTTTTACCTTTTTTAAAACTCATTGATTTGTCTTTGTTTTGGGTGTGTGATTGTGTAATTAGGCTTGGAATAAGATGAAAACATATCCCTTCACAACAGTAACCCTTCAAGTTGGCAGATTACTTGTCCTTCACAAAGCTTTAAATCACACCTAGAGCACAGAAGGTCTTTTTATTTTTGAAAAGTGACTCAATTCTCTATGGTCTCCCTGCCCTCCTCATCTGCTTTGTCCATTTGACATGGCTTCTTGGGGAAAAAAAATAGTGCTGGCAGTATTTTAACTGAAGTGCAGCAGAGAGACACTTCTGGGACTTTTCTGAAATGCAGGTGTTCCCAAGGGGGCAGACCCAGGGCATCACACACTGCTGCAAAAGGACACCTTGTGAGCAAATGTGACCCACCACCCAGTTTGACAAATCGGCATTATTTGATGCCTTGGGAATGAGAACAGGGATTTTGGAGAGAAATGATGGATCTATTTTTTTTCCTAACAGACTGATTCAACTGTCATCTTATTTTTAGGAAAACAGGAATGATAAGGTAAGTTCATACCAGTTCTTTAATATAAATAGAGGCTGCAGCCACGCTAGTAGCTCTATGAGGCTTTACAGAGGCACACTGAACAAAGACGTTTTTAAACATCTAATGTATCTAACATAACCAATCTGCAAGCATTTTTCTGCCGCTGTTTGAATTCTCTGCAGATCCACCTCAGAGTTTTTCCTTTCTCTTTACCTTAGTTGCCAATGTTGAGTGAGAGGCATCCACCTTTATTTGTCCTGTAGGAGGCTGTAAAACTTTCCCAAAGGACCCGATACGGCTCAGTGAGTCAGTGAAGCTCACGTCTGACCAATGACAGGAATACTGAGGTGAGTTGTTGAGGATATGCTGAGGTTTCCTGTCAGTAAGTGTTGCTGGTTTTGCTTCTGTTAACCTCTTTAAAGTGGATCTAATGCTGGACTCTGACTCTTGTTGTCAGCTGTTATGGCCCGTCTAGGCGCAGCCAGACCACAACATAAAGGGTGATCCATCCCCGTCCAACCCCAAGCAGCACGTCACACAATTAATACTTTGTGACAGTGATTTATTTACAATGAGTGAATTTAAACAAAGGAAGGGAGCGAATTATAAGTTCGGGGTGAACCAGAGGCCAAAACAACAAACAAAAGGTAGCCTCTCTCAGGAGTAAATACAACTTACCTAGTCAAACGAACTAAACCAAACGACAATTACTTTCCTCCCTACCTAACCAAAACAGGAGAAAACTAATTAAACAAAAACTCGGGCCACCCCTACATGCTCCTACATTAAACCAACATAGTGAAACAGTGAACACACGGTCTGCCGGTTGGGTTGGGCCGAGGATGAATGACCTGGCAGTCCCTGGCGGCGTCTTCTTATGCGCTGCCTCCAGGTCGTTAGCCAATGGGTACGATCCATCCACCCTGGATGCACCAATCATGGAGGAGCACCTGCACACTCAAATTTACATATTATAATTACGACAACAGTCGTAACACAGCTGTCTGAAAATCCTGCATGTCTAATCTGCTGGTTGTAAATAATTGTGACAATATCAGATATAAATAAGCATGTTTATGCATGTTTTCATTTTTTCTGACTTCAGTGTAGAAGATGATGTTTGAGGTGAGGAGGAAGAGGAAGATATTTTATTAATATGCCGGTTCAATTTTCTCTTTCTTTTGCATTTTTGCTTTTTTGGTGAAGGGGACCCCTCCCACAATCTGTAGGTACAGGCGTGAATTCAAAATCCAACTAATGGCATTTTACACATGTGGCTAAAATCCAACTAATGGCATTTTACACATGTGGCTAAAGATATATGTAAAACCCCATTAGTCAAAACAGACATGTCCGTGCTGGGGAGTGTATTCAAATAAGGCGGAGAGAAACCGCAAACCTGCTCCTGTGTATTAACATTTATGAGTACAATATCCTTTTTTTCATTAAATAACTTACTGACTGCTTACTGACTGTACCTGCAAGCTCATGGACATCTGAAGAAACCTGCCAGTACTGAAACTTGTGGGAAGTGAATATTTGGATTTTACTGCAGTTTGATTTTTAAAGCCTGAACCTGCTGCAAACATTGACCTGTTGTATTTACCTGTGCTGCTCATTTAAACCGCTGAACCTTTTCCAGCCACCGAGTCTTTTGGATTTGCCAGATATTGGCACAAAGATACGATGTTTGGTGGCAAAAGCTAACAGTCCATTCAGTGGCAGCATAAACTAAAAGTCTGTCAACCAGGAAACCATCTTGGTGCCCTGTTTTTGTACTTTGTTTTGCTTTAATTCTTCTTGTTCTTTGGTTAGGTTTGCAATAAGAAGGTATTTTGGATTCAGATGTGTTCAGTCACATCAACTCTTCATATTGGATGAAGGATTGTTTTGAAAAGTAATACCAAGGGCTCCTGACTGAGTGTGCTGTAACCGTTGCGGCACAGATTCAACAACAACAAAAAAAGCACATTCAGTATATCTTGAAGACTCCTGCAGGTTTGACAAAATAGCAGAATTTGACACCCTGGAAGCAAGGACATACTCCAAAAACCAAAGCACTGCATGACATGAAAGGGTCCAAAACCCAAAATACCTTGGAAAAAGAAGTTTGATGAAATAGCCCTGAAACAAGGTGTGCTGTCTTTTGCAAGGTGTGCTGTAGTTTTTAACCATATTCCAATCATTAGTAGAGTTTGCTCTGAAACTTCTCTGGATGTCATCAGATGTAAGCAATGAAATGAATGAGAAATTTATATATCTGGCTCTGAAGTATGGGCCTTTTTTGCTCCATCACAAGAATTGTTAACGATCCCCTTCAAACAGAGAATCTGCCTCCAAAGCTCACAGACTGCATTAAGATACAGTGAACGCAACCAAGACACAACCATTTCAAAGCAAGTCTGTAAAAAAGCTACAAAATCTGTTAATAAAATTCCACGTTCCTCACCTACTACATGAGCTACATCACCTACTAGAATCAATTAATGCAGTTCTAATTTTAGCCTGACAGGGAGAGGGGAGAAGAGAGGGAGGCTGGTGTCTGTAAGGTATGTTCAGAGTGTGGACGCTTTCTTTGTCAGGATTTGGAGAGTGCTGACACAGTGCTCACTGTAAGAACAGTGTAACTTCTGTGTCCATGCTTGTCAGTCATCTTTTGGCCAAGTTCCTGTTTCTCTTGCTGTTAGGAACTTTAAAAAGAATGACAGATATTAAATGCACACTTTTATCATCTCAATGCATCGTCACATGATCATATTTAAATAATAATAATTTACACATTTTCAAATATGGTGTGTGTGAGTGAGTGTGTGCATCTCTACCTGTTTGCATGTGGGTTTGAAAGTCCCATGCTTCTGGTTGACCCATAAAAACAAGCCATGTCCACACCATTTGCAGATTAAATACAGATTAATAAGCCCCATTCAGTTAGTGCTCAAAGCTGTTCGCGTTAAATGTAAATTACTTCTATAGAATTGTCGCAACAAACTATGACTGCAATGAATGGTATGAAAGTAAAAACAATAGATACCAGGAAAGATGAGTCAGTGACATCAGCAACAACCATGACCCTGGTAAGATGAAAGAAAAATAAACAAAAAATGATGAGAATTTAAATGTTACAAGGAAAAAATGTCAATAATAATATCTTTGACTGTTGTACGCCAAAATCTCCATCCAATGGCTGTAGCACTCCCCCTCAGCAGTGGTCTCCCACAGCAGGGTGATGCTACAAAGCCCACTGAGGAATGGTTCATATATAGAAAAATGCAGAAGAGCAAAACACCCCAAGGCTTCCAAACTTCCCATATCATAACCTTATAGAGCAACTGTGCGCTGCACCTAAACAAGCCTGATCTATGAAGGACCCCTTCCCAGAGCCAGCTTCCCTCTGCCAGTCACAACAGGACACCTCCAGAGGTGTTGTGTCCATGCCCTGATAGGTCAGAGGTGTGTTTGTGGTAGGACAGGAAAATGTCATCATATGATAAAGAATGTATAGACCCAAAATACAAACTTGGAGGCTGGAGCTGAATAAAAAGCAAACTAACCCATATTTAAAAGAAGGAATTTTCCAGCAAGTGTCAGAAAGCAAAGTCGACAAGTGGAAGAAAATAATACCCAGGAGGGAAAACCTCACAGGCAGACACAGAGAGTGAACACTGGATAAACCCTATGATGCATCAAGGTACTAAGGTGGGGAAAACACGCAACTGAAAGAAAGGGAAGCAAAACTAAACACGGTGTACGCAAGATGAGAGACTATCAAAAGGAAACCGGAAGTAGCCAAAGGCAGGAATATTTAACACAGAAACATAGACTTAACAAACACGGGAAACACAGGAGGGTGGTAAAACTGAAACTAAGAGAATTAACTGGACAATAACTATGATAGAAATTACAAATGAAACAGAGCCTGAAGGGAGAATAATGTCATGGAAAACAAACGTAGCCAGCATACGTCACTCTGTGACAAAAATAAAAAGCAAACTAAGCAGGAAACATGACAAATAAAACTAAAATGTTGAATTTGAAGCACAGGGTTGAAGACCCCCAGGGGGCTGAGCAGCATTGACTCATGGGGCTGTTTGAGTGGCTACATACATTCAGATCTCATTTCTCTCACAACAACAGACCAATATATTTTTGCTCCACTCACCAAGTGAGATATCACAGCTGCCCAGATATCTATTTTGTGCTGTCTTTAGTAAGCTTGGTTGCAGTCAATCTTCACAGGTCAGTAGCAGTCAATGGGAAAAAAACATAAACACACACACAGATGCACACACCTGCTGTTTGTAGCAGCACCGCTGACTTTGCATTTACAGTCTTTTTTTACAGCTCGCTTATTGGCTTAGCCAATGCTGACTTTGCATTTTGCAGGCAAAATGAAATAACTGTAACGCAATATGTACAAGCTATAACAATAGATTTCAGCGTCCACATACTGTATTCGAGTTATAAACCATATCAACAACCACTCCATAAGCCCTGTCAGTCATTGAAAGAATAAAAATACTTTATGGATGGTTTGTAATAGCTGTGCACAGATAAAAATCAAACTGAATTAATCACCTTAATTTATGTCAATAATCTTCAAATATGTTTCAGGGATACTCACTTTATAACTATGTTCACTATTTGTTATCAGTGACACACAGGTTATGTGTGGATTA
Organism: Maylandia zebra; assembly: GCF_041146795.1. Taxonomy (NCBI): domain Eukaryota; kingdom Metazoa; phylum Chordata; class Actinopteri; order Cichliformes; family Cichlidae; genus Maylandia; species Maylandia zebra. The sequence goes on from NC_135181.1 coordinate 20,306,246, forward strand.
TTCAGAACAGGCTGATTACAACAGCCAATCGTTTAAATCATCATCCAATGTGACCTTGAACACCATGTCAGGCGATTTCATCAGCCTTTCTACAAAGCCTCCCAAAGGGTCCTTTACACTTGATTTAACCTGGATTTCACATGAATTTCATATCTGAGAACAGACTGTGTGATGATGCATGTCTTTTGTTTCCATCTTTGACTGTCCATATTCAATATGCATTTCTGTTGCTTCCAAACTCACATCTGTATTTAAATTCAGGGAAGGGACTAGAAGCAATTTGCTGAATTGCCTGTGAAAATATGCATTATGAAATGAAAAGAAACAAAATGAGAGAGAAATAGTGGGAGATCTTTATGGTGCTTTGTGATACATTATTCTGACAGACCAGTTTTTATTATTCAATTGAGCATGAAAATGTCCTAATTTTGTAACGCATGTGTCACCTATAGATAATCTTCATTTATATGTATTGACATAATCTCTTTTAAGCCTTTGGTGATTGCAAAAATGACCAAAGGAGGCCTCAGATTTGCAGGGCAAACGTTAGTGATTGTAGTTGCATAGCCATTGATCGTAGGCAACCTGAGAGTGGAACAATCTCTAGTGATCTGAAGCATAAACTTAGGTTTGAGTCTTCCATTCGTTTTCTCGACTGAATCATAACATTCTTCTTTGGAAATGTGGTGGTTTCTCCAAGCATCACAGGAACATTTTTCCACATGCTGGCAGGGTATTGTCATCATTCCTCGGATGAGGCAGCGTGGAAACCCTGCTTTGTCAATGCAATCTCAATATCAGTGACCTCGAACTCAAGGTAAGCTCAGAGATAAAATTTTCTAAAAATCTTGAATGTGATAAAACAAGAAGAAAGTCACCTAGGATTTTCACATTTGTGCAATAGGTTTATCTACTAAAAATCTCACATCTCGAGATCACAGGTCAAGTTTTCAGAAAATCTTTTCAACGTGATACCTCAAGAAAGATGTCACCTAGGATTTCCAAATTCATACCCTAGGCACATCTACCAGGAGGCTTAGGGGTAGCAATAGCAGCTGCCAGTGTTTTTTGTTCAGTTTTTAGACAAACCAGCGAACCATATCTTAACAGTGGTTTACCATAAAATGTGGTCCAGAAAGTCTCCTAAAGATGAATTATACTGATTTTGTTGATGCCCTGTCTGTCTCCAGATAACCTCAGTCACAGCTGAGCTGGTGCAGGACAAGCTTTACCTTCACGCTATTTAAGAACCAGATATTACATAAATTTATGTAGCAGACGTTGGGGTACTATCCATGAAACAGAATCCAGGCTGCATATGTCATCATTGAATTTTTGATCCTCAATTTATGGATCAGCAGCGTGGTGGCGTGCTGGTGTCAGCTTTTTGATACCATCCAGTTTTGTTTTGTTTCGATTCAACCAGGAAGTAACATCCTTGATTAAGATTCTGTCCTTTGAGGTATCAATGCTAACCATGCTGTATTTTCCTTCTGGTAGAAATGCATAAAACCTGTTATAGAATGGAGAGGAGAATAAAAGGTACCTGCAGGTCATCAACATGTTCATCAGCTCATCAGGTATTTAAATTCTATGTCACAATGGCCCGAAAGCTGGTACCAGAACTGGACTCAAACGCAGAAACCCAAGGCAGAGATGGCAAAATGTTTTAAACTACCACAGGTTAGACTTAACAGTACTGGGCACCAGGAGAAATGACATGCATCCATGGCGTGTGGCGTGGTGCCGAGGTCCTGGACCTAGATGGGAATGGGACTTGGAGGAGCGACTGGAGCGTGACAGGTACGGCTAGAGGTCGTACTGAGGAAAGAGGAGAACGGCGTTAGAATGGTGGAGTAGAGGAGCACTTGAAGGATATGAGTATATCTGGATGTTTACCTTACTTGTAGCTGGAGTGAAACAGGCTTTGAGGGAAAGGCGATGTGTTCGATGGTGCAGACTGGCTGACCTGAGTTCTGCAGGATCCGATATTGTGTGATGGCTGGAGGGCAGGCAGGTGAGGCTCAGAGAGATTTCCAGAGTGAGATAATTATCCAAGACGAGAAGCTGAAGCCAAAGGCAAGTGTCGTAGAGAGTCCAGAAGATCTAAGACACAGGAAAATTCGATTTTAAAAAAAAGCCAGACACTTAATAACAACAGCATGGAGGCAATTACCAACTTGGAGTAGATGACGAACTGTCAATGAAGGAGAGTCAACTAGAGCTTAAATCTCTCAGCCTGATTGCCTTGAATCAGCACCAGGTGCGTGGAGCTGCTGGAGAGGTGGAAGCCCTGCCCAGGGGCGGAGACTAGAGAAACAAAGGAACCAGGGGGAAATTTCCAGCCACTCACCCAATTCATGACACCCCAGAAACTATGCTAGAGAATTTAGTCATCCAAAGTGGTGCACTAATGCTTAAGCTTAGTTTAACTTTTTTGTATTGTTTTTTGTGGTTCTACTAACCTTTGTCATATGCTTAGGTCTGGTTCTTTCACTCATGTTTGTGCTCGTTGCCTACCCCATATTTCCACCTCTTACTAAGCCTGGACAAAGCCAACATAATTTCTTTGCTTTGGCATAATCTCAGCTCTCATTAGCACCAGCAGTACCTCACTGAGTTTCAGCCAGTTCTTCCCAACACTCTCCAGCCACTTGTCTACAGGGTACCACCAGCTGTACTTTGTACTCATGCATGTGAACAGACAACATATTATAAACGTCACTGTGTGTTAGCATGCTATAAGAAAGCTACCTTTGAGGCCTAAGTAGCCCCACTGAGTTGCTAACATAGTGGTAGACTCTTAGCATACCATTGTCCCATAAATTAGAATACTGCATCGTCATTTTAACCAGGAATTTGCATTAGAATTAAAGAGTTCCTCACAGCTAGAAAAAATGTAAATAAACTGCACAGGCTTGTGAAATGGACTCAGAAATCCAGTGGAAAACTTAAAGCAATAAATCTTAAGTATTTTGGGTTTTAGTTTAGCCACGAGTGTTATGAAATTGTCATTGATGGATGTCTGATGTTGAATATATTGCACATGTCCATACAAATCCATACATATAATCAGTATGTATGAATTTTGGACTGAGGATAATCTTGTTTGCTGTCATGTACCTGTCATCATCATCACAATATATCACAAAGATGCCGTCGCTGAAGTCAGCACAGTTAACTAAATGCTGCTTGACCAGACAAGTGTGAAAAGGTTTGCCTGTCAAAAAGATGATGGATGAGCTAGTCCATGAGGCAGAGTGGATGGGCTACAACGCATTTAAAAAGGCACTAACAGACTATGTTCTTCTGGCATGACTGGACCCTCAGATAAAAACATAAATAGTTTTGCTAAACCTGCTAATTACAGTAAAAGATGTCCAAATGCAGGCGGTTTGAATATGAATGTGAGACATATCAGTTGCAATAAAAACTGGAAACAGTTACGTTCTTAATCATATAAATGTAATTTAGCTCATATATATTTATTTGCACTTCATGACATAGAAATGAACATAACTTTTCAGGAGATGCTCATTTTTAGGGTCTTCATTAGTGCATTTGATCTAATTTAAGCTACATGGCTGTGGCTCAGAATGTAAAGCAGGGCATCTACTGGAAGGTTGGTGGTTTGCTCCCTGGTGCCTCCAGTCTGCATGTCAACGTGTCCTTGGGCGAGACACTGAACCCTGAGTTGTGCCCGATGCATTCACTGAAGTGTGAATGTTACACAGGGTGCTTAGGCATAAAAAAACGCTGTATGATTGGGTGGATGAGGCATATAGTAAAAAGCACTTTGAGTGGTTAATTAGAATAGAAAAGCACTTTATAAGCACCAGCCCATTTACTTCCTATTAAATGTTTTACTCCACCTGAAGGACTGATACATAGTTGGTGCATTATATTACTATTACTGTTAATGAAATTATTGTCACTGGGATACGGATACCGGATGACCACAATAGCACAGTTGTCTTTTAGTTCATTTCAGTTAATATACTAGAAAATTGGTTTAAGAGGGTTTAAGCACTGAAAATAAAGCATATTTAACGTCAACTTAAGACAAACAATACATGAAAAACTAATGAAACAACTTCATTTATCCTCCTTTCAGCACAAATAAGACTTGTATGTTTAATATAGTATAAAGAATTCAGATATAGGCATGGAGGGAATGCGTAATGAATTCATGCTTTATTTTAAATACATTATGCTGTGAGCTCCTGCCTCTGTGCCGATGGGAACCTTTTCAATTTGAATGTGCCCAGATAAACATAATTGCAGAATCATGTGTAGGCTCGCTCAGAGACATGGTAAATGTATCTGTGCCAGCCTGCAGCAAAAACAAACCATTTAAATGGAGTATTTCGTGGGACTGTGACATGAACAGAGTTGGCTGATGCAGCAGAAGTCCTTGAGCATGAAGCAGGAGATGAGTGTGCTCGGGGCTGCAGATGAGTTGGTCTTTCCAGTTTATTTAATGTGAGTTTAGTTAGAACAGTCGCAGAGCACAAAGGAAAAAATCTGCACTGCTGGGCTGTCTTAAATTTGTCTTGATTATAGATTACTGATTATAGATTAAAGTGGAAGAAAAATCAGCAAGCAATGACCCTGAAACATCATATAGCGCCACATATTTGATTGCTACATTCACTGTGTGATACCTCAACAATAATTCACAAAAATATAGCATCTACATAATGTGCTGATGTAGAAGATCCAGTAGCTTCTTCTTCACGTCCTTTTTTTCACTGAATGAGTTTATACACAACTCTGTATTTAAATCATTAGTTATTATTAATTTCTGGCTTTTCCTGTTAAAATGATGTTTTTCCTTCCCACAAAGCACTTGCTCATAGAGGGTCATCAGATTGTCGGGATTTTTCTCTGATTTCTCTGTATAATTGTTGGGTCTTTACCTTATAATATAAATCACCATGAGGGAATTGTTGTTGCAATTTGGCATTATATAAATAAAACTGAATTGACAAAACACAAAACAAAGTAGTTAGGTGATCTTTAACGTGGTGGTAACTTTTTATATGATCAACAATAAATCATCTATAACACCAGATTACTTTTTATATCGTTTTATTTCATCTTGCCACGCTCTGTCTGTGGTTTATTTACACAACAGAGTTAATTCTTTTCCTAGCTGGATAACTTTTGTCTCTGCTGCCGGTCTTTTTGATATACTGTTTGCTTATGGGCAAAGGCAACATTTCATTATTTTATCTAACAGATAAAATAAGTAAATTGTCAGTGACTTCTGAGATAACATTTAAGACCTTTTCTATATTTGCATGCAGTTTAAAAAAAGATTAACTCAAACTGCATTCAAAGGTGAAGGCCAATGGTGGTTCGGTGAAATAACAAGACCTGAGTTCAGTACTGTTTTAACCCCAATCCCAGTCCGCGAGAGCCGGTGTCCCTGCAGGTTTTAGATCTCACCCTGTGTCAACACACCTGAATCACATGATTAGTTCATTACCAGGCCTCTGGAGAACTTCAAGACATGTTGAGAAGGTAATTTATCCATTTAAATCAGCTGTGATGGATCAAGGACACATCTAAAACCTGCAGGGACACCGGCCCTCGTGGACTGGGATTGGGGACCCTTGGTTTTAACCCTCAGCTTCAGGTAACATGACTATCTGTTTACAAAGGATTTGAGTTAAAGTAGACGCTCTGTTTGGCTTTTTTTCCTGGGGTCAATACAATCTCCAGACAAGACACAAACAAGAACTACTCCCTTCTTTAACTTTACAAATATTCAAGTTCAAATAACTTTAAAGATTAAAACTTGGATAAAATTGTTAGATGTAAGAAAAGAACATGAGAAGTTTGAGATGTACCAAGGGCTCAGAGTCCAGTGGGAACTTCCAAGCTAGGTGAGTGGCTCCAGCAGATCCCAGGAATAACATCCGAGATCTCTGTCCAGAAGAGCGTAGTCCTAGGAACAGCTAGGATGCTGCACAAGACCCTCAAGCTCCCGGGCCTCTGGTAGAGGACCCGAGCTTGAAGGATAGACCGCCGCGGGGGCAAGTGGGGAATTTTTATTTTTTTATAAACTTTATTGTAAGCATGCATTTCTCAGCTTTCTTTTTAAAGAGGTTTTGCATGCATGTTACTCCCACAACTAGACTTTAACCCCCTTCAAATATCAACCACTTCTGCCTGACAGCTGTTATTTTTCCAGTGAGGCGGACCAGTGATGTACCAGTAAAACAGCAGCCCACAACACAAAAGTTACTCTTAACTCATAAACATAAACGCACGAATGCCCTTGCTGCATACAACTTTAGCTTAATGAGCCAACAAATAATCATGTACTGGGGAGACGTCGACCACTACAGGTAGCATTTGCTGCAGACGTTCAGACGCAAGTGAAACCTGCCCAAAATAAACGTTTTCATTATCTGATTATTTTCTTGTTTCTGCAGTTTCCTAGAAAAGGGTAAAGGGGACACGAACCAATGTTTTGGTTTGAAGAATAAATTTAGAAGAATAATTTGAATTGCTTTCTTCTTTTACTCAATTCGTGGAAGCTGCTGAAAAGTGAGAAATTTGAACATTAATCCTTTTTCTGATATTTCTTTGTGGGATCAGCAGAAGCTTGGATAAAAAAGTGTTCCTCCCTTGAACTACCTCGCTGTCATTTACAATCTCTGTCTCACAGTCATGGTGCGTGGGGCGGTAATGGGAAGTGAGGCCGCATTGTTAGCTGTGAATGTGTGTGTCTGCTAATCGCCTAATAATTGGATATGATGGCAGAAAGTAGGCCCGTGATGATGAATTACCGGCAGCCGAGCACTGAGCATAGCAGGTAGGTGGCAGATGCTGCAGGTGCTGAGTTGGAGAGTCTTGTGGCTTCCTGCTGGTTTTACCCACCCACAGACACACACACACACACACACACGCAGATACTGGCACATGCAAAGCACACAACTGTGTCAAAGGCACACGCTACAGGTGAAGAATCTGCATATAGGCTTCACCATGACAGTCACACACCTATAGGAAGACTTCAAACGTAATGTCAGAAGGATACAGATCAGTCATAGCTTTGACACACACTCACACATTCAGACTTGCAAGTCAGTCATATGGGAAATCCACTGAAAGAGAGCTTATATAGAAGCTGCTCCCCATGCTGAGATCTATCTCATGTGGCTAGCTGCACAGACTGCTGAAGAAAACTTGTTTAATCTACTCTGTCTGTGAAGCGGTGGCAGTCACGCTGGTTCAATCACGGTTTCGGAGCTCTGAAGGAAAAATGTTTCCTACCATTTTCTTTTGTTCTTTCATTTCATTGTGAGGGCTGATTTCTGGCCTGCATAGAGTTGTCATCCCACAGAGTCAAGCTCGATTAAACTGGTGAGATTGGCACTTGATTTCCCACAGAACTGGAAGGATTTATTCCACTTAAATCTTTCAGTGACTTCCTAATCAAGGCTCAAGAAAATAACTAGAGAAGCAACAAGTATCACTCCAGGAAATTATGATTCATGAAATAGACTGTGCCTTAAAGTATGTGATCTAATTGTGTCAGGTAGTAAGTAGGGTTTGGTCAGATTTTTATGTTTCCTGATATATTTTTTTCATCGTCTCTCTGGAGTTTTTTCCTTCCTGTCTTTGTCTCATTTTCTTGCCATTATAATTATGTATATTCTTAGCACCATCTCTATTTTTTTGCCTACTATCCCATTTTATTCCTCCTTTATCTGAATATTTTTTCCATGTCTTCCTTGTACTTTCAAAGTTTTGAGATTGTTTCCCTTTTCTTTAAATCTATCCCGGCAATATTAAATGGTGTCTTTTTAAACACTAAGGGTCATGAAAGATTCATTTTTTCCTACCTGACTCCATTTGAATCCTCATTTTGATGTTGTGTAACAGTTTAACTATATTTTCATTCAAGGGGAGAAATAGTGCTCCTCGGAGATGGTGTTTTCCTGTTGTGCTGTGTCATATGCTTACTTTGCAATAATGCTGAATGACAGGCAGCATATGAATGAAAAGAGTAAATTCAGTAATGGCTGAAGCTCACTGAACTGTAAGATTATTGGACTTCTTGCTGCACTTCTCTCACAGCACCTACGATGTCCCCTCCCCTCATCGAGTGATACAGAGGACTTGAGTCCTAGTCCCAACAGCAAGCTGAGATTGTGTGGCTTCTCCAGCAGCATTAAGCACTTTGGTTGATGGATGATATCCATGCCAGCGATAGTAGATTTCAAAACTGGCTGTTCTAGTGTCTGTGTCCTGTAGAATTTAAGGAAGAAGAAATAAAAGCAAAAGCAGCAGGACTTAGGATCCAGAGCAGTGGTGAAACAACTGAAACAACAGAAATAACTTCTACAGTAAGACATGTTACACTTTTAAAAGAGTAAATACATTCCCTGTCAGGCCATTGGCTTCATTACCATCTTAATCTAACCTTAATCAGTCTGAGTTTAACTTTTTGTTAATAAGTATTGACTTAAAACATGCTGCTTATGAGCATTTTGCATCTAGAAGGTGTGATCAAAAATCCCCAAGACTGAGCACAAAACAGAAGCAGCCATCCAGCCATCGATCGTCTTCCATTTTTCCAATTCAGGGTTGTGGTGGTGGTTTCTCCATGCAGACAGGCCCTGGCCAGATGGTGGATTCAAACCTATGATCTTCTTACTGTGAGGTGACAGTGCTAACCACCACACCCCCATGCTGCCCACAGAAGCATCCATTTTTTTCTCCTTATCAAATTCACAGTCATGGACAGGCTGCCAGTCTGTTGCAGAGCTAACACATAGAGATGGAAAGCCATTCACACTTACATTCACACTAATGGCTGATTTAGAATCATGAGTTAACATACCATGCTTGTCTTTAGACTGTGGTAGGAAGCTGGGAGTACCTGAGAGAGCCAGCGCGGGCACAGGACAACATGCAAACTGCACACAGAAAAGGCCCAGATGATCAGTGGATTCAGGATATTCTTGTTATGAGGTGACAGTGCTAAGCCCCACATCAGTGAGCAACAAGAAAAAGTTCTCTCTTTGTGGATGAACTAGGAAGTTGTAAATGCCGCATTATGGGAGAGAGATGAGTGAAGATTGTGCTGGCGTGGGCAAAAAAAGCTCTTTCGATGAGCTGATGCCTCAGATTCTTCACACAAACTCACAATAAGGAACATATTCACAGTTCACTACTTTGTGAGTGTGGAAAACAAGTACAAATATATTCCTGGTCACACTCATTCAAATGAAAACTGGTGGATCGAAGCTCATAACCCATCAGTTTCAAACAGAAGTTGATGCTTCCTCTCTGCAGGTGTTTGAAGACCGTGAAGGGGAGACGTCCAAATTTAAATAAAGTGTGTTTTTTCATTTATATGAGCTGAATCCTGGAGCTTGTTGGTCACATCATTTATACTCAAAGTTTAAAACATTCTTCATTATCTCGATTAAAAACAGAAAGCATAAAAATTCCATGTAGGATTAGGGATAGAACATCCAAACAATCAGTAGGCAGTGGTAATGAGTAAGGACACAAAGCTTGTTTTTGATCTATTGTGCTTCTCTTTGCTTTTATACTATAGAAAATGTTCACTTTTTCTGGTAGTTTTGAATATTTGTCTTTGTTGTGGTCTTTTATTCCTTTTGTCTTCTGCTAAACAAGACCCAAATCAACAGCTTATCAAAAAGAAAAAAATCTGTTTCAGTTGACGGCATTCTCATATTATTTTTCACAAAATTCCAGCAGACTAGGCTTAAATGAAGTGTTTTTTGACTTGCACCACTGCAAAAATTGATTATCCTCCCTGTTAAATAAAATTGAATTCACATCTCAGGTTTTTGCTTTGCAGGTTTTTGCCATTGCTGCAGATGTGCTTGCTTGCATGCTTGCTGTCATAGCGTACAAATGCTAAATGATTCAGAACTAGCCCCAGGACAAGATTTGGGAAAGAGTACATTTCAGCAATGACAGAAAAATAGAGAGAAGGATCCCTAAAGCCCAGGCAGAACTCCGTGTTCCACAACAATTTTGTTGGATTGTCAAGGACCTCTCGACTTCATCCTGCTGTTCACAGTCAACAGTTTTGGAGAGCTGCAGTTTTCTCACCTCTTCCCTGGAGAGTCACCTGTTCAAAGGGTGCACTCTTAACAGCACACCTGACTTTTTCAAACTGTTATCTATCACCTAGAGCTCCCCCATCATGCCAATTCATACATTTATTTGAGCGTTTATAAGGCTCATATCATGGATTAAAGCTGCTTTTACCTGTGCTCTCAGAAAGATTTCATAGGTCAAGTTTACAAGGTGTTGGCATCTCTTTTACTTTCACAAGTGTCAAGTATGATTTAGGGAAACACTGTGCGAGCTGTATACTAGAAAATGTCCATCAGACATGAAATGAGCATCTGCTCAAAAGCCAAAGAAGATCCTACATAAACTGAGGACGATCTGTTTTTCCTGAGATATGAGGGCAGATTCTTGTTGAGGTTTTCGTCAGCTCCACGAGGATTAATGGGGTAGTTCCCACAGTTTGTCTAAAGAGATGTACACAGACAACTGACAAAAGAATAAATAAATAAAAGTGTATAGTGTCTGTGTCCCTGAAGTTTCTAAAAATTCTGGAGCAATGCAAGAACATTTGTCCAAAAGATCAGACCTCATTTGGTATTCGATGGCACTAGAAAACACTTTTTAATGGACCCGTCCAAAATCTGCTTAGCTGCACAAATGGGTTCATTGCAAAGGCCTTTGGCTCATAAGGTGCGTCATTTTCATACTCATCAAATCATTTAGTGACCCCTGAATGACATTGTCATGCTGGAAGAGACCACTCCCATCAGGACATGAGTTTTTCATCACAGAGTAAAAGCGATCACTTAAACTTTGTATTGATTTGTAGTTACCCTTTCCTTTAAGCGGGCAAATGAGCGCAAAACATGCCAGCAAAGTGCTCTGCACAGCATACAGATGCCTCCACTGGAGAGATTGCGCGTCAAGGTTTTCCTTTTAATTTGTATATATGACAGACTTTAGGAAGAGTCGGTTTAAGAAGCTTAATGCAGTTATTTTTTTGGGCTTGTTGATCTTGACTGATAATATTTAGTCTCTCCTTGAAGGTGCACGAATTCAAAGAGCTTCTTTTTTTTCGGCTCTATTGAAAGGGCCCATTTTTCAGCTCATTATTTTGGTTTTATGGACTTCAGCTTTTTTGCAGTTTTGCTATAGTCCCCCACTTCACCCACCCCCAGATGATGACCCGATGAGCTTTCATGAGATGTTATACCATATACAAAAGCAGTTTTTGGAGGGGAGGGGGTGTTTGATCTTTTTTTGTTTTGCTTTTTTACACCAGACATAGGCCAAGGTTGACTTGGCTCATGATGTCTTAGATAATTAAGAACTAAAGGGATGCGTTGGACTTATACTTTGCTGACATATTAATTACAATGTAGGTCCATCCTACAGCTTATCCTGCTTTATTGCTTGTTTTTTTTTTTGTTTGTTTGTTTGTTTTGCAAAATATGACCAGCATGTACAAAATGAACATCAGCTTGTATCGAAGAAGACTTAAATCTAGCATCTGAGAGTATTAAAAAGGCCAAGGTTGGGGGTTATATCAAATTCCCATAGACTTCTACACAATCTATTTGCACCTATAAGATTTGCCCCCCCTGCTGGCCATTAAATGAGTGCAGGTTTAAGGTGCTTCACATTAGCTTCATTTTTTAGTCTTGGAAGTTATGTCCATCCTCTGGATGCAGTCTTCAGATTCAATACAATAAATTGCTACCACTGTTAGGCTTTGTATTGTTGATTGTCATTTATGCTTAGAAATATCTACTTATATATGCTTAGAGTTTTATAATTAGTTGTAGATTGGTAGAGGTTTGATCCTTAATAGTCTGAAAACTTTGTGTGCATTCCAGAGCACTCTGGGAGCATGGGAGAGGTCGTACCTTCTCTTATTGTTTTATGGTAGGATAAACGTATCTATATCTGTTTTAGTCTAAGTGCCTTTTGTTTAGAATCTAAACTTTAGATGAACTGCTGGACTTCCAGACCAGCAGGTTTAGGGAAGTCATTTATGGGGTCACACTCTGACCCCACACACACACACACACACACACACACACACACACTTACACAATGCACAGGCAAGGTACTCTTTGTTTGTATGTAGACGTCATATGTTAATGAACCTATGCATATTCATGTCACCTCAATAAAAGAGCAGTGTTACGGGGGAGCGGATGAGAGCAACTGGGGTCAAGCGAAGGAACGGCGTTTGTCCGGTTCTCTCCCGTGCACGAGAAACACGAAGAACTTTGCCTACTTCGTGTCTTGCTTGCTGTGTAATTATATTGTCTTCAACGTTCTAGCGAATAGGTTCAAGCTACAAACCTATCAACCACCAAATGAAATATGAAGACAGCTGGGAACATGTTTGAACAACAAGAAGTTAAAGAAACCTCATCTCAGCAGTAACCAACAATGGACACTTAATCCACTTAGAAAGAGAAAATGTGATTCCTTTGACATTAGTTTGACATTTTCATTATCAGATGTGGAACTACTAATAAAAAGTGTACAACACACAATGAAATTGTCTGACTGCATAACTACTCTTTGCCCACTTTGTTAGGTGCATCTGTTCAACTGCTTGTTAATGCGATCTAGGCATGTACACATGATGAACATTTTGATGTTTGCTTTGAACCGCTAAGTTCAAAGCAAACATCAGAATCCATAAAGGGTGATTTAGCTGGATGTGGTTGTTGATTCTAGACAGGCTGGTCTGTGTAAATCAGAAACTGCTGATCTACTGGGATTTTCCCAAATTACCAAAATTTTCCCATCTCTAGGGTTTACGGGGAATGGTCTGAAAGGGAAAAAATATCCAGTGAGCAGCAGTCAGGGAAGAAAATGCCTTGTTGATATCAGAATTCAGAGGAGAATGCGAGACTGCAATGAGCTTGTTTCAATTCTGCATGTCTTCCCCCACTCTCTCTCCCCACTTTCTTGTGCAGCTGAAAGAAAGCAGCATCAACTATGTATGAATGAATGTATGAATGTTTACAGCACCTTGCTTAATCGATGCCATGAAAAATAAAGGTATTACTCTTCCACCCGTCCTCATCAGGGTTAAGAAGGGGGCTGGAGCCTATTCCAGTTACCATAGGGTGAGATGTGCAGTACCTTTTTAAAAAACATACGTACAAAGTTCAAGTATTTCGTGGTGATTATTCAGCTGGAATCAGCATTCTAGTTTGCACTAAGAAAAAAGAAAATCTAAATCAGTGTTACTGCACATGCTGTTTTTTAATAAAAAGAAGTATCTGATCACAGCTGAGAGCAGGGTTGGCAGCATCACTCTGTACTTAACTTTGTCACAGTTGAAATATCTAATGAAAGATTACCAGAAACACACGTCAGAGACTGTATATGCTGGCCTGAGCTTTCTTAAGTGTCTTAATTCAGGACACTTGTTATTTCGTTCCAGTAATGTTCCCCTGTCATTCAGTCGCTTGTATTTGTCACCGTGTGAATTAACATAATTCTTCTTGCTCTTATAAAAGAATTTTCAAAATAATTTGACTTCTGTCAGGAACGAGGGGAAGGGACTGCCGGGGAGCTACAAGTCTCAACCCAATTAGTGACCTCGTTCACTGAGCACATCGTGTCTTTTTTTCCCCCTCCTCTCTTCATCACGCTTTCTATTCACTACCACCCTACATAACCCTCCATCCTCTAAAGCCATCCTTTTCTTCTCCACAGGACCTTCTGTACTCCCTTTTCTCTGCTTTCTCCTGTTTCTCCCTTCCTGTCTCTTCACGCAAATGAGTCCATTTTGCCCCGGGGATGAGACCACAGTGGTTAAATCAGATTGGGGCGAGGTTATATTTGGACTGTGGAGAGAGAGAAAGGGAGAGAGAAGGAGGCATCAAACAGCTGGGTGATGACTGCATGGCCTATTTTACATCAGCAAATTGGCTGACAGTGAATTCTCAGGGCACTTTGAGCTAACAATATTAGTAATATTAGTTTATTTTAAAAAAATCTCCAACTCATTTGAAGCTTCCTTGCCAATTATAATGAACACACATCGAGGAGATACAGCCCTGAGCCACAGTGCTGTTATGCAGGAAAATAAAACTGGAGATCAAACTGTGACCTTCAGCCAGAGTTAAACAAATATTTGACAATGACTAAGATTCAATTATAACGCTTTATGCTGTGATCCAGATGATCCAGATCCAGATTAAATGAGTAACTGAAACAGACAGATAAACGTTTCGACTTGTTTTCGCAGGTTTTGCATGCAGCAGAAATAAAGACTTTAAAGGCTTTAGGTTCCCTTTAGTTTCCTCTGATATCACAGAGACTTTCAGTGCCACACGGAAAACACCAGCATCTCTGTGCCAACTGCTATGATTCATACTTATATAATGGCATGAGGTGTGTGGAGGCACTAAGAAAACAAGTGAAGGAACATAGTTTGGACAGTAGCTTTCATCCTCCACCAATTGTACCAAACTTTGCCTCAGAGCCACAGTTAGAGTATATTTTCATATTTTACATAAGTTTGTTTTGTTTTTTAATGGCATTAGTTTTAAGTTAGTTTCTAGCTTTTTTTTTATCTTTATTTTTTTCATTCAAAGAAATTAGGGGCAAGATTTCAGAAGTTCAGAACAGGCATTGCAGTAAAAAAAACAGCTGGCAGGGTCGCTAGGTCTTGAACCCAGGGTGTTTAAGTTTGACTCTATTTTGTAATATTAGTAAGGTTGCTATTTTCCTTTATGCTATTTGTTTTATCCTCTGTTTGTAATCTGTTCATATTCATTTCATGAAATGCTCCAGCTAAGTCCATGTGTCTTGGTTATCTCCTTTTGTGATCCCTTTCTGTTTCCCCAGTTGTGTCCTCATGTCTGACCGGTCTCTCTTTGTCCTGTCTTGTTATACCATTTAGTAGTGTCAGGTTTGGATGTTTGAGTCTGTATTTCGGTGTTTAGTTTCCGTTTTATTTTGATAGTTTCGTGTCTTGTGTGCTTCGTATGGAGTTTCGCCTTCCGTGTCTAGTTTTCCAGATTCGTTGCAGCTGTGCCCTATGCTCCAATGTTTCCCATCTCCCTAATTACCTGGTGTTTATTTATTGTCTGAGTTTCCCTCTGCCCTTTGTCATGCCCTCCCACATGCTAGTGTGTTTTCTTGCCCTCTGTTATAATCAGGGTTGGTTAATGTTGTGAAATCTGTTTATGTTGTCCTAGTAAGGCTACCATGAGGGCAGGCACTAGAGGTCGCTAGGAGACCGGTGTGTATATGTGTTTTCCAGAAATTGATGTAGCAACGTACACTGCTGCTACAATTCAATAAAAAGCGGTTCGTGCTTGAGAACCCTGTGTCTTATTGCCTCCGAACATGACATGGTGTCAGAAGTGGGGACTTCACGCCGAGTTACACGAAGAAATGGCTAACCTCCAGAGCCGTTCGACTTTACACAGCCGGCAGAGTGGCCGATATGGCGGCAGAGATTCTCCCGTTTTCGAGTGGCGTCCAAGCTAGGGATGGAGAATGTGGAAATATGTTGGAAAATTCCTGCCAGGCCTGTCCACGGTGCTGCACCCCCTCTCCAATCTACTCAAAAAAGAGACTGTATGGGTGTGGGGCGAGCCTCAGGAGCAAGCATTCAACAAAGCAAAAGCAATGCTCGTGGCTGCACCGGCACTTTGTTATTATGATGCAGGCCGAGCAACAGTTGTCAGTGCGGACGCCAGCAGCTGTGGCCTGGGTGCTGCACTGTTACAGGACAATGACGGGGAGTTACGGCCTGTTGCCTTTTGTTCTCGCATGCTCACAGACGCAGAGAAGAGATATTCGCAGATCGAAAAAGAATGTTTAGCATCTGTCTGGGCCTGCGAACGTTTTACCCGCTACATCCAAGGCATGGGTCATGTACGTCTACAAACTGACCATAAGCCCTTGGTGCCTTTGATCAACTCATACGACCTTGATAAAACGCCACTGAGATGTCAGAGATTGCTGATGCGACTGATGCGATTCAATGTTACTGCTGAGCATGTTCCTGGTAAACAGTCAGTGGTGGCGGACGCACTCTCCAGACATCCACTGCACGGATGCTACCCGTCCGAGACAGACAGCCAGGTCAAGGCATATGTGAGCAACGTAGTGACAAGCAAACCTATCAAGTCACATAAGTTGGAGGAAATTCGTAGAGCTACACAGAGGGACCCAGAGCTTCAAAAAGCAATCATCTTCACCAGACAAGGGTGGCCTCGGAGAATGGCAAAGAGCTCACCACTGCAAGGCTTTTATGCAGCCAGAAGCCACCTTTCACAATCAGATGGTCTAGTGCTCTACCACGATCGCATCGTAATTCCCACAGCACTCAGACCCAGTGTCCTTGACCAATTACATGAAGGCCACCAAGGACTAACTAAATGTAGAGAGCGCGCAAGATCAACAGTGTGGTGGCCCAACATTGGACTTCAAATAACACATAAGGTGAGGTCATGCAACTTTTGCAGAGAGCACAAGCCTACACAGCGACGGGAACCTCTCGTGACTACTCCTCTGCCCAATGGCCCCTGGCAAAAGATTGCAGCTGATCTTTGCGAGCTTGAGGGTAAGAACTTTCTTGTCGTTGTTGACTATTTTTCAAGAGACGTTGAGATTGCTTCCCTCTCTACAACAACCACCAGACAGGTCATTAACAAGCTTAAACACATGTTCGTTAGATGGGGCATCCAGTTAGAACTGGTCAGTGATAATGGGATGCAGTTCACATCATCAGAGTTCCAAGATTTCAAACTGAGTTATGGCTTCACCCACACTACGTCGAGCCCTCATTACCCCCAGTCAAATGGAGCTGCTGAAAGAGCTGTCCAAACGGCCAAGTACATTCTCAAACAGCCTGACCCCTGCTTAGCCTTAATGAGTTACCGCTCTACACCAATTGCAGCAACCGGTGCAAGCCCAGCTCAACTTATGACAGGACGTCAAATCCGCACCACCGTCCCAGTACTCGAAAAGACATTGCTGCCCAGTCCAGTCAATAGGGACACGGTGTGCCAAAGAGATGCTGCAGCTAAGGACTCTTACAGATTCTTCTACAACCGCAGACATTCAGCTCGTCCACTTCCTGAGCTTCTCCCAGGCCAGGATGTTGTAGTGAAGCTTGACGGGGAAAAGGGGTGGACGACTCCAGCTAAGGTCATCAGTAAGTCTAAGGAGCCGAGATCCTACTTGGTGGAGATGGCGAATGGGAACGTGACTCGCGGCAACAGACGACACCTTCAGCCTGTCCCAGGCACCGCTGATCCTGAGGAGCAGCAGCAGAGCACTGTTCCAGCTACACCGACTACTCCAACTAAAGGGGCGGCTGCTTCCCAAGAACCACCAGTAAGGCAGACATTGCCAATCCCTGTCTCGGGGTCTCCTCTCCACCCTACCACACCTGTGAGAGTGACTTCCAGGGGGCGGGAGATTAAAGTACCTCTCAGATTCAGAGACTGAGGACTATCTCCTTTCTATGTTCTAAGGGCAGAATAATCCCTTATCAGGACTGAGGGTAGTCTACCCCCGTGATGTCCTGCGTTCTGACAACACTGTTTTATGTTTAAAGTACTTTTGTTAAAGGGGGAGATGTTGTGAAATCTGTTTATGTTGTCCTAGTAAGGCTACCATGAGGGCAGGCACTAGAGGTCGCTAGGAGACCGGTGTGTATATGTGTTTTCCAGAAATTGATGTAGCGACGTACACTGCTGCTACAATTCAATAAAAAGCGGTTCGTGCTTGAGAACCCTGTGTCTTATTGCCTCCGAACATGACAGTTAAATTCCCCATTCAGCATATGTTTTGCTTTAAGTGAGTTCAGCATTAAAAGCATTTTTTGAGTTCAAGTCCTGTCTCCTGATTCCTGCACTGGGATCCACTTCCTGACTTCCACGCTGTGAAACCAGTTGACTCGCAACCATTTAGACACTCCAATACACTACTGTAATAATCAATGTTTATGAATGAATATTTCCTGAGTTTTATTATGGCACGTTTTGCAAACACAAAATATTATTTCAGTTTGTTTTTTTTTAAACGTCTAGTTGTTGCTTTTAGTTCTGTGAACTAAAAGTGGGCACTGTGGGTTTTAAGCAACTGGATAAGAGAAGCGATTAAGGAAATTCATGGATAGACAAACTAAAATGTATTTCAGTGTATTTTAATGTGGTTTTAGTTACCCTTGTTTGGGTGTGAAGAAATTTCACAGTGTAACCAAGTATGTAATCAGCAGATTATGTTTTAAAAAGCATACATAGCAGATCGTTACATGGAGAAACCTTTTGAATACAAGCGTGCTGATCCACACAGGTGTTCACAGACACAAACTACTACTGTCGATCTTGCGTGCTGCACAATAACATGTAATATTTAGTATCTACTGTTATCTACTGTTAGCTAGTTTATTGTGATGGTGTTGTATTTATTATGTTGCTCTTTTTTGTTTGTTTTCTCTTCTGTGTTTTTTTTTTATCTCCATACAGGTGATCCTGGTGTTTTGTTTGTTTTTCTTTTTTTTCTTCCCCCCTTTCTCACCATCTCTTCTCCCCTCTATTTTTCTTTCTCTCCCTCTATTTCTTTCATTCTTTCTCCCTGTCCTATCCCCCAGTCATGTCTGTCCCGTCTGTAACAACCAAAAATCAAATCAAATAAATACATAATTATAATAAAGATCAATCAAATGGACCAATATGGCAAGGCCATGATAATTCAGTTGGTAAAGTAGATCCGCTTGGCATCTTTCTTGCCCTTCAGACAACAATTCTGATGGCTAAAGATCCAAACGGGACAGGCAACAAAAAAAAAAAAGTGTACATTTGAGAAATCCATAGTAGGGAGATGAACTGGAGTGCACACCGAGTGAGAAAGTGATTAAAGTTATTGTCTAAAAATGAGAAACAGAAGACAATTATGCAGCCCTATTTATCTTTTTATTGTTACCACTTTGTCCTCTTGCACTGGCCCTGCCTTTGTTTTCTGCATCTCCTCTGCAATTGCAGGAGTGTGTTCCTCGTGTTTCAGTGGGTGGGGGCAAACCCAGTGCATTCAGTCATCCATCCTTCCCTGGATCATGTGCTGCTCACCTCTCTAGAAAAGTTACAAAATAATGGGTTGTAATCTGATTTCGATTGATGTTTGTAGATACCTGGCCTGTCTTCCCCCTTCAAAGAAAAGAAGTTTGGGTGTGTGAACACCACCCTCTTTGTCGGTCCAGCTGATGGACAGATAACAATTCAGATGTGTCTGTTGCTCTTTGAACCAAGAAGGATGTGCTGGTTACAGGATGTTGCAGTGTGTGCTGGGATACTAGCAGACACTGCAACACTACTGGAACGATAGTGATGTTGATTATAATGGTTGCTTTGATCCTATACTGCATCTGTGAAAATTTCACAGCATTAATATGTCTGAATTTAGTCACAATTTCAGCAATTTTTACTCCACTCTTTTACTTGCACGTATTTGTAGGGATCCACCCACGTATATAACCATGAAGTGGCTGCTTTTTATACCCTAACAACAAAAACAAGTTCTGGCTTATATAAATTCAGGAAAACGCTGACTAAAGAAACCCAACCTTGTTATTTAAGTTAGGAAAAAATAGTGGCCTGAAAACATCAGACCAGATCCAACTCGAGGAATCTGAATTTCTTTGCCTGATGTGAAATTAAAAGAAAGAAACATGATTGCTACAACAATCCTAAGATGAGCTATTGGTGATATACTGTACCATAGATTTCTCTGTTAATTTTGTTGAGTATATTATCTTCTATGATAGCAGTCCACTAAAGCAGGTGATCCAACATAACATTCACAGGGTTCAGTTCCACCCCTGCAGACTTAGATAAATAAATTTCATTCTCCCATCAATCACGATAAAGGAGCGAAGGCCTCATTCCTGCATAAAAATTCAAAACCGATGTCTACCAAACACGATAATTCATTGCGGCGCAGTAAGAATGACACGCAGTTATTGTTGGTTTGAAGGCTTCATGTGTTTATCTCCTTTGAGACGCATCTAACATATCATATGAACTTAAAATATGTATACAAAAGATTTCTCACTTTCTCCGAGTGGGGTTGCAGCTGATTATTTTTGATTTTTACTATGCGGGACTGCTGACATCAGTAGATTTGGTAGAGTGCTTGCCTCCAGTGTTGACATGCTGTCACAATAGTTTATGATGTGAAATGAAAAATATTGCAGACTACAAAAAAATGCCCCTCGTCCTATTTGTAATTGCCATGTAAAGGTCGACGTGAACAGCTTTCCCCATGGGGTTAAAGGAAAATGAGTACAAAAAACTAAGTACAACTCTTCATTTCTAAAATAACTCTTAGGGACCTTTAAGATCTAATTGCGTAGGATTGTACAGAGAGGACTTTTTTTTTGAGTGAGCCTTAAAAGTGGGTTTATCCTTCTCTACAAGTTAAACCAGCCTCACAACAAAGGATTACTTGTTCCTCCTCACCTAGAAAACCACAGCAGCACTGGGAAGCTGTTGTTTCTTTGATACATACATTATCAAAAAATACAAATGCAAATGCGACTGAAAAAGCTAAAGACAACCTTCGCGCAGTGACGGAGTAAAGACTGTCAGTTGTCAAAACCGTTTCCACAAGAGAGTCTTAGTTCAATATTGAGATGTCACGCATTTCATCTAAGATTTAATTTTCTGCTTGAATCTCGGAGAGAGAAAGTAATCATACGGACGTGTGTCATCATTTAGACAAGTTGTCATCCCAGCATTGGAATTTCAAAATGGCAGCAAACATCTGTCATCCCCAGATTAGACTCTCCATCTCTCCACAGGTGAAGTATGGTATATACTAACAAAGATTTCGATCCAGACAGTTTCCACTTCTCAAGCTCTGCGATTCCTATTGGCGTGACAGTAATTTGTCAGATATGTACAGAAATGTAAGCTTTTATCAACCAGCAAGTAAGATGAACTTTTCAGTTTGAAATCAGGTGCACACACATCAGTAACAGAGAAGAAATCCAAAATAGATTATTTCAGTTCTCTCTTTCATAAAACATGCTCTTAGCTGTAGCTAATTCCAGTCCCATTTAAGGTTAAATTGCATGTTTTATAACCGTCTGGTTCCTCAAGCCATTACGAGTATGCAGTGGAGACAATTGAAATGATTGCCATTTATCTCTCACATTCAAAAACGGACTAACAAAGATCATGGATCTCATCAGTAAAAATCTATGTGTGCAATCATGCATGTGTGCATGTTCTTGAGCATCGCGGGACTGAGGTTTTATCCAATTTGTTAAGCCTATGAATAATAATCAGTACCCTGCACAAATGTATTATATGAGGTTTTCAATGGCTGTCAGCTGTGTATTATGAGGCGCGTCACTTGCTGCACTTCTGCATAAACAAGTCTGGCATTTTTCTCTGTATAGCTGCAACTCTCTAAAGATCAGACCACGTTTTATGAGTGATCAGTTCAGAAGACTTGGTAATTACAAAAGATTCACACAGGTCACAATAACAGAGAAAACAATCTGACTGATTAACACGTAAAAGGTTGTACTTTTGATGTCTTTGTTACAACGCTGAATAATCTATCGCAGCGCGTTGGAAAAAACAAGTCAGCTCAATAGACTGATATAAAAGATGGATGTAGTGACTGTGATATTTCCCTCTTGTTAGTAAACTCTGTGTTCTGAAGCCTCTGTTTTAGCTTTTATAATGACAACCATCTTCATTTCCTGGAACGAAATGTGGCCATGTCTTAACAAACAGCTCATTAGCCTTGACAATCTAAGAAAGTGATTTGTAAAATAAATAAATAAATAAATCTAATAAAAAAAATTCTTTCACCAGATTTTAAACATTTTGACATTACGGGAAAAAATCGGAATCTATGAGGACTGACCCTTTTGGAACAGCCTCAAATGGCCATAAAGAGCAGCTGGCGTTTATAGCACTTCTACAGTGGCTTCATTGTTCTTATATTGTGTTTCCTGTTAGCAGCCTTCTTTAATAGTGTCTGTCACCATCTGATGTTTCCTGTAGCTGCTTATAAGCCTTGCACAACAATCAAAAGGAAATGTAGACCACCACTTCCTCCAAAAGCCTTAGTGCATCAACATTGGAGGAAAGTCTTGGTTGAATAGCCCTATTCAGGTCATGGCAGAGCATCTCAAGGTCAGTGCTCTGACTTCATTTTCCACTACTTTCCACTGCTCTGATTTACCTCTGTGCTCTGAGTCTTTCCATTAAGTTTTAAGTCATGGACCGAAGCTATGTATTGTCCTGAAAGATTACTTGATGTATTCTTGAATTCATTGTTTCCTCAATAATAGAAGGGATACAAACTATCTCCAAACCATGATGCTCCCTCTGTGAAGCTTTGTGTTTGTGTGTAGTGCCTTTTCCCTGCAAGCACTGTGGATTTTTACTAAGAATTATGTTTTCTAGATGAGCATCAAGGTCATTTAAGACACGGGGGCATGTTCTATTTTTTTAGTGACCAGTTGTTTTCTTTGAGGTACCTTTCCATTAACACCCATGGTGTTCACGTGTCCTAAAGTTGACACATGAACAAAGATTTTAGCAGGTTGCAGACATATCCGCAGGTGTTTCCTGTTTCTCCTGGCCTCCTTTTCAGCTCTTTCACCTTCGTCACATATTGCACCCCTGGTGTGATCTTTGCAGGACATTCACTCTTGGGCAGTTCCTTCATTTGTTGTCTTATCATACACCAGAAACACCAAGGCCCTGTGACGGTTGTTATCATGGTTCACACCAGCCAGTCTTTCTTGAGAAGATGAATGTTTGTCTTTGATTATATTTTCCTTTGGCATGCAGAACATGAGATTCTAGGGTTTTTAAACATAAAAGTCAATAAGGTTTTTCCACATCATCTTTCTTAATGGGCCTAAAGCCGCTATTGTTTTGCCCACCCTCAATCCCCCCAAACCTGTGAAAATTAACAGATCACATGACTGAAGTTCAGACAGAAAGTCACATGATATGCTTTTCTCATTTGTTAGAGAGGACTAGACTTACAAATGAGCCAGTGAGGAATTTAGCTTGTGGCAAAAGTAGTATTTAACTTTACTTTGTAATGCAAAACTGCTAATACAACAATAATAAACTATTACTACAAGTAATGTGCTCCGTTAACATGTTTGAAGAAATAAAAGTACAAATGTATTGGTGTTTTATTGTTGTTGTTGTTTTGTATGTGATGTTATTAGCTAATCATTGTTGTGTTGCATTTATGCATTGCTGTTGGTAGTGAGGTGGGTGCAGAGAGGCGCTTAGGCATTTTATGATGCTTTCAGGTAATTCTTAAAATTCTTAAAATACAGACCTACTTGTCTGTATCTTGGAGAGATGGTGGAGAATTTCGTCTAATAAATCCTACTTTTATGTATATTGCTTAGGAAAGTAACAAGCTCAAAATCCCGTGTGTTACATTCCACTCAAACTCTCTCCCCGCTTAGTGAGAAATGACGGTTTCCGAGGCTGTCAGCGGCTTTAGACCACGCAGTTATTGGGACACGCCCACATCAGAGCTCCCACCACTCACAGGGACGAACGTGATTAGGTCATCGCGCCTTTCAGTCACGCCCATCTACCGTGGCTTCCTGTGTGAGCCGTTGGACTCGCTCTATCTGCAGCGAGTCTCCGGTATGGACACAAGCTTCACGGCAGAACTTTTCACAGGAGATTTTATCGCTGTTGTTTTCCATCTGACACGGCTCGTATCACTCGGAGATGGATTTCTGAACGGAATAAGCCGAAGCTGAGCCCGACTCTAGTTAAATCTCCCATTTGAAATCGTTTTTTGTGTGTTGTTTGAGTTGTTAAAGGAAGAGGGGAAAATGCCAGTTGCAACTCTTCTGCCTTTTACCGCGACCCCGAATAGGAAGTCTGCCAGCCCGACTTCTTTCAGGTTGACAGAGAAATTTATTTTGTTATTAGTGTTCAGCGCTTTTATAACCCTGTGTTTCGGGGCAATTTTCTTCCTTCCGGACTCCTCCAAGCTGCTCAGCGGAGTTTTCTTTCATTCCTCCGCGGTCGAAACGAACACCCACACCGGTCCGGACAGCAGCGACGCGGGTTCGGCTGGAAACGACGACAGGCTCCTGGCAAAAATCAAGAAAGACCACGAAAAGGCTCTGTTAGAGGCTAAGGATACTCTACAAAAACTTCCCGACGTGATACAAAATGACATTCTAGCTGATAAAGCGAAAGTTACAAAGGAGAGCATGGGTAAAGGTGCGAAGGATGGCAATAATTTACCTTTCATAGAGTACCACCGCCCGCCAGGGGCGACGGGACTAGAACCCCAGGACCCAGAAACCAGGGAGAGACGGGCTAAAATCAAGGAGGTAAGGATCTGGAGAGGATTCTTGTCAAGCTGAGCTCCTTCTAAAATCCAATATTTTAAATGTGCCTTGGCGTGTGGCTGTTTGGAGTCATGGGAGAACGTGACTCAACACGTTATAGGGATTGTTCACAACCTGTCTGCTATTCGGCACACACATAAAATGCAAAAAAAGAACTAATGTAAATGTAAATTTAACTTTAGCCACGACAGTCTTGTTATCCCGAACCGCTGATTTACTTCACGCAGAGCGGTGGGAGTTGGCGAACACCAGGTACACAATTAATCATTTTAGTTAGTCGAAACAAACTGTGAGGTGGTTCTTATATCCGAAGTTCACAGGATATATGTTAATGTTTATCTAATCATATTTCCGCGTGAAGAGATCTCTTTATGCTCTTCGGTGTACATGGCAGTTTAATTAGGGAGCTTTTTGAACGCAGTTAGTAATACCGTTTTGCCTTTCCACTACACCGGGGGAAAATCAGGAATGCTTGCGAGATCCACTGCCCCCCTCCGGGCTGACCTACCTGTCTTTCAAGTTTCCCAGTCTCAGGGGCTGGTGCAGAATCAACTGGTATTAGTTGGTATATTCTCGGATGGTGGCTGGGAGAGGGGGGTAAAACACACCTTTTGCATCCTTTCATAGATCTTTATGTGACCTAGATTTTCAGTGAGCTCCATCATTCCTAACCTAAAAGGATTTGTTTTAAATAAAGAACGAACGTGTGCGTCTCTCTAATTAATAGTATTAATTATTGCAACAGAAGCTTAATTCGCTCTTGTGTTTATTTACAGTGGTAGTGTCACAGCATCTGTGTTTTTCGTTATTGAATGTTTTTTTTGTCACAGCAGATGGAAACAACGTTAGCCTTGTTGCCTGCAGCAGGGTGAAAATACCAACAGGTAGCATGTCTGCTATTATTGTGTTATGCCAGTGCACAGTGTGCGTGTGTAGAAATAAGGGGAAATCCCAGCCTTGAAGTCACAGAGGTGGTTTCAGGCAGCATCTTATGAAAGCAGCCAACCTGCTGTTTCATCTGTGATATTATGATCCTCGCAGCGCTCGACTGATACTAAAACATCCTCACTAAAACGTTAAATCAGATCTAAACCACTGTGATAGTGGTATGTGTTTGTGTCATTTTGAAAATGTGCATTGCAGGTGATGATCTCAACACTAAACGCATGTTTTGAAAAGTCCAAAGAGGGACTTTTTCTTGATATAATGCAAATGGATTTTGGTGCCAAGACTTGGGAGAATCTATAAAAACAAAAGCATTGGAGAGCAAAGAGGTAGGAAGAGGGTCACCACAGCTCTTAGGGGGTTAAAGGTACCAAACTAATATAGTGCCTGTCCCCTTGTGCTTCCAAAATTCCTTTGACACATTGGGGCATGGACAAAGGGGGCCTTTAGGGTTGTCATGCGGTGTCTGGGGACTCCAGTTTATTAAGCCAATCCTATGGGTGCTGAATTATATCTGCGCATGTAGTTTTTTTCTTTGTTTTATTCCTTGAGGTGGTCGTTGAGGAGGCTGCTGCAGTCTGCAGGCAGCACTGCAGTCAGTCTCTGCCTGTAGACCCGTGGTCAATATTAGCAGATACAAATATCACAGCAGTGGATTCGCCTGACTCCTTAAATGATCCCTGACATTAAACCATGATATTTTTACTCTCAGGAGAGAATTATAATAGGGTTTTTACCTCGATACCAAAAACACCAACCAAATGATCAGGGTTGTTGTATGAAAATATATTTTAGGGATATACTTTACTCAAGAGAGAAATGCATTTTTGGCGGTGGCCAAAAAAAAAAATAAACAAACAGACTCACTAAAGTAACTGTATGGAGACCAGTTGTTTATGAAATCTTGTCATTTAACATTGATGTAGCTTACTGAAGCTTCATAACAATTTAACATGGCATAGTTTCATATTACAACAGGAGATTTTATTGATACATCACTCTGTATCTGTACTAAAGCCTTTTTTCTATTGTCTGTTATTAAAGACACAATGTACTGCAGATGGTTGACAAGCCGAGCTTAAGATGTGTCAAGTACCATTGAATAAGTCAGAAACCCTGCGGTCGTGCCATCAGCCACATGAATGTGGCATTAAATAAACCATGTCAACAAGAAGCCACTCTCTTTACAAACTAAGCCATGCCAAATGTGCATTTACACGTACTCACGGTCTTCCTGCACTTAGTATCATGATGTTAGGCAAAATAATACCGTGTTAATGTTTGTGTTTTGTTAGTGAGGTCCTAAATCCCATTTCCAACATCTCAGATGGATGTTTATGCTTTAGAGTTCAGCTGTGATTTTCAAAGCGACTTTAATAACCTGGGGGGAAAGTCAGCACACGACTGTCCCATTGAAAACACAATGGTTCTGAACCCTGTGGGGTTTTGAGGTCAGATTTTCGTGTTTATAAAGTACAGTTGTAACACATTGTATTGCTGTTTTGTTTTCAATAACAAAAAAATAATAAGTCCTGTACACAATACTTTGTTTATTTTCTTCCATTTTTGAAAATATCAGACGCTGTGTCGACTTGCATGCATGGTTATAAGTTTGATTCAGGTCAGGTGCTCTATTCAGAGCATATTTTTGAGATGAACTGTAACAACCTGCAGTAGTAAATCATAAAAAGATCCAGTAGTGCTTCAAGCAGTAAAATGCAACTTTTTCTTCATGAGTTCAGCTCCTGTTTGCTTGGCAGTAAGAGACTTTGAGCTGTGATCTTCTTTCAAAACAAAATCAGCTGCGTGTTTTATTGTTAAATGAGTAGACTGAGGCTAAGCGGAGGTCACTTTAGATCTCACCCAGACATGCATGTTAATCTCAGTTTCTGTAACTCATAGTGTTGCAAAAATTAAAAAAAAGGCAGAAAAGCAAACGTGTGAGGCTTCACCAACCCCAACTTTAACGAAGCGGCTAATAAACATATTGTAATCTTCTGGGAGAAGCCTTCCTTTGAACTAGAAAACAACACTACATAATAGTTGCTTTATGGCTTCTCATCATGGAAAAAAGCATGTGGCATATATAATAAAGGCTTATAAGAACTCAAAAGAAGTGTACTGACTAGATGTGTACTTGTACCGATGAGATGGTTTGAGCATGTGAAATTGGGAATATATTGGAGAAAAAAATGTTGAACATGGAAGAAGACAACAGAGGAGGTTTGTGGATGTAGTGAAGGACGACATGCAGAACCGGCTGTCGGTGTAACAGAGATTGCAAGGGATGGGAGATGGAAGAGATGGTCGTTGTGGCGACCCCTAAAGGGAGCAGCTGAAAGAAGCCTCTTTGATCACCACTGTTGAGTTGAAACCTCCAGCAGTAGCTGACAGTTAACAAGTTCAGTAAAAAAAAAGAAGTTTTTTTTTCTCCTATCACACCTTTATTACACTGTAGTAGTGGCTTCAGAGATATTAATATCCTTAAAGATTACATAACAAATATGAAGCTGATTTGTATGAAATTTAAGCACAGATGAAGGAAGCAGTCATCAGTTTGGTTTTGAGAATCACCGACTTGATAAGGATAAGCCCAAGATGATGGATGGATGCGTTGTTCACGGTGGGGCATGTGCTGTATCAGCGCCCTTCTAGATATTTCTGAGTTGATTTTAGCCATTCACGTAGTACAGTTGGACCACACAGGTCTCCAGGTTTGTGCTGAACTCCTCTACAGATCACACTTTTATCTTTCTGCCATTTCTGTAAAGCCAGTAAATTTGCTGACCAAACACACTCTTACATGCACCCCATGATCTTTTGTGACCTCCTGTGCTTTTTTCTTTTTTATGTGGAGGATTTTTAAATTATCTGAGATCTGCTATCTCCCAGCTAAACTTCACCATCTGATCGAGTTATCAAGGGATCAGCCCTGCACTGAGCTGTCGTGTCAGCGGGCGCATGTTGAGTTTGAGATGGGCAGAGCGCATACAGCATGGGTCGCTCTGTAAAGGATAAATAGTTTGTTGGGAGTGACCGCCACAATCCTACAATCAGCTCAATCTGTTTGTCTGACTCAAATCAGGCTCTCTGGAGAACCCCGCCTCCCCACTGTCAGGACCCCGGGCTTTCACATAGCAAGCTACTTTTCTGTTAATAACAATTTCTTCACCAAGATTAATTGGATAACATTTCAGTAACATTTGCAGGAAAGTCCCCTCCTGGAACGCCTTGCAATTTTATGAAGAATGAGAAATGTATTTTCTACATTTGTATTTTAACACAACCTGGCAATGCATTGAATAAACTCTTGTTAGCGGTTGAGTTAATGGGCTTATTGCTGACCCGTGTGCTCTGCACTTCCTTTGACGTAGGCTAACCACAGGTAAGATGCAGCTTGAAGCCTTCATTATGCGTTGCTGTGGACATGGACAGCTGGAGACCTGATGGCCAAGTAGCCATTCCTGTTATACTTCTTTGAAGTCCACCACCTGGGGTGCATGCTTAGTTTGTGGATTGCAATGCAAATTCTCCACACGTAACTCCGCGCGTACACAAAAAACAAGCAGGCACCCGGCACCCACCTTCTGATGAAATTTGTCACTCATACCTGAGTGGGCCGTAGTGGACGTGGAAAGTATAATGAAAGATTGAGGGTATTTTTCTTATTCTGTTCGATTTGATTTGATGTCAACATATATTAGACATTATAATGCTGTCGAGGTGAATGTGTAAACCAGTGTTTTTAACATTATTGCCAGCACTGTCTTCTGTAGCTCACAGCGTCTGAAGTTGTTTTTACACGACGCTGTTTAAGCATAGTTTAGCTTTTAAACTTGTCAGCTCTCTAACTGCTTTGGTTGAAAGAAGTAGTTGGATGTATTGTTTCTCAAAAACCAAAAAATTATCGGTGATGGTGGACAAGCTAAAGCTGGTCCTCCCGCAGTGCAGTCGCCTGTATAACATGATAGTTAACGTGTCATAACATTAATTATAAAAAGACTGTTTAGAGTCACTTTCTTTTTTTGTTTTGTTATGACTGTGTCAGATTAAAGAGGCCATTTCCCAGTCTGCAGTGAGCTGCATATTGTCCACAGCTCTTGTTGGTAGGCAGCATTCTGTGCACCATACTGTGCCCTCCCCCGTACAATGTTATGCAAACACAAACATTAGGGAAAACGCCATCTCCGTCTCTTTAAGTTTCAAAAGACAGAGGATGAGGCAACAGTTTGCATTTATTTGCATCTTGTACTGTGGAAATTTTATCTTTCAAAAGACATTTTTAGCTGCTTTTTTAGCCCAAACAGTCCAAGCATTTTTTTTTTCTACCAGTGAAAAATGGTTTGTGCAAAGGTGAGCACAGCCTTAGTTTAGGCAAAGCTGCACATAAGAATGCAAATTTCTGTATCAGTTTGATAAGGCACACAAACACAGTGTTTCACCTACAAACTCTCCTGTAATAGGCCTACATGATGCCTGATTATATCCATAGGAGCAGGTAATTGTCCAAAAATAGGAAGTGGCAGTCACGTGCCTTCTGCCCTCCTGTGTTTAAACTCATGGTTCCAAATTGTGTGACCATTGTCTTTGAGCATTCTCATATGGCTTCAGGTGATGTGTGTCAAGTCAAACCAGTCAAACGAGTATGTCACCTAACAGGAGAGGTTAGCTGCTGCTAATAAGGTGACTCATCAACACCAAAGAAACGTGGCTTATTTCAACAAAGAGCTCAGGCTGAACCAGAGGCAGCCAGACTATTTATTGGACTGTGTGAAAATGTTTAATAATGTATTGGAGACGAGTAAAGTACTGTATATGCTAATGGAGAGGTGACACGCTTGCAAAAAACAAATTGCAGTTGTCATGCTATGTGCAAATTCTACAAGGGGGCTGTCTGAAATATAATCAAAAGAAGAATTGAACACGTGTCAGATCACATAAAGGCTGTGAGTACATTTTGGCATGCTATTTGCTTTGCCTTGGGCACAGAAAGTTTGGAAACCACAGGCTTAATAAAACTGACTCTTTCTAGTAACGCCTGTGAGAAAAAGTGACTGCAAGTTTTGTTCCAACTAGATTCTCCCAGCACTGTTTAGAGTTTGTGTGAGAATGTCAAAAAAGCAGGGACTGGAAAAGCATGTGGATACAGCTTAAACACTGCAGGTCAAAGTACATTTGAACAGTAACAGGCAGAAATTTAGCCACAGATCAAATACATCACATGACAGTTTGAAGGACATGTCGTCCTATTCATAAAACCATGTGCAAGGTATCAGTGCTGGAACTCAGACTGTTCTCTAAAAAGACTTTTCTCCAACTGAAAAGCAAAATCTTTGACAGCTGCTGGTTATATGCATGCCCT
Organism: Maylandia zebra; assembly: GCF_041146795.1. NCBI lineage: Eukaryota > Metazoa > Chordata > Actinopteri > Cichliformes > Cichlidae > Maylandia > Maylandia zebra. The sequence goes on from NC_135181.1 coordinate 20,337,001, forward strand.
GTATATACAGCAAACCTCGTCTAATGGCAAACACATTGTCTTGCCCATTCCCCACGTTATAATGCCTCATAATCCATATCTGAAGGTTCACACATTTTCACTTTGGAAAAATGAGCCACTGTTATCAGCAGACACCTTAAGCTGAAGTATTTAAATTTGTATAGGAAGATGAGGAGTTAGGGCTCTGCTAGAAAACTTATTTAGAAAGGTTAAAACTATTACTTGAAGTTTTAACTCTACTTGAAGGCAGAGTAGGGGGGTCATAGGATATTATTAAAATATAGGCAGAATTCATACAGTTTCTCCTGGAGAATTCAAGTGAGGTTGTGAAGTGAAGTCGGTATCGCCTCGGTGCGGTGACCAGATACATTTCTGATCTACTGTGCCCCTTCGTAAAGACATACCAGCAGTATAAAGTGCAGACATAATTGTGCTTATGGTTTGATTTTGAAGCCAGACTTGAATTACAACCTAAAACACACCTTGAAACTTTTCCTTTCACGCTGGGGATGTCCCCGTCCTTAAAGACTCAACACTGAAGCTCTATATTTTGAGGAAGATTTTCGGTGCAGTGAAAGAGTTGTTGCAATGTATTATGCATACACTCACCTTTTCTGCTCTGAGCAACTGCTGCTGTCCTAAGTGACTCATCATCTTGTTCCTTGGTGAGTGTTTGTGTGTGATGAGGTGGAGCTTGTTGTTGTTTAGTATGCAGATGAAATGTAAATGAGTGTTTGGCTAGCTATAAGGACAGTGTGCCTGCAGTATGTATCTTAAAGGACACATCATCCTGTCAGTCCTGTTACCTCTGTCAGCACAGACTCGTCTTTAAACTTTACACAGTGGAAACTCTAAGGAGGGGCTTGTGCGACCACATCCTGCTGTTCAGAAAACGACGGATAAATGCTGGTTTGTAAAGGTCTTTGGCTATCACGCATCAACTGCTGAGCAGTGATGAAGCATTAGTCTTCACTTTCTCTTCTGACATCTGTACAAGCCAGTCATTTCCTTCCCCCTTATTTTCTTTACTTTCCTCTGTTCTCTTCATCCACTCTTCTGCTACCTTCTCCGCTTTTAACAATTCCTGTGTTAAGGATTCAGTTCAGTGGTTTTTGCCCACTCCCAACACAGTTATGTGCTTTACACTGTGTCTGGTGCTGTGTGTGTGCATGTGAGTGTGGGTGCGTCTTTGCAAGCAAGCATGTGTTTCACAAAAAAGTAAAAGCTGCTTTGCCAGGCTTTGGAGCCTGAAATAAAATTCCAAGTCTTTTTTTCGGGCTAACTTGGCAGCCTCTTAGTCCTATTTCTGTATTGACCCTGTATGTGTGTGTGTCTGTGTGTGTCAGATAGAGTTACTGCCAGCCCCTCCAGGTGCTCTGTTTAATTGTCTAATGGCTATAATAGCTGAGGCCCACAAACAGCCCAGCAGCCTCCTGCATAAGTGTGTGTGTTTATATAGAGTAAAGGACTTGTGTGTTTGCCAATCCTGACAGTGGCGCCTCTCTTCAATAGCAGTGCCATTATTTTGAAAAGACATTAGTCATCAATAGCTGTGTTTACTTGGAATCTTTCATGTCAATAATCTGAATAAAACCCGATCGAAATGGAATTGCCTGACGCAACGCTTTAATCTGAACAAATTGGCTCACTTGGAAAGTAATTTAATGCTTTAAACATTTGTATAATTTGATCTCCAAAGGGAGATTTGTCATATAAAAGGCCCTTTGATTGTGCTGTTGTTTTATTTAAAGGCTGTCTAAATCGTCTTTACATGCACTCGTATTTAAATGAAATCGATAGATGTCACATCTGTTTTCCAGTTTCACAAAACTGTCTCTATGTCCGGTAGAAAGGAAACTAACATCTGGTTTACTTTTTCTTCAAAAAGCTGTGTAATTAATAGAATTTTTATTTGAATTTCTGTTTTAGCTTCTACTGATTATTAAGATAGGATAATGATTGTTGTCCTGCATCTACTTTGTTCTCTGGAAATGTAGATATTAAGGAAAAAGAAGTCTGAATTCACTTCCCACCAGGCCGCGGTATGTTTAGTTCAGTTTACATTTATTTATTTTATTTATTCAGTTCGTAGTTGTACTTCATGGAAATGCACTTTTTTTTTTTAAAAGCCTGTTTTTTTTCTTCTTCTGTTTTTAAAACGTAAAAATATCACAATTTTTCCAAAGTATATCAGTAGTGGAAGTAAATTCTGTATGAAACTTTGTTTTAAATTGTGTATTTTGTATTTACTTTGAAGATTGTTCTCCACCCTGAATGACCCTCGAATGACAACACATAGTTTCGGCAGACTTGTGACATATTAGCTTCAGCTTGTGGTGTTTACATTAGACCTAATTTAATGTTAATTGTTGCACACTGCACTTTTTGACACCTAGTAATTGTCTCTGACTTTGAGTGTTTATTCTGTTTCTACAGAAGAAGGCAGCTCGGAATTGGAATAGAAAAACCACACATTTGATCCAAGCATAAAATATGTATCTGTATAGAACAGAACTTTCACAGTGAAGATTTGATTGTAAATTCTAATTGTTAATGACTAAAAATGTTGTATGTATCAGGATGTGTACTTTCTACCTTGTGAAGACAGATTATACTGCACCTCTACCCTGAGGCCAAGACACTGGGTGGCACGAAGGGCCGAGAAATGAATACTGTATTAGTGTAATAAAGTCACTGTGGATATACGGTCCTAGTGGATAGCCCACAAGCCTTTGGATATTTTAAATCCATATATTAATATAGATCGTTACTACAAGGCTCTTAAAGAGTCAGTAAGGATTGATTGGTGCAGTGTTTGGGTTTCTGGAAGGTATATAGTAGTTTGTACTGGGAGAGGATGAGGATGAATGTACATGTTCCAGGTCTCCTGGCTGTGAGGTCTCTCTAATGACTCAAGGTGAATGATAGGGGTAATTCTGCATATGCGCACATACACATGCACGCACACACATACTCATCCTATTGCTGTATGGGTGTCATATTTATGTCTATGTGTGTCTCGTAGCCTTTGTATAGTCAGATCATATCACAGGGTGATGCCCTGCATCCCACACACAACAGACCTAAATGCACTGAGGGTGTGGTGTATATTAAGCCTATAGCCTGCATCCGTCTCAGTGTGCATCAAGGCCTTTACTGCTGTTGTAGCATCTATCCTCCCAGCTCCTTTTTAGCTCATGCATACAGTGGGGCAAAAAAGTATTTAGTCAGCCACCGATTGTGCAAGTTCCCCCACCTAAAATGATGACAGAGGTCAGTAATTTGCACCAGAGGTACACTTCAACTGTGAGAGACAGAATGTGAAAAAAAATTCCATGAATCCACATGGTAGGATTTGTAAAGAATTTATTCGTAAATCAGGGTGGAAAATAAGTATTTGGTCAATAACAAAAATACAACTCAATACTTTGTAACATAACCTTTGTTGGCAATAACAGAGGTCAAATGTTTACTATAGGTCTTTACCAGGTTTGCACACACAGTAGCTGGTATTTTGGCCCATTCCTCCATGCAGATCTTCTCGAGAGCAGTGATGTTTTGGGGCTGTCGCCGAGCAACACGGACTTTCAACTCCCGCCACAGATTTTCTATGGGGTTGAGGTCTGGAGACTGGCTAGGCCACTCCAGGACTTTCAAATGCTTCTTACGGAGCCACTCCTTTGTTGCCCGGGCGGTGTGTTTTGGATCATTGTCATGTTGGAAGACCCAGCCTCGTTTCATCTTCAAAGTTCTCACTGATGGAAGGAGGTTTTGGCTCAAAATCTCACGATACATGGCCCCATTCATTCTGTCCTTAACACGGATCAGTCGTCCTGTCCCCTTGGCAGAAAAACAGCCCCATAGCATGATGTTTCCACCCCCATGCTTCACAGTAGGTATGGTGTTCTTGGGATGCAACTCAGTATTCTTCTTCCTCCAAACACGACGAGTTGAGTTTATACCAAAAAGTTCTACTTTGGTTTCATCTGACCACATGACATTCTCCCAATCCTCTGCTGTATCATCCATGTGCTCTCTGGCAAACTTCAGACGGGCCTGGACATGCACTGGCTTCAGCAGCGGAACACGTCTGGCACTGCGGGATTTGGTTCCCTGCCGTTGTAGTGTGTTACTGATGGTGACCTTTGTTACTTTGGTCCCAGCTCTCTGCAGGTCATTCACCAGGTCCCCCCGTGTGGTTCTGGGATCTTTACTCACCGTTCTCATGATCATTTTGACCCCACGGGATGAGATCTTGCGTGGAGCCCCAGATGGAGGGAGATTATCAGTGGTCTTGTATGTCTTCCATTTTCTGATGATTGCTCCCACAGTTGATTTTTTCACACCAAGCTGCTTGCCTATTGTAGATTCACTCTTCCCAGTCTGGTGCAGGTCTACAATACTTTTCCTGGTGTCCTTCGAAAGCTCTTTGGTCTTGGCCATGGCGGAGTTTGGAGTCTGACTGTTTGAGGCTGTGGACAGGTGTCTTTTATACAGATGATGAGTTCAAACAGGTGCCATTCATACAGGTAACGAGTGGGGTACAGAAAAGCTTCTTACAGAAGACGTTACAGGTCTGTGAGAGCCAGAGATTTTCCTTGTTTGAGGTGACCAAATACTTATTTTCCACCCTAATTTACGAATAAATTCTTTACAAATCCTACCATGTGGATTCATGGATTTTTTTTTCACATTCTGTCTCTCACAGTTGAAGTGTACCTCTGGTGCAAATTACTGACCTCTGTCATCATTTGAAGTGGGGGAACTTGCACAATCGGTGGCTGACTAAATACTTTTTTGCCCCACTGTAGTTATTGGTCTGATAAGCATACGGAAACTGTTTTTCTGCCATGTGTAATTGAAAGGCTAAAATATATATATATTTATATATATTTATTTGTTGGGTACACTGGTCAGACAAAACAAGTAATTTCAGTGTTTTATTTTCAGCTTTAGAGAGTCATGACATTTCACTAGCGAGTGTCATCGGTTCACTGTGAAAATTGGGGGACAGATTTACCAATGCTGAAAATAGTTTGCATGTTAATATTTTGCAGCTTTCTCACACATACACTTTACTTTGTCTGTATATTTTAACAACTCATTCTATTAGTTTTCTGGGTTTTCTTTTTTCTATAATCATCTGAAGAGCAAATGAAATAACTCTCTCTGCCCTTGATTGACCTGTGAATCTTCCCGTTCCCCAACGTGCTCATTGTTTTGATAGAAATCAGTGTTTTTCCCCAAAAGTGGATTTCATTCCACTGTGGGATAGATGCTGAGCAGACGAATGCCAGCTGCAGTCCACGATGGTGGATTAGTTCATCCACAGGGTGAGAGACTAACTGGAATTGCAGCTGATAATTTCTCAGTTATTTATTAGCTTCATAGCATCGACTCTAAATCAGTTTGGACTGTGGATCTAGAGATTATGGCGTATAGACTGGCATAAAGTCGAGGTTATTGCTTATTGCAGAACTAATTTTGATATACAAATCTTGGTAAGGTATTAATAAGTTAAAAGCATTTTACACTGAGCTTCATTTCAGAGGTTTTGATGAATTAAGATGTCAGGCAATGCCACTTCAAACTGTTAATACTGCATGTTTTTAAGCATTAAGTGATGTTAAATGAACACAGTTTACTGCACAGGATAATGATGTTTTGTTATGAGTCATATTGTGAATCTGGAGGTTTGAAATGTGCCTTCACTCATCCAACAAAAGTAAAATTGTCAGTCAGCTAATGCGGCAGTGCCTTTAGCGTAGACACCACTAAGAAGCTAGCTAAATGAATTGTCAATAACGATTCATCAGTAACCCTTCGTGGGCCCTCCACGGATCATCCAGATCACCTCTGTCTCCTTCAGCCCTCTCTCCTCCCTCTCTCCTCCACTTACATCATATTGTTTAAGCTTCCAGAGTGCTTGCAGTCCAACCATCAGCAACAGGCAGAAACAAACTGAGGGCTTTTAAAACTGTCTAAACAACACATGTATTTGTAGTCCCACATAAAAAGATCTGAAATGGATTTGCAGGTTGGTCTAAAGGAAGTCTTGTGGTGTTTCAATTGGTACTCTCGCACTCAGACTTCCAGTGTACACCGGCTGACATTTTTACCTAAAGGTGTGCTTTGCCTCTCTTTACCAAGTCCTGTCGATACACCACAGGCTTTGGCCGGCAGTAGGCAATGAAACTGGGTTTTGGCATTGGTGTGTATGTGTGTGTGTATATTGTTTTCTTCATCTTCATGCTGTGGGGAATTGCCTATTGACAGATTTCACTGACTCTACCACTGTGACTGTGATTTATCTGAGAGCATTGCACGTGGATTCTGTTCTTTTTTCCCTACAGTCATTGTCTTTGTTTCCACTCATGTTCCCGTTCTCTTTTTACAAACAGAAATCATAGTAATATATGACAGGGCTGTATTTTTTTATTTTTGTGTATCTGACTGTACTTTGATAAGAAGGCTTCTTGTGCGCCGATCTACAAGGTTTTTAATGTGAAACATTTATAGGGAGTGTGTTAACTGCAAGGTAAACCTGGAACAAAGAAAGGAATCAAAACTTATCAATTAATTAGCGAGCTACAACAACAGTGATGTTGAAAGGAGAAATTAGGCTGCTCAGAGTGCACTGGGGCATTCAGTATGTCATGAAAATGCATTTCATTTCATTCGACAACTATTATATGGATAATTAGTCCGTCTCTTCAAACCTGACTGTTGTTTGAAAGCAGGCTTTTGTCGTGTAAATTGGACTATTTGTAGATAGAAGCTGAAAAAAAAAAGAAAATGGGGAAAGAATGGGAAAGATGCAGGTCCCAGGCTGGTTTCAGATCTGGAGTGCATGCTGTGGATTTTATTTTAGATCATTAGCTATCTGCCGTGGGAGTGCAATATTATTAGCCTCCTTTTTCCTTTATACAATAATATATGCTTTGTGGTGCTGCTGCATGGGACTTTGGGTGAACACATGCATGTAAAACATGTTAATCACCATCCACACTTTTAGTGAGATTAGTGAGGCCAGGAGGTGAGATAAACAGTCAAAAATAAACAATCTAACAGTCCGAGCTCATTATAAGTTACAGATTACATTTTAAGTCCCTTAAGTAACTAAATTGGAAAATCACATTTTGTTGAAACCAAACCAAAAGAGAGAATTGAAACAGAATTATCTTAAACGATTTAAGGTAGTTTAAGATAAGAAGATATTTAAATTTATGCCAAGATGCATAAATTCAACACTGTGAGTCTGCTGATCTCAACTAAACCAATATTGTTCTTTGTTGTAATGACTTTCATCTTTAGTCTAATCACTTTGTTTTAATAGCATTAGCCATGTGAGAGGAGCTCGTGATTAGAGTATTTGTGAAAACAATTGGATACTAATGACAGAAAGTCAAGAGAATAGGTTTGTTGAAACAGGTTTTTTTTCTTGTTAATCATCACTATATGACAATAAAACATTTTTATCAACCACCTACATTAGAAGAATAATTTAAGATTGTTAGAGGATGGGCTTCGTCGCTCCTATCTGACTTTAAAACTGAAAATTATATTAAATTCACATCGATTTCTTTAAAACAAATTGATTTAACTGTTTTCGTAGATTACAGCGGTGCGATCTGTACCCTTTTGTTAAGTACTGCAGTCAAAATGGGTCATCTTTGTCATTCATGTAGATCTGAGGGGGAAAGTTAATGACAGTCATGGGGAAGTATTTCTCTGTCATGGCTTTCATTGTCTGCACGCCTGCTGCAAAGGATTTTTGAAAGCAAACAGTGGGATAATCCCCTGACTGTTAATTAGCATGATAAAAATGTTTGTTTTGTTTTTAAGTGTGAGGAAATGGAGCATGGGCTGCGTGGCAGGTAACTTTAACTATCCTTAATGGTAAAATGGTAAATGGCCTGTATTTATATAGCGCTTTACTAGTCCCTAAGGACCCCAAAGCGCTTTACATATCCAGTCATCCACCCATTCACGCACACATTCACACACTGGTGATGGCAAGCTACATTGTAGCCACAGCCACCCTGGGGCGCACTGACAGAGGCAGTAAAATCAACCAATAAATCAACATTTTAAAGCTGGCATTTAAAACCCTTTTCTTCTCAGGGTGGTTTACATCTTTGTCACATTAGTTTTACCCTTAAAGAGCTCGCACCCCTGAGCCCTTTCGCGTTCTGACACACAATGATAGACGAGAACTGAGCTAATCTAGTTAAAAGTTCCGTCCCTTTATACAACTTTCATATTTTACATTTCATGGCAGCTGCAACAAACAACATTGATTTAAAAAGATTGAAAAGACCAATATTCCCATGAGGCAGTTTAGAAGGGCTGATTTCGTCTCAGAGGAATACTGTTTTGTTTGAAGTTCAGCATACAGTAACTTTGTATTAGGATTCTGATAATGCATCTATGATATATTTTCTTGTGTTATTAAGGCAAGTTGTAGGTGGATTTCTGTTTACTGCAGATAAGTGATTTTAATTCTGGTAAGCATTATGGTTGTTTAAAAGTGCATAAAAATAAACACAGAACAACAGTTGTCTGATATATATTTCTTTATTTGTAAAAAATAAACCCTGAACACAACATGTCAAAACTAGTCTGCGGTGGTTTTTTGGTGGATTGAAGTTGCTCTTTATTGTAACATTGCCTGGAAAATGAGACAAAGTTCAGGCCATAATGATCACATGTCATTTGATAAGAGGCCACAGTCAGCTGATCGTGTTTCCTATAAGGTTAGGTTGCAGCTCACTCAAGTTTCCTCTTCATTCACTGGTTAGCTTTGATATCAGCACATCTTTATATGCTACTCAATCACGTAGACAAAGTCCAAGAACACTAATGTGCAAATTCATCTCCTGTCAACAACTTGTCTGCGTATTCTTGGCAACCATCAGCTTTTAGAGGCTGGCACAAACAGGCTGGCAGCTTTCAAATGCTTGAGTTGGTTTGGATTTGAAGCCCTTCAGGCTGTGTTCTCCGTAGGAGATACGGTATTTTGTGACCAAGCTTTGTAGCCCACTGATGGTGAATGCTCTTGGATATTCAATATTAATGTGTCTCAAGCACTCCAGGGGTTATGGCCGGCTGATTCTCTTCTCGTAATCCAATTCAGACTAATACCCAGAATCACAAGCTGTCAATCACATACTCCATTTATTTTTCAATCTCCCCTTCCTTCCTGCTTGCCCTTTTTTCCCAGTGTGAAGGCTAGCATTTTAAAACTGCAGCCCCTGACTTCTTGCATATTATATCAGCTAAAGACCTGCTGATCTCCTTTCACAGGAAAAGATTGGAAGGATTTTTTTTTTGGGCTCTTGCAGGGAAAAGGTTGTGTAGTATATTGTGATTCAACAAGTGTGTGGCTGTGTTGACCACAGAAAAGACCTTGTCCTGCTTTGTACTAACTCTTATTACAAAGTAAGAAACTTTTACTGCTACTGCTGTTATTGTTGCTGCTGCTGTGCTGTGGTTTTGGTTTGAATCTGGATGCTTTGTCCTTTCATTCAATCCAAACAGAGCAGCTGAAATAAGTTTTAAGAGCTCAAGCAGCATAATAACGTACACGTCTAACTGATTAAATAGTTTTGGAAGTTGGACCATGTTATCCACCAGTATCAGTCAAGTAATAAAACACAGATTAAAAACAGAGTTGATATATATTTTTCTGTAATTTCTAAACTGGTGCATCCATGTACCATAGGTTGATACTGATTGCTGTCCAGGATCATCAAGTCATCATCAGGCATTTGATCAGGATGCCTCCTGGATACCTTCTTTTCAAGGTTTTCTGGGTTGACCTAAATAGGAAGGAATGCTAGGTTGGACTCCACTTGGTGGAGAGACTATATCTCTCCCTGTGAATGCCCAAGGATCACCCCATAGGAACTGGAAAATGTTGTTGGAGCAAATCCATCCATCCATCCATCCATCCATCCATCCATCCATCCAGAATTACACAACAGGGCAGTGAAAGACTGATGTTTTGGTGAAATTATGTAACTATATATACCATCTATTTATTTATGTTGCTGATGATAACAAAGTCAACTAAAAGGATTTCCTTGTTGACTTGGAAGTTCATGATCAATACTGGAATACTGAGATCAGCATCTTCAGATGTAAAGCCAAGATGCAGTTATTCTGAAATACTAACTAATGACATCTAAAAATATTTCAGAAGACTTCTCAATGCCTGCTGTGAAGGAAGCAAAATACTGCTTATCAAAATCCACGCCTCCTGTATAGAAATGTCTCACAAAGAGGGTGCGCAGTGCCAGAGTGTCTGTACATCACCGTGAATGTCAAGTTTAATGACTGTGTGGCTGTTACTTTGGTCATTAAATTTGTTTTCTCTTTGTTTTTGTAGAAATGTTTATCAGGTAGTAACAATGCTTTTCTCTTTCTAGAAACTTTCCCAGTACCGCTTTCCTGCACTTAAAAAAACAATTACATGCCCAACCACTTCTGTCACATTTATGCCATCACCCTAAACTTTTAGGCCACCCACCACATTCTCCCTGAACATAAGATGCAGATAGTTGTCTATGCAAAAAATTTTAATTGCTGTGAATCTTAATAACTCAGGTCAGACAACTCACACCATTGTATATGTTTTCATGCTTTTATATAAAATTGCTTCAAATTGCTTCAGATGGCACTGAAGTAAAAAAGAAAAAGAAAATCACATCACATGGCTTGCAGTTTTGTATTCAACAGTAGAATAAACTTAGAGGTTAAACCCCAATTTGTTCTCTAATGTGAAGGTGGGTACTGTAAGACTAAGTCGTTTGCCTTCTACCTACCTGTCTTCTCTTTATTTATGCCCTCTCTGCTTTTCCCCCAGTGGTTTGAACTTCAGCGTGGATTCTTTTTTTCCCCTCCTGTCAGACACTTGCACTGGCTCTGTGCTGTAATGTGCTCAGTTCAAATTACTATGGAGCGAGGCAAGCCAAATACACAAGCTAAATTATTCAGCCCAGCATCCTGCAGCCACTCTAACACATAGGAGAAAGACGAGTGTCTTTGTGTTATAATGGTAATAGCTGAGAAGTTGCATTCAGTGTGTTTTGAAAACAGTTTAAATAAATGGAGTTAATGAGGCTTGAACACGGAGATGTTTGTGGGCATTTTGCAATTTTACTAGAGGTATTTAAATAGAAGAGTCAGCAAAGGCATGAAGCAACCATCCATCCAGCCATCCGTCCATCTGTCCATCCGTTCATCTGTCCATCTTTTGCAGCAATTCTAGATATGGGTTGTAGGGGCCATAGACCCAGACCCCCTTCCCAGCTACCTCCTTCAGCTCACCTGGGAGGATACTGAGGCATTCCTTTGCCAAAAGGCATACTCTCTACTGGCTTTAGGGTGGGACCCTAGTGACCTTGTCCTGGTTTTACCTTGGGGTCTCCTTCTAGTTGGCCAAAAGTTTCACTTATAAGGCATTCAGGAGACATCACATCAGAGATTTATTGAGTGCAAAAGGTCATTATCACCAAATAACTACATCCGTGTAGCCATAATGATCTCAGTAGCTGTTTTCATAGCCATGAGCTAAAACTCCTGTCACCTGATGTCGACAGTTATGACTGTGAATCTCGGTGTTTAAACACATCTACCAAACAGCAATAAATGTATCCCCGTGGCACTAGACATTACCAAACTCCACACCTTTCTCTCCAACTCATTATCTTTTTTTCCTTCTTTATGGATTTACCTGTTTTATAGATTTTTCTCATAGCAGACAGTGTTATGGGTGAAAAAATACAAGCATATCTAATAACATCTATAAAGGCTTTGTTTTGCCTTTTAAGTGAGCCAGTAAGTCAAGCCGGTGAGTCAATATGCACAATACCGAGGCCGTGGTATTATGTCCTCCCACAGGTTAAATTCTCCAGCAGCAGGAGCCGGTGCCCTCACATTACCCTCACTGAATGGTATCTTTACTTTAATGGTCACATAAATAAAGTCGGGGCATTTATGACCCATCGAGAACTACTGAAGACGACTTGCGCTTGTGTGTTTGTACCACAGCGAATGTAGTTTATATTACTTACTCTCCGAATCTTTAGGTATCTTTGTAGAAGTGGTCTTGGAGAGTTCTTGAATTAATTTATGGGATTTTCTTTTCCCCTACTAAGGAAAAAGACTGATTATCACTCGGAAACATTGAGTAATATAACAGAAAACTCTGGAAAAACAACTGTTATTTCCTGTTTTGGTTTCTTCTCTAACCTCTAAACTCTGTGTATGTCAGTGAACATATGTCTATACTAGAGCTGGGCGATATAAGATTTTTTTCATATCACGATATGTTTTTTTCATTTCAGGCGATAACGATATATATCACGATATAAGCCAAATAACTATATTTGTAAGATTTAAATGTGCCGTTGCTCACAAGTAAAATGTGAAATAATCAGCAGCTTGTTTTGATTTAAATATTTATTTCCCATAATAAGTTCAACAGGGTAGATGTACTTAAGGAACATGAGACTTTTTCAGATAAATAAAGGCAAATAGTGCAAACTACACAAAAGGCAGCCGCTAAAGCGTTTAAGTTTCAAAATAGAACAAACGAAACAGACTAAATTGTCAATTCCACTTAGAAACAAAATATTAATTCTAAAAATAAATCTTAGTTTGTTTTACAGAAGAACAGACAAAATTGACTAACTTTTGTTAATATCAAATAAACTGAGAACTAAAAGGAAATTCTTAATCTCTCCTTGTTGTATAGCTTAGCTTTTCAAACAGTTTTAACAGTTACTTTAGTCTGACAAAAGCCGAATGACGAATTAGCGCTTTCAGTCAGAGATTGAGCATGCACCGGCTTATTGTATTTCCAGACTTGCTTTCGGCACAATTTACAGTGCGCGCTACTCAGTTTTTTGTCAGACAGAAATAGCCGAAATACCTTTACACTACGGAACTTCTATGGCTCTTCCGTTCGACAATCTCTCCGGCATTGGAACCATCATCTGTTTTCTCTTCGGTAACCTTCGGTCACGCTTTCGGTTGATTTTTCTCTAGTTGGCACACTCATTTCCTCCATTATACGGGCGGCACGGCGGCTGGTTGCTTCCCAAACAAATACACATGTGCAGCTTGGCACTTATGCTGTACGTAACAAGTCACGTGACGTGACGCTGCGGCTGTGATTGGTTTGGCTCTGCGCTACTTAATTTGGATTGGCTGTTCTTCTTTTTTTTTTAAGAGTACAAGAGCGGTGAGGTCTATCGCAATAGTTTAATTTTTCTATCGAGAAAAAGTTATTTCGCAAAACATATCGTTATCATTCTATCACCCAGCTCTAGTCTATACCTTAACACCGTAGACTGATGAAGACTGACCCCACCCCCACCAGAAACTGCTCTAAAATTACCGTGCACAGTTTGACTTGTGGCAGCTTTACCAGGAGCAGTTTGCACATAGTTGTGTTTTGTTTATGTAAAGGAGTTACGAGCAAGATATTTTGACAGCTCAAGTCAGTTTTTGCTTTACATATTTATAGCTGCTGTGGTTTCTAAACGCTTTCAGCTTGGAATAACGCCACTGAGTTGATTGTGTAATAGCAGGAAGGGAAGAAACATCGCAAACTAGTCATAATGGTTGCATCTTATTACAGTGCCGCACTCAAACTCTTTAGAACTTGTTCTTTCATGCACGTTTGAAAAGGCAGACTACACGGCTAGTTGCTTCATTTAATACACCTGTGGGAATGTGTCTAAAAAAAACACCTGACTTCAGTGATTAAGAGGTTTGTTCATATAGTGTATGTTTTACTTTTCCTGAGCACTCAGTGGTTTTACACTACAAGTCACATATACCCACTCAACCACACGTTCATACAGTTTTATTAGATGCTTTTACTTTTTTTTTGTTTTTACCTTTCACACTGATGATGTATCAGGGGCAATTTGTGGGTCATTATCTTACTGTACCCGAGTTACAGCCTGTGTTTGGCTGCCTTTTCTGGGACCTCAGTTACCATTTTCCTGCTGAGTTTCCTGCTGGGCTCATTCTGTAGATTCAGGTCTTAATAATACCAGCAGCAATGTTGATTTTGTGAATTACAGTCCCTGTGCAGTGGTTGTACCCTCATTTTATATGCAGTCTATGGAAACAACCAGAATTTGGATTTAATTTGACTCATAATCCAACAAAAACTACATTCACATCAAATCCTCCAGCAGAAATCCACTTGTAGAAAGCATGCCAGTCTCACACAGCCACTTCTGCTTTTCTGGGAGAGGAAAGATTAGGACCGATCTGTTTCACAGAAAAGGAAGAAAGGATTTGGGCTGGCCATGTCCCGCCACTGCTCTAATAGTTACAAATGGAAGACTTTTAAACTGTTTTAGCTGGCTAAAGAAGATGTATTGGGTTAATGCCCAGATAGTGCGGTAGAGGGATTTGTGGGTTTCCCATTGGGACCTTTCCTGGACAATTTCTCCTGGAGTTTATCTGCGTGTCTGCGATGAAAATATATTCAGAGAAAAGCTTTGTTTTTGTGGGAATTAATCAATTGTTTCTGTCTTGAGTGCAGCAACTTTATAAGCAAATTTTAACCAACAAACTGAAAAAGCCCATTCTTGTTTGGTCTGAACTTGTTAATGTATCAGGTAGGGCACCAGAGCTTTTACTTTAGTGCTTAAACAGCTGACAACTTTATCCTTTACAAGGTTGCAATAATAATAATAAAAAAAGATAAAAACCTGTTTTCCTCTACCTTTTTTAGGATGCTATGTACCACATTCATCCTTTAATGTGATATTCAGTAGTCCTAAACTGCACTTCAATGGGCAGGTTTTTAATCACTGCATCTTCCATAGCTGTAACTGTGCAGTAATTATGGCTGTGACTTTCCAGGTAATTTCAGGTAATACATTTGCCTAAAAGATTACAACATGCCATGGCAACCTCTTTTTAATGGGAAGCGTAATTACACCGGAGTAGTGTGAAATGTTATTTGGTCTTTTTAGTGGAAACACGGTCTAATTGTTGCATTATCACAAGTTAACTGTCAATAGCCGGGAAAATAATGAATCTAAAAAGAAGAACAGCATCTGAAAAATAATACGTAATGAGAGAACCGTACATGTTTTTCTGTTCCTGTTTTTGCTTTGACAGCAAATTTCCCTAATTTATGTGGATGGTTGAAGACAATGAGCCTCACCTATTCTATGGAAGTCTATGGAAAATCTGCCTATGACCTCAGTGAAAAGTTTACTGAGGACTTTTTGGTTTCAATTGTTAGTTTCCAGTCTGGCTAAATACAACATGATGTTCATTTATATGTTATTGTTGCTGTAGAAGTCGAGAAGCAGGCTAAAGCAAGGGTTCTTTGGATTGATAGCTCAGATCTGTACAAGTGTACAGAGTCCCTTGATTTTTCAGTCAGATCCAACAAGCTGGTGGTTAGGAAAACACTTAGGTTGAGGCCTCATCTTGGGAATACAATGGGACTGGCTGCATCATCCTGCACAGTGTGGCAGGAAGTCGTCGGACACAGGAGTGGTATAGAGAACCGGCCAACTTTTTATATAAAACGGTCCAATGCAGACTGAACCCAATTCTGAAATGCTCCTAAGATGATTTTAAACTCTCCAGACGATAGTGGGTACATAATGATGGTCATGCCAATAGTTTGCAACCCTGTACTGGATGAGTAAATGTGGTCTACATGAATTTTAGTGGGACGCATCAATTAAAGAGTTGCAGTAAACCGGGCCCATTTGTTTCCACTTGAACACTAGTTACCAGTCCAACTGATTAATTGTCCAGTGTCATTGTTGATGTTATAGAAGTGTTTGAAAGCATGCTTAGTAAAAAGGTTAAAGCCATAATAATGTGGCAGCGGAGACAGAAAGCTTTTTAATTTGTTTCTGTCAAATGGCCAAAATGGTCAGTTTCCAGATTTTCCCCTCAAATCAGCCAATTCAGTTTCCAAATGTTATTCTCTGTTCTGCTGGCCCAACTCATTTGAACAAGTGCATTTCATTTTCTGGCGTCCTCTGCCGTTGACTTCTCATCTCTGCCAACCTGTTAAGCAGATGAGTGATGAGCTCAAACTCGGCCGCCTCCCGCATTCTCTCCCGCCTGCTTGTACTGAAGTAGGCAGTGGACGTAATAGAGGGCAGCAGAGAAAAATCAATTTCCTTTTCGCAAAGTCTTCATTAGTTTGCCTTTCGTCACGTTCTGGGTCAAACCCAGTTGGACTGCTTCCTACAACCAAGAAAAAGGTCAAGTCAATAATTGTGTGCATGTCTTCCAATACAGCTGTACAGAGCGTACTGCGCCACTGAGAGTTTTGAAAGAGAACGTTTACTTCTCAGATGTATGGTGCCAAAGTCACAGTGAAATAACTTTTGTTTGATAATGCTCAAATAAGTAAAATAATCAGAAGATGTCCTTTTTATTGTTTAGGAAAAAGTTGCCAGGAAGTAAAGCAAAATTTGGCTCGTAGTTCAAATTCCTTTCCAGCATTTTGAGCCAACGTGTTGTCAGTGACCTTTCTCTTGACCTAATACATCAGGGTTCCTCCTGCATGTGAAGGATTTTGGCCTTCTACCAAAGGATTGTAATAAATATTTTTAAACCAGTTTCCCTAGTTGTAGTGCAGCCAATAGCTGTCACAATAATTTCAAAAGTGGATGCCATCACTAGATTTGTTTGTTTGTCCCCCGCAAAATCCAACTAGCCACTTTATTTTTACAAGATATCTAAGTTATTTTACAACAGTTTCAATCAGCGATTAATTTAATTTTAGTGTTCTTGACTATAAAGTAGCCAAATGCACAAAATAAAATAAAAAAACTTCAGCCATTCTTTGGTCTATGTGCAACAAAGAAAGGCAAATGTTGAATTTGAAATACCGGTAATCAAACAATACAAATCATTGTGTTTTGACAGTGTATAGAAGGAAGTACTTTCTTGGAGCTGTAGATGTGATTTGGAAAAGCTGTAAGAAGAGCAATGAGTCCACCATTGCGATTAGGCTTAATCAAAAGTATTACCTCTACTTCACCTCCACAGATCTGGCAGAGCAGTTTCAAAATAAAAAAGTTTATGCATTGTTTAAAGAAGGTTCTGAATGATTTCACACTTTTGAAGATGGTTGTTACATTGCAAAGCTTTGACAGAAAATTTGACACTAAATTCACTCAAAAAGACAAATCCATGCATCTAAACAAAAACATTTTTTGCTCGTGGCTATTTTTCAATCTCAATTTTCAAACAGATGTTGAGCTCAATCAAAATATAGTCATGACATAGTTTATGTGCCAATTTTGATACTTGATATGTATCCATTTATCCAAATAAATCATCCAGTGCACAAATTGGGCATGATTTACTTGATCATAAAATATTTTTTTTTATTAATCACATTACCAGAAACAGCAGGAACATGCTTGAACTTATTTTAAGTAAAGATAAAGGCCCTTATGTATACATACATATACTCAGTTTGTCATGTTTTTCTGCAGATAAAATGGAAACAATCACATCACCACTATTTTAATGTTCATCTTTTATTGTAACATCTTTGTTGGTGATAATTGAGCTTCCACTTCCACAGTTATTTAATGTCAGGTCTTTAACCAGTCAGTCACAGATATAGATTTCCTCCCTCTCTTCAATTTCATCCTCTCCCTTCCTCTGCGGACTGCCGTCGGCTAGTATTGATTAGTGTGTATTGTTGCTTTGTAGGTAGGCTCAGTCTGCTGACCATATTATCAACACTGTTAGGCACCAATCAGGCTCTTGGAAGCAACACATTTATGACCCCGATAAGGCCAACGAGTTGTGGTACAAGCTTGGAGATTTTTCCTGTACAGAAGAATTCCTGGGATACCCCAAAGAAAAATCCACCCACAATATAATAAAAACTTTTTTTTGTGAAAATCTAAATGATTTATTAGTATTTAAATACATTTTCAACTGGATTGGCTGAAATACAAGATTTCAGTATATAATGGCCAGAAATAACAACATCCATGGTCACCCTCCAAGGGCTCATTCTGAACCAAGAAGAAAACACAGGAAACAGCAAATATTAGATGTGCTGTCTGCAAATGACTTTACTGGATTGCAACTGAAGTACTCCTTGAAAGAAGTCCAGCTTTATTTAGCCAGGGAAGGTTTGACAGGATAATTTGTTCGTCTGTAGCTCAGAAGTTCTTTTTTTTAAAATGCAGAGAAAAACCTCTGAACCCTATCCATTCAACAGAGATTACTAGATACTGTGTCAGATTGTGTGTGTGATAAAGCAGACTGTGTTATTCATTAGTTTTACTTTGTTTTGATATAATAATATCACAAAGATGTCTTGCAAAAACATGAGTTTGACATGAAACTCAGCGATGTTGTGGCTGCTTCTCTTTCATTTAACCTCAACTGGTGCTGCTGATTGTGTTGGGAATAAAGTATTAAACTCAGGATTTGCCAGCAGACTGTGAGAAAGTAGTACAAAACTGACCCATACAGTATATAATTGTTCGAAACACTTAACTGCTTAGGAAATCCCCCCATGATCCCTTAAGACCCTGGGCCCAAGAGAGGGATTTCTTCTTGGGTTTCTGAGCGATGAGGACATGTGAGGAAATGGGGTGGAAAAATGGTGAGGTGGGGAAGTTGTGTCTCAAAGCGGCAGCAATGTCAGGGATTTGTGGGCTGTATTTTCTGATAACTTCCACTGGCACAAAAGCAATTGTGGCTTCCAAGGCATTGTTTTCTGCTTAACTAAGTCAGCACACAGGGGAATTGTCCTGGGAATAGTGCACTGATCTGAGTGACACAGCTCTCTTGTCCTTGGGGCTAATTGCATATGCATTCATGCTGAGTTAGTGCTATCAAACCAGAACTCTGACAACAAAAACCTGTCAGAATTACAGCTACCGTCCTATATCTCAAGCTCAGTTATGATACAGCAAATACAAGAGGGAAGCGCCTCTCGTGCCATACTTATGGTTACATTTATGTTTTTTAGCTGCCAGCTTCTTCTTTGAAAATGCCAGTTCACGCTTATTCTCAAGTCTGAGATGTGCACGACGTGATATGAGCTGAAGTCATCATAGTTCAGACTGTTGGAGTTTTCTATGGCAGCTCTGGATTTTGACTGCAAGAACTCAATTTTCTAACTGACATCTTTGCCCTGCGGCGGTGGTGAAAATTAAATTGTTTTGATCAAGCGTCCAAGTTCTCAAAGTTTTGGAACATCAAGTTCAAACTTTGAACTTGATGAAAAATCATCTTTGTGTCAAAGTTGTGCTTATCATTTTGAGGGTTAAGGCAAAAATCTCAGGGACTAATCATGCTGATGGAGATACTAATAGACTACCACTATTATACCTCTAAAGAAGAGCTTGAGCTCTTTGTTTTATTTTGTTTTTTACTAGGATCTGGTCAATTCTCCCATTCATCTTCACTCATCTATCCTATGTGGGAAAAAGGGCCACTGTACCTTCCTTTCCCCTGCCTTTAAGCTAGTCTTCTTTTGATTGGTTGCCCCTCATAACAGGTTGAAACCTGGGTGGGTGTGGCTTATAGTCTATGGTTTTGAAATAACCATATAAAGCAGGGGTGGGGAACTCCAGACCTTTAGGGCCAGTGTCCTGCAGGTTTTAGATATCACCCTGGGTCAACACTCCTGAATCAAATGATTAGTTCATTACATTACGACTGTTCTCTCCTCTGATCTCTGTTTCCCCATGTCTGCTTGTGAAACTGGAGCTTAGGAGAGACAGTGGCAGTGTCATTAGTTATCCGTGTTGTGTATCTTACTGAAGGTCACCAGTGATGTCAAATGTGCATACTGTATGACCTTTTGGAAGAGTTCCTCTGCTTTATATACAATGATTTCTCTTCATTTCTCATCAGCTTACATAAATTAACACGTGTTACTGTTCCAGATAGTTTTCCTTGTAAATGCGTTTCTGTGAGTTGATGGATAACTTTTATGACAATAAAAAACGGAACACATTATGCTTACTTTAGACAAACTACGTGACTGAAATGATGTTTTACAAATTGATTTCCATGCCATAGAGGGAGCAACTGACTGCCTGGGAGGCACGAATCCATGCTGAAACAAACTCAAAAACACTGCATCATGTTGGAAAATAGTCATCAGTTAAATGAAAATGTGATTTATAGTAAAAGAGTAAAACGATACAAAAACATTTGAATGATCCGTCAGGCCTTGAGGAACAAATGTCTAACTGCTACTCGTCCACAGCTTTTACGCCTTCACACATAAATCCAAATCTTGTTGCTTTCGTGGAGCCTTTGTTTCTTTCATGCTTGGGTCTGGATAAGCATTTTGTGTCACAGGCTTTTACTTTGGTTTGATTGTTTTTTAGTTGCTTTATCACGAAAAATCTGCCCCTTTATTTCACCCATTAAACTGCAGCTCTGTGAGGAAATTGCTGCACCTGGGTTACTGGCCATTATATTTGCGATGCTAATTATTTGTTCCTGCATTCATTTCCATGTCATACATGCATAAAGAAATACTGAAAGTACACTGGCTGCTCAAAAGGCACCCGCAACTGCTTTTATGCTGTGCCTGGATGGCGTCCTTTGAATGGTAGTCAGTGTGAACCACCTAACACGGGTGTTGCTATTAGCTCAGATAATGGCTGCATTGTATTGTATTTAGGTGTGCTGCTTGCATGGTCTTAGTGTTGTGATCAGAGCTTTAACAGCTCCATCTTTTGTCTTCACCCAGTGGACCCATTTTATTTGCCTCTTGAAACTTTTGTATCTCATTTTTCATGTTTTGAACATAATGATTTCCTTCACCAGGCTTTCTGTGTAACGGCACAATAGTTCATACAGTCTTCCGACATCCTCTCTAATATACAACATCTGATTTTAAAACACAAAAATGTTTCATAAAACTTGAAAGCTTTTTGTCGGATCTCCCATGTAAGATAAGGTCATCTCCTTGTGCATGTCCAGTCAGCTTCAAGCAGAGCAGAGTTGTGAGATTGCTCCCTGGAAGTCTTTTTCTTACTTCCATCAACTTTATTTCAAATTGGTGCAAACACAATGGTAAATGGGGTTGGTTGAGGTTGTCCCGACTCAGTGTTGGAGATGCAGTGCCCATTGTGGGGGTTCAAGTTGAAGGCACTACTAGCAGATGATGGCTAGATAGCAGATGATCCAGAACATGAGATCAGCTGAATCTATAAAATGTTAAAGACTTTTAAAATGTAATTTCTAAAGGTCCACTCTGATTTGTGACATAGTATGCATCTGCTTAATGCCAAGTAGCTGCAGTGGCTGTCTGGGCTCAGAGATGGAAATGAGAAGCAATTTTCTATATCCCCAAAATAAATCAGGGGATGGATAACAGACAGATTCCCAGTAAACACTCACAGCCCGATGTGAAAAAAGCGAAAAAGCAAATGCTAGTATTTAACCAAACGTTGACGTGCTTCTCTGCTTTTGCCTTATTGTTTAATATACTGTTTAAAATTTATGATGAATTACTGCCGTTTTTTCTTTTGCTTTCTCATCTCTTACAACTCTACATGCCTTTTTCAGTCAGAAATGTTCCACAAAGGCTTCACCTGCGAAGATATTTTTTTTATTTTAAGACATTTAATGAAAGCCTAAGGTTTGTTCTTATAAGCACCACCCTGCACACCGAGGAGGACCAAGCAGAAAAAGCCTTGCTTATCTGTTTTTACCAGAGGTAAACAGGAAGTTACATATTTAACATAACCGCTGTCACAGAAATAAAAAGAAAAGCAAATTGTATCTGATTTCTGGGTAAGCTCACGTCCCCGGCTGTTTGTGTATTCTGCAGCTATGATCGACTGCTACCAGTGTCTGGCTCCTGTTCATGTTTCCTGCAATTTGTTGGCTTGTAAATAACATAATTGGGCAGGAAATGTTGATCTGAAAATGCTTATAGTAGCAGTTTCACACACACACACACACACACACACCCAAAGTATAGAGGATTTATTCTAGTGAATTCGTGTGATTTGAAAATGATTTGACTCACAAATATCTTATAGTTTAACATTACCTGAAGCTAAAGTCACACCAAAATTAATTCTTGAAGCATAAATGACTTTTTGTGAGAGCCCAACAACTTCAGATATTTGGAGCAGGTACCAATAGAGTTCAGGAATACCAATTTTGTCAGCTGTGGTGCTACCCTGCTGCATGCACTATGCACTGAAGGCAGTTATTATGTTTTCTCTGTGTATTTCTCATGCTGTCGTATTTGAGGGTCTTCAGCTTACAATATAAAGCACCCTGGGTGTAATTTGGCCATATAAATAAAACTGGACTGAATCTATGCCAGTTATATCAGTTACGGTCTTTAATAATTTCTGTGTAAAGAAAGGCTTACCTCTATCTCACAGTGCTGGATATATTCGAGGGGAGAATTTGTTTGTGTTCATGTTTGTGGTGTCCACATACGGTTGGGTTTTCTCATGTCCTTATCTACCCGACAACCATCAGGTCACCTAGCTTTCTCTGATCTCACATTCACAGTCGCTCTCATTTGCACAAGCCACCTGTTACAGGGCGTTGGCACAAGCATCTCCGCAGAGAGATGCCGTCGGAGGATTCGGTTTCAGCTTCGCTTTCACCACAGCAGCCCCGGTGGGAGCGCGCACACACAGACGCACACCCACACCCCCATCTCTTTCACAAAACCTGTTTTACACACATTCCCTCAGTTACAGAATACTAAAGAGACCCTAGAGCAAAGAGGGTCATTAACCCCATATCTTTGCACAGCAGTTAATGATTTCCCACAAAGTGTGTGTACAAATAGGAGTAAAATACACACACCGGGGACTTTTAAATAAGGCCTCCATGGACTTCTGCACCCCATCGCTCACCTGTAGCAACACTTGCTTGTGCTTTATGTCATTGAAATGCTCTTTGGCATGCTGCTCAGTAAGCAGCTGTCAGACTTGGAAAAAGCTTCTCTTTTGAGTTGCTGTGGGAAATCCAATTTTTCCATTATAGATGTATTTTTGAGAACTTCATGCCCACTTTGATGTGCTGTCCTTATTGTTCTGAAGGTGAAATTCTTCTTAGTGGAAGAAATTTGGAAAAATGTTATCTTTTTAAGCACAATTTCTAAACATACTGATTTTAAAAAGAAATAATTCAAATCTTCTGGAGTCAGTGAAGTAAAGCATAAAATCTCACAGTGTTAGTGTGAAGAAATATATGTTGAATTCTCCAGAGTTGGAAGTCTGACCATATTTAAAGTGATTTGCTTACCATGCGTAGCGAGCTGTAGTTGAAGCTAGGTCCCATTGGTAGTCACTTCATTTGCTTTCCTCAAGGTTGAGATTTGTTTAACCCACCCGAAGGTTACTTTACCTGACACTGCTAAACACTGCTCTGGTTGCCACATTGCTTCCTGTGTGGACACTGATTTTGTATCAGGTGTTGATGTTGAGTGAGCCGGGCCAGTGAAACTCCACTTTCTGGCGTTGTACAAAAGTTACACATTTAATCCCGAGGTATAAGAAAAAGAAGTTGAGTTAAAGAAATGCTGCTGCTAGTGAATGAAAGACGTCTGTCAGCATTGACTCTATGGGCTTCAATTGTGAGGAAAAAAAGTGTAAAATAACAGGAAGTTCTGGTACGCACACTATCCTGTAATTATAAAACAACATTTTTGCTTTTTTTGTTTTTAAAACTGTGGAACCACTGTAACAAAAAACTATGGGCACGGGAAAGATGTATATTAGAAACAAGCTGTAAAACTAATGAAAACAGAGTTAAAAGTCCAAAATTTGTGCACTTCTTCAGACTTTCCAAAGGTGGAGGCTTTGGAGTGCTTAGAGGATTTTTTAAATTATCATTGTGAACTGTAATATTTAGGAGCATGGGTATAGATCAATATTAATGCAACTTTTAGTCTTTTGTCAAATGTTTAAAACAAATAAACAGAAAAAAAATTCTCCAGAAATCTACGTATGCAGCCAGATCTGGACACCTGGCACCTCCTTCCTTGCAAGGCTGATGAGGTTGTTCTTGTCCGTTTACCCAAACAGTATCCCCACTTCTTAAAATTTTTTTAGTTTTCTCTCATTGTCACAGTCTTTCTTATGACCTTTTGCATTATGGTGTAACCTTACTTTCTGGTTTTGCCTTCATGTTCCTCAGTATTTTCCTTTTCTGGGTTCTTCCTGTCCCGTTTACCTTCGTGGTTTGCTCTTTTCTTTATTTTGAAGGTTACGTGCTCGTGTGGCTTTGTGCTTTCGCTTTCCACCTTTGTTCCCTTTCCAGCCATTATTATGTTATATTATCTCTTTCCCTAATTATTGACGCACCTTTGTCACATCTTCCTCTGGTTCTCGTGTCTCTGTTTTTTTGTGCACTTCTGTGTCTTATTCTTTGATTATGTTATTTAGTGTTTTCCTGCCAACACGCTGCGCTCCTTTGTTATTATTACCAAGAGTTTGTGACTCTCTGTTTGTGTTTCAATTTACTTTGTGAACCTTAGATTTGGATTTGGGGTTATCAAATCAAACATATTAATGAATGTAAGATGCTTGATAGTTGCCTTTTCTCTTTTTCTAGGTAGTAGAAAACTTTCAGAGTGTTTTTGTGTGTAATCCTTAGAAGTTGATGAATAGGCCTTTATGACTTAGAAGGCTAAACGCTCTGGAGTTATTTTGTATTCATACTCCTTAAAACCCAGAGGTCACCTCTTGTTACTTATGCTTACGCATCTCTGTTTGTTTGCATTGCACTCTCTGTCATTTATCCCAGTTATATTTCTCTCCTTGTCTGAAGGAGAGAAGTGACGTCAGAGTGTACAAATCAGATCCCCACCTCTTTTAAAGCCAAATGACCAAAGACAGAATTTATCGGAAAGGAAAATGGACACTCAACCTGTTAATCCCCTGCGAACTTAAATACTCACGAGTTAGTTTTTAGAAATAAAATCTTCTGAAATTTCATCAGAATTTCAGAGTCGGTCATTAAAATTAAGTTCGAAGTTTGAATTGAGCTTCGAGAAGAACATACCGTGACCGAATTGCGCTCCGTTTTTGTCACTCGGTGAATGGTTGCTGTGAGTGTTTTGTGTTTGTACTACATTCTGATGCGTGTTGGCATGCTGTAACACTAATTTTCCTCCATTAGTTGTCCTGCTGACAGGAAACTGTTTTACGCAGGCAAGGTTCTGGCTCTGTGTGCGGATCTGCGGGTTTGTGCTTGTATTATATCAGTGAACACAGCTCGGATATTGAAGCAAATCAATAAACGGAGAGGGGAGGTGGAGCAGGGGGGACAGTGGTGATTGTCAACACTTTTCACACAACCTTTTTTTCTTTTTGTAGAAAATAAGCTAATTTTTGGTCTCTGTGTGTCCGCGTGTGCATGTGTCTGATGTTTTGTGTTTGTGTATCTGCATGCTCTCAACAAGAACAGGTGTGTGTATACTTCAGATCTTCCAGCTAGACTGCACTTGATGATAGTGCCCTAGAAAACCATTGCACCTTAAACACAGAGCCAATTAGCATGGAGCTGTTGTGTGTCTGAAATAGCTTCAGCCACCATATCCACCGGTCAACCTCGAAAATCCCAGGCAGTTAATCCAATTAAAGTCAACACATAGGGATCCTGGACATTTAATCCAATAAGAGTCAACACACAGGAATGTTTTAGTAGTGAGAGCTACGATATGAGCCAACCGGTGATTTAGAACACTGGTTGCATGTTATTGGCTCAAATTTATAATTGTGACCGTTTACTGTGGTGATATCATGGTTCCAAATCTCTCACTTACTGGCAGATTCTTATGTTTTCAAGGGTTGAGTAACAGTCCCACTTCAATTCACCCCTTATGTTATTACAGCAAATCTTTGGTTAAAGGGCTCTTCCTTTTGTCAACACTGTTAACAAAACAAAACTGGTGAGAGCACACAGTCTTAATAAAACTTTTACACACATCTTAGCTTAAAGCACATTGTAAACACAAATAGCACGTATTTTCTGTAATAACATGTTTACAGTACAGACAAAACTGGTCAAGTACCAGAAGTCAACAAGTTTCCATTATTGTGGTGAGGGCTCCATACTCCATACACTTTTGCATGCAAGCAGACAATAATCCTAATTTGACTTTTAATGTAGTTTTGATAGTTATTTATAGGAAATTAGGCAGAACCAGTGCTGATCTCAGCTGCTTCAACAGAAGCAGCATTGGACTCAAGCTATATGCAAAGTAGACAAGCATTTACTTCATAAAGAGTGCCCTACCTGAGACCAAACGCTTTGCGTAGATTTCCTGGACATGCAGAGGACCAAGATGGCTCTATCAATTAACATACTTTGATCTCAATAACAAGATCAAGGAAGGTTTCTGTTACGAGTCGGCAGTATCCGAGTGACTGGAAAGTGCATATATAAGATGGCTGTAGTCACCATGAAGATTTTTGCATTTTGAAGTATCAAAGTTAGCATTTTGTCTACTGCCATCCTAGTTTTATGAAGCTAAAAGTTACAGTATTTGGATTAGAGAATTAGGTGCCAAGTTAGCAGCTAACATTAGCATGCTTGGTTTTCTCGCTGCACGGGTGCTTCAAATAGACATGCAAAGTAATAAACTGGTCTGTCTCTACTAAACAAACAGCCAAGGTATTTGTTAGGTAATTTCATTCAAACACTGCTTTTACTTTTACACAATGAATTCAGAGGGAATCCATTAGAATTTCAGGGCTATGCTATGTACATGCTATCTAGTGACTAAAACTGAAACAATAGCAAAAGGAGCCTTTGGTAATAATGTTAGTTAGAACTGATCCCAGGGTTTTAAGTGAGCCAATACTGATCATGTGGAGTAAAACGTGTGTTTGAGTGGATCTTTTAATGTGACATGCATATAGGGGCAGTAATTAGCAGCTTCAGTAGCTTTAATTTAGGGGGGGTTAAATGGAGCACGGCTATCACCTCACGTCCTTTAGATGTGCGTGGGGGAGGATATCAGAATGAAGTGCCATTTGTCATGTGTTTGTGTGTCTACTTAAAAAAACAACACATTTGACTATTCTTGAACCAGCTTAAAGTCCATGGATGAATAAGAGACTATGTGAATGTGGCATACTTGAGTGAGAGATGCACATGGAGCACATGAGACAGGAGATGAGTGTAACACTAATTAGGCCGCCTCTATTCCAGCAATGCTATGGCATATTTTCCCATGCAGGGCTCTCTAATAACCAGTTGTTCTGTGGAAAAAGCTTTAAATCAGAGGCTATTCATGCACAAGCCTCTTCTGCCTGCATGATGTAACCTGCCTAAGACCCAAACTGAAACGTTGTCAGTCATCTGAACAATGCGAATAAAAGAATGAAAGCAGAGTTTTATTCCTCTTCTGCCGTGCACAGCTCTTGTTGCCGTCGGTATCATCATGCTTTTAAATCACCACAGATACACCGCTTCCTTCAGCAGAAACATTCATACCTTTCTCCTACAGTTGTAGTCCTAGCATGTTACTTCCTATATTTCCAGGCTTTTGCCTGACAAACAGTAACAGTAAGGGTCTCTAACCTTGTAATAAACTCTTAGTCTTTTATTTTTATTAAAAAATATATATATTTCTTAGCTTTTGGTTTTTTTTTTTTTTTAAAAAGGAGGAATAAATAACTTTAGGAAATTCCACTGTTAAGAGATATTTAAAAAAAAAAAAAATATATATATATATATATATATATAAATAAAAGATAGCTAGGAGTTGTTTGAATTTGAATTGCTGCTAGTTGTTTTAGTTTTTTACTGAACAAAATATATTTTAGTCAAAAAGTGTGTCACCTTGGAGCAAAACATTGATTAATAACTGAGAAAGCTGATTGGTTCTTAACATAAATCTCTTGGAGCCTTGTTGCCAGCCCGTTTCATTCTGAAACCTGTTGGCCTGAAACCAGCAAACTGAAGGCAGGTTTTTTCAGAAATGTTTCCAGATCTTGTTTTAATTGTTTGTTTGTTTTTTAAATATAAGATGTAATATAGTGAAACTTCTTGTTTCACTATATATATATATATATATATATATATATATTTCCATCTGTGGATAATCTCACATATATATTAGGCTTCTTTCATGTGCGTGGTTGTGTTGTAGCAGTGGGGAAACCGCTTTTCCTGGATTCTTGCTTAAAGTCCTGCCTGACCGACTTCCTAATTGGCTGTCTCGTTGTTTGACTGCTTTACCAGCTGACTTTGCTAACTTTCCCTGGCAGCCAGTCACACTGACCGAGTGCCTCGTTGACCTGTTGGTTTGCTGCCTGCTGCGGTCATTTGTGTCCGCCGTTAAAAGTGATCACAGTTAATTGTTGATACTCTGAGTGAGTGTGTGTCCTTGAGTGAGCTAGCTGTCAGTGAGTCAGCAGCAGCTACAGAAGTAGCTTTCTCACTCAGATCTGTTCACCACAAGCATGCATGCAAATGAGTGCACTCATACATGCATGTACGCTTGAATGTGAGCAGTGAAAGAAGGGTGTGTTGTACAGAAATTCACTTCAGCTTGACTGAATGCAAAGTTTGTACTGCACTTATATTTAGGTGTATAAAGATGGCAGTGTGGTGCATGTGGAAGGGGGGCATGATGTTTGCTGTTGGTTACGATGCAATAGCAACCTCTCTGTGATGAGAAAACAGTCATTTAGAGTGTGTGTTTGTGTGTGGGAAGACTTACTGTTTCAAGGTGGAGGATAACGGGGCTTTAGTGTGTCTAATCTGCAGCTAGGTTCTAAAAAGATCCGGGACAGCGCTACATAACCTGGATTAGTTGAACGGACGCAGGCAGAGCTGGAGGAGGAGCCACATCCGAGACTGAAATAAGTGTTAGGGTGTTAAATTGGAAAGCAGCGTTCACATTGCAATCAAGCCCCGGCCAGCGCCAGATTAAAATGAGATGGAACCTCAATGACTCCCACTGGGGAATCAGGTGGTTTCAGCAGCAGATAATGGGACTGAGCGGAGGAAGATGTCCCTTCACACAGGGAATTGAGCGATGTGTGGATTTAGCACAGATGAGGCAATCAATCAGCCACAGTCATAACTGGAAGAGAGAATAACATTAAGTAAAAAGCTGCTTTTCCACATGATTGATATGTTTGTCTTGATGTGTTCAAATAAACAAAATATTATTAAAAATTTACAAATGGAAAGAAAAAAATATAATCACCCTGAATGTCGACAGCATTCCTGCAGATCTTCAAAAGCTCTTGAAATTCAAGGTGCATCAAAAAGAATAATACAATTTAAGTAAAGTAATGGACAAGTTTTAAAATACATGAAAGAGTATGAAGCCAAATGTAAAGTTTTACATATGATACAACTCTTCCCATACTCGAGCAAAGTCTGAAGTAACTGCACTTTTTTCCTTAACTTGGGAGGAAACAAATAGATGCTTTTAGTTAAGGTTACATTTTGTTTGTTACTGTTATAATTGCAACAAGAACTACAGCAATTAGAATTTTAAATGACACAACTACATCAATAACAACTACAACAACTGAAGTTGCCTAAGGCTATAATCTGGCATATTTACATTTCTTAAGATGTTCATTAATAGTTATTGTCCCTCTTTTTTATTTAAAAAATGAAATAAATAAAGTAGCTACAACAATACCTAGAACAAGTACAGCAACATCTGGAAAATCAACAGCAATATTCTATTTCTAGAACAACTGCAACCAATAACTATAACAACAACACTACAAAGACTAAAAATAACTTGAACACGTACAGTATTACCTAGAAACATTATTTATAGATTACTTTTCTTAACAAAGATACAGAGAGCTTCACAGACAGAAAATTCAAATAGTAAGACATACCAGAAATAATTAAAAGCAGAAAAGAACAAAAAAGTCAATTCACATACTGAGAAATCACTTCTTGTTTAACACGTTTTAAAAGAAAATAAAGAAATTGTCACTCAAAGCGGTCGGCTCCATTTCTCAGATCAGGTCAGGTGTAAATTCTTTGTGCTCATGATAAACAGATGCCATTCCTATAAACCAAACAACAGCATTTAGACAGTTTTATGATGTTGTTTCTGGACTAAAGCAGACAGGGAAGACACTGGGATTAAAACACTTAGCATGGCTAGAATTAGGATTGTTCTACCATGGAGTTTTCTGTTTTTCTGTATTTTGGTCTTAAAAAGGTACTGAAAAAATCTTTTGTTTGTTTATACTCTGTACCCCAGATACCCTGCTTTTTTCATGACTTTTTTAGGACCTTTTCTTGTTTTTCTGAATAAATTTCGACTTTAAATTCAGGTCTGTCTAAACAGACTTTTAAGCTCGATTCAGAGCTTAAAATTTCACAGTGCTCCTTTTTATTTTTGGGAAACATGATCAGTGAGCATCTTCAATAAGAGATAATTAAATCTGATATCAACTCAGTCCATTACACTTGTAATTAGGGCTGCCACAATTAGTCGAGTAGTCACGATTACGTCGACTATCAAAATCGACTGATTTAATAGTCGACGCGTCGTTTGAAGCTTTGTAAGATCACAAAAGACGCAGGAATAAGTAGTAGAATTTAAGAGTGTAATAACGGACTGAAACAGAAGATGGCAGCACTGCATGTACAAGGATGCCAGCTGCCATTAAACCACAAAGAAGTAGCTCTGTCCCAGAATTCATAGCGCAGCCCAGCTCAGTTTCCAACAATGGCGGCATCTAGTTAGTTTTAATATTACTCTTATTATTCTTTCTGGGTCACAAAATAAACTTTTAACATATTTTTAGGTGTAAACCTCAAATATCAGCTCAGTTTATCAAAACACCACATATTTTCAAAATCGCTCCGACGTTTGTTACCCACTAGTTCGATAGCTAGCCGGGGGCAAGGCTTACTAGAGCCTGAGAGAACACCGGACTCCCGGCAAATCGTTTTCAAACCCACCGTGGTCTTTCGCTACTCAGGTTAAACATATACAAGTCACTTAGATAACTTAAAAATGTTATTGTTTGGCTTTTTGTTTGTATTTTATTTGTTCCTGAGTAAATCGGTTTGGCTGAGATTAAAGTTATAGTTTTTACACAGCTGAATAAACGTCAAGCAGACAACTGATTATCAGAAGTGTGAGATGCTCGAGAATTTACTCCAGTGTCCTGTTATATTTTAGATAGCAAGGAGTTTGTTAAACTTCACCGAAACAATCTGCAAATTTCATTAAAATTTAATGAACTATCATCTTGTCTTTATTTTTAGTTAGCACATACCTTAAACACTTCAAGCTGTAAGCTAAT
Source organism: Maylandia zebra (assembly GCF_041146795.1). Classification (NCBI taxonomy): domain Eukaryota; kingdom Metazoa; phylum Chordata; class Actinopteri; order Cichliformes; family Cichlidae; genus Maylandia; species Maylandia zebra. The sequence continues at coordinate 20,368,290 of NC_135181.1, forward strand.
GATAGTTACATAAGAGCAGATGCATGCTGGTGCAATAAGCTGTACGCTGTGCGTCCAATGGATGCATGATCTGATTAGTCGACTAATTGCAAAAATAATCGGTGACCAGTCGACTATCAAAATAATTGTTTGTGGCAGCCCTACTTGTAATTAACCAAAGAAAATCTTCATTGACTGGTTGGAGAGTGGGAATAATTTCAGTCTGTTGGTTGCAGAGAAAATCATTAAATCATTAGCCCATTTTGATGAGAGACACAGCTTGACAGCTGGAGCCCGTGAAGCTTTGGCTCGAGGTTTTGTAAAAGAACTTGACCAAACATACTTAGAGATGTTTGGATGTTCGTGTGCTCAAAGTTAAAGCCGCAAGTGTTCAACACAAGCTTTGACAGAATACCCAAACACTGACAAGTTAGCTTAATGTTTTCTGCCTGCAATATGAAAATAGCTGCTCACTGCTGAAAATTCAATATATTAACATAAAAAAAAAAAACAGGTTTGTCATAGATCAAGTTAAAGACAATTCTACTTCATTTTATTTGAATGAAATGTTCCTCCCTCCCTCACTGAGTACACATAACACGAAGTAAAAAAAAAAAAAAATAGAAGTCAAGTTTGTTTTACAGTCTTGCCTATCAGTCTTTGTTCTCTCTTCTTATTTCAGCTGTTGCTCTGTCTGATCTCTTTTGTGTTCACGTGTTTATCGATAGCTTGCATGAGTTGACTTTTGTAATCCAAACACATTATATCAAAAGGCTGGACAGAGAACAAGGGATGAAAATGCTAAAAATCTGTTAGAAAGTTGGATACCTTGTCAACTCCCAAGTAAATGTTGAGTAAGCATTAAAAAAGCTACAGGGAGCAGTCTTGGTGTACGATGGCCAAAGTTGTCAAAAGCCCGGGGTCTATTCAGTACGCCCTGTTTTCTTTTTTTTTAAAGCAGTCTGTACCAACCTGCTGCAATAAGTAATGAGTCAGTTTCGGAAAGACTTCTGAAAGGAGCTGCATGATAAAACCTGTGGATGATACAGCACTGATGAGAGCCCTGATTTAAATATCCCTGGTTGTAGTCAATACATGGTTCAGATATCCAGAGACTTCTGAAGCAAAACCTTTTCCATCTGTGGATAATCTCACAGATGCAGAATTTATTTCCCTTAACAGTGACGGGGAGATTAAACAGGCACGATGGTTATGCTATGTTACTCACTGGTCCTGATTATTTTCCCAGAAGGAAAGTTGTTCTTTTATTATAATGGTGTTTCTTGAAATCTGGCGCTGCAGTCTCAGACTTCCTGAACAGAAACTTTTATTGTATGTTTGAAGGGCAAGAATGACAACATGTGCTAACGAGACACATTGTCACCCTCCTATGAAGTTTTTTCCCTGCTGTATTTGTCATGTATTTGTCAGTCATGTGTCCAGATAAGACCGACAAAAACAAATCTCTGAATATCTTTTAAAATTTTGATTGAGGGAACGCCACAACAGATAATGTGATTCATTATATTCATTCATGAAGCTCTAGACCTTTGAGACCGTACCAAATAGAAGGACTTGCCCTAAATATAAAAATCGTTTTACAAGAGAGCTTTTGGTCAACAAGATGTGACTGAGAGGAAGTAAACCTCTCAGGGTTTCCTAGATGAACCTGTGGAAGGATCATTAAGGTTTGCCTGCAGCTGCCTTTATCCCCAGATAGCTCAGGGCCCCTCGTGCTGTTTGCATTATGCAATAATTTACTGCTGGCTTTAGCTCTGTGTAGCTACAGTTGACCAGAGGCTCCAAAAACCTCCAAACTGCCTGATCAGGGAGTAAATCCTTACACGTGTCCCCACTACCATAACCCTTAACTTTTAAAGTTTAAGGAAATCCTCTATAAATAAAAGACACCTTACTTTAAGTTGAATAAATACACAATGAATAATACTAGCAGGCAGTCCACATTACAGCATTGCCCAAAACAACTCTGACTATGATTTTTTTTTTTTTTTGAGTATCCATTATTTTTCTCAACCTTCAGTGACGTTAATCTGAAGAACTTTGGGTCTTGGAAAGTTGGCTGATTAAATCAAGACATTGTGCTATGTCAGCTTGAGCAGTGGGAATATCTTTCCGACAACCATTGATTGAATTTGGGGTAGTTGATGTCAGTTGCAGCTCTGTATTTATTCATGCATGTGCTGGATATTTTTTAGGGTAGTTTAGAAACGCATAGTTAAACGTACAGGCTGATTCACCGAGTGAAAAACGAGCCTCATCGCTCGGTTAAAATGATTTGATTCTGTTGTTACGGCTCACAGTTTATTGTCCCGTTTAACTCTCTTCATTTCTCATCTTCTCCTCCTCCCTCTCCCCCCCTCCTACCCCTCCTCTTCCTCTCCCCTGTCAGATGATGAAGCATGCGTGGGACAGCTACAAGCAGTACGCCTGGGGTTCCAACGAGCTCAGGCCTGTCTCCAAGCACGGCCACTCCAGCAATCTATTTGGTGAGTGAAAGACCACGTATGTGTGCACGCCCAAACACGTGCACACCCAAACACACACGCACGCACACGCGATTGATCTCTTGTCCCTGCCACCAGCAGCCTTGGCCTTTAGATTAGCAGCCAAATTGGCCGTCAGTTAGAGTCATCCATCTACACATGCCTCTAAATGTCAACTTTATCATATATTTATATTCTGTTTGTGCTTCTTCCCAGTTGTCAGTGTCTGTGCTCGTAATGAGTACGGTGATGCGGGGTGTTTTATTCTCTCTGTCTTCTTTTTTTTTTGTTTTGTTTTTCCCTCTCCTCGGTTTCACACTTTTGTAACTCTTCTCTGAAAGTCTTAATTGTCTGTCAGCCTTTCAGTTTTGAGGCTAGAATTACCACCTCTTGGTTGAATGTCTCCTCTCAGATCTGTCAAGTTTCAGTTTACATCCATGTCTCTCCACACTTAGAATACATGCAGTGAAGACTTTGAAGCAATTAAATAGGTGGGCACCAGAGATTAGTGTCACCAATTCAATAGCAGACTGAATGTGAAATATGATCCTTTCTGTTCCTTAGTGATAGTGGTAAATAAAGGCCAAAATAATGCTTTATGGCAGTCTCTGACCTTTCTCTTATGAGTCTGCTCAGTTCAGTTTTATTTATATAGTGCCGGTTCACAATAAATATGTCAGACCTACAGTATTAGAGATAAAGCACAAAGAGACAATCACCTCAGACCAGAACTCTGTAATGCCTCTTATTTTTTTCATTTGTATTTAGAAAAAAGACCCAGAGCCAATTTTATCCTATTAGTTTTTGTGCAAAATTTTTACCATAAGTACCATATACATTTTTGAGTTACTACCAGAAATATTGTCAAAATTCTCACATGTAATCCTGACCTTTGACTATCATAGAATAGAATAGAATTCAACTTTATTGTCATTGCACATGCACAGGTACAGGGCAACGAAATGCAGTGTATGCAATCTAATCCAAATGAACACAAAGTAGTACAGTGATAGTAAATGTATTTATATTGCCCCCTTTAAGATTCAGATCACAAGGTCCTTTACATCAAATGCAACCCCAGAAAAAAACCCCAAACCCCCCGCAATGAAACTGAATGTCCCAGCGCCAGTTTAAAAAGATGAGTCTTCAGCTGCTTTCTGCTCGAGTCCGTCGTAGATTGGACGGCAGAGAATTCCTAAAATTGCAAATTCCCTCTAATCTTTAGTTTCTTAGTGTACATTAGTGTACCCTGATCAGACCTAAGAGCTGCTAACATATCGCTGCACAGATCTTGGCTGCGTTTAACTGGACTCAGAAAGACAGTATACTGACAGTATACTGCTACTGATGATAACACATTTAAAAATAGGTATATGATAATATTGCAAACAATCCAGTGGCAACACAGTTATAGTTACATCCTCACTACTAAGTTCATCACAGCTCTCTTCTCTTGATTGATAGCACTTTAAAAACAATTCTTCATTGCAATCTTTCAATAAAAATGGTCATTATCTATACTGTATATTCTTTTAGCCATGCTAGTCATACAATGAAAATCTGAACTGTGACAGCTTTATTAATGTTAAATGGAAGTGAAGCATACATCATTTCTGCAGGTGTTTGTGTGAGCTCTGTCTGTATGCGCCACGATAACTTTAATTAATTGCGACCGATTGAATAAACGGGAGCAGAGACTGTGTTTTTAATTTAAGATCTTTCTCTCTTTTGTCCTAATAACCCCAGGGTGTTTGTTTGGAGTCCTTTAGCTGTGCATATGTAGGTGGTGTATGACGGTTTAGTGTGGGTTTGTATTGTGAGCTTTTGATAAGATGACAGCCCCATGTGACAGAGGTAGCTGAGCCTCTTCTGCTGATAAGGTTTATGCCACGATACTCTCTAGCTTGATCTGGTTTGAAGTTTTCCTGCACTCTTGCATTTTTTTTCTTTAAAAGTTGCCCTCTAATGTCACGGTGCAGTGAAGGCTTTTCATTTTTAATTCCCTCGATAATTTCAAGTAAACTCCCTGTAATTAAGAAAAGAATGAATGTTAAATGGGTGTGTCAGCTGAGTGGAAGGAAACTGAATAATTGAAGTGTTGTTTAAACTGATATTAATTAATTATTTTTTCACTCAGAAGCAGCTGTAAAAGCTGTAAACACAACAGTGACGCGTAGATTTAACATCTAGTGGGTGTTTGTCAGTTTGCCCTCTTCGTTCCTAGGGTGGTGTAAAGCTTTAACAATCAACCTGTATCCCCTCCCGTCAGATCTATCTGTTTTGGGGCAATATTTCCAGTTGTTGGTATATAAAGCGGACTATGTTATGTGGATCCGGTGCATAAGTAGGACACGGCAAAGCTATTGCATGCATTTAGTACTCCTTTTCCTCTGTTTTTATATTTTGAGGTTATTTTCCCTTAATATTGGCTTTAAAAATCAAAGCTAGGAGCAAAAGATGCTAATATACTCTGCTGAGCTGAGACTAACCAGATAGATTACATAAGGAGAAGACATGGCGCTCAAAGATTCCTGACCTGGAATCTATGGGAGGATTCTGCAGCGCAGATGGAGGGAGAAGTCTAACTTCATGTGAAGGTGGATTAAAAAAACAAAACTTTTTAAAACCTTATTTTGGGGGACACTCTGCAAACTTTTGAAGAAGTTTTCATCCGATTCGACTGATTCTATACATGCAGTTTTCAAACCCTGACGACAATTGAAATAAATTTAACTTAACCTAGAAGAAGTGCCTGAGGTAGTTTAATGGCTGCTGGGTTGCCTCTGGAAGGTCTTGTGGGGTAAACTGCAGATTTGGCTTCTCAACTACAGCTGGTTTCATAATATATTGAGAAATTATTCCACTGTTAAAAATGTGAGACAGTGAGAGGGGTTTTAAATTGTAATTGTAATTTCCTATTTGTTTTAAATAAAATAAGTTGTACTTCCTCAGGAATGATATTTTGGCCAACGAGTGCTATTTCTGAATGAAATAAAAACCTGGTACAGTTGTGAATATTACTGCACCACTTGTCCACAACTGTTTTGTTCTGTTGCATTACATTTACAGGAGCTGTGGTTATTTCGTTTTTTTCTGCACACAGTTTTATGCAGAGTATAAAAAAATAAAGAAAGTGAGGTTTTCTTGCTCCTTCTAAGCAGAACTTCTGAAATTTTTCTGTTCTATTCTGTTCTATTAGCAAAAAAAGACAACCAGAGATTGGCTCTTATTTAAATATTTGGCCGGAAATATAAATCGTAGCATATCAAATGTAGACTTGGCCCTGTAAGACAGTGTTTTTCATTTTAGATTATGCCACTTTGAGTTTTTGCCTCACAAACCCCCCTCAAAGTCTTTTTCAGTACACAGTCAGGAAGATTCGGAGCTAATTTTTAATGATTGCCTTCTTATGTTTAATGAGGAAATTCAATCAGCTTTGTGTAAATTTCATCTACAGTTTCATTACTGAAATTTATCAAACGTAAACGTAGGACTAGGGAGGAAGCTGCTGTGTGAATATTAATTGTCAGATCACCTCTTAGAGTTGGTCTTTCTACGTGTTTCTCTCTTTCTCTATCCGTCCCTGTGTCTGTGTGATAGAAAAGTAAATAGGTTTTAGTTGGTTGCTCCAGTAGACCCACTTCCATCAGTAAATAAGACAGCTTGGCCCCAGGGCCTTGTCACTGCCTTTTCCAGCTCCTATAGAACATGATGTAGGACGATGATATTAGCCTGACCTGAAATATTATGCAATGAAGCCACACACCTAAGGCTGCTTCCATGATATATATACTCTTACTTGGATTGCTGAGTCAAACTAGCCAGGAGAGGTGTCAATTAGAATGATGACAATGTCCTCTCAAAATCAACAATAAGAGCACAAGAAGTATTACGAGACCTACTCTGTGTTTTCCTCGAGACAGGATTTAAAGGATTATAAATTACTCATGGTTATTCTTTGCCTAATACCACTTAATGTTAATACACTTTAGCGTGTTGCGTAAGCGTGACAACTGTCAGAGGGATAAAAATGAAACTTCCAGCTGCCCGTTTTATTTTGGTGGTGTTCGACTTTCTGGCTCAGAAATTGTCACAGCGGGTTTGAAACCAACGGTGGTTTAAACCTTTCCGATTGTCCCATTTATAATAAATGTTAGGACTGCAACTTTAAATGATTGTAATATTGTTCTGCCTCCAAAATCTTTATTAGCCATCCATAATGTTGTGCATGGTACTGTCAAAGCACAATATAGATCATTGTTCAGGAGTTTAAAAAAAATATACAATAAATTGACATTCTGATCCTTTTTTGTGAGTTGGGCTCATGTGGGTCTAAATATGTGTTTTTGAACAGTGCGATGTCTTGGATAACGCACATTTTATTTCTGTCAAGCTGCTCCAGATGGGGTGGTTCTACTTTGGGGAAAGTTGGATGCGTCTCCTCTGTGGTCACTCCCTGAAGCAACAAAACTCCTTGGTCTCAGACGCCAGCTGTGCTGTCAGCTGTTTCCACTGTATCGAATGTGTTTGGCTGGATGTTGCGGCACTTTTGGGATGTATTGCAGTGCTTTTGTTTGTCCGCGTAAAAATCTTAGTGTACAAAATTTGAAGAGCTTGAAAAAAGAGGGCAACTGGACTTCTTTGAGTTTTGTGAAGACGTGTCAACTCTCATCCAACCCAAAAGACCAGGCCTCTCAGTCTTCTGGGGACCTTTGATAACACTGTGATGGCTTCTGCAGTCTTTTATGCAGTGGTCTGCTGGGAGGTGGCAGCACAGAGAGGGGCAGGAAAGAACTTGTAGACTGAAGAGGGCCAGCTCTGTCCTGGCCTGTCCCCTAGACTAGACCGCAGAGGAGGAGGGGGGAATGAAGTTTAGCCAACCTAATGTCCATTATGGACAACACCTCTCATCCCTGCATGAGACTGTGGGGAGGCCCTGAGCACCTCCTTCAGCAGCAGATTGTTAGAGCCATGGTGTAGGACAGAGCAATCAGACATAGGATAAACACCTGCTAAAATATGTGTATATATTATAATTCCCACTGCACCTTATGCACTATAAAGAATGTCAGTAACAAGGTTTTAGTCCATTTTTGTGTAAATAGTACAATTTAGATATTGTAAAAATTACTTTTGTATTGTATTTTATTGATTTGGACTTTTAGGAGTTTTTATTTATTGATTTTGTATTGTTTTTTTTTTATATTATCTCATTCACTTTCTGACCCTTCCACTGCTGTAAAAAGTCTAATTCCTCAGTGTGGGATTAATTAAGTCTATATCTATACCTATCTATCTATAGCAGAAGGTGAAAAGCCTTAAGAGTGTTAACCAAGATAAAATCATAGCCAAAGAGCACTGTAGAGTTGTCTGCACAGATCTCGAACTAACTTATTCAAACACCTGAAAAAGACTGGAGCACAAACTGGAGTGTAATTAATGAGCGAAGGCCAGAAAAAACAATGCAACAATTGCTAACGTGAATCGGCCAACATCGGCTCGGACGTCCATGAGAACGAGCCTGTACAGCACATTAGCACATCCATTCAGCTCACAAAGATGCACTGGAATCACCGGTGCAGTCGCATTCCATTTAGCCAGCTGTGTTATCTCTTCATGCAGTTACTTTTCCAAAGTGGTAATACCTGCACTGTGTGCAAAGTACAACAGAGGAAATGTAGAGGAATCTCACTGCTGTCAGCCACTTTGCTGCAAGTTTTATTCACATTGATTTCTAAAGATTAATTAGCATAATGTATGAATGTAGCATATTACGGCAGCCTTTTTGGTACAGTTTGCTTATAAATGTACTTTATTTTTCATCTAGGACTTGAATATTGCTGAATTTGAGTGAATACGGAAGGCCGGTTTTGTTTTCATGCAGACATTTGGACAGATTTGAATATGTGAAAGGTTTCTTCTTACATGGCGGTGCATTAAAAACATCAATGAACATTCATGATCTCAATATTTAACTAAGTAACCATGATTATCATTTTTGACGTAACCAAGTATTATTATTATACTTGCACCGCATAATATTTGCAATATGCAGCAAATTTTCCTCCGTTCTTTCAGCAGCTGTATACAAAATGTTTGTAAGAGTTACATGATGCATGGAGGTGCTCGGGATAAACTGGGAATAAGCTGAATTCTATCCCAGGCTGGGAAATTTACCAGTTGCCACATATCCTCCTAAAATATTGGCAGACTACTGTGTTTATATTCTAAGCCCTCTACTTTGGCAGACTACCAACGGTGATTTGGATATTATTTATCAACCAACATTACTAAATCTTTCTTAACCCAAACACTTTAACAAGAAAGAGCCAGAAATAATGAGGCAGATCAGGTCCACTTCTGAGCTTGTATTAGCATATAATTAAATAGCCCTGCCCATGTCTTTCCATTTGTGTAATACAGTTGCTCTCTCCACACAAAGCGTCTTTTAATTTAGGTAGTGTTAAAGGGAAACCAGTATTTAAGACATTTTTGAAAAGGTCAAGATGTTGATGAAGTGACTTGAAATGTGTTGTAGAAAATGGCCTCTTGAACAGAGGACAGCGTAGAGGAGCATCGCAGATTGATTTCATATACTGTTGCAAATGAACTGCTTCAGTTTTGGTTTGAAATTAAAAATGACTTTCAGTAAAAGTCTATTATTATCACATTTAAATGCAGGTTTCCATTAGAATGATTACTGAATTTCACAACATTGACTCTCTAATGTTTTCATCCAGCGTCTAGACTGCAGCAGCGGCTTTTCATCATGGTGCAGCAATTTCAGTCAGAAGCAATATGTCAGCTGCCCACTTTTCAGCACTGATCAATAAATACAAATTGTGCAGCTCTGATATGATCTGCTTAGCTGCGTAGAGGCTGTCTCACAATGGCATTTTGGATGCCATTTCAATACAACTGTTCAGAGGTGAGTGATTAATTTCATAAATGTGCGCCGTCTCATCTGTCTCAATGTAGGTAACAGTAGTGCTGCTCCGTGGCAGGAATTTCAAGTCACCCTCTTCGCCTTCATCCGTCTTCTCCAGATGTTTTTTTAAATGGTTTTGAAAAAGAACAAAACTGGTGCTTTTGAGCAAATATCTTAAAACATAGCCGAGACCGTTTCAGCTCCTGTCCCATGAGATGCTGTAGATTCAGCGTGTTTGCTAAAATTAAATACAGCCCGAGGCATTGATGGCATCCATCTCTCATCCTGTCATTTCCACTCCAACTCTTCCGCTCGTAGCACTCACCTCAGCTGTCTATAACCAGCTTATTGCGGTAGAGAGTCACCGACAAAGAACAGGTACAGGCAGGCACGTCCAGAGGGAGTTCGCTAGAAGGCATAGCAAGCGCACTTCTTTTATTCATCAACTTTCACAATAATTCCCACGATGTTTCGCTTTGGAAAAAAAAAGTAGATGTTTCTGATTAGCATCACCTATTTTCATGAGTTTACCTCGTGTGTGTGTGTGTTTCTTTTATTAATTATATCTGGCTGAAAAAAGGGCGATCGTGGCTCAAAGAGTTAGTTCGTCCTGTAACCGGAAGGTTGCCGGTTCGAGCCCCGGCTCGGACAGTCTCGGTCGTTGTGTCCTTGGGCAAGACACTTCACCCACCGCCTACTGGTGATGCCCAGAGGGGCCGATGGCACGATATGGCAGCTTCTGTCAGTCTGCCCCAGGGCAGCTGTGGGGAGTGTGAATGTGTGTGAATGTGAGAGTGAATGAATAGTGGAATTGTAAAGCGCTTTGAGGGCCCCGAAAAGCGCTATATAAATGCAATCCATTATTAAAAAGAACCCCATTGGTGGTGAAAATGCCCAACTAGCTTTCCAAAAACTCTCAGTTCCAATTATAGGATTATACATTCCAGGATATTTTTGAGTATTACACAGACACAGACATCTTGTAGCTGTCCTTTAAACTTCCATCATTAAGAGCTTTTTCCCCCCCATCCTAATTGTGATGACTAGAATATGGAAAATGTCCCCTGGAAACTGAATTATCGCCTTATTAAGTTTCTCCAGATCATCTAGAGCTCATTTGGATCTGGATTTATCGACCCCAGCCTTCAGCTGTACCCTGACGCCTGTTAGACATCATTGAATTTAATTTAATCTCAGCCCCATTATAAGCCAATTATCCTGAGGTGAGTCTTATACCGGGACATGACCTCAGTGTCTTCAGTGGTAGCAGAGAGCTGGAGTCTGATAGTCATATACGGTATGTTATTATTCTGTATAGTAAAGATCATTTAATGTGATACTGAGCACAGATATGGTGGGTGGATAACAACTTTTTAGGCCACATCTACTCAAAAAAGGGGAAAAAAACCCCGAGTCCCACACAGACTCCTCTGGTTTCTTTTAGAGCGTACAGCAGTGGCTCCAGTAATGATGTTTGTGTTGCTCTGAGTGTCTGTGTGGTTTCCTCTCTTTAATTGACAGCGCTGACAGGCCACTGGTTGTGCTTCACATCCGCCAAACAAGCTAAAGCGAATTGTTTCCCTGTGGCTTGCCTCTCATTTCAACCGAGGCCCAGGACGGGAATGCTCTCATGTGTTCAACCGACAGAAAACTCAAACGGGGAGTGTGTGTTGTTGTTTTTGTTGTTGTTGTTGTTTTCTCCCCGCCCATCTTTTGACTATGCCACATTAAAGGTCATCTCTTCTTGGAGAGCGAGAGTAAAAAAAGCGAAAATTTTTACGTTAAGTGATTGAGTGCGTTATCTGGTCACGTGTATGTGCGTGTGTGTGTGTGTCTAAGAGCTACACTGCCATCTGTCTTGCTGGTATAAGCTTTCGGCTGTTTCTGAAAACACCTGAAGATCTGACTTTTTGCAGATGCTGTTAGACAAGGAGATCTAAATCAACACTGGGCTATATGTCTCACAGTACAGTTTAGATTTTTTTTTCTCTATCCTCAGCCTGCTCCCCTTTTCTACTCGGGGCTAGCTAATTCACATTGTCCTCTGACAGCCTCTTCAGGTTCGTTATTTGCTGGACAGTTGGATGGATCCATTGCCACAGGCAGTGTGAGGAAGTAAAAGGCTTGTGTGTCTTCTTGTGAGACACACGGGCTTTGCATTGGGGGTTATCTGCTTGGCCCTGCCTGCAGTGCTTTGAAAGCCCATTGGATGAATGGCAGGGTTTGCCACAGATGCTGCCAGGGTTTTGTGATGGTTGTTTTTCTTTGTGTTGTTTTTCCTTCTTGTCTCCCGTGGCCCTCTACTTCTCGCCAGACCTCTCAATGGCTCAAATGCTTCTTGTAGAGTGATGCTTCAGCTCCTCGTATCAGTTACGTGATAGTAGAAATACCCATTTGGTGTAAGCCTCTTCCTCGACTCATTTGATCCCAAATGCCAGGTTTATGTTGCATTATAAACAGCCGTTATTAGCACTCAGTAGCACAGTGATCACAGAAAGAACAATGGTACTTGTAGTCTCAATTTCCCCTATTTAATGGGCATACGCTTTTAATGAGCTGCTCCCTTTACGGCTCGCCACAGCAAATCATCTGTCTCAATCTCACCCTGTTCCCAGCATTCTCTTCTGTAACACTGCCCTCTTCATGTCCTCTTTCACTATGAATCTTAAGTGATTGTCCTCTTTTCCTCCTGCCTGGCAGCTCCATCTTCTTTCCTCAGTATATCCACATCTCTGCACTTGTCCAAACAAACTCAGCTTTGCCTCTCTGACTCTTATCTCTAAAACTGTTCAACCTAAACTGTTCCTCTAATGGACTCACTTGCAATCCTGTCCATCCTGGTCACTTGCAGTAAAAAATCTTAGCATCTTGAATTCTGCACAATTCTCCATACATCATAGCAGGTCTCCCTAACATCTTGTAAACTTCCTATTTGAGTCTCGCTGCTATCCTTCTGTCACAAATGACCCCCTACACTCGTCTCCACCCACTCTACCCTGCCTCTACTCTCTTCTTCGCATCTCTTGTGTAGTTGTTTTGGATGATTAACCTCAGGTATGTAATACCACAGAAAAACAGTCCACAGAAAAGCACAATAGCTCTCCTTTAGTGGTTAACACATCCACCTGACATGCAAAAGATCCCTGGTTTGCGATCTGTGCCAAATCAAATATGCTGATTCATCTGCTGTGGCGACCCCTTGCAAATAAGGAAGAAGCTTTTATAATAGATCTTTAAGGTTTTACTATAGTCTCTACAATTCTATATACCAGCACATTTTGCTCACCTGGGTTTGATTATTATAGCTTGAAAGCAATTTTCTGTGCCTCTGCTGGTTTTCTGCTCCAGCTGATTTGCTGAGCAGTATTTCCTGTTTCTTTTCTGTGAATGTTATATGAGATTGAGCAAGTCTTTGGCTGCAGTAAGCTTTCTGCCAGAAAAACTGATTTTGGTTGTTGGTTTAAGTCCAGCACAGATGCCTGTTTAGCCCCGGTCTGTTGTACCATTAAATGTCTTCCAGCTGGCTTTTCCACTGGCTTTTAAAAAAACAACAAATATACTTTGCCTTTGACTTCAATGTGCCTTTTGTTTATGACACAAATGAGTCCGAGCAATACAGTTAATTAAACATTAAACTATCTAAATATCTGTTTGGCTGCTCTGTACATCTCATGATGCTTATTAGTATTTTCCCACATTTTATAGATGAACAAGGACATGCTCTGTGGTTAAAATTTGATGGGGTTCACAGAGGAGAAGGTGAAAAAAGAAAGAAATACACCTGCAGTTCAGCATTGTGGGATCATTTCTCTTCATCTCTAACCATAAATAAAAAGGAGAGGAACTTCTTCTGTTTTCAGATCACACCCTGCAATATACAAACTGTCTGATGCAAGGTCGGATGCGAAGAAATATTTTTTAGGATGGACTAAATAATTCCACCTATGCTGTATTAAGCAGAAGGCTACACCACAATAAGGATGATTATATCAGTGCTGAAATGACTTTCAGCCTTGAATGCAGCAGCCTTGTGTAAGAATAGACCTCGGAGATATTTCGGGGATTAAAATGTAATAAGAGGCCAGACTTTCAAGAGCTGGGAGTTTAAACCAAATGTTTACAGGGGACATCAGTTAAGTGAGGCGAGCTGAAAGACGCGGCGTTGAACTGTGCTGATAGTCTGCAGTTACTTAATGTAGCACTGTGTCAGTGATTGTGGGGTCCAGATGGGGCAATAGAGCTGTGTTGGCAATGAGAGAGAGACTTTGTACTTTACTTTTTCATACTTAAAACATTACAGTCTATTCAGTGCGAGAACTGGTTAATAAAGGGCAAAGAACTTACCTTGCTACACTAGCATATAGTGGACATAGATCAAGTAAAACAGCATAAGGCTTTAACATTTGTCTGGTTCATCATTACTTTTTGTAGCTTTATAGGTTGTTTCGTATGTGTAAAATCGATAATAGAAACAGTATTTGTATTGAAAACTAAATAAAATCCCTTGTGTTTAGGCCTGGTGGGTCACTGGGCTCATAATACCCTGACAGAAACCCTCACAGGTCCACAGAGCTGGCTGCCCACAGTGCCAGAGTGATGCCGCACAGCAGCATTTCAAGTCAGAGCTTTTAACAAACCTTTTAAAAGGTTATCTTGCCAGCACTGTTTTATTTTCTGGGGTTTCACAATCAAATCAGGAATGGCTTCAGGAATCACTGCATTAGTTTGCATGACAGACTTTAATCTTTAATCATACTTTATATATATCATATATTTTTTTTATATATTAGCTGCAGGGCAGTAGAACTCAAACTCACACATCAGATGTTCCAACATAACATCCATGATCGCATGTGATGCTGTGTGTATGCACTGCAGCCAGGAACCTCTGGTTTCTCTTTCCTCCCACCCTATACCCTCTTACAGCCCTGCTGTGTTGCTAGCAAGGCTAAAAATAATGTCAAGTCATGAAGGCTTATGTTTTTGGTGTCTTTCTATTTCCAGACAAGTCATTTAGTTGGTTATATAGTTTGACATTGAGTCCTGGGCTGCAGCTTCGGCTTCCACACAGCACTGTGTGTGTGTGTCTAAATCAGATATTCAATCTCGATAATTGAAATGGATGGAGTAATTCTGCTGTGGCCTTCCCTCAGGTTTTTGGGGTGGGTGGGTTGGTGTGTGTGTGTGGGAGGAGGAGGGGGATAGAGTTGTATTTGGTGTTGTCTGAAATGATGTAGATCACGCTCTGCACAGAGGTGGGTGGGGCGCAGATAAGGGAGCACCGCTGCAGCTGAAATCGGGGTATCCATCACGCCGATGGACACCCCTTGCAGCCCCGTGTTGTAAGAACTCATCTCCTGAGCCTTTGTTATAGAACCTGGAGCCTGCCTCCACATTAATTAATCACACACACAAAGACACACACTCATGCAGCTCAACAGCAAGCCGTCTCACCTGGGCTTTGCACGCCCGCAAGGCCTAGAACAACGAACACAACGTGAGCGAACACACACAAACACACACACACACACACGTTTCCTCAAGTCTGTCTGATACCTGGAAGTTCTCAGGCCTGAATTAAAGAAGTGGCCAAACAAAATTTACTGTGCTTGGTGTTATCACAGCTTTCCTTTAAATCCCTCCTTTCTGTATCAGCATCGCAGTTTTCAACACACACACACGCACACAAATGAAGGGTGGAAATGCCTTTCACTGTAACCTTGACAAAATGTGTTGATGCTCGAGTATCTGGCAGCTGAAGTCAAGAGGTTAATGTACTTTGGGATGTGTGTGTGTGTGTGTGTGCGTGCGTGCACACACGCACATGCTTTTTGCCTACGATAACATGATTAGCCAAAGGCTTAGCCATCACTTTTCCTCACCTCCCCTCTGCGACCACCCAGAAAACTCTGTGTAGACTCAACGTTGACATGCTAGTTGGGGCTAAATGGGATCACCAGCAGGGCTGCGGGTGTTCAGATCAGGATCAAATTGCAGGATTAGGGATCAGCCCTGGAGTTTGCATTACATTAACATTAGGATATGGGACACGTTGTATCTTGGAAACATTGTTTTGCTGAAAAAAGGCAGTGAGCTGAGGAGAAAAATTCAGAAAAGGATTTTTTTTAAAGACTGAATTTTCATAATATGAAAGCAGTCTTCAGGTCTGTGACACTTTGGCTGCTGTCAGTCTGTAGAAGGCCGAGGCTGCTATTTTTGAGGCGAAGCTGCTGAGTCAGGGTGTTTTTTTCCGATATTCATTTATCTCTACTGGTAAATCTGGATGTGTTTCTGCTGGGTGCTCGTTTATATGTATGAAAGTTTTAAAAAGTAGGTAATCTGGTTTGGATGATGATATAGAACCGATGCTTCTCATGTGAAGCAATTGGCACCTAAAGCTGCTCGATCACAGCAGCACACTATCACAGGTAATTGCTGTATTATCAGAGACAGATTGTATGTAACTCCCAACTTGACCCAAGTCAGTCACAGGGCGGTCTCCACCCGGAAAACCACCAAACTTTGCTTTAAAAAAAAAAAACCAAAACAATTTCTTTTTTATTTAAGTGGATTTCTCAGAATTTTAGTAAGCGAAGTGAACTAAAAACTAACTAAATGAAAAATATAATAATAATATGAGCTGAATTAAACATGCCTCGGTGGGGTGGTGGTGGGACTTAAATGAAGGTGTAAAACTAAAGAAAAGGAATGAAGATAATTATTGTAAAACATAATGAGGCACAATTATTTCATCGGGATTATCTCGTTTTAATAATCAGTAACTGTGCAGCATGCTGTTCCCTGGCAGTTCTCATTTACTTTTGAACATATAAGTTAATTGTTTTTGAGTCGTTGATTTATTTCTAAACGCAAAGGAGGTAACATGCAGCGAAGGTTTGTGTTCCAGATTTGACCTGGGTTGTTAGGGTTATATTTCGTTAGTTATATTTCTGGCTGCTGGCATTGCGTCATTGCATAAATCACTTACTTTCTAACTGCTCCGGGGTGTTCATTAACACTCCACATGCACCGTGAACTTAATTTTACCTGAAGGGAAAAGTAATTATTTCAGGCTGTGCTGTGGAGGTGTGGGCTCAAGCTGGGCTTTTGTCCTCCTCGAAATGATCAAAAATGCAGCAAATTGTGACTTTAAAACAAATTTACATAACATATAAAGATTTATTCAAGAGAACTGTACTTCCCCTCTGCTGCTGTTTTCATTCAGCCTTGTGAGTCTGCATGCATACTGTATAACGACAGTTTAGTTTCTTTGCTGAAACCTGTGGTGATGATCAATTAATCAGATGGCAATTGCAATTATGATTCTGGGCTCCTAACAATCATAAAAACAAGATAACTGGGATACAATAATTACTTTTTTTGGAGTCATTCTACTCAGTTGACTAATCAATCAATTTTACATGCAACCATTTCCTTTACAGTACCTTTTGCCACTTCTTAAAAGCCCCTGACTTTTCCCCTCCTATTTACTTGTGTTTTTTGTTTTTTTTACATTTGAATGATATTTAAAGCTCAAAAAACACACAAGGTTTGCCTTAACAGTGCATCAGATTTTGAGGTCCTCGGTGGAAGGACAAAGCCGTTGTTTTTCCAGTGCAATTCAAGGGGAAAGTTGACACCGTGGAGTAAAAATCTTCAGGCCAAAAGGCACCACAGATTGAGTCAAATTTTATGTGACCTGTAGTTCTAGAGCTGACTTTATTTTGTGAGGGCACATTTGCTTCACAGGGCTGCTGTGATATAATCTGCTGCTCCACGCTGGGGTTGGATTGTGCACAACAATGAGCTCTGAATAAGTGTGAAAGGCAGACGCGAAAGCTTCATCGAGGAGTTCAGTGTGACCCAGAGCTGGAGGGCACAGCTGGCTGTTGAGGTCACGCTTTGTGTTCAGTGTGTTGATGATGTAATCCACATGACACATACTCCAGCAAGAGGCCGAACATGTATGTAGATGTTGCATTATCTTTTTCACTTAAAATATAATATTTTAGTTCAAGTGATGAGTTTGAAAATGGAACGCTTTTCATAGCCTAATAAATTACTACTCTAGTCATACTATCTAGTCCACAAACTCTGGCATTACTGCTCTACTTTTCAGGCCCAGATGTTGCAAAGCTAAATGTGACATTTTGGCCCTTTTTTCTCAGCTAGGATTACGCTCCCTCATAGTTGTCTGCTCAACAGAGCGATGTTTCTTTTGTTTTCATCAAAAGTTGAAGTTGTTGCAAAGTTGTTCATCTTTCCATACTTTTCTGTTTGAATGAACAGATTTTTTTGCACATCTATACAGGGAGTGCAGAATTATTAGGCAAATGAGTATTTTGTCCACATCATCCTCTTCATGCATGTTGTCTTACTCCAAGCTGTATAGGCTCGAAAGCCTACTACCAATTAAGCATATTAGGTGATGTGCATCTCTGTAATGAGAAGGGGTGTGGTCTAATGACATCAACACCCTATATCAGGTGTGCATTATTATTAGGCAATGTCCTTTCCTTTGGCAAAATGGGTCAAAAGAAGGACTTGACAGGCTCAGAAAAGTCAAAAATAGTGAGATATCTTGCAGAGGGATGCAGCAGTCTCAAAATTGCAAAGCTTCTGAAGCGTGATCATCGAACAATCAAGCGTTTCATTCAAGATAGCCAACAGGGTCGCAAGAAGTGTGTGGAAAAACCAAGGCGCAAAATAACTGCCCATGAACTGAGAAAAGTCAAGCGTGCAGCTGCCAAGATGCCACTTGCCACCAGTTTGGCCATATTTCAGAGCTGCAACATCACTGGAGTGCCCAAAATCACAAGGTGTGCAATACTCAGAGACATGGCCAAGGTAAGAAAGGCTGAAAGACGACCACCACTGAACAAGACACACAAGCTGAAACGTCAAGACTGGGCCAAGAAATATCTCAAGACTGGTTTTTCTAAGGTTTTATGGACTGATGAAATGAGAGTGAGTCTTGATGGGCCAGATGGATGGGCCCGTGGCTGGATTGGTAAAGGGCAGAGAGCTCCAGTCTGACTCAGACGCCAGCAAGGTGGAGGTGGAGTACTGGTTTGGGCTGGTATCATCAAAGATGAGCTTGTGGGGCCTTTTCGGGTTGATGATGGAGTCAAGCTCAACTCCCAGTCCTACTGCCAGTTTCTGGAAGACACCTTCTTCAAGCAGTGGTACAGGAAGAAGTCTGCATCCTTCAAGAAAAACATGATTTTCATGCAGGACAATGCTCCATCACACGTGTCCAAGTACTCCACAGCGTGGCTGGCAAGAAAGGGTATAAAAGAAGAAAAACTAATGACATGGCCACCTTGTTCACCTGATCTGAACCCCATTGAGAACCTGTGGTCCATCATCAAATGTGAGATTTACAAGGAGGGAAAACGGTACACCTCTCTGAACAGTGTCTGGGAGGCTGTGGTTGCTGCTGCACGCAATGTTGATGGTGAACAGATCAAAACACTGACAGAATCCATGGATGTCAGGCTTTTGAGTGTCCTTGCAAAGAAAGGTGGCTATATTGGTCGCTGATTTGTTTTTGTTTTGTTTTTGAATGTCAGAAATGTATATTTGTGAATGTGGAGATGTTATATTGGTTTCACTGGTAAAAATAAATAATTGAAATGGGTATATATTTGTTTTTTGTTAAGTTGCCTAATAATTATGCACAGTAATAGTCACCTGCACACACAGATATCCCCCTAAAATAGCTAAAACTAAAAACAAACTAAAAACTACTTCCAAAAACATTCAGCTTTGATATTAATGAGTTTTTTTGGGTTCATTGAGAACATGGTTGTTGTTCAATAATAAAATTATTCCTCAAAAATACAACTTGCCTAATAATTCTGCACTCCCTGTACTTGTTGCCATTGTCACGTGGACGACCCATCGCTAGAAATGAAAGCCTATACTTTCCTACACTATTAGCACATCTTAAGGTTTTCACCTTGTTTTTTTTTATCATTCGGACTTTCATGTTATCCCACACAGATATAGAAAAAATACAAATTAGGAATATACTGTATACAGAAATAGGAATAGCTGCATGGCAACATGTGTGCAACATGTGTATGCAGTATAAATGCAAATGTACTAACATGTGAAGTAATGGGTTATAAATATGTGAAGATATTAGAATATTTTCAATAATGCTTGGAAATGGATGTAAATGGATTCATGTTGACCGCAAACTGAATAAGCAAGATTTGTTTGTGTGTGTGTGTGTGTGTGTGTGTGTGTGTGTGTGTGTGTGTGTGTGTGTGTGTGTGTGTGTGTGTTTGTGTTTGTGTGTGTGTATGCGTCAGTGAGAGAGCAACCACACATTTGTCAATCTCCCTAACTAGCTCAGTCACTCATGCACACACCCACATCACAGATTACAGCTCTGACTTTGCTGCCTGATTGCGTGAAGTGAAGGTTATTTTGTTCTGAATAAGCAAACAATGCATCACTCTCCTGTCCAGCACTCACATCCGCTCACACGGTGCGACAGTGTAGGAAGGGAAGGATTCAGTTGGTGTTACTGAGTGGTAGAGCACATTCAAAGTTTTCAACTTGGTTAATTATTATGCTGTTAACACTGAATTTCTCCTCCATGTGCGGGTCTGTGTGAGTGGAGGATTAGTGCGGCCTTTACAGGTGACGGATAACGATGCCTTCAAAGTGTGCTGCTTTCTTTTTTACTTCATCCATCATTCTATTTTTTGCTTTTTTTCTGTTAGATTAAGGAGGAGGGGGGTAAGAGGTGAATGAGGACACAAAGGAAAAAAGAAAACAAGGTGGTGAAACTCTTTAAAACGTGAAGTTAAACACATTGAAGAAGGAGAACGGATTGATGGATGCCTCAATAAAAGACAAGTGGGTGTTCGAAGAGGAGCAACTGGATGGATGATTCACAGGGACAGAAGGATACTGTTGGTTAATGACTTTTGGACCTTCACACTCCCATTTTTCTGTCATCCCTCTCCCATTTATTCTTATTCTCTGTCTTAGTACAGAAGGGTAATCATTCTTGTCTTTGCAGGACACTGGCTCTTTCATTTTTCATTTTTCCGTCCATTTCTCTCTCAATCTTGCTGGGCTCTATAGGTTATCTCAGTCTTCTAGTAGCATTTGGTAACATCAGCAAAAGTGAACAGGAACTTTAAATTCTGATTTTCACATGACAACAACTTATTGGAGCCAACCTTCATGGGTAGATAAATCTCAGGACTGTTGGTTGGTGAAGTTTGAAAATTACAGTGAAGGTATTGGGGGAAAAAAGGACCTACCAGCTTTAAAGCCTCACTTTTGGTGCTTTAAGTTTTCTCGCCATTGCAGAAATGTTGTTAATTTGCACTGTTTTAAATAGCCAGCAAGGCTCAACTTTCATGTTGCAAAGACTTGTAGTTGTAGTGAAATGTATGGGAAAAGAATGGCTTTGGTTCCTTTATTCTCTGTAAATAATTTTCTGTCAGCCGTCAACAGAGGTGTGGTCACTGATGAGCAACCAGTCAATCCCAGCCAGACTTTAATGAGCGGATGTGACGGCTAGCAAACGGTTGGACAACATCCTTCTGTCACTCAAAGGAGGCACAACTTTAATAATACAAATTTTATGTTTCAGTACAGTTTTATTATTTACCCCTGACACTGCTACGAAGGGATAAATTAGCCATAGAGACCAAAATCATATCTGTACCGAGCTGTTAACACGTTTATGTTTATGGCATTTTAACGTCAGAATTTTTGGACGTTGACTTACTTTTAGATCCTGCCTCAAGTGGTCATTAGAAAAACTGCAGCTTTTGGCCTTTAGAAACAAGCAGCAACCTTCTGGAAGTGGAAATATAAAGCCAGTGTTGCAGTTATTCTAAATCCCATTATGGCTTTTTCCAAAACAGAATCAATCCCCATGAACTCCTGTGGTAAAACTCTAGACTAAACAGGTTTTGGAAATGTTGGTTTAATTTTTCAGTCCCAGAGATTACCGCTCGCCTAACTTGAATCTCTCAACAAAGCGTGGACAGTCCATTTGCAAATGCAAATAAATCCATGTAGAATAATGTGTGGAGTTGTGCTGCATACATTTAGTCTTTGTTCCCCTTCCTGTCCCTTTTATCCCAAAGGGGATAAAAAGTTCAACATATAACTTTCGTCAAATAAATCCATCTTTATCCTTTTCACCTTGACATGCAGATATCAGTTTCAAGCTAAAGCCAGAAGGCAGACGTGATAACCACAAAAATCAGAAGCAATAGAGTAAATAAAAAATATAAGTTAAGGAGACAAAGACACTGAGAGACGGTGCTGAAAAGAGCCTTCACCAATAAAATACTTGACATGTTTGTATGCAGCATTTTTCTGTGTATCTGCCAACTTGCATGCAGACTTAGCTTGTTGCTGTGGGCAATAACAGCAACGAGCCCAGAACTATTTGTGGATACGTGGAGAGAAATTTTGACTAATGTAAGAATTCCCCCATGGCGACAAGCCCACTGCCTACAGCAAATATCAGAAGGCCTGCCCTCCCCCTATACTGCTCCATCTTCATAGCAGCATCGCTGTGGTTCTCCTCCTCCTCCACTACCACTCGTGTTTTACAGAGGCATCAAAGACTCTGCCCTCTGCTGAGCCATCTGCTTCCTTACTATGTGCACAGTCGCTAACAGAAACAAAATCCTCAGCAGCGCACACATCACCTCCAAGATCATCAGACTTTGCTTTCTCAACCTCACAGACCTCCGCCGGATCTCATCACGGCTTTTTTTCTGTGTGTGTGTGTGTGTGTGTGTGTGTGTGTGTGTGTGTGTGTGTGTGTGTGTGTGTGTGTGTGTGTGTGTGTGTGTGTGTGTGTGTGTGTGTGTGAGAGAAATCCCATCTGGACATTGACACAAATCCTGGATCTAATAAAGGGAAGGGAGAGAAGGGGGAGCTGATTTTAGCAGATTCTTGGCATTGTGACCCTGCACAAGCTGTCAAACTAACATCACAGATCTTAAAGCCCCAATACATCTGTGCACTCTCTGGAAAGAACAAAAAGACAAGTGTTCTTCATTTTATGAGGCATCAATCAATGAGCAGGAACGTAAGGTCGTAGCTAGCTGCTATTTTTTTATTACTGATCAACCTGCCAGCTATGTATGTTGGCATTTGCAGGGTTTATCTGCACTCAGAAAGCAGTCTGTTATTTTATATAAGGTTGATCATGCTCACACTTGAAATCTTTGGAGGGGACTTCAAGTGTGAGCATGATCGACCTTATATACAATAAAGGACTTTTTGGGAGTGATGGGGTGGAGTACACCCAGGACAGGGTAACCACTGGCAGTCACTAGAAAGTCTAGAAACCATTACGTTCCTCACAAATACTTTCCGTTTCAGTGTTTTCGTATGTGGCATTAGTATTCTTGGCACTGTTTTGCCATCTGTATCTCTCACATCTCACACACACACACACACACACACAGAGGCAGATATAAGATCAGTGAGGGGAGAGGAAGCACAGCGACAGGACAATGGACGGCAGGAAAGTGTCTCGTCCTCTCTTTGTTGCTCTGAAGGCTTCAGTGAACAGAAAATGTGAGATGGATGAAAAACAGGAAGGGCAAGTGACTACAACAGTAACTGTATCTGCTGACACTTCCAGTTACACGCTTCCTTTATTACTGGAGTAAGAGTTTGAAAAAACATTAAAAACAGATGACCATAAGACATCA
Source organism: Maylandia zebra (assembly GCF_041146795.1). NCBI lineage: Eukaryota > Metazoa > Chordata > Actinopteri > Cichliformes > Cichlidae > Maylandia > Maylandia zebra. Next base: position 20,391,413 of record NC_135181.1, read on the forward strand.
GTATTGCTTTAGTGTTAATCTCTCATTATAAGTTGGATTTTTGTCCCATTTCTGATCATTTTAATGCTTAAATGCTGATTTTTCTGCCACTGTTCATCTTAATCTCTTTATGTGGGACTGCACAGCATCATCCCACATTTTTATTGGATCTGGTTTCCAACTGCAGGAAGTCTGGCTTTAATGCAATGGATGTGAGGGAAGAAGGGAAAACTGTTATCATGGATCAAGCAGAGGTTAACATGTCGCCGTCTTTTGCTGCTCGTGCAACGCCCAAATGGAAAAAAATTGTGAGTCTATGCATTTTACTAGACAACGACAATAAAACATGATAGAGAAAAGGAAATACAGCAACATTAAAGCTGACGAAACAGCTTATAACTTGGTGAATACAGTTTTTTTTTCTTTTCTTTCCATTTCCCACTGCGGAGAATTGTGACTTGAGTCCATATATTATATGAGAATTTCTCTCTCTCTCACTCAAAAAAATAAAAAGGTGGCAAATCTAAAAAACGAGATGTACCAACCTATCTGTGCACCCTTACTGAAATCTAGAGACGATTACCTCAGTTATTAAGATGAAAAAAGGAATACATGAGTGTGAGAAGACATTCTTAATGCCTACTGTAATTTGCCTGTATGGGGTACCAGAGATCTGTGCTTGTGAACAAATTCTCAGACTAGTTTTCCGCAGTAGTAACGTGTCCTACATTTAGTTTGTGGATATCTGATCACCCTACTCTCGTCTGTCTGCAGTGTAACTGCAGCCTGAGATCCTGTGATTGATACTCAAGCCTGGGGGTATTGCTTTTGTGTTTGATATCTCATTATTTGAATCGGTCCACAAACATCTAGCAGATGCAGCCATTTAGGACAAACTGGTCACAAAACCAGTACCCTCACTTTATAGTTAAACTTCTTGAACGCTCCTTTCAGTCAATTTAAAGGCTATTCATCTCAGATTAGTTAGTTTAATATTGGTTAATTTAAATCATCAAACTTTGGCAAATTGTGGCCCCAGGGGAGGCTGTAGCTCAGTAGGCAGAGCAGGTCATCTACTAATTGGATGGTTGATGGTTTGATCCCTGTATGCACCTGTCTGTATGCCAGAGTATCTTTGGGTAACATACTGAACCCCAAGTTGCTCTCTGATGCATTCATCATAGTGTGATTGAATGGAAAGCACTTACCCGAAGAAAAAGTGCCTGTATGAATGGGTGTGAATGTGTGAATGAGGCGTGATGTATAAAGTGCTTCGAGCGCTCGAGTAGAGAAACACTCTGTGAAAACCAGTGCATTTAACATTTATAGAACACCTTTATTTCATTTTTTCCCATTTTTTTAAAACATGTTTTAAACTTTATTCTATTTAGATTTCTAACTCATTCTTTTAAAAAGTTCATTTACTGTGTAGTTTCTACTTTACTGAGCTGTCTTGTCTCATCATACCGCCTTTATATTTTATTGAGCTATTCTACGTTTTTGTTGCGTGTGTTGTGTCTCAGATTTTGATTAAATTTTCCAACTCAGGATCTGTAGATGACTCATGTAACTAATGCACATTTGCTAATGTCATCAATTGTCCAACTTTGTACAGTTATAGACTGTATAGGAAAAAAAACAAAACAAAAATACTGGTAAATTCTACCCTTAACATTTCATATATTGAAAATTGAATCAAGTCTTTTAATAGCTGGTTTCTGCAGAGGCCATGAAGCTCCCAGTGCACAGTTTTTGTGCTGATGTTAATTCCAGAGGAGGTTTAGAGCTCTGCACTCGCTGAGTCTGTGGACTATTACTCGACAACCCTAAATCACTCGAATTCAAAGATTCAGAGGAGAGGCCCAATACTTTTTGTCCTTTTTTCCCTCATTGGTTATTTGGTATTATATAGACAAACATTTTGAAATATTATTCTGGTCACATCCCAGTGAATCTCCAAAACCTCTTTAGTTGACACCAAAATGTGGGTATTAACGGCAAAGAGCTTTGGTATTATCTGGTAATGAATGTGCTTACTGTTATTCACATGTGTATCTGAGATGTGTAATTATAAACCTTTTTACAACTGGAAACAGTGCAAAATAGTTTCTCACTGTGATGACTCTAAAGAAATAATAGATATTTCTAGGGAGTGAGCACAGTAGTTGTGATGGACAACAGTGTCTCTGTGCCTCGGGCTGATGATTCAGCGATGTGTCTAATGGAAAGCTTTTAGCCGCTTTTGAATCTTCCCACCACTCACAGAGGAACATAAACCAACAGATCCACACAAAAAACAAACCAGCCGCCCTCTCTGGTTTTCATCTTAACTCGAGCCACTCTGCAGCCGCATCTTTTTCAAACTTGCTTTAATGACTTGGTATGTCCTTATTATTATTTCAGTATGTTCTCCGCCCTCGCTGCTTTTCCTTCTACCTTCACTCCCTGCCCTTCTCTCTAGGTCAGCCTCCTGATGCTGATTCGCTGGTGTTTTTGTTTCCCCTGTTTCTCTCCCATCCTTTGCCTTTTCTTTCTCACCTTTAAGTGGTCAGATACTGTAACTCCTATCTGGTGTTTATAGCAAGTATGCAGGAACTAAAAGCTTTACTCAAGGCTCTACTCTGCATGCATAATGATTTATTGAGGTGTTGGGATTGTTGGGTGGGGGAGCTTGGATAATGACGGTGCTGAAATGATGGTTTGTGTCTCTCTGTGTGTCTTCCCTCCTGCTATGAGGCTAATCACTGGAGATAAGCAATACTCCTGCCGTTTCATCAGTGCCGATAATCGCTACCTCTCACCATCTGTCGAGCAAAAATAATTTATTCAACCTCCAAACATAACTTCTAGCTTCTGCTGTTTATTCACCGCTTTTCTAGTGAGTGTGGCGCCAACACCTGTTGTCATCCCTGCTATAAAAGGAATGGTTTGCTGACTAACAAGCTTTTAACATTTTGAAAGAACTTCATGGGAGTTTTTGCTCATTTCAAAAGTTCAGCTTGAGAACTTTTGTTACCAGCTTGCTGTCTGATATTCCTCTGTTTTTTATACCGGGTGCTATATGTAACAAAAGCCTGCGTGAGTGTGTAATCTGTTTTTAGCCTTTTGTTCTGTGTTCCTTCTAGGAAGTATAAAAGGAGCGACAATAGTGGATGCTTTGGATACCCTCTACATCATGGAGATGTTTGAAGAGTTTGATGCTGCTACTGACTGGGTGGAAAAGAGCCTTGACTTCAACGTGGTAAGTTGCGTGTGTGCTCTTGTTATGGTCAGGTATATAGCAACAATAAAATATTGAATATTATATTTTTTTGTGCAGGTAAATATTAGATTTTCTTGATATATACGATATAATTTGGAGGCTACGTCGCTCACCCCTACTACCCACTGTCCCACTGTGTAGCCCACAAAAGCATCCAGTATTAGTAGTGCATGAGTCTCTTCTATTCTGCTGAAGTGAAACTGTCACGGTCTGGCTGGGGGAAGACCGTATGTGTTGCAGGGAAGGACTCAAGCGCAGACCAAAACGTGGTGTGGATTAACAAAACAAGCCGTTTATTGAGGTTAGCAACGAGGGTACAAAATAATAGGGCATCGGTGAAAACTAAACAATAACCTAAACTGGGTGAACTAATAACAAAACATGAAAAACCTTAACCATAATGAACTGACATGGGTACCTGGAGATGAGACATGGATGAGCAGACGACCTGACAAAGAATGGCTGAGATCACACAGACTAAATGGACACAGGAGGATAATGAGGGAAGTGGCAACGCATGGGGAACCAGCTGACACACATGAACATAACGACGTGACAATGGGAGAGTAAAACTGAACACGATGAACACAGACACACCAGACCTCTTCACAATAAGACAGGAAACAGTGAGATATAAACATGACAACCTGGACTGACAACATACGCCACAGACATAAAATACATGAAAGCAGGGGAGACTTAACATAGTGGAAACACGAGGGGAAAATAACTAGTAACACCTAGGCATGATAATGATAAACTTAGGAAACCTGAAGGCTACATAAACTAAACACAAAACGCTGGGTCAGCAGACCCAGGATCATGACAGAAACAATATTTAACTACATCACAGAATTACTGTGCGGGTAATCAAAGGTCCTCGACAGGTGTTATGTTGAACCAGCATCCTTCTACCTTCTAACATATATAACTCTCTGATAAATTATTAGCAGAGTAAGGTGAGTTTCAGTTGTGTCAACTAGACCACAGCTTGTGGTTAAGTAAAAGTTATGTAAACATGAAATGAAAAAGCTTTTGGCGTAGCCGGTCTGAAACGCCTCCGAGGTGGTGTTGCTTTACAGTTAGTTTCCTCTTTGCTGTGTTAGCTCTCCTGCATGGTATGCTGAACAAAAACTAACATAGAACTGAGCTGACTAGATCGGCTTGCTGGCAACAATATCTGTTTCGGGATCAGAGCAATATCTGATCCAAATATCGGATTGATGCATTCGTAGCGAAAATGCCTCAAACATTTTGCACAGAAGACCAGTTTTCCTATAGGTCAATAAAAGTGTCATTGAAGAATAAGGTTCTAAAATGTCTTTTAATTTCCTGATAATTTGCTTGTAGGTATTTAATTTGAAAATGATTTCCTAAAGACTGGTAGAAAAGAGTCATAGCTCATGAATTTGACCTTTTTATACCACCATAGTGGATTATAATGAAGACTTCAGCTTTAATTCAAGAGGTTTAATAAAGTATTGCATTATTAAATTTTAAGAATTTAAATGCATGTAAATTTATGGTTCTTAGGCCATGCATTTCTAAATAAACTAATAAGATGGGAAAAAAGTGTGTGTGTGTGTGTGTGTGTGTGTGTGTGTGGGGGGGGGGGAGTCAAATTTCATTCAAATAATCATCAGTACAAGCATTTTTTATACTTTCCTCTATAAAAAGGACATACATTTAACTGGGTTTCACTAAATATTACCCCCCCCCCCCCCCCCCCCCCCCCCCCCCCCGATCATCCATGCTCCACCTTCCCTATTTGAGAATCACCGGCTTGGCTACTAAACAGTGGACGAATGTCACTTGAATATCTGAAGATAAAATAGAGAAAAATCTCAACAACTTTTTTTTTTAAAATAACTAACTCCTAACTCCCTCAGAAACTTTTCATATATAAATTCCTTACTTTAATTTAAAAACAAATCCAAACGTGTATTAGTTCACATTCACTTATACAAAATAAACGTGGTGTACACATCTCTCTGTTTATATCTGGTGGCATGATCGTGTGGTGGTTAGCACTGCAAGAAGGTCTAGTTTGAGTACTTTGTGTGTGTAATTTGCAAAATCCACAATAACTGTGGTGGTTCATGTATTTGGATCTTGAAAAAAGATTGATTTGGATTATTCATGCCATGTCATAAATTATCTTCTAAGTGTTCCAAGTGTCTGGCATCTAAATAACTGCAGAGATGAAACTAAACTCAAAAAGCAGTTAGCAGCTTTGGTCAAGTGGTGCTTACACTCAGCATTGTTTAGTTTGTCATGTGACGCTGAGTTTCTTGCAACAGCAAATGAAATCACAACTGTTTGCTCACAGATTTCCTGAATACAACAGTCCCACTTAAGAAAAAAAAAAGAGTCTACTACTGGCGGAAATCCCAAATTTAGATCACCACCTGTGTGCTGAGCTTCGAGCCAAATCAGTTCTCATTTTGAGATTTGTTCCTGACCAACACAGAGGAGTGAAAATAAATTCTTGAGAAGGTGTGATGTTTACTGTCAGTCTTAAATGGTCTTACAGGAGGAGGTGTTGTGTATATACAGACATTTAATTGAAAGTAAGAAAGATCACATTTGGAGGCCTGGTTTGTTTTCTGCCCATGTGTCTCCACTGAGTCATCACTTGGAATTTAAAAGCTTTTTTAATCCACAACACGCTGAATTACAGAAGTATGGATGTCTACTCAGTATAGCACACTTAAAGAAATGCTTCAAGTTGAAAGGTCCTTACCAAGGACACATGCTTTCACGCAGCACTCCTGAGGCTGTAAAGTTTTACTGTGAGCTTGTGAAAAATAGCAAAACATGTCATTACTTCCTGTAGGTCACACGGTGCTACTTTCCAGTTTGAAAGGCATGTTTTTATTGGAAGTTTGAATGAATGTGATCCAGCCTATGACCTAATGTATGAAATCTAACCTTTATATAGATACATGAAAAGGTGAGCAGGTGTATAAATACATATCACAGTGAGGGCTCTTTGTTGCTCTCTTAACTTGGATGTTAGATGAACCCTGCTTGTGAATGTATCTTAGACTGCATATAAAAATGAATGGTACAAACACCACGTTTGGAAGAGAGCGTGTAGTGTTGAGTTATTGGCCTAAATACACTCCTGTAATAAGTTGTACTAAAAATGATTCACATAATACCAACAGCACAAACGAGATCCCAAAACCAAATTCAATAGCGGATATAATGCAGCAGAGAAGTGACTACAGCTATAGTAACTAGCTCAGCACTTAAGTGTTACACAAAGCTAAGGCCCATAGTGTTGTGAACTTAAGCCTTAATACTATTTAAATGTGTAAATAAAAATTCACTGATGCTAAGCCTAGAAACCAGTGGGTGATGGGGAACTGGCTATATCCGTCTTTTATATACAGTCAGTGCATAAGCATTAGTTTCCCTTTAGTTTAAACCAAAGATCTCTTAAAGTTGATTTTGGACGTAGCGTCATCCAAATGACTTCTTCAGTCTTCCTGAAGATGAGTGACGAAACGTTTCTCCCACAAAACGCTGCGTCCACATGAACAGAATCAACTTTTGGAGATTTACTTTCCTGGATGATTGAGAATGCATCAAGACGTTAAACCAAAGATTTTACCACGTTTTTGTACAGGAAGCAGCCTGTGAGCATGCACATTTTTTTTTAACAGCAATAACAGTTTAGTTTTATTTAAAGTGCATTTCCATTGCTAAGACATAGGCTTGTGCTCATTTTAAGGATAAGACACAATTTAATAAAGATACTAAGCTCTAAACTGCCTGACATTCCAGTATTTAATGCAGGAAATGTGTCCTTAGTGATATTATATATAGACTAATGTAATTTTCTGCTGTCTATAAGGTTAGAAACAATTACCTGGTGTTCCAAAGAGCTCTGCTGATAATGGATCCCAATACAATAAATGCGTTACCAACAATAAATGTGTTACCAAAATTGTTAAAAATTATGCCACTTTGACTCTCCTGAACATCTGGAAGCATCCAGGAAATTGGTGTATTGACGCTGAATTCTGTTCCATAATGGTATCAATAAAAACCCAGAGAGAGAGCCCACGTACAGGTATAATGTTTGATATGTTGCTCTTGAGTTTTCCAGGTTTATTATTCATCAACTTGTAATTGTATGCTCATGGTGCAGGAGTTTACTTCTAATGAGCGTATGTGAATATGTAAAGCAAACAGTGAATAATATTAAAGTGCTTTTAGAGCACTTTCTGCACGAGTTGCTCAGTATTTACATACATTTACACAAAGGAACATGTTAAACTTTAGTTTGTAGAAAGTTGCGAGCAAGCACACGGGATCATAATTGCCACCTGGGGAATATTGATTCATCAGATATAAATCCTGTCAACTAGAACTTCGCAGCTGTTATGTCCACTCGTGGAAGGGCTTATAATTCTAATAAAAGATTACACTTAAAAGTTACAGATCTAGTGCAGATTTCTTACACAAAGTCTGACGTGGATATCTCATCTACTGTATGTCATTTCTGCTTTTGCTGATTAATTGTGTGGGCACATGTTAAAGAGTTAAACACAAACATTTTCCCTCCTTCCTTTGATGTTTGCCGTCCTCATTATAACATCCCCGTTAAGAGCTCCTCATTAGGGGGAAACAGCAAAGCAGTTTCTTTGTCTTTCTTTTAGCATGGTTCTGATATCAGATTTATGAAGTCTAATTCTGAAAACCAAAACATACATCCACCAAACATGATATATAAAAGCTCAAGTAGTGTTGTCAGTTATTCCTTCAGATCAGCTTTAATCCTCATTACTGTCTCCGAAACTGTGCATGTTTTGGATGTTTTACTCGTTGAGGTTTCCACGTCTGAATTTTTGGTACCACTGCTTTGTGCATAATCCTTACTGATTTCCAGTATTTGCCAGCAGTCGCCCTGTCAGTCAAACGGCATTGTAACAGCAGGAAGCCCATTGTTTTGTGATCATTTCCTGCAGTAGCATAATGTCGAGATGTAAAGCTGCTTTTGATATTCCACTAAAATGCTTTTTAATGGGAAGGTTTCTGTAGGCGGCTTTGAAACCACCCTCACTGGGGTTAAAATATCAACTGAGTTAGCCGATGTAAGTCTGACAAAAAACCAACCCAGATTTCACTGAAGAAAAACACTAACCGGCATCATGTATTATTAGCAACAATTAAGCATTTGGGGTGAAACGAAGCAGGAAAATGAGTATCAACAGTCAGAAGAAAAGGTTCAACTTTACGTTTGGGTTGCTTATTTTTAAAGCAAAGGAACAAGGCAAGTGAAAGAGATTAAAACAAAGAAAATAATAGCAGTTGTTTGAGACGTATTAATATTAAAGTGATGCCATTACTAATGCGTTTGCCATTGAAATGTGTACAAAGAGGACATGAAGTACATAGAGCATAAATATTTCTCTAATATTAAAGTCAGTATTCTCCAGTACTTTCTGTATGTGCTTGTCAGGATTATCGTTCATCCTATAGGCCATCATCAGGCTACCACAGAGGCTTACAGTCCTTAAGGTTGGATGGAGTCATCCAATTTTTCTATGACTATATTTGCACCACATGCAATAATATCTGGCAAGATTGTAATACTCTTTTTTTCTTAAAAATAGGATAAGCTGTTAAGAAGATGGATTGATTAATGAAATTCTTCCTGAAGAGCCATATGTCAGATCATCGTTTAGAGATCCTCCCTCCTCCTTTGTAAACCAATAGATTTTACTCTTGCCTGTGGGATCACACAATCTGTGTATGTAGCGACTGGAATGGTGTCCAAAGTTTGCTTGTACCACAACACCTGAGAAAGTGTGACACCTCACTTAGTCTTTGAGACTTTAAGAGCCCCACTGGTAATTTATTACTGTTTATTTTCACTTAAATAGCGAAGTCCTGAATCTTTTGAAAGGCAAAGAGGAATAGAGTTGGAATTGTTACACTCTTGGGACGGTTTGTTCATTACAAAACACTGAAACAACATTTCTTGTGATGAGATAGCGGGACTTATAGGCCGGTACAGTTAGATTTTTACAACTGGCCATGCAAGATCTGTGGATACACTTTGATCTGATGAGTTGTTGCTGGGAACATTATCTCCTGGGCTCATCTTGTTTCAGTCCTTAATTAGTTCTCTGCTTGGAAAAGCCCATGCTTAGTCAGTTTCCTGTGCGGAGTGTAATGGACCGAATGTTGCAACATCAGGAGACTTGACTGCTTGCCTGCCAGCTCTGTCAGGAGTGAGATAATGTCACACTGCTGCTGACTCAGAGGGTCATTGTCCAGCAGTTCAAAGCAGTGTTGGCTTCTTCACACAGTCACAAAACACTGCAGGATGACTGCTGGCTGAAGATGTTTCCGTCTTTAAAATTAAATTAAAGTATTTTTAAAATTTTGACTTTGATGTAAAGCATCATCTTTTAGCTTATTAAACCTCCGCTGCCAATAGACATTAAAACGTAGGAAGAAGTATTCATTGTACTTTTGGATTACAGCTGCCTAAGTGTTAAAACAAATAATTAAATTGTAATTAGAACGAATTAGTGCTGCAATCTCCCCACTCAATCAGTCACTAAGACTTGGGGATGAAAAAAAGACAGGACACATTTTGTGTGGCACATAATTTGTTTTTTTCCCCTCCCCCTTGCAGAGTCTGTTATCCTATCTCTAGTCGACAGCAGTCACTTATGAGAGCTGTCAGTCAAGCACAAAAACTTCATCCGCCTCGGGAATCTGTTCATAAAGGACGGACGTGAGAGAGAAATTACGCTTCATTGTTCGACTACTGAGACAAATGGCTATACAACTTTAAATTTTTTGTTATTTTTCCCTCCATTAATTCTGCCCAGAAATAAATGTATTGTGTTTTTAAAGATGGCACACTTTATCTCCGGCTTTTAAGGCGGTTTTTGGTACCTAAAGATTTCTTTAAAAACTTTGGAAGTCACTTCTCTTTTTCAGGCTGCCGTACGTGTGCCCTTCAAGGTATGCAGTGCTTTATCAGCATTCTTTGTTTTTTCCTGTCAAACTTAAAAATATGCTGATGAACCAATGGTCAGAATAACTCAAATTTTGACACATACATTAAGGGATGTCCTTTGCATAAACTATAACAAAGGATTACATATTATTAACCAGGTAGTTCTTTAAAAAGTCACACAACTGTGTGTCATACATTTGAAAAAGTAATGCTTGCATACTAGACTAGTATTTATCTTGTGTTTTATAGCTAATTTGTTTGAATTTAACAATACTAAGACTCATCACTCAGAGCAATGACATTCAAATAATACTTTTTAATAATACTAATAATACTATAATACTAATTTTTGTCTAACATTGTTTATTTTATATAAAAAACTCTTTATGATCCATCTCTATGGATACATTTCTAATGCTTATTCAATTCCAGCATTTTGCTGAAAAAGCATAATATTCATAAAAATAGACAAATATCGTCATTACTATTAGACTTTACCATTAGATGTGATTTCTGTTTTCCCCGGTATCTTCTGAATAGGGTCGTTTTTAGTGTCAGAGAGATTAGTTATTCTGTCTTGGACCTCCTGAACAATTTTTGTCCATTCCAGTTAGAGCTGGGCGATATGAGATTTTTTCATATCACGATATGTTTTTTTTTTTTTTTCATTTCAGGCGATAGCGATATCTATCACGATATAAGCCAAATAACTATATTTGTAAGATTTAAATGTGCCGTTGCTCACAAGTAAAATGTGAAATAATCAGCAGCTTGTTTTTATTTAAATATTTATTTCCCATAATAAGTTCAACAGGGTAGATGTACTTAAGGAACATGAGACTTTTTCAGATAAATAAAGGCAAATATTGCAAACTACACAAAAGGCAGCCGCTAAAGCGTTTAAGTTTCAAAATAGAACAAACAAAACAGACTAAATTGTCAATTCCACTTAGAAACAAAGTATTAATTCTAAAAATAAATCTTAGTTTGTTTTACAGAAGAACAGACAAAACTGACTAACTTTTGTCAATATCAAATAAACTGAGAACTAAAAGGAAATTCTTAATCTCTCCTTGTTGTATAGCTGAGCTTTTCAAACAGTTTTAACAGTTACTTTAGTCTGACAAAAGCCGAATGACGAATTAGCGCTTCCAGTCAGAGACTGAGGCTACGTCCACACGTACACGGGTATTTTTGAAAACGGAGATTTTCCGTTTTCGTTTTAAAAAATAATCCCGTCCACACATAAAGGCAGAAATGAAGGAAAACGCTGCTATGAACATGCCAAAGCAGCAGGTGGCGCTAGATTCCTAACCGTGCCGAAATGTTGGCCAATCAGAAGTCTAGAAGCCTCGGTGGGAAAAAGTAAACAAAGCTGCAGCATAGAAGCAGAACAGAGTCGTATGTGTGGACGGACAGTAACTGTGTGTATATGTAAGCATTTAAACACTGCAGAGAGTAGAATTAACAGTAACAGTATTGTAGAAATTCATTTCACCGAAACAATAACGTGGCGCACAGTGTGACGCATGCTCCAGTTTATTGTATTTCCAGACTTGCTTTCGGCACAATTTACAGTGCACGCTACTCTATTTTTTGTCAGACTTGAAATAGCCGAAATACCTTCACACTACGGAACTTCTATGGCTCTTCCATTCGACAATCTCTCCGGCATTGGAACCATCATCTGTTTTCTCTTCGGTCACACTCGGTTGATTTTTCTAGTCGGCACACTCATTTCCTCCATTACGCGCTGGCTCCATTACCCGCTGGCTGCTTCCCAAACAAACACACGTGCAGCTTGGCACTTGTGCTGTACGTAACAAGCCACGCGACGTGACGCTGCGGCTGTGATTGGTTCGGCTCTGCGCTACTTAATTTGGATTGGCTGACCTTTTTTTTCTTTGAGAACAAGAGCGGCGAGGTCTATCGCAATAGCTTAATTTCTCTATCGAGTAAAAGTTATATCGCGATACATATCGTTATCGTTCTATCGCCCAGCTCTAATTCCAGTGATTGTTGGAAAGTTTTCAGTTAACCATTCCTTAGTCATTGCTTTCTCAGCTGCAGTTTTCAAATATCTGTCTGGTTTTTTGAGTACAGTTGGCAGATTCCCCAAACACATAACATTAAAATCAAAGTTGATCTATGGGCAGATTGATGATCTTTCTGTTCCCACATCCAGCCAGTCAGAGCAAACTAAAGAATGGTCCTGAAAGACTTCAGGAAGTGTCTTTTTTTTAATATCAGTTTTGCTCACTAAACACTAAAGCAACATCTTGGATGGCCTGCCCACAGGGGACCGTAATGTTGGACCGATAATCCTGTTAAAATGCTCCAAAATAGAAAGGAGAGGTGTGACTCCAGGCTGTTGACTACATTTGAGCACACCTGTCAGACAGAGTGTCCACTACCCAACTGGATGACATTTAACAGTCATGGGGAAATTACCTGCAGAGATCAAAGACATTTTTGTACCAAGCTGTAAACATACTGTGAGGGTTTCTGGATTGCTGCCCGGGAACAATATGTTTCAGATGGTTTGGAAAATTTGGTGCTGGTTCTCAACTAAAAACATTCGGTAGATCCCTTCTTTAATGTACCATCCTTAGCCATACACAAAGCATGGCTAACCCTAGTTATTCAAAACTTCTGAAACTTTTAGTGAGGGAATTTCCTTCTTCTTGGTCTATCAGAGATCACTTACCAGAGTCACCCCACCCCACCCCCAATCTGGGGAAACCGAGTTCTTCCCTTTTCTGAGCTTGCCTCGAATAGTTAACATGCCTTAACTCCTTTATAAAAACCTGCCACATACCTAATGTTGTGCATTCAAGGAGTGATGCATGGAAAGGAGCATGCAGCACACATGATTTGCTTCAGTATAAATGCTCCTTGTTATCGCATCATTACATATGTCAACCGGTGTAACAGTCCTCTTTTGTCCTTGGCCAATCGTGCTTGCCAAGTGGTCCTGCGCAAGTTTCCTGAATGTCCTCCCTGCACGAGTGAACCTGATCTCACAAGATTTCCACAACCCTACTCATGCGGCGTACTCGCACGCCTCCTGAGCAGATGCTTTCATGCAAACACTTTGTGGGATAAGCCACTTTCTCTTTCATTCATCCTGGCTCAGTTCTAACACACTCATTTGGCTACTCGGTCATTCGTAGCAGCGCGGAGAAACCTGGTATTCAAATTTATTCAGCTGTTTACAGCATCAGCCTGAAAATATCTGTCTAGACTGTGAAAAGCTCACCTCTGTCTACTCCTCCCTGAGGCCAAGAAGAAGCCCAGGAACGTTTCAGTTTTGAGTTGTCTGCTTTCTTAGCTCACTGTTTGTGGGAAAAGAAATGTGTATTCATGAGTAGTTAGCAGTTATATTTCGTCTCATATTTCTTTTCTTTTGTCTTTGCCGCAGAATGCAGAAGTGTCGGTGTTTGAGGTGAACATCAGATTTGTTGGAGGTCTGCTGTCCGCCTACTACTTGTCTGGAAAAGAGGTAAGTAGAGAAATAAACCTTCCTCTGTTTTGCTTTTATTTATTTATTTATTTATTTATTTTTCCGCCACCTCTGCACTGAATGAAACTTCGGGGAGTCTTGAGAGAGAGATTGATGAAACAGATGGTAGAGTGGAGACTGAATGAATTAATGTTTTCATGTGCTCAAAATCTTTGGCATTGTCCCCTTTAATAGCTGGTACAGTTAGATGTCTCCCATATTGCAGGGTGAATTTAAGTTCTTTGTGAGTACCATTGCGCCGTCATCTAGTTTGATTGATTTGCTTCCAGCCTTTCTATGGGTGGAAGATTAACTTCTGTGTTGTTGTTCTTGGATCTTGTCTTCTGTAGCGCCTTTTGGCTATTAACAGTTCTGAAAGCTGTTGTATTATTAAAGAATTGAGCAGGGAATTTGCTTATAGACAAAAAACCTTTAGAGGAACTACTGCAGGGACCAGGGCCTGAATTAAGTTCTGGAGTCACCCCCTAATGTCCTTACTTTGGTGCTGGTACTTTAGGTTTGTGGCTTACACCACCAAAATTTGTGACCAGTCAGTCTTCTGCATTACCACAGCCTTCTGGACTTTACTGGAGACCAGTGGCATTCAGCAAATCATGATTAGAAATCTATGGGAGAATTCTGAAGTGCTAATGATGGTTGGCTATCTGCTTCCAGCGAGCCATCAACAGACAAAATGGGAAAACATATCAACCAATCTGGTTGTTATGCGGACACATGCGAACATTACAGCCTCACACTACTTTCAGCTGTGTGGTGGCAGCCATGACTATCTCCCCTTTATAGTTTAATAAACATACTTTGTTTTACTTTTTCTTTGCATATTAAATCCACAGTGCAAATTAGCGCAGCATTTGTTCAGTGTTCTGGTTGGATAAGCACAGATCCTGTCTGCAATGTTGTGAAACTATGTGCAAGTGTAGTAGAAGTGCAATTTTAATAAAAACCAACCAGATTTTACTGCTGTTTTTATGTCAGTGTGACCGAACGGCTTCAAAATAGCTGCCTGGAAGTAGAGCAGAGCGATATGACTAAAAATATTTATCACGATATACATTTGAAAATTTGCGATAACGATATAACTGACGATATAATTGACACTAGACAAAATACTTTACAACTCTACAACTTTATTAGTGCAAAAAAACAAAACAGAACATCAATGTATTTTCACTTAAACAAGAAGCTGTTTTTTATGTGCATTGAAGTTATATAAAAATGTAACAGTGCAAATGCAAATTCCTTGCTGACAGTTCAAGCGGTGCGGGTTTGTAGCTTAGCAAAGTCGTACTAAAACATCTGACAGATTTTCGAGCGCTGTGTACCACATAAAAATTTTTCGAGGTCAGTAAACACAACCAGAATTCATACATAAGGCACACGGGATAACATGCTCTACCAAAAATAGTGCTTTGTTGTGTATCTGACGGACGAAAGCTAAATCAGTTCCACACCACTGAAGTTGCAGCATTTTTACAAACCAGTTCTGGTTCATCCGTTTCATTCAATGATCCACTTTCGCCCTCCTCATTCTCCGTCGCTGCCATGCTTTTTCTGCCATGTGTGTATGAAAACAAAGGCACTGCGCAGGCGCGTTTTACCCATATTCTATCGCGATATTTCATTTTCTTATCGTTGCCCAACATTATACCGGTATTACCGTGAACGGTATGATATGGCCCAGCCCTACCTGGAAGTATTTCAGAGATGGCTTCTGAATGGAAAGGCTTGCTTCAGGAACACGTGAGCAAAATATAAGCCGAAATTGGCCAGCAGAGTATCTCACTCATGTTTACAGTGGCCTGAAAGGTGTAAGAGGCAGCATTATGCAGTTATTCAGCCTGACACAATTCTGTGAATGACTTTAAAGAGCTGCTATTTAACTCTGTTCCTATGCAGTGAGATTTATTAGCGACCTTTGCAGGAGTGGATATCAGCCAGATGGCAGAAAATGTAGGCTGATTTAAATCTCAGTTCAGTTGGGTTTCTTTATGTTCTAAAGTAATATTTCACAGACACCTGAACCATGTTTTCATTTAGTCGTTAACTTGTCTTTCACTTACTTTATTTAAGTTTGTCTCACAGTCTTTTTGGGGGGGGGGAAGTTGCTGTGGCCTCTTTTAGATGAAGTTTTGGCTGTGCACAAAATTGGTTCAAGTTTGCCTTTGATGCTTTCTCCCAGATGGGCTCTGTAAGATGTTAAAGATCCTGCCAGTGAGGTTACTTTTCTTGAAAATGCGTGTTTTAACCCAAACCCTGAGATCTTCTTCCAAATCTAACCAAGTTGTTTTTGTTGCCAGACTGGAAACTTTTCTCACTTGTACAAAAATAAGGTTTAAAACAGCCATCCCTTTGTCATATGTCAGCAGACTCATTTCCCTCCTCTGTGCTGGTGTTTACATTGAAATGCACCCAGTCATGTGGTCTGAAGCAACTTTTACTTTCTTCTGTAGTAAAAGAGTGAAAGTTCAGGACACTTGGGGTCAGCGTTCTGCTTGAAAGGGAACTGAGCGGTGGTGTTCCCTCCACCCTCAGAGACTGAATATGTCCTGAAGTGTCTTAGTGCTGAAAAACTGTTTCTGCAACCTTGTTTTATGCAGGAAAAACAAGCGAGAAGGGAGATTCCTCAGGGCTTCTCACTTTACTCATAGTGCCAGACCTGTTGTGCTTGTGTGCATGTGTATAAATCTGCTCAGTGACAAGAGGCTGTGAAAATGACACCTGCTGGGTATTGCGCTACTCTGCCGATGCAGAAGTGGTGTCTTAAACTCAGTTTTTTCTTGATGCCATATCTCCTTTGTATCTTCAGCTTATGACGTTCAGTCTCTAAATGAATGATGAAGCCCCACTAAAGAACAGATAATTCTGCACATCATTACAGCCCCAAAAACCTGATACCAGCATAAGTATAGCCCATACCCCAAAGATCTTCACAGTTGATTTCTTTGTTTTAGACTGATCTCACCATGTGGGATTTTCCTTTAAGTGGCTTCTTCATTACCGCTGACACTTCAGGAGTAATCAGTTCTTTACATGCAGGTATACACCTTAATCTACATCTTCATCTCGGCAGTGAATGAACGAGGCTTGTGAGGCTAAGCGCTTCTTTATTAGCAGAGGGAGGCGGTGTGGGCAGAAGTCAGACTGGAGAGCAAAACCCATTTCCAAGTTCAGTGAGCATTTCCATGCTTCACCACACACAGCAAATCTGGAGGAATATTTTTTTCTTACTTGTCAAGCGTTAGATGTATGGATCATGTCATAAAACTAAACAGTAAAACTAATAAGAACAGCGAGCGCTACTTAAAGAGTGCAAAGTGGTTACGTTGTAAGAAGACAATAGTTTAATCTTTCCTACTTTGAGTCCTAAAGCTGATAACAAAGTGGGCAGTATAATACTAATGACGGTATGAGCCTATGTGTGTGTCACCATAGTAAAGCTTTTGAATAACCATATGTGAGTCATTTTTTCTTTTTTTGTTGTTGTTTTTCTTTTTTTTTATTATCCCTTAGTCATAAAAAGGTGATTGGGTATTGTCGTCACCACACCGGGTGGGTGGGTGGACAGAGTGGACACTAAAATTTGTGGACACAAAAACTTGATAAATATGTCTCCAAGGATTTTCAAATGGATACCATAAGTGTATCTATAAAAAAATCTCAAATGAGGTTGAACCTTGGTGAACTTGGCCTCAAGGTCAGAGGTCAAGTTTTATTAACTCAAGAAGGAAGTAAGCTTTGATTTTCAAATATATATTATAGGTGCAACTACTAGAAGGGTCAGGGGTAGCGCTGGCGGCCGTCAGTACATTTTTTGCCCACACGCTATTTGTCTGTGGTGGATTTGGCTACAGTGTGGCTGTGGTTCAAGAGGTAGAGCACAGGGTCAGAGGTTTGATCCCCAGCTGCTCTGGTCTGCATGTAAAATGTGCTTTGGCCAGTAACTGAACTCTAAAATTGCCCCGATTCAGCCATTAGAGTATCAATGTGTGAGGTAGAAAATGTTTGAAGGCATTAAAAAAAAAACTACCCCCCCCCTCATTTTTTTTTTTAATGTTTTGAAAGCTGATAGCAAGCTTCCAGCATTAATCTTTATTGGCAGCCATAATAATGAGAAAATTAGAAGCTTTTGATATCATCTGAACTGATTATCCTCTCAACATGAGCGAGACAGTGAATTGAAAACTGACCCCCCTCTTTCTCACTCACCATCACTCTTAGATCCATTTCTTTTATGAGTGTCGCTCAGTTCACCATCCTCTTCTATTTCATTGCTGCTACACAAGGTCCCATTCATTCACCTGAAGGTCAGGGTTCTCTCATGGATAGATGGACAACAGGTAGCCTTGGAGGACTGAAAGCGTGTGATAGTGAAGATGACTGAATGTGGGTAGTGGTGATGCTTTAAATGACCGTCGGTGTATGGTTGCAAAATTGCTGGGTAAAGCTGCTTTGCAGGCTTATGCTTTAAATAAACATGTTAAATTGCTCATAAATGTAAATGTCTAATCAGGCATCTAGCAGCAACTTCATTTAGTCATGGCAACATGGTTAAGATGGTGAAGTTCAAATGGAAAGGAAGTTCACGTGAGTGATTTTGAATGTAGCATGGATGTCAGAAACTGCTGATCTGCTGGGATTTTCCTGCACAACTATCTCCGGGGTTCAGAAACAGTCAGAAACAAGACACTCTAGACTGTCGCGAACTTTAACTCAAACAATCACTCATGGCAACCAAAGTTGGAGCATATCTGGATGCTCAACACACTGCAACCACTGAACATCCAAGGTATGGACATTGAGGCTGTGGACAGCTACAGGTACCTTGGTGTTCATCTGAACAATAGACTGGACTGGACTCATAACTCAGACGCCCTCTACAGGAAAGGGCAGAGCAGGCTGTACCTGCTGCGGAGACTCAGGTCGTTTGGAGTGGAGGGCCCACTCCTGAAGAAATTCTATGACTCTGTTGTGGCTTCTGCTATCTTTTATGGCGTGGTCTGCTGGGGCGGCAGCATCTCTGCTGGGGACAGGAAGAGACTGAACAGGGTGATCCGAAGGGCCAGCTCTGTTCTAGGATGCCCTCTGGACCCAGTGGAGGTGGTGAGTGACAGGAGAACGGCGGCTAAGCTGTCATCCCTGATGGACAACATCTCCCACCCCATGCAGCAGACTGTGACAGCACTGAGCAGCTCCTTCAGTGGGAGACTGCGGCACCCACGGTGTGGGACGGAGAGATTTCGCAGGTCTTTCCTCCCCACTGCTGTCAGACTCCATAATAAAGACTTTAACTGATCAAGCACACACATCCATACATATGCAATAATACTAAGTGCAATAATCCTTTCTGTCATCGTTGTATTTTTACTCAGTTGTATATAGTATTTGTATTTGTATTCTATTTTTATCTTATTGTATATTTATTTTATTTTATTCTACTGTATATAGTATTTTATTTTATTCTATTCTGTACAGTTGTGTACTGTATTTATTCTTATTGTATTCTAATTTTTGCCTCATAACTTTTGCACTGTCCACTTCCTGCTGTGACAAAACAAATTTCCCACGTGTGGGACTAATAAAGGTTATCTTATCTTATCTTATCTTATCGGACCTTGAAGCAGAAGACCACGACTGTTAGCTAAGAACAAGAAACTCAGGCTACAGTTCACATAGACTCACTAAAACTGGACAATAGACGATTGGAAAAATCTGATGTGACTCGATTTCATCTTTTGATCATCGATTGATCATCTCAAACTGGTTTCTGGCATGACAATGAGTTCACTGTACTCAAATGACTGTCACAGTCAAATCGCATAGAGCACCCGCCCTGTCAACATGGACCTAAATCTCGGAGGAATGTTTATTGAGTCTAAAAAGCAGTTTTTAGGGCAAAGAGGGTCAAACACACTACTAGCAAGGGTGCAAATCTAATAGAAAAAAGATGTGCTCCCTGCTACAAACAAGTTAAATTCCATCCCAAAGTAAACAAACATCTATATTGTCTTACAGGTGAAGTTTAAAGCAGAAGACAGAAGAATTTGTGTTTTTCATTTTCACAGTTGGTAGGATTACAGACCTTTAATTCTTCATTTTCACCTAGCGAGGTTTTCTAGACGAGTCACTGACAGGCTTAAACTCCCACTACCCACATCCAGGTACATTATGTGGAGAGATATTTTTATAACAACTGAACACTTGATAGACATTATGTAACTTCCAATTTAGAGTAGCCAAAGAAGATACTTTTTAAAGCGAGAGGCAGCCAGGTGAATACAGAAAATAATACTGTAGATAAGATCATGACCTTACAAAGCATTCCGCCTCTTGACTTTGTCTGCATTTTCTAGTGTTGTCGTCTGAATTGAAAATGAATGCATTAGAGATAGGAGACCTTGTCAACAGCCCACTTAGCATATTCAGAAATGATCCTTTCAATTAAACAAAACCTCCCTTAAATGCATCAAAGTGTTCGCTCTGACCAGTGCAGTTGTGTGTGAGGCCTTTTATTGGTATTTTAATGTATTAGTATTAAAAAAATGCTATAGAGTGTAGTGAACAGAGATGGGCACTAACGCGTAATCTGATTACTTTTTTCGAGTAACGAGTAAAGTAAGGGATTACAATTGCAAAACAGGTCAATAGATTAATGTTAGATTACTTTAAGCACACTGCGTTACTAAAACCATGATTTTTTTGCGAGAGTGTCTCATGACAATGACGTAAGCGAGTGCGACGTTCGTGGCATCAGCTGTGTGCAGATCAACAATGGATAATATAACGAGTGCGGGAGAGAGTATGAGCGTGCAGCGTTCAAAGCGTGGAAGTACTAACCTTATGTTGAGTTTGATTCCATAAAAAGTGACAAAAACATTAGCATCCGCTCTTCACTGCGTGGGAAGAAAACCTCTTTTTACAGCGAAAAACCCCCTAAACGTGCCTGCCCCACTCCTGCTTTACAGGTGAAAATAGAGCAACAGGACCGCTGAGTCTTTGATTTTATTTAGTTTCCGCTGTGTTTTACGTGCATCTATTTGAAAGAGTGAGTGCAAACACAAAAAACTATTTTATTTTATGTGCTGGAATGTGCAGAAAATGGGTTTAATGTTAAAATGTTAAACAAATTTCTTCCAGTCAGAGAATGTTGCATATAATTTAATGTTTGCTTGATGCATAAAGTTAAAAGATTAAAACTAATAAAATAAGTTTTACAAAGAGACCTTCATTTGATTACATTTTATATGATGGATTATGCAGAAAAAGTAGAATTGGGCTGAAAGATCTATTGTTTTATTACCTATTTAGGGGATAAATAACGTTTTAAAAAGTAACTAAGTAACTAATTACTTTTGAAAATAAGTAATCAGTAAAGTAACAGGATTACTTTTTTGGGAAGTAATCAGTAATTAGTTACTGATTACTTTTTTCAAGTAACTTGACCAACACTGGTACTGACAACCTAGTGGTTGCTTTAATACATGTACGAATAAAATACAATGGTCATGTTTGAAGACTAGAGTGTATATTCAGACTTTTTACATAATGTCACACCATTATGTGACAAAACCGTTTTTTCTTCTGCTGCCTTTCAAGTATTTTACCAGTTTTTAATTCAGATGCAGTTCAGATCAAGCCACTAAACTTCTTACAGTATAGGACTGCATGTGGACATGCTTCTTCAACCCTTTTCAAACAAGTCCTGTTGACCGGTTGCAGAAATCCCTTCTCCACAGCAACTCAGATTGTCAGTTGTTGGGTCATCTAAACTGACACTGGTGAGAATTTTAAATGGATCGAGCTTTTGAAGTTTTTCACTTCTCAGTCTTGATCTTATGACCTCTGGACTCTTGCAAATGAGATTTTTAATCTCAAGAGTATTGTTGTGCCATGAAGTGAAGTTTAAGTTAATAAAAAAGTTCTAATGACCCTGAAACTAATGAGTGATCTTAGATAGCTGGCTAACCTTTGCTAATTAGAACTTACCACTGCAATAAAGAATATCCTGTCCTCCACCTCCCAAGCAGCAGAATTATTGACCCGTCTCTATTGAAAATACATGGAACGGATTCTCCAAGGGATAATGTGTAAATCTTCTTCAAAGTGGAGCTCTGGCAGGAACTTTGCTCCTGTTAGTGACTGAAATACTGCAGCAGCTGCTGTACACCTGCACATGTACAGAAATCTGTATTTTCATGTTTTAGGAAAGATTTTGAGAGTGCCTTTATTAGATGGTTACAGCTAGATGACAGGAAAGTAAAGGAGAAAGCGCCGGGAGGTGACAAGCAGGACATGGCCTGCAAAATTGAACCCAGGCTGCACAGCCTCTGTGCATGTGGTGTAAATTCCACCAGGTGAGCTGTAGGGTGTCTGATAATTGGCAGGGTTTTGCTGCATTCGTGTGGAGTGTCCAGCACTGGCCAGCATCCTGTAAAACCTTTTTTCTTCTTTTTGCCTTTCAAGGCTCCGTGACAAAAGAACTTGAATAAAATGAACTCAATACTCAAAAAAATTAAATAACATGAAATAAAAATTAAAACAACCTTGCAAAGGCCTTCACCTGGAGATCTTAAGATGTTTTCATGTTGAGATGTTCATTGGGTGTTAAGGCTGAAGAGCCAAGAACACTCGAAAGGTCACTTTAAATGTTGAAATATCTTTTATATCAAAAAGCCTTAAATGGGAATAATTAGCTTCCCATTGTAGCTGCCGAAAACAATTAAAAGTTTAAATCTAAGGCCTGTTGGTGATTGAGCTTGGATGTGAAAACCAGTTTTTGAAAGTTTAGAAGATGAAAATAAATGAAGTGTAAGTTAAAGTCAGGTGTCATGTTTTAGGAGCATTCAACAGCTTTTATCCATTTTGGAGTCTTCGCCAGTCTCGACACCATCCTTCTTGAAAACAATCTGAACTGAAATGCATTTTGCAATTCTGCTTACAGCCTAAATTTTGGGGCAGTGGTGAGATTGTTGTCTTGACGAGTGTGATAAACCAGGAGAGAGTGGTAAAAAGTGCTAAAGATGGCCAGAAGGAGCAGATAGTAGAGCAGAGGGACTCTGTGTCTTTGGCTCTGACTCAGAAAGACTGACTCTTTGATGAAAATCTGATCAGAAAAGTACACCCGGTACTGCACCCTACTGGCAAGCTTTTAACGTCTCTGCCTGCATACAGATGTTAGGATGTGACTTCATCTACTGACGAAAGGGGGAGAAAAACAAAGTATAGAAAGGTGTGCAAAGTGTGCGGCTTCCAGTCATCTTCATAATCAAAGCTAAGTGCTTAACGTGGGGGAAAGACAAAGAAAGGACAGACTGAGTAAGAAATGTGAGCAGGTAAGCTGAGAGAGTGAGAGAACAGGAAGAAGGAAGCAGTGCATGAAGGAAGATATTGTCTGTGGGAGACCTGAAGGAAGTGTGGAAAGAGGTGATGATGGATGGAGGAACGAAACTGAAAGCAGTGATGGAAAAAGTTTGAAATAATACAAAATAGAAAATCAGGCAGCAGGTGCTGTGTCCCAGCTTCATCCACACGATAAAAGCAAAGAGAGGAATTTTGAATTGTAATGTGTAAAATTTAAATTACAGCACTGGAAGAATTAACACATCCTCACTGTGAAAATCTAATTACATTTTGCATTATTCATTGTAAGAAGAGATTTTCATCCTCTTCAAACATTTATTCCACAGTGATTAGAATGAATTGAAGTGATGAATCCTGATTATGATGAAAACTAATCCCAATCTCCTTTAGTTGTGTCTGACAGAGTAATCTGATGATTGCAGGGATGAGTGTCCCAGCTGCTTACCTCATCCCTTAAACCAACACAGATTAAACTGAAAAATCCTGTCACATGATAACAAGCCTAGACACTCGACTCTCGGGTGTGTCATGTACCTCTTTTAAAGACAGATGCCAAAAATAATCATATTTATCTAAAAGTAATGTAAAAAAATGATCCTGTTGTCTTTGCAGCTTTGCTTGTAGAAGACAGAGCATCCACACACTCACGTGATATTCAAATGTAATGGTGCAGAATGGGACCAAACTATCCTGACATTGACAGTATAGGTGGTGTTAGGAAATAGGGCCTTAGTAATGGTTAAAAAAGGGGGTATGTGTAGTTGACGATTTAGTGTTGCTGTATTATCATTTCAAGGTATCAAAAATGGGAAGCATCATGGTCATAGTGTGCAGGTATTGGTGGTTGCTTCAGTTGCTTGCCTCTGAAGTTAAGAGAAGTCAAGAGGAGCCCCTTTGCTCTTCCACCAGCAGGCTTTTCATTCGATATTGCTAAAGGTCTCTGGTCTCCATGTTGCCGCTTGTCACTTCCTGTGTGGACATCCCTTAAAGTAGGGATTATACATGGTTGGACATCTACAGAAACAGGTGAATAGTCTCTCTGTCACAGTCTGGCGAGAGCAGACTGTATGTATTGTGAAGAGTGGACCCAAAATGCAGACACCAAGGAACTTGGATCAAAACTTGAGTATCAACAAAAAGCGAGCCGTTTAATGAGGCTGGCAGAAAAGGTACAAATAAAGGGCAAGGCAAACAGAAATAAAACTAACATTAACCTAAACTGGGAGAACTAAACAAACAACATGGAAAAACCCGGACATGAAACCTAGAAACATGGCATGGAGAACATGGCGTGAACAACAGACGACCTGACAAACACACACTGAAAACAGAGGACTTAAATACACAGGAGGTGATTAGGGGAAGTGGAGACACATGAGGAAACAGCTGGCACACATGAACATAATGACGTCACAGTGGGAGAGTAAAACTGAACATGATGAACACAGAACACCAGACCTCTTCACAATAAAACAGGAAACATAATGAGACAGACATGACAACCCGAACTTGACAACGTAAGACACAGACATGAAACGCATGAAGAGCAGGGGAGATTTAACATGGTTGGAAACACGAGGGGAAAATAATAACTAGAAACACTTAGGCATAATAATACAAACTTGATAACAAATAAACTTAGGAAACCTGATAAGCTTAAACATACACTATGAACATCAAAAGAACTGAAACTCAAAACACTGGGTCATAAGACCCAGGACCGTGACACTCTCCTGTTTTAGTTGTTTCAGTCTGACAGAAAGGGGCATACATAGTTGGTGCTAGAGCAGGGCGATATGGCCAAAAATATTTATCACGATATATATTTGAAAATTTGCGATAACGATATAACTGACGATATAATTGATGCGAGACAAAATACAACTCCACAACATTACTAGCGCAAAAAGACAACCTTCCATTTATTTTCACTTCAACAAGAAGCTGGTTTTTATGTACATTAAAGCTTTATAAAAATGTAACCGTGCAAATGCAAATTCCTTGCTGAAAGTTTAACCAAAAGGCATTTCCAGTAGAAATGTGCTGACATATCCTGAGCATAACCATGTATAATATCCACTGAAGTTAAAAAGAGGTGCTTTGCAACATTAAACTGCAGTGTGCAGTACATATTTTTTGGACCATAAGGTGCACGGGATTATAAGGCACATTAAGAAAAACAAAGCAGTCAGATAAATCAAACTTTATTAAACTCATTCTTCTTGCTTCCTCCACTTCTGTACCATTGATTCATTAATGTTGAATTCTCTGGCAGCTGCTCTATTCCCATGTTGTTGCAGTATATTAATAACTAACCTCGTATTGTGGATGGATTATCTCAGTTGTTCTCCTGACTGTAGTTTGGTCCGTTTACAGCATCCTGCCATGCGATTGCATTTGTCTCTAACCATGAGGAACCTTCAAGCTAACTTTTATAAGTGGAAAAGTGTTAGTGTTCGTCCTCCAGCTTCACTGTTTATGTTATGCTAACATAGCTGTGTCGCTAGCGATCACGTAGCACATCATTATATACCAGCTAGCCCAACTTCAGTAACTTTACAAACATCACTGCTGTTTAGTTTCCTGTCTTCATTTATGTTGGAAGTGATAGCAGAGCTGTACGTTAGAATTTTTTCAGAAATCTCTCAGTCAGAACATGCAATATCATGCTTAGGTAACTAGCGAAACTAGCAAGCTAACTTCCGCTAGCTTCCTGCTAACTTCTAACTCCGTTAAATGTAATAAATTTTGTTTTAATGGATGCCTGGAAGCTAAACTTCATAGTTACACCTGGTAAAGCAGCAATGCTGATCGTTTTACTAAAGATGAAAGAATTTAGACAGTTTTTAACGCTCAGTGATGCTGCAGTGTTGTTTGACCTGAAGCATACAGAGTTTAGGACCCAGATTACTCCCAGATTTAAGAGCATCTTAGTCCGACAAATACGACAATAACGACGGCCGCTTGCATGTTCTGCAAAAAAAATGTGCTTTGTTGTGTATCTGATGGACAAACACCAAACCAGTTCCACATCACAGAAGTTGCACCATTTTTACAAACCAATTCTGGTTCATCTGTTTCACTCAACAATCGGCCATGTGCGTATGAAAACAAAGGCACTGCGCATGCGCGTTTTTACTCCCATTCTATCGCGATATTTTATTTTCCTATCGTTGCCTAACATATTACCGTGAACGGTATAATATGGCCCAGCCCTAGTTGGTGCATTATAGGGTATTGTCTTTGCATATGTCCACATGGAGCCTCTCTCTTGGTCTAATAACAAAAGTTATGTCAATCGGCTACAATTGTTGGAATAGTGTGGAAGCTACACTGTTAATCGTACCCATGTGAGAATAATGCTTCTTTCAGCTGCTTCCTTATTCACACACCAGGCGGCACACTGTGGTACTGGATGGTCGACCCCAAAGGAATTTGTGTCTCCTTCCGGTCTCAAACCAGAGCTCTTCGGTGCGTTGGGCAAACTTGCAAAGCATTGAGTGCATTGTCATCCTGTGTCTGTACTCGGGCCTCGCTCTGCCCTAAACCTAACTGAGTAGTATTTCCAGCTGTGTAAAAGCATCTCAACTAGACACTGCTGTTGTGTTCTCATAGGAAAAGGAACAGTTTTAGATAACATCCTGTCAAAAATAAACACTTCTAACTGCTTAAAAGCTTCTCACCCAGATGATCTTAATCTCAATTATGAGATATATGAGTGGGTATTTGTGACAGGGTTCTACTTAGTGCTGCTTTCTTATAACTTAGCCATTTGTCTGGAGAAGCATTAGCTGTCTGGCCTCCCCCCCTGCATTATTGAAAGCACTTGATTGTTTCATGGATCTCAATGGCATCGAACAACAGAAATTAGCTGAACATTGGGTTCCTCTTGCCAGGCCTTGATTCATTTCCTGAAAGGTTTTATTGTCACTGATTGATCCGATGGCACAAGAAGCTGGGCGGCCTGGCTTGGGATAGCACAAAACGCCTTTGCCAATTCCTTCAACTAAATTATAGGTCTCCATTAAGATAAGTTTTCCCCAAGTATATTCACAAATTTTAGCAACACTCTAATCTCCAGTCTTTCACTCTGATACTCAGCCTTTGTGATCCAATCAAACAGTTAAAGCTGCTTGAAATAGCCTGTGAGTGAGCTGAAATCAGGCTCCTTGGCGCTTTTATTAATAATTTTCAGTAAGCCTTGCCCATATTTCAGAGTCATTAAATAATACTAGCATTACTCTCATGCAGACTGTGAAATCAGTTACAAAATCACTATTACCAGGTTATTGCTTAACATAATTTGTTTGGTTTGTCACTTTTCTATCTCTGTTATTTAGGTAGAAACCAGGTTTACACAAGTCAGGATTAATCTTTGTCTTATAATTCTTGCAGGACTACATAGAAATACACACAATGTTTATCCTTAATAATATGTTAAGTCAATATGAAGAAATGTGGACTGCCTCAACAGAGAACAGGCATGTTCACTTCCTGCATTTAAACACTGCGCCTCATGATGACAAGTACAAGAGTCTATAAGTGCTGTTTTGCTTATAATAACATTTCTCCCAGCCAGTAGCTGACAGTCAGTCGTTCTAATATGACATGAATGCAGCATTACATAGAAAATAGAAACGAGGCAAGATCAAGGCAGAGAAACGAGGAGGCACTCTGAAAGAGGCTCAAAGAGGAGTTGGCAGTCCCTAAGCTAAAGTTGAGAAACAGCAGGAAGTCTAGATGTGCACTTTTTTTTATGTTATTCGGACATATGGCTGACAAGGCGGTAATTTGAATAGCTGCTTCCTTAAAAAAAAAAAAAAAGGAAAAAAAAACGATTTTTGTGGCTTCTTTCATTTTTTTTTTTCAAATTTTCTTAAAAAAACCCCCATCTTCCAAGCAGCTTCTTCACAGATGTTAGCCCAGCAAATAAAGAACAGAAGCAAATAAAAACAGCTGTAATTACTATGCTTGCCTCTGTGCTAGCCCTTATTAGCCCTGGGCTTGGAACACTCATGTGACTTGTAATAGCAGATAGTTTATCCCAAAGTCCGACTCGTGGTGGGCAACAAAGCAATTGAATGTTTATTGCATAAGCAGAATTAAACTAGATGTCTGCCATCAGCAATCTTAAAATGTTCATTCAAGGCTGTATTGTTGAAGCATGACTCATAATCCAGCATTTAATGACATCCCTGGGTTAATAATAACAAATAAAATTAGGGATGTGTTTTTAATCTGGGGTTTAGGTTAGTGCATGGCTAAGCAGTACAAGTTTTTCATTGACATATTAAAATCAAAATATTATCAGAGTTTGCTCATACACTCCACCTTCTTGGGTTTTTAACTCCAGACTCCCTCTGGCATTTCTTTATATTGTAATGTTCCCTTATAATATATAATGTAATCAACTGATATGTGTCCAGTCATTTCCCTCATTTAGTACCAATGAGGATGTGCTCGGCTGCGGCAAATCTACTTTTCTGGTTGTTGGATGGAGAGAGAGTCATGTCCAAACAGAGGTCCTGTGTTAAAAACAACAAATGAGATGATGATGTGAAGGTGTGGAGATAAAAAGAATGTGCTCCTGCTGTTAGCCAGAGGCTCAGACAATGAGAAATACATCCGAAGAAGAAGAAGAGCAAATATAGTTACGATAGGTGGCTGGCGTGAGAAAATAGAGGAAGGATGATTGTTTGGGACCAGGAATGAGACGGGAAGCTGCAGATAACAGGCTGTTTTGTTTTTGTTTGTTGTTTTTTATTTTAATCTAGTTATTCAGGAAGTACAGTAGTCAAAAAACCTCTGTGTTCACTTGGATTTTCCTGACCTATAACATGTCTGCTGATTTCCAGCTCCATATTTTTATTGTTGGAACCCATTAGATTAGCTTTGTACAATCCACAGATCAAAATAATCCTTATTTGTCTTATACTGAGCCTTTGTGCTGCCTCAGTCTTTATCCTCTGTTTGAAACAAGCAGCTTATATGATAAGTTTATGGTGCTTTTGTCTATACCTAAGTCATTTTATCTAAAGTTCGGAGTCTAGTGTATCAGGGGCAGTCTTGCCCATGGATACTTTGCCACATGAACAGGAGGAGCTAAGGATTAATCCACGGGCCTTCTGATTGGTAGATGACCTGCTCTACCACCTGACCCATAACCAGCCCAATCATCACAATGCATCCATCACTGTATGAGGCAAAGAATGATGCTGCATGAATGTGTGTGTGTGGGTTACAGTGACTTTAGATGTACAAAAAAACACCAGTCCTTGGTAATAGAATATACAGTACATATCAGTAAATATGGAAAATCACAGTAGGTCCCCTTTAAGGTCATATCGGATTGTTTAACCCTTTACAGCCGATCGGAGCGGGCACGCTCCATTTTGCGTAACTATTTTTAAATCCTGGTAGCTCTGCAACCACGTAAGCTAGCGCAATAATTTTTTTTGCATATGAAACCGGAGGAGTTGTACTTACATCTTATGCCATCAGCTTGTCCTAGGTCACAGTTTCCTTCCACATATAGCTTTGCAAAAACTGCATAAAAATCACTTGCAGCAACAAAAACATAATATTCCAGAAACACGCTTCGCTGATCCGATCAGCTGTTTGTAACACTTCCTACGTCCATCAGCGCGAACTATCACATGACCGCATGACCTGCCCGAAACCGGAAGTGACGTCATTTTGCGGAAATGTATTTTTTTACGATCGGGGCCTTATGAGCCTATACTTGTGTTTTAAAAAGTTATGTTTGAGTTTATGACTTTCTGTGTCGTTTCTGGGATGCTTAGGACTCATATTGCACTGCTGGAAATAGTTTATTTTGATGCATATGCTGTTATTTTGCAAATTTGCACTATAATATTTATTTTCGTTTTTCCTGCAGTGTATAAAAATTGGTGTATTTCAAAAATAAAACTATGAAGACACTCAAAATAAATTTCCTGTGGTGGGAAACTAGTTTGTGCAACTTTTTTGTATTTACAGTTTTGAGGGATGAGCCTCTTAAATTTCTCTAACTAGAAATATATGTTAAAAAAACAAAAACGATTTTCAATTTTTTTGTAGTTTATTGCACTTTTTTGCAATTTATGTAATTACTATGCACCTAATGCAGACATATTATTAAAGTTTGGGCTATAATGGTTGTATTGATGTATAGCAACTTGAAATGCTCCCAAAAATGGCTCCACAGCATGTAAAAATATAATATAAGCTCTGGCGGACTTGGTTCTATGGTAGGTCTTAAAGGGTTAACCCACTTAAAGCCTTTGATTAAAAAAAATGAAAAAATGAATCAGACAGAAGATGAAGCCAAATGGAGTGATCGAACATAGACGGCGGAGAAAAACTCAATTTATGGATTGAACTGGAAGCAACGTGGATACCTACAGACAGGAGCGCACATGCGCGCACTCACACACACACACACACACACACGTAACAAAGCCAAAGCAATCCACATTGATAGACCGCCTCCTGAGACTGTGACTTCCCATCAGACTCCCATCGAGCGTGACACACAAACACACACACCCACTACCACAGCTTTCCATTTACCTCATCTCACTTCATTGTGCTGCCACAAAACAGAAGGAAGAGAGAGATAGAAAGCTGGCTGGATATCATTTTATTTCACATTTCATTCAATCAGTGTTTTATTTTTGTTGTGTGTTCAGTAAGGCTCTTAAACAGTCAAGGTTCAGGTTTGATTTCCATTGGGACCTGCGATTCTAAAAATACTGGCAGGCATGGCACAGTAGGGCACTGTACCTAGACTTAAAAGCATCCAATAAATGGTGAAACCTTGTGTAATTGCTATGAATGTGAAAGTGTAGGGCTCTTGTCTAAATGGATCCATGAAACCCTGCAAAAAAGCACCCCGTTTTATATCTGCATTTGTCTGTTTTTTATATATTTATTCATTTTTAAAAAATGTAAATATAAAGAGATTCGTAGGCACTGAGGAAGTTTGATTCAGTTTATTAAAAACTATTTAGTGTATGTGTTTTCATCCCCATGTTCAGACCGTGTTGGGTATTGAGGGTTCATTTTAAAGTTGTAAGACATCATATGACTGGATTATGTGAATCTGAATAGGTTTTGTTGTTAATACAGTAACACCTATTTGTAAAGCTCACCAGCTACACAAGCCATTAAAACCCTGACTGCTGGAGTATTTTTTAAGAACTGCAGCTTATGAGCCTGAGAGGTTTCAGTATATTCAAAGATTCCTAACAAACTGTATAGATTTTTAGAGAGTGCCAGGTTAAACCAGTTGAACTTAAATTCTTTTTTATTATTTTAGCCCATAAGCCATTTCCCCAGTTCTCTGCCAGTCTACTGCAATCTCTCCAGATATCATTACAACAACTATGATGGTTATTTTGTAAGCAACGTTTAGTTCAAACTCCTCATGTGAAGAAAAATGTAAAATGGAGCAGACTGGCTGATGGACGTAACCAAAATTCATCCTGCTGTTGGTCCTTTAGCTTACCTGTTGCTCTGCAGGTGACAGAGGTCACAACAAACTAGGGCTGGGCCATATTATACCGTTCACGGTAATACCGGTATAATGTTAGGCAACGATAGGAAAATGAAATATCGCGATAGAATAGGAGTAAAACATGCAGTGCCTTTGTTTTCATACGCACATGGCCGATTGTTGAGTGAAACAGATGAACCAGAATTGGTTTGTAAAAATGGTGCAACTTCAGTGATGTGGAACTGGTTTGGTGTTTGTCCGTCAGGTACACAACAAAGCACATTTTTTTGCAGAACATGCAAGCGGCCGTCGTTATTGTCGTATTTGTCGGACTAAGATGCTCTTAAAGCTGGGAGTAATCTGGGTCCTAAACTCCGTCTTTTTCAGGTCAAACAACACTGCAGCATCACTGCGAGTTAAAAACTGTCTAAATTCTTTCATCTTTAATAAAAACAATCAGCATTGCTGCTTTACCAGGTGTAACTATGAAGTTTAACTTCCAGGCATCCATGAAAACAAAATTTATTACATTTAACGGAGTTAGAAGTTAGCAGGAAGCTAGCGGAAGTTAGCTCGCTAGTTTCGCTAGTTACCTAAGCATGATATAGCATGTTCTGACGGAGAGATTTCTGAAATAAAAATTAAACGTACAGCTCTGCTATCACTTCCAACATAAATGAAGACAGGAAACTAAACAGCAGTGACGTTTGTAGGGTTACTGAAGTTGGGCTAGCTGGTATATAATGATGTGCTACGTGATCGCTAGCGACACAGCTATGTTAGCATAACATAAACAGTGAAGCTGGAGGACGAACACTAACACTTTTCCACTTATAAAAGTTAACGTTAAAGTTCCTGATAGTTAAGAGACAAATGCAATCGCGTGGCAGGATGCTGTAAACGGACCAAACTACAGTCAGGAGAACAACTGAGATAATCCATCCACAATACGAGGTTAGTTATTAATATACTGCAACAACATGGGAATAGAGCAGCTGCCAGAGAATTCAACATTAATGAATCAATGTTACAGAAGTGGAGGAAGCAAGAAGAATGAGTTTAATAAAGTTTGATTTATCTGACTGCTTTGTTTCGCTTAATGTGCCTTATAATCCTGTGCACCTTATGGTCCGAAAAATACGTACTGCACACTGCAGTTTAATGTTGCAAAGCACCTCTTTTTAACTTCAGTGGATATTATACATGGTTATGCTCAGGATATGTCAGCACATTTCTACTGGAAATGCCTTTTGGTTAAACTTTCAGCAAGGAATTTGCATTTGCACTGTTACATTTTTATAAAGCTTTAATGTACATAAAAACCAACTTCTTGTTTAAGTGAAATTAAATGGAAGGTTGTCTTTTTGTGCTAGTAATGTTGTGGAGTTGTATTTTGTCTCGCATCAATTATATCGTCAGTTATATCGTTATCGCAAATTTTCAAATATATATCGTGATAAATATTTTTGGCCATATCGCCCTGCTCTACAACAAACACAAAACTTCTTTTGTAGTATGCTGTAACTGTTAAAAACAATAAAAACCCCTATCATCATCCTGCTGAACTCAAGTGCATCCCCATAACATCAACACTGGTTGAATTCCCACAACTCCCCTTTTTGTGTAGCCAAAAACCAGCCGACTCCACACAAACAGTGGGGGACCACAGGTAGTGCATTAGTTTGACACACCGCACTGATCAGCCTTTGAATGTCAATAAGTAGAAGATAATTGTTGTTCAGTTTTGAAAATGATCTTGTGTGTGTCCAATCCCAGAGAGAATTAGCCTCGTGGTGCTGCTCTGCTCCATCAGAGGTACTTCTCAGGTGGTTGAATTGGTTTGGAAATCATCTCTCAAACCATCTGATATGACAAGAGAGAATATTTTGTCCAATAACTCCCTCCAAAAGATGGCAGTCTGTGACATTTACAGCCAATTCGTTATTTTGATGGGCACACGTGCAGTATATAAAGAAAGATGTAGACGTATGATCACTACCTGACTCTGGTACACACAGAAGCAGGCAGGGACAAGCTCATTGACACAAAGCCACCCAGGGTGTAATCCCATCTCTGACCTCTCGCTGTGCAGGTCAGCACACAGCGCTATTGACCACTGACAGGTGAGACATCCACAACACACACAAACACACACGCACACACAGGGTAATACATTGTGTTGGGCGGAGCTGGCAGACAGCTTCTATCTTCTGTCCTCAGGAAATCCATTTCACTCACTGAGAAAATTGGCTTTGCTGGAAGGGAAGGAAAGAGAAAAACAGCTCCCCCCTCATCCCTTTCCCCTTTTGGCCATCTCTACTTTCCTCCCAAGTAAAGCCCCTTACATATCTACACACATTCACACACATACACAGCCGAGTAAAGGTTATTCACCAAGCGTAGAGAATGGATATTCTTCTGGATATCTATCTTAATCTCTTTTTAGACCGGTCTAATCTGCACTGAGGAAAGAGAGCAGGGCTACAGTTGGAGAGAGAAGGATTGAGGACAGAGGAAGGGAAGGAGAGGTGTCAAACTAGCGTGATACACTATTTTGTGTCCATTTCCATAGTAACCCTAGTTGACTTGTTCTTTTTCTCAATCAGATTAATCTCTTTAATTATTGTTGTTATTTGCAAACCTGTGAATCATGAGGCAAGAGTGTTAAAGGTTTACCTGTCAAACACCCACCTAACATTTACCGCTGCTGTTTTTTTTTTTTTTTTTAGATGTTTTCAACTCTGTAGTTGTACCAACCAAACCATTTTTATCATGTAATGTTAGGTAGACAATTTAACCAGTAATCATAGGAAGTTTACAGGTAATTTGTTTTAGATTGAGTTTTTATGGTTGTATCATTGAACGTGCACATTACAACACTTGGAAATAACTGCTGTGGTAACCGGCAACAATGTTATTTTTAGATCAATTTGAACCACTTACCTTTGAATTTATGGCCAATTTATCTGGAGTGTGGTGTACTTATAAGGGAGCACGTCAACAGTAGTATACACATTGTTTTCAGCAAGTCACTTTGCTCTCTGTTAGTGTCCATTTAATGGGCAAGTGGGAAAAAGGTGCAAACGTAGGATCATTGTTGGACATGAGTAAAACGTCTAACAATGCAGGTTAAATAAAACAGATGCTGAAGAATCTGTTATACCTGGTTTGGGGTGCTACAGCTCAGTCCACGTTTTATTTTGGACTCTACTGAGCCTTCACTTACAGGTCAAAATAACCTTATTTATCCTCCCTATTATCCTCACATAAAGCCTTCCTTCTTATTGGCTGCCTCTCTCAAACAGAAGGTGGGTGGGAGTAGAGCTGGGCGATAGAACGATAACGATATGTATCGCGATATAACTTTTACTCGATAGAGAAATTAAGCTATTGGAATTGACAATTTAGTCTGTTTCGTTTGTTCTATTTTGAAACTTAAACGCTTTAGCGGCTGCCTTTTGTGTAGTTTGCAATATTTGCCTTTATTTATCTGAAAAAGTCTCATGTTCCTTAAGTACATCTACCCTGTTGAACTTATTATGGGAAATAAATATTTAAATCAAAACAAGCTGCTGATTATTTCACATTTTACTTGTGAGCAACGGCACATTTAAATCTTACAAATATAGTTATTTGGCTTATATCGTGATAGATATCGTTATCGCCTGAAATGAAAAAAACATATCGTGATATGAAAAAATCTCATATCGCCCAGCTCTAGGTGGGAGTGGTATGTGGTTAATATGTGAGATGATTAAATTACAGACCCCCTCTCAGGCTGTGTGTGTAATACAAAAATGCACGCTGAGTGAAAAATAGTTTTACTATAAACAACTTAAAGATGCTCAGTTATACAAGGAAAGCAGAAAATGTTTACACCATTACATTGCCTGTTTGATGAGCAAATTTGTTGCGATTCAGCTTCCCGTTGACCCACCAGCTGATAAACTGAGTGATCCCAGCTCTACCTACCCAGTTATCAGTTTTAGTCATCATCCCTGTCTGGTGGCCCACACCAGTTTTCCACTTGTCAGGACACAGTAATCACACCATAGCCTAAAAGCCTTCAGTAGGTCAGCTAACACAGAAACAAAGGTAGTGTTGTGCGTTTCTGTCGTCTCTCTCATTGGCTGTACTTTCCATGAGCGAAACAGGAACACTATTAATACCACAAATTGATGGTTATCAAAAACACTCATTGGCTATGATTAAAGGAGTAAAGGGGTTTGCAGCTCATTCTGTTTGTAACACTACTGAAGTTTAATAATGTATGAGTTATAAAAAATAGGCACCAAAGTCCTGCAAAACATAAATATTTAGGGTTTCACTGTAAAGCTGTATTCTTATGTGATCTTTAATGGGAAGGTTAAAAAATAGCCAAATTAAAAATGCAACCACACAAGTCAAATCACACGTGTTAAAGGTGAACCATGTTGTGACGCTTCCAACAACTTAAGTGAATCAGCAGTATACATGAAAGTGATGAAATTGATTATCATCCCACCATAAGACAATTGATCAGCAGAAGGCTGTAAAAAGGATTGGCAATTAAGTAGTGCAAGATTTTTCAGCACGTCACTCTGATCTGGTTTTTATATTGTATGTTGAGGCTAAAATTAATGTAGTTCATGGTGATGTTAGTGCTTCACAGTGAAGTGGTAACAAATTGGAGTGGATAAAAAGCTAACAGGGTAGTCGGATAAAATTATGCAACATAATAATGTTCACGAACAGCAAGAAAAAGTAACACAAGCAGATGCTTTAAAGGGGTGAAATAAGGCCGTGTAAAATGAAATACACTGACAATAAGGGAGCAATATTTAAATGAATTGAAGACAAAGCAGATAATATTTTTTGTCAGTAAATCTAAGCCCAACATAAATTTAATGTATGATTTTTCAGTCTCCAGCCTGATGTTGACATGTGCCGTTGAGATATTTCAAATCTAATCGCAACAATGTTTTTTAATTTAATGGGAATCGGTACTGGAAGTATAGAGGAAAGCTGTGTGGAGGCATTTATGTATAAATTTTACATTTTAGATTTTGATTTTTTAGTGAGTTTCCACTTCTAATCATTACATCATAATGCTATGAACAAGGTAGCAGAGTTGAGTGTCCATGTTTCCCATGGCTTACGGAGTAGAGCAGCGAGATTTCAGAGGCTGATGGTAAATGCCGGCTCAGTTGATGAAGATGAGTCAGGTTAACTCCTTAAATCCTCATGTCATTAAAAGACAACATTTTAGAATATCTGTCGTGGATAAATAAAATGGTATATTTGTATATTCCTTGGTTATTTTAGTGTGCACTGAATCCCCAATCCTGGTTTATTTGAAACTATTTTTTCCCTGTTTCCATTGCTCTCTTGCATGCTCAGGATATTTTACAGGCTGTTCACTGAAGGCTTGCTTTCTGTTGTATTAAAGCAGTAATTGGCAGATTTGTGTCTTTGGAACAGAAAGCGGTGAGGATAAGTGTGTGTGTACGTTGGCAGCATCTATTTATCTCCTATTACAGATTTGGAGTGATGGATGTAAGAAATGCACCCTATGCTTGTGATATTAATGAATCACAAATAAATCCAAATCTGGGACAAGGTTAACAGTATCATATTATCATCTTGTTACTGCTCATGAGATAAAGCTTATTCTCTCAGAAATAGGTTGGTATTAATAGCTTTTATTCTTTAATGGTCTCTGAAGTTGTTTTGATTCATTTGTGGAAACAATTCTAAACAATGGTATGTGGCTATATGTACAAAAGTACGTATGATTATTAATATGAAGGGATACATTTTGCAGGAATCATTTCCTCCTCTCCTGCAAAGTGTATTCCTCACGTGCATTAAACACTATTGTAGTTAAGCTCTTATTTAGATGTCTGAACTCGTATCCAATCTCAGTGCTAATGTCTGTCCGCATGTTAGGTAACGACGTCGTTTAAAAAATGTTTCCAGGACCAAGCATCTCTATGAGGCTTTTGTTTCTCTATTGTCTAACATGACTCAGAGTTTCTCTTGTTTTTGAATGGAAAAAAAAATCTTCCAAAGCTTCTCATTTTTACCCCCCAACTGTAAAAGGCTGATGAGGTATTGTCACCCTGCTGGGCAGGCAGGCAGCGTGGACAGTTTATGAATAATTTGAGAACGAGGCAATGTCGAACCTTCCAGTTGATACCGTCGCTGCATGTACTAAAAATCTCAGACAATCTCAGCGACATCAACCTCAAGGTCAAGTTTTTTGAAAGACTTGTAAATACGATAACTCAAGGAGGAAGTCGACGAGGATTTTCAAATTGATATCATAAGTGCAGCTACTAAAAATCTCGCATGACTTTGAATCTCACTGACCTTGATCTCAGGGTCAAAGGTCAAAGTTTTCTGAAAATCTTGTGAATGCCATAACTTGAGAACAAAGCAACATGGGATTTTGCTGGGAAATTGATAGCGTAGGTGTGTCGACTAGGAGGCGGAGAGGGTAGTGCTGGCAGTCGCTACTGTTTTATAGCACAATGCTTGTGTCGTGTACATCTGTAAGCTTTTTAAAGGTCACTGAGTACACCGCAGATCACACTTAAAAAAAATCACTGTAGGGTCGACTAAGATTTAAATTTGGACAAAAAATGTTTTCACAGCAGATGGGATCTGCTTACATGTTTTCTTGGCTAACGTTTTGTCTATTTTGGTGTCCTTTTACTTATAGGATAGATAATTTAAAGATAACTAGGCCAACTTCACTAACCCTCCAAATGCTGTTGGTTTCCATCTTCATGTCCAAAGTTATATCAGTGCTAAATGCTTTATTAGTTAATTAGTTAGAAGACGGTATATCATCCTCACATGCTAACTGCTAGCTAATTCAACTAAACCTTGTAAATCCTCTTTTACTCTTATTTTAATTTTAAAACCAAGGTGAATGGCCACACCGATAGATTTGTTTATCTGGGCTGGTTTGAACTCTCAGTGACGCTTCAGGGGGTTTTTTTTAACGAAGCATTTGGACCCGGAAATGGGAAATGACGTCAGACTTTAAAATCAGGTACGGCTACGACTGCAGTTCATTTAACAGTCTGATGTAACAGGATTAGAAAGCTGAGCAGACAACAAACTACGACAGGATAATCCATGTTGTGTTACACATGCAAAGATGTGTGTGTGTTGGGGGGGACCTTATATCAGCCTTGAATCAGCCTGTGGCTTAGTTCCCTAAGTACTTTATTAGTACACACTC
The DNA here is from genome assembly GCF_041146795.1 of Maylandia zebra. Lineage (NCBI taxonomy): Eukaryota > Metazoa > Chordata > Actinopteri > Cichliformes > Cichlidae > Maylandia > Maylandia zebra. The sequence goes on from NC_135181.1 coordinate 20,430,250, forward strand.
TTAACTCCATTCGGCTTCAGAAACACACACACACAGCCTGTCACAGCAGTAGACTACTTGACAAGGGGAAAATTGGTTTGGTCAACAGGGTCGCCATGGGCTGAGTCTTCGCTCTTTCCTGTAGCTTACCAAAGCCTTTATCAGCACTGTGTATGTCCGTGTGTCTGAGGGCACACATGTAATTCAGCCAGTTGTGAGGCGTGATTTTGTAGCTCCCTAACAACTACACACTCTTGAAGAGTGTGTCAGAAGAGGAACCAAGCCTTTCCTCCTGCAGTGCTTTGACAGACTGTGTAATTGCTACACCACACTATGCTTTATTTTCCCCTCGCTCCCCTTTTGTCCTGTGCCTTCACACACTGCGAGCAGGAGGACACATTGGTCTCTGTAAATCATTCATGCCAAGTAATATTTGAACCTCCACCATTTATAAAAAAAAATAAAAAATAAAAATTATATGTATGTATGTATGTATGTATGTATGTATGTATGTATGTATGTATACAGAGAGGAGAAAAGGAAGATGTGCAGCTGTGGTTAGCTCAACCAAATGAGGGGATTTGCTTACATGTGCAGTACAAACACGCTGCTCTACAGCCTCCTAACAGACTGCAAGGAAGAACAAACACACAGGTTGTGCTGGTACCTGTTATCATGCTGTCATTTTTTTAATTCACTGTCTGTCCTGTATTTTTTGTCTTTGTTATATTTTAATGCTTTTATTTTGATGCTTATATTTTTCAGTTTTATTATTTGGTTAATTATGTTTTTGCACCTCTGTTTTGTTCTTTTTTGTGCTAACTCTCAATTTCTAAGTCCATGCTTTTATTCTTGGACTCTGCTGGAGTAGATTTACATAATTCACAGTTGAACTTGATGCTTTCTTGTGTTATACTGGGTGCTAATTCTAGAGACTTATTCATCATGAAGAAAACAAGACAGTCGATCGATCCATTACTTGCGCAAGGGAGGCCTCGTCTGTGTCCCGCACGACAATGACCACGATGGTGGCCTCCTCCTCCTGCCTTTTATTGACAAACTTCAAACAATAGTTTACAAAACACCTCCCCTTGCAACCCCCTTTGGTTACAAAGACAAGGCACTGTATGTAAATGTATATGTGTGAACTTCTGTAAGAGTGTGTGTGTGTGTGTGTGTGTGTGTGTGTGTGTGTGTGTGTGTGTGTGTGTGTGTGTGTGTGTGAGTGAGACCTCCTGCTGACCAAAGGGTCATAAACCCAGGAAGCTTACATCAAAAGAAACAGATCTTCCAGATAGGATGTATCTGCAATAAAACATTACAGCCCCCACCAGAACCTCGAGAATCTGGGGGGAAGGACAGTGGAATTTCTTTCATCAGAGTTATCAGAGCCTGATCTCTGATAACAACGAGACGGCCTACCTGAAGGAGATTAGGAATCTGGAGAACTGGTGCCAGAGGAACAACCTCCTTCTAAACGTCAGTAAGACAAAGGAGCTGATAGTGGACTTCAGCACTAAGCAGGAGAGGAACTACCAGACCCCCGTCATCAACGAGTGCCCAGTGGAGAGAGTGGACAGCTTCAAATACCTCGGAGTTCACATCACGCAGGACCTGTCATGGTCCTGTCACATCAACACCGTGGTGAAAAAGGCCCGACAGCGTCTCTACCACCTCAGACGCTTGAGAGACTTCCAACTGCCCTCCAAGGTGCTCAGGAACTTTTACTCGTGCACCATAGAGAGCATCCTGGCGGGAAACATCTTAACCTGGTTCGGGAACAGCACCATGCAGGACAGACGAGCTCTACAGAGGGTTGTGCGGTCAGCTGAGCGCACCATCCGCTCCGAGCTCCCTGACCTGCACTCAATCTACAGCAGGCGGTGCTGGACCAAGGCCAGGAAGATGGTGAAGGACCTCAGCCATCCCAACAACAGACTGTTCTCTCTGTTGAGGTCAGGAAAGCGATTCCGCTCCCTGAAGACCAACACAGAGAGACTGAGGAGGAGCTTCTTCCCGCAGGCGATACGGTCTCTCAATCACACCACCACACAGTACTGACCCACACATACAGTTCTTACACACACACTGGACTTTCTGGACTTTGGTTTTGCACAACACTGGTCACTATATTCTTCATTTCCGGTTAATACTTGTACAGCTGCTGTTATTGTGTATATATTTATTTATATTTAGATTTCTTCATACATTCTTATATAGTTCTATATTGTGTATTGTGTATTTTGTTGTACAGTTATTTTATTTTCAACTTTAATTTATATATTTATCTTATTCTTCCCAGTTAAATTTACCCTTCATTCTAATTTGTGTTGTACAGTTATTTCATTTTTAACCTTAATTTATATTCTATTCCTTCCTAGTTAAATTTACCCTTTTTAATTTTTCATATTTATTTCCTATCTTATTCATAGCCTTTTCCTTTTTTGTTCTCTTTAGGTCACGAGCAGTTGTCCAAGCATTTCACTACATATCGTACTGTGTATGACTGTGTACGTGACAAATAAAATTTGAATTTGAATTTGAATTTAAAACAATGTACAAATGGTGAACATAAAAATGACAAACATCTAACAATTCAACTCTAACAATAGGATAGAAAGCAAAGTAAGGAGATGGCAAGGGGGGGGTGGTAGCCTGGGGCAGCTTGAACAGGCAGCTCGGTAACGACTTCAGTCTTCAGTACATGGGTTGCTACAGGTGACCTGTCTGGAGGGTTTAGCATCACTATACCAAACGAATTCATCTGACTGTAGTGCACTTTATCTGTGGTGTAATATTGGGCTTTTGTCTTCTTGTGACTGAATTAACACCTTGGAAATCATAGAAGTAGCATCAATTTTTGGAGATTAGTTTTCTGAACAAAACTTGGAGTGTTATAAACTGTTTTCTTCAACACTCCAAAGCTTAATGGGAGACTGTCATTGGGGCTTTTTTGGTCGAGGGAGCCACAACAACCCTAATTTCAGGGGTTGCTTTTAAAAAATGTCATTGCTGGAGTATTTTGTTGTGAATATCCAATCCCACTGACATCACACAGACCCAATGTTAGAAAAAATGTCAAGCAGATCTTTTAGAGCAGTCTAAAGCCCGTGTTTGGCCCTGGTTAATATGAATATGCACTACTGTCGCAGAACATATACGACAAAGAATAAGGAAGTAAACTTTAATCTTACCTTGATGTTATTTCTTTGATCATAACTCTATTTTTGGATTTTACTCTTAGTAACTTTATTTATGTAGCACCTTGAAACAGTTATTATAATCTTTCTCGGTGAGCACTGGAAACATTTTTAAAAAATCAATATTTATTACAGGAATAAGAGAAACTTTCTGCTGGGTTGGAGAAGAGCAGCTGCATGGCTGCAGGCTGACACTGCAGAGGCAAATTGTGTTAGAAAATGGACACTAAGATATTTTGATGGGTTTTCTCCACGAGGTTTAAAGAGTAAGTTACTCTCCCTGCCTGCCCTAAATAAACATTTGTCACACAGCCTCATTTCTGAGATTAAACTTTCCACCTGCATTAAATAGCAAGACATTCCTGCCAAAAATGAGTTTTAGGAGCATATTTGCACATGGATTAACGCACAAGTTTGTAAATTCACCTGAACTTGTCTCACTATTTTTTTCTCCTTTTAAGTTTCCTCAGATGTATCTCTTGGGTTAGCCTATTTAGACATCAAAACAGTAATAAATAAAGGCACTGCTGCTGTACAGGTGAGAGCTCTAAAATCAAACATATGATGAAAGAAACAAAACCATAGAGCAAGCACGGGAGGGCAAAAATGTGTCTATACTTTAAATATTACCAGGGAGTCCCAGGCTTAAAAGCAAGGAGAAACTATTTTCCAGCTCAAAAATAAAATCTGTGCTCTAAAGGATTAAAATGGAGTGAACAAAATACTGTTCAACATTAATGCTGCTGCAGTCTGGGGTGAAGATGATAAACATTGCATAAGCTTAGCATTAGGATTCTTGCTTACAGGGTGAGATGCATATAAACGATGATGCAAGATTCAAACCTAATGGAGTAAAGACTCCTGTTTCCTGTCTCATGGTAGCAGGAAGTTTAAATTTTTATTATCCACTCAGGACCTTAACATTTCACTTTCCTCTAAAGGGAAGATCATATGCAGGAGATTTCGTTTGCTTGGGGATTGAGTAGATTACTTTGATATTTCTGAAACTACAACGGTTGGTGTGCAAATGACCCATGAAGAAAAACACCAGTATATACTTGACTATTCCTTGGCTTTTATTTAAGGCAGACTGAACCCAGTTCTTTAAGGAGATAAAAACTATTCATTATTAAATTCAGAGAAGTTCCTGGCAACTTATGTAAAAGAAGTAAAACTGTGAAAATTGACCTGAATCTGACAAACGGATTAAAAATGGTCCATGCAAACATATCTTGTGTAGTTATGAGCTATTTGAAATCGCTAATCACATTCTTTAATAATCCAACACTGGTTTAAATGCCAATGCTGCAGTTCCACAACAGAAAACGGTGGTTTTGGACCACTGCACAGTCAAAACTATTGTGACTGTGTTGCTTCAAAGATTGGGAAAAGATCTGCAACCACTCACCTTCAAAAGTGACTTTGATACGTCAAGACTGCGATTAAAAAGGGAATAAGAGTCAGTTTACTATAAATTTGAGATCAAAGGGCATCAAGTTAGCATTTAAATCTACGTGCAATTTGTTTGTGATAATACGGCGTTAGCTGTGATAAATTAGTGAAAATCACAAATCTGTCGCAGAAAATTACCTGAACCTTGAGAAAATCAGAACGTCTTCCACAAATGGACACATAGTTGCTTGAGCGTGGTGATTTCAAAGCAAAATAAGACTGAAGTTGCTGCTTGCTTTTGCATTCCTCTACTGCAAAATGACACGCCTTAAATCAGTTGCACTCATTGGTGCAGACCCGCTCGATGTTGCCAATTTGTCTGCTTTTATAAATTAGACGGCAGTTATTTGCAAACCTTCAACAATCTGTCTGAAAGTGATTGCAGTCGGTCCGAGTCAGCTATACCAGCTATGCTTAATCGTCTTCCGCCATCTTTGAATTTGAGTAATTTGATCAAATCCAACAACAAACAACTAGACCAGTTTTTACTGAGTATATACGTTTATCACAACGTTCATACAGGAGGTGCCACTGATTAGATATCTAGTTTTTGATGAAAGACTCCCACATAATCATGCTTGCTTTTACCATTTGTAGAACATTTTGGAATGTGCTGATTGTGAAGTTCTTGGCCAATACTTTTTGTTTGCTTTTGTTGTTGTTATTTAATCCCCGTTTCTTTCTGTCAGACAAACTAACTTTGAAAATTTAGACAGTGCGAGGCTGATGTGACACAACAGATGAACGTCTGCCATTGCCATCGGTAAATATTAAATGTTATCATTTTTGCTGATAGCTCAAAAGCAGTCAACAAGCAGGATTTTCAATTAACATATCACTGCATCCTTAGTGTAATAATATTAAAATTATACATGTTTGCATTTAAAAGTATGTTGATATGTCCCTGAGGTCACTGATGGCAGATCTGCAGGAGGTTATTGTTAGAAACCCTGAAATATCCCCAGAGTTTCTGTCTGCTGCCTGGTTTCTTATTCCTGTCAGTTGGCCTGGAGGGAGCTTCCCAGACCTGCTCTCATTGGACCTTATCTCTTACCCTGCAAGGAAGATAAAGCGTGGAAGCTATTTGGCTTGTTAATATACTCAGACACACACACACACACACACACACATCTTTGAGTGACAGAGGACGCAGAAAAAGAGTCTCTCCCTTTGCTCTCACATTTGAGTATTATCAAACCGAGGCGCTATCTAATCACAGATTAGCAGTTGACTCTGGCATGCCTATTGTTCAGCTTTCTCTCGCCACTCTTATCGCTGCCTTGTTCGCCTGTCATTCATTCTTTTTGCTGTCTTTTTTTAACACTGCTTTGTCTCTAATTTTTCTCCCTCTTTTATCTTTCCTTTGAATATACATGAATATATCGGGAAATGTTGAGTTTAGAGCCAGCTGGCTTAATTTAGCCTTCAAAATCTGTGTAATCTCTGTTTTGTCCACCACACCTCTGGGTAATTAATTACATATAGCATTTTCGTTAGAAGCACTTTATGAAAACCCGTGAACTTTACAGGTCTGTATTAAAGAAGGTGGCCCCTGTAGTGCTCTGAAGCTGAATGGCCACCTTTCTGTTGCCACAACAGCATTTTAAACCAATGTAATTAACTAACACGAATTGCCAGAGCGCGCACCAGCTCACTGTAGCACAATATTTCAGGTCCAGCCTCAAGGCTTTTGCACTCATTTCGAAACAGCAAATGCTCTGATTAAAAAGCTATTGACCCAAGCAGTTTCACTTTTCCCCAGCACACACTGTGAAATACCAAGCATTTCGGCTTAGTGTACTCATTTTTATTTAATTACAGCTCTAGTGAGCATGCTGTACCTAAATGTGGCATTAGAATGCAGCCGGCCTTTGCTCTGCTCAGCAGCGTGAAAAGACCAAGAGTTTCCTCAGGCGAGGCCGCGGGCCTGCGGGCTCATCCGTCAAGATGCATCTCTGGGTCAAGCCCAAGATACATGTAAAGGACGAGCATGGTGATATTCTGTGTTTTTCTTAGCCGAAACCAGCTAATAAACCTGGCTAATAAAATATTGATTGTCTGCCGTCTTATTCCTCTGTGTCAAAGAGTTTCATTGTTGTTTAAAAACTATATAAAAGATGGACGTCACCATAGGGCTTTCAGCCAGCTGTTTCTGATCGCCTATTTTTAAAGCCTCTACTTTGGTTCATTGGCTCTTCCAATTTTAGTTTTCTGTAACCAGACATGATCATATCTATAAAGGACAGCAGACTTATCAGCTAATATGAGCAAGTTTGGTTTAAAAATGAGTCACATACATACGTAAGTAATGTAAGTAACACACAAAATTGCCACATGGCTTTGAGATGGCCTCAGTTGGCCATTAGAGGAACTACAGCTTTTGTATTTCCCCAGTCAGCTTCACTTTCAGCTCAGTTGACACATGATCAGTGATGGGAATAACGGCGTTACAAGTAACGGCGTTACTTTTTCAGTAACGAGTAATCTAACTACCGGTAATTACTATTTCTATCGTTACAACGCCGTTACCGTTACTAACAAGAAAATGCGGTCGCATTACTGTTTTTCAACAAACAGACGGTTGAAGCTGTGTTCAGCTTACCGCACCTTATATCAGTTGCACGGAAGTAGCTGTAAGTAATCTGTTCGCTACAGCTTTAAGCAGCTGCGCGCGCTCCTGCGGACGGCAATCACTTTCTGCCCGACGATCACTTTTTGGCGCAACACCTGGAGCTAAGGGGCAAAACAATAGCATGAGTGCTGCTGTTTGACTAAGGAAGAATAAAGTATTCGTGGTAAGCCAATCACATGACCACTTCAAGATGACAAAGCAACAAGGTGACATATACCAGTTTTTAAATTGTGTTGATAGGCCACGTAAAACCAGAGTCATGATAAACAATATACGCAGCGTTTTTTCCTCAATAGTTTCATCACGTTTACTGTCTAACGACAGCGCTAGCATGCACTCTCTGCTTATGACCAAAAATACCCCAAACAAACAAAAAAATCTGCCCTTTCGTGTTGGTGGAAAAATGCACCATGTCGACCAATCAAAAATGATATGGCAACAGGACATTTGGTTGTTTAGGAAGAGGGGGAAACTTTAGGAGTGATGGTGAAAGAGAGAGCAGAAAAAAGAGAGAGCAAGTTTTGAGATGTGAGAGATTTGTGACGTTTAGCGTGTTTGGAGTGTGTAGTTAATGTGTCGACTTGTGTAATTAGTGTGTAGTGTTGTGGCGACTGAGGCGACTGATGTCTCCAGGTAGAAAAAGGAGTGATACACCTGCTGCTGTCAGACCTGCAGGTATCAGGCTGTGATGTTCTCCTTTATAGTGGACAGAAATTATTTTTTTGGAGTGGCACAAATAATTTGTGTGGCATCTTATTGAATGCAATTACTTTTACTAATTACTTTTTCAAAGTAACTTGCCAACACTGCACATGATAATAATTTGCTACTGGAAATGAGGCTGAAACCAATTAACAGAAAAACATAAACTAACCAGAGATAAGATTCAATATATTCAAAGAAGGATATTGGGTATATTAGGTATGTAGTGTAAGCCATTGTCACACAGTCAAGAAATAGCTTGTTGAAATTGTTGAGCAGAATTAATAAAGATGGTTTAAAGCTATATGTAGAAAGTTGGACTACTTTCATGAAATCTACAGTTCACGTTGCTCCAGGCACAAAGCTCTTGAGGTCAGCTTTGAGTCAAACACGACTGTGTCCATATTGTCTCATCTTTGCAGCGGGAAAAAAAAAATAAAAGCTCAAATTTCAGTGGGCGAAAGTGGACCTTGCCCCGCGGCTCTGTGCTCAATATTAATGCCCAGTGCCAGCTGCGTGGCTCTTAACTCTTCACCAGGCAACTTGCTGCTCTTTGGGACTTACAGTCCAATTACATCAGCTATCTCCCAGGCTTTGTTAGCAGGCCTCTGTGTGTGTATGTGTAAATCTGTACATCTATGCATGTGCAGCAGCTGAAGTCCCCTCTGATGCCTTTTTGATGTTATACTGGTGCTTTTAAGGGCTAATACAGCATGCCAGTCTTTCTATCGTGTCTAACCTGGCTTTGAAAAAAAGTATGTGTCTCGGTATGTGTGTGCCGTCTCACTGTGGAGATCTGAAGACTTTTTTTCCTCTTGCAGACAGCACTTTGACAGGTAGCTTTGTCTAACACTTGTGCTACACAATGCCTAAAAGATCTTTGTTCTCTGCTCAGCCTGTCTGTCTGCCTTCCTCTCCTCCTAACAGCTTCTCTATTTTTTTTATTTTTCACAACAGCAACAACGCTTCTTTGTTATTTTAACCAAACGTACCTGATTGATTGCCCCTCTGTCAGCTTGTTTCACTGTTAAGGATGCGTTTATTAATATAAAAATTGCCTCCCACTTACTTTGGATGCTAACAATCTGTGCCGACTTGACGTTAAAGCCACCCTAATCAATATTTCTAAATTCGTGGTGTTTCCGAGGACTGTTTGTATTGGATAACAAACATGCATCCCTCTTGGCTCCAGAGAGAATTTAAACATCTTTCCACTAATTGTTTTGTTTTTGTATAACGGCAGCTTTGCCTTCATTCTCAGCACTCTTATCAATAAAACTCTAATAAAGCCGCAGTAAACTCGCTGTATGGGGTGCGCCAATAACAACTCAAAACATCCAAAAAGACCACAAGCTGAGATTAGTGTTCACAAATTCAGAGTGATTGTACTGCCTGTCTTTAACATTCCGATCTTTCTTTGTAGTCTTTCACTGTCCTCTGAATCGCTGAGCTCGTTATTTATTTATTTTTTAAATGACAGATAATAATGTTTTTGGCTGCTTATTCATCCAGTGGGAAGTCCATCCCTGGTGAATGGACGATCAGAAGATTTTTGCCAGCAGAGAAGTTGTCCCCCCTGCTGGCTATTAGAAACAATACAGGTTTAAGGCTTTGCGTTTCAGGTGTTTTCACGCTGTCTGTGGGTTCCTGCTGACATTACATCACTCATAACTTACTGGATTAATCCTCTTTCCAACACAACAAAAGTTGCACACTGTCAAAGAGCTATAGCTCAAGTTAGAGTCATATAATAATCTAAAACTAACATTTGGATATTTGACTTTTGGTGCTCACTGCATACTGAATGTCCAGATCACAACATGCCTCTGGTTTTATTGTCATTATCCATTAGCCTCATTAAATGCTTTGTTTTTCAAGTTAGCACCTTTTTAAAAAATGTGTTCTGGTTTTTTTTGTTGGTTGTTTTTTTTTTTTTACCTCATTGTTAATGCATTTAACCACAGTGTGCGCCCTCCCTTTTTTTGTGTTAGCCAACAAAACTGACAAGGACGCACCTTGTTTCGTACCTTGTTTCCCACTCACTGTGCACTCCCTTAGTTCATTTAGCTGCACTCCATTAAACATTATTTCCACTGATGGTCTTCATTGAAGATGTTATGTTTAGGCTGTTGCTGTTACATTTGACTAAGATGTTGGTGTATCAAAGTTAAAAAAAAAACGAAGTTTTGTGGTTGTGTCAAAATGACAGTTATCAAAGGCGGAGACAGAATCCTGTTGGCCGGATTTAAAGTAAATTCCTCGGAGCTGTTGTGTCTTTACAAAAAGCCTGGAGTAAGGCATTGATTTTGATGTTTGTTGTCTGTGTCTAAATTTACCAGTCGTCTAAACACAAACTGTTCTCTGTAGACTTTCAGTCTGTCACTTGCAAGAAACCCCTATAAGCTTGCTATGTTTTGTTTTGGTTTAGGGTGTTTTTTTGGTAGGCAAAAAGACACCAAGAACTGAGTGGTTTCACAAGAGAATTAAACTTTTTAAACCTTTTTGGGGGTGTTGTTTCAAAATATGGAAATATCTTTTCTGTTTTTTTAATCAATCAAATCATCCACTAGGGCAGGTCTTTTTGCTTGAAAGCCTAATTTTTCTTATCGCAGACCTTTAACAAGAAGGTCTCGCCACAGACGTTTGCATTGACTGACATTTGCCAGAGACTCTGTGACATTTAGTCCCGCGTGTGATCCATTTTAATACTTTCGATTTATTATACCTTTTGAAAATCAGGTCTGTAGCTTATTTGTCACCACACTGAACAAACCAGGTCATCGGTTCTCTTGTGGTTCGCAGCACTTTACAAGCTCCCTTTTCTCATATTAGAGGCGCCCAGATGCCCACGAGGTTGGGTTACCATGTGGGTGTAAATCCCATCAGTGGTCAGGCCTTTTGTGCATGACGTTGCTCCTGCTCTGCCCCTGCATTTTATTCCCTATTTAGCCAAATATCACCCCCAGAAATGATCTTAAATAAATATGTGTGACAAATATCACACAACAGAATGTGGAAGACCAATTTCAGGTGTTTGAGCTGTGAAATGAGTTAGCTTTGCTTTTCCTGGGGTGAGTCAGCCTGTTTATGATTTTTGGCCTTGGGGAAGTGTGCGTATGAATATTTGACATTTTCTATCACATGTAGAGCTGAGCGATATGAGATTTTTTCATATCACGATATGTTTTTTTCATTTCAGTCGATAACGATATCTATCACGATATAAGCCAAATAACTATATTTGTAAGATTTAAATGTGCCGTTGCTCACAAGTAAAATGTGAAATAATCAGCAGCTTGTTTTGATTTAAATATTTATTTCTCATAATAAGTTCAACAGGGTAGATGTACTTAAGGAACATGAGACTTTTTCAGATAAATAAAGGCAAATATTGCAAACTACACAAAAGGCAGCCGCTAAAGCGTTTAAGTTTCAAAATAGAACAAACGAAACAGACTAAATTGTCAATTCCACTTAGAAACAAAATATTAATTCTAAAAATAAATCTTAGTTTGTTTTACAGAAGAACAGACAAAACTGACTAACTTTTGTCAATATCAAATAAACTGAGAACTAAAAGGAAATTCTCAATCTCTCCTTGTTGTATAGCTGAGCTTTTCAAACAGTTTTAACAGTTACTTTAGTCTGACAAAAGCCGAATGAAGAATTAGCGCTTCCAGTCAGAGACTGAGGCTACGTCCACACGTACACGGGTATTTTTGAAAACTGAGATTTTCCGTTTTCGTTTTAAAAAATAATCCCGTTCACACATAAAGGGAGAAATGAAGGAAAACGCTGCTATGAACATGCCAAAGCAGCAGGTGGCGCTAGATTCCTAACCGTGCAGAAATGTTGGCCAATCAGAAGTCTAGAAGCCTCGGTGGGAAAAAGTAAACAAAGCTGGGGCATAGAAGCAGAACCGAGTCGTATGTGTGGAGGGACAGTAACTGTGTGTATATGTAAGCATTTAAACACTGCAGAGAGTAGAATTAACAGTAACAGTATTGTAGAAATTCATTTCACCGAAACAATAACGTGGCGCACAGTGTGACGCATGCACCAGTTTATTGTATTTCCAGACTTGCTTTCGGCACAATTTACAGTGCACGCTACTCTGTTTTTTGTCAGACTTGAAATAGCCGAAATACCTTCACACTACGGAACTTCTTTGGCTCTTCCGTTCGACAATCTCTCCGGCGTTGGAACCATTATCTGTTTTCTCTTCGGTCACGCTCGGTTGATTTTTCTAGTCAGCACACTCATTTCCCCCATTATGCGCTGGCTCCATTACCCGCTGGCTGCTTCCCAAACAAACACACGTGCAGCTTGGCACTTGTGCTGTACGTAACAAGTCACGCGACGTGACGCTGCGGCTGTGATTGGTTTGGCTCTGGGCTACTTAATTTGGATTGGCTGACCTTTTTTTTTTTATTTATTTTTTTTTTTTTTAAGAGGACAAGAGCGGCGAGGTCTATCGCGATAGCGAGTAAAAGTTATATCGCGATACATATCGTTATCGTTCTATCGCCCAGCTCTAATCACATGCAAGCCTTCCAGTCTTTTAGCTCAGTCCTGTTCTCTGACAATACAGACTTTCCACATCGACATTTAAATGATACCTCACTACATTGAACGCTTATTCACTCTGACTCTGTCTCTTTTTCATCTCTACTTTTTGTTTTATGTTTGAGAATATTTCCATTTGAATTATTGAGCATTGTTTGAATTAACTCGTTTGAGTTCGTATGCTTCCTGGTTATTCGGAAAGTGGCTGCTGAGGCTGGTGAATGGACCTTAATCACAGGTTACGGGCAAAAAGATTAGATGGGAGATGTTTCGTGAAGCTGGGAGTGTTGGGTTATTTAAAAAATTCTGTTTAAGATGATAATCAGCATTTTTCCTGATTCAAACTAGGCCCTCGAGAGGGTGGGTGACTACAACTTTGATAATTAAAAATTCTATTTATGAAAATCCTGGTCAATGTTACTATCGTAGACTACAAAAACATCTTTCACAGGTCATGCAAACCACACCAGGATGAAGCCGCCATGTTTTAATATGCATATTTCCAACACAGCCCTCTTCCCCTGCTGCTGGGCTCAGAACTGTTTTCTGTTTGTCAGCAGTTGAATGTTGTTGTCTTTTTTTCCCCCTTCGACAGGTAAAATCAAATGTGAGCAGGGAAGCAAAAATCCAATCACAAGTAGCCACTTGTGCATTTAAAATCAGAATATCATGTGTGAACCGCAGTGTGTCTCAGCTGGATCCAGAAGCGAGCTGGATATGAGATCTCCCGTCTGAACTGATTCCCATCCTCCCACCAGACTAGACACTTCATTACTCTCCCTGAGTGATATAAAACTCTTCTGCTGACAAAAAACACGCAGTGTCCTCTGACTTTTTTCTTACATTTCAAAATGAATTGATTAGTTTTAGACATCGATCCTTAAAAAAAGTACTATAGTGATACAGGAAATCGATACAAAAGGCTTTTTGCATGACAAAAGTAAACGCTCATTGCAGCAGAGCATTAACCTAAAATTACTGCTTGATGCTCACATTGCAGTTTTTATCCCTCCAGCCCATCCAGTTGTGCACTCCTCCCCTGTAACTTTCCTACAGAGACGGCAATTTTCTATGTAAATTCGCTTTCTCCCGATCGTCTTCATTTCCATACCAGCGCCGTCAAAAGAGCTGACTGTCAAAAGTGTGCCGAGTCAGCACCGACTGTGCCACGAGAGAGCAGAGGAAATAATAACGTCAGTCGATCCTCTTTGCACCTGTGCACGCACATGTGTGTATGTGCGTGTGTGTTTTATTTTTTAATACACAAGGCGAGGATTGCTACTTTTGAGATGGAAGATAAAGCCAAAGGTTTTACCCGTCTTAGAAAGAGATTCTGCTTCTCCTATCAAGTGTCAGACTCGAGAAAGGTTTCCAGCTGTGAAGCCAGAGGTGATCCAGAAATTTTCTGTCATCTTTGTTTGACTGACATGAGCTCAGCATTTCCTTGTTTTTTCTTTTTTTTTTTTTATTGCCTTAATACCTGTTAACAGAGTGTATTTGAAACTTTTCTTTTTCTTCTATGAATTACACTAGATTCACTAATAGATGAGTAATGTTTGAAATAACAGCAGAAGAAAAAAAATAGGTTTGCATAAACAAAAACTGCGCGCCCTTTAAAAGTTCTCATGAATGGCATCGCTGTTACGGCTGCCAACAGGAGACGTGACATTATGATCCCGATTTGTTTAATGTAGTGAAAATTAAAAGCAGTGGTGGAGAACATGACAGTGGAGGCCCTTCTTTCAGGGTGGATAGAATGAGTGGAGCATTGTGCTAACTTTGTGCGTGCTTATATGTACCGCATTCATACACCGTGGAAAACGGACGCATGAGAAACACAAAAAGGCCACATTCATTATATGTTCTGTCATAGTACGCTTTTAGAATAAACTCAAGAAGCATGTAGTGGCTTTAATTATACTGAACATAGCGAGATGAAAGAAGAAGCCTTTAAAGGAGCTCCAGCACGGAAGGCTAATTACTAAGTGAAGACCAGTCTGCTCTCAGCTGCTATACAGTACCTCCAGGCTTGACGTCTGGCCCAAGTTGTATTGAATTAGGGCCAATAGATTAGCCAACAGTGAGCGGCATCTGTTTTGCTTTTGTTTTTTATAACTCAGAGCTGCATTCGACTCTGTCAGCGCACTTGGTGAATTTAGCCAGTCATTAGTACAGAGTACGGTCAATAAAACATCTGTACATTATTCTGCTGGATTCAAAACTGCACACAGTAGATGACAATCTGAAAGGAGTGGTTTGAAAACAACAAGATCTCAAGTTTCAGAGGCCAAAAGTTCTGTTTTGTGTCTACTACTGATTTGTATTTAATGTACATATTTAGGTCAGTCTATGGTTAAAAGTCTTCATATTTCTTATGTCTAATAAAGTGTCCAAATTTTAGATTTTTGATTGATCCATTTTAAATGAGCTTGGGCCCAAAGAAGATGGTAGTTTTAAATTGTTGTAAATGCAGCGGTGAGCTTCTGGCAGTGGTTCTTAGAAGTGTTCCCGTGCTGTGATTTCCGTAACTCATCGTGTCTTTTTAAGTGCAATTTACTGCCTTGCAATCAGTGCATGCTTACTGTTGTCACCATCAGGAACGGTGGCGGGTGCCAAAAGTGACGCCACAACTGCTGGCGCGGCCTGCTTTGATGTTGTTTAGGCTTGCCATGCATTTCTCGTTTTCTCTTTTTAACTTGGCCTAGACACAAGTTTAAACTTGGAGACAGTTTTACTCTGTCTTCACTGCCATTTCCATTATATATCACAGCAGGAGCACAAAGGTTCCTCGAAAACCTTGAGGACAAACCCCTCAGCGACTGCTTTGTTTCCTTTTTTAACTTCTATTCTTTCTTTTTTCTTTTGAGTTGTGACACATGATATTCATTAGAAGACTGCGACAAATCTAACACAACTTTGTTTTAATTTTCATGCTAAAGCAAACAATGCAGGGGCCATCAGTATCCGGTCCCAATGGAGCACGGGTTCTCTTTTAGCCTGGTCCCTTTCTCTTGATCCTGTAAATTTTTAATTATATTATGTCTCATAAATAATGTCCCAAAATTCTTGCAATGTTTGGTTGAGAAATGTTTTCCTTAAATGACTGAACAGTTTTCTCCTGCAGTCTTCTTTCTTCTAAATACATACATACGTACGTCAGTGTTACAACCTCATTAATTATGAGAAATTTGACCCTTTTTTTTTGCCCTTACCCTACATAAGCAATGTGTAAGGGCTCCAAAAAGACCTTTCAGACCTTTGCAGCGCTTGACTCTCTCATCTTTTCACTTTTTCCAGTTAAATGCAGGCTTTAAATACTTGTAGATTATTGCATTATTGGTTGTTGTTCCTTTATATTACACTATTTATTCTCACAATAACAGTGAAATGTTCACTGTCACTGGGTGACATTTGGGACACAGACCACAAAGGACAACTTGCATACATTATAGCTCATATCAACAATCTCTCTGTCAACATGTTTCATTCGCCATCACCTTTTACGCTAACAGCCGACCCTCTAAACGAGAGGTTTGTATACCCTTTTGTGTGTTATCATGGCTGACAGGTGGCCCCTGCCGAAACAGCACAATAACTCTGGAGTTGCTCTCTCTCCATTTTCTCCATCCAGTCTCATTAGCATTCAAACTGCTTCACCTGCAGGGCTCTTTAGTAGTTGAGGGTGAGTCAGAGTTTAATTATTTTGGACAGTAAAAGGATTTTTTTTTTTCCAAGGTGTAGTCTGGACAGATCCACCTTTTAACACCAAAGTGACCCTGGAGGGGGAAAGAAAACATGCTGTAAGAGCAAATGCATTCATGGGGTCAGGAAGGTGCCAGCATATACCAGTGAACTGTAATGCTGAAGTTCCTTTTTCTCAGTATTTCCATATCATTTAGATAGACTTGGAGGAGAGTTCCCCTTTAAAAACCATCAGTTACGCTGGTTAATATTCCACCCTGAGGCATCCTGCCCGGAAATGTTTTTATACCTTGCAGGTATTTGCATTGCCAGCGTTGCTTCCTCCTGTTGTAATTCAAAGGTTATGAGTTCAGACTCTGCTCTGACCCACACAGATGACTCAGTAAGTTATAGTCTGGGCTTTTTGCAGAACTTTGGACGGTTTTACTTTTATTTGTATATCAGACAACATGTAAATCAATACTGGCATTTTTTTTCTGTTCTTAGTTTCGCTCCTTCCCATTTGCTTTCCTTAAATGATTACAATTCCATCTCCCATCTCAAATCCGTGTTTGTTTTTCTTCCCTCATTCATCCTACTTTTTCCTTCCCCAAAGCAAGTTATTAAACCCAGAGTGAGCGAGCGAGTGAGACGGACACAGACAGAGAGAGAGAGAGAGAGCGAGGAGGACAAGAGCAACCATTCACACAACAGCAGGCTTCTTAACTACCGAAAGCTGTCACCTCCTCAGAGTGGTTTGTGTGCAAGCCTCTCCAATACAGCTGTCAGGGCAGCAGTCTCCAAACGGGCCTCCTTCAGCTGACACTCAGTCGTACCCTCGCTTATGTTTTCCATATTCAGTCTGCACTCATCGCTGAATGGATTAATTAATTCATGAAGTGAACAAACATCACACTTCTGTGTCCTTTTAACTCTGCGCTAGATGTGCAGCCCCACGTACAGGGTAGGGAATGCTGTGTGGTACAGGAAGAATTAAAAATTGGGTGTTTAATTGTCAGTTAGGAAAGAGAAAATCTTTATATTTCGGAGGCAAAATTGAAGAGATATACAGGGAGGTGAGGGTGGACTGTTTAAAACCAGCGGCCTCACAGAAAGCTAAAGGTCCCGGCACAGTGGTGGGTTGGGCAGTTGAAGTCTGCTTGTAGTGATGTAAAACCATGTGTTTAATAACAATAAAAACCCATGTTTTGCCAGGTACAGATCACACGTTAACGCCACATGTCAACCGAGTTCTATGGATATCCCACATCATCACCATTTAAACCATTTGTTTAAAGTCGGACTGGACGGTGTAAAAAGAAGTTTGTAAAGGTAGTTTCTCATAGCTCCATTCTGATGCTATTAACTCGTATTCATGACACGGGGTGCGATGCAGTGCTGGAAATTGATCTCGCCAATCAGTCAAACTGTGTTGGCCTGCTGCATTGAGTTTGTTTTTACAGACAAAGACAGACAGTAAGGCAGGAAGAAACAACAACAGAAAAGAACCACACCAAACCCCAAATCCACAGCTTTGGGAACCTGTGTTTTAAGCTACTTAATAATCAGTGACAGATGGCTGAATAAAAACAAAAAACAATCTTTAAATTAATCATGAACTAGTCATGTGTCTGTAAATACATCTGGGTGAGGATGCTTTTCAGTTTTGTTTATTGCCAAGATAACAGAGCAGATACAGGGCAGGAAATGAAAGAAAAAGAATGAGATAAAATGTGAGTGTTATATATGCATGAGTAGAAATTTGAATTGAAGATGGGAAAGGGGGGAAAAGGGGGGAGACAAAGGAATAAATCAATTTTCATCAGGTGTTTAGCAATGATGAGCACTGTCAGTGAAATGAGGAAGAAAGACGGAGGTGGTGAAGAAGGACAGAGGGGAGGAGAAGAGGGTAGCGTGTCAGGATCTGGGAGGGAGGGAGGTGTCGGCTCGCGCCGTCCCCACAGACGCCGCTGTAATCTGGGCCACGTGTCCCAGAATGCCTGCTGGTCACCCAGAGGCTTGGCTGGGTGATTCATCTTAGTTAGGGAGCTGTCCAAGCGACTCCCCGCGGACTGCAACACATAATCGTACACGCAAAACACACACACTGCAAACATATGTGGTTAGAGAAGAGGCGGAGGTTTGATTGACTGAACACCCATACTTAAAATTTAAGGTCCTTGGTTCCACCTTCCACTGTCGTCTCCTCACTCTAAACATAACCTGAATCTTATAAATGACCTTAACTCTGACCAAAAACATAATAAATCTAATTTATCTCATTCATATAAGTGCGCACACCTGTCAGCTATACTCACAACAGGAAAACACACTAACACTATGTTAGTTATTCTCTACTTGGAGATCACTGAACCAGGTGAAGCTTAAGATTGTTACGAGGGCCATTATCTTCTCCACACAGTTAATGCAGCTTTTACACAAGCATGGCTGATGTCTGCTTAAATTCTGCATGTTCTATCATCTACCATCTTTTGTAACAACCTTAGGCAAAATTTACTCATCACTCCCTCATTTTTGAAACGCTACAGCAACATACGGTTTAAGAGCTTAGCTTAAAACTTCATTCTTGAGCTCAACTTTATCCCATACAGAGCTGCAAAAAATAAATAACTATTTAATTATTGATTAAAAAAAAGCTATTTTTTCTCCATTAAATTATTAATTATTTGGCCTAACGAAATGCCAGAAATACTATAAACATTAAGTTTTCCAAGGATAAAGTTTGTTACCATAGAGAAATAAATGTGAAATAACTTGAGAGCAAATCAAAAACTAATATATATATTTTATATATATTTTTATATTTTATATTTCTTTGATGTTCCAATTGCTTAACTGTTTAAATGTAAGTAATCCTCTTCAACAATCTTCAACACAACACAGTGATGTTCTGGACATGCTGTCACAGCCATTGATTCTTCACTTATGGTTGATAGCTTTAGGTAATCTTGGAAAGACTTTTAAACGCGTGAATTTACAATAAGTACTTTGCCATCTTTCACTTTAATTGGTTTAAATAATTTGGATATGCTGAACATTTGCTTGCAGCCAGCCTAATTAGTAGTTCTCATTTATTGTTCCTGTACTTGAGTCCTTTTTATTTATGTTGCTTAGCAGTTCGGTTGGTAAACTCCAAATTAATTGAGGCTGTTGTCTGTAATTTTAACAGGCTATTTTTAATAATGATTCGTATTTCACTGCAGGACTCACTGACGTCATCTTTCTCGTTTTTGTTTCTTTAGTGTTCCTGAGATCTAAATCTCGATCGTTCCAGAGAGCAAAACACGCATATCAGTGTTAATGCCTGTGTTTTACACCTCATTGACAGGTGGCCGCCTCATTTGTTGACAGTGGTGATAGCCAGTCTTGACCCTGTGGAAATAAATCAGTCTTCTTTGTGTAAAAGCTGTATTGACGGGCCTGATGCTCTCACATTCCCTGCCTCATTTAGTTAAACCTGATTCAGTGGCTGATGTTCAGTGCGTTTAAGTATAGGACAATGTCACGATTTCAACCACTAGCTTTTCACACTGAGCTCAAGAAATCAATGTTTAACCATCATTTCTACTCCCTTGTATTCACTCTGACGAGATCTTTGAATAACATTTCACTGTGTGTTATACTTGTATAACTATGCATGTGACAAATAAAGAACCTTGAACCTTGAACCCTTGAACCCTTAACTCATTTGTAGACTAAAGACCAAAGCCAAACACATCTAATGGGAGGAAAGTAGAGTAAATTTTCCTTCTTTCTACCTCCTTTGTTAATGGTTTTATTGCATGAAAACCATGGGAGTGTGTCACATTCAGAATAGAGGTTTCTGACACAGCTTCACCTGCTTCCAAGGTTCATGGAGAAGAACAAGGCTCTAAAGAGGCTCTAAAGCTCCAGCAACAGTATAAAGAGCAGTTTTATTACTTGACCAGCGTGTTTTGGGATCGGTTGTTGATGACCCTGATGAAGGCCACAGGCTGAATCATGTGGTCAAATATATTACACTTTATATTGCAAGTGTTGATGGAGCATTGACCTCTTTAAACCCCATTCAGAGATGAAGCCTAGCAGACAGCTAGCAGGTATAAGCTGCTTTTCAGTTGAAGTAGCAACTCCCTTAATGCACACTTTAAACCTTAATACAAATTAAACAGATGAGTTATTAAAAAATTGGACCTTTTAACATTGTGTTTAATGGAGATTGACTCGCTTTTCGAGCAGGCCTCGAGTGGCCATGACAGGAGCCATTTTCAAATGCGAAAATAATACTTGAAAACCTATCGTAATGACTGACTGTTTATTAAATATGAAAAGATGAATACTCTTTTTTTAACTGTTTGATATAGTTATACAGCATAATATTCTGTATTTAACACAGCTATGTGCTTGTTCAGATGACCAGGTTGTCTCGCCGTAAAGGGCACACAGAAAACTCCTGGTACTTGAGCTGTTTGGTGTGCAGATTGATCTATTTTCACGTCTCTAAAGCAGATGCATCATGAGTTATTGGATGCTGATATGTGTTTCATCCATTTGCTAGGGTTAACATATGCAAACAAACACACTGGTGTGTTTTCCTGAAGCCTTTGCTGTCAGAAGCATCGAGGTGTGAAATGTGATTATCAACATCAGCTTTTACTACTGACATCAGCCACAGGTTTTGCGTGTGCTTTTCGCTTTCTGTAGTACTCATTAAAGCTTGTTGGCAGCTTGCTTGATGGCCTTGGACGCGGAGTGTGTTTAATTCATTCATGGGCGCATCCCTGGGAGTGTTTTTATTCTTCCCCTCAGTGTGCTTCTAGCATTATTAAAGGCATTAATCACTGTGATCTGATGCCTTGTTACGACACGGCTCTGCTCCCACTGCGCAGCTAAACACACACGCATTTCGGTGTCCACAGTGCCATCAAACATCTTGGCTTGAAAGTACTGCATTGTGAAAGTCTCCTTGGAATACAGAAGGAACCCGTATGAGCGGATATATCAATGTTTTCATCTGTTAAATTATTTTTTGCTCATGCCGTGAATCCTGCACAAGAATCCGTAATCTTTAAGGGAATTTTTTAACAGAAAACATCGACTTTCAGATCTGGCTGCTTTGCTGTTTCTCAAATTCTTGTTAATATCCCTCTCGGCAAGGTGCATGTTCTTGAAATCCTTTTTAAGTCCTCCACCATCCAAACTCCATCCATC
Source organism: Maylandia zebra (assembly GCF_041146795.1). Classification (NCBI taxonomy): domain Eukaryota; kingdom Metazoa; phylum Chordata; class Actinopteri; order Cichliformes; family Cichlidae; genus Maylandia; species Maylandia zebra. The sequence continues at coordinate 20,451,673 of NC_135181.1, forward strand.
CACTTTCTTAACTGATTTTCCGATCCGTGAGAAGAAGTCACAGGAGCAAAAAAGGAATTAAAATGATCCATATTTTTTTCTTCCAGTAGAGGGAGATATTTTAGATATTTCATTTTAAGCCAGCATGAAATAATTTCAGGAAAGTGTTTAAACAGATATTAACACATTTACACTTAAATACACATTCGCCGCCTAGCTTAATGGTTTCTATCCATTAAGTAACCTGGAACGAATGTACTCTGTATGTTTTTTGCTCATTGCCAACTTTGTGGCTTTAAGTATTTTATCTCCCCCTGCTGGTAATGCAACCTCTGCATGCGTGTCCATTTCATGTTTTGCAGATTACACGTTACATCTATTATACATTTTGTTATGATATTGGGTTGGTAACTGTAGATTTTCAAGTTGATACGCCTCAAGAGGTTCTTGAAGTGTTAAAAAGCCAGTTTTCCTCATCTCATACAAGCATTTTGTCCTCTGTATTTTTACCGAGCTACTACTCTGCATTTCCTCCACTGTAGGAATGTAAAACACTGGTGATTTGAAACTAGCCCATTCGAAACTCGAGACTCAAAGTCTACTGAATTTAGCATGCACTGTTAGGTAATAACTCAGATTTAGGTGTGCACGTGTAATAAAGAGTAAACATGTTTGTTCAGCCTGGTAAGAAATATCTCCTGGCTTTTCTCATCACTTTTTTCATCTTTTTATGAATCTCTGTTACTTTATATTTAAAAAATCTATTAACTTTTGTGTTTTTTCTGGTAATGTATAAATAAAAAGAATTAATTTAATCTTCACTTAGCAAAACATGTTACATTTGTTTTAGCTCTGGCTAAAGACTCAGTTCCTTCAATTTAGTCAAATTAAAAATATATGAAATATAAAGAAATGTGTGTCAATATTTGGTAGACCTCATAAAGTCTGATATATTGGAAATACTCAGGTGTAGCCTATCATCAGTCTCTGTCTGCATGTCAGGCGGACAAAAATGTAATAGGAGAAACATGGCTCATCTTGACGGTGTCAAACACATCGACACGTTGCTCCGTCTCACACGAGGATATCTGACATTTATTCCCAGAATGCCAGCAGTTAATTTTGGCCACATTTCTGTTACCTCTCTCGCTACTTTAACTCTCAGCAACCTTTCCTGCCTCTGAATTTTGAGGAGAAAGTCATAGAGTTGCCACATTGTTTTGACGAGTGGCCTCTTGAGCTTTTCTTCTTCGCAAATCTTTTTCTCCCTCCTGCCCCCGTCTCTCAGACCCCGCTGAGTGGCTGATCCCTCGAGTACAGAGCTGCCAGCTCATGACGCAGTGTGATACTGCACTGTCTCTGACTCAATGTGTGTGTAAAAAGACACATTTCCACATATAGTAGAATAATGCATGAATAATAACAACAGAGCTCATTAGCAGTAGTTGGATAGTTAGTCGGTCCTTTATTCGTGGTGATTAAATACCAATTTGGGGTGATCATCATCATCAGCCAATTATTTCACAGCGTCAGTCACAAAATATTGGAGGAAAGCTGGCGAATTAATCTCCTTTAGGTATTTGTGGCTAACTGTACACTGCTGGTGACATCTGGTTTCAAAAACATCAAGATGGAGACAGCAACTCCATCTTAATACTGTGAACATGAAAATCTGCATGTGCTATTAAATTCAAATAAGCTTGAACTGGCTTTGAATGGCAAAACTTTACATATATTTTCTACCTTGTTGCAAGACTGCGAGCTACATAGCAGCCTCTGGTTGAAAGAAATAGCGCTATGCAGTTCAGTCACACATTTCAACAAGAAACATCTCTGGTGTTGTTGTTTTTTTCTCCCCTTATGAACTAAGGCAGCTCCCAGAAGTGGGAATAAGTCTCACATGTGCGAGTCACAAACAAGTCTAAAGTCTTAACCTTCAAATCCCAAGTTACTGTGGGGAAACCAAGCAAGTCAAGTCCTATGAAATTCCGATGATCTATCCCAGATTTCACATTTTCTGTCTTGCACTGGTCATGAATGTTCAAAAGATATATATATATATTTTAGCAATAACCCTTGGAAGCTTTCTGATTTTTAACATTTTGTGGTCTCAATAAAAACTCTCCTAACAGCACAAAAACAAGAGGATTCAGAGGTGCTGTTCATGAGAGGTGTGGCAGGATCTGATTGACTTGAATCTGTGGGACAGGTGCCACTTAATTCTACACCTAGAGTCAAGTTATAAGAAAAAAGTCCAAATCCATGTGGGCTGCATTAACAGACATGAAGCCATTCTCATTCGTGTCAGTGGGCAGCAGCACCAGTTTGAGTCAAGCCGCTGAAACCCTGGCAGCAGTGTCAAACTGTCCACTACGTCTTAGGCCAAATCCCATTTCGTCTTTACTGCTTTAGTACACTCACACCAGAAGCCAAATATGGAAGTACACTTCACTTTTACAGCCAACAAAATCAGACACCTTGGAGACAACCAAAGCCCTCGGCTAGAACTGCTACAAAGCTGTCTTGTCAGATTTGCTAACACAAAAGATTAGACTGGGAATTTAAATGCACTTGATAAGAGATCACCAGTCAAGGAGGAAATTTGCTGTTGTGTTGCTTGCAGCAGAAAACACCTGAACTGTGCTTAAAAAAAAGGGAAAAAAAGTGGAACCAAGAACGTGATTAGCACAAGTTTTATACAGGTTAAAAAACAAATCAAGTCTTACGTCACGCTTTTAGGCTGTTACACAGTACTGCAAACAACCAAGGAGTGGTAGACATCCAGGAAAAACACCAGATATTACCATATTAATCTAAGAAGAATGAGCATTATTCATTCCTGTGGAAATTGAAAGAGTTAAAAGTGCACAAATCCACTTTTATAGGGCATCATTTCCCAGTTTCCTGCAGGTCTGAGCTCCAGGTGTATTTGCTCTTGTTTTCAGGTTGAATATTCATGACACTATTTAAAGCCACACTGGGCCTCTGTGGTGGGTCCAAATGGATCTGAAAATTCAACTCTAGCAGTCCATAACTGTGTAAATTGATGTTAGTACACTTAAATACACACCACAGGCTTGTGTTTACCAGCACAGGCTGTGATGTCTCACCCTGAAAGATACCAAAGGGATGAGAGGAGATCAAAGATCCGCGAGTCTGGCTTTCTCTGGATGGAAGGCTGACTCACTGCTGGTTTTTTGGTTGTTTTTTTGTTTTGTTTTTTTAAGATGTGTTTTGCTTTCACGTTTAAGCTAAAGTTAAGCGGTTTTCTCCTTTTAGCCTCACAGATTGTGATAGAGTTGCAAATCTTACTTTCTTTGGGCAGTCAGTTTGGTGAAAGCAGCAGGAACACATTAAATAGAGGGGAAACGAAACATTGCTGGCTATATAATGGCAAAATGGTGAATTAGACGTAAGCTGGAGAGCCATAAATCAGTTTTTTTGTAGTGAGAAACTGTTTTTAAGATATCTATGTTGAGTCAGCGACGTTTTAAACAACTAAATGGGCTAAAGTTTCCTCACATTACACATGGAAAACATCAGTATAGCTCCAAGCAACAGTAAAGCAGGCAAGGAAAGATACTGGCAAAAACATTACTGGGATAAAAGGAAGCAGACAGGAAAGAGGAAAAGCCTGGAATAAAGGGATAAAGAGTGGAAGGATGGGGGAAGCACTGAGCTACAGGTGTAAGCCTTGGATTTTGAGCAGAGATGGAGATTCGCAAATGTTGAATTATATTTTCTGCTGAAAATTCAAGGAAATGTAGAGGCATACATCAGCTGCTCGAACCATCTTGTAATGAGTTGCTTGTTTTTGTTCTGTTTCTTTCTCAGGTGTTTCGCAGAAAGGCAGTGGAGTTGGGCGAGAAGCTGCTGCCTGCATTCAAAACGCCCACCGGCATCCCCTGGGCTCTGCTTAACCTCAAGAGGTAAAACAAACAGACAGCACACACACTTGCTCTTTGTCTCCCAGCAGTCCACTTTCAGGCAGCAGGTCTGTTTTGATGGCCTGATGCTTTAAGGGGCGCCATGGTCTACCCCTCTCTGTTCCACTCGCACACACTGAGCTGAAATGCTTTAGTCTTACATGACAGAGCAAACTTGTCAGACAGAAACTGTTTGATTTTTTTGCATCCAGGGCTTCATCCTTGAAACTAAACTGCATTGGAAAAGACAAACCCAAAGAGGTTGGGGTTACAGGCTAGTTACATGGCAGTGCTGGTGATGTTTCCTTTCCTCTGGCTGAAACCCTCTTTGTGCTCCACCAAAACCTCCTCCATATAAAAAAAAAAAACCCCTCATACTTCTATTTTAACATTTTTTCCATTTGCAGAGATATAAACTGATTTTAAGAATCTAAAAACCGACTTTTTTTCACTCATCTAATTTCCAAGTAACAGTCATTACTGGTTTGCTTTAAAAAATTGCTTTAATTTGACTTTATTAATAAGGTCATATAAAAATCACAGGTGTCTCACCTGTGGGTTGAACCTGCTGTTCAAACCTTTGTTTAAGGTGAGGAGCTAAAATGCTGCATTTCAGATGATGGATGAACCGAGCGATTAGAGGGTTAAAATAAGTAGGGATTATTTTGGACTCTCAGTCATGCAAAGCTACTCAAGCAGAGTCCAAGAAAAAAAATGTGCTAAGAACACAGTTTTATTTATATATATAAAATAAAATGTGCACAATGCCAAAATTAGAACTTTAAAGCAATTAAAATAAATTCCAACCAATAAGCACATAACATTTTGGGGTCTTTAATAATAATAATAATAATAATAATGGATACTTTATTGATCCCCATGGGGAAATTACTTGTTTTTCTCTGCATTTGACCCATTCACTCAGTGAAGCAGTGGGCAGCCCACTAAGCAGGCGCCTGGGGAGCAGTGTGTAGGGACGGTACCTTGCTCAGGGGTACCTCAGGGTAGCCGTTAAGTGGATTCGAACCGCCGACCTTCCGATCATGGGGCGACCACTTTACCTACTGAGCTATCCCTGCCCCCCTTTAATATGAAAATATGAGTATCTCTGTATAAAAACAATTAGAGGTCTGCAACTATTTTTTGCTACAGTCCTTCTGTCAGTCACACATGATGAGGAGAGCACTATTTTCTTTCTATCAGTCGTTCCCCAAAGAGAGACATGACATCCAGGCTGTTTGTCAGCCCGTTAATTAAAAGGCAGGTTGTCATGACGATAAGCGCGCTGTAACAAATTAATTTTCTCTCTGTCTGTATGGGTGAATGGACTCTGCCCGCCTTGTCCTCTTCCCTGAAGTGAGAAATACCCCAGGGAGAGTGAGTGTGTAAGTGAGTGAGTGTGTGTGTTCATGTCTGTGCACATGTATGTGGCTCTGCACACATACGTGATCCCCAGAGGCCTGAGCAGATTGCTGTTGATGATGACTTTACCTGCATGACTGAGTTATGATAGCTTAGAACCACACAAGCACAACCCCATATTCCTACACACACACACACACACACACACACACACACACACACACACACACACACACACACACACACACACACACACACACACACTCAAATAACTCTGGAAACAAATTACAGTAACAAATATACAGAGCAACAGAGAATGTAGGCTATTAAACTGCTATTTTTAAGCTAATTTTTTTTCTTGTCTATGAAATTGACAGATTAGCATTATAAAGATGTTGGGAAGTTGGTTTCTTTGCAACACTAATGGATTCTTTTTTGAGAAGAACAATTTTAATCAAGTTATTTTTCAAATGATCCAGATTTGCTAGAAAATTCGATGGGTCTTCCTTTCCCTATCCAATTCCTCGCCACCAGATTTCATAAACTTTGTCTTTTAGTTTTTGTATACTTGCTAACAGACACCTTGGTTCTTACCTTAACAGAAGAATGAGCCGAAGGAAGAACACCTTACAGGGCCAGACTTTGTAAAAGGTGTTAGGTTTCTTTGTATTCCATGATTGTACAAGAGATATAGGGACAGGGCCATGGTACTCAGTGAACCCTGAACAGAAAATCTTTGGGTTACAGTAACTTCAGTAAGCACAGCGATGGTAGTGGACTGAACTCTGGCCCCAAATATCCAACCACCATCTGAACTGAAAAACCTATCAGCCAGTTGTGTTGTTTCACTGACACACAGACACAAGTTGACATTTATCATGGTTTCGGCTGATAGGTGTATGTCCTTGTTTTTTTGTATTGTAACAAGTCTGACTTGGGCTGACTGCAGTTATTCTCAGATGATGAGGGCAACCTGACTGCAACACTTCTCTTTCCAGTAAGGGACTCCACTTGAAGGGACTTGAAGACAGAAACTGACTGCAAGTGGTTCTGGTTCTGGCAACTACTGTTTTCCCTAGTGTGACTATAGTATTTGTTTACTGTAATGTGAATTAGAGTGGTATTTGTTCAACTCCTCCAGTGGGATCAGCTAGAGACACTGATCATTGCAGCCATCTGTGAGGTTGTGAATCCTTAAAATAAACTGAGTACAAGAATGCAAGTTATTCTTTATAATCTTTTTATAAAAGATTTCAAGATCATTTCAATATATCTGTTTCCTCCCCTTCCTACTGTTGCAGATATGCACCATCTGGGAATCCCTATGCTATTGTATTGATATATCATAAAAGATCAGCAGAACCATCAGTGGCAAGCGTAATGTAATCCAACAGACAATGGGGTTTATGGTAGCTTTTAATCCCATCCTGAGTTATGTAAAGACCCAGAAGATCTATAAAACTATAAATCTAAACTTCCATATCCACTGATACATATCAGACAAGTGTTATCAATATGTCTCTCTGGTGATAAAAACTCGTCTGTGCTTTGAAAATGTTAGTTATTTCATTTCTTTTGTTGTTAAAACATCATTAAAACAGTCTATTGAGGAAATTAGACCATGTAGACATTATACAGAGAGAGAGAGAGGTAGAGGTCAGTTGCAGAAATCCTAAACTCAGAGTGACGGCTCTGAATGATCTGTGGGATAAACAGCACTCAGTCAAAGTTAGATTATGTTTAATTCACTATGTGCAGGTCAGAGAGAAACGAAGCAAGAAGAGATCAAAAGATTTTAGGAATGAGAAGTTGAGAAGAAAAATTGAAAGTGCTTTTGAAGTAGGATAGTTTTGAGTTAGAATACTGCCCATGCAACCTTGACCCAGATTGAGGTAAAATAAATCTGTAAAACACGCTTGCAAACGAGGCCCAATTACTGAATCATCTCTCCCTTTATCCCCCCGTCCTCCCTTCTCTGTTTTACATTCCATTCTTTTATTCTCCTCCATTTTTTTTCTTTAAAGTTTTTCTCACATCCCAGTCTCTTGTATTTCTGTCCTTGTTCAGCCCATCCATCTTATCTACAGTGACCCAGTATCTCCTTCTGTTTCAGGATGTGTACTCCAAGTCCACTCCACTCCATGGCCTTGTTCTTTGTATTCCCTGTCGGTAGCCTTTCATCGCTCTACCCTGCAGCTATCTGCAGAGCCCAAGAGAGACCATAAGAAATAAGGCCACAGTTTAAAACATCTTATTGCTTCTATACCAAGTGAACCTTGTTTGCTCAATGGCCCTGTGTTAATTTCAGAAAACAAGATAAATGCGATGTCCTCAGTTTGGAAAGGTTTTTGCTGCGTTTCCTTTGGGAATTACGAGTGTGTTCAGACAAATTAATAAAGGCTTAAGATAAACCTGCGGAGCTGCATTTAGTTAATTTCTAAAGATAAAATCTTTGGCCTGAACACAGCACGTGTTAACATTTCAAAGAATCAGGGTGTTTTACTGGGTTCTATTGGGAGTATTTTGGAAATGAAATGTTTGAGATAATTTTTATCTCACTAAATCTCAAAAGAAAATCTGAACATCAGGTTGAAATCACTCACTGTCTGGTTGGGTATGTTCAGTACGTGTTAACATGGTAATCATAAAATAGGAACAGATCTGAATACACTAGTGTGTAGCTCTTTATTTGTTTTCTTCTTTCCACTCTTTGTTTGCTTTTTGTTTCTGTCACACCCTCGCTTCACCTTCCCTTTATGCTGGACTTTTTTTCTTCTTTTGGCAGCATGTAGAGTTTCCATAGTTACTCCCCCATCTACCATTTCAGCTAGGGAACAATACCAGTACCTACTGGGGAAAAAGTGTTATCCTTTTCCCCTGGAGAATTTGTACCCAGTGGCAGACAGAACTGCAAATTGAAAGTAAACCCTAGAGGGAACCAATTGAAATACCAATGATGCATTCAGTAGCTCTAACATTAGTTTCATGGCTGTAAGTAAAGTAAAAAAAAAAAAAGCTTTTCTTTTTTCACTTTAACATTTAAAACCTGAAACTAAAATCTGCGTATCTGCTTGTCGTGGATCATTATGGTGTGTAGAGACCAAAGTTTAAATAGAGATGTTGCAAATTCATTACAGAAAAATCTAATTTATGAAAGGTCATAAGAGCTGATCACATGTCTCATCCTCTGAATGACAAGCCACCAGGAACAAAGGACGATGGAAGGTTTTGAAGGCCGTCAGAGAATGTAAAGGAATAATTCATCAACGTGAGAAATTTTGTCTTGATGTCCAGCTGATTTATCTTCAAAAGGCACTTGAAGGTGGATCAGCTTGCTTGCAATATCCAATAAATCAACAGTTCCTCATACAGAGTCAAAGGCTGGCCCGGCCTTCCTCTCCGACCCCCCGTGACCTTTAGTTGGTACATCAACTCATTGATTGCTACTAACCGAGTGGAAAATGCTGCTAAGATCCAAATGATTTTTTTTTTCCGGTTGATCTGCTGCAGATTGGGGCGTGTTAGGGCAGGACTGCAGCCAGATGGACAGAGACACAATTGTCCCTGAAATGAGCTTTAAATATTTGAGAAGGTGAAGAGGTGCATCACTGAGAAGGCTGGGGTAGTGCTCCTCTAAACTAGTTTTTGCATTTGACATGATTATTTTTTCCCTTTTTGGTGCTTCTGATTTGTTCTGCGTGCTTAATTCAATTTTTTGTAGTTAATGTTGTTTTTATATTTAAGACAAAGGGAAAGGGAATACGCTAAGCACATAACAGTCTTTAAGAAATAGATTACTCATATTTTCATTTCTTAGAATAGCATGACTCATCGTCTACCTTTGCAGCGTGCCCCTTAATTAACACTGAGTTACTGAATCGAGATATTATAAGGTGGGTAGTGATGAAAGGGTTTTGGAAAAGAATAACTTTATTTGTGCTGTGTAAGTAACTAGAAAATATCGTTATGTTTAACTGGATTTTATCTACAAGATTGATGTAAGTGGTAGGAACTCACAAACTCACTTTTTGCAGATGACCCTGTTGCATATCTTATTAAATCTGGCCCAGATTGTTGTATATCTTATTAAATCTGGCCCAGATATCTGCATCCGTCTTAAAACCACTACATCGATTGGGTTTTAATCCAAATATAGAGTACATAGAAATGTACTATGTTCACACTGGCACGTGTGCAAGCCAAAATACTTTAACCTAATGCAATGACTTTTGTTTGCATGTGCATGTCTCTGTGTATAGTGCAGAATACAGTGTGTAGTATTTAGTTGCTGTGCTTTAGCAACCGACAACATATAACTGCGCTGTACCAACTAAACTAATTTCCCTTTTCCTCTGACACTTTCTCTAACTTTTTTACACACAGGCACACACACACAAACGCATACATGCACACACACACACACTAGTTTCCCAGTTGTTATCTGCTTTGGCCAGTAAGTCCCATAGCTCTTCTATTAACATTCAGACTGATAAAGCCCTTGCAAATCACTCCCACTGCACTGCATACTGACTGGCCTTAATGGGATGAGGCATTGTGTAAATGTGTGTCGGTGTGTGTGTGTATGTGTTAGGTTTTGCTGAGGTATCTGGATCCGTGCTCCACCCTGAAATTAGCTGCTCATTCCTCTCTACAGGCATCATGGTGATGATTGCTTCCCACACACACGCACACCTCTGATTGGCAGTAAGGCATTTAAAAAGTGCTCGAATCTGCATCACCATTCCAACAAAAGACTTGGTTAAAATGACAAGTGGCAAAGAAATCATGCTGAAATGTTAAGTGGTACCTCTGAACAGGTATTTATATGTGAGGTCTGACACCGTGGGATGAATTTATGGGAAAATGTGAATCTTTTTGCCTTTTTCAGACTGAATCAAAGAGCTGTATACATTTCTGAAGTGGCTCCCCCACCACGGCCCTCTGCATTACAAAACGCAGTAACTTGTGGGGAAGTGTTTGCTTTCCAGGCGAACTGCTCCTAAAAGCAATGTCATCATCTTCATGACGTTGCAAAGTTAAAACTAACCCTCGTTCCGTTTCCTTATCTCAGAGAGGAAAGTATTTTAGAAAAAACTGTCAGCTTGAGGCAAATTTGCTCCTTTTCAGCTCTTGGCTCTGGGACTGAAGCTATCAATCCTGAGCTCTTTGGGTCTTGGAGTTTGATTAATAGGTCTGCATTTGAGAACGGCTCTATTAGTGCAGCCTAGTGAGGGTGCCACACTGGGTGACCCTGTAGTGCCACTCTGTCATGGAGCCCTTTCTTCTCGATGCGATAGGAAAATTAACTTGTTAATCCAGAGCATGTCTGGAAATTCTTTGCTTAGCAGAGACTGATGAATAATATCTAAAGCAGCTAGCTCATATTTTAATTTAGAGCTACAAGAGTGCTGGAAGAGTGCTAAGTGCTGAATGTCATCAGCATAGCAGCAGCAGCAGAGAAACCAGTAAACAACCAAGATCAAGAGGTTGAAGGTAATAAGAAGCAAGAAAAATAAGTGTAAGAAAATACAAATTCTCTCATGCCCAAATTCCCTGCTGCGTCACATATTCACTGGATTCAAATGCAGTGTATTTGAAGCACTTTGGGCTGCTCTGCCCTTTTTACTACACAAAGGCTAACTCCAGGTACAAGTCTTGCCGTTAGCAGTTTTCCACATATAAAAGCAGATTAAATAAAGATTTAAAAAGACAATAAAGAACCAGGCAAACGTCAAAACTTGCTGGTTTAACTGTTCAGCTGATACCCGTCCATTTACGTCAAGTAATTACGGATTATGGTCGGCTACTTAGCTCTGTGCCGCGTGTGAACAGCAGTCACCCTGACTCATGGTCTCTCCCTGATATAAAGAGGAAAATAAACTCACCGTGTCCGTCTCTCTGTGTCATGTCACCCACTGTGTGCACAGAGATGTACTTAGACCAACACAGCTGTTCCTGCTGTGCCTCACAATTAACATTATAGCAGTTTAATAGCACTACTTTAACTGAGTGCAACATTAAATGCAGAAAAAGCTGGCTAATTGGAGTGAATTAGAAATGAGCTATGAGAAAGAGGCCAATCAGTACTGATCTTTTTGAGACAATACAAACAGCAGTGTGTTCAGTTAATATCAAACAGTGTCGATGAGAATGCTGGATAAATCTCAGCATATGGCAATAGGCTGTAGGGTGGCACTGCAGTGCAGGGAGTTGTCGCCTCACAGCAAGATGGTTAGTGATGGTAATGCCAGGGACGGGGAGAGATGAAGGCAGCTGTGGTGACCCCTAAAGGCAGCAGGTAGAAGAAGAAGAGTTTAAGTTTCAGTATCTGCATTGCTATGTGACTAAATTAATAAGTGTAGTGCAATGAGCTCTTTTAGTGTAGTTTCATTCCTGCAGCTGTCATCTAAAATTTTAGGGTTGTATGTATCTGGATGAGCAAATGACAGCACCTCTGTTTTGGCCTCAGTTATTAACTCATTCACTGCCATTGACGTCTATAGCCGTCAATTGCAGTGAATGAGTCAATGGGTTTAACTCATTCACTGCCAATGGCTGGCAGTGAATGAGTTAATACGCACAGATATATGCAGCAGCAATGCACTCTCACTGCCCTAAAGCACGTTTTTAAAGCAAAGAAAAGGCTAGCGTTCGGGATGTACAGAGATTTCTTTAAAGAACAAGCTACACAAAGCCAGACATCCATTCTCAGTGCAGCTCTCCTCAGTTGTAACCTGAGGCGGTGGAAGGCAGCCATGATTTAAGGGCTCTAATTAAGTTGCTAACTGTGAATCTATCGCAATTCACATTTTCTCTTTGGCCGTAGGGAAAGTACGATAGATTTTAAGACGCAGAGGAAGAGATGTACAGCAAAGGAAATCGAGAGGAAAAGGAGAGGTAAGAGAGGTCGTGGCAAAGATGAGATGGAGGACAGTGAAAGGCTTTCCAGAGAAAACAACAAAGAGAACTGGGCCAAAGTATTGGCCTCACCCAGCTATAGAGTACAAATGAATTGGAGTGCTTCCTGACATAATTTTAGAGGAGCGTGAGAGGGCACTGCCTGGTGTGACATGCTAATTTATGGAGATGTATTGCTTTTTCTGTTTTTCCAGGTTATAGCTTGGCACCACAGAATTAAAACCTCTGTTTTTTGGCTCTGCAGAATTCACTGGAGGGTTAGAAAACTAGCAGGCTATGATTTGTTGTTTTGCAGCTGGCCAGGAAATAGCTGTGGGCGTTAGAGGTTGAATGATAAGAGCATTGGACAAGACACCAAGAGGATGGGAACATGTCCTCCAATGCAGACTATTTTAATTCACAGTGGCATCGTTTTGTAATGACTTGTTTTCTGGGCTGAGGATTTCGATCATTATTTGATGCATGCAACCCTTGAGCCCCTAGCTATCCCCATAGTGAACTTAAATGTAGTGAACTAAGTTGGTCTTGAAGCATATATAATGTAATGCACGACAATGCTCTGGAGTCTTTGGGGTAGGGAGGCTAATCACGTTAGCATGATTAGCACCAAAGGCAGCAAAATGGTCAAAATCAGAACTAGACTTTCAAGACACACATTGTGTATTTTTGAAGGTAAGAATTTGTTTGTTGGAAAACTGCAGAGTGCACCTTTGAGGTTATGGTTAGCTTTAGATTGAGTTGGAAAGTGGACAAAAGTGAAGTTTTTTTTCTTACCTGAGAAAAATAATAACAGTCTGGCCACAGACGTTCTTTCGCTTCTGGATATAATCAGAACTGGAACCACAAACATCATAAACCTTTTCAGAGCGGACTCTTTCTCCTGGCAGTCTTTCCAAACAACCCGTACTTGTTTTTTGCCTTTCTAATGGTATCATCATGAGCTAACTGAGGCCTGTAGAGTCTGTGTAGCACTTGGGTTTTTTGTAAAAAAAAAAAAAATTTTTGCATGGGTTGAATTTGCTGGAAAGTCCACTCCCAGGAATGTTTTGGCATTGTGTTAACACACACCTGAATGCTGCAGACCAGCAAACAGCAAAAATGTGCTCACATTTGCTGATAATCAGATAATCAAGTACAGTGGTACCTCGCTATAACGATTTTTTGTGTGTGCAATTTTGCATGCTGTTTTTTTTTGTTTGTTTGTTTTTTTACTGTGCATTGTGTTCTGCGTCCTGATTGACTGTAGACCATTGTCAATCAATCTCATGCGATGTTTCCTGTACAGAATGCGTTCAGCTTGTCAAATTTACATAAATCTTTGATAAATCGAACTTTGAGAGTGTTTAAACAAAAGAGAAAAGTGTGAAAATGTTCATCTGTGTCTGAGAAAAGTGTATAAAGCATGTAGTGAGGGGTTTTATAGCCTTAAAACATCTATAATAATTGTAAAAAATAAAGTTAGCTACTTCACGGATTTCACCTATTGCGGGTTATTTTTAGAATGTAACTCCCGCGATAAACGAGGGACCACTGTATGTCTGATTAGTAGCCCCTGGCTGCTTTTTACCCTTTTAATTGCTATGGAAGCAGTAGGAGTGTACATAATTTTTCATAGGAGTACAAAAATTAGGAAGAATGGCATTGCTTTGTTTCTAAGAAGGCTTTCAAATGTATCCATAGTGTTTTAATAAGCAGGACCTTGTCAAACTTTACCCAAGTGACCTGGAATCATAGGTTTTTGAAACTTAAGTCAAAAGTGAAACAGTGATAAGTTACCGTTTGGACTGAATGATTAATAGTCAAATGTAAGTAGTGTGATATAATCTGTTCTGTTTAACAGAGAGATATTACTGGGATTAAATTCTGCATGGCATAATATCTGCCCCTTAATGAATATAAAAGGGGAAATGTGAGGCAAGGAAATTAATTTAAAAAAGAGTTCCTGTTAAACAAACAAACGCCATCCTATCACTCCTATCAGAGGTGGATCATGTTGGCTCATCTTCTTAACTTATAATGAAAGTTCAATATCGGCTTTAATACGCTGATGTAAGCCTCATATAATCTCTGAAAGTCCTCTAGTTCTAGGTCACAGTAGCAAATTGATTAACATTTACAGCTTGGTTTTTAAAGAGAATAACCAAACGTTTTTCAGTGTGCTGCACTCTAATATTACTGTTTGGTATAAAGCGTGGCTCATCGGCACAACATTTTGTCAAAAGCCAGCATGTCGATGAGAAGTGAGAAGCACCGCTGTGACTGTTCGAGAACTGAATTCAATAAACCGAGACTTTATATTCATCCAGAGTTTAATATGAACCTTCATACCCCTCGCTGCTGTGGAAATGAAGCCCACTGAGATCACAAAAAAAAGAAAAACAGGCAACAGGGAGAACTCTGTTATCATTTTGGATTAGACATCTTGGGTGAAAATTTTCTGCAAATTAGGACGAAAGCCAGCTGAGGCGAAACTTTGACCAGTTGTACAACGTTTTTATAATATTGCACTTTATGTATTCTGTAGTGCAAAGACTGCATAAACTAAATAATGTGTTTCAAAGATTAGAGCTAATAAGTCCTATTACATGCCATGTGAGAAATGGGATGTAGAGCATGCTGTTGTCAACAGGGCCCTGGAAACTGAACCACTAGGACATTTGCATCAGTAGTCAAATACAACAGTAGACTCAAATAGTCTAAGACAGATGCATTGTTCTGTATGCCAATGGATGGATGGAGGCCAGTTTCCAGTCCCAGTACAGGAGGGGACTGGTTTCCATCAGAATAGCGATAACAAAGTGTTCCTCCACAGGTTAATTTAGTCCAAAATGGAGCAGAGCCGGATCTCTGACTCCAAATTATTGAGTTTATGAGCATTAATACATCATTTCATCCACGCATTTGTTCACACTGTTTCTGCAAGCAGCCAACAGCAAAGAGTCAGCCTTTAGCCCCATTCACACAAAATTAGTCTCACCAGGAGAACACATGTGCTTTAGGAAATAAATCACATGTTTATGCTCACATAGGACAAGCAGCTCTGTGTTTTACTTGACGGCGACATCTTTGGTCCCTAGCTACAGAGCTAGCATTAATATTAATAGACTGTTAAGCATCTCATCTATCTCACCACCCTTCGAGATTTCACTCTTCTAATGGATGTGACCTGGATCTCGCTGTTGATAGGTCTCCATGTTGTTTGGCTACAAACAACATGCCGTCCAAACTTTCTTTTGTAATTACCAGAGCAGCCTCTTTTGTGTAAGAAAAAGCCAGGAGAAAAACATTTAAAAATAAAGTTTGCAAAAGGGAAAAGGTCATCCAAAACAGCCTCATGTTAATTTGCACCAGACTATTAGTGTCTGGCTAAATGTGGAGGGTAATTTTCAGTGGAATTATGATTATTTTTTAATTATGGCACCGATTACCTTCACAATTATTACAAATTATTTGAATTCCCCAGGTAAAGACTACCACTACCTGATCTCTTACAGTGTTTAATCACACAAATACAGTTTCTGGATTGTTTTTGGAAACCCACAAAGATTTGCTCACAAAAACCACATGAACAGATTTGTAGAACTTACCAAAACAGTCCTACAGTTTTATTGTCTTTTCTTCAAGCCAAGAGCACCCAGAGTAATCACATTGCTCTGGGTGCTCACAAGAATCAATGTGAACGTCTGTGAAGCAGATTTTTCACCATCATTTCACCCAGTGCAAATTTGTTTCAGTAGCTGTTTTTAAAACTGAACACAGAGACTAAAACTGTTTCTTTGAAACTGGTAGTAAAATGATTTTTAGTACTCTAAAGCTGGACATTTTAACACGAGAGTCTGAGGATTTCTTAGAGTCAACGTCAAGTGGCCGTTAGAGGAACCACATGTTAGCTTTATTTTTTAGCCCTGAAGCTTTGTTTCTAACATGCATTGCATGCTTTGCTAAGAATGAAAGAAGTGAGATTATTCATCCAAGCACAGAACTGATTCAGTAATTTAAGCATAGTGTTATATTCATGACATTTGTTAACGGTACTGCACAAAAAAAGGCCGTAAGTACTAAAATGTGTGATTAATCAAATCAGCAATCAAATTAATTTCACTTTGATCTGTAACAAATTGAAGTGATTTCCGTGTCTTCTTTATATTAGGGGACAAGTTTCAGAGCTTTAATCTCCAGCTGTCACCTTAGAACTAAACAGCAGCACAGAGAGCGCGTTCAGCGATAAAATAATTAACTTGAACATAAATGTTGGTTTTACCACTCTGTGCACTAAATCACCAGGTTATTTTTACATCATAATTTGATAACTTATTTGATTGGGAATGGTGGCGCTCACAGGGATCTTTCTGAAATGCCCCTTTTTATGTGGGCACACCCAGAGCCTGAAGCAGAAAGCCCTTCTTAACAAAGAAAGTTGAAAGGCACCGTTGGGGGTTTTAGGTTTTGTCTGGCTCTCTTTTGTTTTAGACTCCCTAACATGGATTTGGTGCTTCTTGCAGCGGGGCTTCAGGGGGATTGAGGTGGACAGGGGCGAGCTGGAAAGGTGTGCGTTGTCTCTCAATCCCACCCATACAAGCAAAAGGATTTACTGTTCATCACAGGGTTTTATAAAGGGACTAAAAATATGGATAGACAGATCAAAACTACGGTTGAATGATAGGCGGCGGAGATGAAGGAATAGTGTTTGACTAAAATGTAGCTTAAAAACTTAATCCAAAATATATGTGTGTGTTTATACACAATCTCAGCGGTGTGACAGTGCCAATTAAATTTTTGCTGGGAGCTGACCCCCAAATTAATCAGGGTGTGCAGTGATGGGATGTTTTCTCACCATTCCTGCTTTCTGACAGTTGCCAGACTCTGTGTTCGCTGCCTGATGCGGCAGTGGTCGTCCCTGTGTTTGGTTGACTTGATTAAATCTGTGGTGTAATGGGAAACAAATTATGGCTTATGCAACATGATGAGTTGAAGAAGGGGGGCATAATTAGTATGTTCATCCACCTCTTTAAAGAGATGTGTGGGTTTGTCTCTATGTGTGTGTGTGTGTGTGTGTGTGTGTGTGTGTGTGTGTGTGTGTGTGTTTGTGCAGCACATCTCCCAATCCACACTCCTTCTCCTCCCCCTTCTTCTCATTTGTTGGATGTCTCCTCTGCTTCAGTGTGTGTGTGTGTGTGTGTTTGTGTAGTACATGTGTCCATATGTAGTTGCTGTAGGGCCGACATCCCGGTGTGCTTGACAGTGTAGTAAATAGTTCATATGTATTCATGAGTAGTTACTTCAGGCACCACCACCAGAGTCATCAGTCCTTGGTCTGAAAGTGATCTGTCAGTGGCTGTAATGATCCAGCACACACACTTACATGCACACACTCCCAGTTGCAAGGTCTTCTGTCCTTGTCAAGCACGCCAAGGTTGGTAACTCTCACATATGGCCCGAGAGCAGACGCACCTTTTTTTTGTTTCCTGGCAGAGAACAGGCTCCAACAAGTTTCCTTTTGACTGACGGGTAAACTCAAAGAATGATGTGCTGCCAGGTGAAGACTGTGGGAAAAACAGACATGTGCATAAATATAACAAACGGAGTGTAACGTTTGGTTTAATTTTAGTGTCATTAACATACCCTGCTCTTTATCTATTTAAGGAATCTATTTGTAAATGCCTTCAGAGTGAAAATCGGTTGAATAGTAATTACTTTTAAAAATAAGATCAAACTTTCAGGAACTGTTTAGCAGTCTTCAGATTTTTAAGGAGTTTGGTTTCTAAGTAAGAGTTTCAAGATGGCTTTTTAAAGACTTTCTGCCTGTTTAGTGGGAATGGGTGTTGTAAGTTTGCGGGTATGTGCCCAAGTTAAAAGTTTTATTATGTTACTCATTTGTTCTGATTTGCTTTATTTTTGTCATGCATTTGTTCGTCATTCATCCATCCATTTTCTGTCACTTATCTGAGTCCGGATCACGGGGGCAGCAGTCTAAGCCCATACCTCCCACTCCTTAGTGACCTCATCCAGCTCTTTTGGGAGTGGATACCAAGGCGTTCCCAAGCCAGACAGGAAATGTAATCGCTGTAGTTGTTCAAGAGTGAGGGAGCGGGAGATTGACATATGGATTAGTTCAGCATCAGCAGTGATTTGCACACTATACCAGTCTGGTGTGGTGCAGCAGAACCAAGCATGAAAACTAAGCTGTCAGTCTATGTTCTTACGCTCACCTATAGCCATGAGCTCTGGGCAGTGACCAGAAGAATGAGTCTGTGGATACGAATGCAAGCGGTGGAAATGAGCTTCTTCTGTAGGGTGTCTGGGCTCTATCTTAGAGTATGAGGAGCTTAGTTATTTGGGAGAGGCGCTACTCCTCCATATCAAAAACACCCAATTGAGGTGGTTTGGACATTTGGCTAGGAAGCCTCCCGGGGCACCTCTGAGGTGAGGTGTTTCTGGCATGTCCTAAAAAAATATTCCATACAGTGAAAATCGAAAAATGTCACACTTATTATTGTTTTTGCGTTTAACATACATTTCTGTCTCCTTCTGCTTCTGTGTTTGTGCAGTGGTATTGGTAGGAACTGGCCATGGGCATCGGGTGGTAGCAGCATCCTGGCAGAGTATGGCACCCTGCATCTGGAGTTTATGCACCTCAGCAGACTCTCAGGAAATCCAGAGTTTGCTCAGAAGGTAACAGACACAGAGACTTTTAAAAGATGTTTTTTTGTAATAAAAAAAATATCTAAGCAATGAAATATACCAGTCCAGAGTCCAGATAAAGATGAGTATGTAAGAGTATTAGTTCTTTATTACATAAAGAAAAACAAAAATCCTGAACCGGAGATAAACAGTTCACATTAATTGATATCAATTACATCTTAGTATTGTTGTGTATAGATATTTAGTAAAATTAGCCTGCTAACTAGCTAGTCCCTTGTATAATAAAATATAATGTGCATATTTTGCAACTTTTGAGAATTTTAAGAAATATTTATGTTCTTTTTTTCTTTCTTTTAATATTAGGTAATGAACATCCGTAAAGTACTCAATCGCCTGGAAAAACCTCAGGGGCTATACCCCAACTACCTGAATCCCAACAGTGGACAGTGGGGCCAACGTAAGTCCTGATTCCCAGTTTCACAACCTGTATTTTGTTCTTTCTTCCCTTTTTATTTGTATTGCTTACATGTATGCTAATATTGCTTTAAACGTTTGTATAGTACTTTTCAAAAACAGTGTTACAAAATGCTTTACAAAAAGAAATAATCCACACAATAAAATATAGTTATACAGCAGGGAAAAAGTAATAAGAGAAGATGAAAGCTCAAAGGATAATTTATGAGGGGGGGGGGCTCAAGCACCAATTAAACCTCTGTGGACGTTATTTTCTGGGACAAATCCAGTCAGCCATTCAGAGGACTATTTAACATCTACATTTGAAATCTTTTCACGCTATTGCAAAGGCTTAAAATCAAGCTAATTCCTGCTATTCACCAATTAACTTTTAACCGCTGAATACTCTCACTAGGTTGGATATCTAATGAATGTCTAAATGGCACTGGCTAAAAACAAGTAAAAGTTCAAAAATGATGTGGTAGACGTCTATATTGGCTACTTTTAAAAACATATGTGACAAGTCATTGCCAGTTTGACTGACCAGTCAGGCCATACCGCCACACGTGTGTGGTTCACTGAGCCGAGAGGTGTGCTGTACGAGGATTTGAGGCAAAATGGTGCACTGTTTATTTGCAGTTTACATATCAGAAGCTGTGCAATAAACTAAATTTTTTGGATATAGTTATGAGAGAGCTTTATATAAAGTCAACGTAAGATAACAAACTTTGGGAATCCAAGTTGTTTTGATTGCATCATTGAGAAGCTGTTTTGTGCACATCCAGGATTCTTGCTCCATATTTTTGGCCGTCGTTAGATCTTTCTTTTGTTTGTTTGAAGTACCTACTTAAGAGAGTGAAAGTGCACAAGCATATCCTTTGTTTTTTTTATGTAGAATTCATTGCTGCAGCCAGGGCTAGTACAAAAGTGACTGCCTTAGACTGATTTATAGGTTTAGTGTCTTTTAGACTTATTGGTCACTAATTAGCTAACATACACTATTGTAGGTCCATTAGCAGCACCACAGTGCTGTCACGTTCTTTATAGGCACAAGATGATGCTAAACATACTCTAAACTTAAACTTTAGATGCTTCTTAAACCCAGTTTCACAAACAGTGTTAGATCTGTGAGAGTTTTTGAGAGTAGGCATCCATGGTTTCAAATAGCCTCGATACATGTAGTGTTTTATGTCCACTTTAAAGTTCCTGCCTACTCACCAGATGCTACAGTCAGAGTGTGCCAGATGTTTCACAGATGGCATAACTGCATCCAAATCAAAGTTGCCGCTCGCATGAACTGTTTGCGTTTGTTTGTCTTGACACAATAAAAAGGCAGTAACGTTTGAGTCCCAGGTTTCCGCTGGCTAAGCATCACCAATCACAGCCAACACCCTTCACATGTTGAACTCTTTCTTTCTTTCTCATTTGGGGATTTAGCTGCCCCCCAGTTCTTCCATTAAAGCTTATTTGAGATATGAGTGTTTAGAAGGCTGCTTTGAGTACTCTGGGCCATCCTTAACATGTGGCGGATAAAAACTGTGTTAATCTTCTCGGGTTCGTTCACTGATTAACGAGAAAGTAAACATCTCCTCTGTGTGCTGTAATGCTCGACCCTTGAACTTGTCGTTTTCTTGCTAGTTTATGCCTTTGCTTTGGACAATAATTTTTATACGTAATACTAAAGTACGTTAATCAAGCGTTCCTGTTGTGTTTGCACATTTTAAGATTTATCTCGGGCACAAATGCAAGACTGAGTCATAACTTCCTCCACAGAATAAAGGTGAAATGGATCAGTGTGTAATTAAAATGAAAATTGTGGGTTGAAATCTTTGGGTTAATAATTAGCGAGACTTTGAGTCTGGTATCAGAAATATTAATAAAATTTGCATTTATCACTTGAAGAATGTCAGCAAGGTTAGATCGTTTTTATCCACAATGACAATGACACACTAATGCATGCAAATTACAGCTCGTCTAGATTACTGCAGTGTACTTTGTGTCGATCTTTTAAAGAAAAGAGATCTACACCTGCAATTTGGACTGACTAAAACCAAGAGATACCATCTTATTGTAGGCATTACTCTGTCTTCAGCTCAGATTGACACTTTGAAAGGGTGGCAATTATTTTTCAAATTTTCTGTGAACTTACCACCATTTATTGTGCATTAATGATCCTTTACCATAATTTTAGATAACTTCTCTTTAAACCGTACCAGAGCACGAATGTCCCCTCCCCTCCTTATCTGGGCCTGAGTATACTTAACATGCCCCCCTCTCTTTCTTTCATGCACTTTGCTGTTTAATTGAGGCTCTTTTTGACAGAACTGACAAACTTTCCTCTTAAACGTTGGCTTATAGATTTGCTTATTACTTACTGCATTCATTAGTGTTTTGTGCTTAGGTTGGGTATACAGAAGACTATTAATATGACTCGTAACCTGAAGCATGCGCTGCTTTATTGTCATTTTTGGTTCCAATGGGGACCATAATTTACTAAATGGACATGGTGTTGGTTTCAGTGAGGCTTGAAACTCACAATTGAAACCTTGAGTTCATCAGCAACGTGGATTTTACGGTCCGTTGACGCCAAAGTCACGAACACGAAGGTTTGGCTCGAATTACTCACATGAAAGCAACGAAAGCAAACCCTGAGAAAAGAAGCATCACAATAAACAGTGAAAATAACTGCTGCTGGTAGCGCTTTTACTTTGTAACCATTGTAAACTTCGGAGTATTAAGAAACTTGGGCTTTATGTTATCTTAAGGATCTGCACTTTCGCCGTAACGATTGTCACTTTCATAACTTTCATTCAGATTATTTCACTTTCTTTGTTTTTTGTTTTATCTGTCTACTTATGTCTTACCCAGTTGTGTTTATCTTAAATGATCCCTATGCAAATGAGATTTAATTAAAGTTTACCGAATGAAAGTTCTGTATAAATATTATGGAGCTCTGTTAACAGTGACTGAAGATAAAGAGTGCTAATATTTGTCCGTTAAACAAAGTTGATATATGCTGTTTCAGTAGTTAAACAGGCTGACAGAATGATCCAATATTAGTTTAAATTAGCTTAATAAAAATGTGTTAAGTTGTACTGCTTGTAGCTGTTGTGGAGCTTTTGTTAGGCCAGGGACACTCAGGAAGCTGGAATGAGTCATGCAGAATTACCTATGCAGTAATCTTGATATAGAGGATTAATACATGTTGACGCATTGTCCCCCAGTCCCGAAGTTTGTTCCAGAGCGGGGTATCTTTAAACTAATTTGCCACGCCTCTCCCTTAGTCTATTAGATAACCCTGACACCACTCTGTGACACATTTTCCTAAATCCAGATAGGAAAGATGTCAGTTGGGGCTCAGATTAAGAGACTAATCTCCAAGGCCTTTGAATGACTTGGACACTTCTAAGGTCATGCCGAAATGGAGAGGCCCACTCTAAAGAGAAAATCCTTTACACTAGCAGCAGAGGAAGTGTTTCTGCAGATGGGCCTAAAGTGGAATATCCTCTTCCTGTTCTCTTTCTTTCTCCTCACTGTGTCATCACACTTTCCATTTGAACCTTGACTTTCTTTAAATTATTGAAACCCACTATTTACCCGTGTCACTGTCAGGTATTTTCATACTCACTCCAAGGCACGTCTTTAACATCTCCGGTGCTGCAAAGGTCCGCACGCTCATGCTTCTGACAAGGCGCAGGTAACAGGGTGTAATTTTAAAGCCATTATCGGACTCGTCACACCGTGCGACTGAACAGGTAATGATAATAATGATAGAGACGTGAAGCTGGAGGAAGAGGAAATAATGGAAGTCTTGATCACAAAGAGAGAGGAGAAAGGACAAGAACATAAAGAAAGGTGTATAATGTGGAGGTGATGTAACTTATAGTTTGGGAGAGGAACCCAGCACTAAAAGCCTCTCCTTTCTAACAGCACTTGTCATACGTTGGAGGAAACTGCCAGCTGGGTACATATAATTAAAGTGACACTGACAAGCGGAAAGAGTGGGCCTGCATATCAAAATCAGTTTTTCAGCCTGTTCTTAAAGCTGGTTTAAGTGGGGTTGACCACTAGAGAGCAGAAACCAGTGGCTTAATAAATTTATTATAGCGATTTAAATTAGAAGGTGGATGCCAGGTTCTTGAAGCTACAGAGACAGACACATGTCCAAACAACATTTAGTCACCTTATTACAAAAATGCCCACATGGAGGGCAAACAGGGGTTACAAGGGGAGATTGTGATTCTCCCAGATTCATATCTTCTCACTTGCTCTCTGTTAAATCCTGAATTTGTTAAGTCCTCACATATATCAGCATGAATCATCAGGCCCCATCATGCCTTAAAGACCTCATAGCATCATGTTATCCCAGCAGAGGACTTTGCTGTCAAGCTACAGGCTGACATGTTCCTAGAGTTTCTAAAAGTAGAATGGGAGCCTTCAGCTTTCAGGCAACCAGCTCCTTCTTTAGTTTCTGGAGACATTCCTTCTGGTTTTATAAGATTAGGCTTAAAACTTTGCTTGTTTTTATAAAGTTTGTAGTTAGGGCTGGGTTAGGTAAGCCTGAACAATCCTTTAGTTATGGTGCTAGATGCTCAGACTGCTGGGAGGTTCCCATGATGCACTTCAATAACCTCTTTTCACTCCCGATGTGTTTACATGCCACTACTGTATCTCTCTCATACCTTGCAGAGTTTTTTTGGCTTGTTTGTTTGCTTTTTTCAGTTTTAACAGACATCTGCCCCTCTCTGACTCTGGTTCTGCTGGAGGTCTCTTCCTAAACGTCATCTTTTCCAAACGTCACCTTTGTAATCATAGGGACTGTCTGGCTAATATTGCAGGATCTTAACCTCACAGCATAAAGCATTTTAAGGCAACAGTTGAATTTACTGTACTACCTTCCAGATTATTTTTACCAGGTTTGTTTAGCCAAAAGAAAAGGGATTATTGGAATGCATGGAGTATTGGACTGTGTGCAAAAACACATGCTTTGTCACAGCAGCTCAAGCAGTCAGCAGAGACAGATTAAACCAGTATGAGACTGGCGAAAAGTTTTGATCAGGTGCCCTTTTTTGAGCATTTATCTTAAATATCCATGGCTTCAAACAAATCAAAAAAATTGTCAGGTTACTGCCAAACAGTTTCTTCTGATATGTTGCATATCTAGAAAATTCTTAGTCATCATGCTGCATTTTGACCAAATTTAGTCACAACTGTGGAGCCCCAGGAGTTAAACACAACATCGGGAGCGGCACCAAAATTGCCCTTTAGCCTGCTGCGTTTTCATTTCAGCTGCCTGCCAAGAACTGCAAAGATTAGGCAAATTAGCGTAATAAAGGATTAGAAAGTGACTTTGCTTGAAACATTGTTTTGCATACACAATACAAGAAGGATCATGCGCTTTGTAATTTATTGCAGTTAGACTGTGGAGTGTGAGTTGATAGGTAGCAGTCGCACACAGAGAAGGGAAAGAAGACTGAAATTACTTTAAAAACTGTTTTTTCTTTTTTCCACTTTTAATTCTTTGTGAGTATTTTACATTTAAAATAAACTATTATTCAATTTTACATTATGATAGTGCCATGTTTGCAACACCTTTCCACATAAAATCTGATACAGGTCTTTTGATTTCCACAGCAAAACAAATTAGAAATCCTTTAATCGACTTTTATTAATGTTTTTTTTTCCTTTCTTTTTTTCACTGATATGCGTTCAGCCTTTATTAGAGTTCTGTCAGGTATTGTTTTTTGCCACCTTCTATTTTATTAAAGGGGTGTTAGTATCTGTAGTATCCTAAATCTGAATCTGCACCTGTGGTTTACTTGCTTTTATTATGTGATGGGCTGAAAAACCACTGAGAGCACATCCACGATTATAATGGTTGGCATTTAGCTGACACTCTTAACCACAGCCAGCTACTATGATTTCATCCAAGTATTTTATGCAAATGATGACATACTCAATTGGAATTGAAACTGGAAGTTCAAACAAAAGAAGGAAAAATCGTCGCTTTTATGCTCGTCTTAGATTTTTTCATCTAGACAGAAATTATGCAACAGTGATGGGGAAGGCATTTGTTGAATAAATTATAACTCGGGGATCTCTGCTGCTTAACGCTGTCTGAAAAAATATCTCCACACCGCAGCTCTCCAGAAAGGCTCTCTCTTTTACATATTGTGATTTGAAGTGTTTGTATTTTATCCAAACAGCTGTGGCAGTGACTTGTGATGATTAAGTCATAGTTTCCATCCTCTCTCTGTTTATAATATATTAAAAAAATGTTTGCACAAATTTATTCCAATCGCACAGCTGTAATGCCGTTTGGCAGACTGCTGATGGTCTGTTTGAAGCGTGTGTCATCTCTCCTGATTGGCTGGTGCTGCTGTTCCTGTTTTTTGTTATTGAACTTGAGGAAGGCCGGGTACCGTTATCAGCTCAGAAACAAACTGTGTTCAGCTCCGTCCTCCTTTTTGCCTCACTTTAACATTATCACAGCTGACATTTAATCTCTGCACACCACAAACAACCTCAGACTCTGTTAATGATGCATGCATATGGATGAGGCTTTGCTGACCATCAGCAGGACGAATGCGAAAATGCTGCTCGGCTTGCTCAGCTCTGTGAAGGCTCACCAATAAAAAATAGCACGCACACACATACAGAGTGCTGTTGTTTATCTTGGATCACCGGTATTCCACATACACCGTGTCATGTGAGGATGATCTTTGGATGGCAGTGTGATCTAACCCAGAAGACAGATGGGGAGGCCTGTTTGTTTCTGTGTGTCTAAGTGAGTTTCACTCCTTTCTTTATCTGTGTGTTGCAGATCACGTGTCCGTGGGTGGCCTGGGTGACAGTTTCTATGAGTACCTGCTCAAGGCCTGGCTGATGTCTGACAAGACTGATGAGGAAGGCAAGAAGATGTACTACGATGCCCTGCAGGTACACACACTCACACACACAATGACACGCTTTTCAAAATGAGCTGAGGCGACTTTGACTGTTTGTGATTGAGGGGGGGAAAAAAGAAGTATTCAGAGTTTCAATCACAGACTTCACTGGAACTGCAGCACGTAGTAAAATGAGCTATCATTCAAGTGATAGTGGATCTCTTTATAAACAGATATCTGCAGGAACGTTTTACTTTTGCACCAGAACCGTTCTGGTTTGGCGTTTTTTGTGTATTTGCGATTTAGGTGACCACATCGCAGCAAACCAAACGTGACACAAACTGTGTGTTTGTGTGAGTAACACCACTAATGCTAAGAGGTGATCTTTTTTTTTTTTTGAAATACATATATTTGGCACATAAATGACAAATATACAGTAGTTTATCCAACTAAATTTCCAAGTTTCCTTACAATCATATTCCTTTTTTTTTCTATCCAAATAACTGTTAAAAGAGTTACCTGTTAAATCTACTGTGTTTTTGTCTCTTTATTATAATAATAGTAACAAGAGCAAAATAAATATCTGTAACCTCTAAATAAAACCTGTGAGAATTACCTTTCAAAGTTTCGTCCTTGTTGTTCAGCTGTTGCTCTAAAAGTGTCTGTCCTGCTTTGGTAACTTTTGTAAACTCGAGCCAATCAAAATGTGGAACATTGTCTCATTATGTGGTACGAAGGGATGAAAACGAGGTGCAGTCTCACATAAACTGGGACACATCGTCAACCTTCTGTATTTGTAAAGAATGAGCAGCAGATGTAATGGGAAGGTTTGGCCCAGATATCGCTTATTTGTGGAAAAAAACTGCCATTGCGGCCAGAGGCCAAGTCAGCAAACAAGCCTGTGGGTTTCCGGACCGAGTGATTTTGATAATCACTCAATCATTTTTCAGGCAAAATGTCAAAAATACTGTCCAGGTTCATCCTTTAACTTAGAGGGATTTGCTGCCTTTTTCTGAATATTTGGGGTTTTAACTGCTGATGAAGATATTTGAACAATTTTTTTTTCCAATTAACTAGACAATTGTAAGATTTTGTGTTACAATAGTGCATGTTCATACAAAAGCTTAGGATAATGAGGTTGGTGTATACAGGTAATGCTGCTCAATACGCTCAGTTACAAACGTCTGTTTGTGAGGGCAGCCAATCAGAAGACAGTTGGCTTAAAGGGGGAGGAGCTAAACTGCTTGTTTAAAGCATGGAATGAACTGAGGGCCTGCACCAGGACCCAGTATAAGATAAATAAGGATTATTTTGAATAGTGAATCACGCAAAGCTGCTCTAGTAGTGTCCAAAAGTATAAATAAGTCTGTGTAGTACTAAATTAATTTTACAAAGTATTAGTCGTGATTCTATTTTCCAGTCTTTATCATGTGTTAGCACTTAGTGAGTAATGCAGACAGTATTGTGTATCTGCTTTGTATTTTATTGCTAATATATGGGGAATCCCGAGGTAACCTCTGGAAGGCTGTGAGTGTATTACACATACAGCCAGTGACCTCTAATTTGAGGCTGTTCTTGCTGAACTGACAGCATAAGGGTCTGTTTACAGATGGTGAACTGTGTGGATTTACTCTGGGGTTTTGCATCCTCCGTGCACCCTCTGAGTCATAATAAATGGTTGTTGGGTAATAGCGGAAAACAAGCATGAGGCCATCTTTTGATATTGAAAAGTGGCCTTTTTGTTGTATTTATTTCTGTCTAGCTTTGAAGCTTTGCAAGTGTTACTTGTTGCCTCTGTAGTTTTATGCTAAAATATGCTATTTCACAGATTTAATTTTAGTCTAAAGTGGAGAGTTTTGTGATTTTTATCTCAAGTAATATAATCTTCAGGAGCTTGATACAGAGTTTGAGCAGATGGAAGGATGACACAGCTGACAGGACTACTGCTGAATAACAAAAGACACAACTACAGTAACAACAGCACTCGTAAACCCAAAGGATAGATGACACACGCACAGACAGACACACGGAGACAGCTTTTCTCTGTTAGAACAAATTGTCAACTTAAGTTGAGGTGACAAGCGACGGGTCTCAGCTGGAGAAAGCTGATTGTCCGTCTGTCTTTCTGTGGCACACTGGGAGCGGATATATTACACAGCGACTAAAATTCAGACTTAAACACGCTGGGATAGTTTACCCATAATCCCTCTTGATCTTTGAGGATTATGGGCATTCTTGTTTTATTTGTCAAGGAGAGGCTCGGGAGGAAGAAGCAGCAGGAGGTCTATCAAAGTCACAACAAAACAGAAAAAGGAATAACTTTTACTTTTTGCACAATTTGTGCTCCTTAAAGGGTCTGTAAATAGAAAAATACAAGGTTTTTCATTTTGGAGGACTACTTATCCATTAGAGATAACAACTGGAACCAACACAAATCAGTAACTCTTAAGATGATTTAGTTGTAGTTTTTCAATCATATCTAGCAATCTAGTCTTTGGTGATGAAGGTAAATCACAGCCACAAGCATTTCTATATTTCCCAATGGGATTGACATGTTTTCTTATCTGCAGATATCTGCTGAGACTGAGTATAAGGAGGAAATTATTATGACATATTATGACTAGAAAGAAATGTTTGTGCACAGCTTCAAGCATATGTTTTCTCATGGGCTCAGGGGTCATCCCAGATCTCTGGCGGTATCAATTGTAGCCTCGTTATAACAGTTTCAGTCTAATACAATTGATTTTCCCAAGGGGCCACATGAGAGACTGGGACTGTTGTTGAAGGCGACACGAATAAGATGAACTCTCTTATGCTCAGTGTGAATTTTATCCCTTTAGAAGCTTATTGGTCTATAGAGATAAATCGGTATAAAGAAATCAGATAGTTATTGGGCATACCTGAAGTTAGCTAATTTATGCGGGCCTCCACAACAGTCCCAGTTTCTCATGTGGCCTCTTGGGAAAATTAATTGCCCACCTCTGATCTAAAAGCTCAAAGTGGATTTTTGTTGTTCAGTGATTCAAATTAAAGCAGGTGAAGCTATGAAGACGCCGATTTGCTAACACGTTTGTAATCTGCGTTTCTTTCAGGCAATAGAAACCAACCTGATGAGGAAGTCAACCAATGGGCTGACCTACATAGCGGAGTGGAAGGGGGGGCTTCTGGAGCATAAGATGGGCCACCTGACCTGTTTTGCAGGCGGCATGATCGCTCTGGGTGCTGATGGGGCGCCCGGTGACAAGACGGGCCACCAGATGGAGCAGGCAGCGGAGATCGCTCGCACCTGTCACGAGTCTTATGCCAGGACAAGTAAACAGACACTCCACTTCATCTTTTTGCCCCACTTCTGATTTGGTTTGTTAAGCGTAGATGCATTTCATTGTAGAAGTGAATCTGTTGACATAAATGGTAAATGGCCTGTATTTGTATAGCGCTTTACTAGTCCCTAAGGACCCCAAAGCACTTTACACATCCAGTCATCCACACATTCACACACTGGTGATGGCAAGCTACATTGTAGCCACAGCCACTGACAGAGGCGAGGCTGCCACCGGGCCCTCTGACCCCCACCAGTAGGCAACAGGTGAAGTGTCTTGCCCAAGGACACAACAACCGAGACTGTCCAAGCAGGGGCTCGAACCAGCAACCTTCCGATTACAAGGCGAACTCCCAACTCTTGAGCCACGATCGCCCCATAACATGTGTAGATTTCTGAATATGGCTCAATCCAAACGATTACTACTCTCCAAATTATCTTTCATGTCAGGTTTTTGAATGCTGTCCATGCACTGTTCATTTTTTTTAATCAAGACACTCAAATTAGTGCTTACTGAGGGGAAAGTGCTTTTAGACTCATTTAAAATTCTCATTTTTAATCAATGCCATATTTTAAGAGGATGCAGTTTTTTCCCTTTTTCCTCTTAATTCAGATAATTGTATTTATCTCCCTCATTTAAATGCATCCTTAGGTCGTGTTCTGAGTCATCGTGATTTGAATGCAGTTCTGGAGAAACCTCACCGCTAGCAGTTGAATAGCATTATTCTTTTCAGTGACCACTGACCTCTAAGTTAGTGGTGTTGCTCTGCACAGCATCTACATATATTACTTATTTACTTACTTACATATTAGTTTACTTTATGTAAATATATGGATAAATAATAAAAACAAAGTGAAAGGGAAGAAAACCAGGCATGTTCACTATTCTGTAAGCCTTACATCATGTGGTTTTCCATACATGTGCAAACATGCAAAATATATAAATATGCTGAAAAACACGGTTCTGTTCTTCATCTCTGAACATTTTCTTGTCTTGTTCTTGTCTTTTGCAGCTTTGAAACTCGGACCAGAGGCTTTCCGTTTCGATGGCGGCGTTGAGGCCATCGCCACCCGCCAGAACGAGAAGTATTTCATCCTCCGTCCTGAGGTCATTGAGACCTACATGTACATGTGGAGGTTTACCCATGACCCCAAATACAGAGAGTGGGGCTGGGAGGCTGTACAGGTAAAATATCTATCTATGAAAACGAAGATTGTGTTAATTTGAGAAAAACTGGAGACAAAATTCTGAAAGGAAAAGTAAAGTTTTTCTATTTAAAAATCCATAAATTGCCTGTAAAAACAAAAACAAAAAAACCTCACACAAGGTCACTCATGATTTAGTGAATAATCCTCCCTAAGGTTCAGTGATTTATGTCACCAGTCACCGATGGCCTTCTTTGTCTCCCTCTCCCTCCGTGCTGTCCGTCTCCATCACCGTCTCTCATTCAGGCCTTGGAGCAGCACTGTAGAGTCGACGGAGGCTACAGCGGCATCAGAGATGTCTACGCTTCATCTCCAAACTACGACGACGTGCAGCAGAGCTTCTACTTGGCCGAGACGCTCAAGTAAGACACAAACTGAACACCCTTCACTTCTGTCCTCTTATGATTGTGCTGTCATTGCATTTTATGGTGTGACTAGGACCCTGCAGCCCCGAACTGACAGAGATGTCAAGCCCCACACAGACACACACAGGTTGTCATTCATTCACACTAAGCTCCAGGGAAGAGTGTCACACACTTCCTGAAATTGAGGGACTTTTGTAGCTGTACAAAATAAGTAAAGTACATTTTAGGCCCAAAATTGCAAGCTACTGCAAGACGGAAAAAATATTAGGTTCACAAATGAGGCAGAAATAGAGGGGAAAGTGTTTAAAGCAGAATCTTTAGGTCTTTTTGCTTTTAGCAGATAGTTTAATATGGATTTCTTAGGAGGAAGAATGTGGGACAGAGGGAAAGAGGGACAACTTGAAGTGTTAAAAAAAAAGTTGGACTCAAACTGTGAACAGTGGGATTACATAGCTGTTGCTGTTATACCTGGACAGCCCAACATTGTAACCAGAGTATCTACAGGTCCTTAAAACACATTTAGTATCAAATTGTCCTAATGTTGTTTTCACTGTTTATGTTTTTACAGATTATAAATGTGCTGTTTTCAGAATAGGCCAGAATCCAATTCACAGTGAAATTCAAAGGTCAGAGGCAGAGAGAAAAGCCGTGAATCACAGTTAACCTAGTTATAGTATAAACCAAAGATTTAGCTTTCTGTATTTAATGAATATGAAGTAGAGGAATATCAGCTGTAAGGATTTTACTTATTTATTAATAAATAACTACAAAGAAGTACTAAGAAATATGTACAAAGGAAGACTGCAGTACAGGGTTAAAAATAAAATGCAACAAAGTACAAACCTTAATTCTCTCAGCAGTAGGCTATAAAAAAGAGCTTTCTTCTTCTATTGCCCCAGACTGTGCAACTCAGTAAAATGCACTGTCATTCCTATAACAATTAAACCAGATGATTTCTTATAGACTGGTTATGTTTAATCAAAAAAAAGTGCATTTTTTGGCATAAAAGATGACATGAAGGAGAACCAAAGTGACTTACCAGTGGCAAAGATCTTGCTGTACTGCTGTAACACCAGTAGCATCTACAAGCTTAAGCCTCATTTATACGCTGTTGTGGACAGACAGCTGGAGATATAAACAACTTCAAGGTCTCATTTATGTTGTTCTTTTTAAAGTCCAATTGAAGTCCACTCCCTCATGCACATGCATAGTTTTCATTCTGCCTGAAATATTTGTCAAAGCGGAGCTAAATTGATGAATTTGGAGTTAAACAGCAGAGCTGGTTACGTGGGATGAATTTACATTTTAAAAAAAGCCAAAACAAACAAGAAATATTGTGTCTAGAGAAAAGCTGTAAGACATCTGTCATCTCTCATTTAGTCCTAAATATTTAGTAGCTTGTAATTCCAGGACTCAAAAAAGCTTCCTTTTGGTTAGTTTTCTTTGTCAGAAGTGGGATGCGGTCAACACCAAAGGCTTAATGTGGATGGTTTACTGTTATGTGGCTCAATTCCGTGTCTTGTCTTGGTTAGAGTTGACATTTCGGGTGTGAATGTCATATTTGTGCCCTCCTCTTTTTGCTCTTCTGGAGTAAAAAACACTCAAATGCAGCTGGGACTTTCTATCCTGTAGATGACAAAGAGGCTTTTAGAGTTACTGGTAAACCAGAGTATATTCATCTTTTTTCATTTCAACATCTGTTTTGCATTCCCGAAACAGTCCAAAGCTAAACTAGGATGATTTCTCCTCTGGGACGTATAATAACATGAAAAGAATTGGATACAAATGTGCAGAACTTGTTCTGAATAAAAGAATATTTTGCAGCATTATAAATAAACTTCCTCTTCACGACTGAAAACGGTGCCTTGATACATTAGATCTGAAATAGCAGAAATCTAGTAGAGAAAGCCAGAAACTGTGAAAAACACCGCATGTCCTTACACACCACAGGCAGCACGCCGTCTCACTTTTTTCTTAATACATGGCTGATATTTTTACTTAACTGCCCTTATGTGCACGTCTCAGTTTGAATGTGTTAATGTGTGCGTGAGGGTGTGAGCGTTTGAGTGTGCAGCCAAAAAATGGCTCTTTAAACGTGTTGTCAGCCACGCAGTATGATGTCTGGTGGCTAATAGGGCTTTCTCTCGCCTCTCCAGCTGTGCTCAAGAAGACAAGTCTGTTTAAAGCACGAGGAAAAGTCTCGGCTACAGCTTAACGTGGGTGGAAGCGTGTGGTCATGCACTCTGCTGTGTGTGTTTGTGTTTACTCTGTGTGTCTGACTACGCAAAGGAGGAACAAGGAGAGCATTCAGTGTTAGTGTCATTATGAAACATTGGGTCAGTAGTGCCAGAGTCAGGTAAGTAGTAGTAGCAGCTACACAAGAGTTATTCATTACATGTTCTTTTCAGGTACTTTTATAGTATTTTGCTCAAAGTTGCAGCTTCTAGTTAATGTATTTTTTATGGATGTAACACAATCAACCATTCACAGCGTAGAACTATGCTAAAATTAAAGCTTAAAAGAGCCGGGGAATCAAGGCTGAAAATTCTGCATTCATTGCTCCTGTTAATCGAACATGGTTGTAGGGCACGGTTTTCTGACCAGTTATCCATTTTTACATGAATATTTTTAAGTTGCCTGAAGCAAATAAAGAAAAATGTTCAAGGCGAATTTAAAATCAGCTGTCAGAGACTCAGCAGCATTGAGAAAGCGCGCACAGGCTGTAAAATAGCTTAGTGCAGTTGAGCTTTAGAGCTGATACGACTGGTGATCAGATATCAATACTGTGGCTTCAGGTCTCTGCTGATGCCGAGTGACAATCTGACAGGAGTGTAAAATTATGCCAAGGGTCACACTAGAATATAAACAGGACAACAATGTCCTCGTGACGAGGAAAATTCGGTGGTTTGCATTGAATGTTTTTGCTGTTGGCGACCGATTGCAAGTAGTTATGGCAACCAGCTGTGTTTTACACACATATGATGATCACAAACAGACTGATCGCAGACTGACTCTGTCTTATTCCCACTTTTATCACCGTCTCAGCCCTGATTCCCATCTACAAAGCAAACAATTCACACAGCACACGTATCCAAACACTTTTTTTAGTGTGACTGTAGCATAAAACTCTTGTTCAGCTTAACATTAAACATCCAAAATGGTCCTTTGTGCGAGTTCTTTCTACTGATCATCAATCACGCTGGGTCTTCTTTTACTGCTCTGTCTGAGGGCACGTCTTTACTGCCCGTCTCTTACACGCCAACAGCTCACAAAAACAAAAAATAAGATGATATGATGAATACAGCTTAGGTTAAGTGCACCAAAAGCTTCCCAGCAACTGTTACAACAAAACATAATGAATGAGCGATAGAGGGAGAGAGGCCAAAGCCTCATCGTCTGAGCTTTTCTGCTAGTATCAGCTCATGGTGACCACAGTTTGAGGTTAAGTCACAGATTTCAGAGGAAGAGCCAACAGTTTCTATGCCCACACGACATATAAGAGTGTGCAAATGAACCCCCGCCTGCCACAAACAGATTCTGAATCTGTGGTATTATGGCACATGTTTTAAATGCTGCTAAGAACTGTTTTTAAGTTTTGTGGAAATGTAATGAGGACTCTTCAAAGGCTTTAAGATTCAATGTATGGAGTACATACATTACAAGTACAAGTATTACAGTTACATTACAGTACAAGTATGGAGAGAAGGACCCTTTGGTTGTTCTCTAAAGAGCATTAAAGCTGTTGAGAGTTATGTTTTTTGTTTTGTTTTGTTTTTTTCACAGTACAATATTCATTTTTTATTAAGCAATTAAGCTTTAAAGTTGAATGGAATGCATTTATTAAAGGCACAAGATACCAAATCAATACATTGATTTCCCACATCTGATATCAGCGTTTCTCACAGTTACCATTAACGTCAGCATGAATGTCTTCATTACTGTGTTCATCTGCTGATTATTGTTCAAATTACATCCTTAATTGACAAGAAAGAGTTTAAAATATACATTACAGGTTTCCACAGCTTCCCTAATGTTTAGTATTTGATCATGTGAGACAAATATAATAACATAAAATCAAAACCTGTGTGCATGCATGAAGCAGTGGACTTCATGGATGGACTGATTAAAGACCAAAGTTTCTATTCGCCTCTTTCTCCCGAGCCTCATGCAGATTTATCATCCTCTCCGTTTCCTTTACTCCCTTAGAAATGATATCAGCCACTCCTCCATCTCCCCCTCCTCCTCCACCTCTATCATTTTTTTCCCTCCCCACATACCAGACAGCTGTTGACAGGAAGTCAAGGTTATCCTAACAGAGCCTTATGGGGGCGAAGTGCCATCCAATCCAGCTTTTATTTTATAGGCAGTATATTTTAACAAGCGTCACCTCTACTCCTGATTAAAACACTCACAGACACAGAAACCAACACAGCCAAAGTGTCCGACTTCCTTCTCAGATCAGTTTGTAGAGATTTATTTTTCCTCTTCATCGACATAAAAGGGAGAGCTGGCTATTTGTCTAGGCAAGTGGAACAGAAAAGAAAAAAGTGTCTCTGAATGCTAATGTGTTATTAGCATTTTCTCACATTAAAGGCCCCCCACAGACAACTGGAAGGCAGAATAACTGCGTAACTGACCACGAGCCTGGACACTAACATAATAATTACCCCATCGGTCAGGCAACTGAAACAGACCTCGGCAGACACAGAAAATATCAATCCCATTTAGCTGCGAACCCACAAGTCTAATCCTCCTAATGTGACTCAGGGACTCTGGCATCTTCCAGCATTCATCTTCCCGATGCTGCCAAGGACGCCGTCGTACTTCACACTCCTGTCTGCCTTCAATCACTCGCTGCTGTCTGCTTGTTTGGCTGGCAGGCAAGCAGAGGAGGATGGGGACTTGTCCTGGAGTTTGAAGGCTTCGTGGACAACCAGCTTCTCTACTGAGTCATTATTTCATCCTTAGCTCACGCTTTCTTTTTAAGCTTGTCCCTTTTCTTCAGCTCCATTGTTTAAATTTTCATTTGCGACCAGTTGAAAACAAATCGTTTGTTTTTCACTCAACATGATGAAATCTGATAAGACGCCACAGGACCGTCAGCTGTCCTGAAACTCTTTCAATTTGCTTATCACTCCTTTGATGGATAATAATATTTCAGGGCCGTTTCATAACAGGGCGGTTTGATGACAGCGAAGCACAAAAATTGCATGACTTCAAGTTTCATAAACCAGTCTGAAATAGAGTCGCACCCATTCTTCGCTTTCAGTTCCACATCGGTCTCATCACGGCTTTGGCGAAACCATCGAATAAATATTGCAAAAGCTGAAATGCTCAGGAGTAAACTGTTTTTATTTTATTTTATTTTATTTTGATTTCCATAACTCTCATAAAGAAATCAAGGAGGGAATTGAAGCGCATTTAAACAGTTTATGAATAATGAATTCGGGTGGGACCACAGCACAGTCACAAACATTACTTTATTTTGGATCATTTATGCTAAGTTTGCTGCAACATTTCGTAGTTTAGCAACTTGATCTGACCCCTTCTTCTCTCCCACAGATATCTCTACCTCCTCTTCTCTGAGGATGACCACCTACCATTCGAACACTGGGTCTTCAATACCGAGGCTCACCCCCTGCCCGTCATAAGGAAGGATAAAACGGACAGACCCAACGAAGTGGAGTAACGGACCTGCCTGCACCGACGCCCAGAAACGTGTGAGAACCTCGATCCTGTATACTGAGCCTCCAGCTGTCTGAAACTGTTGAGCCGCTTGGAGCCCTGAGTGGTTACAGATCAGACTTCACCTGATATTGTTGATGGGCTCAAAACTGAACCCACTTGTGCTGGAGCCGGGTTCTCGCTGGAGACTCCAGGGGTTTTTGTTTTGTTTTCCTTCACTTGATTTTTTTTTCTTCTTCTCTGGTTGAGTCCAAAGGCTGACCCAAAGCAACATATGTACTGCTGAATAACATGATAGCTCATCAAAATGTAGACATAATAATTTGAATCAAGATCTAAAGAAAAAAAAAAAAGGCTGTTTATTTCACTCCTCGGTTTGACTTCCTTCGCTTTTCTGTTCATTTGGAGGGACAGTGTGACCAGCTATCACTTTATTCATCAGTTTAATTGTTGCTAGTAGCCATTTTTGATGAGGAGGAGGACGCTGACAGTCATTCACCACTGATATGAACTACCATGGAGCCCGAGTGTTTGGGCACCACACCAAGGAAAAGCTCCC
Source organism: Maylandia zebra (assembly GCF_041146795.1). NCBI lineage: Eukaryota > Metazoa > Chordata > Actinopteri > Cichliformes > Cichlidae > Maylandia > Maylandia zebra. The sequence goes on from NC_135181.1 coordinate 20,488,974, forward strand.
CACTGAGGATCACAAGGCTGGCTGGCCGCGTGAACGGACGCTCAATTCCCTTCACATGTGTCGTCTTTTACCTGCTGCTCTACCACAACAACATCTGAATAGGAACTAGGAACCGGTCTTTCCTGCACCGACTTGAGTGTTTCATAGTGTCGTCAGAGAACTGCTGGTTTTCTTAAAAAAAGAATAGAAAAAAAGGAAAGCCGCAGCACAACCCGAGCCTCTTTTTATAAACCTAACCGACTCTTCTTCCTCCTTCCTTTCTCTTGAGTTGGATGTGACAAATGACGACCAGCCGCACCAGCTCATTACCTGCCAGTAACTCCACTTTCTCCCCACGAGGTTTACACAAAGCCATCCTCCTCCTCCTCCTTATTCTTCTTCTGCTTTTCATCTGCATCTTTGACCCGCTTTTAGATTTCTTTCTCCTTTTCATATGTGCTCTGGGGGTTCGACCAGCACAGGTTTTTTTAAAAACTGAATCAGAATTCGTTCGACAGTTTTTCTCCATTTACTGAAAAATAAAATACACATTTTTTCTTTCTTCCTTTTAAACACTGAAAAGAGCATGAACCAAAAGAAAAAAAAGGAACATTTGCCTCAGTCTGATGGAGCGTTCAACCACTTTTCACAGTCTTACTCCAAAGATGATGTCTGCACAGCTGTAATGGAGCATGGAGATTAGTTGGAGTGCGGATGAAAGCTGTAGAAAGAATTAGGTACTGATTAGGTCCTGACATTCAACAGAAATCTTCTGAAAATGCTAATATCCTCACAATTGACCATGTGTATGCATTAAAAATTTAGCTTCCAGGCTCTCTACAAGAGGAAACTGATTTATTACAGTCCTCTGTAATCCTTGTGCATCAGTCGAGCCCTCGTCCTCTTCTTCACCGCGGTGTTGCTTCTTCCTGTTTCCGTCCTCCAGGTCCGCGTAGGGCAGCCTGTAGGATCTTCCCTCCTCTGTGAGGAGACGCCGTCGCTCGACTCTTCTATAACTATCCACCTTCACACACACAAGAAGCCATACTACTGCAACGCAGCTTCACCGTGCTGTCGTTAACGGGTTTTTTTGTTTCGTTTTTTTTCATCCTCCACTCACATGTAGAGTTTGTGACCGTGTTTGCTGCTTTTGTATCTTCACAGTCGCGCTCGCCTGGTCATTTTAGTTTAATTTCACAGTGAAGACTTCTCCCGATGCCACACAGGAACCAGATTTAATCCAGTTTAGTCTTCGATCTAGTGCCTTCGCTGTAGAAAAGGAGGGAGAAAGCAGCTCTCGCAAACACAAAAAGCAGTTTCAAAGCAGTATTGCAGCTTTAACTAAGAGCTCCCATTGCTCTGATGAGGATTATAATAAATCTAGACATGGATTAAAGGATGATAACTGCTTTTTAATTTGACGTTTGGAGTAAGTTGGGCTTGATAAATGGCTCAAGAGTTGGTAGGAACTTGGGCTTTGTTGTGCTAAGAGGGAGATCAGAACACCAAAGTCCTGAGTTCAGAATTAAAATCGAAAATAAGTCCTATGCGCTTTACTTTTTCCATCTCCAGAGTCTGCGTCTCTGTTGGGAATCGCAGTCTAATCATTTGAGACCTGTGCAGGGCTCAGTCAACACATATTTGTTTGGCTATACTGACATCTAGTGGTAAGTCTAAATATTACAGTCTAAATAACCGTAGTCTGATAAGTCAACAGCTACTTCTATGTCCATAAAAGTATTTACAGCTCAACAAACAAGGAAAGGGAAAACAAGCACTGTTGTACTTTGAGCCTTTATATTGAATATTTGATGGAGCGAGGGCCTAGCTCATAGAACTGCACATTCAGTTCTGCTTATCCTCCAAATGAGCTTTAAACTGACAGATGGTGAGTCATTAGAAAGTTCAGTCAACAACAGGATGACTGCTGAGCTGATTTATTTGTTCTGGCTGAGCGACGCTTGTGCAGGTTATTTTTCTCAGCAGGTTAAAGAACATTTGCCCCAGGTGTCTCAGAGCAGGTAAATCAGTCTGTAAGGATTTCAGAATCAGTGCTTTCTGTTTTTTTTTTCTTGTTTCGTCATCAGTTCTGCATCTTCCAGCTTACCTGCAGTGTTGTTTTATCCATCTAGATTTTTTTGGTGTGAGTCCTCCAGTTTTGGAGAACATACAGTCAAGAGGAAAACATCATGGGTTTATGTGCACTTCTTTCAGCACGTTTAATGGGCACAGTTTGATGAAAAAGAAATACATGAAACCGCTCACAAGAATGTTTGTAGAGTTTTGTGGATTCATAAAAGGTTTATCCCCAAAAGTTGATTCTGTTCATCTGGATGTAGCGTTTTCAGTGGGGGAAACGTTTCGTCACTCATCCAAGTGGCTTCTTCAGTCTCAGCTGACTGCAGGTTTCTCCAGTGTTATAAACAGTACATAAGATTGGGGAAACCACAGTTAGCTGAGACTGAGGAAGTCACTTGGGTGAGTGACGAAACGTTTCCCCCACTGAAAACGCTACGTCCAGATGAACAGAATCAACTTTTGGAGATTTACTTACTTGGATGATTGAGCATGCATCAAGACATAAAAAACTCAATATTCAAGAAAGGGCAGAAATCTCTACAGCCAATATCTACAAAAACAGTCGGCTAACAACAAAATAATCTAGATGGATGAATAGCACTACAGCACTACTTCTCTCCCTTTAGAAGAGCCCATTTTTCCCGATTCAGTGCCCAAGCATTCAGAATTTTTTACTTCCTGCCACCTCAAAATCGCCACTATTCACAAAAGATGAAGCTTTGACAAACCATACCACAGTCCTGTGTTTGCACGATGCTAAACTCCCAGATTTTTTTAATTTTGTTTGGAAAAGTAAAGCCCAAAATGCTCAAGCCCCGGTTTTTACCAACACTGACATATCGTTTCTTATTCTCTGAGCTGTGACCAATCTCTTCATGTTCTTTCTGTCACTGTACAGACGGCAGAGCTTACTGTTTGGTTTAGTTAGAGTGGCATTTATTACCCACGTGATGGTGTATTGTTGTAATTCTGCTGATTGTGTTAATTTATTCTGTGCTAGAGAACATAGGAAACATTGGGAGCCGACCCCTAGGTGGCGCTGTGGGTTTTTAATTGGATTAGAGACAAAGACTGGCAGAGAGAAAGCTTCACAGCTGTGTGCTGGTCTGTTGGGTTTTAAAGAGCTGGCACCTTTACAGAACAACAGAAAAAAGGGGCGAAGGAACCACCTGGGAGTTGATGGGAAAACCTATAGGGAGCCGCATGAATGTACCATCCAATGTGAAGCGAAGAATATTTTGTTTGTATTTTTGTCTTTGTTCGCTTCAGTGTGCTTTGTTATGTTTGTTTTTTGGGTTATTTGGGGGGTCGCTTTGTTTTGGGGTTTTGTTTTTTGGGGGCTTTCTGGTATCTTCCACAGAAAGTGGAAGCCAGGCGTGCAGACAGGAAAAGGTTTGAGAGCAAAACAGATGGAGAGCTGCTTAATGTAGCTGTTTATGTGGGAAATGACCAAATCTATCACATGAGGTTTATTTCTACACTGTAGGGACATTTTTGTTGTTTTTCTCTGGATGTGACAAAAAAACATAAAAAGAGTTAAAGACATAAAGTGTTCGTTGTACAGTAGAGTGTTAGCACACTGTGCAGCTTTATATGAAACCACAGAAACCAGTGAGAGCTGAAAACAGCACGGTTAAACTATGTAAACATCGCTGTCTGATGGCTGCTGATCAAGGTAACAAAATTCTGCTTCATCCATGTTTTGGGTTCAGTGGGACGGGCTCGCGAATCTTCATCCGACAAGTTTGGCAATAGAGACGTCAATTAATTGAAACAGAAAGCCTCTAATGAGGGAACGTGTGATTATTTTCTTCTGATTTCTTGTTTTTATTTTTATTCCTTTTTATGTTGCTGTATGAAAAAGATGAAAACTACAGGAAATTTGTACTTTACTGGTAGTAAATGTTAAGATACTGAACAGTGACAGTTATCAGCTGGCTGGGTTTAATTTGTAATCGATTACTTTGATCTCTGCCGACTGCTGTGACAGGCTCCGACTACACGATATGTTATAATGTGTCAGATTAGATTTTAAATTCAAAATATTATGTTTTACTTATTGGCTACGCCCACAGGCACGGAGGCCTAGAAATTCGTCAGCTACCACCTAGAAACCTAGAAGCTTTGTATTCCCTGAGTGGTTGGTGGAGATTGTAGACAGTGATGAGGTGAAACTGATCGCCATGGTTGCCTGTAGTTTTTATGGAAGACACTGGCGTGTCTGCAAACACTCTTAGACTACTTTCTGCGCTCTAGTGAAACGGTGAGAAAGGGCAGCACAAACCAGAAACATAGACCGTAATTTCCCTTCAAAGTAGTAAAAGCTCCAACTGTCAAGCTCGACTTTTATTTTGAAAAAAAATGTTCTCCGTTTTTGGGTTGAGTGACTTTTTTTTTTTTGCTAGCAAGTGTTTGCAGACAGGTCAGTATCTTCCGTGCAAGCGATGTGACTACAACAATGTGACCAAAGAAATCACAAGGATGTTTTGTTTCACCCCAAGTCCGTTACGGCAGATGGCAGATGGCTGCCCTTCCCTGAGCCCGGTTCAGCCGGGTTTTCTTCCTGTTAAAAGGGAGTTTTTCCTTCCCCCTGTTTCCAAGTGCTGGGTTTTCTCTGTATTAGTTGTCTCTGTACAAAAAAACTGAATTAAATTGAATCCGGGGCACTAATGTGAATCATTTCTATCTATCAAAAGACTCTAAAATATTAGAGCGAAAACTCCAACAATCAAAGAGTCTCTTATGAGCAAGCACTAGGTGACAGTGGAAAGGAAAAACTGCATTTTAACAGGAAGAAACCTCCGGTAGAACCAGGCTCTTTAATGATGCAGACTTTGGGAGAAAGAAGATAAAAGTTAACGACGTGTAGCAGTGGTATCTAAAAACATGGTGAGAAGAGGTCTGTGGACACAAAATACTTCTTTTTGAAACCAGAGAGGTCGCCCCCTGATGGCCATTAGAAAGAAGGCAGGATTAGCCTCACTTTTAAGGTCTTGGCGTTATTTTTTATTTATTTCTTTTACACTTTCTGCAGTCAGGACATGGTGAGGCATTCTTTCGTCCATAACGCCAGTTCTTGTTCCCGAGTTCAACTTCTCGCTGATGTCGTGTAGTCTGAACCTGGCATTGGCCGTTCACATTGATCCTGATGGTTTTAGATACTTTATGTACTTGGCATTTAAGACCTGCAGCTAACAGCCCGAGTATTTTCTCTATCACGTCATTCCCTAAGATGGTCAAGTTACAGTCTAACATGTAAATATCTTCTTGAGGTCAAGAATACCCTGTGACAGTCCTGAACCCACAAAAATGTCCAGTGTGCAGTTAGATAAAAGAGAGAAAAGAGTTAAGGCTACGTTTCACCATTAAGGTACTGATATCTCTCTGATGTGATTTAAGTTATTTAAAATTTCCGATGATTTCTGTCCGGTTACAGATCAAAACATTTAATGGTGTGTGGGTTATACTTTCTTTTCTTTTTTTTAAGCCTCAGGTAAATATGATCGTTAATAGAGATTTGAATGGGTGAGATTTCGTGATATTTTCAGCAGTCATTTGCAGCATTTTGAGGAGTAATCTCCCAACAGGGAAATTTGCTTTCCAGGCATTAGTTGAACGCAGTATACATATGATTATAAATGTTGTTGTCGATTTTTAAGCCCTGTGTGCAGACTTTTGTTTTGAAGGTTTGTATTCTTAGAAACATTTGACCCAATTAGACTTAAAGGGCTCAGTCCCAGCTTTTTCTTCCAAAAAATTTAGTTTCTCTTCTGCTCGTGTCCACCTGGATTTTTATCATTTTAACATTTTTTCTCTCTCTCTTATTTGACACTGAACTGGTCGTTTCACTACCTGCAAAAGGAGATCTGGAGAATGTATTTGGTTTCTGATGTTTGCTTTAGCTTCACGTTGTGTGACATCAGGCTTTTGTTCATTCTCACATGCAGACTTTTTTTTTTATCTGTTGTTTTCATGATTAAGCTGAAATGTCTTTGGTGATTTTATGATTATTGTGTTGACGGTCTGTTGCTTTCCAATGCCTTTCTATTAGTGAATATTAAAGGAGAATTACACCAGTTTCAGGAGTTCAAACCAAAGTCAGTCAGTCCTCTTTGAATATACACCACCTTAAACGTCTCATACAGACCACACTGACATTTGTTTTTCATGGTGGTACACGACCACTAGAAATGACTGGAACTCAATCTGAATTCCTGCAAATGGTCGTAAATCTCCTTTAAAGGGTTTAAACGTGTGAACCTCAGAAATGTATCTGTACAAAATATTGCTGATAATCTTTCCATTGCACATAGTTTACTTTGCATTTATATGCAATATTTTAATTTTGTGGGGAAATCTGTTTTATTGTGTTAATATTATAATTATTGAGTAAAAATGTAAATATTCCATTCCGGCAAACTGGCTGCTCGACATTTATATAAAAATCTCCTGAGCTTATGGATTAAGATGATATTAATGAGCAGCAGACTTTTTAATAAACTATATTTGTTACACTTCTATTGTGAATAAAAAATCTTTTAATATGTGGTTTCTTTGGATTTGTACTGTGTTATTTTAATCTACAGACCTGTTGTGGAATTTATTGGATTTGTGATATGAATTTAAAACCTGTGCTAAAAATTTGTCTGGGCTGCGAACACAAAACTACTTTCAGATTTAGAGCTCTAAACGTGTCTTTTCAGAATAAGAGCATGGTATTAATGTGTTCATTGGGATACTTAAGTAGATGGATCCCCTCTGTCAAACTTTTTACATCAAATTATGGCCTTACAATCAGTTGCAGCAGAAACTGGATCTCACTAGAACAGGCAACATTTTTTTAGGCTTCTGTCCAATTTTCGTGAGCCTGTGAACGGTGTAAATTGTAGCTTCTCTTTCCTGTTCTTGGCTGACAGGAGTGCCACCCGGTGTGGTCTTCTGCTGTTCTAGCCTGTCTGCTTCAAGGTTTTGTGCATTCGTACTCGTTCCTCGCTGTACCTTGAGTGTAACAAGTGGTTATTTGTTGCCTTCCTCTTGAAGCAGTCTGGCCATTTTCTAATGTCAACAAAACATTATCATCCACTCTGTTTCCTCTTTTTCAGACCATACTTCTCTAAACTGTAGACATAGTTGTGTGGGAAAGTCGCAGCAGTTTCTGAAATACTCAGATCAACCCAACACCACCAACAACCGTCCCGCGTCCAATCATTTAAACCAACTTTCTTCCCGTTCCTCATGCTCCATTTGAGGTGTCTACATGTCTAAATGCTTTGAGTTGCAGACATATGGTTGGCTGACTAGGTGTTTGTCTGAAGGATCGTGGGCTTTGGACTTTGCGTTTTGTCGCCACAATGCTGGTGGTGGAAGAAATTTAAGTTACTGCTATCTACTGTGGTTACACATATCTGCTAATTATTAGACTAATAAAATGCTGGAATTCCACTCAATGAATAAAACCGAAGCACATACATCTTGGAGGCCAGACACTACACAGCTGGACAAACATTAAAAAGCTTTCACAGCACATTAGTGGCTCCTAACTGGAAACTTGTGACAAATGCTTAGTGTCGTGCTTTAGCCCAGCCTGTAGCTGGTGAAGATGCAGAGAGGTGTTGGAAAGTTGCATCAGCAGGACAGGTGGATACTAACAGTTCACTCAAAACTGGGCCACACAGATGCATTTTGGGCTGCTGTAGCTGCTTCTTTCTGCATGCTTTCACAGAGGAATGAGACTGATCATCACTACCACAGCAGAGGGGCCACTGTATCATTTCCACCCCCCACAACACTCGACTTATGCCTTAACACTCATCAGGGTAACCTCTTACAGAAAAAGGTTCTGCCTATAAGTGTCTTGAAGCTTGATGTGCACTACAAAAATATGCTTTGTTAGACAACATGCTTCCTACACCAATGAGTTCCTTTTGTAAATGGTCATTAAGGCTACAAAAACCAAGGGCGTCATATTAACAAACCTGGGCTCAGTTTAGGCTTTAGGGTGTCTCCTTTTTAATGTAATTATGAGTTCAGTGAGATTGTTGAGTTTAGACCTGTGTGTGTGTGTTTAATTGGGGTATAAGAAGCTTTTTGTGGATTTATAAAAATGAACTTTTAAAAAAAAAGGTGCTGAAGTCCATCTCACCTGCTGATTACTGAACTGTGTCCAACCTTGAATTCCACCTATTGAGCAACTGATGAGGCCACAGAAAACAAGCAATCAAACAAGTGTAAAAAGGATAAGAAACAAAACTTTCATCACAATGTGTGAGAGAGGGACTGAACACAATCACAAGGAAAACTGAAGCCTAAAACTCAGCACGATGCCTTCCACTATTAGTGACACACCTGTTGTTAATGCTCCAAGGAGGAATGTGACGTTTCTCCGCTGTACCCATCACCCAAGAATCTTCAGGATGAGTGGTCCTTGGAGCCTTAAGGAATTAACAGAAGAAAGAGGTACATGTTCAAGTATGCTACGAGGGAGCTGTCTGTAGGATGACGGTGAGACTTTGGAGGAAAGATATTTTGTAGATGCTTAGAGTCCCAATGATGGGGGGTGTTAAAGCTCACCTTACCTCACTGAAAGCCTAAGCACTCTGTGTATACAGTGGGGCAAAAAAGTATTTAGTCAGCCACCGATTGTGCAAGTTCCCCCACTTAAAATGATGACAGAGGTCAGTAATTTGCACCAGAGGTACACTTCAACTGTGAGAGACAGAATGTGAAAAAAAAATCCATGAATCCACATGGTAGGATTTGTAAAGAATTTATTCGTAAATTAGGGTGGAAAATAAGTATTTGGTCACCTCAAACAAGGAAAATCTCTGGCTCTCACAGACCTGTAACGTCTTCTGTAAGAAGCTTTTCTGTCCCCCACTCGTTACCTGTATGAATGGCACCTGTTTGAACTCATCATCTGTATAAAAGACACCTGTCCACAGCCTCAAAGAGTCAGACTCCAAACTCCGCCATGGCCAAGACCAAAGAGCTTTCGAAGGACACCAGGAAAAGTATTGTAGACCTGCACCAGACTGGGAAGAGTGAATCTACAATAGGCAAGCAGCTTGGTGTGAAAAAATCAACTGTGGGAGCAATCATCAGAAAATGGAAGACATACAAGACCACTGATAATCTCCCTCGATCTGGGGCTCCACGCAAGATCTCATCCCGTGGGGTCAAAATGATCATGAAAACGGTGAGCAAAGATCCCAGAACCACACGGGGGGACCTGGTGAATGACCTGCAGAGAGCTGGGACCAAAGTAACAAAGGTCACCATCAGTAACACACTACAACGGCAGGGAATCAAATCCCGCAGTGCCAGACGTGTTCCGCTGCTGAAGCCAGTGCATGTCCAGGCCCGTCTGAAGTTTGCCAGAGAGCACATGGATGATACAGCAGAGGATTGGGAGAATGTCATGTGGTCAGATGAAACCAAAGTAGAACTTTTTGGTATAAACTCAACTCGTCGTGTTTGGAGGAAGAAGAATACTGAGTTGCATCCCAAGAACACCATACCTACTGTGAAGCATGGGGGTGGAAACATCATGCTATGGGGCTGTTTTTCTGCCAAGGGGACAGGACGACTGATCCGTGTTAAGGACAGAATGAATGGGGCCATGTATCGTGAGATTCTGAGCCAAAACCTCCTTCCATCAGTGAGAACTTTGAAGATGAAACGAGGCTGGGTCTTCCAACATGACAATGATCCAAAACACACCGCCCGGGCAACAAAGGAGTGGCTCCGTAAGAAGCATTTGAAAGTCCTGGAGTGGCCTAGCCAGTCTCCAGACCTCAACCCCATAGAAAATCTGTGGCGGGAGTTGAAAGTCCGTGTTGCTCGGCGACAGCCCCAAAACATCACTGCTCTCGAGAAGATCTGCATGGAGGAATGGGCCAAAATACCAGCTACTGTGTGTGCAAACCTGGTAAAGACCTATAGTAAACGTTTGACCTCTGTTATTGCCAACAAAGGTTATGTTACAAAGTATTGAGTTGTATTATTGACCAAATACTTATTTTCCACCCTGATTTACGAATAAATTCTTTACAAATCCTACCATGTGGATTCATGGATTTTTTTTTTCACATTCTGTCTCTCACAGTTGAAGTGTACCTCTGGTGCAAATTACTGACCTCTGTCATCATTTTAGGTGGGGGAACTTGCACAATCGGTGGCTGACTAAATACTTTTTTGCCCCACTGTAAATGGGAGTACTGTATGTACCTATGCCTGCTCATCATCCATGACTGCGTGTTTTTCCCAGTAATGTTGCACTTTCTGCACAAAAAAGAAAAAGTAGTTCTTAGCACAATGGTTCTTTCATGTTAGCTATTAATGTGTGTCATGGAGGAAACGGCCCAAGAGAAAAGGACATTAAAGAAACTGCTGGACATTATGGACAATGCCGGGCATCCTCTGCACACGGTGGTAAATAATCAGAGGAGCCTGTTCAGTGACAGGTTGCTTCTCCCAAAGACAAGAACCAACAGGCTTAAAAACTCCTTTGTCCCACACGCCATCAAACTGTTTAACTCCTCGTTGGAGGGGAGAGGGAGGGGAAACAGGAGGACAAAGGAGGGGGGAACAACTGAGCTGTAGTGCTTTTTTTTTTTTCCAGCTGTGCAATATTTGCAATATTTTTTTATATTCTACCTTTTTTGTGGGGCAAATAATATTGACACCAGTCATTTTGTGTTTTTCTGAAATTATTCTGTTATTGTGTACAAAATATTTTAAAAAATTAAGCTATAGGGAAATCCTCTAGTTGAAAATCCTGTTTAAAAATAGCACTTGGGACAATTGTGTTGGTGACAGCTTTTGTTATAATATCAATAATATTTCTATGAATATGGGATACTGTTACATGTTTGCATAGACTTTTGTGGAATATGGAGACACTCCTGGCATTATATGAGCAAAGTGAGACTCATTTTTTAGGGTTGGTGGAGATGAGTGTGAAGATCCAAACAATCCCTGTCAGTGATGGAGAAGCTTTGATGAAAATATTTGGTAAAAAGTTCACCAGCATGAAGGAAATGAAGTTTCAAACTTTCCTTAGGAGGACCCCAGCACGCCTGCTTAAAGAAAAGTAAGTGTGCCGATGCGGATGCTTGCAACGACTGCTGTATAGAGGCCATCCTGCTACACATGAAACGCATCAGAGTCATAATTGTTATTTTAGTCACGTGTTTGTTTATTATCCTTATTGTTTTATCTGGGACTGTTTGCAGACATCTCAGAGAGAGGAGACACCAGCATCTGAACAGAGACTCAAACCAGCAACCTGCAGCTCCCTGCTTGGCTGCTCCAGTTTTCTCCTCACTCATGTTGCCCACCAGTGATTTCTAGCTGCCCACCCACACAGCAGGCTAGAATATGCGCTGAGCCTCAGCACCCAATACTTGGACATGTTTTCTTTATTAAATAATGAACCAGACCTCAAAAAGTAAACAGCTGTAATTGCTAGGCAACGGGAGCAGCATTTGGTGATGCAGCACCTGACATTCCTGACCATGTGGGCGGAGCATGCATGGAATGGAACGTTTAGTAGAACTGTGCAACACAAGCACTTAGTTACGGCATGTTTCATTGTATCCAGACACAGCTAGAGACACATCTACAGCAGCATCTCTGTGCAGGACAAACGACAGTTGACGAAAAAAACTTCGAAAACTTCACTTCACTCCTCTACAATACGTTGGTTCCTTTGTTTAAAAGGCCAAAATAAATCAAGGGAGAACGAGAAGAGGATCGGCGAGTGCTTCACCATACATTAAAGTACAGCTGATTAATTTTAAATTTCAAATGATACAGGCTGAAAATGTCAAATTAAAAGAAGAGGCAGAAAAATCAAGAGGAGAAGCTAAAAATTCAAAGTTTGAAACTGAAGTAGTATTGCAGGAATTACTGCATGTGGGTCTCAAACTTAAAGGAGAGAAAATGGGAAAACAACAGGCAGAAAACGAGAATGAAAACATGAAGAAAGAACTGTTGGAAGCTCAAAAAGCATTGGAGGAAGAGAAAAGCACAGCACAAGAAGCCAAAAATAAATATCAAACTGCAAAGAAGGAGGCAGGAAATGTGATGCAGGAATTACAGGAGGTGCAGGAAGCTTTTGAAGAGGAAAAAAGGAAAATGCAGTTGGCAACACAAGACGCTGCAAATGTAACGGCTGAAGCTGAAAAACTAAGGAAGGAATTACTGCATGTAAAGCAACAACTTGAAGAGGAGAAAAAACGTAAACATGAGGCAGAAAATGAGATTGAAAATATGAAGAAAGAATTGTTGGAAGCTCAAAAAGTGTTGGAGGAAGAGAAAATGAAAATACAGGAAGCAAAGAAAGAAATGGAAGATACAAAGACTTACACTCAAAACATGAAGAAGGAACTGATGAAAGTGAAAGAAGAACTTGCAGAAGAGAAAATTGAGGTGAAGGTATTCAAGAAAGAAATGACCGGCTCTGCGGTGACCAAGAAAGACTGCAAAGACGCACTTAAAGAAATACGAAAGGACAAAAAGGAAGCTAAAGAGCTCCTCAAACAGAAAGTGAAACTGGCCAAACAGCAGCTGAAAGAAAAATTTAAAGATGCCGAGGAGCAGCTCAACAAAACCTTAAAAGAACTGAAGGCAAAAGAAAAAGAAAAGAAAGCCGAGGACAGGAGGGGATTCTGGAGCAGACTGCTGAGAAAGAACTGACCCAGCAGCATCAAGTTTGAGGACATCAATAGTTTCTTCCTCCTCTCTCCACCTTTCTTTCACCCCATCCTTCTTCTTGGGATGTTTGTTTGTTTTTTTAAAAACTCTAATCTAAATACATGTACTGAAATACACAAATAAAATTGCCATAACTTGACCTCATGTTGCCTGCTTCTTTTCTTGTGTGTCTGTGGATGTAAAACAGTAACACACTTTCTGCTCTGTGTGTCTTTTACTGTAAATAAATGTTTTCATTTTAAAATGCAGTGCAAAAAACTTCTGCTCTAAATCTTTTTGTTTAGCAAAAAGCTTTTTTTTTTGCCTGTTGTGGAAGTTTTCCATTTAAATAAAGCCTGCAGACGAGCGGTGAGCGGCAGCTAACATTCTTTAATCAAAACACACAAAGAACAGACAACCAAGCTTGATGAAGTCCCTGCATGACCGCGGGGCAGACGGTCAGCAGAGTCTCCCTGAGCCTAGCATGGCTCTCAGTTAAATACCTTCTCCAGGAACAAAAGGCAGTACACAGCTGTTTCACACCTTAAGGTTCACACTCACTTGCTACCTACCAGAGTCCTCGAAGAGACAAAAGATTCTTCCTGTGGAGTTGTCTGCTTCCCCCAACTTCCCTACTAGACCCCCACCATTTGTCTTACTGTATGAGTGTGAGACATGCTAAAATCCAGTGGCACCAAGGTATCATACAATAAAATAATGTGATTAATACATAAGTAAAAGAAATTCCTATGCATGCCCCTTCCTGATTTCTTATGTTTTAACATGTTTGTTAAAAAGTAATTTCCTTCTAAACCTAATAAGTGGTTTTGTCATCTAGCAAGAACTGCAATCACACATGTGCAATAACTGGTGATGAGTGTTTTACAGCGCTGTGGAGGAAATTTGGTCCACTCTTCTTTGCAGAATTGTTTTCATTCGGCCACTTTGGAGGGTTTTCCAGCATAGGCTGAGTTTTTAAGGTCATGCTAAACCATCTCAATCTGATTGCAGTCTGCACTTTGACCAGGTCAAAACCTCCATGTTGTTTTTTGAGCCATTCAGAGATGATCTTGCTGCTGTGTTTTGCATTATTTGTCCTGGTGCACTTGAGCTTCAGGGCACATTAAATGAGACAAGTGAGACCTTTAGGTTTTCCACATTTTCTAGATTAAGGCCCTCATCGTGGTTCAATTTCCAAAGCGCTTGAAATGCCTTTGTAACCCTTTCCTGACTGATAGAGTTCAGTGTTTCTTAGCTGTTTCTTTAGATGTCCACGATGTTGCTTTCTGAGATCTTTTAGTCAACTTTACTTTTTTTCTGCCTGTCCCATTTGGTTCTTTAGCCGTCAGAATTGTTGTCTGAAGACCAACAAGGAGACCCAATGGATTTACTTTGCCAAATGGATCATCACGGCATTGCCGTATTGGTCCATTTGATCGACCTTTGTTGTCATTACTTATTTTATTTTCAGTTGTTACAGACGGGACAGACATGACTGAGGGATAGGAAAGGGAGAAAGAAAGATGAAGGAAAAGAAAAACAGAAGGGGAGAGGGACAGTGAGAAAGGGGGGGAGAAAAAAAATCTCCTGGATCACCTGTTGAGAGAAAAAGAAGAGAAAATAAGCAAAACAACAACAACAGAGCAACATACTAAACACAACACCATCACGTTAATCTAGCTAAGTGTAAACAGCAGTAAATACTAAATATTGAATGTTGTTGTGTAGCAAGCAGGACCAACAGTGCACAATGTGATTGGAAATTGCAGCCAATAAAGGGGTGTGGTTTATGTCTATGAACAGTGAACACGCGTGTGCACACCTGTGTGGATCAGCGCGCTTGTATTCAAAAGGTTTCCCCATGTAATGGTCTGCAAGAGGATGTAGAGAGCCATAGCCCTGTCCCCCAGGGAATGAAGCAGGCATGGAGGAGATCCAGGCTCCAGACATCCAGAGAGTGCGAGAGCCCAAGGAGGACCACCGGAGGGGCATCCGTGCCACCCTCCTGGGAAGAGCTGAGGAGAGCCCCAGATGAGGGGTCACCCAGTAGCCCCGGCGCAGAAGCCAGAGGGGGCTGCACCGGTGTGCCCGCCGGCTCTGCCGGCAGCCAGCTGTGCCAGAATTAACCGAGCCGCAGGCCCAGAGGCCGCAGGCCCGAGGGCCCCCCGCGCCCCGGAAGAGGCCTGACCGAGCAACAGGCACCAGGCCCTGCCAAGTAGTCACCGGGAGTGAGCTGGTACATACTTGAGCGCCCAGCCCCGGACACCAAGAACCACCAACGCACCGACCCCTGAGGGCATCAGTCACCGGCAGGGAGTGTGGTGAGGGGAGATAGGCCTTTGGAGGGCCTGGGAGTGTCCAGAGAGGTGGAGTGTAAGACCAGACCTGACATATAGACACAGACAAACTCTGTACATAAGATGTAAGGGCGGTGGCCACAATTCAGAGATGGTCCTGGTGTTTCACTGGGATGCTCTCTCCACATTGCAATGTGTTTATTAAACCCACTTCAAATCAAGCTCACTGGGTGTGTTGCAGGTTATTGTTAAAATTTCCATAACAATGTGTATATGTGTTAGTAGGATTAATGCATTTTCTGTTTGTGTGTGTGATTTTTGTGGGCCTCTCCTCCATGCAGTGTTTCAGACACTTTTCAATTCTCCACTCAAAGGCAGTCGGTTTTCCTCCCCAGGTTCCTTAGCCCAATTTGATCTCCCACACTAAACAACAGCGTTCTTCCATGTCTCCTCCTCCTCCTTCCACTATAGTCTCATCTCCCCCCCTTGCAGCAGTCCATTGCAGTCAGTTGTCTTCAGCTTTGTCCTGTGTAATCCCACTGTCTCTGTCTGTTTGGTCATGCAACATGCAGCACCTGTATAAAAAAGGCCAAAGCAGACTGTACTTCCTCAGGAGCAGCACAACACAGAAGGACTCATCCAGGCTGGAAAAAAAAATGTGCCAGTGCATATTGGGAATGGCACAGGCACCGATTGGTTTTCTATCGCCCATTTGCTGGGAGTAAGGGCGCCCTCCATTTGTGAGGTGCGCCTGCTGCTTGCGGCACAGGGAGGAGAGGGCGCGGCGCGGTGGGGAGCAGCATCTAATAACCAACTCGTGAAATAAAACAAAATAAAAACAAAACAACAAACACGAAAACACCAGACATTATGATACAGATTTATAATTTGCACCGATGTTTTTTCAAAATTCTATATGCGCTCACCGAGAGCCCTCGGTGCGCCTGCTCGCTGCTTAAGTCAAAGTAAACTTTATTGTCCGCTACATACAGTCCAGTATATAGAGAGACGAGACGACGAGGCTCCAGTTACAGCAGTGCAAGTAAACAAACAATAAATATAAGAAGAGTAAGAAAATAAATATACACTTTAAATTCAAATTCAAATTTTATTTGTCACGTACACAGTCATACACAGTACGATATGTAGTGAAATGCTTGGACAACTGCTCGTGACCTAAAGAGAACAAAAAAGGAAAAGGCTATGAATAAGAAAGGAAATAAATATGAAAAATTAAAAAGGGTAAATTTAACTAGGAAGGAATAAAATATAAATTAAGGTTAAAAATGAAATAACTGTACAACACAAATTAGAATGAAGGGTAAATTTAACTGGGAAGAATAAGATAAAGATAAATATATAAATTAAAGTTGAAAATAAAATAACTGTACAACAAAATACACAATATAGAACTATATAAGAATGTATGAAGAAATCTAAATATAAATAAATATATACACAATAACAGCAGCTGTACAAGTATTAACCGGAAATGAAGAATATAGTGACCAGTGTTGTGCAAAACCAAAGTCCAGAAAGTCCAGTGTGTGTGTAAGAACCATATGTGTGGGTCAGTACTGTGTGGTGGTGTGATTGAGAGACCGTATCGCCTGCGGGAAGAAGCTCCTCCTCAGTCTCTCTGTGTTGGTCTTCAGGGAGCGGAATTTAGGACTTTAGGACTAGGGGTAAAGGAATCAATAACAATTTAAAATTTATAATTTGCAGTTTGATGATTTAAAGTCTCACACACAACCCGTCGGAAGGGGGGGGGGGGGGGGGGGGGCTGCTTCCAAATAGAGCACATTTCATTCATAATGTTGTAAATCATGTATACATGAGTTGAATCCTGGGTTGTGTGAAATCCCAGAAATTCACCTTAGACAAAGTGAATCTGTGAACTAAGGTGTAGGTCTATTAGGTTTGTGTTCATACTGGGGTGCAAAATTAAAACAAATGGAAGATGGACAAGAAAAGTTCAAAGCCATCAGGTGCTCAGTTTAGAAACAGTAGAAAAGTAGAGGAGGAGAAACGAGCAAAAGATACAGGTAAGCAGATGTGTCATTAGATAATGGCAGCAGGTCATGTGGGTTACAGTTGCCCCAAAAAGAAATGGTAAAAATAGTAACAGTAACAGACTAAACTCCAAACAACACATTATGTTCTAGATTTTAATATTAATTAGTCATTGTCAATTGTTGATTTGTCCTGTTGTCATTGTGTAACGAATTATGATGGCTGCTTGGTAGCCGTCTGCATACAATGCATACTCTCTCTCTCTTCATGTGTGTCCTTAATATGTTTTATGTATGTGTGTGTGTGTGTGTGTGTGTGTGTGTGTGGGGGGGGGGGGGGGCAGAGAGAGTGTTCGCCCGGGGCACCAAACAGGCTAGGACCGCCACTGCTTAGCAGATTATTCTTTCTTAGCTTAACTAATGTTATTGATAAATAGCCTATCGTATTTCTTTAAATCATGCAGATGTATCTATCTCTGATCACCCCACATACTGTGCCATCCTCACACCATCCACTACATGTTTTATGGAACACAATGAATCAGTGAACTGAAACAAAAATATTGCTAACATTCAAAAAAATCAATTTAAATACTTCATCAGCAGTGACAGATTTTTGATGAGCGCCATTGCATAAGTGAATGATGAAAAACAGTCATTCACATTCCTCCCATAGAGCTGCATCTCACTGATAATTTGGGAATTATTTTGTTTTCCTTTTAGGAGCTTTGCAGGCCGGATTAAGAGCTCTTCATTCCATGTGTGCTGTAGCTATAGTCACTTAGTTTTTTCCCCTCATTAATGTTACTTTGTGAAGTGTGTTAATAAAGGTTTTCACAATAAAATGCATTAAACAGACTGTTCCGGATGTGAATATTTTCCAAGGATATAGACTGACCCTTTCTGACTGGGATTAAAATCAAATTTTTTAACTTTAATATTCATGGAATCACAGTGAACCTTGATGTAATCTGTGGAAAACTGACCAGAGTTTTACAAAGTGCAGTTTTTGAATGACTGAGGTAAAAATCTACCTGGCCCTGTGAATAACTGACCGCCCTCTAAACCCAATTCACTAGCTGGGCCCACGTCCTCATTTTAGGTTTGACAGTGTTTTAGTAGGTAAAGGTGAATGTTTGGACGTGAATTGAGCTGCGGTTTGGGGAAGGCCACGAAGGGGACTGGCGACGGCTCCCAGGCCTGGCAGGTCCCCATGTACTAAATAGAAGTGAAGAAGTTAAAGAATTGAGAACAAGGGGGGAGGGAGGGTGGGGCATGTAAATGAGAATGAACAGCTTGCAGAACTGGGGGAACCTATATAGATGACAACCGGAAGGAGCTCTTCTCCCCTCTGCTCTTCTTCCCTTTTCTGGGAGGCAGTGGGGAGGTAGAGCGTACAGCCTGATCCGGTGGGGAGGTGTGGGATGCCAGAACAGGTGTCCCCCTTCTGGCTCTCCTATCTTGTCCCTTTTGTCTTACTTCTCTCTATCACCATTTCTATTCCTTTAAAGAAGTTAGGCTCCATAAATGTTAAAGGGGTAAGTATTATGAATTATGAATAGATAGGAGAAAATAAACTGTAGAAAACTAAACAGAAGAAAGAAGAAGAGAAATAACAATTTAACAGAAACCAGTGACACACTCTGGGGCCTGATCAACCCTGGCAGGGCCTCCTTGGATGAGGGTGTCTAGCGATAATGGCCGAAACACCCGATGAATCCAAGATCCACTACTGATGATGCGTCCCAAAATTTAATATGATATTCTAGATCAGATCTCTAATCTCTAAGCCTAACCAAGGAAGGAAAAAATGGCAGATTAGCTTGGGACAAAGAGAAAGTTGAGGAACACAACGATGTGTGACGCTGGTAAAGTTTCTGGGCTGACTTTCCTCATAACAGTCATTCCTCAAGATTTTCTCCATTTAAAGCCATGCATTATCAGGGACTGTACCATCTAGTCCTTTTACTGAATCATCAGCCCAGGTGGACAAGAGAAAAAGTAGAGATATATTTCTGTTTATATTATTATATAATTATTTTTTCATATTGTAAAAAATCAAATAATTATTTAATAATAACCTGCATGTCATATTAATATTATTGTCAATATTCTTATTACATGTGGCTATCCTCACACTGTGCTAATGATGTACTTCTGACACCTTAAGCACCACTTAAAGCTTTGTGTTGAATTCAGCGTCTACCTTGGCAACCTTTGCAAAGCTTTGAAACCCTCTCTTCTCTCCACTAGATGGAGCTGTTCCACAGTTCAGTAGGAACAATGAGTATCATTCCCATTTTCTTTAGAAAACGTCCACCAGTCAGAGCAGTGTCTGATTGGTGTGGAGCAAACCACTAATTAATTCACCTGAGATCAAATTTAAACTTCAAGCCATTAAACATATATGAACTGTAAGATAAAAATTTCAATAAACTTTTAATTCATAACTAAGTGATCAGTGCAGTCCTCTGATGTGGAATAAATAGCTCAACAGAATCTTCAAGACTGGTGTCACTGACCACAAAAATAAAAGAACTAGAAATATTTAAAGCAAATATCTATAATTACAAATGTGACATTAAAAGTGGTCACACTGACCAAATAAGCTATTCTCAACCATGACAAAAAAGTCATGTTTCCAGAAGTACATCTTATTTCCTTTTCCAAACCTCTTTCCTTGACCTCGAGGTCACTGAGGTTGTTGAAACTACAATATGCAAAAGATGGACTACAAAACGTGCATCTTATGTCACCACATTGTGTTCTAACGCTGCTGTTTTATAGAGGCATAAATAAACAAGAACAGCCTGTGAAAAATGTCCCTTCATTATAAAGGTTGGCATTTTTGGCTAAAACTTTGCCTCTGCCTTAAACCACTTCACTAAGGCAACTTGGATTTTTTTTCCAGAGAGAAACATGGATGAAGTTGTCAGAAAAAAATGATGTCGCTCTTTCAAAGCTGTTGTAATTAGAAGGCAACTCTAGTAGTAATGAATATATTGTTTGCTTAGGCCTCCACCTGCTCTCCTCCCTTGGAACAGCCACATCTCATTCACATAAACCACAGGAGAGATTTCTGAAGGAGACCATATCGAGTGGTCCTCTCTAAAAAAGACCGCAATTACAACAACCAGATTTAATAGAGTTCAGTCTGACAGAGCTGGATATTTAGCTCCATGACTCAGTGACTGTGGAGTTCTATTTAAGGTCAGACATACACAGAAACACGGACGTGTCTTCAGTTCTGCATAAACATGATCAAAGTTGATGGTGCAGGTCTGAGGGAAATGATGCTGTAGCCTTTACAAATGTTTTTAAAACTGTTACCGTTTGTGAGTTTCAGCACCATGGACAGTCACACTAATGTGTTTCAGTAACCAGCGACAGCTACATCATGTCCTATGTCTGTTCTGCACCAGTGGTTTTTGTTTGTTGTGTCGTCGTCGATTTTTTTCAAACAAACTGTTATTTTTATGGAGTATATAAACATCAAGCAAACAATGTTTTGTGCACATATAATGTGTGTTTGAATAAAAAATTAATTGTAGATTTTTTTTTTTTCCCACAAAACAATTATAGAGTAAAATTGATCCAAAGTTGTTCTTCTTGTCTTCGTATCTAATGTCGTCTTTACTCCATAATCTTTTATTGGGACTGGGACCAATCGAGGGAGCAATTGGGACCAATCGAAAACATTAAATATTTCATTCCTCTTTACTGCTCGATATTCTCCAGGCTGCTTATCTTTCATTTTGAGGAGTCAGTATTGTTCACGAGCTACAGGGTCATTCACTGAGCAAAAAGTGTTCTTGAGTTCTTCACGATCTTCTCTGCACTGTTGATATCGTGTGTAAGGAAGAGGACACCCAAGTTCATACTTCAAGGCTCTCATTTAACTATCCAAATCATTGTGTGACAGAAGACTTGGGCTGATTAACCTCCTACGACCCGAACTCTTCCACTGCATGCACTTTTAATTTCTCTTTGATATTTGGGCTGATTGGGTCCTGATGAATGTAAAAAACAAAGAATTACCAGATTTTTTTTTTTTTACCTAATTTTTGTTTCTAAGAAAAATGAGAGCCACATATGAGGATATTTGTTTAAAATTTTGATAGAACAGTAGCAGTATAATGTCCTTATAAGTGGATATCAGGCCCTTGTAGAGCAAAATTGAGTATTTTGGTCTAAATAACCCAAAATGTGATGTCCACATATGTGGACGCCAGGTCCTAGGAGGTTAAAGTAATTTAGTAACTTATGACGTGAGAGTAAAAATATATTTTAGACATGCAGACATATTTTTTTCTGATCAGCTTTAATATAAACATGCAACAGGTTACAAAAACCCGCCTTTAAATTTTGTTGCTTAAGTTTAAAGTTGTTGTTTTTTTTTTTTAAATCAGCTAGAAGTCTGATTTCCATTTTACTTTTTAGTGCATTAGAAGTTGGGCTAGTATTAATTGAGTCAATCAGAAGAGTTCGGAATGGTTCCTGGAGCTGATGGTCAATAATCTATAAATACACACAACACGAAACGAAAATAAAATACTTAAATAGTCATTCCTGCTGCAGCAGTTTGATCCAAAACCAGTTTAAAGTGCTCAAAGATAACTAAATAATCTTTTAGCTTAGAACAAGCAATAAAATTCTCAAATTCCAACAATATTCCCCATAAATAACAGTCACTACAGTATCAAAAACACTGGTCCACACAGGAGAGATGCATGGTTTTATCTGAGTGTCCAGGAGAAATGTTTTAGCACTATGGTCAATAAATGGGGAAAATCATGTGTATAGGTGTGGAAATCAGTTTAACTGAATAATGAGTTCAGGGAGGGGACCAGAGCGTCACTTTTGCCAACTCCCTACCAGACCAGTGGGAAGCAATGCAGAAGATTCTGGCTCCCAGCCGTTCGTTAGCTCGCCATCCTTTTTAATCCCAATAGGGGTCACGTGGCCTGCATTAAATAAAAAGGGCCAATAAGAATTCACAAGAATAATGCCAAAATGTCAGCCAGTTTGACTCAATGACATTTAATTAATCTTGTTCCTGTGTACACAATAAATTCATAAATAAATAAACAGTATATATAGTCAATAGATTTATCTAACACTTCAACTGCTATATAAAGACTACCATGCTTTAAACCATTTGCCACCCCACAAATACCAGTCTAGCTCCCCACAGAGGTTTACTTTAGGTTCGCTTTACTAACAAACAATCATTCCATTCTTTGGATCGGCAGTAGCCAATTAGCGTTAGCCACTAGCATCACAAACATCACATTAAAACGGGAAAAGCAATCGTTTGGAAATACGAACCTGCAACGGCTTGGTCACCTGGCATGCAATCTGATTGGCTGAGCGTAGCCATATGATTAGGGTCATGAAACTAAGGTACGTATTAGTGATGTGTTTAATAGCAGGAAAAGTGTAGAAAATTACAAAACTCTAGTAAAGACGGATTTTACTTTGGGTTACTACCATAAGCCCTAGTCAGAAACACCATTTCCACCAAAATATACATTTTTTTTTCACATTCTTATAGGCATAAAACAAAAACAACACAAAAAAACCACACACAAAAACTGTCAGCAACCACCTCACGGCATGTGGGAGGCAGCTGACAAGTACTGAAAGACCAAGTATAGTGTCGAACTCCAGGTCTCGAGGGCCTGCAGGTTTTAGATCTCGCACAGCAGAGCGCGTTTGCTGTCACATTTTATTTGTAGTGTGAACGAGCAGACAAAAAAATCGGAGCATTAAGACCTGCAGTGTGAACGTAGCCTAAATGTGCGCGCTTACAAATAGAACAAATGTATCTGTTATATTTCCACTGTAGTGTCAATACACTATTAAGGATTATGCCGAGTCAGGCTGCACATACAACAGTTTGTTTACAAGTTGACTTCTTCTTTATTGGGATCACACAGAAGTAACACACACACATAACTGGGCGTGGTGCCCCCTACTGGCGATGGCTTGCATAGCACACAATAATTCTTGGTTCATACATAACATCTCCTCCCCACTAAGCTATGCGACCGTGGCACCACCCGCAGAAACATTTCCCATAACCAAAGTAGCACCTTTTTTATTTTATATTACAACATTCATGAAAACTGGAACTAATGTTGCTTTCTGTATGAATTTCTTTTTAGTTGAGAATAATGTCTCTGAACGCCAACACTCTCACTGAACTACTTAATACGCGCACCCATCACAATAACGAGCGGGTGGCTTGGTGACTCTCACTGGGTAACGTCTTACAGGCTCTGTAACCTGTGTACAGTCAGTCGGTGATGATTTAAGAGACTGGGGTGTATCTGGAGGTACGGTGGTCCCCATAACTTGTTCAACAGTCTCTTCCTGCAGAGTTGTACAAGGGTAAAGCATGGTGTCACTACCACTCTGGGCTGGTGACATCTGAGAGCTTGTCGGAGGATCCACTGTGACCTGCTGAGATACTGACTCAGGTCGTGTCAGCATCTGATCCACATGACGTTTCCACACCCCTTGGGCTCCCACATTCACCTTGTATGACACTGGCCCAGTCTTCTCCAGTACGACACCGTGCGTCCTCTTGTACTCTCCCTTCCTATAATCGCGCACCAGGACAGGCTCGCCAACAGTGAACCGTCTGTCCCTGGAGTGTTGCTGTCGGCATTGTTGTTGCGCATCCTGTGACCGACGCACAGCTCCGGCCACACTGGGCTTCAAAAAATCCAGTCGAGAGCGCAGCTTGCGTCCAATGAACAATATAGCTGGCGTTTCTCTAGTTGTTGCATGCGGAGTGTTGCAATATGTCAAGAGGAACGTGTCAAGGCGTTGTTGCACAGGTGCTGTACCCCTGGAGGCTTTCAGTGCATGCTTGAATGTCTGCACAAAACGCTCAGCCAAACCATTAGTGGCAGGATGGTACGGCGCAGAGCGGATGTGTTTGACTCCATTAGCTTTCAGGAACACCCTGAATTCCTCAGAACAGAACTGCGGTCCGTTATCACTCACCAGGACGTGGGGAATGCCATGGCGACTAAAGAGACCCCGTAGCACTTGTATGGTTTTACCAGCTGTGGTGCTATCCATAATATGCACTTCAGGCCACTTGGAATGTGCATCTACCACCACCAGGTACATGTGACTTTCAAATGGACCCGCAAAATCCACATGGATCCGTTCCCATGGACAGGAAGGCCACAGCCAAGGGTGTAAAGGCGCTAACCCAGGCTCTTTTTGCACACGCTGACAAGAGTGGCAGGCTTTAGCTTGAAGCTCAATTTGAGAATCAATGCCAGGCCACCAAACATAGCTGCGAGCTAAGCTCTTCATCCTCACCATCCCTGGATGTGCAGTGTGGAGCTCTTTCAGTACATGAGAGCGCAGCTTAGGTGGCACAACCACCCTCAAGCCCCACATGAGGCATCCCTGCTGTATTGTGAGTTCATGTCTGCGCATCAGATAGGGTGACAGCTCTTGATCTGTGTCCTTTGTTGCTGGAAAACGTCCAGTTATTACCATTTCCAGCACACGAGACAAAGTGACATCAGACAAAGTGTCACGTCTGATCTCGGCGACACTGACTGGTAATGTGTCCAGCTGAGATGCGTAGAATACCTCAACTGCTCCCTGTTTCTCTTTCTGTGCAAGGGGCAGAGGTAAACGTGACAGACCGTCAGCATTGGCGTGATGTGCCCCCTTCCGATACTGTAAGGTGTAATTATGTGCTGACAGAAGGAGCGCCCAACGCTGCATTCGCGCAGCTGCCATTGATGGTGTACCTTTTACTGGACTCAGAATTGAGGTCAGTGGGCGATGATCAGTGAGCAAGGTGAACTTGTTACCATGGAGATACTGGTGAAACTTGCGCACTCCACAAACAATTGCCAACGCCTCCCTCTCGATCTGAGCATAGTTTCGTTCTGCTTTGCTGAGGGTTCGTGAAGCATAAGCAATTGGCCGTTCTTGGCCATCAGGCATGACATGTGAGAGCACGGCTCCAACGCCATATGGTGAAGCGTCACATGCCAAATGGAGAGGCAGTTCAGGATTGTAGTGGGTGAGTATTTTTGGTGAGGCCAGACGTTCTTTAGCTTTCTGGAAAGCTGACTCGCAGGCTGATGTCCACTGCCATTTCTTCTCTTTACTGAGTAGCTCATTCAGCGGTTTCAGGACTGTAGCTAAATCAGGTATGAAACGTCCATAATAGTTGAGCATTCCCAGAAAAGAACGTAACTGGCTGACATCAGCTGGTGCTGGAGCTTCCATAACGGCACGCACCTTTTCTGGTGATTTGTGTAACCCTGCCGCATCAATTATGTGGCCCAGGTATTCCACCGATTCTTGGAAAAACAGGCACTTCTCCTGTTTGAGACGCAGGCCATAGTCCTCCAGCCTGCCCAAAACTGCCTTAAGGGATCTCAGGTGTGTCTCTTTATCTGGACCACTGACGAGGATGTCATCCAGATAACAATGGGTGTATGGTAGGCCGAGAAGCACTTGATCCATAGCCTTCTGAAACAATGCAGGTGAAGACGCCACTCCAAAAGGCAAGCGATTGAAACGGAACAGCCCTTTTTGTGTCGAAATAGTCAGCAGCTTCTTAGACTCCTCTTCTACCTCCATCTGTAAGTAGGCATTTGCTAAGTCTAGCTTACTGAAATGCTGACCTCCTGCTAGAGAAGCAAACAGGTCCTCAATGCGTGGAAGTGGGTACTTATCCACACAGAGCTGCGAATTAAGAGTGACCTTGAAATCACCACAGAGTCTCACTGAGCCATCCTTCTTGTTGACAGGGACCACGGGCGTAGCCCAATCACTATGCTCCACTGGTGTGATCACCCCAAGCTCAGTCAGGCGTTTCAGTTCTGCCTCCACCCGAGGGCGGAGAGCATAAGGCACGTTACGTGGTGGACAGAATTTGGGGACACTATCAGGCCTAAGAGTCAATCTGGCTTTAATTCCTTTCATTGTGCCCAGCTCCTTAGAGAAAACGGCAGAGTGTTTCTTTAGCACAGCCTCCAGATTGTCATTTCCGCTTTGCTCTCTGGCATGGACCATCTTTAAGTCTTTCCAGTTCAGCTTAATCACTCTCAGCCACTCCCTACCAAACAGTGGTGGAGCATCCACCTTTACCACGTACAAGGGTAGAGTTGCACGCTGCTTATTCAGTTCAACTTGCACCTTGATGACCCCTTCTGGTGCCAGCGGCTCCCCAGTGTACGTTTTCAGCATGATGTCAGTGGGTTGCAGCGGCAACTGACTCAGCATACTTTTATATTGTTCCCATGGGATCAAAGACACAGCAGCCCCTGTATCCAGCTCCATCTCCATTTTCTTCCCGTTAACTACAGGCATTAGGAAGATACGTGAATATTTCTCTTTTCGTGACAAAGAATACAGCTCCAACTCACTATCAGTGTCGGGTCTGGTTCCTTCACTTTCACTCTCCTCAGCGGCAACATGATGAATTCTCCTCTTTTTGTCCTTTGCTCTGTTTTTAACTGCATTGCCTTTCAGCTCAGGTTTCCCCTCTTTCTCTTTCCTGTTCCAATCTTGGCTGCTTCTGGCTCTACCTTTGCACATGCGTTTCGTGTGGCCCTTCCTTCCACACTGGTGACAGTCACGGTCTTTGTACCAGCAGTCATCATCAGTATGATTCATTTTCCCGCAGCGGCGGCATTTTTCACCTCTTTGTGACAGCACTGCATTCACTTTAAGGGAACCACTCAACTGCTGCACTTCACGTGTTGCTGTCTCTGCCGACACAGCATAATCAACTGCTTTGCGAAACGTGAGATCCTTCTCAGTCAAAAGACGCTTCTGCACAGTTTCACACTTTAATCCACACACAAATCTGTCTCGTAGAGCATCTTCCAGATACGCACCAAACTCGCAATGTTCTGACAGTCTTTTCAGCACCGCCACATACTGTGCGACCGTTTCTTCTTCCCCCTGATTCCTCTTGTGGAACCGGAACCTTTCAGCTATTACCAGCGGTTTGGGAGCAAAATGAGCTTGCAAAACACCCACAATATTGTCATACTGCATTGTCCCAGGCTTGCTTGGCGCCACTAGATTACGCAGCAGACTGTACGTCTTGGGACCCATCACACTCAGCAGCACCGGGACCCGTTTCTCAGGCTGAATGTCATTAGCAAGGGTGTAATGCTCAAAACGTTCAATATACGTCGCCCATTGCTCACCAGCATCATCAAAAGGGTCCATCTGTCCAATCATTCCAGCCATGATGTATCCGCTGTCCACAGCCAACACTGTCGTTTTTGACTCGTCGGCGAAAAGCAGCTAGCAGCTAGCTCCGATGCTAATTCACCACGCGATCGTCCGTTTTCCGTCCGAACTCGGCCACGCAGTCAGTTCATGCTCAATAGACAGCCAAGTCTTCCAGACGTCACAACTCGTCGCCAATTTATGTTATATTTCCACTGTAGTGTCAATACACTATTAAGGATTATGCCGA
Organism: Maylandia zebra; assembly: GCF_041146795.1. Lineage (NCBI taxonomy): Eukaryota > Metazoa > Chordata > Actinopteri > Cichliformes > Cichlidae > Maylandia > Maylandia zebra. Next base: position 20,516,519 of record NC_135181.1, read on the forward strand.
GTCAGGCTGCACATACAACAGTTTGTTTACAAGTTGACTTCTTCTTTATTGGGATCACACAGAAGTAACATACACACATAACTGGGCGTGGTGCCCCCTACTGGCGATGGCTTGCATAGCACACAATAATTCTTGGTTCATACATAACAGTATCCAAACCAATCAATAAACTTATTGGAAACTAAAGTGTATTACTATGTTCAAATGAAAATACAAGAGTTACTGACTTTAGAGTGTGGCCATGGGTTTGGCCATCACATCGCTTAAACCATGCTGTAAACAAAAGACTCAGTGAAACGAGTTGCTTTGAGTCGATTTTAAACTGAAACTCTGAACATAATCTGCTCCTGACAGCCTTAGTTTTTAATCTTTCAATAGCAAACTCTGTGCTGTTTGAGAGTAACGATTAAATATAAAAACAGAGTTCAAACATAGTCGTAGTCTGTGCACAAACAGGTACAGGTGTCCTGTTTTAGGATCGTATATTAATGCTTAATTGTTGTAAAACTGGTTCCTGCCAATAGGGGAAAAAAACAAAAACAGAAAGATTGATTTATATTTTTATTTCATGCACAGTTGGTGAGGAGCATCCACAATTTCGTTGTATATAGGTAAGGTAAGGTAAGGTAACTTTATTTATACCTAAAGGCAAGGTAAATTTGCTTTACAGAAAAATGACAGCATATGTGCAGTCATGTGCAATGAAAATTAAAGGCTATTCTGCTCTATTCTATAACATAGCATGGTGATATATTGGTACATGCAACCAGTGAAACCTGGCAGTTTGCAGAAACCCAAGGCTGACCCTGAAGTTAGCTGGATGAATACCTGCTTCTGCATTTGAGGAGAGGAACTGAGGATGTGCAATTTAGGAAATGACAAACGATATACCTCAGAGTACCACCAGAGAGCAGCCGAGGACCACCAAAAGATTTTCAGCTTTCTCTGCAGGAGGGCGTCTGAGGCTGACTACCACTGCATCTGATTTTTAAGATCTTGACACCTTTTCTATAATTTTGCGTTAGGTTGTGAAGGTTGTGTTTTATTCCCCATGATTTCCTTCTCCATTTAATCATACAAATTCTTCCCTGACTCCAAAATGACTCAGCACAGAAAAAGTATGGTCAGCTCAGCATCCCATTACAGAACACAAAGTTGGTTTCTCCTAAGAAAGTAAAAGAAGCAAGCCCCCAATAATATGATGAGATGAGTTATAGAGCTCCTTTTTAAATTTTCTAAAATAAATGAAAGGTTAGTGAACTGGCTTTGCTGGACTCCAAAACTATTTGTGGTTTGATATGTTTGAATTTGTCATTTTGAAAGTGTACTATTCATGTTCTTGTCTAGTTTAAGCTTTGCTCCCACATCATATGGCCTTAAAAAGATCCACACTGGGAGGTTTACATGTGACACCCTTCTTGCCCGTGTGTGTGTGTGTGTGTGTGTGTGTGTGTGTGTGTGTGTGTGTGTGTGTGTGTGTGTTAGTTATTTACAATAACATGCACTTTTGGGTGCCTTTTTATTGGCTCTTCTGAATTCTGGGAATTAAGAATTATACCCCAAAAAGTCCCTGCAGTAGATATTACAGTTAATTTATGCTTAAAAAGTTGCAACAGAAGTTATTCACTTTATTAAAAAACAAATACAATTGAAGACACTAAATAATGACACGAGGCATCCCTAATCTAAATTCATTTTAGACTCATTTACTGATTGCATGCAATTAGTGAAACTGAAAGTGCAAGCACAGTTGTCCAGAGAATGTGTAATGCGGATTATTTTCTGTAGCTCTAATTTCCAGATTTTCCCCAAACACACCACATGCAGGCAAACACTGTTTTTAAAATAAGGACAGTTATAAGAACACACACACAAATACAGGTTGTGTGTGGCTGTTAAAAAGGTGCTTGAGAGGAAAAGATTATAGATTACAGCTTTCTTGAGAACTGCTCATTCAAACTACAACAGTGGGTGACTGAAGTTATTTTTATGAAGACAAAAAAATGCAGTTAAATAAAAACACTTTGTAATACCGGATATCTTTGTACCTTTTGGTCAGCTCTTTTTATTTCTCACAGCACTGTAAAGACCCGTTGGGATTTAGATTTTGGAGAGAATTTAGAATTGTTTTAAAGTTAGACTGTTAGACATTTCTTATCACTGTTATGCTGATGATATTCAGTTCACCTCTTTTAAGCCCCGTGATTTATCTAAGCTTCAGCTTCTGAATGACTGCTTAGATTCCATCAAACGTTGGATGGCTTCAAATTTCCTCCAACTCAATGAGGGGAAAACTGAAGTTCTCCAATGCGCTCCGGACAGATTTTTATCCCAGATAGTAAAAGCCCTTGGTCCTCTCTCAGTTTAGGTTAAATCCCCTATCAGGAATTTAGGTGTCACTTTTGACTCGACTCTCACATTGGATGGCCATGTTAAATCTCTGGTTCGGTCTTGTTTTTATCATTTAAGAAATGTAGCTAAGTTAAGCCCTTTTTTTTAAATCTCGCTCTGAACTGGAGATAGCTATACATGCATTTATTTCCTCACGCTTGGACTATTGTAACTCACTGTTTATGTGTCTAACCAAGGGTGATTTGGATTGTCTGCAGATTGTGCAAAACGCTGCAGCTAGGCTTTTGACTAAATCCTCTAAGTATTCTCATGTGACACCATTGCTATCTCAGCTACACTGGCTTCCTGTTGAATTTAGAGTACATTTAAGATCCTGGTCTTGACTTTTAGAGATGTAGGCTGGCACCAGCCTACATCTCTGATCTGCTACAGCCCTATGTCCCTAGCAGGTCCCTGAGGTCATCTGATCAGGGTTTACTTGCTATAAAAAGACTAAGATGAGAAGTAAGGGTGATAGAGCTTTTGCCACTGCAGCCCCTAGACTGTGGAACTGTCTCCATTGGCCGTTATGTCCAGCATCACATTTGGAGAAAACCAAACCGATCATATCATCCCAAAACCCTCATGCCAACTATCAATATGGTGGTGGATTTGGTGCTTGGGTTTGTTTTGCAGCCACAGGATCGGGGCACCTTGCAATCCTCCCTCAGATTTGGTCATTCTTCTCTGGGGCGCTATACATTTTTAAAAATCTCTTTTTTGTCATTTTCATGTTTTTGTTGCTTTAGACGTGTAAATCCTGTCTATAACTGCAAGTACTAAATTTTATGGTCTATTGTAGACATTTCTGCAAATCAATAAGCCGTAGTGATTTATAACAATGAGGTATTTTGTAATGTTTTTCGTTGATCATTAATGTGAATAACTGCATTGATTTCTCATCTACTAATTTTATGGGCAGCACTGTCTCCTGACCGCTGTAGGTTTGAATTTGCTGCTGATGTGCTGAGGCATGTCTGTGAGGCGTTTGCTTTTTTCCCCCTCCACTTTCTCAGCAGCTTCCTCCGGCAGTCCAAAGACATGCATGTAAAGTTAATTGGGGACTCTAGTTGGAGAGAAGCCTGCAGGTTAACAACAAATTAGACCCAAGAAGTAGACTCAGGTGACTGTCAGTAAGTTCAGAAGGTTTATTGAAAAGGTTGAGTGTAATGATGTTTCCCAATTCAGGAAAATGTCCAGAGAGAGGAAGAAATATTAACGGCCAGTGTCAGTGCAAAAAGATTTAGCAAATTCAACAGTAGGTGTCTGAGGTCTTACTTGCTGTGTTCTTGAATATGATCCCTGGAGAAGTTGTGCTTGGACAGGCACTTCCAGTGGAGCAGGGAAAGAATTGGTCCTGCTGTTTGACTCAGGTAATGTTCACAGGCAGTGTCTGTTAAACTCCTTCAGTTAACTTGGGTCTGGGAACTAGGACAAATCTCTTAGGCTTCAGGCAATAATCTGGAGAGCAATTATTGGATGAAACTTACGAAAGCAGTTTAGCAACAAAGAAGGCCTAATTAACACCGTAAAGGCGACAACAATCTGGCAGAGAGTTGCAGCACCAGCCGGTCCATAAATACTATGATCCTGTTAGATGATGAGCAACAGGTGTGGGAGGAAAAGCCGGAGAAAGCCTGAGGGAACCTGCAAGCGGATCCCCGAGGAGGCTCCACCTGGGAGTCAGAGAGAAAGACAGAGAAGAAAGGCTCGATTTCCTCATCACGCTAATATCTACATGTAACACATTTTTAAGCTTTATCTTGTTAGAAATGTGAATTGTCTCACTGAAAACTAAGTGTGTCAATATCTTTGCGTTAGCCCTGTGATGGACTGGATGATTGGACTGGTGAGGGAAGCAAACAAAAACTACAGAACATTGACAATTAGAGCTGATGTCAAGGTACTGTAAAAACCATTGCCATATGCTTAAAATTGTTATAAAATGGCACAAAAATGGCACTTTATAATACAGCCCAAATTCTTTCCAAATAAATAATTTTAATTTCAATGCATTATATTTGAAATTAAAATGTAATTATATTTACCTACAACTACCTTTGGTACACAAGAATAAATGAATAAAAAGTCAGGTTTGTATAGGAAACAAAATATAACTACACTGTAATTGTTTTAAGTAGTGTGCATGTAATTTTTAGTAATGCTTACGCAACCTTACATAGTGTAGAACACCATGTTTTTAAAAGGAAAAAAGAAATAACTACAAGTAACGCCTAAACTTTGGTTATTTTACAGAAAAAGAAACAGAAATGAATTAATGCACATTTCTCTCTGGCTACAGTTGGTTGGTCAATATACAATCCTGTCTTCCCTTTGTTAAAGCATCTCTATATTCCAGTTGTGCAACTGTCCTTCTCCCTCGTGGTTTTTTTTTTTTTTTTTTTTTTTGATGGTCTGTCTGCAGCTGAGAGAATAAAAAATAAAAGTGTCAGGATCAGGTTGTGGTTTGTGTTTCAGTTCAAATACAGCTGGAAGTGCCACATTTTCAATTGCATTATAGATTTTCTTTTGGTGGAATATACTGTATTTTTATTCGAATCTGATGTTTAGTCTGTTGTATTCTGCTGGACACAAAAAACATACCTTAATTTGATCTGCTACGTCCCTTTAATTAGGCTGTGGGACAGCAGTCTTTGATGTTTAAATGGATCCAGTTTAAAGCTTTAGAGCTCTGATATGTAGCCAAACAGGAGCACTGAGAGCGCACTCAGGTATAAAATAATTAGCTTGAACTTTTTATTAATGGCTTTTTGAAGCATTCATGTCTTGTCTTAATAGTTTTGTATTTTACGCTTATATTTTTCTGGTCTTTAGAGCTTTTTAATCACCTTTTTAAAATAATTTGATAATGTGTCTGATTGGCTTGTGACGCTCATAGGAGTCATTTTCTGTGGAAGAAGAGCTATATGGTCCAGATGCTGCCAACACCACCAAACATGTAGGCAAAACCCTGGGTTAACTTGGCAAGCTGATATACAGCTTTGTGTGACTTTGTGTATTCTGATTGCCAGTGTTAGTGTAAGTACAGATAATGGAAAGATATCCTCGACATGCTCAATTTGCTTTGTAGTGCAGAGCCCAGAGTAGTTTCAGCAAGTTTTTTTTTCTTGGCATCAAAATTAAAGCATTTGTTTGTGTCAGCAAGGCCTTGTAACTTAATATTGAATAATCTTATTTGCACTCTTTTCTCAAACTGACACGTTGATTCAGTGCGTCAGATTTGTTTAGTGGATGGCATAATGTTTTCGAGGAAACGTGTCATTAATCCAGACGTCAGAGTCAATAGCTGTTAATATGACAAAACAATGACTCAGCTCATCAGCGCACTAGCCTTAGGGGAACTCAGTCGCTGTCTAATTTTTCCTGTAATGATCCAAAAAGATGACATATGATCTGTCAGCTATAGAGCCCATCAGATCTCACAAGGATCATTTACTAACATTTGCTATTTAAAGGCATCCACACACTCAGGACAGGTTAGAGGTGCATTTACGTTCCAGGATTTAAGTGAACATACATTGAAATATAGAATGTGTTTACGTGGAAATGGTTTTCTGTTTCATAAAAATGCAACACTAATGGGAAAAAAGTGTGGGGAAAAAAGAGGTAAATGTTTTGTACTTTTGTTACAACCAAGCACATGGAAGCACATTTAAATCCATTTGACCTGATAGCTTGTGGCACTGTGATAACAGCATGAATGATGCGCGTTCATGTGTGCCAATTTAGACTGAAATGAGTCCAAGCATGTAAAAGGCATTTAGTTTTACTCTGATAATTTTTATGTCATGGTGTGGGTCTCGACCCAAAGTTTTGAGGGTTTTTTAAATATATTTGTATTTTGATGTATTAGGTTTTCCTCTCCAGTTCTTGGTGTATTTATGTATTTCTTGCATTTTAGTTTATTCAACTCTCTTCTACTACACGTCCACTTCCTCTAAAAGGGAACTTTGTTTATTTCTTCTTTTGGATTTATGGATTCTGTTTTTGTGAACATTCAACCAGCTGAAGCTGAATGAAGCTTGTTTCAGGTTTCCTGTTTTTGCTGAATCTTGTACTTTGCAGTGTGTTGAATTCAGGACAAATCTAATGCATTTACATTTTAATCAGTGCTTAAAGTGGAGCTATTAGGTTTTTTATACTTTCCCTGTAGAGTAGCATGTTTTGCCTTTTGCAGCCATTTTACCCTCTGACTGGCTGCGTCTCATGAACACACTGTTCAAATATTAGGTTAGTAATTCTTTGTTTTTACATTCTTTAGGTCCCAATCAACCCAAATAGCAGTGGCAATGCGGGGGGTGGGGGGTGGCGGCTTACTGGGCTTAAGCCCGGGTTGTTTTTTCAGAAGCCCGGGGTCTTTTGGAGTGTAACCTTTTCATAGTTAGATGCCTGGCTGACAACTGTATAAAACAAAAACTACACATAATATTTGAAGCACATAGTGCACTCTGTGGGAATTTACGACTGTGCGTAAATCCCTCCTAATATTGGTATGATCTGAGCTCAGACACTAAGCGACTGAGTGAGGGACGGGGTGAGGGAGAATCTGCTGCCTGCGAGTGAGCTGTTGGAGAAGCGCAGCGAGGCAGACAGAGGAGAACTGAAGTTTGACCAGGTACCAAAGCAAATCATTCGTACTGTACAAAAAATGTAAATATGATGGTGTATCACGAAAGATTGATATCAAACACTTGCCCCATGTTACGTTACTTGCTCTTCGAGTGAATCAACAAATGGCGAAATGAAAAGCCGAACAACAACAACGCTGTTTCTTTAGAGAGTCTTAGCTTACATGTGTGTTTATTTCATATTTTCAGTTGTTACCCTCCACGGCTAAATAAATCGGTTTCAGTAATGCACTGATGAACACAACAATGGACATTAGAGGGTTCTTTCAAAGAAAAAACTTGTTCAGTATATTTCTATGCAAAACAAGAGGAATTTCAATACACAGCAGTGTATTCACAGTTGAAACCAGATATTTACATACACCTTGTGGAAAACACAATAAATTTTCTTTACTGTACAACATCAATTTAGAGTAAACTTGTTTTGTTTTGGATAAATAAATATTTAAATATCTTTTGAATTAGTTAAATGTCAGAATAAAGAGAGACAGAGCTTCTATTTTTTATCACTTTCATCAAATTTAGGAGTACATATACACCAAGTTTATTGTTAATTAATAAGAAAACTCCAGACGATTCCATTCTGAGCTGAAGAAGCTTCTGATAGGTTAGTAGACTCCATGTGAGTAAATTGGTGGCACACCTGTGGATGCATATAAGGCAAAACACAGAGCCTGTTTCTTTGACATGGGAAAATCAAGAGATGTCAACCAAAACACCAGAAAAAGAATCGTGGAGCTCCATAACTGTGGCTCAATTTTGAATACAATTTGGTGCCATTTACAATTAAGAAATACAGATAACTTTAAGAGTAAGGAGAGAAATTAACAAATGTGTTTTTATATTTTCAATCTAAAAAAAATAAACATTTGGTCTGATTTTATGTTACAATTAAAAAAGTGTTTGTGTTTTTATCTGAAGAGTGTGTAAATATCTGGTTTCAACTGTATATTTGATGATTGTCAGCACAAAGAGGGAGAGAGAGGAGCAGAGAGGGAACAAGAGCAGGTGAGACACACACGTTAGTCAAATGGTTGTTTACCAAAAGCAGGGGTGTCGAACTCCAGGCCTCGAGGGCCGGTGTCCTGCAGGTTTTAGATCTCACCCTGGGTCAACACACCTGAATCAAGTGATCAGTTCATTATCAGGCCTCTGGAGAACCTCAGGACATGTTGAGGAGGTAATTTAGCCATTTAAATCAGCTGTGTTGGATCAAGGAAACATCTAAAACCTGCAGGACACCGGCCCTCGAGGCCTGGAGTTCAACACCCCTGACCAAAAGTATCACCGTATCATAGGTACTCATGTATCTTGTACCTAGTGTTTCTTTTTAGGTTTGTTATTTTTCAAATTCTATATTTATTAAGTTATGCAGGCTTGTTTGCACAACAAGGCTAAATAGTTATGTAAACTTTTCTGAATCTAAATAGTGGACTTTGGTAGAATTAAAATAAGTGTAGTGCAGGTCTATGATGATTTTTAGTGCTACTATCATCTAGTTCTGATTTTGGTTCTGTTTTGGTTAAGTCCTCAGTAGTCCTGATTTGGAACTGTTGTAGTCCTGTTTTAATTCCGGATCAGTTCTGGTTCTGGTTGAATTGGGGTTTAGTCCTCGTGTCTTGATACAGCCCTGATTTTGTTCTGCCTTGCCGCTTAATTAAAAAACTAGTTTAAGGTGTCCTGCATATGTGATATATATTTTTCCCTATATGAAGTCATTCTTTTTTGAACAAAACTCAAAACAGAGCCTATTAATCTTTCAGTCATTTCTCAAGTCTTCTTAAACGCAACATGGTGCTCATTAGGGCTGGGCGATATGACCCAAAATTCATATCTCGATATTTTTTAGCTGGATGGCGATATAAGATATATATCTCGATATTTTTTTTAAGCCATAAAGTAAGAACAAAAAGAGAGTTCTTAGTCAAAGCTGTGTCCCAGATGTCACACAGGCACTTTTATTAACATACAGCACAGATGTACATGAAAAATTACTCAAAATTAAATTATGAGCATTCATTAAATAATAATGCTCCATAAATAAAAGAAAACAAGGTTGTTTTTGTGCTAAACAAAGAGCTCACAATTGTGCAGTCAAAATGTAAACTAAAAGACGCTGAGCGTAATAACAAAGACAGACAGATTTCACAGCTGCTCTGTTCCCAAGTTTTACTGCGTGACTGACAGCCTGGAGTTTGAAATCCACTTCATAACCACGTCTCTTACAGGTGCCATTTATGGTCCTTATACACACACAATACGGTAATATTACGTTGATGCAAAGTACGTATCACTCCGCGAAGCTCCTCGGTAGCCATAATGCGCCGACAATCTATCAAGCGGTGCAGCTCCGTAGCTTACCAAAGTCGTACTCAAACATTTTTGACAGATTGCTGAGCGCCGTGTACCACATAAAATCAGTTCGCGGCCATCAAGCACAACCAGAATTCATACATAAGGCGCGCTATCAACTTTTGAGAGAATGAAAGGATTTTAGGGTTAGCGCTGTTAGCTCGTTAGCATGTTTAGCTCGTTAGCACGTTGACGCCGTCCAGCCCCACGCATGGGGCGATGCGCAGTAACTCGTTAACGGAGATTTGCCGTGTCCGTCTTGTCGCTGCCTGCATGTGAAGCGATGGGGGAGGAGGGGGAGTTGTCTTCAGTGAAGGCGAGGCGGAGTAACGTTGCGTAGAGACAAAAGTGGACGAAAGAGGGGCAAACTTGCGGCTCCACAACTATAATTATAACGTAACATAGACTATATCGATATAAAGGATATTGTCACATCTTATATCTCGTATAAAAATATATCGATATGTTTTAAAAACTCGATATATCGCCCAGCTCTAGTGCTCATCTTGTAAATTTGATTCCTATGTAGAGTAAAATAAAGCATGCATTTAGGGTATGATTGCAAAGTGTGATTGACAAGTCCCAGTCATGTGAGCATGCAGCATCATTAGTTTCTCAGTCGATTCCATAAAAACATGCTGCTGCGGCTGCTCCTGCTCAAGACTGAGATGAGACTACAGCTCAAATAATGAATCCCGAAAAGTAGTGAAGAAATAGGCAAAGGAAACATCTACTCTGAACTGTGATAGATGTGTCAAGGCATGTAGACAGTGAGGCAGAACCTAAAATATTATATTATTTAATAGAGCCTGTGTTTTCTTTATGCTCTTAGGAATTTCATTGATGCAAGTGGAGGGCCAAGACTTAAGGGGGACAACTAAGTTAAAGCAAAGAAGCAAAAGAGAATGGGGGTGTATTAATATTGGTAATTAAAAATGAAACATGAGCAGTCAAGCAGTCTTCAGGCAAATAAACAGCAGCAGCAGCAGAGGAAAGACTATTGAGGAAACACAGGATGTGATGACTGCTGCGGTGGATCACATCGAGACGTGTTGTTGTGGATCACCCCCAGACCTTTAGCAGGGAGCTGGTCCATTAGACATTGCTTTTCTTTTTCCATTTCTTGCCTTGTTTTAGTGATAGTCACAGTACCACACATTTTACAAGACACATTTTAATGATCTTAATATAGTTTTAATACACATCTCACATAATAGAAAAGAAACAGGACAATACATGTGCATGCTTGTTTATGATTGTTTTGAACACGCATAAGTTCTTCTTGTCACACAAACTTACTTAATTTGGTTATGTTGTGGAAGTTTTCCATTTAAATAAAGCCTGCAGACGAGCGGTGAGCGGTAGCTAACATTCTTTAATCAAAAACAAAGAACAAATAAACCAAGCTTATGGAGAGCCTGCATGATCGCGGGGCAGGCGGTCAGCAGAGTCTCACGAGCCCAGCATGGCTCTCAGTTAAATACCTTCTCCAGGAACAAAAGGCAGTACACAGCTGTTTCACACCTTAAGGTTCACTCAGTGTTGGGAAGGTTACTTTTAAAATGTATTCCATTACAGATTACAGAATACATGCCCCAAAATGTATTCTGTAACCAAAGTATTCAGAATACATTACTCTCATTGAGTAACGTAATCTGAATACTTTGGATTACTTGGATATATTATCATGCTTTTTACAACTACGTGAATGTACAGTACTATTGCTGTGATTTACTACTGTTACTGAAGGTCTGCGGCTCCGAACCCGTAGTAAAGGGACCTCTGGCTAATAAGTCGGGTTTGTGTCGGTTCGTAGCCGAAAATTAGCTTTACTTTGTTGTCTGGGTCAACTTTGCTTGCGAGAGACAGAGAGAGGCGTTGAAAGGCTGCTCCAACGGAACTTATTGTTTCGGAGGAAAACACGAACACGGTGTACAGTCGAGTCTTAATAGCTTACTTACAACTGGGCTCGTCAGGCAGTCTTCTTGGCTGCAGTGGTTATTATTATATTTACATGCTTCCAGCTCCCGTTTTTGCTCGATGACAACTCGTACCTTTCCACTCGCCTTTTTCTCCCTCCTCGCGCTCACAGACACATAACGGGTATGGCAGTCCATTCTCCCTGCAGCACGGACTACACTGCCTATGATGCTACATTCTTTAGAGCTATGCCTGTAGCATTCTGCCTGTTAGCTTAGCACAACAACAAAAAGGCGCTCTCTCACCCAGGAAACACGCAGAGAGAGAGCGTCACCCTGTAACTATGGTAACCGTAACGCTGCCACCTGGAACAACAGGGCTGTCAAACAAAACCCAAACAATCCTGACCTGCGACAATATGAAACAGGAAAGTACCGCCGTGTAATCCATTTATTTCAACAAAGTAACTGTATTCTGAATACCACCTTTTTAAACGGTAACTGTAGCAGAATACAGTTACTCATATTTTGTATTTTAAATACGTAACGGCGGTACATGTATTCCGTTACCGGTACTCCCCAACACTGCACTCACTTGCTACCTACTGGAGTCCTCAAAGAGACAAGACTCTTCCTGTGGAGTTGTCTGCTTCCCCCAACTTCCTTACTAGACCCCCACCATTTGTCTTACTGTATGAGTGTGAGACATGTTAAAATCCAGTGGCACCAAGGTATCATACAATAAAATAATGTGATTAATACATAAGTAAAAGAAATTCCTATACAATCACATTTTGGAAATCTTGTTTCTTCCTCCGGGCAGTTAGTTACTTTTCTTTATATAGGATGAAACTGCCTTCCGTTGTACTTTATGTTTAACAGGCTATGGAAATTGCACATTACTGTTATATAGTTGATGACTCTGTTTATGACAATATCTTTAATACAACATAATGAACATGGCCTTTAATCTCACTACATTTTTACACATATTTGTCCCCAGATTGTGGACAGAATTGGAAGGGGGGAGGAATTTAAAATTTCCCCTGCTTTTTTCCTAAAACAATCAGAGTTGGGGGATTTTAGTAATTTAAGCAACTTTTAAAGACTGAGGACAATGAAAGCCTTTCCTGAAGAGTGTACTGAGTGAGATTAATGGGCTACCAAGTATGTTAGGCTTAAAGTTAGATTCTATATGCTTGTAATCATTTTTCCCTGAGATTAGTAAAGCATTTCGATGCTAAACAAAAACACCGGACCAGGAACAAATTCACAGAGGGATTCAGGCAGAGGAGAAAAAGAAAAAACATTCCACTCAAACAAATATTTATAAAAACCCATGAGTCAGTATTTAACAGAGGAAAAACTGCAAGTACATGTAACAATGGAGAGACAACCATTTATAAATGGCATGATAATAATAGTAATAGTAATAATAATAATAATAATAATAAGTAGGTATGGTGGTACCAAATCTGGAGACTTCACTGTGATGAGACTCAACTGAGCTGCTCACAGCTGTTGTTTGCCTCCCTCTAAAACCACAGCTCGGTGTAAATAAACCACCAAAAGTATTCCTTTAACATCCTTTCCTTTCCTTCACACTGCCCTTTCCCGGTCTGTCCCATCCTTTTCCTTCATGCATTTATCTTTGCAGCCCTCTCATCCATTTGCCGTCCTTGTTTTACCTGTTTTTCCTCTCCCCGTCCTTTTGTCTACCTGCAGGAACAACAGACGACTCAGATTAGGCTCAATTTGAACAAGAGCTTTAAAGCAGCAGGAGATTACAGAACAGGAGAGGACGCAACCACAGCACCTGCGTTCCTCAAAAATTCCCTGATTCAACAGCGTGTTTATGTGTGGATACAGAGAGAGAGGACGACTGAGAGTAAATCTGCTGAGCCACAATAACCCTGAAGGAGGAACTGCTTTTCTCTCCTGTGCTCATCTTTTATTGAGCAATGGCGACAAGGCAGACTTCTGGATTTCTCCTCGTATTTAGGCTCTTTCTCGCCTCATTTTAAGGCTCTTAATGGAAAACTTTCTTGTAAACAATCTGATGGATGACTCTGCATGCTGCATATTATTGGACAATATCCACCCTGCAGCTGCATCTGAATTTAATCCCTTCACAGACAAATAAATTAAGTATTGCACTATTGTTATATTCTCCATGATGTTTGTTGTTGCTGTTTCAGTAGAAGCAATGGCTTTGTATTGTTTTTTGTCTCATTCATTTACAATTTCATACCTTCTCACCATGCTGAATAACTTTCCTTCTCTATAAATATAGTTAACAATGCAACCTATGTTATGTTAACCTATATTGCAGGAGACGAGCAAAAAGAAACCACGAAATAAAAACTCATTGCAGTCAGCAGCAAAGTTGTCAAATGAATCCTCAAAGAGGGAGATGAAAGGAAAACACCACTATGATCTTAGAAAATCAATATTAAAGATAGATGAGTGCAGAAAAGGAAGCAGCGAATTTGCTGCTCAGCACACATCTACAGCGCTAAACAGCTGGCAAGGAGGGAAGAGTGAATATACAAGTAGGAACAGGAGGATGTTTCAGTGACAAATGTCTCACTCGTGCAAAGAGTCCGCAGGCTGCAGACCCTCCCCATCTTCCATTTTTATTTGACAGTTTTTATTTATGCTTACAAACACAAAACTAAAACCTCCCTAATTAACAAAATGAACTTCATGTTTTATTCACTGTGACCTGAAACTAGCGATTAACCTGTTAAAGTCATCTAGAAAGATTTTTGCTGAGCTCACAGAGCACTGTTGTCACGTAAACTTCAAAACAGCCAAAAGTCTTTATGCAACCAAAGAAGACGCCCCCTTGGGACAATTACAAAAATGCAGGCACATCCCAGAAGCTACATAAATGTTTTATGCGGCATATGGCTACAATCTGCCAATCACATTTATTCACATGCTCTCATGATGATGACTATGATGGAGTCTGTTAAGCTGTTCCCTCTATAATTATTTATTTTCATTCTTGCTTATTCATATCTGTCCAGTTGTCCTGCCTGCTTTCAGTACCACCTACGCCTAATGATCTAAATACAAAACTGCTTTTCTATTGTTGGATTATAATTGTTTTCTGTTCTTGACTACTCCCAATGTATGACCTCTGATTTGGGCATTATTTTATTTTGCATTTCAATATCTCCCTGGTCTTGGGCCATAACAACAACAAAAAGGCCGCGAGCCACCTTACGTGAAGCTGGCTTTCAGATCGAGTGTATAACTGTGTGCATTCTCAACACCACATGCTCGTAACTCATAACTCGTTCCAGATTATGATCCATTTCAGAGTTTATAAATTATGTAACTATTATTATAGTGGCTGCGTATATTGTGTAAAGCCAGAGATTATAAAATCTGATGATGATTGTATGCTATGCATTAAAGTGCATCAGTAGATTAAAAAGCATATTGCGTGTGTTTTCTTTACACAGATTAATATTATTATGTGGAACATGTACTTCCAAGGACTCAGGAGGCTTTGTAAACACGAGCTGTTACGAGATCAGATTTTCACAAAGAATACCTAATAGGAAGTTTGGATAACAGCACAAATTTTACTGTAGGGATGTGGAGATAGACTCTGTCGTAAATTATAAATGCAACATCTATACCCACCGCCCACTATAACTAATCAGCCAATCATATGCCAGCAATGTTTAGAAAAGCCCTTTTTTAAAAGGTTATTTAAGAGACTCTGAATGTGGCATGGTGGAGGCGTATTTCATAAAATGCTGATCGACTGAGATTTTCCCACACAACCATCTCTAGGGTTTATAGAGAATCAGCCAAAGAAGAAGAAAATATCCAGTGAGCAGCAGCTCTCTGGGTGAAAATGTTCATGTCAGAGGTCAGAAAACAGTAGCCAAACTGCTTTGAGCAGACAGTAAAGCAACGGTAACTCAAATAATAACTAGTTACAACTACAGTTTACAGAAGAGCACCTTCATTGTAAAGAACCTGCAAGCTAAAAAGAGGAAACTGAGGATAGAGTTTGCACAGGCTCACCAAAAGTGGCCAATAGAAGATTGGAAAAATGTTTTCTCAATTGATGAGTCTCAATTTCTGCCAAACATTGAGGCGGTAGCGTCTGAATTTGGCATAAACAGCATGAAAGCATGGATCCATCATGCTTTGTACCAATGGTTCAGGCTGATGATGTTTATTTAATGGTGTAGGGGATATTTTCTTGGCCCCTATCATCCACTGAGCATTGTTTAAAGGCCACAGCCTACCTGAATGTTGCTGCTGACTGTGTCCATGCCAACAATAACAACAATGCACCTATCACCTCCTGGCAGGTTAACGCATCACAAAGCTCAGGTCACAAAGCTCAAATCATCTCAACCGAGCACAAATTCACTGCACTCAAATGGCCTCCACAGTCACCAGATCTCAATCCAACAGAGTACTCGAACATGATTGAACAGGAGATTTTCATTACAGATGTGCAACATCTGCAGCAATTATGATGCTGTCATGTCAATAAGAATCAAAGTCTCTGAGGAATGTTTCCAGTACTTAGTTGAATCTATACCATGAAGAACTAATGAAGCTCTGAAGGCAAGAGAGAGACTAAGACGATGGACCCAAGTGGCCAGTATGTATATTTCATTTTAAAATATCATGCTTATTGTCAGTACTGGTCTATCATCGTGCTCGTATTATGAACTCGTATTATGATATCTATAATTTTAGATTATTACCCACTGTTATTTCCCAGTGTGGAGCGGAAAAAAAACAAAGCAAAACAAAATATATAGATGTGAAGTTTAACATGAATTTGAATCCAACCAATTTTCTTTAATGTTACAAAAACTGCCTTTCAGGTTTTTGTTTTTGTGGGGGTTTTTTTTTTTTTAAATCAAATAATGTCATTATTTCAGGTTGATTGCCTGTGAATATTCCTTTGATGTAATAATTTGCCTTTCTGGAACTTCTCTTACACAAAGGCAATGATGCACACAGACAATAATAGCACACCACTTACATCACCAGCCCACGTCCACACAGTCACTTGATAATAGTGCTGTTGAATGGAAATCCATCTGCCAAATGCTGAGAGGAACACTACAGACATAAAGAGGGGGGGGGGGGGGGGGGGGGGGGGGGAGACTGAGGGAGATAAATTGTTCTGAGCTTTTTGTTGAGAAATTGGTCTGTACTTTGTGCTCTTACTGAAAGTCAGATAATGCTCAGGGACTGTACACGTTTATCAGAACAGTAGATTGACAAAATTACATTCGCTTCTTACCGGAACATCTGCTGATGGTGTTGAAAGGGAAAAACTGGCAAATGGCCTGAGTTACAACACACTGTACATAAATACAGCTGACCCCTGTGATATGATGATTCATAATGAATGAAATATTACAGAAATGTGAAGTCCTGGAAAATTAAGCTGTGTTGAAATCCATCCAGTTTCTCATTTGATGTGAGCACAAATAAAACCCATAAACAACAACATGAATATACACCAACAGGTAATTAAGTCGTTTATCTGTACAAAATGAAAAAAGACAGATATGTTTGGAGGGGTCTTTTTAATCATGGGTTGTGTGATGAAATCTGTCGTAGCTAGAAAGAAGAGAAGTTACTGGAAGGTTCGAGGAAGCTATTGAGCGTGGCCAAGAAACAGTCTGATATAAAACCACAAATAATGAGTTTCAAAGTCCAGCGTTAAGCTACAGTCCACTGGGTCCAGCTTCATATCAAGAGCACAGACATGGACGATCTCGATCCTCTTCTTTAGTTTTCAGAATGAAACTATTACAATACTGCACCAGTATTCTTTAATTTAATGAATACATGTTTCTGCCTTCTGATCCATAGTAGTAACATAACAACAGCATGCCTGTGTGTTTCTTCCTGACTGAGTGACAAAGGAGCTCTGTTCAAAAAACAGAGCAACTCCTAAACTTAACAATTACGCCACACAGCAGTGAGTTCTAACACCCGGGAAAAGGCACACCAGCCGTGTTTAATCTTTGAATTCAATAACAGACCAGTGCACAGAGAATATTAAATGATTTGTTCCTGCTCTCCAACCAGTTCAGTGATTGTGAAGGTTGCTCAAAGATTTCTTTTTTCTGATGCATGGTCAGTCTTTGTTCAATGTTTGATGCATGATGGTCTTTGTTCAGTGTTTGTTAACTGTGACAGGATGTCCTCTGTCATGCTGAAAAGAAAAAAGAGCTCTGACACGATAGATTTTTAAGGCAGACTTGCAGGACTCATCAACTGCGAACACTGTCAGTAATATTGCATCTTATGAATAATACATTTTAGAAACCTGATTAATATAACTGATTAAGGACTCGTTAGGTCAATGTCAGTGGAGCACACTCTCCCTGGATATATTCAAGTGTAGCTGTGTAACAAGTTTAGTAGAAAAACGATTGAAAGCAGCTCTTTAGTTCTGTCATCATTGCTATCTGGCACTTTGGAAGGACTTCAAGTCCTATGACATATTATAGTGTGACATTTCACAAAGAAATAGGATCCAAACTGACTTTTATCACAAGGAAAACAGTTTAAAACCTTAACTCCAGGCTTGAGGTCAAATACAGGCAAAGAGTTCATGTGAGGCATTCATGAGCAATATATACAAGGGCTTGAATTTTTTGTTGTGTGCACTACAAACCCAGACACGAAATATTTGAACGCTTCAGACAGAGAATCACCCTCAGGTTGACTGATGTGTCAGCGTGGACATCAAGCTTAGGACCAGGATATTTTCATAGCGAGTAATCCAAACCACACAGCAGCGTAATAATGACGAACCTTGTGTCATCTCAGATGTTCTCCTGGCTGAAGTTTGGTCCATTCTTGGAGTCTTCCTCCTGCCGTATGATGGCGTTCATCTCCGTCCAGTGATCAAGATTAATTTTTATTAGGAAAAATGTAACCTTCAGCCAACATCTTCTCCTCATTAGCCATGAAGTCATTAATGCATAAGTATATGCCAACTAACCCTCCAAACATTAATGTTATTTAGTTATTTATATATGTTATTTAGAGATATCTTGCTGCTATCTTTATCTATCAAATCACCCTGACACTCATCTCCACGCTCCATCCTCCCTGTACTCTCTTCTTCACTTCTCTAATGCTCGATCCATCACTTTCAGTGGTTGATCCCAGGTATTTAAACTCGTCCATCGTCACTACCTCACCTCCTTGCACCTTCACTGTCACACCTGTCTCCCTCCCATTCACACACATACATCCTGTCTTACTTCTTCCCTTTCATTAACTTTCTCTCCAGAGAATACCTCCACCTCTCCAGGATCTCTTCCACCTGCTTTCTGTTTCGACTACAGAAAAATGGTCCATGATTAGACCGCAAAATGGTTCTTTACTTGCTTTCTTGCACCTTCTGTGGATGGTGAGCTATCTTATCTCAGCTTGCTACTACCAAAAAAAAAACAACCTGTTAGCTATTCCCTAATTCTATGTGTGAAAAAACTTTATCCTGACGGGAAATTTGAGAGACGTTCTGGATGAAATGTGCTTTTGTGCATATTTCAACACTCAAAGCACTTAAAGGAGGTTCCTCAACAATAAAGCCTTTAATCAGAGTCAGTAAGGCCTCAGTAGTTCGTAGTCTCAATCAAATATTACTTATTTTATGGTTCCAACTAAAAGCTTTTTTTTTCCAGTAAGTCTTGGCTTGTGTTGAAGGATTTCTTTTTTTCTCTCTGGCTATTTGTTTTTGACAGCAGCTCTCCTAAGCTGCCATTTCCTGCCACCCATACTGGCACAAAACAGGACATCACAGAAATGGAAATGGGCCATTTGGCTAAAATATACATTGAAAATAGGGACTCTTAATGCTAAGCCTTATTTGCATCTGCTCTCCATCTGTCCTAACTGTAAATAAAAAAACAAAACAAGTTCCTAATAGAAAATGAAAATTGAATTTGCATAAAGTTTAGTCTTAACTAAAGACTTGAGCACGTGTGATTAGGATAATCTAGACTGTTTATATCTGTTAAAATAGATGAAATGGTTTTAAAATGATTTTCCAAGGGTCCTTATAAAAACTGCAACCTTCACAAAGAACAGAGCCTACAAAGTCATGTGATTAGCCACCCTATAGCTATATGAGAAGCAGGCACTTCTAGGCTCTGAATAATGGATAAACGGTACATTCTTTTGCACTTTGCCAGCTGTGTGGATACAGCAAAGACTAAACGTGGATTTACTTCACAGCTTCCTCCATAAGCTGGCAGGGGAGCAGAGGGATGACAGTGGTGACACAGTGCCTTTGAATACATTTCTATGCATGCACGTACACCTGCTGAATCCCTAAACAGGCTGAACATACATATGCATGTTTGTTTGGCATTCTCTGTTATCGAGGGAAGTGTCAGCGAGGTTTCGCCTGGGACGCTGACCGTGGAGAGACAGAACAAAAGGTGAGGGCAAGAAACAAAAGCCCCGCTTCTCTTCATCCATTAGTGAAAATCACTTTCGTATTAACTGTTTATCTATGTTTTTGAACATCAGAATAAGATGTGTTAAGTGATGCAATTTAATAATTTAAGAGTGGATAGTAGGGATCTTTGATGTGATTTTACAATCTGGGAGAAACACCAAAGAGTACAATGATCCAAGTTTGTTTAGACTGAAATAAATATTGAGCTGTTGCAACCAATCAGCAATTTTTAGTCATTAAACATATTTAGTCATTAGACTTATTTTCAATTAAACCTGTTTGTCTCTGACTATTCTCTCTCCAGCATTCTTGAGAGTGAACAACACAGTGTACTTCCTGTGTCAGTTTCAAAACTGGACAAATGGGGAAGGCAAAGTCAGCAAATGCATCAAGTACATCTGAATCTTTGCCAAATCAAACATGCGGCTCATCAAGAATGAAATTTCCATATCTGATCGGTCAGGGCCCAGATTAACGGCCACCTCTGGTGCTCTTGGCCAACAGGGTGCCGGAAGAAACTGTTGGCCTAAGACAAAGACAGAGGAGAGGGGAAAGGCAGATTCAGAGGCAACGAGAAGGCGGGTTGTTTCCCAAAACCTTAAGAGCCACCTTCTCTCCTTCACCCAAAAGGAGACCCTTAATCCCAAACTTTGGAAACATGAGGCCAGATTTGTAAGACTACAGGGGAGGATCATGGATGTAGTGAAGGAGGACATGCAGAGGGTTGATTTGACAGAGGATGGTAGGAATAGGGTAAGATGGAGGCAGATGACCCGCTAAAGGAAGCAGCCAAAAGAAGAAAAACTGGATAATATTTTAGTAATTTATAATCTTAGAACCCATCAAATATTTCCTGATGACTCATCCATATAAATTGTCCAAATATAAATTGGACAAAATACATTGTGACTCAGTAATCAAGAATGAAATAACCTAAAACTTCAACATTCATAAGAAAAAAGAAGTGAAGGTCCTATAACATAAATGAATCTTTAAAGCTGGTTTGTCTTGCACATCCAAGGAGCCCCAACAGCAAACACTTGACTGAATTTTGTCTTTAAGTGTGTCAGATCCTGGGTGAATACACAGAGTCAGTAATCATCAGGATTTCCACTCTGTAGCAATACAAAATCAAGAACGGAGCATTTAAGCTATCAGAAGATGTTGGTACTAAATAAAAGCCACACTAATTTAGCTGAGGTCAAGAGGTGAGTCGGGCTAACTGGGCTAGTTTTTGCAATTTAGAAAAATATCAGGCTGTAACCAGGCTGGCTTCACCCAGTGCCGTAGGATCATAACGCTGTGTGAGAGCGTTTTTACTGCCGCTGCCGCTGTGATGTGACTGATGTGCTTTGAACTGATCCAATACTCTGTTTCCTGTGTAAAACTTGTTTCACACAATAACCTTCTGTGGAGTTATGCAATTATGTTTCAGTTTGATCGTTTGCCCTCCAGTGTTAACGCTGCATACTGTATATTTCAGCGAGCAAAGAGAGATTAGATTGTTGTGGTTATGTTGTCAACTTTATTACTTTTTGGGTGAGCCATCAGGCTCCCCTAATTGGATTGTGGTAGTCTGTATTCCCTCGGCAGCAGGAAGCTCAAACCTATAAAATATTCCAATTATTAAGCAGAAGAAGTGATGCGGAGTATGTGCCTCAGCTTTATATCGTCTAAAAATAGAAACACAGATTGATGACAAACAAGCGTGTGTGCGTGCATGCCAGTGTGTGTACCCCCATGTGTTTGCTGTTGCAGACTCAATCCCTAGTGCACAATAGAGAACAATGGAGAGCAGTCCATCATTTTGGTGCACCAGATGCAACGCGTATTCCCACAGCTCTTCCCATTTTCAGTTTTCCCCTAAAATACACGCTCACCCTCCCATGTTTTTTTGCCATAGTCATTCTTAATGGATGTCAGAAATGCAAACACTCTGTGAATGCGCACACACGTGCATTTGTAATATATCTTCATTAGAATGGCTTTGCTCTGTCATGTCACCGTTAAAAAGCTGATCTCCAGAAGCACACTCAGTGGGCTCAAGCTGAGCCAGCATGTCCCTCTTCATTATTCATTAAGAGCAAGTGAAATGAGGATGTGCCCCATTTGCAAATCATCACAATCAACAGATACCGCTTTTAACATACAAGCTGGCATCAAAGACACGTTGAGCAAGTAGACACACAAGAAAATACCACGAGGAAGGCCGTGTAAGGTCTGGTGCTATGATTGTCTTACTGTAATACTGAGATACCTGTTTGGGTAGCGAATCAATGAGCATGACTACTTGAAGAACTTTTTCGGTAAAGCACATTGATTTGTTTGGTATTTAAAAGGCAATGTATGCACCTGCATACATGAAGAAGAGAGTTAGCAACACTGTCTACCCTCTTTCTTATTTGTTATTTTTGCATATTTGTCACACTTTTCGGATCAAACTAATTTTAACATTAGACAAAGAAACCCTGAACTCACACTCTCATTACACATACATATAGTATCTTGGGGGTGGGCACGATACACGGAATCCAAAGTACCATCAGGGTGTACACCCCACCCCTGGCGTCGTTGCCCACCTCTCAATGTTAAATACACGTAGACATTGAGGGCCAGCAGGAGGGACTATGCGCTTACCTGCTGCTCTCTGGCAGGTAGCTCCATGCCCTCCTGGGTTTTAAATGCACCTTAGAACACACATGCATCAACACTACAATGAGCGGGTGGAGGGAGGTTTGGAGTCTTCTCTCACCCCCATTCTCTGCGACCTGCTGGAGCGGGGGGGCTAGGAGGAGGAGTTGGCCGTCCGACTGCGGTCTGGAGTGTGGGGCCTCCCTGCTGCTGCGGAGTCGGGGCAGTCTGCCTCCCCCCACCGCAGGGAAAAGGGTAACACCACCTGGGTCTGGGTGCAGTTCCCCCCTCCAGGGGCGAGGGTACCTAGACCCGGTTCGTAGAGTACGCTTGGGGAGTGTGATCGTGTGTACAGCGTCTCTTTATGTCTGTCTCCACATTGGTTGAGTGTGGAGTAAGTGCATATGAGAGCATGAGGGTGGGAATGGATGTTTGTATCTGTGTGTGCCTGTATTTCTGTGTCTATATGTCAGGCTGGGTATCAGACGCCACCTCTCTGGGGACATCTTAGGCCCTCCAAGGTATGGAGGAATATCTCCCCCCACCACCACTTCCCTTGCCAGTGGTGGACTCCCTCAGACATCGGTGCGTTGGTGGTTCTTTGTGTCCGGGGATGGGCGTCCGGGTACACACCGGCTCACTCCTTGGCGGCCGCTTATCGGGGCCTGGAGCCTGGGGCTTGCTCGGGCCACTTCGGAGGTGGGGTGCCCCCGGCCTCTCGGCCTGGGGCTCGGTCACTCAGGCACGGCTGGCTGCCGGCGGAGCTCACGGGCGCGTCACTGCAACTCCCCCTGGCTTCTGCTCCGCGGCTGCTGAGTGAGCCCTCATCTGGGACTCTCCTCAGCTCTTTCTGGGACAGTGGCGCGGCTGCCCCTCTGTTGGTCTTCCTTGGTCTCTTGTGTTCTGGGGGCCTCTGGATGTCTGGAGTTTTGATCTCCTCCATACCTGCTTCATGCCCTGGAGGACGGGGCTGTGGCCCCCCCACACCCTCTAGCAGATTATTACATGAAGGAACCTTTTAAAAAACAAAAAACAAGCGCGTCCATGCTCACAGGTGTACACACGGGTGATCACACCCACAAACTACACCCTTTTTGGCTCCTACCTCAAAGCACACTGTGTTCTGTTGATCTTATGTGCTGCACAATAATGTTTAATATTTAGTATTTACTGTCATATTCCCATATATCATTGTGATGTTGTTTATTCTATTACTCTTGTTCTCTTCTGCTTGTTTTCTTTTTTCTTTCTCAGCAGGTGATCCAGGTGATCGATATATGCATATTTTTTCTTTTTTTCTTCTTTTTTTTCTTTTTCTGCTCATTCTGTTGCTTTTTGGTTTTTGCCCTTCTCCCCCGTCCCTCTTCTCAGCTGTTTCTCTTTCCCTCTTTCTTTCTCCCCTTCTTTCCCCCAGTCAAGTCTGTCCCATGTTCAGTAAGTGAAAATAAAATAAACAATAAAAGGTGAATCAAATGGACCATTATGGCAAGGCTGGGATGGTCAATTTGGTAAAGTAAATCCGTTGGGCATCTTTCTTTGCCTTTAGACAACAATTCTGATGGCAAAAGAGCCAAACGGGACAGGCAAAAAAAAAAAAAAAAAAGAAACCCTGAATGAATACAAAATGTTTTTAAATGATTTCATTTATTAAGGGATACAAGCTGCAGCAGGTAGCTGTGAAAAAGTGATTGACCCCTAAACATAATAACTGGTTGCATTCTTGGAATGAAACAGAATCCTTCCAGAAAGTTCAGTTTTTGTCACGTCAGTCCAGAATACTTTCCAAAATGTCTTGGGGATGATCAAGACGTTTTTTTTGGCAAATGTGAGATGAGCCTTTGTGGGAGCTCTTCTGCTTCCATTTGCCCGATCTCTTTCATATTGTTGAACCATAAATACTGATGTGAATTGAGACAAGGGAGGCCTAAACATTAAAAAAGAAATCAATGCTTTGTGTTTTAGGGATGACTTTTATGAATCGTATATCAATCATATTATTGAGTTTGACAAGGCCTGTCAATATTTCATCAGAATTAGCAATAAGGTTAGTAGAAACAACCGCTCTAATCACATAAAAAGTTGTCCTGAACTTATTAGGCTTTCAGACTGATATTGCATGACCTCCTCTTTCTTTCTGGGTTCTCGGTGCTTATCGATCTGCTGTGCGTGCAGTCTGCCAGCAAGGAAGTACTGCTGCTGTTGCTGCTGATTGAGATCAGCATGATGGGTGTGTTTGTGTGTGGTGGGGATAATTAGGATAGCCACAAAATATTCAGTGGTAGTATCAACTTATAATTCATATTCACATTTTAGAGGAAGTGCAAAACTTAAATATGCTCTTCAGGAAAGTAGGAGAAAACCTTTTTACGTGCAGACTGTACAAGCCACATGGTATGACATGAATATTTAAAACATGAAATATTCAGGCAACTTCACATATTAGACAGATAGGATGTAGTCCTATGAACTGAAACTTCACAACCATCCACAACAAAGCAGCACAACTGTTTGCTTGCATGCTAAGCTTGTTCAGATTTTAATGCCTACACTATAAAAATTATATAGTAGCAGTATGAAAAAAATATTCCTTAAATGCTTAAACTAGAACGCAGCTAACTTTATTTTAGGCTACAGTGCAGTTACCACCTTTTGTGTGGTTCAAACATGAAAAACTGTGGGCAGAAGTTTCATTGTGGCCATGAGTATAAATTAATATTGAGCTTTTATGATTTCTTTGGACCCCTCTTTTTCCAGGGTGGAATGATTTTACCACATACAACTTTAATGACTTTAAATACCAACAACTGGGTGCACAATTTTTAACTCACATAGGGTTTAGACCAGGGGTCTCCAACTCCAGGCCTCGAGGGCCAGTGTCCTGCAGTTTTTAGATATAACCCTGGGTCAACACACCTGAATCAAATGATTAGTTAATTACCAGCCTCTGGAGAACTTCAACACAAATTGAGGAGGTAATCTAGCCATTTGAATCAGCTGTGTTGGATCAAGGACACATCTAAAACCTGCAGAACACCGGTCCTCAAGGTCTGGCATTGGAGACCTCTGGTCTAAACCATAAATACACACTCTTACACTTGGTTAAATGTCTTTAAGTTGAACTTCAACCAGACGCTTTTGGTAGACATCGACAAGCTTCTGGTCTAAACCACAATGGGAAGGTTTAATTAATTGGTTCATAAAGATATTTATAATTTAATAAAGTGTTTTTCTTTGCACTAAGTTATCCATTTAATGTGACTGTAATTTGACAGAAGTCGTCAACTTGCACATATACCCGAATCTGAGCAAAAAAATAAAAACGTTATTTTTTGGTGTTTGCTTTTGTGTGTGTGTGGAGTCTCATAAGCTAAAGATAGACATTTATGGAGTACATCACTGAGAAGAAGAGATCCTCCAGCTTGTCTACAGCTTTCATTTCAAGTTAAACTTTGACAGGACTGAGAAGTCATTTAAATAATGGAAGTAATCCTGTCAGTTACAATTTGCAGTCAGTTTTTTAGAGCAGAACTTCACCAAAAACAGCTGTAGCATTATAAACTTCAGTTTGAACTAAGTATTTTACTACTATCTCATTTACAATCAACATAAAAACCTATGCAAAAAACTGAAATGTTTGGAATCACACATATACAGCTTTAAAATAAAATTCAGCAAGTACTTTTTAATTGCATAAAAATGTCTGCCTCTAAAGCTGTTCAGATCAGTGGACCTCAAAATAAGGCTAGCAAAATAGAGTATTCTTTTAAAAAAAAAAAAAAAAGCAAAAAGCAAGAAAAAAAAGATTTAAATGAAAAATATTTAAACACCTTGTAGCTACTATCGGCGAGAAAGCTGCGTTCACATAATCTGACATGGGAAATACCACTAGCAGCACTATAAATTGCCACCTAGGAGAAAGTATGTAAATTAACTGCTTTTCCATACCACAAACTGTCAATAAAAGTAACAGATATCAACATCCACAACTGCGTCAGCGCTTCCAAATATACCCCTGTGCTGATCTAATATCAAAGTCTACATTTTAATGCTGTCAGTCGCACCTGAAGTTTAATTTCAGCGTGAGCATCTCTACATTTGTCACACACACCTTTACACGGCTCCATGCCCTGAGATGATTAAACTGCCAAACGTGGCAAAAACTTTGATATTTGCACGAGTCAGAACGGTGGGCTGACAGCAGTTTAGATTAATCCACCTCAGAATCTGTCACCCTTTAAATTATTAGACAAAGAAGGAATCCTTTCAGTGCTAAACTTGGAGTGAACTTTCTGCTCTCTTCTGACTGCAGGACTGCTAACATTCCCTGAAACCTCTTTCATTTCCATTTCATTTCACTCCAACCAACACCGCAGCAGCTGTTTTTACTGATTAACACAGCTGCTGCAGGGTTGGGTGACGACCCTCTTTCATGGCACAGTGCAGCAGACCTGCAGCTCAGGGGAGTCTCTAATGCTCACCGCGTTTGTGTGTTTGCATCCAAATTATTTCAGGTGATAAAACCTCAATTCAGAATTAAACAAGAGTCTGTGGCGGCTCTCTGCCGCGCTGTACGAAGTGAGGTATGAAAATGTGTTGTGTGTTACTTGTTACACACTCTGTTAAATACTCCTGGGAGCGCTTGGTGGGGCTGTTTCTGACTAATTTAGCTCGTCTGAAGATTAAAAAAGGTTCAGCTATACTGGAACTGGCAGGGATTTTAAATGCAGTTGTGCAAAAAGACATACCCAGTTTTTACATTTAAAGAAGCGCAGGCTCAGCTAAGCTCCAGCTAAAGTGAGATTAATATTTAGTGAAGTCTGATGAGCCTACAAATCTTAATTTTTAGTGTCACAAAGATTTTTACCCCATTTAATTATCACAGAAACCTATGCTGAACACATAACCATGTCCACAGCAGAGTTTCAGTTAAAATTGTCTGTAAGTGCCACATATGCAGTGATTCTTTAGCAGACAACAGCCATGAATTGGATTTCCACCTAAATCTGGCTCCATAAGATATTCAGTTCTTTTAGATTCCCGTCTTAAAATGCCTAATGGTTTTAACCATATGGATAGTTTCCCTCTTCATAAAATCTAAGAGTCAGGTGGATTTTTCACAACATGTCCACCTGGATACTGGAGTTCACTCAAATAAAAAAAAGAGAAGAAAATTTAGAGTCTAACTTGTAATTTGAACAAACTAATCTTTTTATGCTGAACGGAATTAACTAATATACAAGTAAATTAAGTTGGAATAACAAAATTGCATAATGCTAAAATAAAGCAATTTAATCATGTGGAAATCTTTTTGGAGCATTTTAAATGATTCCAGCCAGCCAGCCGTCCTTTTTCTGCTTTATCCAAATGAGGGTCGTGAGGGTGCTGGAGCCTGTCCCAGCTGCCACAGGGCGAGGGACAGAGTTCACCCATTCACAACCACCTTCTTGCTGTGCAATAATCATACTTAACATATAAATATGCCGGCTATACAGTTATTTACAGGTCATTGCAATGCACATGCATTCTACTGTTTCTGTAAAAACTGTTAAATGCTGGCTCTACTGCCAGTAGACCACATATGAAAGTCAACCATTTTAAGACAATGTATCTAATACAAGCCCCAAAAACATTAAAAAATAATTGATAAAATCAGGCCAGTTCAAGAAAATATAAAACATCATGTGCCAAAAGTCCACTAAGGTAATTACAAGAGCTGGTCCCATCCCTCCTTGTAGTAGCAGCAGCCTCCCTGTATAGTGCATGGGGCCGACCTTCTCCGCAGAAGGATGCCCCTCACCCTAAAACACAGACCCCCTTTTATCCACCCACTTTCTTTTTTGCTCTCTTTTAAAGTGGCAGGTGCACCTATTTAGCTAATGCAACAATGGATAGGAAGTAAATCCATTTTTTAATTTTCAAAATAAAAACAGGTGGATTTGTTTTAAGAAAACCCTAAAAGTGAAAACAACAACAACAAAAACAGTCAAACTACTTCCTCATGGTTAAATGACCATTAGTTATGGTTGATAATCAACATGTTGTTATTTGTAAATTGGTTTTAGGTCTTGAAAAAGAAAAAGGTCTGGCTCTGTCAAACTATGTCC
This sequence comes from Maylandia zebra, assembly GCF_041146795.1. NCBI lineage: Eukaryota > Metazoa > Chordata > Actinopteri > Cichliformes > Cichlidae > Maylandia > Maylandia zebra. The sequence continues at coordinate 20,545,044 of NC_135181.1, forward strand.
CGACTAGGTCACCCAACACACCTATGAAAGCTTACACCGTGCATTAATGTCGCTTTTCTGCAGTGATCTGCATTCTTGTTCACATTTGCATATGAGTGAATAATTATTACAAGTGAATGTGAGCATAATCCAGGTAATGCATGCGCATATAACACACTAATTTACAACAATCATTCACATGTAATGTTTAGGATTTACTGTTGTCATATTGACAGCTGTCGTGTCTTTGAGTACTTACTAAAATGCAAGAAAATCAACCCCATCAAACCGTATTTTGTTCATTACATAGTAGTAAATACACCACACTGTTACATTGTGCTAGTCCAGGACTCTGCCATCGGGTTGCACATTGACAGTTACTGTAATATGGTTTTGCGTCCCAAGAGGGGATTTAATAAATGGAAGGACATAAGGTTCATATTATTCTGCTCCTGTCACTGCAAGATGACCAGTTTTGTTCAAAAGCGGGAAAGGGAGCCAGGGATGCTGCTCCCTCTGAGGGTGTTTTAGTTTTATTGATTTATTGATATGATACAGGCGGAATAAGTGTCCCCTGGCAGTCCGCTTCAATGACACACACGTGACGCTTAAGGAAAGTGGCCTTCAGAGAGTAGAGACTCACTAAATAATGCTTCTTCCTAATATAACAACCTCGATTAAGTGTCAGATTGTGACAAGAGAAGATGCTTGTGGACTTTTAGAACAGATTAACCATGGGGATTGAAGTATGTCTAGAACTGAGTAAACTTTAGCTTTAAATGTGCTTTTAAAAAAATGCATTGATTTCACTGTCATTACTCATTAGCCAGAGTACTTTGGCCCAACAGTGGCCCAAAATTAAAATCTTTTAATAAATGATTAATCGTATTTAGGTAATGCAGTAAGTTTACGCTGCACATCTAAATCTAACCAAATCTATCATACCAACCAGTCTGCTTCTGTTAACTGATGTTTTTATGAATCTTGCAACTGCTCTCATTAATTCTTTGTTTATTGCCTTCTGTTGTTTGTGGCTTATTGTTCTGGTAAATGTTTGGGTCTCAGGGCTGTCTGGAAAAAGTAATTGTATTCTCAATGACACCCTGATTAAATGAAGATTTAATAAACTCCTTTGGTCCATTGGTCCCTCAACAAAGCTAGGTTCTATGCAATCAACCTGAATTATAGCTTCATATAGTAATAATTTAATAAATTAGGAGCTGCATATTTGGGAAATCTGCTTTTTTTTCCTTTTCACATCAAATACTTTCAATACACCCTCCAGATGCACAACTTGAATTTGCTCAGCTTCACTTCAGCAGTTGCTAGCTCTGCTTTGTTAACATGTGTGCAGTGAGAATTTCTACTTGCTATTGTGGACAAACAGGGATTTGCTTTTAGCAGATTTCATGACAGCAGGACTACTTAATGTGAAGGGGAAATGAGATGAGCACATGTGATGCAGCAAGACTGACCATTGTGCTCTGAAGGTCATTCCACCCCAGAGAGGTTTGTTATACCCCCTTCTATGATTTTTAGTCTTCCCGATAATAAAGAACAGTCACTTCCACTAAGCATGACCTTTTCGGGCCTCTTCCTAGGGACAATCTTTGTCACGCCTGGTGGAGGGACAAGCATGCAATTTTCAAAGTTTCTGGTAGATGTACACTTGGTAGCTGCTTTGTCAGCTAGGCTACATCTTGCTATTAGCAGGTTGGACCCTGTTTAGTCTTTCGAGCTGCTGTTTCTTCAGGGCAGAGAATCAACAAGGTGCCGGAAACACTCATTCACTCCTTAGAAGTTTTGGTCAATATTCACATGGTAGCGTCACACATTTCCTGCAGATTAGTCAGCTGCACATTATGATAGGAATCTCCCACTCCACAGCATCCCAATGGTGCTCTATTAGATTGAGATCTGGTGACTGTGGAGGGCATTTGATGACAGTGAACTCCCTATCATGTTGAGCAAACCAGTTTGAGATTAACTGAGCTTTGTTACACGGCGTGCTGGAAGAAGCTTTCAGAGAATGGACACTAAAGGGTCAGACATGGTCAGCAAGAATACTCAGGTAGGCTGTGGTCTTTAAACAGAGCACAGCTGGTGCAAATAGTGCCTTGGTTAAGCCTGAACTGCTGATGATTTGGACCCATGCTTCCCTGGTGTTTATGGCAAATTCTGCCCTGCGGCTGAAATTGCAATTTGCCATACCAGGCAACAGTTTTCCAATCCTATATTGTCCATTTTTGGTGAGCACACGTGAACTGCTCCCTCACCTTCCTGTTCTCACCTGACAGGAGTAGCACCTGGTCTGGTCTTCTGCTGCTGTAGCCCGTCTGTTTCAAGGTTCAATGTGGTGTGCATTCAGAGAGTCTCTTCTGCATACCTTGAGTGTACAGAGCAATCAACATCAGCAGGACATTTTCCCATAGATAGACTGGACTGTTCTCTTTAAGTCCTAGAAATGGTTGTGTAGAAAAATCCCAGTAGATTAGCAATTTCTGAAACACAAGTGACTTTGAACGCACCATGTACAAAGTCACTTTAATCACCTTTCTTCCTCATTATGATGCTCGCTTGTCTCAAACAGGTCCACATGTCTAAATGCACTCAGATATTTTAGACAGCACATTAAAGCAGCTGCCTCGTCACATTTTGATGTTAGTATTAATTAATTTTCAAATGCTAACTTTAATCTCTATAAATATATCAAACGAGTACAGATCAGCAAAATAATTTATTTTCTCCAATAAAGTGCATAAATGTGACAAATTTCATGACCAGTAGTTATTAAGATTCAGTTTGGACGAATGTTCTTAGAGCTCATTGGGCATTTTCTTTCAAAGATGTCCAGCTGACCAAATAACCCATCAGTCGTCAGATATCACTTTTCTTTTGTCCCTAAATGATTCGTTCTTTTTAAATGGAGGCTTTTGGGGGGATTGGTTGTAAATGATTGTAGATGCAGGGGATTTGTTGGCGCTTATTGATGCCCCCTGCCCCTGCCGTGGGTATCTGCACATAAACCCACAACTGAGCCCGTGTGATAACCTTGTATTCTGTAAATAATTTTAGCCCCTGGGAGCTTAATCCCTTTATTGATGGACCTTGAGGCGCTTCCTTGTTTAGCCTCATATTGAATTCACACCATTAATACTTTGCATTACTTTCTTTAATAGCTAGATGCATCACACGTGTGTCTTGCAGCCTCTTTGTGACTGTGCATCAGCAGGGACCCGTCTTCTCTGTCCTTAAAGAGTTATTGACCCACAGCAGGACAAAGACAAGGCAGAAATTAATGTTCCCATACTGACACCAAGCTTCACTGAACACAAGTGATTATGAATTGTGCGTGTAGGCTATGTGCGTGTGTTTTACTACTTGTAATTCTTACATTGTGAATTCAAATGATTGGGCTGTTGAAGTCGGGACATACAGTATGATGAAACTACAGTGTATGCGAACCTAAGTCATTCTTGCAGAAGAAGCACAAAAGAAAATTATAAAAGACACAATAGCCCTTTCGCTAAGCTTCTTACCGATGCTGCAATTGTCTCCCGCATGCAGGTTTCACAGTAATAAAGAGGGCAGACTTTACCACAAGAAATGAAACAACAAATGTCCTTGATTCCAGACCGAGAGAAAAAAAAAAAGAGCTGTTTTTCATTTGTTGCCAGCAGCCATTATTTAAAATGACATCTGTTGCCAGGAAAATGGTTTCACCTGAGAATATCAAACAAATGAGGTTCGAGAATGTGTGAGTCATTTCAAAACAGGAATATGCTCTTGATAATTCCATACAAGGTATATATATCAGGGAGGGCTTATTAGGTGAGTAACATGGGGGGTAGATGCAGCTTATTGTGCAACCATGTGGTCTCAGATTAATGAGAAAGAGAACATTTTCAGTTGGAAAAATTCATATGGATGCCACAGAGGTTAGGAGAACAAGCATAACGGAGTCGACAGAATGATTTTCCAACTTGGGAAATGTGGCCATCAGAAGAATGCATGGATTTCCTGACCTGTTCTCTCCTCTGCTTTCTGTGCACACTTCCTAACAAAAATACTGTGAGTGCAACACACTTAGTAAACTTGGTAAACAGTGAGGCTTACGATGCAATTTACTTTCATCTACATCCAAAGAATGCATGAACTCTGAGCATGGTATTTTTCTTATAATATTGACTGATGTTTACATTGTTCTGAGCTTTTCTTTGACCACAAGATAATCTCATCATCATCATCATCATCATCATCATTGTTTATTTGTATAGCACTTTAAAAAACACACCAGGCAGGCTAAAGTGCTGAACAACACAAATCAAAACAACTAGCAAAATTAAAAATACAATAAAATTAAGAAGAAAGGTATCAGTTTCCCACAGAGTTAAAAATCAGGGTGTTATCGCCCGTCTAGGCGCGGCCAGACCACAACATAAAGGGTGATCCATCCCCGTCCAACCCCAAGCAGCACGTCACACACGTAATATTTTGTGATAGTGATTTATTTACAATAAGTGCAGTTAAACAAAGGAAGGGAGCATACCATAACTTCAGGGTGAACCCAAGGCCAAAACAACAAACAAAAAGTAACCTATCTCAGGAATAAACACAACTTACCTACTCAAAAGAACTAAACCAAATGACAATCACTTTCCTCCCTGCCTAACAAAAACAGGAGAAAACTGATCAAACAAAAAGGCGGTCCACCCCTACATGCTCTTACATTAACATAATATTTTGACACAGTGAACGGTCTGCTGGTTGGGTTGGGCCGAGGATGAATGAATTGGCAGTCCCTGGCGGTCTCTTCTTATCCGCTGCCTCCCAGTCCTCAGCCAATCGGTGTGAGCCATCCACCCTGGATGCACCAATCCCGGAGGAGCACCTGGACACTCAAATTCACACATGATTACGATCACAGTCGTAACACGGAATAAAAATAGGTTTTCAATCTGGACTTAAAGACCTACACTGATGACGCTTGTCTAATATGGAGGGGAAGGTTATTCCAAAGCATGGGAGCCGCAATAGAGAACGCTCGGTCTCCTCTGAGTTTCAGCCACCTAGGACCTAGGAACCGACAGCAACAGCTGCTCAGCTGAGTGCTGAGTAGGAACATGTGGCTTCAGCAAATCAGATAAGTAGACAGGAGCCAGGCCATTTAAAGGTTTAACAAACAATAAAAGGACTTTAAAACGAATCCTAAATTCAATGGGAAGCCAATGTAAAGAAGCCAGAACTGGAGTGATGTGCCCGGTGGGCAGTAAGCAACTGGAGGCTTCCCACCCAGTCACAGTGGGAAAATTGTCAGCTACTGGTAGTTTCCCATGGCTTTTGTTTGGATGTGCAAGACAGATACTGTTGATCGTTGCTCAATACCCCCCACCCCCAGTGGTTGCTACCTTTTAGAGTTTGGCGGCCCCGCAGTGCTGTTTTCTGCTACTTTCATGAAGAGTTGTGTACCAGTTTTTGAACTTGGATCTTTTCAGTTCCAAGGTTGTGAAGACAAAGTTGTTAGTCGGTGATGCAAATGGTGATATATTCTTATACAGATGACTGGATCTCTCTTGCAACAGTGCACCTTGGAAGATGTAGTTAGTGCCTGGCTTGAAATTATTATTCTCACAGGATTGTGTGCTCATCCGCGTAATTTTTTCTCATCATTTGAACTGCTGATTTAACCAGTTTTTGTGCCCCCTCTAGCAGAAGGGCTCCTAGCCTCGTAAGCCAATTAACATTATCAACTGAGAAAATTACTGGTTGCAAGTATGACTTTTATGAAGTGCACATCTTCTCTTATATTAATAAGTGAAAACATTTTCAGCAGAAGGAAATCACACTGTTGTTACTGCATCAGTGGGCACTAATAAAATTATCCTTTTTTTAATAATAAATCTGGTAAAATAGTTACTGTAGTCCACTTCAAATTATATAGACAAGCTGTGATTATTGCAAAACTGTTAATGTACTGGTTGTACTCTTAAATTTCAACACAGTGAGGCACAAATTGATAGTTGTTTTATTTATTCATTACGTGGACACATTTATTTCACAAAAATGGATGCAATAAGCGGTCACACTCTTGCAAAGCTTGTGAGAAACCCTAAATAGAAAGCATAAGAAAAACTATTTGCGTCATCCCTGTGATTATGACTATGTGAGATATACTGCCTGCAGCGAGCCAGTCAGTTTAAATTTTTATTCCTCTTCCTCCTCTTAAGCTTTGAATGATGAAATGACGTCACTGAAATTCAGCTTGGTGCATTCATGTGCCATGGAAGAAACTCGTGCTTCATATGACCTCCTTAGTGAGAGTAGCTGGTATGTGCGAGTAAAAACGAACGTGCACAAGAGTAAAAATAGAAATTCTGCTGCAGATTTATTTCATCTAAAAGGTTCATTGTGTGTTATTCTTTCATTCTTCAAACACTGCTGAGTGTCACTCCTACACCTTTTGAGAAGGTGTTCCTAAGATTTTCTGGAAACCGACTTCATTTCAAGTGTGTCATGTTTAGTTGTTTGTGATCTTTGGGGCTAAACAGGAAGTCTCATGGTGAGACTTGACATTTGCGTGGAAACCAGATGGTGGGCCAGGTTTTGATCTTTGCAAAAACATGCAATAGCGTGCAAGCTGAGGAAGGGGAGGAGCACATGCTCATATGCCATCTTCCCCATTTAACTTTTGAAAAGCTTAATTTGCAGAATTTTATCACCGATTATTGCGAAAACCTCAGTAAATACACAAACTAATGTGAAAGTATTACTGTGTAAGACTTTTTCCAGGTCAGCCAGGATTACTGGAGCCAAGGCACAAATAAAAATGGCCCAGGCTTCAGTAATTCAATAGTCCATTGTGTATTTGTCATTGTATGAAGAGAAATGGTGCATTGTACCTGAATAATCTGGCACGAATATGCATGTGTATGCTTTTAGCTTAGGTCAGGGTAAAACATGCGGCCATCTTTTTGAGCTTTATGCAAATGGATGTAGACATTTAGGATAATGGAACATCATGCTTTATTAAAACTTATAACATGTAATATTTAAAATAAAAAGTGTTGTTAGCGCAATGATGATTAGAATATAGTGAATACTTCATAGACATGACCTAATTGTGAAAACTAAAGTCACTGAGCAGCAAATAATGGTATCATTAAAATTGTAGACACATCTCAGTAGATGTAAATGACAAAACAGATGTGTTATAACCATGAAATACAGGAACGTACACCTACACTTGTCAAAATTAAGCTCCACTGAGCATAAACCCCCTTACCTGCTAGCTGTTTCATTTCTCATAGTGGAAAAACAACACCCAAAGCATGCTGTCATCTCTCTGTGAGAACGGCCACCCATCACTGCTTCAATAGGTGTCAAAGGCCAACCTACCCCTTTTTCTGGCTATTTGACAATATGACAGTTCTGAATTGCCTGTGCTACCTGCTTTATCTCAAACACTGACACCCTTAGGAAGGAGGAGAAAATAGAAAATGTATCTCTGAGATTTGAGGCCTTTTGGTTACTTTCTTAATTCCTAAAAACAGATTTGAGACTTAATTTTTCCTGCTGGGTCTTTTTAGAATTTATGCCACCTCTTTTGATGATGTTTTAATGGGAAATGACGCACTGTCTTTGGTCGATTGCTGATTGATAGGTGTTTAATTAATTCCAATTACTGAGTCTAAGTGGGTGTAATTGAGTCCATATAATTGGCTTGAACCTGCACTGCATAACATAGCTAATTGCTTTTGTCTCAGTCTTCATGATACGTGAGGTCATCTTGAATAGGTTTACATCTCAGACAACTTGATATGTGATTATTAATTTCCTCAAAGTAGGTTTAAATTGAAATCACTGCTGTTAGTTCCGTACATCTTGCTTTTTGTTTTTATAATCTTGATATCATGGCCCATGGGCCAAATCAGGCCAAATACATATTTTAGTTTGCCCGACAGACAAACTCAATAAATTCTTGGCTTCAGAGAGCCACTGAACTAAAAAGGACATACGGCTATAGCACAATGTCTCAAAGTGATGCAACTGGAAAGGGAAATTTCATTTTGTGTGCAGCCAGTTTCAGGTCAGGAGGCTGTGCTGTACATTATGGGTAAATTACATGATTAAAGATCTTCTACTTTTCCTTTCACCAGCAAGGACCACATCCCCGAATACAAATGATAAACGCTTATCAATAATGAAGATGACAGATGAATGAAAAGCAATGAGCTGGGCCAGAGGCTGTGCTTTAGGCGAGGCATCGCTGAAAAAATGGGGAGAGGAAAAACTGGGTGTATGGGATAAGTAGTAAAATATTAAACTGTCTCTTCAGCTGTTGAGTTGTCATACAGTTGTCATGGATGCCTGTGAAACAGACTTTCCAAGACTTTTAGATATATGTGCATTTTTAAAAGACATTTAAAAAAGTGCAGTCATGAAAATCAGCCTGTGCCTTCTGCAGCCCACTAAAATAAAAGACTTTTATGACTTCTTCAGACCCATCTTGGGTGTAACTGCGTTTCTATGCACTTTCTAATTTTCCATTTCCATTTTACTTTTTACATTTTTAAGTGGTTTTCCAATTGTGTGCCTCAAGGCAACTCCAGATGATGGGATTTAGCATCAGCCAAACAACAGCCAAAAGGATAAACTATGGCGGGTGGTAATAACGGATCACTTTGTGGAGAAAGAAAACAAGAGAACAAACAGACAAACGAAATGGAAAGGTAAATTGTTTTTAATCATGAGTGCATCAGTTGTTGTCCAAAGTTAACTAATGCTAAAGAGGCAAAAGCTTAGTTGGAAATCAATAAGAACCGTAGACAACATAAGGCACTTATATCTGCATCTGCAAATATGAGTCAAGATGTGCTTTGGCATGCAGTGAAAAGACTTTTTTTTTGGTTTTGCCTAATTTAAAGCCTAATTAGATTGTATTTCTACTTTATGCTTTGGATTCAGATTAGTTTCAATGAAGCCTGTGAAGTTTTAAAAAGCTGTTGACACGTCTCAATAAAGTAATGAATCAAAGCCTCAAAGGCTGCTTAGGCGATCAGCGTCATTTCTTCTATATTTTATTTCATTTTTGTTATATTTTAAGAACGAAAAATCGTAAACGATATTATTTTTATTTCCGTTAACTAAAATGGACACCTACTTTTAGCGTAGTTAGTTATAGTAACCGTATTTTGGTGTTGGCAAGCTGTACGTGAGCACGTTTCGTTTTGTCCGACTGCACGTGAATGCAGCGCTGCTCCCATCCTACGTGAATGCAGCATAAACTGTTGAGGTGATCCATGGCAACAGAGGAGCAGCAGCCAACCGCCGAGCCTGTCCTACACGCTCACACACACATAACCCCAGTCTCTACTCACTTCTTCCTCAGTGTAGCCGGAATGTACCGAGGAGGAATCACTGTTAACGGCTGCCGCTGACAAATTTCTGTATCAAGGTGACCGACCGGGAGCCAACCCGCCAACCAGCTCCCTGGAAACGGCTGCACATCAGCGCCAGGTGACAGCAGACTGGACCCGCTGAAAACGGACGCATAACGGACAAGATGGTAGTAGCTCATGTTTCCGGACCTTAAAATTACTCATTTCACCCCTCTGGTGTACTATTACCCCGACAGAAGCAAAAATGAAACCAATTCTTAACAGTCTGTGGGCTCAAAAGGCTTCATATTTCTGATTTTTTTTTTTCGGCAAAAACATAAATCCTCCACAGTCCCAGTCCTACACACCGCTCATTAGCACCTTCCAGTTTATTATTGTAATTACTGCCCATATCTTTCTCGAGCATCTGAGGCATCATCGTGAAGATGGCGACTGGGTCGGGTTGGCAGCAGCGCTACTGCCCTGCCGGTCAGGGGAAATTTAGCACATCCTCGGCATCCAGCATGTCTTTTCAGTCCGGCATCGCCATGGAATATACCCAAGACCTACACCTGAAGATGAGCAAGAAGATAGCACAGCTAACAAAGGTAAGGATCCTTTTTTAGGAGGCCTCCTCTGCACTCTCTCTTCAACCCTTGGGTAAGACCCTGTACCTGCTGTTCTGGTGTGAGAACTGGGCACCAAACTCCATTGGAAATTTGCCCGTTTAGCAATTAAACTTGTGTCGGTTTACATGTCTAACGAGCACAACAAGACTGACATTTTTTAGTGGATCTCCTGGGTGTTCTTGTACTTTCGGGGTCCATTTAAGGCAACATTTATTCGTCTGATAAAAAATAATTAACTCCTAAAGTAGGATATGCTCACTACAGCTGTAAATCGCTTTGGTTTAAAGGAAGTTAAAGTTGGATTTAAGTTAAATGCATGCTGCTTGGTGTTTGAATTGTGAGCCGAAAGAAGCAGCAGCTCTGAATGCCTCATGGCATACTGAAATCTAAAAGCATACAAAAGCCGTCAAAGTTTGATATTTTATTTTAGTGAGTTTGGCGTGATTTCTTACCTGGGAGGTACGAGCTGCCCCAAGGTCTGCTTGGATGCTGCATTTTAAGCGAGCAGCGGGTCATCACAATATCAGCCATCTCATTCATTAATCATCTTTAGCAGCACAGATTCTTCCGGCATTTAGTTTTACTTCTCATGCATAAGTGTTGTATGCAGTTAAACTAAACCCTTCCTGAAAACTTTGATCCCTCATAGTATCTATATAGTGTACTGTATATATTTTGGAGATCATTTACAGTATATATGGTTGCTCTAGACCAGCAGACTTGAATGATATTCCTCTACACCACCCGCATCTATGGTCTTTCAAGGGCATTTTAAATGATTTTCACCTCAAAGCGGGATCAGTTCTTTTATGTCACTTGCCAAACTTTGGCGTCTCCAAAACATTGGCTCCATGTCAGCACATGTTTCTGGCTCCAGGGTGTCATTATCATCGAGCTGGGGGGTCCACCAGGCACTTGTACATGTTTCCAGGTGGCTTCTGAAGGGTTTGATGCCTGGAGTTGGTGATATATACTCTGAGGATTTGCCTCTGACTTCTAAGTATAAGATTTGTGCTCTTTTTGTGCTGAGAGAGTGGATGCTTAAAAAAAACGAAAAAACAACAATTCAGCAGCCTTGGGCTAGGTGTGTGCCAAGCCTTAGTGCAGAGTGGACTCTTTAAAGTCACAATGAAATAGAAAAGGGTCTTTTCGACCGTGGTAGCTAATTAACCATCGTAATATGCAGCATAGCTTTTAATAATAATTTAAAGGAAATTTCACATGTAATATTTTTGTATTTTTTGCATACATTTTTTAACTTCTTAGTTTTTGTGTTTATTTGCCACAGTTTTGTTCAAATATTATGTAATATTAAAGGTACAGGGATTTTTCTTCATGGTAATGTTTGGTATTTTATATGAAGATCCAACAGACCCCCTGCCAAAAAACAGTTATGTTCATTTTGATTTCATTTATTTAAGTTTAAAAGACATTTTTGTGTATGGCTACTGCAATGCCAAAAGAAATGTTAAGAAACAACAATACCTTTTTTAAAAACTATTATTTTAACTATTATTTTAATTATGGAGGCAAAGTATATGATAGTGGAGCTTATTGTGAAGCAAAAAACCTTGCTTCTCTCAGCCTAGCAGCCTGGGTATGGTCATGTTTTGAATTTAATGTCCTAATTTAACATTGTCTCGTGTCTAAAATTGAATTTTACTTCCTCTGCTGTGATTTTTTTTTTTTTTGGTCTTCACCTGTGTCTCGTTCCTTCCAGATCTCTCCACTTTCTTGATTACCCTATGTGTATAAATAGTCCTGCCCCTTTCCCTTGGTCTTTGTTGTGGTGTCTATATCTGTTCCTGTGCGTGCCTCATGAAAGGTTTGCTTTTAAATATTTAGTCTGCCTGGAGTCCTGCATTTAGGTCCTTAATTCTGACACCTAGGTGCAGGTGCTGTGTCCCGTCATCTGACAGCCCAGTCAAAAGAAGAACTGATTACAGACGTTAGTCCTAATTTTTTAGTTCACGCTTTGGTGTGCCTTGGACAGAGAATATTGGAAAAGCACAAATATATTCTTTTCAGTGAAAAGCTGATGTGTAGACTATAACATTAATTTCTATAATATTATGTAGTAATGCTGTCTTTTTGCATAATTCTGGACAACAGAAGCAGACAAATTTGGGTGCAACAAAATTATTATTAGGATGGTTTACAAGGAGCTAAACATAACCCCCTTAACATTGTGTTGTCAGACTATATTTTGCTTATGAAAAATGTTCTCTTAACATAGTGTTAGAATTGCTAGAGCTCAGTGGATTCTAAGGAGGTATAAAAATTAATTACATAAAAAGTACTATGCTTACTAAAAAAGTAAGCATAGAAATAACAAATAATATAACCTACACTAAAAAAATAACAACATCAATCTTTTCATCACTGTTAAAAAATCTGGACTCTAATGCCGTATATAAACTGCACACTCCAGTTTAAACACTGGAGTGTTTATAATTTACAGTTTTTGTGTTATAGTGTTGATAAACCTAACCTCACAGTGGACAGGACTCATGAAAGTTTTTTTTTTTCATTGTCTATCCAGGTAAATCCTCACTTCCAGTTCCATTTTTGTTTCCAGTTCTGCACCTGTACACTTACCACGGATCATCGGTCAGCAACAGGGTAGAAAACATTTAAATCAGGCACTTCTATGAAAGCCTGCATGATGCTGCAGAGTAGTTTAATCTACATTTTCTCAGTGAGAGTCAGCTTTTAATCCATTTCATTTAGAATTCCAATTCAAGGTGCTAAACTGTTAAAAAATAAGATCATTCATAGTTTAACTAAATATTTTTACTTGCAGTCTATCAAGAAAACGGCTGATATTTTGATGTGTTTACCAACAAGATTGTTTTTTTTTTCTCTTCATCAACACTTCCTCCTTGATATATTGTCTTTAATGCCACTGTTGGCTCTTGTATAGGAAGTATAACAACAAAACATGAATTTAAGACAGTGATGGGAAACACAAAATAGCAATTTACACAATTTTTACTGCACCTGTATCCCAATAATTCATTTACAATAAAAAATTTGAGATTGGCATCAAATATTTACATTAACATAAGAAAAATAACTAATGAAACAATGCCATGGAATTTAAAAATGACATATATTTCATTTTTATTAAGCCATTTTCAGCCTATATATTGAAGTACAAGAAAAAATGTCTTCAAAGAAAAAGTGGAGAAGCACTAATTTCATAGCGGCATTAAAACGCAATGAAACAGAGGCTGAGATAAAACCGTATTTCCAGTGAGTGTGCACCAACTGACACAATAGTAGATGTTGTTTTCATACGCCAAGTCACATGATCACCACACGTTCCCACAGGCGACACATCTGAGCCTCGTGTCTCCAGTGCCTTGTTGTGTTGGGCCACGACAAAGCAGGGGAGGGGAACAGGCTGATAGCATTCGGCCCATCTGCTGACCGCTGATCTCTGCAGAGTGAGAGATGCATTCAGGAATAAATAGCAACCTTGGAACCTCTCTGAGCCACTCTCGTGACACATCTCTGCCTGGATGATTTCCAGCTCGCTGTCACAGAATGATTCAGGAGCGACTGACGCATCTCTTTAGTCCCGTATTTTAACTGAATTATCTGAATCTATAGTGTCTGCTTTACAAGTTATGATTTTTCAAAATCTTTTGTCTTTTTTCCCTTATTTCGTTTTTATAATCTGGTCATGATTTTTAATCCTGATAACATCAGCCAGCTTGCTACAGTGCTACTGTAATTCTGTTTTTGTTATCCTAACTATTTTATAGTTACTAAAATTTTGCAATACTTTATATAGTTTACATTACTATTGCATAATACAATAAATTATTTTGTTACGTACAAAGACAAAATAATTGCTTGAGAGACAAAGTGGGCAAATCTCAACTTCAGCCAGAGAGCAAAGCATGCCATCGATTGACATGTTACAGGCTGTTGAATAAATTACAGGATTACGTTGGCAGGTGAAGCCTGGAGTAAACTAGAGACAAACCATCAGCAACAATGCAGTGCATGATGAGCGAATTGCTTCCTGCATGGAAGCAGTCTTAAATGCGTGAATGAGGATTTGGAAAGTAAAAATCTCAGCAAGGGATGGAGAATCAGCTCACGCTGGTGTGCATGCTCTCCTCATAATTAAACACTATAACTGCTTAATGTGAACATATGTAACTCCTGCCAGGTTAAATCGTTATAATAAAAATACAGGAACACATGTAATAAATGCAGCATGTTTTAAAGCTTGTATTTGTGGTTTCCGTGATGGAGTGTTTCCCATTGAGGAGTCTGGATAACCTGTGCATCGCAGACTCAAAATACATTTCAGTCTCAAAGTCGTGCTGACTGACATGAAAACATGTGAGAATTTGTGTCCGTGAACGTGAACAAAGACAGTGCTTGTACGTGACCACTTCAACTTTTGCTATGAGAGCAGGCTGACAGCTGTAGCGTGCGTCAGTGAAGCAGTGTTATCATTTCAATGCTCTGTACGTTTTTGCTGGGATTTCATGCAAAGTCAGTAAGTCAGTTATCGATTGCCATTCTCCTGGGATGCTGAATTTCATGATTTGTGATGCAAGACTTGTTGGCACTGTTCTTTAAGACTTCATGCAGTAATTTTTAATCCCACAAAGCTGCTTGCCTTTGTGTACTGCTGGGATTTCACTGTCATGATTTTTCTTTTTTTTCACAAGTTACACTCTCTGATGGCTTTCTTTTTATTGTAGTGTTTCTGTCAAAAAGAAGGCAGTGCAGGGGCTTTGCTGTTATGGAAACAAGTTTTAAATGATAATTCAGGGCAATGTACTGTAAGAAGTGGGCTGATGATTTTCATAACAAAAAAAATACGCTTGATCTTGTAGGTTGTCCACAGTGAGTCAGGAGTGAGGTTTCTGCTTGTTGTCAGAGCTCTGGGAAACAGAGAGGGCAGCATGTCATTTTGCATCGTCAGGAGAAGGCTTTATAACAAATGTATTACCTAGCCTAGGGTGTGTGTGTGTGTGTTGTGTGTTGTGTGTGTGTGTGTGTGTTTCATCTGCAATGCCTGACTGACTTTAGTGTTGAAGTGAGTCAGAAATAGACCTCTGAGCTCTCTGTGCATTTCTGGACGAAGGGATCAGAAGAGACAGAGATACTGAAATACCATGGACACTGTGTGTGTGTGTGTGTGTGTGTGTGTGTGTGTGTGTGTGTGTGTGTGTGTGTGTGTGTGTGTGTGTGTGTGTGTGTGTGGTGTTTGTAATTCATATTATGTGGTGCTGCAGCACCAAATCAGTGTATAAACATTTCAGCAAAGATGTTTTCAAATATAGTTTGAGGAAATAAAAAAAGTATGTTTTTTTTTTTTTTTTTTTACCTCAATATCAAACCATCTCTGCTGATTCATTATCTCATTTTTCTAAAGCTTTGGTAAATCCATTCATATAAATAAATAGATGTAAACACTATGATGTCACTGATTACTTTTGCATTTTGCCCATTGTTTGTTTTTTTCCCCTTAATAGCCAGAAGTACTTTAAAAAAATGACAGCTGAACATGGTAGTGTAATTAAAAGATGGGCAGACTTACAGTTTTTTGGGGGGTTTTGGTTTTTTTTGGGAGCCAGAAGTGAGAACATTTGTACAAGAGTGTTTAGTAGTATGCCACCAGCTACAGCTAGCTTGCTTAAATAACACATTTCCTCCATAAATGATATGGATGCATCGCAGGGACACAGGTTCCTCCTAATTAGTGCTAAGTAGCATATAAATGAAATGCAAGAATTTCAAACAGGGCTGCTATTAAGTGCAAACTAAATGAAGAGCATTTTCCATCCTTCTTTTCCAAGGACCAGTATCATCGATGGCAAGTGACCTGATTCAAAGTATGACTCTAGTGCCACAAGGTACAGTGCAAAGGCAGTGAGACACCAATATATACAGAAGTCAAATGTAACTTCAAAAGTAGTGTTAGTAGTGTTTTACCTGATGTTTTTAAGTAAAATTATAACAGAACGACTTAAAACTTTAGTTAAAGTTAGCCTTGTTATTCTTCAACAGTCTGAACAATACAGACATATAAAAAAGCTTGAAATGGAAAAATATTTTCTCCTTGGGATGTTGTATCTTGGGTTGAGATTTTTAACCAGCTGCTAAAAGAATTCCCATCATGCAACAGCAACAGTAATTTCCATCCACTGTTTGCTCTTCCTTCACATCGATGCAACTACAGAGAGCTCCAGCCATGCTCAGTCGAGTCATTTGCTTACTTGTAGGTTACGTATCACCAGCTGTTGTTTCCAGCTTTAGCCCGAAACATTTTCTAGAGTATTTTGCAAAGTACTGTGTTGTAAGTAGCTCATTTACTAAATCGTAGTATGATTTACTAAATCATACAAAATCGTCATCAGAGGTTGACATGTGGCTCTACGGCATGTTTGAGCTTGTGTTGTTTTGCACGTTATGAAATGCGAAATGCATTGTCCATGGTAACACCACTATACAAAATGTATAGTGGTGTTACCATGGACAGTTTGATATGGCACAGCCTTATCTTAAAGATATTTCTGGGCTGAAAAAAAGCAGTATTTTCACTTTAAAACGAATCAGAAAAAATTAAAAGAAAAACACGATTTGAAAATGATACATATTCTTCATTTTCTGACCAACTTTTAGTTCTAAACTCATCGTTTCCTGTCAGAGGCATGAAATAACTTAAATAGAGTGGTAGCTATCAAGTGCAAGAAATACATGCTTGGAGAATCAGCTTTAACAGACAGATCACCAAAAGATGTCCAAATCAATCAATGAAAAAACCCCAGAGAGAAATGCTTTATCTTTGGTTATGTGGTTTCAAGTTTTGATGGACTATAGTTTTGATGGCAGTCTAAAGGTTGTGGATGGCTGCTTTAAAAGTAACAGTTTGAATAGAGAAAAGGTTTTGCTATTTTTTATACTTGTGCTTTTTTCTTTTATATGGATCTCTATGGCGTTGGAATAGGAACTGTAATCATAATTCACGATGACTCCACAAAAGTATGCAACATATACACTGCTTTATATTGTCTGTATCACGTATAGACACTAAACAAGGTCCAACATAAGATGATAAGAGGATTTGGTTTTATGCTCTGATTAAATGATATTCTGACTCAGACATATCCATAGAGAAATTTGTTAATTACATTTTTTTCCTCCCTAGTGAGACTTCTTTACAAGCAACTCAGAAAAGATGAGAAGATCCACACAAGCTGCTCTACAATCTGAGGCTTAGTAGTTTTCTAATTTTATATTCCCCGCTATTCCCTTATTTCACATTGTGGCCAAGCGTCTGTTCAGTACTACAGAAAGAAGTACTCATGGTAGATAAAAGATGGAATTTTTTCTCTTTTGTAGAAATTTCCAGTTATTGTTCCTTGTTATTGTATTTAGTGACTGCACTGAAGACAACGCAGGAAAAGATAAATACACTATCATCACTTGGCAGCAGCATGTGCGTGTGTTGATGCCATAATCCAGGGGTGGTAGTGCAGTGATCTGTGTAGCCGGGGCAGGGTTAGAGCGCAGATGGTCAGAGCAACATGAGTCCAGATCTGGGAATAGAGTACTGCTTACTGATTGGGATTTTAAAGCCTGATACTGTGCACACAGATTTTTAAACAAGTAAGAAGATTTCAAATTGAAATATATTTCAATGATGAACTAATCTTTATCGACTTAAAGACTTGATACTGCTGCTTCTCCTGATAATGGTCATATTAGCTGTAGCAATTAGCATCCATTTGATACTGTTATTTCAGCATAGCTGCTCTAAATATGGACAACAAAGCAGAGGCTGCATGATTAAAACCTGGATAACGTCCTTTTAAATAAACTGAATTCTACTCCCAACTCAGTGAAGTGACCTGGAAGTATCTGTGTGGCAGTTGTACCAAGAGCTGGTTGAATTCTCTAAAAACGTAGGAAAGGTGTTTCAATTCTTCCTTTATTACCTCATTCAGCAGAGAATACACTGGGCCATTCTTAATAAAAAGAAAGGAGATAATGCAGTCCCACAAGTCATAACGACACCCTGCCTGATGGTTCAGCTCATGTAACATGAATATTATAGTGCTGTAATAAAATCTGTTTCTTGTTGAGCTGTTGCCTGGAGTGAAGAACACGGGTGTCTATAAAAGCTGTGTCCCAAAACGTCGGCTGCATCCTTCGGAGGCCGCATTTGAAGGCCGATTATGTCACAGCCAGGCGACGAAGGCTGTCCCAATTCGTCGACTCCTTCAAATGCGGCCGACAAATGCGTCCTTCATTTCCCCGATTTTGAAGGATGGGTTGGGTGTGTCCTTCGTGGCCCACCATATCCTAGAATTCATAGCGCGGCCCAGCCAATTCCAGTTTCCAAGAATGGTGGCCGCCAATGTTCCCTCTAAGCTGTGCACTGCTGGCACAGTCTCTGTGCACAGAAAATCTGCGTTGCGCACAAAAAAAAAAATCGAACCTGAATTGAAATTTAAATTAAAACTTTAACAATTCTGTTTTGCAGTGTTAGTCAGTAAGTGACTGGCGGCTCCCGTATGGGATTAGAACCTTATCCCATAGTCCAGCCAATAATGCGATTCACATTCGTATATACGTTGACAGACTATGACAGCGTCCTTATGTGCCGACACGTTAATGACAACATGTACAACCATTGGAGATGTGAGAAGGACAGACGGAACAATTGACGAAAAAAGTGTGGACTTTATACCAGTTTTTAAATTGTGTTGATAGGCCACGTAAAACCAGAGTTATGATAAAAATAAATGTAAATGCTGTAATTTGATTATTTTAATAAACCATGTAACTTGGATGGATTCGATGCTGGCGTGACCACAGTGCACACGTCTGCTATTGCTCACAGTGGTCCAAGGTCCAATGCTGTAATTTGATTATTTTAATAAACCATGTAACTTGGATGGATTCGATGCTGGCGTGACCACAGTGCACACGTCTGCTATTGCTCACAGTGGTCCAAGGGACCACTCAGGGAGTTCGTGAACCTTCATTTATGCACAGCTGTATTAATGTTCTGACACAGCATTTCAGGCATGTTGAGGTCTGGACTTTGACTAGACCAGTGCAGCACCTTGACTCCTTTCTCTTACAGTCTTTGTGTTGCTTGTGATTTGCTGCTGTGCTTGGATTATTGTCCTGTTGCATGACCCAGTTTTAGCCGGACATACAATAAGCTGTTAGACAGATGGCCTAACATTGATTCAAGAATGTATTGGTGTACATAGGAGTTCATGGTCGACTCAATATCCGCAAGGTGCATCGGTCATCACCCCATCCCTCACAGTGTTTGTGCTGATATGCTGTATTTTGCTTTTCTCTAAATGTGGCCATGCTTTATGGCCAGTCATCTCCACTCTGATCTCATCATTCTGAGCACTTTGCTTCCCTTTCCCCCCACAAATGCTTATTAATTCTCCTTTACACTTTTCAATGACCTCATTACTTTTCCATCAAGGAAATGTGATTAGGAGAAGAAGGTAGGAGTTAAGTCTTTGGACTCTGTCCTTGGATTCTTGAAATGATGTGGCACCAGGGATCTGTGGCAAATGAAAAAGTTCTTTTAATGATTTATGCCATCCAGTCTATTTGAAAATTGGTTGAGAATTCAGCAAATTCTGGTGATTGTTTTTCTCTACCTTGTATATGCCACAGGAGACACGGTTGTCCTACAATGACATTGTACCAGAGGATTCGAATGCAGAGTAAACAGGCAAACAAAATGCAGTCAGCAATGCAGTTCACAAAGTCTGTTTAGAAAATTACTGATCAGTTTAACTCGGGGTTTTTAGTTAGAAAAGAGTCTTAATCTATCCAGAATTTAAGTAATTACTGACTTGAATGGAGATGTCCCTCTGACAGCTCAGTTTGAACTACCTAAGTTAAAGTCTATCTGTGTGTTATTCCGTTGAGTGCCACACCAAATCACAAGTCCTAGTTCAGATCTTGTAAGGATGGAAGTGGGATTTGATTACAAGCTGCTGTTTGTCTCAGAAAACATTCCAAGGAGCAGCCGCGGTATCCTTTCAGACTACTTTCTTGAGGTGACAAACAAAGAAGATTGGCTCTTATAGGGCGCTAAAGATACTGGCCATGAATTTCAGCTTTGTGATTTCTAACTATAATTTTGGGAGAATGAAAACACAGGGATAATGGTGTGTGTGTGTGTGTGTGTGTGTGTGTGTGTGTGTGAGTGTGTGTGTGAGAGAGAGAGAGAAAAGCGGCATGCTGCTGCTGCTGCTGCTGTGAGGAGTACAGCTTATTAACCTCTGCAGGATGCTCCTTCACTGATTGTCACAATTCTCTGTCAGATTTCATTAAGATACGCCCACACACTCACACTTACACTGAAACACAAACATACAGGGAGCTGAGCACAAAGATAGGGGGTGAGATGGGAGCATATTGGCTTGAAGCACTATCCAGAACAAATAAAGCATTGCCGACATGCCTGTTGACACACAGACGCACCCACACACACAAAACTGTGCACACTATTTTATTCATAGCCTTTTCCTTTTTTGTTTTCTTTAGGTCACGAGCAGTTGTCCAAGCATTTCACTACATATCGTACTGTGTATGACTGTGTACGTGACAAATAAAATTTGAATTTGAATTTGAACACACACACACAGACACGTTCTTGGATGTACACACATGTGGCTTATGGCGTCGCGAGGTGCACATGGAGGGTAATTTGATGAGTCATTCTTAATGTTTGACCTTGACTGTTTCCTCTGCCTTTGGACAGCCAGAAGCCACATCGCTGCTCGTCTTTTCTGCCCCGATTTATTTGGCTGACGCTGCAGCAACTCATGTCGCAGCAACAGGCGAGACGCGGCGCAACACCGGTGCACAATTGGTCATTACATACCCCTGATATATCAAACAAACACTCAGCTGTCTTTGTGGAAAATCTCATAAGAGGAGAAGAGTGTCTTCCACCTCCAATATGATGAAGGTTTGCCTGTAAACACAGTCGGTGTGTTTTTATTGTTACTGTTATGAGATGTCTGATGTGAGAACTCATTCCAGCGCAGTGTGGCAGGGTTGTAC
Organism: Maylandia zebra; assembly: GCF_041146795.1. Classification (NCBI taxonomy): domain Eukaryota; kingdom Metazoa; phylum Chordata; class Actinopteri; order Cichliformes; family Cichlidae; genus Maylandia; species Maylandia zebra. The sequence goes on from NC_135181.1 coordinate 20,566,114, forward strand.
TCAGAAGCCTGTAAAAGCTGCAGTGGGACCTGCCTCACTGATTCACTGGATGACTAATGTTCATATAAGATTTTTGGAAATTTTAAGGTTTAAATGGCATTTATTGTATGACAATTTATGGAGTAACAAAGTCTTTTTGTTGCTTCAATTCACATGTGTTGTATTTTTATTTTTGAAGGTGACATTGAGCTTATTAGGCCAGCTGAATATAATAAAAATTGTTAAGGTGTAAGTATTTGTCAGTCAATCAAAGAAAAATAAGTTTTATCTATTGTGATAATCATTTAGATAACTTTTTAAGCTTAGAGTTCAACTGCAACTGAATACCATTACACACTGTGTTATTGTTGAGGAGAACAAGTAAGCGTATCAGGGTTTGGCATAACTGGCCTGATTCATTTAAGTTTAAGTTGAAAACAAAGTGGACGAACCCTCGCTAAGAAACATTTGTTTGATAAATTAGTATCAGCATTTATGACATCTGAAAAATTAACAATAAAAAGAGAGAGAGGCAAAAAAGAAACAGTCCTCGTCAATGTTGTCAATGGTGTGTTTCCATAATTTGTCCACATTGCATCGTTGTTCAACTATAAAAAAGAAATCTCAACTCAGTAAAATTTCAACTTTTGCAGAGAGAGTAAAAAACATGCCAGGAAACAACCTCGCACCAATATTTTTTTCACTTCCATGAACCAGTAATGGCCCAAAAGGATGTAATCCATCATTGCTTTGTCACAAATTGCCTGCAACAAGGCGTGCTCTGCACAGGATTGTTTTCACTGTGAGGGCTTTCAGGTGATGTAACAGTCCTTCTGGTGGCCATATTGAAAGGCAGCAGCTTGTGGGCCAGAGCAGCTGCGCAGAGCTGATTGTGTTTGTAGATGTAGAGCAAAAACCACATCATTAGAGCTGGAATTGAAATTGTGGTAAACATTTCTACACTGAGTATATGGAGTATTGGAGTATGTTGGTATGATATATTTACCAGCATAGTATTATCTGGAGTATTTGCTAACCTAAGAAGGTAGGTAATTGTTGAACTGTAGTTGTCTCTTGTTTTATAACCTTGTGTTGTATTCCCTGAAATGGACCGGGGGATGAAGGAAATAACAATAAAGATATCTAGATGATAACCAAGAAAGTTAAATTAATTAATAAATCAATACAATAATGAAAAGTTTAAATTAATGATACCTAAAGCAAAAGAAAGTCAGTTGTCAAAGAGTTTTCAGCCGTTAGATCACCATGGTAACTTATGCTGAGCGTATGACCTGATCCGGAGTCAGTTTTAGTTTAAAATTGGTTTTAAGTGGGGTGGCTGTAGCTCAGGTGGCAGAGCAGTGTCCGGCAGCCTCGCCTCTGTCGGTGCGCCCCAGGGCAGCTGTGGCTACAATGTAGCTTGCCATCGCCAGTGTGTGAATGACTGAATGTAGTGTGAAGCGCTTTGGGGTCCTTAGGGACTAGATAAAGCGCTATACAAATGCAGGCCATTTACCATTTAAGTGGCAGTTTTTCAGGAATTATGTTGATGACATTTTGCTCTACGTGCGATCCAGTTTCTCTCCAGTAAGAACACCTGCCACCTGCTGAACATCACCTGACTAACACTACCAAATCAAGCCCTGGTACAAGCTCACAGGGACACAAACTGTACATGTATTCGTTTAGTAATGTAGAAATATATTTTTATACTTAATATACTCATAAGTAGTAAAGTTTTACACTGCTTTGACTTGTCCACAAACTAAAGTTATTCCCACTTCCCCCTTCATCAGACTGTCAAACATCAATGAACAGCTTTAATGTTTAAATGGCTCAAGTTTCACATTTCTAAAGCGTTCTGCTGTAACAGCTATTCATTTGTGAATTAGTGAAGATCTAAGACTTCTCACAGCATCATTCTCTTTACTTATTTGCAGAAGCAATATTGCTATTTGGCTTTTTATTTACTTTTGAATAGATCTTTGTCACACATTCTTTTGCTGAAGTCTGAGGCTGCAGTAGGCAGCACTCTGTTTTCTGCAACAGTCGAATGATGCATCAAAGCCTCGTTTCGTATGACCGCACACAGAGCCTGAAGCACAAAGGTTTAGCAGAGAAAGATGATAACCACCATTGTGATAATTCTTATCTCAGACTGGGGGTTTAGATTTTGTCAAGCCCCCTAACATAGATAAAACCATATTGAACTTGCTTCATTGTATTTCACTCTGGCGACCACTGAGCCTGGCCAGCTCTTTTTCCTAACTTTTATTCTCCTCTGTTGATTGGTGAGGGACTATATTTGCTTTTTACTTGATGATATATATATATAGTGAAATATTTGCGCAATGTCTTTTAATTCATTATATTGACAAAGCACCAGTCCCAGAGATTTTAAAAGAGTATCTTAGCCAAAAGCACATAGATTCTGAAAGATATAAAATGCTGCAGAATAAAGGAGCAATCAGTTGTATGGATCTGTATAACTTACAGCTTTGATGTGGAAAAAAGAAATAAAGCTACACACCTTTGCACATGAGTGCATTTCATGGGCTGGATTTCTGTGTATAATCCATCAGTGATGACAACTGTGGGCCAGTTTTTCCTCTCCACAACAACTGTAATTTTTATTAGACTTATTTCCTCTGCATTCCTCTGTGTCTGTTTATTTCAGTTCAAATTCACGGACTAGAATAAAGGTTTATCAGAAAAGACCGTCTGACATATTTACATAAAGTGTAAAGTGTTCATCAGTGCCCTAAATTGATGTGGGAATCAACAGTACTGACTGAAAGCCACTACAAAGTGAAGACCTACTAACTTGACACCAGCCCACGCACTTAACAAGAAAAGGGAGCTGTTTGGCAGACGTTGTCAGTAGCAAGCAAGCATCAGGATTTTCGAGGCTAAAGTCTGCTTCGACTTTCTCTTCTTTTCTTGGCAGCGGCGTGAGCCTACTCGGCCACCAGGGATCCATCTTTACTCACTGGGTTCTGTTTCTCTTCACTGATGGGAGAGATGGGCCTAACACTGGCAGTTACCCTCTCCTTCTCACCGTGTGCATCATTTGGGTATAAGCTCATAGAAATAGCTGAGGGCAGTGGCTTGCATATGATTGCTCAACAATAAAAAAAACTGTTATTGCTTTCACTTTTGCAGTTATGTCTTTCTTAAAGTTTGTTGCTGAAGTAAGTTTCTTTCAGATATATTTGATTATTTGCTAAGTATCTGGCTTATACAAGAGTGTAGTGTTTACTTCTTTTTTTCTTACTGTGGATCTGAATTATTATCAGTGTTCAAAGAATATATGTGTAAAAGTGGCCCAATTCAAAATGAAATAGTTCAAACTGTATTGGGTGTAATAGTTCAGACCTGTTCTTTTAAACTTATTTAATTTAATTTATTTATTTAAGAGAAGACTGATAAGCGTCTTTTTTAACATCAACTTGAGTAATAGTAGGTGAGACTGGTGAGCAAGTTTAAACAGAAAACACAGACTGGGTGAGTTAGTAGACCTGTGGATCAATGGTAAAAAAGTGACCAGTTCTTCTAGTCTGTCCACTTCTATTGGAAAATCGTGGCCATCCCTAATCCCTGTAACACCCAATTATGCCAAACAGTAGCAGCATCAGCAGCAGAAACGTGGTACACTACTACTCAAAAAGTGGGAAAAACACATTATTATTGTAAGTACCCAAAAATGTCCTTTTGCTGCTCACTTCTATATAATTTTTTTAATCATTAATAATCCATTAATGTCTTGTATACTTCTTTGGTGATGTGTCTTCAATCTGAAGGCAGAGAAGAGAACTACCTGCATACTGTGACATGTGAATTTGATGCCTTCAAATGATTTGTTATTCATATTACGCTGTAATCTTTACATAAACGTTAGTATTGAATATTCACTCTTCAGTTGCTGTTTGCTCTTTCGTTTTGCACTTTTATTTATTCTCCTGAAGACCATGCCCCTCTTGGCTCTTTCTAAAATTGGCAGGCCTGTGTTTACTCCTCTCTTCTTCACATCCTCTCTCCATGTCTCTGTTTATCAGTCTGTCCTTCCCTCAAGCTAAAGGACATCCAAACAACAGCAGGGCTCGCCATGACTTCACCCAGTCTTCAGTCTGTCCTCCTATTAAGATAAGATGAAACCAATCCCTCAGGGGATATTATGGCCAGTAGTCAACAGCGATGGGATAAAGGACATAATACGGTAGTAACTTGAAACTTAAGTTATCCCAGTAAAGAAAATTTAATTTAAATTGGATGAATCTTCCTATGTAATGTATATGTATAATGCATATATTGACATAGAGAAAAACAATTTGACACCAGTTCATCAACATTTCCAGCTCTTTTTATAGCTTTTAAGTCGCATTAGGGAATTATTGAGGCCAAACTTTAATTTGGAATCTGTTATAAAGACAGAAGTAGAGCCAAAATGATTGAATCACAATCTGTGAGACAATATGTTCACTAATAAATTAACCAAATTTTGGGAAATTGTTTGTTCATAACTTATTAGTATATTTCTGATCATTTCCACATATTTCCATCTATCTGCACAGTCCTCTGGCCTTTCTTTGCTGACATCTTGACAACCCCATGACTCAGCGTTGCTCCTTTTATATCAGTCAGTTTTCTGAGGGGTGGTTTATGTTCAATCAATAAAGCTCTTTCTCTACAAATGCCTACCTTGCTTCTCTTTGCCTCTTTGTGTGTTACAGGAATTTAAATGTTCCTTTAATTCACTCTTGGTCCCTTTTTTCTTGTTTATGTGGAAGATTGCAGCATTAGATATGTACTTTAGCTGCAGTAAAGCTCTAAACTGAAATGCTGAGGTAGAAAGTACAAGATTTGTAACCGGTTTTAATTTATTGAGCATGTTTATAGAAGAATTTCATAATACAATCTACCTGTTTAATCAGCCAAAAATGACAAAAAATAAAACCATTAACAGAGGAAAATAATATAGCTCAACCTCGTTTATCCAGAAAGAAATGTTGTTGATAAGGGCACATCTCTGCCTAGGGCAGCTGACAGACTAAAAGCGAAATCACTGTAGAACATGCTGCTGCTTCACTGCTCTCTGTACTTTTAAAGCACAAAATACACCACCTTTATAGCCCAAACAGCTGACACCATCTGTGCCATCAATGCCAAGTACAAGTTTCCTTTTTTTAAAACATCAAACTGCTTTTATGTGCAAATGGTTAAAATGCTAAAAAGTGAGAAATGTCAGCACTAATTAAAGTAAAATGCAGCAACTGAACCACAGACTTGGTGAGTAATTGCAAACATGAAGGAAGAATGTGACTTAAACTTCCACCGTGGGAAGGAAAAACATCCAATACATTAAGTCATGAATTTTTCTGTCATGATTTCTCTATTAATTTTTACAGTTTATTTTTACTAATACCCTGCTAGTCATGTTAATGAACAAATTCCATTTGCAAAACAATTATTATTATTTTGTTAATCAATTCAAGTGCGATATTTTGATGTAAAACACAATGCCTGTCTCTTATGAACAATGAAAAACCTACCATGGTGTAGAGGGCCCTTATTTAAAGCTAGAGTAGGCAGTCATTTTTATGGTATCATTGAGCAAAAACACCATAACATTTTAGTATTGTAATTCAGAGTGGTCTGAGAGGAAACTAGACTTTTGTGCCTCCTCAGTGCTTTGTTTTATGGCTTTAGAAAGACTTGAGTAATCACTCCTCTTTTGGGGGTTGGGGGGTCAGTGAGAAGGAGCTCCTGTTGGCTATGCTAGAAATGTAGAAGAGGATATATTCCCTTTCAGACTGTGAAAAGCCTGATTCAGTGATGGCAACTGCCAACATTACAAAACTATCTCAGAAAATAGCAGAGAGGATGGAGATTCTTAAAGAGAATAGGCACAATGCAGCTCACTCATAGAATCATGTTACATTCATTGATTACTTTATTCTCAGCTTTGTGTTGTTATATTGGGATGGTAAGCTGTTAGCCTAATTTTTCTTTGATTTATAAATAGATTTAAATATTCTTAAATAGTAGGGGAGTTTGTGTTTTTTACCTTTATAAGGTTCTTGGTTAAGTTGTGTTTACTTTAAACATGAAAGCAAGTGATAAATGGTTATATTGAATTATGCTAATAGTTTCACAATAAGCCAAAAAGCCCAAGGCTAAAGCTTCAGTTTGACCTTCATGTAGCATATAAAGTTCATGAGGGACTCAGATTAAATATTTTCATACATCTTGAGAAAGCATTACTAAACAAGCAAAGGATAAGATGGCCATACTTTGTCCATAGACTACCTCTGCTAGCTCCTTGAAGCCAAATGCAAGGTTTGTTTTTGCTGTTTCCAATCAGTTCACACAGGAAACTGAGTCAAACTGGATGAATGTGACTTTCGTGTCAGGATATTTTTCTTTTTTTAATGATTATATTACCCAATTTAAAGCATATTTGGTAATGATGTACAGCTTTGTTATCAAATAAAAGCGAGAAAAGCAGGAAGTAAACACTGAGAAGCTGTAATCAGAATTGTTGGCTTGACTTCTGATATTTTATTTATTTTAAAACATTTTATTCTTGAGCTCTTGTTTATAAGTGTGAACGAGTGACAGATTGACAGATGGGTCAGCATGGCATCTTCAGTGATGCAGAACCTGTACTAGTCTGTGGTGATGATGAGAGAGCTGAGCACGAAAGCAAAGCTGTGGATATATACTGTGTGAGCTTTTCTCACCTATTGCCATGAACTGGGAGTAGTGGCCAGAAGATTGCAGATACAAGAGGTGGAAATTAGCTTCCTCTGAAGGATGTCTAAAATCAGCGGTTTATGCTTGCTGTTGTTGAAAATGAGTGTACAAGCATGCACATCCTTACCAGCATTTTAATTATATATCACTGCAAAAGTGATAGAGAGGGGCTTCCTTCAACAGCTGGATGATGATGAGACGGTCTGTCGAGAACTTTGAAAAGAAAAAAAGATCAGCGACGGCTTTGTTTCCTGTTTTGACTCCCTGTTTCTACCTTCTATTCCTGGACTGAATTACTTTTTCTAAATATGATACCGATCGTGCAGGAGAACATGGCACTGAGTCCAGTGTGCCGGTATACATAGTTACGGGGCTGTGTTAATGTTGCTGGGCTTACTAACAGTGACAAATGTGTCACCCATAACCACTGTTTTAGTTGCTAGTTGTTGCATCTGACTAGGAAAGCCTGGACACATTCCAAGTGAGCTCAGGCATATCCTACTGAGAGGAAACCCCAGGGCATAGCCAGGACACAGTGAAGAGATTATGCCCGTTTTCTGGCTTGGGAATGATGTGGTGTATTTCCCCCAAGTTTCTCTAATGCTTCCAGTAGTTCTGCTCAGCTTGGAAGATGGTGTATAAACTTGGTATTTTGGAGCTGAAAGGTCAAAAAGGTTCACAAAGTGATCCTGAGAAATGAAAGACAAACACTTTCACAGAGTTTCCACAGTCAAGAGTAATGAATGTTCAATAATGATATATCCAAAAACAAACTATCTGCATCACATGGTTTTAGCACAGTAGCTTTTTTTATTCTTTCCGTACTGAATTGCTGGGAGCTTTCATCACACAGTATGCACGTAGCAATTCATACACAGAAAATAGACATTTAATTAACAGGAATCGCTGAGGAACTGCTCTTAGGGAAAGTCAATCAATCAGGGTGTAGTTAGGGTGTACTTAATGAGTAGACTGAATTCAAAAGGTATTACACATATACTGGTTTAGTGCCAAGGACACAGGAGAATGGAAAAAGAATAAACTGAACGTGCATAAATGATGCCTGCAGGACACAGAGATATAGTTTCTTCTGGTAGCGAATGGATTCATGAAACACTAGTGTAAAATGAAATGTGCTATCGTGGCTTTATAGTGAAAAGGTTTCTTCGGAGCATATATAGGACCTATAAATATAACTTAATATACCACAGTAAAAGTGCTCTACATAAGTTTAAGGGAAACACACTTAATACAATCTTAGTGTTTTAGATTGTCATTGCTAAAAGAAAGAGTTGAAGTGAAACATTAACTGTCCTGTGAGTTTCTGTGCTTGCCATTTCAGAAAAATTATTTTCCTATTCTTTTTTTTAATTAGCATGCAGACAAGAAGAACATTACATACAAAACACTAAGTACAACAGACAAACTTTAAACACTTTCAAGTTAGGTGGGAGGATATTTGCAGTTTTTTAAACTTGATGAACATTCTGAGTCCAACATGTATTCAGCAATGTTCAGCTTTTGAATGCCAGGCTGAGCACAGCCAGGGACATTGTGCAAAGCCTTTTGGTGTCAGTTCTGCTTGCACTGACACAATATGTGGACAGTCATTTGTGGATTCGCAGCTTATTACCACTTCAGCAGAATGCTCGCCTGCCTCGTGTTAACTCCACGGCACCGCTTCCCTTCAGCTCTCTGATGCTTTTTTATCTGTCTGCTTGTTTTGATAAAACCTCTGTATGTGAGCTACGACATCTCACCCTTGTCTTTTATATCACCTTATCTTATCTTATCTTATATCACAGGCGTGCTCACACAAACACACACCTATGTGCAGAGCATCTCAGCCTAACTGCTGCAGTAGATGTTAAAAGGATGACTGTGTAATGTGGATCAGTTTTCCCTCCAGCTTGACATTCCTCGAGTGCTGGGCGGCATGACAAAAAATCTGTATCACAGGGATTCGGGTGGTTTCACTGCATATCACTCAATTATGGCAAGTTTTATAATTATGTTTTTTTTGGTTAATAATGAGATTACAACTGCTCATTCATTGGAACAAGTGTGGATTTATTGAACTCAAAAAACTGAAATAAAGAGTGTGTAAAGGAGTCTGAAAGTCCAAAAGTAGAGCATTGTTGCAAAGTACAGCTATCATGGTTATTTTGTTCTAATAAAATAGTTAATTGACATTAAAATGTTTTTAATTACAGTAATATCACTAAATCATTGTTAATATTAAGTATGCCTTTATATCAGTTTAAAGTGGCCTGTTTTTTTATTGCTACTTTTAGCTATTCCCTTATTCCCAAGGGGTCCCCACAGCAGGTAGCCCCACATGTTTTCATTTGGCTGATTTTTACACTAGCTGTCTTTCACTTATTACACGACTGTGCCAACAACTATACCATCTGTATAAAACTTATGATAAAAGAAAGAAGGAAATGAAATAAAAAGCTATCCTCCATGTGTCTTTACTCTTGCTGACTGTAGCTGCTAGCCCCTCCCAGCTGTTAGCCACAACATTTAATCTGCCGATTTGGGTTTCTGGACGCACATTCTTCTATTTTTTTTTTTAAATGCCCCTGAACATTTTTCCAAGCGCATTTATATTATTCACTTGTAATAGTGAAAAAATTCCAATTTGTGGATCATTTTGGCGAAAGCTTCATGCTTTGCCTCTTCTTTTAAAGGTTTCTTGGTTGCCATGGTGATATGTCCCTGCTGAAAAGTCAAGGCAACTTACATGATGCAAACACAAAACTTAATTTAGATACATTAGTTTCAATGTCATGGTGACTCACACAAAAAGCAAGCAAACAAATGGACAGTTTGAGTCCATAAATATGTTTTTGTGGTTTTTTGGTTTTTGTTTCACATTTTGCTATGAGACCAGGCTGCAATTCAGGTCCCACCACGACCCCCCCAATGTTAAACCCACAGAAAAACTGAAGTGTGTGTTTTCTTTGTTCACCAGAGAAGCTGTCTTTTAAAATAATTCTTATCAGGCATTAATCTACAACCTTTAGTATAAAGACTAGTACTCTGTTCCTCCGCACTGTTTAAAGAGGGTTCACTCAGTCCCATTGCGTCTAAAATACAACAAATAGTGACATCATAGGCATACGCGCACACACACACACACACCGAATATGCGTGAGAAAGAAGCTGCAGGCTACAAGTGCTACAGACACTGATGCCTCTTCTAATGGAATTCAGTGTGCTGTGACTGTGTGAGCAAAACAGAGCAGAAGAAAGATGAGGAAAGAGAGGGAACGAGCCATGCAGTTTCCAGAGGGACCCGGTGCTGTGCTATTTTTAACACTCTCTTTATAACGATCGTCCCATTCATACATCACTACTTGTGCTACACGGGTTCGTAACAGCTTTTCTGTGCTGAACACTGACACCAGCATCTTCATTGGACTATATCTGAAGTCAGAACAGATTCATAGCTTTGTACTCGAGGTGAGGAAGTATGATTAACGCGTTTAAATTGTTGTCACATAAGGCGGTAGACCTTATAGTCTTAGAGAATGACCTCCAGCTGTGCAGTTGTGATCTACAGCATGACTCAACAGAAAGTGATCACACTGTAAATGGTTTTCATGCACCAGTGGTTGACCTGGTGCTGGCAAAGGAGAAGCAGAGGGCTGTAAATCAGGCAAAACAGAATGGGCGAGATGACCTGGTGAGCCGATTAATTCTGGCTTTTGCTTCATCTTAATAGCAGGGAGTTCATGGTTTTTACCTTTGTTATTTTTTGTCCTCTGCAGTAATGAGAAAGAGTTTATTATGCATTATGTTATATTCATCCAATGATAATTTGCACCATTACTTCAAATTCCCGAATAGTATCACATACTAGGAGAGATAAACTTAATCTATTGTAAACTAACCTATATGAAAACAGTATTCCTCTAAATTTCTCTATCCATCCCTGTTACGGGATTGATGCCAAGGCCCAGTTATCTACAAGCTCTTCCAGGGGTAAAGCCTGCAGAGCCACATTCTCTCCATCATGTCCTTGGTTTGTCCTCAGGTCTGATCCTCAGGCAAACCAAGGACATCCTTGAACCACTTCAACTACGAGGCATGCAGAAGACATTACAGTAAGAAGCCTGGACCACTCCAAAGTGTTATCTCTAAGACTGAGCTCAGACACACCTTAGAGGAAGCTAATTTGTGCATTTTTGAATGTCCACCTTAATCTGGTGGTGGTGTCTGCCTACCCAAGTGATCCCAGGAGCTATGTTGTTAGGGGAAACGTGCCCCCTGGTAAGGTATAGTAAAACAAATTGGTCCTGGGTGAGGCACCAAGCAACCCCTTAGTAAGTGTGATGTTGTTATATTTACAGATTCACAGCCACAACCTTCACATTTTTGTAAGCAAGCAGCAAAGTATTTTATGTCTTTATGAATTAAACATGATGTTTATATCTAAACATACATTTAGTTTACATTTGGTTTCCATACATTTTCACTTCTCTGCAGTAATGCTGGCATCGCATCACTACAATAGGACTGCATTTTACGCCTTTTTTAAAGCCATTCATTGGGTCAAATTGGACTCTGTGGTGGACTGGTTTAACACTGCTCTAGATTATCTTACCTAGCATATTTAATTAAGATGTAGGAAGATTCTTCTGGTAGGATTAAGAGAGTCTTTATTTGTTGCTTTGAACAATGCATTATGACCAGTGAAGATTTCAGACTTAGGATCCTAAAGATCATAGAGAAGTGCAGCAATGATGAAGGCAAGGGATTGAAGTTGACTGTAGCCAACTCAGCAGGTGGTGAGGGCTGAAGGTAGAAGCGGGGCTTAGAGGATGAATGAGAGACGGAGTGCAGAGCAAAGTGGCAGGCGTGGAGCGCTGGTGCAGCTGATGAGGCGAGGGTGGTCGATGCTGTGCTTGAGAATGAGTATGAATCTAAAGAACAGGAGAGATTTTCTTAGACCGAAAGCAAACTGTGACGCAGAGAAAAATAAGTCTGAATGCGTGAGTAGACCCAATGATGTGGCGATGAGTGTTTTTTAAAGAAATTAAACTGAAATACAGCGTGGTGGAGGGATGATGAGGAATAAAACATGGAGATTCTTTCTGTTGTTGTAAAACACACATTTACCCAAAATAGAATCCCCATAGCGTTATGAAAAATATCCTTATAACATGATATAGACAGTTTTTACCTTAAAGCCAACATTCCCAGCACTTGTGGTCTTATTAAAACTGTAGATATTGTTCTTTTCTTTTTCCAAAGTTTAACTTTTAGCTTTAAATTGTATGTAGAGGGTTTTTATTGAAATCCTGTAAAGGATCCACAGAGCCCCAATTTGTATTCAAAACGGTTTAACCTGTGCATGATTTTGCTTATGTAATGAGACTGTCGAAATGCAGCTATTTATTCTTTTTTACCGGTTTCCATGGCAGACAGAATTGCACAACTTTCCTAGTATTCAGGGCTTGTCTTACACTTTTATTTTCAAGACTGCCATGGGAAACGTACGATAGCATAGGAATAGAAAAGCCTATACAAAGATTCTGTGAATCTGTGATGAGTTATTTTGTTTAACTAACTAACTGATTGGTAGTATGAATATGATTTTTCAGATCTGACTTGTAGAAAAAGGTTAGTATTGGGCTTTCATACTCATATGCCCCACATACCTGCCATAGATCTAAGTTCCTTAGATCTGCATTCTTTTTAACCTCCTAACGTATTGGAGTTTGTGACAAAATCCCACATAGCAAAATTGGTATGGCCCAGATCTGGCCCACACACTGCAAAGAATGACGGCCCTTTGGTGGTTCAGATTTGGTTTGCTAGAGGTGGCCCACATATGGGCCAGCACAAGACCAGTTGCAAACACACTGCTGGCCACACAGCCTAATGCAGACTGGAGGAGCCATGGATCGAACCACTAACCTGCTGATCAGTAGGTGACCTGCTCTACCTACTGAGCTACAGCCGCCCGGTGGGAAACATAAGTAACCCCCTCACTAGGTTTTGCATAAAGTGTACACTCACAAACCTGTCAAACCTGGATTTGAAACTTTGGCTACCATAGCAGTATACAAGGCATTTGGGTCTTGTTGCAGTACTATAATAAATTCAAATTCAAATTTTATTTGTCACGTACACAGTCATACACAGTACGATATGCAGTGAAATGCTTAGACAACTGCTCGTGACCTAAAGAAAAAAAAAAAAAAGGAAAAGGCTATGAATAAGATAGGAAATAAATATGAAAAATTAAAAAGTGTAAATTTAACTAGGAAGGAATAAAATATAAAAAATTAAGGTTAAAAATGAAATAACTGTACAACACAAATTAGAATGAATAATAGAAAAATAAAACATAAATAGTGCCATAATTACCAGACCTGGCCCACATCTGGTTGACATACACCCTGCCATGACACCAGTCAGTCAGAAGTGCCAGCTTGATGCCGCATCTGGGGAAGACCTGTTATTTTTTATGAGCCTGGGACACATAAACCAAACCATAAACGAGCCAGATATGGCATGCCATCACATAAACAATGCCATCTATGCCAAACCTGGCCCATATCTGGATGACATACCACTTACCATGCCAGAAGTCAGCCAGCAGTGTCGGCTTGACACCAGATCTGGGCCAAACCTGTCTAGGGATGGGTATTGAAAACCAGTTCTCAACAAGAACCGGTTCCCACTGTTTCAATTCCTTGGAATTGTTTGCCATTTTTGCAAACGATTCCCTTATCGATTCCATTCGCCCCGAATGACGTCACCATGTTGCGGAGTGTCATTTACCTGTCAGGAAACACGGCGCCTAAGCGGCTCAAACGCTCAAAAGTTTGGTTATACTTTACGAGAACGGATGACAACAGGGCAACTTGCAATACTTGAAAAGTAGATATTTCATTTAAGGGAGGAAACACTATGAATATGCAAAAGCATTTGCTCACAAAACACACGATAACCTTAAATGAATGTTGTGTTTTTAATTCCGCTCCGGAATCGTGAATCTCAACCCAGCAGCAGCGGTAACGTCTGCACATCCTCTTCCATTAATGCGGCAGGTAAATAACCAACTAACAGTGCATATTATGTTAGCGCGATCTGCCTTATTACAAAACCTGCCATTACTGTGCATTTAGGTGACCATGATGAGAGAGACAGAGTCTGGCTGGCTCAGATGCTGGCAGTTCTCGCTGCAGTCTACCGGTAGCGTCTCCTTTCAGGCCAGGATAGACGAATGTCACCGAGCAGTGACTAAGTTTGTGGTAAAAGGCTTGCACCCATTTGCCACAGCAGATGCCCCCGATTTTCGGTAAGTGAATGTGTTTAATTGTAGGCAGGGACATTACTGGATATTCTTGTGTAATTGCTACAGAATAATTTATGTTATACTTTGTTCTTGCTACAGAAGAATATTTATTTTATTATTTTACAGTCACAATTTTTGAAGAGCCGTGGGCTGTGGATCTCTTAAGATCTCACTGTTGGGTTTGTAAGGCCATGTTACTCCTAAATTTCTATCTTATTCAAAGAGAAGATATAAAACAAAGTTCTAAGCTAATCGACCTTAGTGTTCTCCTTTTTTAAAAATAATCGATGAGAGAATCGATAAAGAATCGAATCGTTAAACAGAATCGAAATTGGATCGGAATGGTGAAAATCTTATCAATACCCATCCCTAAACCTGTCTGCTATGTGGGATGACCCTCAGCTCTTTGACCGCAGTATAAAACTTTCCAAATGACTTTTTGGGTTAAATCACTAGTTTGAGGTCATATTAAATAAAAATGTCATTAATATTGTAAAATGTGGTAAATATTGGATTCAGAAAGGAGGATTATCTAAAATATTCTAATGGACTGATGAATCAAAAGTCTTTCAACAATAAACATGCATTGCATTTGGTTTTTCCCTTGCCTGTCACATCCTGTTTCAATGGTGAAAACACTGATCTCAAGGCTTCATAACACGACGTCACTAAATAGTGTGTGACTATGTGTTGACTACTCTGGTCTTTTATACTTTATACTTTCTATGGTAGCTGGTAGTTTGGATGGAATAGTCATTCTGGTGAGGCAGCACAGCATGCAGACACCGACAACTTTTAAGACAGGAGGAAGACATTAGGGACACATAGAGAAAGATTAAGACAGGATACAGATAAGATATACTGAGGCATGAGCGAGAAGCACAATCCAGACATCAGTGTGTGCCACTGTGCGTATCTCTTAGGGCGACAGCCATCCGCTATTTCACAGGAGGATGACTGGGACGCAGGTGATGGAGTGTGCCTCATCATTCAACAGCTGTGAGCACATATCCACACACACACAAAGACCTAAAACCAGACAACAGAGTCTGAGGTCAGATTAGATCAAGCTGTCGTTGCCACAAACCAACCACTGTGTATCTCTCATTGTGTGGGTGTGTGTTGCAAGTGTGTGCGTGTGCAGAAATGAATGCATTTGAAACTGCTGTGTTGTTTTTAGCCTGTGGGCAGGGTCAGTGTCAGTCAGAGTTAGCCAACGCAGAAAGGGAGACAGCTGGAGAGAGACGGTCGGCTGGACAAGCCGGCCACCGCCTGGAAACACAACGAGGACATGTCGAGAAAAAGAAAGATGGAAAAACAGGAAGCTATTAACGGAGAGTGTCACTGTGTGTTTTGCCAACTGAAGACAGTGCTATTATTCATCTACAATTTAAATGTTATATGGTAGGAGGTGAACTGCAGAGGAGTGATGATCCAGCTTAGAATGAGATCAGATCGTTGCATAGAAATACTGTGGGTGGAGGCACAGTCATTGGCATTGTATTAAACACACAATTCATAAGTTATACAAAGCAAGTGCAGGAATTAGTGTGTCATTTATGTAGCGAGGTGGAAAGTAAAACCCCACAGGAAGAGATAAGCAGCGATACGATGACCAGAGACTAGGAAATGTCAATGAAATTCAGTGGCGAAGAAAGAACTGGTAGCACTGTGGGGGGAGCTAAAAAAATAGTATTTGACTCTTTACTGGACATGTTTCAGTTAGAAATATTTCTAACTGCCAACATATTTTCACTCCAGTCAAGTAATGTTATCTGTACTTCACCAGTATATGTTGAAAAATTGAAGAAAGTAATGACTTTGCTGCAGTTTTCATCATCCTGATTTGACCTACTTGGGGGTTGGTTCTGTCTGACAGTGAGAGCCTGACATGTCAATGAATCTGCAGTTAGAAAGGCACCGTTTGACCAGCGATCTCTTTATATCTGGATGATGTGTGTGTTTGTTCATTAGCTGGTCAACTGTCTAACTTCACACAGAAGACCAAAGTTTAGATTCCTTCACAAGGCCGGAATTAATATTGATCTTTCTACAGACCAACCTGTTCCTGACTTTGAACCTTTTCCTCAGTAAAATGTGTGAAAATGGTAAAGAATACCTTTTAAAAGTTCCCTGCGCCTCCAAAATTCACCAATTTCACAGATGTTTTTTTTCATATTATTTTGTGGCTCAAAAACAGCACACCTTAAGGTTTTTACCTGGTTTAAAATAAATCTTTGGTATGGTGACAACACATATAAGCACGATTAATTTGCGTATAGCCAAGACAGTGAGTTAATGCTACCTTATTTAACACTCATTTATACATTTTTGTGTTATTTCTGGTTGTTTATTGAAGAATAAAATGATTTTATATTTCAGGAAATTAGAGTCTGCTTTAAAAATCTTGATACTGCTTGGCAAGAGCATTTTTGTGGTCTGACCTCACAAGTATTTGGCATTTTTGCTCGGAAATGACAACAATAATTATAAATAAGTAAACAATTGTTGATTATTTTCTTGATTCCATCAGCTTATTACTGTTTTTAAAAAAACATTGGCACTAGGGATAATCTGTGTACATTTATCATCAACATACTCATTTGTGTTATTAAAATAAATAGACATACTTTAAATGCCCCATAATATTTAGATTGCGTTTTTTTATGATTCAGTTATCCAATTTACAGCAAGCACTTTATCACCATAACCTCAGTGTTATTGTGCACTTTCGGGTGCATTTTTGATTTATTTGTTGAAGGTTAGAGATTATCTAAGCCTCTGAGAGTTGCAGATTAATTTCTGCCAATCCATCTCTACTCCACTGAACTTTCACCCTGTTTCACATTAGTCCAAACAGCAGTTCAATACTAGGATGTTTTCCCACAGGAAAAAATGCCGTCCAGCTTAACAACTGTCAGAAAAGACTAAGAAAAACAACTAAGTTTATACTAAACCAACTCTTACAGACACAAATGTCTGTGACCAGACTGTTTCCCTTCCTCATAGGCTTAAATGCTCAAACTCAACAGTAGTTTTACTTTTACAGTGGCATTCTTCAAACACGTGCACCTGTCAAACTCTAACTCAAACAAATGACCATGCAGTAAAGAAGCGCACAAACCGCGAGACATTAGCAGTCAACAGAAGAGCAGACTGAATGGGATCACATTATCACATCAGGCTGAGAGTGGATTAGAGAGCGAGATTGTAGCTTTGGGCCTGTGCTGCTGGTGACTCATCTGACCTGATTCTCAACAGCAGCAGCAACAGCAGAGGCAGAAAAACTCAATGAAACACACATCGATCACTCACCTGTCACCATATGTGGGGTGCTCTGTTTTCACATATGTGCTGTATCATTAACAGTGATTAAAATTAATTGCAGAGATCTGCTTTGGGTAGCATGATGGTGCTAAATTTAGCACTGATTATTTGTTTGACTGAGTTGTATGAGTTGTATGAACTAAAACTGTGCTGAAACTGGACATTTTCTCTCACTAAACCCATTTAAGAACTTTAATGGGGGGAAAGGAGTCCTGCACCTCCTCTTGGCTCTGTGAAAGGACACTACAATTGATCACAGATACAGACCAGATCAGTTGAGCTGTATGAAAGACAAAAACTGCTTCATGAAGACTAAAAAAGAGTCTGCTGTGAGTTAAGCAGTAAACTTTCACGTGAGAATGTCTTTTGAATTGCATATGAAGCCGTGAGTCAGCACTGATTTATTTTGATCACATATAAACCCAGTCCATTCTCGTTCCCTGGGTGTCAAGCAATGCCGTTTTATCAAACCGGCTGATGTGCCTCAGTTATCCACAAGGCTGCACTTAACTTTTTGGTTACCATACAAGTAAGTTTTTAGTGCATACACCTCACCAAATGGTTTTTAATCACTCAACCTAACCAAATAGCTTTTAGTGTCCAAACCTTACCGAGGAGCACTTAGTGCCTAAATCTAACCAGTAAAAAGTAGGTAAAATGAAACAAATCATCAAGTTAAAAAAAAACTTGAAATGCAAAGGTCCAATTTGGATGTGAATCACAGTGTCTTGTCTGCTATATGTGGCTTGAACCCCTTGTAAAACTGAACCGTTGTGTCTCAGTCCTATATTACCAGGGCTCTTGCACAAAGGCACAGCTGCCAAATGGCACCTTGGTGAGACTCAGGCAGCTACTCACAAAACAGCCTCGCACGATCAAGATATATCAATGGATTGAAGAGCTTAGAACAAAGAAATAGTGCAGGAAAAAGACTGTCACTTTTCTCATTTTATCCACTATAGCTTGAAGTGATATGTAAACCACTATTATTGTAGAAAATGATGAAATGAGTACAAAGAGACAGATCAAAGTCTTGCTAGCTGCTTTCACAAGCATTTTCTTTTCCAACCAGCACCTGCATTAGGGGTTTCTTTTATGTGTCTTTCTAAAAAGCTTAAACACATCCCTGAAGTGGCTCATGTTTGAAAGATTGTATGTCAGTTATTTAGCAGAAAGGCATGGAAACCCTGTGACTTGATCTCACCTTGGCTATTATTTCCTTCTTGTCTGTTATTTATTAGTACTGGTTCCAGAATCATACATGAGGTTTTGACTTTATGTTCCTCAGCTGAGGCCCAGCACTAATCCCTACCTACTCATGACTCATTGCACTCTGTAGGCTTTTATGCCTATTATGGAAAATTGCAGTATATAAAAGCGCAAAGCTGCTTTAGCTGAATGTTGGTAATCAGGGCTCTGTTGATGTGTCCCTGTCCATTAATGTTTCACAGCGTGGGCGGGCTGTAAACTCTCCATATGCTCCTTATCTTACACTGAATTTGAGTAAATTGCAGTTTTGGGGTCCAACAAAGCACTGTATTAGCCCTTACTTGTACATTATATTTGTTTTAAATCACAAGATTGAAATGCATTGCCACATAACTGCAAGTTTACAGTATAAAGTTAAGCCTGATATAAGTCCACATACTCAGCACCAGTCCCTAACAAGATATGAGGTATTCATATTTCTAAGACAATATTAGGGGATCAGCTGATCAATTTTCCTTTGATATTTTACATCTTTATCTTACAGTATTTAAGTACCTTGTTTCTGTGAATGGGGGATATGTAAATAAAACTGAATTGTGTCTGTTCATTTCTGTTTTAGCTACCTGAAAGTTTTGCTTTTAGGTGTTTGGCATCATTGTTTGCATTTTTTTACTACTTTCTTTAAGTCACAGTGTTACCTTTTCAGGTTTTTGGAGAAATTTGATGCAGGTTTTGGATGGTCATTTCCATCATGGCCACAGTTTTCACTTTATCATCACATTCTTGTCATTTTGCACACTGAATTTGACATACTATGGATATCTTCATCAAGGTTGAGTGATCACATGAAAATATCTGTTGCACATCTCTCCTGACCTTCTTTGTACATATTGACAACGATTTGAATTTCAGATTTGGTTTCATCCCTTCATAAGACCTGTTGCCACCAATTTTGAGCCCAGTTCTTGTGTAATTTGACATGCCTCAGCCTTTTCTCCCTGTTTCCTTTCCATGACAATGGCTTCTTGACAGGCATATGGCACTGTTTCTGATGAGATGGAAATTACTTCCAGATGGTGTTCACCTGCTGTAAAAGGTGTTTGTTTTGTTTTTTCTTTAGGCCTTCCACCTCTTTTGTCTTCCACTTGTCCATTTTTTTTCAGGTTTTTTTTTTTCAGGATAGACTGCATACCATGCTGAGATATGCCAAGTTTTCTGGCTAATACAAAACAACATGGTTCACCCCTCGAGTTAAGTGACTTTTATACTGCTTGGTTGGTCAGTGTCCAGAGCCTTAAATATATAGACATATTGCTGACTGGACTGACGATGAGTAAAAAAGCAGCTATTGTCCAAGTGAAGGCTTTGGTGACCAGGAAGTCTGAAGAACTATTGCTCTATTATTTTCACTAGTCTGGCTTCTTGGTAACAAAATATGAAGAAATGAGGGGTGGCTTGAGACTTTTGCACAGTACTGTATAACTAGCAAGCAAATTGTCAATGCTCTTTATGTCAGTGGTGTTTTAAAGATTATTCAACGTATTTATGATCATGTTAATTAGTTTTATCTCACAGCCAAGGCACACGCAAGTTTGCAGTACAGTTATTTTTAATCAGTGGGAGCCTTGATTGGTCATAATCACTCCCAGCAACTCATTTATCATCTGTCTACAATGTGTTTTGTTCCCCTAGCTGATTAGATAGCACCTGACTGCCAACCTGCCCGCCTCGCTTCCTTTAACTCAATCACTGCTTTTAGTATGTGCGTCACCAGCTGAGTGTAAATTACAGGGTTTGAATTAGAAATATGTTCAGCCATTTTTCTATCGCTGGCTTTTTTCCCCTTTCTGTTATTCTTTCATTTGTGCTCCCCCTCACTTCCCTATTTCTCTTTCTCCCTCTTCACCTTTTTCAACCTTCTCCCTTTTAATAGAAGCAGCTGTGTCTAGTTACCATGGAAACGCATCCGATAAGCCTTGCCAATCAGACGTGTGTATGTGCGTACGTTTGTGTGTAAAAGAGAGGGTTTTTTTCATGTGTGTTTTTAACCCCCCCACCACCACCCTCTCTCCTCACCTGTCTGTGCAGTGTGTAATTACAGTCTACCCACTCGCTTCTAAAAATATCCCAAACCTCAGCAGACACCTGTGGAAACTTTTAGCTCCATCAGTTTGAGGACAAAGTTAAATGTTGCAGACTTCACTTTCCTGCACCTACTGCTGAGACCGTTCAAACTTTTCCCGCACTTCATGACTAGTTGCTGGAGGGAACAGACACTACCTGACTTCTAATGCCAAGAAAAACAACCGCAACAACCCTCCAGCTGCCACAACGCACAGCGAGAGCTGACATGGAGCTGGAACAGGCTGCTGCTCTACTTTTTCTTCCTGTCCTTTCTGCTGCTCGTGTCCTATTAGCTGTCCTGCAACCATGTGTACTCTGCTTGAGAATGGATGTCACAACAAATCTTTGGTAAAAGTCAAAGTTTCTTAAAATTTTGAATGAAAAGTTATATAGTATAGGGTCCATCCATCCATCCATCCATCATCTTTTCTGCTTATCTAAAGTTGACAGCAGGGTAACCACAAACACTTTGCAGTTTCTCCAGGTGAATCCCAAGGGGTTTCCAGGCCAGATGACATATGTAACTTCTGCAGCAGGCAGCAGGTTTTTTGTATATACCTGTAAACTCCCATTTAGATGTATCCCCAGA
The DNA here is from genome assembly GCF_041146795.1 of Maylandia zebra. Taxonomy (NCBI): domain Eukaryota; kingdom Metazoa; phylum Chordata; class Actinopteri; order Cichliformes; family Cichlidae; genus Maylandia; species Maylandia zebra. The sequence goes on from NC_135181.1 coordinate 20,587,410, forward strand.
AAACCTCCAAAGGGAGGTGCCCAGGAGACATCCTGATCAGATGCCCAATCCAACTCGACTAACTCCTTTTGATACGATGAAGCTGGGGCTCTTACAGATAGCCTCACCCTATCTGTAAGAGCTCTGGACACCCCATGGAGGAAACTCATATTAGCTGCTTTTATTCGCAATCTTATTCTTTCCTTCATCACCCAAATTTCGTGACCTTAGGTGAGAGCTGGAAGGTAGATACTCTGATAAGTAGGAAGTTTCAGCTTCTAGCTCAGCTGTCTCTTCATAATGACACAACCGTGACATTACTCACATCGCACTCCAGCTTCCTGTCAATTATGAATAAGATCCTGAGATACTTAAACTAAGCCTCTCTCCCGCAACCACTGATTGGGTCTCATTAAGTTTGAGATCTTGTTTTCAAGAGATTCTAACCGTTGCTTACTGGGATCAACTGATATAGCTTGTTCAGGGCTGACACTGATGGCAATTTTTAGTCATTAAAGAGACCGAAAAGTTATATTTGGAACTACTAAACATTTCCAGTAAAGAAAATATAATTTTGATTTCAAATTACAGAGTAAACTTTGCTTTAATCGTTTGTGTTGTATTTGAACTACATTTCTTGGCAGGAAAGCTGTCATTTATTACTTCATCTCTTGCTTATTAATTTAACCTGAAGTAATGACTGTCATCATTCTGTTATTTAGAACTAATGATATAGCGCTTTAAGAGGTACACTGGTCCACACAGTGAATGCACAGAGAGCCAAATAAGAACTTCTTTAAAACCTAACAATGATAAATATAAACCCAGTCCCTGCTGTTTACCCTACACTTTCCTGTAGCTGTCAGATAATACTCAAATGGTATCTGGCTGAAATAAAACATACAGTGCTTCCCGATTTTATTTTTTTTCCTCTCACTGTTAAATAGATTTCCCTCGTTAACAACGTTTAATAGTATACATATTTTGGGGCTTTTTAGCCATTATTTTTAATAAGAGCTGGAGATCTGGGAGAAAGACCAGGAAAAACAGATGCAGTAACTGGCTTTAGTGGCAGATTTGAACCCGGGATTCTCTCTCTCTCTCTCTCTCTCTCTCTCTCTCTCTCTCTCACTCACTCACTCACTCACTCACTCACTCACTCACTCACTCACTCACTCACTCACTCACTCACTCACTCACTCACTCACTCACTCACACACACACACACACACACGCACTGAAAAAACACTAAAAGTACCAAAACCTTGTATAGAACACATCTACAAGATAAATCAGCTCGAGGTGAAGTTAAAGTGCTAAAGTAATTAAAATAAAGCCTGAAGAAGCTAGAAGATGACAAAGAGCAAATAATTAAAGAAAATCAGAGAGAGCCCTAAATATAAAAAAGCTTTGGAGCATTACAAAAAAACGATCAGAGCTTTAAGACTATAGTTTTAAACTACAAGGGCAGTCAAAGTTAATACGTATAAAAATGAGTTAGTACCAGTAACATCTTACATCATGTGGGAGACTACTGAGTCTGCCAAATGTATGGTTATGTGTATGTAGAGGTTGAAGGTCAGCTTTAGAGGCACTCTGTAAATTCTGCCAGTTCTTTATTGTTGTGTTAATAATATGACAAGTCTGTTTTTAACATTAAATGCTTAACAATGTCTGAAACCACACTGATCACCAGCACCAAAGTTAATTTTCTTAAACTATATACTTTTAAAGTTTTCTGTTTGCTGAAGTGCTACATAGGTTAACACATAAAGCTTAATTCTGTATAACTTCTATTAACCACACAAATGTTAAGTAACTTGGTCCACTGTATTAACTTTCTGTAAAACAATAACACATCTATGCTGCTTTTCACTCAGCTGTGCAGCTGTCTGGTAAAATGCAACATTTATATTGTGTAAGATTTATTTTGTCTATATTGCAAAGTGTCCATACTTTTTTTAAAAATCCAAGCTTACGTTGTTAAATAAACACAAAATCTTAGGCCCACATTTCCTGTGCAGCTCCTAACACTACATTACATATGCAGTTGTACTAGCCGGAGGGGATTCATCTATTGCCTGCAAGGCACCAAAAAACACAGCAGTCCTGCATTTTAATGGCATGTGTTGCCAACAAATGTATGAGCATATTTGTGGTTCTGCCACTGTTGCTTATAATCAAAGTTTTGCAAATATTGAATAAAAAATGCGCCCACACAGATTTTCCTGTGTTGCAGTGGCTCAGGTCCCACATGAAAACAAATTCAGAGAGAACCTGTAAGAAGATGATCTGTATCTGCACACACACACACACACACACACACACACACACACACACACACACACACAGTTTTGTTGAAGACTCTGCTCTCTGGGGCAGTTGGTCAGCTCGCTCTGTCTGCTCACATCCAAACTCACAAGCACACATACACTCTCCTACTTTTCTTGCCCTCGCGGTGACAGGTGAAGGATTGTACATTCGAAACCACCATGCCCTCCATTTCAACTGGCTTCCTTTTGCTTTTGAATTCTAAGTAATATAAAAGTACATAAAGAAACTTGGTTCAAAGTTATTAAAGCACAAACTTGCATTCTACAGATAATAGGTTTAGAAAAGAGTAATAAAACACAAAATCAATATAAAGTGAATCACCAGTCAGTGTGCATTTACCTTTCTTTATTAAGACAGTAGAATTCACAGAAGAGTTGTAGTTTTGATATTAATTATACTAGGAGTCAGTTCCAATAATCATAAAAGGGTTTTTTGGAAATTAAACTCAACTTGTGGCTAATAATATTTTTATGTCAGTCCTCGTTATTTTCCTTTCATAAGGCCATAAGGCCAAATCCCACCAATACAACTTTCAATATACAGTGCTGAACACATTTATTTGACCACCTGACATAAAAACAAGAAAATACAAATATTTTAGAAATTGTTCAAAAGCTATTTAACCATTTTACGTTGAATTCACATTTTTATTCTCAAATTAAAGCAGGTACCCTGGACTTCAAACATAAGTGCAAACATTACTTTTTTCTGTAAAATAATAAACTTTTCTAAATTCATAGATACTGTTAAAATGTGGATTTACCATTACAGAAAGATAACAAATGATTTTGGTAATTACCGGTACTGTTAATTTAGAGCAGCTGCTGCATAAACATTACACTGGATGGTGGTCTAATAAATGTGTCAAGCAGTGTACTGGAAAAGATTCAGTGTGTTCCAATAAACATAAAGTATGCCCAAAATACCTGAATATCGTCCTGCAACTAAATCCATTTTGATTTTATAGTTATATTATAATTACGGAGAGCAGATTAAAGTTCACAGTAAAATTTTATGATGAAGCAGTAGATCCCTATTGTATCACAGACATTATGATATAACTTTATAAAAGATGGACATGGATTCAGGCTGTGAGAAGTGCCTGGAAGCTGGAAGTGACTGCTCGACTTCCGCTCCTATTGAGTTCTGGTCTATAGGAAAATTACCCTTGGACATTAGCTCGGCTTGCATTTTCCTGATGTTAATAAGCTCAGTCACTGTTTTCAAGGAAAATTAAATAAACTTAAATTTCATTTTGATTGAGAAGCTGTTAGCCAATAAGCTTTGAGTTTTACAGGTGGAGGATTAACTCGTTTTTGGACCCAGTTTCAAGTGGCCATTAGAGAAACTGCAGTGTTTTTTTTTCCAGTGGCTACATTTTTCACCCCTTTTCGCTCAATGGAGCACTGCTTATTCTCTACAATATGGAGAATTCATTCAGATATTCCATATAATAAATACTATGCTGTGTTTCACATACATGTTATCAAGTATATAACTCAAAGAAATGCCTCATGTTTTACATATTTGCGATGCAAAATCAAGTACTTATATTGTACTGAAAATCTTTTCAGTCTTTTCATAAGTCTTTTGTTCCCTTCATAATTTATTGTTGTTGCTCAAAATTAAAGGCTCCTGTTATTAGTATCTCTGCATTCTGGGCCTGGCATGATAATAATTTTGTGACACCACCCACCCTGCACTAATTTGCAGAGATTTTTGGGTTCATGATCCCAGTAACTCGTTTCTTGTCCCCGACACTTGCGATTAACATAATTGTACCTCTTTATTGTGCTTGTCTCTTTTGCGTAATTAATTGTTAATTAACTATGTTGGTCCCACTCAGATTAAAAATGCTTTCGTCGGTTGTGGTACTGTTGCAGGCATGCAGGATAAAAGATGGCATCTCGTTGTAACGCTTGAATAAGTCAGCGTGCGATTGTTTAATTTTTCCTTCCGAGGACATAAAAACAATCTCTGAGGCTGTAGCTTAATGGTGTGACCATAGCAACGGGGCTCCTTATTGCAGCGTCATTCAATAAGTCAGTCTACGAGGGCAATGGGCTACTTTACACTGAGGTAATGTTATAAGAAAGAGTCAAGGTTACTGTATATGTTTTGTCATCGTTCTCATATCAGACCTCACTTTCAAAGCTAATTTCACTCTTAGTCTAACTATCGTTCCCCTGATGCTGCAATCCTTCCTGTCCAACCAGTCGTGTGCTTTACAGGAAGAAAGAAAAAGAAGCTCTGCTTCATAAAAGAAGATAATGCCTCCTCATCAGTTTTATCTGGGCTCGACTGTGGCACCTGTCATCTGTTTCCAGGAGCCGTGGCATTTTTATCTGCCGGCTTTTAGTGGAGGTGGAACAAAATGTGAGATTACGTGCGAGCTGAATTCTTAGTCCCAGTTGTAGTAGTAGCTTCTGTTCTCTGCACAGACAGTATTTTACTGATTATGTCCTTAAGAATGCCATTTGTCTTTTTTTCTTCTCCTGCTTAAATTCAAAATACAGCTTGGAGTTTTACAACAAGGACTCAATAAGTCATTCTGCTGCCTATATTATGGATCATCTGTGTGTGCAGTGTGGTTTTAAAGAACATTTTGTAGTATTTTGAGTCGCCTCTGTTGGGTACTGTAGTCTGCTGCTGACTCAACCAACAAAGCAGACTCGCACATTTGTGAAGGATGGCAACTTTCTATATTCGATTTCCACTAGAACAAAATCTTCCAAGTGCTTTCAGTGTTGCAAAAGACCTGCCGAAGATTACAAAAAATAAATAAATGAATAAACAATAAGCCACACCCTTCTACTTCACAGTCAATTCAATAAACACGAGCAGTGTGCTCAAGTAGCAGTTGACAGAGAACGCTAAAAAAAAACTCAGCAAAGATGATTCACATACAGCTAAATAATCCTTATTAGAATGCACTCTTGCTCTGCTAATGTTTTCGAAAAACTAGTGTGCCCGGTTTATTACAGATCCTCTTTTAAAAACAATAAAAAGTAATATTTGTGATCCGCTTTTTAAGACTTTCGTCTTCAGTATTAATACGCGGATTAAGGGCAGCGTGCCACAGACAGGGCAGAGGAGTCAGAAAGTATGTTACTGACAATAAAAAATTCACCTGTCTGATCTTTTAAGTATTATATAATCCTTGAAGTCATTTAATAAGCAGAAAGTACCCAGTATGTTTAGTTCCTGATTAAAATTTTAATCTCTTTTGTTTTTTAGCCATTGAACCAACTAATATATAAGACAGAAAATTAATTTTAAAAATCCATCCAGATATCATTATGGAAATAAACGTTATTTACAACCTCAGCAACCTAAGTAGGAGATATAGAACATGTAAATCAGGACACTCAGCTTTCTATTTCATCACCCGACTCTGTCCATTTGACTCAAAGGCAGACACCAAAGAAATATCATTACTTGTAAACGCTGCGTGCAAACATGCACACACAGAGCGGGTTTGTGTGCGCGCTGTGCTGTCCTCAGTCCCAGCTGATCAGAGTCAAACGCTCTCAGCTTTGTTCTGCCTCTGAATTGAATGCACGAGGCCACCGTGCTGCAATTAGCTGAGAAAATCAGCCTGGCGGAGCACGCAGACATATCTCTGTCTCTCTGAGCAGATAAACAAATGACTGCTGCATCAGTGATCAGTGTTGTTCTGTGCAGCTTATTTAACTGGGATTTTATGCACTGCAGGGAACTGTGTGGTCAGTGTAATCTCTCAGAGAATTAGTGAAAAGAGAAACAAGAGAAGTTGTGTTTTTTTTATACCCCTCCACTCCTCCCTCACTGTTTCAGAGACTCCTTGTGTAAACCAGGGTCAGACAGATGTGTGGAACTGTGGAGCTGACAGCAGTTTGGCTTTTTTTTTTAAAATTTTACAATAACTGATTTTCATGTGCACTGGAGGGCAAAAGCAGTCCAAAACAAGCTGGAAAGGAAAAACTGGTGTATAGCTAGTGTGTGGACTTCTTCTTCCTCTTCTTCTTTGGGCTGCTCCCTTTAAGAGTTGCCACAGTAGACCTTCTTCCTCCATCTCACCCTATTCCCAGCATCCTCTTCTGTCACACCAACAATGTAGTCTTCATTATATTTCTTTGTCTACTAAATATTAAATTTTTTGTACCAGCAACATGCAAACATTGTCAGTCTCATGCTCCACTCAACTCTGGTTTTACATGACAGTTTCACATTTTGCTGTGAGGACGAGTAATCTATTTTTATTGTTTTTTTGTTTATTGAGTCAAATTGTTGAATTTATTTGGGTGACAGGGTGATTTTGAAACGCATGTTTATCTCTGTTTGGTGTCTGCAGCTGTTCAGACTCCTCAGAGAGAATGTGTTAGCCTTGCAAGCAATAAAATGGAGCTTTGTAAGCATTAGCAGTCGTGATATTTTAACCCAAACCACCATCCGTCCATCTGCCCGTTCATCCATCTATCCATCCATCCATTCGAAGTCCTCAAGAACTTTTACTTCTACAGTATTGGTCAGAATTGAATTTATTTAATCACTGTTAAGATTCAATATTGAGGAAGGGTACAAGAGGTGATCGAAGAATAACCACACCGATCCGGCCGGGTGAAGTCAAACGATGATTTTAATGAATACACGCGTGGGAAGACAACTCTGTACGCAGACAGGAAGTAGTCTTCGACTTAATCAAAGCACAAACAATTATTTTATAACATCAGGGTTTGTTTACTGACGCCCCTTCATGCGTCACAGATACATTTTATACATAGATCAGATCAACATCATCATGACTTTTCACCCAGAAAATCATCTTCTATTTTCATGGCTTGGTACTTTCCGTTCTTATCTTAAAATGAATTGTTCCTCTTTCTTGCCGAGACACCAAGAAACGGTTCCTCTTTTACCAAGACAATTTTGCAGTTACAGCCAAACATAACTAACCTCTCCTCTAAATAAATCTAATTTAAAGTGTGTGTGTGTGTGTGTGTGTTGACCTCACATGCTCTTTGTCAATTCACCTGTTGCACTTCTGACCTTTTACCAGACCAAAAGCTCACTGAGACTATGTGTATGTCTTCTACTAAATAAATGTTTTAACCAAGAACCTCTACTAAAACCTTAATATAAAATGATCTGATATATAAGTGTTTTGTAAGCATGTATTGCAATTCCTTCTATGTTCTAGTTTTCCCTCAGCATGTATCACCTGAACAGTCACGTCAGTGAGGCTTACGACCTTTAAAGAACCTGAACATCAACTCAAATAAGCACAGATATGCAATATGTATAAAATAATTATAACTGCCCCTGAAATACAAAGTTAGCATCATCATAAACATCTTAAGGCCATCTTAAAGCTATCTATTACATTGTTAAAGCAATGATCATACTGCAGATTATATTATGCTGGTAAAATACTTTTTGTTCATCCCCACAATTCCCCCTTACGACCTCTGGCACACCAGAGGTCGATACACAGGTTGTTGTTCACTCCTCAGTCCACTCGGCTACCTCCAGATCCATCATCGGCATCATGGACATGGGGGCCACCGCCCCAGGGTCCACTGCCTTTGCGTCCGGGACCTCTCCGTTCCCCGTGGGTCTCTCACAAGTGACCTGTTTTGTAAAGCTGGACACAAGAGCTTTCAACTCATTAAAATATTCTGCATGAGACCTGTTGCTTGTCCTGGGCTGCTCCACCGGGACCACTGTCCAGGGTGCTGGAAACTGTCTCCCAGTCAGCAGCTCATAAGGGGTGAAACCTGTGGATTGGTTAACAGAACATCTTATGGTCATCAAAGCAATGGGCAGGGCTGCGACCCAATTTAGCCCTGTCTGCGCACAGATTTTAGCCAACTTGTTTTTCAAATTTAGGTTCATCCTCTCTACCTTTCCTTGAGATTGAGGATGATAAACCGTCCCGAACTTATGTTGCACTCCCAACATCCTCTCTACCTCTTGCAAATCTTTATTCTTGAAGTGAGTACCATTGTCTGATCTAATTCTCTTGGGAAACCCATGCCTTGGAATGTAATGATTGATTAAGCACTTAATCACACTTTTCGCATCTTCACATTTGGTCGCCCATGCTTCGGGCCATCCAGTCAGAACATCCACACACACCAACAAATACCTCACCCCACCTGGGCCTGTATCAATCATGTCGGTATAATCAATCACGGCCTCTTCTCCTGGCCTTTCTGGCATGAGAAACTTACCAGCTTCAGGTTTTACTGCTGGCTTTAGGTTGTGTGCCCCACAAATTAGGCACGTTCTGGCCTTTTCCAGTATCATCCTTCTCAAATCAGGATGCCACCATCGGCACAAATTTCTCTCCATCTGTTTCACTCCCACGTGACCAAGCCCGTGAGCCTCATTCACCTTTTGTTCCGCCATTTTGGCCGTTAAAGCGGGACGCCCATCTGGCCCCCTCCACAAACCGCCATCTTGCCAGGCTCCTTTGTTTTCCCACACCCCCTTTTCCTCTGGGGATGTCTCCTCCTGAGCCTGTCTAACTTCTTCCATGCTGTTAGTGCTAACCTCCTCTTCTGGGGTTACCTGCACCAGTTGTCTCTGTCCTTTGTAGCCCGCTGCTTCCTTTGCGGCTTCATCAGCTTTCTGATTTCCTCTTGCCACCATACTGTCTGCTTGTGAGTGGCCCTTGCATTTTATAATACTTACCTCGTCTGGGTCCTCCAGGGCCTTTTCCAGTTCCTCCATTTCCTTTTTGTGACAGATGGGTGCATTAGTGGCCGTTCTGAACCCAGCTCTCTTCCACTGAGCCAGTTCCACATGAGCTGCTCCAAACGCATATGCTGAGTCAGTGTAGATGTTCACTCTCATATTTTTAGCCAACCTCAGGGCTCGAGTTAGGGCTATCACTTCAGCTCTCTGGGCCGACTGTTGTCCCTCAATTTTTCCTGCTTCTTTCACCTGAAACTCAGTTCCTACTCTACAGACTACTGCATAGCCCGCTTTCAATCCTTCTTCATCTCTGTGGCAGCATCCATCTGTGAACCAATCCTCAGCTCCAAGTATGGGCTCTGCCTTCAGGTCTTCCCTGATTTTTCCTTCAACTTGGGCTTTCTTAATACAGTCATGTGGTTCTCCTGACCCCATTAGGTCTGCCATATTTATTCCTTCATGTGTGAATATCAAATTTGGCGCCTCTAAAATTTTGCTCAACCTTTGTTGCGTCAGTGGAGTCATTGTGAATGCCTGTGAGTTCACATAGGCCACTACACTGTGTGTGGTAAGCACTTTCAGTGGGTGTTCCCTCACTATGTGTGCTGTTTTCTGAATTATCTTTGCTACTCCTGCTGCGTGTTGTGTGCATGTGGGATGCCTTGCTTCTGTTGAATTTAATCTTATGCTAACATACATAAGTACATCCCTACCTCCCCCTTTTTTCTGAAACAACACACCATTCACAACTCCCTTTGTTTCTGAAACATCCAGATAAAATGCCTCATCATAGTTAGGTGTGGCCAGATCTGTGGCTCTTGACAAATCCTGTTTTAGCGAAATGAACGCTGTCTCTGTGTCCGGCGTCCAAGGCAATTCAGCCTTCAGATTTCGAACACCAACTTTCTTGATCAGGTCCCTTAAAGGGGCCGTTTTACCCGCATAGTTCGGAATGAACTGCCTGCTGTAACCTGTCAAGCCAAGAAAGGAAAGCAACTCCTTCACAGTTCTTGGTTTTGGATGTGTCAGAATTTGGTCTCTGTGTGTGTTCATTAACCCCACTGATCTGTGTGCGATCACCCGGCCCAGGAATGTTACCTCTGGCCGGACCAACTGCAGTTTTTCTTTGCTCACTTTGAAGCCACACTCCGCCAATCTGTTCAACACCACGAGCGATGCTGCCGTACAGGCCGCTGCTGACGGGGCTGCAATAAGAAGATCATCAACATACTGTATTAATGTACAGCCCCCTGGCAGTTGACATGGGGACAATGCCTCTTTCAACACCTGATTAAAAAGTCCTGGTGAGAGTGCAAAGCCTTGTGGTAGGCGTGTGTACCTAAATTTGCGGCCTCTGTATGTGAATGAGAAAATGTCTCTGAGTGACTCGTGCAGTGGGAGACAAAAGAATGCATTCGCTAGGTCAATACATGTGAACCACTCTTGGTCTTCAGTTTTGTGCTTCTATTATGGTCTGTTAAATGGTATGTCAGACTTCAGCTGGAACAGGACAGGCGAACAGTTAGCTAGACCCACATCTGTGGGCCCTGCGGACCACAAAGTACCAGGCAATTTTGAGAGCTCAGCTACTGCATCAGGATGATCCATTCTTTCCCTGCCATGTATTCTGGAGATTTCTTTATGTTCTAAGATCACTGCATCGTTGGACAAACAAGTTATGCGATATATTTTACATTTTGGTGCATACCAGACATTTGGAATTTGGGTGCTTTGCCAGCATACGTTGTCCAGCGCCCGCTTGACCATTGGTCCCAGATCTCTTGGCCCATGACCCTCGTGGACCGCCAATGTAATGTGAGGGGCTGAATCCTCTCCCACATTGTACCAAGGCAGTTGTTCATCAGTAAATTTCACAGCCGCGGCCATACCTTCTGGTCCAACATAAATGTTATGTGTTTGCACATTCCACGTCTGTCCCTCAAGATCAGACTGGAACTGTTCCCGATAGATATCGTTATCTTCCCTATCATAAAAGAGTGTAACGTGGAAAGGATCTCGCGGAGGGGAATAGACGGCCAGGCTCATTATCCAGGGTTTCCATAGCTGATAATGTCTCAAAATGCCTTCTTCCACTAGCCTCCCCCAGTAGATTTCGGCAGTGGGTTGTTCAGAGTTCTGGACTAGATATTGAGTCTTTGAAGGTGATCCCAGTTTCACAAGCAGGTCCCTGCCCATGAGATTTTCCAGGCACCTGTGAGGACACCACATATTGGTGCTTCAAAGTCTGTTTTCCCAGCTGTGTCAATGCTGGATCTGTCAATGGCAGTGTCATTGGAATCCCGGAAAAGCCTACCACATTAACTGTGTGACAGGAGAGTGTTGCACTGTCTGGTGTGTCTTTCAATGTTGAGTATGTTGCTCCAGTATCCACCAGGAAGGGCAATTCAGTGCCTTCCACGGTCATCGACAGCATGGGTTCTGCCGTTCCCACGCTGTTCGGTTTCTCCGGGCTCCGTCAGTATTGCTCCCTCTCCCAGCCCCAGTCGGCTACTGGGTACTGGGCGGCTGGTGCTGCATTCGGGTTTGGAGCTTGATATGCTCCCCTGTAAGCAGCTCTTTGTCTTGGGCCTCCTCGTGCCTGGGATTGATAGCCTCGCCTCTGATAATTTTGCTGCGATTCAGGGCATTCTCGGGACCAGTGTCCTTCTGCTCCACAGCTGTAACAGCCAGTCCAAGACACATTATTAGGATTCCCTGGATTCCGAGCCCTTTGTCCTCCCCTCACGGATCCACCACGCCCTCTCTGCGGTCCACCGGTCCCCCAATTCCCTACAGGTTGACGCTGCCTTGGTGCATTGGCGGGCCAACGGTCATCAGGGTAGAGACCCGGATCCTGATCTGGCCAGTCAGGCACAGGATCGGGCTGAGGCCTTGCCACCATTATAGTCTTATTTAGTTCTTTCAGTTCTTTTTCTTCGCATTATATTTTTCGCGAGCCTCACCCAGCTGCAGCCTAAGCAGCTGCGCCTGTACTTCATCTAACTCTTTCTTTTGTTTGTTCGTCAAATCCTGTTCCTGCCGAAGTCTGTGGGTCACATGTCTCTCCCACTGCACCGAGTCTGCAACGGCAAAATCTGGGTTCTTTTCCAAGTCAACTGCAACCTGGTTGGGCAGCCCTGCCAGCACTGCCGAACGAAAGCACGCTCTACTTTCACCCTCCTTCCCCGGATGTATTCCTGTTCCTAACAACCATTGTTCCTTTGCTTTAGCTAAACACTCTCTGGGTGTGTTTTTGGGATCCCAAATAATTTTGGAATGGCTCCAGAGTTAGGAGTTGGGTCCTTCTCCCGGACTGCATCTGCTAAGTCATTCTGCACCTCATGATATTTCAGGTCATTTGCATATCTGGTTGTTTGAGCTATCTGCTCTACATCTGCTAACCCACCACCCAGCATACAACGTCCGGCCAAGGCGCGAAAATCGCCCAGCGCTAATTCTTCTCCTTCGGTCAGCGCGCCCAGCCTTCTCAACCAGCTAGCTCCTCCCTCAGTTATTGGTGGAAGTTGTTTAACCAATGCTTCCAAATCTCTCACCTTATAGGCGCGATAAACTGGTTCGTTCTTTGGACCTGCTATTAGAGGCAGACTTAAACCAGGGTCAGGAGCTCCTTGTTCAAAACTCACTTTTCTACTCTTTGAGCTCTTAAATATGGGCCGTCTCTGTGCTTGGTCTCTCTTCACACTTCTTTTCCTCAAAATCAGGCTTGTACTTGGTTGAGGTTCAGCTCCTCCATCTTCGTCCTCCTCATCGTCTTCTTCTTCTGATGACGTCGCACGGTCTTCATTCTCCTCTTCTGGCCCTCCCTGCATTACTCTCTGCTTTATAACCTCCAATACCGTTAATGCCTCTATTAACGCACGTGGGGGCTCATGCATTTGTCCATACACTTCTCCTTCCCAATGTTCTCCCTTGGTTATCACTCCTTGTGGTATTTTGTCCTTCATTCTAGGGGTCCTTTTGGCCTCCCCGTCCTGCTTTGGCTGTTCCACTGTAGACACTTCGGCCCGTATGATGTTTCCACTATCCACCAAACTGGGAGGCGAGGTCGAGCCTTCATCTGCAGCTGAGGCTATCATTCTCCCTCCCATATTTTGGGACTGACATTCCACTGCCCTTATCCCTTCTTCGGGGATATTCAGGGGAGTAGTAGTATATTCAACATCTGCTATTCCGCCAAGGACAACTCCAGTCTGTCCATCAGGACCACGAACTTGTCCCCCTCCAAGGGTCATTACAGGCATGACATATGGTGGTGGTGGTGCACAACGTGCCAATTCAGCCCAAGGATATAGTTTCGGTGTGTAATACCTGTTAGCCTCTTCTACCTTCGGAGTCAAGTCCTTCACTTGGTCCTTTAGCTTCTTATTTTCCTCCTTCAAATGTTTCAAAGACTCCATTATACTCACCATGTCTCCTGATTTTCCTGTGTCATCCTCTTCTGTCATCCAGGAAGAGGCTGCCCTCCACAGGAACAGCCACTTACAGCACCTGTCATGAGTTTCTTTTAGGTCCTTAATTTCTCCTCTGGCTTTCCTGTTCACTGAATGTCCCTTGGACTCCTCTTCAAATTGTTTCAATTTCTGTTCACATCTCTCTCCTTCAGTTTTTAACACCAGGCTCAGAGGTATTTTATCACCCAGCCCTTTCTGTTGGGATGTAATAAGTTTGCTTACCTCAACCTCCATCGCTTGGCACTCTTTCTCTGCTGCTTTTAATGCTCCAGGTGAAGCCAAACGAATAGCTTTCTTAAGCTGTTCAAGCTGATCCTCCAGAGGTTTGCATCCCCTTTTCCCACTAGGTGTCGCACCCGAGCTGTCAGCCATTCTCTGAAACACAGACTTACCTCTTCCAATGGCGTTGGTCGACTCTACCTTCTTGGTCTAGGTCACCCAGACACGCTTAACTTTCGGTTTCAGTCTTCGTCTCGCTGTTCTCGCAACCACTGGCTCCTCTTCCCCTGCTCGGTGATACACAAAGTTTAACCCAGCACTTTAAACGCTGTCCTCGCGTTCTCAAGCGTTAACACTCAATCAAAATTATTCGCCCTCAAAGTGTTAATATATGACACCAGCAACCCTTATGCGCAACGCGCTCACCTCCGTATACTTACCTCTCCAATAGTTCCTCGGATTAGTGTTTTTTCATTTATTTTAAACCCATTAACGGCGCTGCGCGTCCCTTATACACTTTACAGCAACACACCCTCAAGGGTCCCTCAACTTGTCCCGTACTAATAAGTCTAAAACCAAGAAATCACCTTTATGACATTATGTCAAAGCTTTCTCCATGTTGCACAGCCTGCCACAGGTTTAACAAAAAAAATCGCTGTCCGAGAAGGCTCCCACATATCAAGGTGGTCGTTTTCACAAACTTCCAGCAGACCCTCAAATAAACAAAAACAACGACCCAGGCAGGCTTCCAGTTCAGCCTCCTCAATTTCTATGCACACTGAAAACTCATGGGGAGATTCTTCTGTCTCCCCGTGTCCTACACAATTCACCTCCAAATGATCCCCTACAATTGAAATTTCAGTGTGGAATGACGCAGAGATTAACATTTCCTTATTTATTCACTATATGTAACCTGAATTTTCTCTCTCTTATCAAATAACAAAGGTTATCTTTACAATTTGTTATTGAACTACTAATTAAGTTGCTTTTTATGGTGTCAGTGATAAACTGCCCCTAAAAAGTCCACTTTATTGCGTGCTCATTGAGTTACTCCTATCAAAACTATTTAACAAGTTCAATTTACACATACTCATTAATTTGTCACGCTTATTAGTGGCTCATGGTTGCTTAAAGCCTATGTCTGACTTGACCACAGAGTTAGAGCATCATTCAATCCTCTCAGGATGACCACTCCACTTACTCTGCATCCAGTCAGCTCATGAATTAACAACCCTTGCAGACTGTAACCCTTTTATTTTTTGTTTATGCCTTCAAATCCACCTTAAATCTTTTTACCTAAACGTTGGTTTTAAACACAAACAATTCTTATATTCTATTTTGAAACGCTGTCACCATTCATATATTTACAATGTTATTATTTACTAAGCCAGCATTTTAATCGCAGACATTTATCCACATTTGCAAACAATAGTTATAGAGCTGAATGACACACAAAACCGAAAGCATAGTCCTCTCATGCGCTCTGCATCAGCTGCCTCATTTGCATGCACACACACTCTTCATCTAAGAATAGCAGCAGGCAGTCAGTGCATTGCTGACTCGACCCACAGAGATCTTTTTTTATTACAGAGACGTCTTATATTTACAACTGCACAGATTTTAAACCTTTTAACACCTATCGAATTTCGACAAATTTAACATAACAGTTTAACCGATAAACTCCCTGAGTTTTTTGCGATCAATTAACCAGTATCTGTCCAACAGTTTCTGGCCTCATCTCTAAACTCCCTAACTCAATTTAAAAGTGTCCAACACCCAAGGTCCAACCTTTGCTGCCCAAAAAAGCGCAGATACCGTTCCAAACGGTAAGGAGATTCTAACTCCTAGTTTAATTCCAGGATGCCCTGTACCCCACAGTTAAACCACACTGAACTATCCCTCTTCGCCGAGAGGTCAATGTCGCGCGTCCACGACAAGGAGGGAGCGTAACCTCCGGGCTCTGCGCTTCCTACCAGTCCAACTGGCGTTCTTGAGTAATTTATAATACTTTGGAACAACAGTAAAACACCCAACCAAGTGTAAGACTGAAGCAGGTCCAACCTTATTAACCAAAAAATAACCAAATTCCCTAACCTACTAAAATCATTTCCAGCAGTCCAACTGCTTCCCGCGGTCCAACCGCATTAAATCCTTTCCAGCAGTCCAACTGCTTTAAATCCTCAGTACTGTCATGACATTCTCATCAAAATCAAAACAGACATCCACCAGTAACTTCAGTGAGTAGACTTAAATTTTATCATATCCAATTTGGCACACTTTGGAAATAATTCAACAGGTAGTGCCTTACCTTTTGGATAAGCCGGCTTATGTCCACTCACTTAGACCACTGGAATTCATGTCTGCCCGTCAGACCACCTAAGACCCCGGATTTCTCCGTCTAAACCTCCAACTCTCCCTCCTCAATAACCGGACGAAGCCCCCAAATGTTAAGATTCAATATTGAGGAAGGGTACAAGAGGTGATCGAAGAATAACCACACCGATCCGGCCGGGTGAAGTCAAACGATGATTTTAATGAATACACGCGTGGGAAGACAACTCTGTACGCAGACAGGAAGTAGTCTTCGACTTAATCAAAGCACAAACAATTATTTTATAACATCAGGGTTTGTTTACTGACGCCCCTTCATGCGTCACAGATACATTTTATACATAGATCAGATCAACATCATCATGACTTTTCACCCAGAAAATCATCTTCTATTTTCATGGCTTGGTACTTTCCGTTCTTATCTTAAAATGAATTGTTCCTCTTTCTTGCCGAGACAACAAGAAACGGTTCCTCTTTTACCAAGACAATTTTGCAGTTACAGCCAAACATAACTAACCTCTCCTCTAAATAAATCTAATTTAAAGTGTGTGTGTGTGTGTGTGTGTTGACCTCACATGCTCTTTGTCAATTCACCTGTTGCACTTCTGACCTTTTACCAGACCAAAAGCTCACTGAGACTATGTGTATGTCTTCTACTAAATAAATGTTTTAACCAAGAACCTCTACTAAAACCTTAATATAAAATGATCTGATATATAAGTGTTTTGTAAGCATGTATTGCAATTCCTTCTATGTTCTAGTTTTCCCTCAGCATGTATCACCTGAACAGTCACGTCAGTGAGGCTTACGACCTTTAAAGAACCTGAACATCAACTCAAATAAGCACAGATATGCAATATGTATAAAATAATTATAACTGCCCCTGAAATACAAAGTTAGCATCATCATAAACATCTTAAGGCCATCTTAAAGCTATCTATTACATTGTTAAAGCAATGATCATACTGCAGATTATATTATGCTGGTAAAATACTTTTTGTTCATCCCCACATCACCTAATGGGTCCTTACCCAAATTGTGGTCTAGTTCACAATTGTCATTTTATGGGCAATAAACTCTCTTGTATCTCATGTATTGTGAGCCAAATGAACTGCTAACATCATTGACGTTCTGGTTTATTACATAACCCTAGCCAGGGTTAATGTTTAAAGAGTTGCAATAACATACTTGAAAATATGAATTGAATAGTTATGTCTATAACTTCTGTTCCCTGAAGGAGAGGAACGAGGTACAACACATAAGTATGGGATATCACGCCCTCGCGTGTCCTGGCTGAAGAAGCCTTTATTCACGCCTTTAAGGCAGATGACGTGTGATGACACGCGCACGGCCCCGCCTGCACATATAGCCGCTGTCATCACAGTCATCTCTCAGTTCGATAGCCGCTCTTCACCGAGCCAAACTGCTCAGTGGGGCCACCTTGTGTTGTACCTCATTCCTCTCCTTCAGGGAACAGAAGTTATAGACATAACTATTCGTTCCCTTTCAGTCGATTCACTCGGTACAACACATAAGTATGGGACATATATACACACCCCGCAGAGCAGCCACCAAACCGGAATCGGACCACCGCATCCTTAGTGAGTGGTAGACCCAGCAGAAAGGACAGCATGAGCCACCGAAGGGGCTGTAACGTCCAACCGATAAAACTGCACAAAAATGTGCGGTGATGCCCAACTAGCTGCCGCACAAATATCAGCTACAGGCACCCCTTTAAAAAGAGCCCATGAGGTTGCCATCCCCCTGGTGGAATGAGTTCTCACCCCGTGGGGCAAAGCAAGACCTCTGGTGCCATATGCCAGTGAGATAGCTTCTATAATCCAGTGGGACAGCCTCAGTTTGGACAGAGCTCTACCTCTATTTGGATTAGCGAAGCAGACAAACAGCTGGTCACTTAAACGCACATTCTGAGTGCGCTCAATATAGGTGCGTAGCTCACGCACTGGACAAAGAGAATACATCCTCCTCTGCTCCTCAGATGCAAAAGGAGGGGAGCAAAAGCTCAGCAACTCAAACTCCATTGAGCTATAAGATGCAGGCATGATCTTGGGAAAATAGGCAGCATTTGGACGCAATACGACCTTGTGGCCATCGGGAGAGAACTGTGTGCAGGAGGGATGCACAGACAGCGCATGAAGGTCACCCACTCGCTTTGCCGAAGCCAAAGCGAGAAGCACCAAAGACAAGGCACAAGCAGGGACACTGGACTTAAGCACGGGCCTCAGCCGGTGAACTCCTCTAGAAAACGTATGGCAAGGGGATGTGCACCAAATGTCACCCCGTCAAAGCCAATATGACAAGCAGATATAGCTGCTAAATAAACCTTAACTGTCGAAAATGAAAGGCCCTTATCCAGCAGCTCCTGGAATGTCAAAACATCCACAATAGAGCACTGAAATGGGAGAGTGTGGCAGTCCTGGCACCATTGCTCGAAGGTTCGCCATTTGTAAGCGTACAAGCCTCTAGTAGATGAGGCCCTAGTGCTCTGAATTGTCGCTATCACACTAGGTGGCAAACCCTTAGCAATCGAGTTTAACCTCTCAGCAGGTAAGCATGAAGGCGCCACAGATCTGGGCGCGGATGAAACACTTCTCCTCCCGCCTGAGAGAGGAGATCCCTGCGGAGAGGAAGCTCCCAAGGACTCGCTGCTAGCAGGCTGATTATCTCTGCATACTACGACCTTGTGGGCCACCAAGGGGCCACTAGAATCAGAGAGGGGGAATGCCGACGCACTCTCTAGAACTGGAGATATCATTTCCACTGGGGGAAATGCATACAGGAGCACGTCTGGCCATTGGTGCGCTAGCACGTCCAAGCCCAAGGGTGCATCGTGGTCGATTATGAAGAAGAACAGGGGGCAGTGAGTATTTACCCTGGAAGCAAAAAGATCTATTTGCGCCTTGCCAAATAGATCCCAAATCTGAGCCACTATTAAAGGGTGTAACCTCCATTCTTTCACCAGAGGACCCCCCCTGGAGAGAAGGTCCGGCCCCAGGTTCAGGTGGCCCGGGACATGGGTGGCTCTTAGAGACAGAAAATGAACACTGCACCATAACAGCAGAGAGCGAGACAGCTTCAACAGGGGAAGAGAGCGTGTTCCTCCCTGCCTGTTTATGTGGGACACCACTGTTGAACTGTCCGTCCTGACTAAGACATGGTGGCCCTCCCGGACTGGACGGAAATGCTTTAGAGCTAAGAACACTGCTAACAGCTCTAAGTGGTTGATGTGCAGCTGGCGCTGGGCTGCGGGCCAGATCCCTCTCACTGATGCACCCTCGCACAGCGCTTCCCATCCTCTTAGGGCAGCATCTGTGGACACCACCTTGCAAAACAACACCCTCCCAATCCGAGAGCCCTGATGCAGCAGCCTGGGCTCCCTCCAAGGACTGCGAGCTAGCATGCAAGACACGGTTACCGGCAGCCTCCTCCGGAGGTGACGTGATGCACACAAACGGTGTGAGAGAGTCCAGCGTTGAAACCAGAGGCGGAGCCAGACATTTGAAACACCCGGGGCTTAGCCCTAAAGGGTAGTATGCATGTGGGATTTTTTTTTTGGGAGGGGGGTTTAGAAATGACTGAAAGATTAAATGGCTCTGTTTTGAGTTTTGTTCAAAAAAGAATGACTTCATATAGGGAAAAATATATATCACATATGCAGGACACCTTAAACTAGTTTTTTAATTAAGCGGCAAGGCAGAACAAAATCAGGGCTGTATCAAGACACGAGGACTAAACCCCAATTCAACCAGAACCAGAACTGATCCAAAACTAAAACAGGACTACAACAGTTCAAAATCTGGACTACTTAGGATTTAACCAAGACAGAACCAGAATCAGAACTAGATGATAGTAGCACTAAAAATCATCATAGACCTGCACTACACTTATTTTAATTCTACCAAAGTACACTATTTAGATTGAGAAAAGTTTATATAATTATTTAGCCTTGTTGTGCAAACAAGCCTGCATAACTTAACAAATGTAGAATTTGAAAAATAGCAAACCTAAAAAGAAACACTAGGTACGAGATACATGAGTACTTATGATACAGTGATACTTTTGGTAAATAACCATTTGACTAACATGTGTGTCACACCTGCTCTTGTTCCCTCTCTGCTCCTCTCTCTCCCTCTTTGTGCTGACAATCATCAAATATACAGTTAAAACCAGATATTTACATACTCTTCAGATCAAAACACAAACACTTTTTTAATTGTAACATAAAATCAGACCAAATGTTTATTTTTTTTAGATTGAAAATATAAAAACACATTTGTTAACTTTAAGAGTAAGGAGAGAAATTATCTGTATTTCTTAATTGTAAATGGCACCAAATTGTATTCAAAATTGAGCCACAGTTATGGAGCTCCACGATTCTTTTTCTGGTGTTTTGGTTGACATCTCTTGATTTTCCCATGTCAAAGAAACAGGCTCTGTGTTTTGCCTTATATGCATCCACAGGTGTGCCACCAATTTACTCACATGGAGTCTACTAACCTATCAGAAGCTTCTTCAGCTCAGAATGGAATCGTCTGGAGTTTTCTTATTAATTAACAATAAACTTGGTGTATATGTACTTCAAAATTTGATGAAAGTGATAAAAAATAGACAGCTCTGTCTGTCTTTATTCTGACATTTAACTAATTCAAAAGATATTTAAATATTTATTTATCCAAAACAAAACAAGTTTACTCTAAATTGATGTTGTACAGTAAAGAAAATTTATTGTGTTTTCCATAAAGTGTATGTAAATATCTGGTTTCAACTGTGAATACACTGCTGTGTATTGAAGTTCCTCTTGTTTTGCATAGAAATATACTGAACAAGTTTTTTCTTTGAAAGAACCCTCTAATGTCCATTGTTGTGTTCATCAGTGCATTACTGAAACCGATTTATTTAGCCGTGGAGGGTAACAACTGAAAATATGAAATAAACACACATGTAAGCTGAGACTCTCTAAAGAAACAGCGTTGTTGTTGTTCGGCTTTTCATTTCGCCATTTGTTGATTCACTCGAAGAGCAAGTAACGTAATATGGGTCAAGTGTTTGATATCAATCTTTCGTGATACACCATCATATTTACATTTTTTGTACAGTACGAATGATTTGCTTTGGTACCTGGTCAAACTTCAGTTCTCATCTGTCTGCCTAGCTCCGTTTCTCCAACAGCTCACTCGTAGGCAGCAGCTGCCCTGCCCCGCTTAGTGCCTGAGCTCGGATCATACCAATATTAGGGGAGATTTACGCACAGTCGTAAATTCCCACAGTGTGCACTATGTGCTTCAAATATTGTGTGTAGTTTTTTGCTTTATACAGTTGTCAGCCAGGCATCTTACTATGAAAAAATTACACTCCAAAAGACCCCGGGCTTCTGAAAAAACAACCCGGGCTTAAGCTCAGTAAGCCACCCCCCCGCTCCGCCACTGGTTGAAACGTTCTCATTTTTAACAGTCCAAGTGGCACTACGGCGATCATAGATGCCATCATGCCCAACAAGCTTAATATCGTCTGGAAACACAGTCTGCGTCCCAACTGAAACTGAGCGAGGCAGCGATGAACCCGGCCACTCTGTTCTCCGACAAACGTGCGCGGCTGGAAGGACCCAAACGCAAAACTCACCACACAGGAATTAAACTCAAAAAGCTGCTTTATTGCAGAATGGCACGAAAAATATAACTAAACTAAACTGGGACATGGATAACTAATACACAGGGAAACACAGCCATGAGGGAGACTACAACACTGACGAGAAGAAACACAGGGCTTAAATACTAGAGATGGACCGATCCGATATTACGTATCGGTATCGGTCCGATACTGACCTAAATTACTGGATCGGATATCGGAGAAAAATAAAAAATGTAATCCGATCCATTAAATATCACGAAAGCACCTCACAAAACTTGCAATACGCCGTAACTCACCTCAGAACGTTAGCACGTTGGAGCAGTATGCATCACGTGATAGAGCGGCTGTGGCATGCGGGACCTGTCGGTGCTCTGGATAGCATTTGGAGCTTCGCTAGCAACCCGGCATTTCATCTCCGACAAAGTTATCCCCAAGAGAAGTAAAGCAAGTGTGTAAGTCCATCTCTGAATGTTTGTAAAGCATTCCTGCGTTAAGCTTAACAAACGATATATGGAGCGACTGCCTCTTCTTGCTGCTACTTCAATCATGAAACTGCTTAACGATCAGCTGATCAGCTTTTCTGTCGTGAGTCCGTGTCTCTAGTTTGCTTTTGGCCCACTTTGCACCAGAAAGAGGAAACCAGCGGCTGAACAACAGAAGCACGTTTAAGCTTGATCAGCTGTTGTTAGAATGTATTTAATATTACTTTCTACTCGAGGATCTTTTTCTACGTAGCTGACGGCTGGTAACTGTGCAGGGGCGGATCTAGCAAAGTTTAGCCAGGGGGGCCGATAGGGCATTAACAGGGAAAAGGGGGCACAAAGACATACTTTTCTTTCTTATTCTCATTTAAAATGTCAAGCTTTTAATAAATAATTATCTGACACCCAAAGTTTTAATTTGATGCAAAATGTATAGAAGTCCATTACTGTATATAGTAACTATTAAGTCTAATAAATATGCCCTAGTAAGCTATAGTACTTTTTCCTTTGGGAAGGTACCATCTGTGCAGTCTGCAATTTTGTTGAAGAAAGATGTTGAATCTATTTAATATTTCTTGAAAAATAATTGATTTCTGTGCATTTTTTTCACACTGCATCAAATTAAGGTTGATTACGTTGATTAAGCATCATGAGGTGGAGCGTGAGGGGTGGTTCCCTATTTTTTATTTATTTATTTTTGTTGTTGCTGGGAGTTGGAACCCTATTAGTTAGGTTGCTTAATATTTACGCTAAGTACTCTTTAAAATACCAGAATAGGGAGGATGGTGTAGGTTTAAGTTTATTAGATTGATCAGTATTGCTGAACTATGAAACATTTTTTTTGCATACAGGTATAACAGAATACCTTTAGTGTAGTTGTTGTTTTAAACTTGAGTATGAACTTATACAAAATGCAACAAGATATTTAAAAAACAGTTTTGTTGATTAAAAAACACTATATCGGATTCATATTGGTATCGGCAGATATCCAAATTTATGATATCGGTATCGGTATCGGACATAAAAAAGTGGTATCGTGCCATCTCTATTAAATACACTGAGGGATAACGAGGGAATGAGAAACAGAATGAGAGCACAGCTAGGAGTAATCAGGCTGGACGAGACAAGGGAAGCAAAACTAGAAACGCTGACATGAGACACGGACCTTCAAAGTAAAACAGGAAACACACTGACTAAACTCTAAACATGTAAACTTAACATCAACTGGGGAGACAGAACATAGGAACCTGAAACATGGGACAGAAAGGCACAGTAGACACAATGTGGACATAACAACGCCACAGGGAAAGAGTAAAACAAAACACAGAACCTCTTAGAAAATAAAATAGGAAACCTAATGAAATGCAGACATGACTACATGAACTTGACAACATAACAGACATGAAACACATGAAGGGCAAGGGAGACTTAACAGGGGTTGGAAGACACAAGGGGAATCTAATAACAAATGAACTAGAAAACCTAATGAGCTTAACCATATACTATAAACATCAAAATAAACTAAAACTCAAAACGCTGGGTCATAAGACCCAGGATCGTGACAAAAGCGAGCATATTTCCAAACCGAGAAAAGTAATCTGCTGACTCGGGATTAGCGAGCTCTTTTGAAAGTTCACAGAGAACCCCAGTGTCCGAATGTGTGACAGAACCAGCGACAGCTGTGGTCCACCTGCTCTCTGGAGCAAGCTACGAGAGCCCAGTCATCTAGGTAGGCTAAGATGCGGATGCCTCTCTCTCTGAGGGGCGCTAGCGCTGCCTCGGCACATTTTGTAAAGGTGCGAGGAGCGAGCGACAGCCCGAACGGCAGCACTAGGTATTCGTAGGCTACGCCCTCGAATGCAAACCTCAGAAACTGCCTGTGTTTCGGGTGTATAGCCACATGAAAATAAGCATCTGTTAGATCGATTGTTGCAAACCAATCTCCCGAGCCGACTGCATTCAAGAGCTGTCTGAGTGTTAGCATCTTGAACCTGTACGTTCGTACATACGTGTTCAAGACTCGCAGGTCGAGGATGGGACAAAGCCCTTCCCCTTTTTTCGGAACAACAAAATAACGGCTGTATTAACCTTTGTCTGTCTCCGAAGCAGGGACCACTCGTATTGCTCTTTTCTGCAATAGCGCCTTTATTTCCTCTCTGAGTATCATGGCCGCCTCGGTGTTGACAGTTGTGTTTACGGCTGTATCCCATTCAGGGTCTGCAGCCTTAAAGTACGCAGCCTCAACGGTCCTCAAGGGCCGCGTAGTCAAAGACCGCTAAGGCCGGAAGTGTGAGGCTTGTGAAATGGGACGGTCTAGCCTCCGTCGCGCTGCCCAGGTTGCCAGGCAACCATGATAGCTGGAAACATGTGGTTGACAGAAATGAAGGAGAACATGTTTTGTTCATTTGTTTGTTTGTTTCTACACGAGCTTTGTGTGATTTAATAAGTATCTGAGGCTGAGACCACAGGACTGTAAAACATGATTGTTGGGCTTCATATCTGTACTGAACAGTCATTTAAGATTAGCTAGTAAATAACAAATAGTTAATGTTGTTCATGAGACTAAAGTCAGTGTAAATATGAGATGGCCAATATTAAAGTTATTATATTAATCATTATTAGTTATTACAGTAGTGAGTTTGAACTCACAAATCAAATCACTTCTATTTAGGGCTGCTCGATTATGGCAAAAATGATAATCACGATTATTTTCACTGAAATTGAGATCTCGATTATTTGACGATATTTATTTAACCCTTTAAGACCTACTATAGAACCAAGTCCGCCAGAGCTTATATTATATTTTTACATGCTGTAGTGCCATTTGTGGGAGCATTTCAAGTTGCTATACAACTGTTATAGCCCATATTTTAATAATATGTATGCATTAAGTCCATAGTAACTACATTAATTGCAAAAAAGTGCAATAAACTACAAAAAAATTGAAAATCGTTTTTTGTATATTTTACATATATTTCTACTTGGAGAAATTTAAGAGGATTATCCCTCAAAGCTATAAATACAAAAAAGTTGCAAAAAATAGTTTACAATAACAGGAAACTTATTTTGAGTGTCTTCATAGTTCTATTATGGAGATACACCAATTTTTATATACTGCAGGAAAAACGAAAAAACAATCCTATGATGCAAATTTGCAAAGAAAACAGCAGGTGCATCAAAATAAACTATTTCCAGCAGTGCAATTCGAGTTCTAAGCATCCCAGAAACTATTCAGAAAAGTCAAACATGACCAGTATAGGCTTTTAAGGCCTACAAGTAAAAAAACTACAATTTCCGCGAAAATGACGTCACTTCCGGTTTCGGCCAGGAAATGGCGGACATGCGACAGTTCGCGCTGACCTCTGTTTCACTGTGGGAAGTATTACGAACAGCTGATCGGATCGGCAAAGCGTGTTTCTGGAATATTATGTTTTTGTTCCTGCAAGCGCTTTTTATGCAATTTTTGCAAAGCTATATGTGGAAGGAAACCGTGACCGAGGACAAGCTGATGGCATAAGATGTAAGTGCAACTCCTCCGGTTTCATATGCAAAACAAATTATTGCGCTAGCTTACACGGTTCAGGGTTCTTCAGGGATTTAAAAAATAGTTACACAAAACGGAGCGTGCTGCTCTGACCGGCTTTAAAGGGTTAACAATGACTTTAAAAAATAATATAAAATAGTGTGCAACACCACTGAAGTTTTTTTTTACCTCTCTTTTCAGCCAACGGCAGTCACTCTCCTCTCCAAATGACTTCTGCTTAGCTTTCCGAGCTTCCCTCGGGTCCTCTTAATCAGCGGTCTCCAACCTTTTTTGCGCCACGGACAGGTTTATGCCCGACAATATTTTCACGGACCGGCCTTTAAGGTGTCGCGGATAAATGAGGGAGGGGCTAATAATCGGCTCAGTCATTTTTAATGATCGTTGAAAGCCCAGATCGTAATCGTGATTAAAATTCGATTAATTGAGCAGCCCTACTTCTATTGTCACATCACATGTGCAGGTACACTGGTACAGCACATGTGAGTGAAATTCATGTGAGTGAACTCTGTGTCAAATACTGAGCTTCAGTAAAGATCCAAGTTGCAGCTATCCATATGTCCTATCACCTTAAATCTTCACTCAAAGACACTCAAGTATCTTTGACAGTGCATATATAGGTGTATCATATATAAGAGACAAATGTTGTTCCTTCGGTATGTTGGCATTACTAAATTTGGCTCAATACTTACATATATGTGTAAAAAGAAAATGTACGAGCTGTGATAACTGTGTCTGATAGAATGAAGAGTAGATTGATATATTAAATATTCCTTTATTGGGTGAGAAAATCATATCATGTCAAAACTGCCTTAAGTCATACAGAATAGATATCAGAGCCTTAAACAGGCTGACTTCTGCTAAATGGGTCAAACTGGGCAGAAAGTAAACAAACACATAACATCCTTATAGAATATGATGTAACACTATAGATCAACTTACCTCAGAATATATAAAGCATATAAACAATTACAGCAATATGATGCAACAAACACAGGAGTACTACTAATCCAAAATACTCAAAGCTTCATAGAACTGGAACAAACATTTATTTTTAGGTCCATTCTGCTGCTGATACATACTTCAGGTTTCTGGACATTAAACTTGTTGCTGCCTTTCATAGTGTGTAACTTGAAAGCTCTGTGTACTTTCTCCTGCACTGAAAACACTGGAATGATAAAATTGTTTGAACATTACCGAATAAGACTGATTCAGGACAGACAGTTAGTTATTTTAAACTTTTCTAGCAGTCCTTCACAAACAAGGAACAGTCTGTCTATTCTCTCCATCTGTCAGCTGCTGCTGGCTCTTCCTCCTCCTCTTCCTCACACACTGCTGAGTTTGTCCTGTTGGATCATCAGGGGTGCAAAGCCTCACAGATGATGTGCAGCAGTGGGTCCCTCAGTCTGTCCTCACTCTGGACACTTGCAGTTGTCACACATGGAAATCAAATGTGTGATAAGCTGCAGGATTCAAACACAAGTGTAACTTATAAACACATGTTCATACTTTTATTCCACAATCAGAGAGAAAGAAACAGAGAGAGAGTGCAGGACAGACAGACAGGTGACAGTCTCAGGTGTATACACTATTACAAAACAGGAGGATTTAGTGTTTGTGTTATTACGAGTGCTAAACAAGAAGAGTTCCCAGATGGTACAGTGGACACATGTGTGACTCCTGTGATTAAAGCATCTTTCTTTCAGCTTAACGAGTGAACCGTCAGCTCGTTCAAATACACGTTAAAGTCCGTTTGGCTCGACACCACCGGACAGAGGCAGCAATATAACATAGCTAACATTAACAGTGCAGTGAATCCTGCTTGTGCTGTGATATTCAGGACTGCAAACCGAGCAGCATCACTGACTTTCAGCTTAATTATCCACAAAATCATCACATTCTCTGTAAGATTAAGGTCGACTATTGTATTATTATATTTTAAAGGCTTTGAAAGCAAGTAAAAGCTGAACGTACAAACATCGCTAATGGCAAATAAGTTTGCCGACATGTGGCCAACAGTAATGTTTTAATGTTCCTCATTATTAAACATTTGCACATAAATAAGTGACATAATATTTAGTACTTACTTTTCACAGTTTACTGTTCGGCCGCTCCGCTTCTGCCGTCTGCGACAAAATTATCCACACCGACTGCCGCGCTATGAATTGTGGGATATGTTGGGCCATGAAGTCTACACTGCCACAGCCTTAAAATTCAGGGAAATGAAGGACGCATTTGAGGACCGCATTTTGAGCAAGCGCGCCACTGAGGGAAGTGAGCAGCCAGCCGGCTGACCTGCAGCACCGTCGGCGGGGCGTTGTCGCCCCCTCAGTGTGTCTGCAGGGGACTGCATCACCTGCCTGACCTGGCTCATTCTGCCTGCAGGCTGAGCATTTGTGATTGTTTGAGAATAAACAACACTCTTTATTGATTGTAACATGGAAACATGTACATTCATACATTTTGTTGGAGGCACCTTTTCTGGGGCACAACAATGAAAAACAGCGGGAACACGCGATATGGTCACCTGAACATTTAACACACCTGAACAGGGAGTTACCTGAGGCATTTTGTGTGCAGGGGTTTTGTGCTTGGGAGACAGTGTTAGGAAAGTGCAGTGCCTTCTGGGGCTGACAACCTGAACAGAACTTAAGCGGCACCTCTTGGGCAGCAACAGAGGGGTAAAAGCAAGGTCTCCCTGCTGCTGGACCCCTTCTCCACTCGAAACCACAGCTAGGAGGGCTGAGGCTTCTTCCTCCTGGGCGTCGGGTCCCGCCGGGGGCCCGAGGGTGGGTCTTTGCTCCAGGCCGACTGGTGTGGAGCTCGGGCCGGAGAATGTGCTCTCGTTGGCGGCACACCCACTTCAACAGTGGGCGCCGGTCTCTTGCGTCGGCAGAGGAGCCACCTTTCTTTGCAAGGACACTCAAAAGCCTGCCATCCATGGATTCTGTCAGTGTTTTGATCTGTTCACCATCAACATTGCGTGCAGCAGCAACCACAGCCTCCCAGACACTGTTCAGAGAGGTGTACTGTTTTCCCTCCTTGTAAATCTCACATTTGATGATGGACCACAGGTTCTCAATAGGGTTCAGATCAGGTGAACAAGGAGGCCATGTCATTAGTTTTTCTTCTTTTATAGCCTTTCTTACCAGGCACGCTGTGGAGTACTTGGACGCGTGTGATGGAGCATTGTCCTGCATGAAAATCATGTTTTTCTTGAAGGATGCAGACTTCTTCCTGTACCACTGCTTGAAGAAGGTGTCTTCCAGAAACTGGCAGTAGGACTGGGAGTTGAGCTTGACTCCATCCTCAACCCGAAAAGGCCCCACAAGCTCATCTTTGATGATACCAGGCAGACAGGCCAGGCATCGTGCTGGTCGCTGTCGTGCAAAGAGAAACCGCATCCCTGAGGACAGGGGCTAACAGAAGATTTCTGCTTTGCTCGCTTCAGTTTGGAGTCCATTCCAAAACGCAAAGCGAAACGATCGACCTGGAATAAAATGAACAGATTGATAAGATACTGTTTCTGATTCTTCCAATGCTCAGTAAAGCAGGACATGCCCAACTGCAGCATGCTGGGAGGACTCTGGGGAAAACATAAAAGGCCGATGAGCAGACCAAAGAGATTACAGCCTGGCTGTGCATGTGTGCGGGTGTGGGTAGGCTCATGTGAGGCAGATGAGATGCAGGAGAGATGGAGAAACAGAGCACCGTCCCCTTGCTACTCTGTCGGCCGCAACGCGGACCTCCCGAGAGTGTCACATTTTCGCTTCAAAAAGCAAGAAAGTTGTCTTCTCCCTGCTCTGTTCTGATATCTGCTGAGACAGGAGAAATGGTGGGAAGAGAGCGGCGTGGGGCGGAGGAGGAGAAGAGAAATGACTTTAGTTATTCTCAGCTGGTTTTATCTGAAACACTTCAGGGTAATGAGGTCCTATAGTGTGAGCGTGTGTGCACTTGTGTGTGTGTGCTGAAATACAAAAAAACTCCTACTGGTTTTCTTAATTTAAGAGTGAATAAGGTTGTTTTTCCCCCCGGTTTAAGGCATAAAAGTTTTGGCATTCATGCTGAGGGTTTAGCTATGAGATAACAGCTACTAAACCTGAAGATACATTTTTATTTTTTAATGTGAGTTCACACAGTGGTGCTTTTGGGTAGTGTGTCAGGATATGCCACTGTCCCAATTTCTGATTCTGCTACTCCAAATAAAATCACAGATTTTTTTAATTTTATTTCCAAGCTTCAAATTTGGAAGTGGTTAGTCTGAGGCCATGGATCGCAGCTGGAAGAGGGTGGAGCGTCCACTCAGGGTTGGGAATGAACTGCAGGCCCATGTTGAGGAAAATAATTACCTCATGGACTTGTTCATTAGCAAAGGGAGTGTGGAGAGGGATTTACAGATGGACTGGTGGAGCATCTGCAATGGCCCAAGTGCTGTACTGATCTGTTGGGGTGAACAGAGAGCTCTCTGTGAAAGCGATGTTGATTTACCCATGATTGATGCTGGTTTGTATTCTCAGTGATTGCCACAAGGTCATTCAGGAGGGGCTCAGAGTATTGGTGCACTTTCAAGCCTTACTGGTCCTTTGGTCTTAGAACTACTGATGTTTGCTATTAGAGACATTATGGAGAGAAGCCATTGCAGTCAAATAATCCTGAATAGAAATCTATAGAACAATATTTAAATGGTAAAGTTGGATCTTGTCCCACCGTCAATAGCCAAGCAGTAGCAGCAATGGGAGCCATATTAGCCTCTGTGCCAGTACCTTTATTTACTCTTTAACGACTTACTTTATTCACACTATAAAGCTTGACTGATGTTATCATCTATCGTCCACCTGGGCCTTACACAGAGTTTCTGTCTGATTTCTCAGACTTTATATCTAATTTAGTTCTGAGCTCAGATAAAATAATTATTGTGGATGATTTTAACATCCATGTAGATGCTAAAAATGACAGCCTCAACATGGCATTTAATCTGTTATTAGACTCAATTGGTTTCTCTCAAAATGTAAAAGAACCCACCCACCACTTTAATCACACTCTAGATCTTGTTTTAACATATGGCATAGAAACTGAACATTTAAAAGTGTTTCCTGAAAACCCTTTCCTGTCTGATCATTTCCTGATAACATTTACATTTACAATAATTGATTACACAGCGGTGGATAGTAGACTTTATTAAAGTAGATGTCTTTCTGAAAGCGCTGTAACTAAGTTTAAGAATATAATCCACCCACTGTTATCATCTTCAATGCCCTGTACCAACATAGAGCAGAGCAGCTATCTGAACGCTACCCCAACAGAAGTCGATTATCTTGTTAATAATTTCACCTCCTCACTACGTACGACTCTGGATACTGTAGCTCCTGTGAAAACTAAGGTCTCTAATCAGAAGTACCTGACTCCGTGGCATAATTCTCAAACACGTACCCTAAAGCAGATGACTCGTAATCTGGAGAGGAAATGGCGTGTCACAAATTTAGAGGATCATCATTTAGCCTGGAGAAATAGTTTGCTGCTTTATAAGAAAGCCCTCCGCAAAGCCAGAACATCTTACTATTCATCACTGATTGAAGAAAATAAGAACAACCCCAGGTTTCTCTTCAGCACTGTAGCCAGGCTGACAAAAAGTCAGAGCTCTTTTGAGCCAACCATCCCTTTAACGTTAACTAGTAATGACTTCATGAACTTCTTCACAAATAAAATTTTTATCATTAGAGAAAAAATTACCAGTAATCATCCCACAGATGTAATATTATCTACAGCTACTCTTAGTACCATTGATGTTAAGTTAGACTCTTTTTCTCTAATTGATCTTTCTGAGTTAACTTCAATAATTACTTCCTCCAAGCCATCAACGTGTCTTTTAGACCCTATTCCTACAAAACTGCTCAAAGAAGTCCTGCCATTAATTAATTCTTTGATCTTAAATATGATCAACCTATCTCTAATGATCGGCTATGTACCACAGGCCTTCAAGCTGGCTGTAGTTAAACCTTTACTCAAAAAGCCATCTCTAGACCCAGCAGTCTTAGCTAATTATAGGCCAATCTCCAACCTTCCTTTCATATCAAAAATCCTTGAAAGAGTAGTTGTCAAACAGCTAACAGATCATCTGCAGAGGAATGGTTTATTTGAAGAGTTTCAATCAGGTTTCAGAGCTCATCACAGCACAGAAACAGCTTTAGTGAAGGTTACAAATGATCTTCTTATGGCCTCTGACAGTGGACTCATCTCTGTGCTTGTCCTGCTAGACCTTAGTGCAGCATTCGATACTGTCGACCATAATATCCTATTAGAGCGATTAGAACATGCTGTAGGTATTACAGGTACTGCACTGCAGTGGTTTGTATCATATCTATCTAATAGACTCCAATTTGTTCATGTAAATGGAGAGTCCTCTTCACACACTGAGGTTAATTATGGAGTTCCACAGGGTTCAGTGCTAGGACCAATTCTGTTTACATTATACATGCTTCCCTTAGGCAGTATCATTAGAAGACATAGCATACATTTTCACTGCTATGCTGATGACACCCAGCTCTATCTGTCCATGAAGCCAGATAACACACACCAATTAGTTAAACTGCAGGAATGTCTTAAAGACATAAAGACCTGGATGGCCGCTAACTTTCTGCTTCTTAATTCAGATAAAACTGAGGTTATTGTACTCGGCCCTGAAAAGCCTAGAAATATGGTATCTAACCAGATTCTTACTCTGGATGGCATTACCTTGGCCTCCAGTAACGCTGTGAGGAACCTTGGAGTCATTTTTGACCAGGACATGTCCTTCAATGCACATATTAAACAAATATGTAAGACTGCGTTCTTCCATTTGCGCAACATCTCTAAAATTAGAAATATCCTGTCTCAGAGTGACACTGAAAAACAAGTTCATGCATTTATTACTTCCAGGCTGGACTACTGTAATTCATTATTATCAGGATGTCCAAAAAACTCACTGAAAAGCCTTCGGCTAATCCAAAATGCTGCAGCAAGAGTACTGACAGGGACTAGAAAGAGAGAGCATATTTCTCCTGTTTTGGCTTCCCTTCATTGGCTTCCTGTTAAATCCAGAATTGAATTCAAAATCCTGCTCCTCACATACAAGGTCTTAAATAATCAGGCCCCATCTTATCTTAATGACCTTGTAGTACCATATCCCCCTATTAGAGCACTTCGCTCTCGCTCTGCAGGCCTACTTGTTGTTCCTAGAGTATTTAAAAGTAGAATGGGAGGGAGAGCCTTCAGTTTTCAGGCCCCTCTTCTGTGGAACCAGCTTCCAGTTTGGATTCAGGAGACAGACACTATCTCTACTTTCAAGATTAGGCTTAAAACTTTCCTTTTTGCTAAAGCATATAGTTAGGGCTGGACCAGGTGACCCTGAATCCTCCCTTAGTTATGCTGCAATAGACGTAGGCTGCCGGGGGATTCCCATGATGCATTGAGTTTTTCCTTTCCAGTCACCTTTCTCGCTCACTATGTATTAACAGACCTCTCTGTATTGAATCATATCTGTTATTAACCTCTGTCTCTCTTCCACAGCATGTCTTTTATCCTGTCTTCCTTCTCTCACCCCAACCGGTCGCAGCAGATGGCCGCCCCTCCCTGAGCCTGGTTCTGCCGGAGGTTTCTTCCTGTTAAAAGGGAGTTTGTCCTTCCCACTGTTGCCAAAGTGCTTGCTCATAGGGGGTCATATGATTGTTGGGTTTTTCTCTGTATCTATGAAGCGCATAACTATTTTTAAATCACGGTAGCTCTGCAACCACGTAAGCTAGCGCAATAATTTTTTTTGCATATGAAACCTGAGGAGTTGTACTTACATCTTATGCCATCAGCTTGTCCTCGGTCACAGTTTCCTTCCACATATAGCTTTGCAAAAACTGCATAAAAAGCACTTGTAGCAACAAAAACATAATATTCCAGAAACCTTTGCCGATTCGATCAGCTGTTCATAACACTTTCTATGTCCATCAGCACTGCCCGAAACCGGAAGTGATGTCATTTTGCGGAAATGTAGTTTTTTACTATCAGGGCCTTATGAGCCTATACTGGTGTTTTTAAAAGTTATGTTTGACTTTATGACTTTCTGTGTCGTTTCTAGGATGCTTAGGACTCATATTGCACTGCTGGAAATAGTTTATTTTGATGCATATGCTGGGTTTTTTTTGCAAATTTGCATTATAATATTTATTTTTGCTTTTCCTGGAGTATATAAAATTGGTGTATTTCAAAAATAAAACTATGAAGACACTCAAAATAAATTTCCTGTGGTGGGAAACTATTTTGTGCAACTTTTTTGTATTTACAGTTTTGAGGGATAAGCCTATTAAATTTCTCTAACTAGAAATATATGTTAAAAAAAACAAAAACGATTTTCAATTTTTTTGTAGTTTATTGCACTTTTTGGAATTTATGTAATTACTATGCCACTTAATGCATGCATATTATTAAAATTTGGGCTATAACAGTTGTATTGATGTATAGCAACTTGAAATGCTCCCAAAAATGGCACTACAGCATGTAAAAATATAATATAAGCTCTGGCGGACTTGGTTCTATGGTAGGTCTTAAAGGGTTAACATGCCTTCAGTTAGTTGTCATATTAATAATTAATTCCTTTTAGCCATATGTACACTGTAGATGTTCATTTCTAGCTTAAGGTTCCGTTCACATTAATTTCTTTGTAGTAAAACCCTCCTCCCACCACCCAAGCAGCCCCAGTGATCATTGCTTATCACTGGCAAAGGTAAAGCTAGGTGTAGGCTGGATAGCATTATGATATCCCTTGAGCACATTAAGAACTTGCTTACTTTACAGTAAGTTTGTAAAGTAAGCAAGTTCTTACTTACTTTCTTACAAGTTCTTACAGCGCAACAGCGCAACAGTTTCAGTCAGTTTTCTCTATCCTGTCTCCAGCTTGTCAAAAATGCTGGTGCTTGTTATCTCAAAACCAGTTGAGATTGGAAGATGTTGTAGACAAGGTTGCCCCTTATCCCCCCTTTTATTTGTAATTGCAATTGAACCACTTGCTATTGCTGTAAGAGAACACTGTGTGATCACGGGTATAGAGATCGGAGGGCTCGACCATCGAATAGCTCTTTATGCTGACGATGTGATCCTCTTTCTTAAAAATCTGGGAAAATCTATTCCAGCCATTTTAGACCTAATTGGAAAATTTGGACATATTTCTGGTTATAAAATCAATAAATCAAAATCTTCTATAATGCTTTTGAACTCAGAAGAAAGTATGAATCCACCTAAATACACCTGCCATTTTAGAAATGTGAATCAGTTTACTTATCTAGGTATTCAGATTGTCCCGAAATTGGAAGAGGTGGTGAACCATAATTATAGTCCAATTATGACTGACATATCCAAATCAGTGGAGAGATAGTCGAGTCTCCAAATTTCACTGATTGGTAGAATAAATATGCTAAAGATGAACGTGCTCCCTAAGCTTCTGTATCTGTTTCAGAATATCCCCTTGCCACCCCCCTCAGACTTTTTCCTTAAAATAAGAAAACTGTTTAATCAGTTTTTATGGAATAACAAGCTTATCACTTTTGTACTTGCCCTTTGATGCAGGAGGGCTGCAATGTCCTAACATGGTTTGGTATTACTGGGCAGCCCAGTTAAGAACTATAATGTTCTATTATGTTGCAGAAAAGCCCCCCGCATTGAGAACTATTGAGTCTCTCTCTCTTAGGCTTCCACTTCCTACATATGTATATTCTGATAAATATAATAAACTCAAAGACATTACGCTTAATCCTATAGTTAAAAACATGATTTATATCTTACATGTCACTCAAAGATATTTAAACGTAAAATCTCCCCTCTCCGTTTTTAGCCCGATTTGGGGCAACAATTATTTTGCCCCGGGTAGGGCGGACGGTGGTTTTAAAATGTGGGCAGACTCGGGGCTGGGACTGGTGAAGGATGCTTTCGGGGGTGATGGAAGACTTTTACGTTTTGAACAACTAATCTCTAAATTTAATATTCCCCGAAAGCACTTTTTCAAATACCTACAGTTTAGGAGTTTTATCAGGTCTTATCATAATGATCTTACACATATTCCCCCGCTGTCCACATCAGAGAAAATCCTAACCAAAAACCCCAGTGGTAGAGGGATGATATCTGAATTATATAACTTGATGATGACATCCTCTCCTGATTCATCTGCTGCTAAGCTTGAAGCTTGGAGGTATGACTTACAGGAGGACTTGACAGTGGAACAATGGAGTAGAGCATGTAAGCTAGCCCAAACACAGACAGGGAACACACGTCTAAAATTGCTACAGTTTAATTGGTTGATGAGTGTACATAACACCAGAAAAACTTAACAAATTTAATATGCAGATTCCTGATATCTGTAATAGATGTGAAGAAGATAAGGGCACATTGCTCCACTGTTTATGGTCATGTCCAAAAATAAAGGAGTTTTGGGAAGAGGTTGGAGCAATGATAAAGGAGATTTTGTCAATTAAACTTGTGATGGATCCCAAACTTTTCCTACTGGGATTATATCCTGTAGGGTGTAACATAGATCATTTTGAAAAAATCTTCATAAACATGGGAATACTACAAGCAAAGAGAGTGATAGCTCTAATGTGGGGGAGTCTTGGCAAACCAAGTATTTCACATTGGTTCAAAGAATTGTCTTTATGTTTACCATTAGAGAAAATTACATATACTCTAAAAGATAAACAAGAAATTTTCCAGAAAATTTGGGGGCGCTACATCCAGTATATTGGGAATAAAGATCTATCTGGTTTACTGTGTGAGACAGGGACAGCCTATCTATTCCCTGTACAGGACCACAACCATATGCTGCAATCTGAAAATTATTCTTTAAAATCTGTCAGAGGTCTCATGGACTCAAGTGCTTTCATTGAATGTACCTTGTGTTTCGTTTATTGTGTAAATTTGTTTGTGTATGTACTTTATATATGTATATATGTAAAACTTTAATAAACATAATGTTGGAAAAAAAAATGCTGGTGCTAGACTCCCCACAGAAAAAGAGATCTAAATAAACCTGTTTTAGCTTCCATCCATCAGTTGCCAATAAGGTTTAGAATAGATTTCAAGATCATCCTGTTTGTCTACAAACAGGATGATCTTGAAACCTTCATGGTTTGCCTCTTGATCGAGTGCTTCAGACTGTCCCCCACTCTAGATTTAAACTCAGAGCAGAGCAGGTGTTCTGTGTTTGCCCCTGATTGTGGAGCAGCAGTCCACTCACAGTCAAATCTGCTCCCGCCATTGAGTCGTTTAAAACCATAATATCTCCATTGCCTTTTGCAGCCAACTCTGTACCTACTAACATGTATTTCACTTATTTCTTATTTATTCCATTTTTTAATTAGTTTTAATCTATTGTAACTGTTTTACAGCACTTTGGTTGCTATATAAATAAATTTGAGTTGAGCTGACTTACATTTCCACACAGTCCCAGTCATTGTTACCACAGTTCTACTGTGCAATCAAACCAACAAAAGAATGCAGATTTTTACCGTTTCAGCAGTGACATAGCACTGAAAAGGCCATCTCAAAACAGATCTGTTTATGAAGGTGATGGAGCCTGGTGGGAATTCATTGTTTTGCCTCTGTAGTTAGGATTTCTTCTCACCATCAATCCCTCGTTGATATTTCCCAAGACTGGACGAAAGCTGGAAGTTAAGTTCCAGATTTGGCTAATCTGACCTTTTTGTTCAAACCCAACTTGCAGAGTTTTGCATAAAATGTCTGAATCCATTTATTTTTTAAAATGTGAACTGGCCTCAGAGATGCTACTGTTAGCTGTATCTTCTAATTCTTCCTTAACCATGCCAACAAGCTGTGTTGTTGTTTACAGTGGCTCTCACACAGTGAGCACTTTACAGCACCCCAGCTACATTCTCGCATTCACTCCATTCACTGTGTTCAGTGAGCATATTCTTTTTAGCTCATTCAAGCACAACACTGCAGCACATGACGGTGGTTTACAAGAATACCCAACTACATTACTTACCATCCAGAATGATCCGTTACTGAGATAAAATGTCAGTGAAAGATATTTCACAGGTGAAAAATCTAACCCACCAGAGACAAATTCTTGTGATTGTTATCATGCTGAATTAATGGTTTGTGTGGGTTTTGTGTTTTTCTCCCAGATTTAATTAAAATCCATGCAATAGTTATTGAGATAATTTAACTAAAAACCTAAAATATCTGCTTTATCCTCTAAAAAAAAAAAAAAAAGACAATCCATACATTTCTAGTGATGTTTCAATATCATTTTCTGAATTTGAAGGACATGGGAAGCCAGGAAATAATAAATAAACTAATTAAACAATTTTGTCACTAACACAGATGGTTTATTTGGACTGATAATTATTAACTTATAATTATGTGTGGGAGTTCAGGCTTTGCAGTAGTGACATTTTTTTCCTTTCAAATAGACTGTGGCACCTCTCCCGCTGGGCTGCTTAAAGAGCCAGAAAGACTAAAACTATTTTTTCAAAAGCTCATGTGCCAACTGAGCCACCAGGACACCTTAGTCACAACGTATTTTTAGCCGGGACCTACAGTCGCCTCAGACACAGTAACACTCACCTGTCTGCTTAGGATCAATATTTCAGCGGTAAACTGGGCATCTACAAACTAGATTGGCTGCCAAGCAGCAGACCAGCTGTCAGCAGCACTCAGCGTGACAATGTGTCTCAGTAAAAGGCTTTAAATCGTGCAAAAGGGCTCACATTACCTCTGTTTAATCACTGTGCATGCGCCGTATGTACTGTGTTGGATTCGCTTACCGGCTTTAATGAAGGAACACTCTACATATCCCACTGTTTTCCCTGAACATTATTTAAATTATGCCAAACCAGATCTGTTATCAGTTTTAACTCTGCATTTAACTTATTGTGCATTTCTTGACTCTTGACACTTGCATATTTAACAGTTTTGTGTGACCTTCCAAGGGACAATAGGTGTTCATAAATGAGCTGTTTTATGACAATTGAGAATCTTTACATCTCACAAATTACATATTTTTATACTGACGGTCATTAAAATGCATTGACCATGTTTTTCTTCTTTT
Organism: Maylandia zebra; assembly: GCF_041146795.1. Classification (NCBI taxonomy): domain Eukaryota; kingdom Metazoa; phylum Chordata; class Actinopteri; order Cichliformes; family Cichlidae; genus Maylandia; species Maylandia zebra. Next base: position 20,626,179 of record NC_135181.1, read on the forward strand.
TTCCCCACTTAGATTCACATTTAATGCAAATAATAAAATTGCAGCATTCAAAAGCATGCATTCAGTTTTTTATTATCAATTATCTGAACAGTCATCTGATTATTTTCTAGAAAACTATTACAATGATCTTGTCTCAGCACCCTGTTTGGATTCAGTTTTGTATTTAGAGGCTCCCACAGTGCTCAGGTTATTATCTGCAGCGAGAAGTAGCATAGGTAAGCACATTTAAAAAAATAAAAAAATAAAAAAATAAAAGTTAAATACTGCCTGCGTCAAATATGTGCTTTGTGGATCCTTAAAAGTATTTTTATTTATTTTTTCTATTTATCCTTTACTTGTTGAAGGGCAGCAGTTTAAAAAATAAGATCCATATTTCTGCCGGTGTGTGAGCAATGAGTAGGCAGCTCATTGCTGAGCCTCAAAAAGAAATTCTGAGTATCTACGGTCTTTTTCAGTCAAGATAATAATGTCATTGGTTTTTTTGAATGTGTAGTTTGGCCCTGATACCTCTCCTTACTACTACTCTAGCTTAAAGCTATAAGTAGATTAAAAAAATGTGTCTAAAAATGCAATGCAATGTGTTTTATATCACTAATCACACACATACTGTAATATTTCCACTCCTGAGGTCCAGTTTAAGACCTTTCGCCCAGCGCGTAATCTGAGAGTTAGTTATTCCAAACAGGTGTGAAACAGGTGGGTGTTTCACTGATCCCAGCAACAGTATGATTTTCTTTTCTTGTCTAATGATTGGCACAGCAGAGCAATGAGACCAGTAAAGTGAACCGCTTTGACGGAGTTTATTTATTCTTTATTTATTCTTACCAACACTTCACATTCCTTCTGCTTGGCATCATAATATAGGGGCTAATAAAACAGTACTGAAACATACATTTTATTTCTTATATAATTATGCTGTAGGTAGTTTTCTGACTCCACATACAGAGAAGCGTGCAATGTTGAGGGTTTCACTGGACCATGTAAAGTTAATATACATGTTATTTTTTACTAATGCTTATATACTTCTTTTCTGCTAAAAATAGAAGTAGTTAAAGGCACATTTGGAATTCTAAAAGTAGTGTGTGTGAGTTATTTGTCTAAAAGCTTTAAAAATACTGTGAAAGTCAACTCGTGTCAAGGAGAACAAGGTCAGGACAGTAGCAAGTAAGAGATTCAAAATTCTCTCTCAGTGGAGTTTGTTCAGCTGGTGTGTTTGTTTCCAGCCCGTTGCTTTCCTGTACTTGTGTCAGGGTGGTCGTGGATGGATTTCCGTGACAAATTGCCCAAGGTCAGCTTGGGTCAACTTAGTAGGGATTATTTTAGGATCTGGATCTGAATCCTGGAGTTTCTGAAAGGCTACTTAAAGTCAGAGATGGGCATTTTGCATTCTTTTTACAAACACTTGCTATAATATTTAAATAACAAAACCTGTGAGACATCGTCGAGGAGGTATAGGAAACTAATCCAGATCTAGCTAGATATTCTTTTTTCTTCGGAGTCTGTTGGGAATTTTCAACCTTACTTTAGTTATGTAGTGAGCACCTCTTTTTGTTTGCAAAGTGCAAAAAGGTTTAGACATGCTGACCACATCTTTTACCTGCCACATTCACAAATATCACCTACGGCTATAAGTAATTATGTCCATGCTTCCAGGCTGGGAAATAACCATGGCCAGAGGCATTGTGTTTTACGGATCTTTTGTCAATACATCTGTATGTAGGTATTTGCGCGTCATTAATGTGATGCCAAGATACAGTCAACGAATAGTCAACTTAAAAATCTTTACTGACATACATTAAAAACAGTCAGTGGAAACCAAAATCAGTTGCCCTGTGAGGGCTGGATTTAAAATATGAGCCACAGACTAGGGCTGGGCCATATTATACCGTTCACGGTAATACCGGTATAATGTTAGGCAACGATAGGAAAATGAAATATCGCGATAGAATGGGAGTAAAACGCGCATGCGCAGTGCCTTTGTTTTCATACGCACATGGCCGATTGTTGAGTGAAACAGATGAACCAGAATTGGTTTGTAAAAATGGTGCAACTTCAGTGATGTGGAACTGGTTTGGTGTTTGTCCGTCAGATACACGACAAAGCACATTTTTTTGCAGAACATGCAAGCGGCCGTTGTTATTGTCATATTTGTCGGACTAAGATGCTCTTAAATCTGGGAGTAATCTGGGTCCTAAACTCTGTATTCTTCAGGTCAAACAACACTGCAGCATCACTTAGAGTTAAAAACTGTCTAAATTCTTTCATCTTTAATAAAACGATCAGCATTGCTGCTTTACCAGGTGTAACTATAAAGTTTAACTTCCAGGCATCCATGAAAACAAAAGTTATTACATTTAACGGAGTTAGAAGTTAGCAGGAAGCTAGCGGAAGTTAGCTCGCTAGTTTCGCTAGTTACCTAAGCATGATATAGCATGTTCTGACGGAGAGATTTCTGAAAAAAATCAAACGTACAGCTCTGCTATCACTTCCAACATAAATGAAGACAGGAAACTAAACAGCATTGACGTTTGTAGGGTTACTGAAGTTGGGCTAGCTGGTATATAATGATGTGCTACGTGATCGCTAACGACACAGCTATGTTAGCATAACATAAACAGTGAAGCTGGAGGACGAACACTAACACTTTTCCACTTATAAAAGTTAACGTGAAGGTTCTTCATGGTTAGAGACAAATGCAATCGCATGGCAGGATACTGTAAACGGACCAAACTTCAGTCAGGAGAACAACTGAGATAATCCATCCACAATACGAGGTTAGTCATTAATATACTGCAACAACATGGGAATAGAGCAGCTGCCAGAGAATTCAACATTAATGAATCAATGGTACAGAAGTGGAGGAAGCAAGAAGAATGAGTTTAATAAAGTTTGATTTATCTGACTGCTTTGTTTCGCTTAATGTGCCTTATAATCCCGTGCACCTTATGGTCCGAAAAATGCGTAATGCACACTGCAGTTTAATGTTGCAAAGCACCTCTTTTTAACTTCAGTGGATATTATACATGGTTATGTTCAGGATATGTCAGCCCATTTCTACTGGAAATGCCTTTTGGTTAAACTTTCAGCAAGGAATTTGCATTTGCACTGTTACATTTTTATAAAGCTTTAATGTACATAAAAACCAGCTTCTTGTTGAAGTGAAAATAAATGGAAGGTTGTCTTTTTGCGCTAGTAATGTTGTGGAGTTGTATTTTGTCTCGCATCAATTATATCGCAAATTTTCAAATATATATCGTGATAAATATTTTTGGCCATATCGCCCTGCTCTACCACAGACTATAGACTAAGCTATAGATACAGTGATTCAGTGCATTACATCAATACAATAAAATAATAAATCCATCATTTGCGAATCATAATGTCTTTCACGCATTGTTCAAAGGCCCAACCCTAGAATTAATACGTCTCAATCCATAAACCTCATATTGACAGATATCTGGCACGTTTTATGTCCTGGTGTTGAATGCTGATGTAGATTATGTAACCATGTCCCGCTTGCTGTCAGTTAATCATTTATGTTGTCAACTTTTCACAGCTTATTAGCTTATTATTAACAATACTGCATATTGTGATGACAGTTTTATCTGGATGGCACACAAAAGCTTATCTTTAAAGATAAACAGGCTTTATGCAGGGAGCGTAGGTTTAGTTAGGGTTTTTTTTTTTGTTCTTTATTGTTGATGCCAATTGCTTGTTGCTTCTTTTTCTTTTCATTTGCCTGTCATTTAATTTCAGTGCATGTTACTTTCTATTACCCTGCAGGCAGACAGCTTCACAAATATCCTTTTATTCACCGCGGTCTGGTAAGGTTAAATTGGCATTTATTTGGCTTAGAGACATCATCAGTGAATGTAGACCAAATTTACTTTGTTAGCATCTGGCTCAGCCTTTAATGAGTCAGGGCTGCAAACCAAACACAGCACTCAGATTAAGATAAAGCAAACAAACAAAAAAACTAAATTAAAAAAAAAAAAAAAACTTGCACTGCTTCTTATTGTCATCATCTAAAGCAAGCCCCATTGTTTACTGATTGGTCTGACATCCAGCTGCCTCTACAGAAGTATTAATGGTTTTGCTTCAAGTTGTGTTACTCCTGCCGTTGATCAAATAACACAAAAGTAGTAATTAGTAGCATTCATAATGTCTTGTCTTGCATTCATAATGTCTTATTGTCCAGAAAAAACATGCAGAAATTAAATGTTTTTACAGTAAGTATTCGGGAGAGGACCAAAGAGATCTATCCATTTTATCCCACTTTTCCAGTTCAAATGTCTTAGGCCAGAGGGGCGGTGCACCCTGGACTCGTCACCGGGTCACAGGGCTAAAACAGAGTGACACAGACAACAATTCAGACCTATGGTCAGTTTAAAATCACCATGACTTTAGAAGAAAACCAGAGTACCCAGCGAGACAAAGGGAGAACAGAACAGAAACCCCACAGAAACAACTCAGCCCAGACCTTCTTGCTGTGAAGCAACAGTCCTCCGCACCACTGTCTGCTCCACTGCTGTGCAGCGTACCAACAGATGCAGATGTGCAGCTGGATATCTGTAGTTATTAAGCCAGCAGAGCATTGTCGATTTCCTGTTGTTGAATAGATATATTTTCTTTATTCATTTTGGTTGGTGTTAAGTTAGTCTTAAATTGAATTCTGAGTGGCTTTAAAAAAAGTCTTTAAAAATCTTACATCTAACTCTTCATAAGACATACAATCCCTGTTAATAAACTGTAATAACATGACAGCATGCTCTTAAAGAGAAACACCCTTTTCTTTGTAAGAATTTAACAAAAGTTAACAAAGAATCTGGTCTGGAAAGCCCGAAATCCTCTTATAAATCCCTGATGTTGATCTTCAGGCTGGATAAGCAGTGCTGCATGGCATCTTGGCTTCTTGGCAAGTTCTCAGAGTTGTACAGAGACCAGTAAGACCGTCCATCTGCTTTTGTGCAGCTTGGATTCTGATTGAAAATCCAGTCAAGGTGCTCAGCCAACAGAACATGAAGGATAGGAGTAGCAAAGTCTACCTTTGAATGCTGTGTCTCTCTCCTATAATGTCTCTGGGAAAAGTACTGTACCTACATAGGCCATCACTTCATGCTTCTTAGTGCATGAAGAGATCTTTGATGTGATGGCTGATGGAGGTCAGCGGTGGTCAAGAAGGCGTAAATGAAGCAAAAGTGGGCCTGACTCTCATTTTCTCAGAGACCAGTGCATATGCAAGATGGTTCATTGACACAGACACACACACGCACGCACGCACACACACACAGACACACACACACACACACACACACACACACACACGCGTTTTGAGAGGTTCAACCTGTGACATAAACAGAAGAGCGCCAGCTAAAATCCTTCTGTTCATTCTCTTTCTATATTTATTTGGCTCTTTGCTCTCACATGGACATTTTATGAGATCAAGAAACACACACACATACGCACACACACTCACACGCTGAACACAATATCGAAGCTGCTTGTTGCCACTAGATTAATCCTGCCTCTTCGTCTCTTCCGTCCTCCTCCTCCCCGGTTTTTACCTTAGTGATTAAACCACACAGAGGACTTGAAACGGGGTGTTTTTTTGCAGCAAAACATCTGAGACTAAATATGAAAAGACTGACAAGAAACATAAAATCCCACAACTGAAACTGAAACTGAGGATTGTGCTGTTTTAGCCACTAAACTGACCAAATCCGGTCGTTTTTGACCACATTACATTTTGTACAGTAGTATAGGTATTGATCACCTATACTGTTTTCTGTAATTATGACAGATTTTGTAAAATATTATAATTTCATTAATTATGATTTTCAATAGGGGATGAACATTTGCAAAACATGTTTGTTGCCGTGATACATTTGGCAACTCTCTGCCCGTGTCAATGATTGCCGCTACCACTTCACTGAAGTTGGTGTCTTCCATGCAAACTACAGGCAACCACAGCAATCTGCTAATGACCGGAGGCTGCCAGGGGTCACCCACTGGCCTGGTAACACACATTTAACAGATTTCGGATACATTTTTATGAGAAAAATTATCACAACATCACATAGAAATTACCCCGCTTGGTCACTTGGACAAAAAATGCCTGCACTTAATTTGCAAAAGCCCAGTTTAATATATATTTTGAATACAGCAGTGCTTTTGAATTGTCTTGTATTGAGTGTTGTGTGCTGCTGGTTATTTTTCTGTGACATCGTGCATGTCTGCTAGGAGATTACTGACAGCAGGACAAACAGTCTGAGTTGCTGTCCATGCATCTATGTCACTGCCACAAAGCAGTCGCCCACATTTTGTGGGAGAAATGATTAACTATTCCTTCATTCCTTTAACAGCCTTCATCAAATCCTCAGTGCACATAAAAAAAAACTAATTTCAACAGTCCGACACGCTGCCTTTGTGTGTTATTTAAGCTTTCACTACACCTCAGCATAGGAGTGTGTAGTCTGGGATTCAAATACACACATGTCCTCCTGAAACACACACACGTTCACAAACATAATCAGATCAACGTGTTTTCCTCAGAGCCTGTGGGTAACAGCGGGGAGAGAGGAGTGGATGGATGGAGGGATAAATGATAAACTCTCTGCATTTATTTAATCCTCTGTTCCCACCCATCCCATTCTGCGCCTTTTTCGGAGGCAGAAGCAGGATGAGGAGGGAAGGAGTTTGATATGAGCTCAAAAGAGAAACAGTAAATTCATGAGAATGTTAGTGTCCCCATTCATCCCTGTTCCCCATGCATTAATCAGCCCTGATAAAGGCTGTCAGCTAACCTGCTGTGCCACCGTATACTGCTGGCTCATGCTTGTCTGCTCCCGTTTTGGTCATCCAATGCACAGGGTGATTTTTGTTGCTATTACAATTCATTAACATCAATTTAAAATGTCTTAGACGGTTTGTTAACCAGAGCAGCCTTTTAGTTTTCAAGTTTGAAGTGAGCTCTGTGTCAATCCAGCCTGTTTTATCGGGAAAAGCACGAGATGGGAGGGAGCCAGCACAGCAGATAGACGGATAACGGGATGGAAAATAAGAACAGGAATAATCAAGTTGCCCAAGCTGGTGTGTTTTTGGCTGCAGGCCATCAGCTTTGTGGTTCATCTGTTTGATGCTGTTTCTACATGTGGAGGTGTTTTTTCTGTCTTAATGACAGTTATGCTGATGGTAAGCAATTTAAGAAGCTTCATAGAGATGAAAACATGCCACAAGTTTGTGAGTATATAAATTATATAACCCACATATATATATATATATAACATACACATTAACTTTTAAATTATAGACAACAAACTACTTTCATGATTTCTCAGAGGTACGTGATCAAAATATCTGATCTATTCTGAAGTGTTATTGCATACACTGCATCAAAGTCATGCCACTGTTGCATTTTGGAAGTGACATATGATGATAAAAATGATTGTTTGCTTTTAACCTTTACATTTTATTTATAATTTATAAATTTAATTATAATTATCTACAAGAACATTAGTGACTTAGTAGCTCAACTGGCTCATGAGCCATCAAACTGTACAGGTTATTGTAACATGTAAAATACAGAAAGAAAGTTAGAAATCATATCCAAGACAAGTTAACCTTACTTTACTAAAATCTGAGGAGAAGCAGTTCTTGAAAAAAGGGAAAAGCCCCGTGTAAAATGACAAATATGAGCTTTTCTTGAACGCAGTGTCGGGCAAGACCCATTAGGTGATAAACTTATGCAAGTTTAATGAAAATATGAAAAATAATGTGGATTGAATAATGATTCTCATGAATTGTGGAGGGATTGACTGATGACGAAGGCCTTGTCATCACATAAATTCACTGACTTTTAGTCAGTGCCTTGACTCACAAACACAAGGAGAGATTGTTATCATTCTTGACATCTGGTCAGCTGCCAAGTTGATTACGTATAAAATTCTTTCATTGTCTTCACTATATATGTTACATTAGTTTGGAGCAATTTAAATTTGAGCTACGCTGGCTGGCAGAGGCATAAAATCTTAAGTGATAACTCTCATTTAAAAACTAAAAACTTACGAATGTTTTGTTTGTCAAACGTTCACAGTGTGTTTCCCTGTAGATGATGAAAAAGATAGAAAAAAGCAGTTTTGCTGTTAAGGTGAGGCTTTTAGCTTTCAAATAACTTACAGTTTGTCAGATTTGATTCTTTGGACCACTGCAGCCAGGTTACAGCAGCAGTGGGTTTGAGCAATATCTCAATTGCTTTGGAGTCCAGTGACAACAACAGCAAAGGGACGTAGAAATAAAGAAATACTGATAGTAGCTTTGCAAATCTGTCATCAGGGAAGAGCTGTTGTTTTTTGGATGACTGCAATTTTACCTGACATTTTACCATATTCTTGTATATATTTGCACTACTGTTTCTGCAGCATGGCAGCTACAAAATGTTTAAGAAGAGTGAAAAGTTTTGAGTTTTATGAGCTAAAATAAGGTTAAAGAATGGCTAAAATAAAGAAAACAACAGAGTCAGGTTTAAAAAGGCAGACATAGTCACAGGTCTGTGACAGCTCACAGCATTACTCACTCCTCTTTGTCAGCCTCCACATCTCTACTTTCTATCACCATACTGCTTTACGATTACAAAGGGATTGTAGTTACAGTTTGGTCAGGACCACTACATTCAAAGGAAAATTGCTGTTTCTGTGTGCAGCAGTACAGCTCTGTTTAGGGACTTCCTGTGAATGGTGTGAATGGAGAGATGTGGTAATTAGTGGAAAACCAGGCTTGGTGCATCTAGAGCTTTTCTTCAGGTGCTGCCTCGGCTCTTACAGTGACAGCAAAGGGTGAATGAAGACATTAGAAATAAGGCTGATTGCTTTTCCAGCTACTGTAAACTTGTGAGAATGAACAAGAGAGAATTGAAGCCCCTCAGTAATAAAACCTGGGCAGAGAGCTGTTGTCAAAGCCTGACACTGCCAGGACCTGTGGACAGATGAAAGGAGTGGAGCATAGGCTGTAATCAACTCAGGGCTCTATAACAAATACACACACATGCACACACACATACACACACACATGGGGCCACCCAGGCTGCTTCCCAAATCTTTTACTGAGATCTGAAGACTAAAAACGCACCTTTGTTCTCCCTCTGAAGTGAGCGAGTATGTATATCATTTATATTATATCATTTTCACATTTTGTATGATGGTAGATAGCAATAACAGCTCGATCTGATTTAATTTAGGTGAAAATCGTGTCGTGGTCAAAGTCACAACAAATGTGAAAATCAGTAAAAGCCTCTTTCACTCACAATTTTTTTTAAGGTTCGTCTTCAAACTTCAGAACAATACACCAGGCCTTGTTGGACGTAAAGACCTAGGTTGGCTAAGCATTTGATTCATTGTTAGCCCAATGTTCATGTCATTATTAGGGATTTCAGTATTACTAATGTCATTAGGGTGAAATAACCACAAATGATCTATAAAATATTACTGACTGAAAATTATCAAGTTTTAGTATAGCCCTTGTCTTTCTGGTGGAGTTGCATTCTCTGAATGCTTTTGTTCTTCTTTTGGCTCCCACTCAGTTCATCTACACTATGCTTCTGTGTCTTTTTAATCGGTCTGAATTGGTATAGAGAACTGTGCAAAAGTCTTGAGCTATCCTTAATTTCTTTATATATTGCTTCCAGAAAGTCAGACTTCCTTGTCATTTTTTGAAGTTGTCTTGAGCAACAGCTGTCTAGCTTTTTGAAGGTCTTTCAGAGATTTTCTTTGGATATTGGCTGCTTTTTCAATGCAAGCTCTGCAATAGTTTGGGGCTGATTATTATTATTATTATTATTATTATTATTATTATTATTATTCTCAAGTGCACTGGCAATGCAGCCAAAGCATATCTGGAAAGAAAAACAAACAATGAAACACTACCAGTCATGGAGTGGGTCAGTCCATGACTGATTGAAGCAGCGTGGGATCATTTTGACAATGAACGCGACAAGATTTGAAGATTTGAATTTAATGTTGAAGAATCAAGGTGGTCACCAAATACTGAGTTTGTTCGAACTCTGTTTTTGCTTTATTTAGTGTATTTTCATGAATGCTTGGACACATGTCAATGAATTGCTCCACATTTACGATTATTTTAGCAAAACACAGAATTGAGGGGTAGCTTAAGACAATGCACAATACCGTACTGTGATGCTCATAAGGTGTCTTTTTGGCTGATTTATAGCAATGTCTCAGCAGGGTCTTAATTTGCTTTTCGTTTTAGCATGAGCTTACTCATGCTAAAATGCAAAAATAAATCTCACGCCTTGTGTTGAATGAATTGTTGTTGTTGTTGTTGTTTTTTTAAAATCAAGCTGCTCTTTTCCTTCTTGTTTTAAAATAAAAACATCTAAAGGGCCATAAAATCACTGTATTTTGTTAGTAAGGCTTGCCTTAAACCTCTGAGATTGAAGTGCATTCATGGTATTGACTTTATTTCAGTCTCACTGAGTGCAGTGGCTTTATTTTCCATATAATACAGCATGCAAACATATAGTGGGAAACAGAGATGGTCTATTATTTTATCTGGATGCAGACGCTGAGCCCATTGCAAGGATGAGATATATATATATATATACTGGTGGTGTGGGGGTGGTTTTGATAACATAGCAAGCTAACGAATCTCTCAGACTCCAGACATAGCTTCTTTGTCGATAACATTTAAACAAGTGGGAATAGACTGTCACCAAAAAAGGAAAGGTAGAGGAGTGAAAAATAGCCCAAAAAAAGAGAAGTACCTTTGTATTGTAAGCAGCTAAATAATCCAAATAGTCAGTCAGTCTGGACTAATGAATGCTAATTGTTTGGAACATATGTCTTTGTAACAGGGGACTCAACTCAACTGGTTCCAATGTTTGCAATGGAAGGTTTCTGAGGGACTGTGTCATTTTACAGTTAAATTGCTGTCCTGCAGAAACATCATCATTATTTGCAGGGGAATTTATGAGTTCTAATTTTAAAACTAGGGGGTTCTGGTTAGACTCTGAGTGTAGGAAGATGGGTGAATGTGAATTTTTATTTAATGTCAATTTCTGCATATTTAGTCAGCAACAGATTTGATATTTTTGGTGGTTTATAACAGTTAATTGTTATACTATCACCAATTTTACATAATTGCCAATTTGAATCCATTCGGTGCAAACTGATAACAGAATGATTCTGTCTTATTACAGTTTCAATGCATTTTTGAAACACTAAAGACGCTTGAAAGACTGTAACAGACTGTGATTAATCACAGACCTGGTCTCTGTCTTCAAAGGAACCATTTTGAAGGGAACAATTCATCAACCACTGTTTTTCCCAGTGTGACTGTAGCATTAGTATGTTTTTTTTTTTAGGGTGCAACCACAACCATACCATACCTTGAAATCTTAGCTCATTAAACAACTTGTTAGTAAGTCCAAAAAGTTTCTTCTTAGGTTAACATATTGGCCAAATATGAAGGTATTCTAATCTTTAATTCTGTGATCCAAGCAGGGGTCACTGTGTCTGTCAGAGCTAAACTATTTATGCAAATAATATAGAAATCACATCACATCCAACCAGCGGAGAAAGAAAGCCCAGCATCCCCCCTACTCAATGTTTGTGTGCCTGAGTATTCACGGGTTAAAGGCCAAAGAAATGAGCTACAATCTGACTTTTTGTTGTATTCATTTTTCCTGAATTTCCATAAAAAGGTTAAGATGAATGAAAGTATTATGCACCAGAAACAGATTGCATTACTCCTTCTTTGTGTTGTGTTAAAGAACCAGAAGAACAACGCACTCAGAGCTTACAGTAAACTAATTGCATCCAGATGGTGCTCATTGTTCAATTAGATGAGTCTGTACTGTTTAGTTCTTGTAACACAGTAACAACGCATATAAACAAACTCTCACTAGTTGTCACGCGCTTTTATGCCGCATCTGTATTTGCAGTAGTTGCCACAGTAACTGGTTAATTATCAAGTCAGAGTGCAGAAAGTTGGCTTTCATGCCAGCTAAAAATACTTGGCTTCCAACAAAATTTTACTTTGGATTTAGATCTATGATAAATATATGTCATCCCTCCAGTGTTTGGCGCTACTTTAGGCATGCATTTGCGTATTGCTGAGCAACAGTGACTCTGTTTTAGGAGTAGGATTTATTAAGTGTGTATTCCAAAAGAAGTGATGCGCAAACTATTCCCCCATGGAGAGTCTTCAAATGATTGTAAAGCTGATTTTTCTGCTCGCTGAGTCTGTTTGGTGAATTACACGGTGCTCTAAAAACCAAATGCAGCTAATGATTCCCAGTAAATCAGATTCTCTGTTAAATTAAAATGTGTGCGTTAAGTCATGCATCACTGCAAATTAAGCTAATAAAAGCTGGTTTTGGGAATTGATGGCATCTATTCAGTCCTTTAATGGTAACATTTAATGTCACTGGCTACTCTGGTCCTGCAGAACAGAGAGAGAGAGAGACAGATGTCAAGGGGAGTAAATAAGTGTGTATAAAACAATGAGAACAAATGCATTATTTAAGACTACAAGTTTTTGAAATAAAGGTACTTTACAATGAAACTGAATATTAAGCTAATTTGGATCATGTTCAAATCAACGAGTTATTAATTAAAACCAGAAATGACTAAAGTACATTTTGACATTTTAGCTCAACTGACTGTTGAGCAGTCACCGATCTTTGGGAAGCAAGAGGCACTTTCACACGTTCTTTTAGACGTATTTGATGTTGACTTTTAGGCCATGCATCTGTTCTTTTATATTTTTGAAGAATTGTCCCCGAGCATGATGTGTTTTCTTTTTCTGGTGTTATTCGTATGATAGAAATATGGAGGGATTCAAATGTTAAAATCTGAAAAAACTGCACTGAGTGGCCTCTTCTTTAATTTAACAGTGTTGACAAGCTGCAAAAAGCATGTGCATTAAAAGCTTACCCAAAAAAAGGAGCAGAAAATATGTACAGTCTGCAGTGAGTCTGCTTCACGCGTTTAATATTTTCTCCCCCTTATCCAGCGCCAGAAAGACAAGTCACGACAGGATCCTTCAATTAAAATCAGATGGTGTTTATTTGGTGAAATGCTAACAAAGTTGATCCACAGATCACAGAATCTGCATTAAATAAAGACCAAATTTTGTAGTTTACTCACCGGCTCAAACCTATCTTAACAGCGCCGCTGCTTACGCTGCCACAGAGCATCCCGTAATTAGCTGGCGGATTAAGGTGCACCTTACAGTTTAGCAGATCACAGCCGCACATTATAATTAAAGTAATTAGACCTCCTATCTCTCTCTCCGTGCTTCGGTAAATTCTCTCCCAGAAAATGAATAATATTGAGGCAGCTGAAATGAGATGGCACAGTGCCTTCCCCCCCCCCCATTTGCAAATATGAAACTTTCAGATGATGTTGCGGGGAAAAGCTGCGATGTAGCGCACAGTAGAAGTGTGAGGTGGCACTTGAGGAAGCTGATACTAATGTTGGATTCAATCTGAAAATAGATGGTCTTTATGAGAAGTAACCCCAGCACTACCATACTGATTATTTGTATTTGCAAGTCATTTCCTGTTTTATTTTGTAATTCCTCCTGCTAGTGTCACCACCTGTCGGTGTCAGTATTAGCTCCATTTTAATTGATTGGAAATTCAAACACATATAGTTGCGACACACGTAAATAAAAGTTGACAAAACAAAATAGCACAATGTGGGAAAATGATAAAAAAGAAACATGTAAAGTTAAATGGAATATAATTTAAAAAAAATGTAAGATAAAAAGAAGCTTAATGACTGAAAAAAACATACAAAAGTACAATAAAATTCAAAGACTATGATAACATTCAATTCAGCAAAATAGTTAAATAAAATAAAACAAACCAGACAAATGTAGTAAAAGTAAATGCAGAAAACGACAGATGCCTGAGGGCTGCATTCTGGCCTCCTGACATCCACCAGCAAAACTCGACAACCGCCCCGAAATTCAATAAAACTTCTAACTTGGGCAGTATGCACATTTCCAAATATATATACTTTTAAGACAATAAATAACAGCTCTGAACTTTTAAAATAGTAGCTAGCAAGAGTGTCCCTGTAAGTTGATCACTGTTTTTCCTAGACAGGTGAAAAAATACAAATGAATTTTGAAATATACTTGCACGACTCACAAACTGAAGTCTGCATGGGAGGAGTAAGTAGTCTGGTTTCTTATCGTTCTGCAAATTTTAAGCTGCAAATATTGATTTTTATATCTTGTTAACTACCGGATCATCTTTTCATTCTGATCAAGCTACTCGCTGCTTTATATTCTTCATGTTCATTTTCTCGGACTGTTTTTGGATTTCTGGCCTCTTGTCTGCTCTTCACCTGCTTAGTTTACCCGATTGACTGCTTCCCCTGTGCCTGATCTCAAGCTTGCTTAAAGAGATTTGGATTGGGTTTGTATGCTGGTCTTCTATCACTGACATTATTAAGGAAATTTTCTAAATTAATGAAAAACTGTTTCCTCCAGAAAAAAATGATCAACTTCCCCTAATCGCTTTAACAGTCTCCTTCACAAACTATAAATCAAATGGAATAATTAGTTCACTGGTTGTAGGCACCATGTTAACTCATTCACTGCCATTGACGTCTATAGCCGTCAATTGCAGTGAATGAGTCAATGGGTTTAACTCATTCACTGCCAATGGCTGGCAGTGAATGAGTTGTAGAATTTTATGGATGACATAAAATTCTACAAGATAAGTAAAAAAATAGGAGTAATGTAAACCAATGCATGATACGGCCACAGGCTTATATTCCAAATTAGAAATTAAATTTCCATTTTGACTAAGATTAAATTCTAATGAGTGCAGGAAGATAATGATAATTATCTAGCAATGTTCCTCACTGCAGCTCGGGAGGATTTGGCACTCATGTCTCATCACATATTGCTTAGCCAAGTAGTATTTAAAGCCGTTATAGCGGATATCACATTGGAACGCCACGAGATTGTACATTATACTCTACTCAGACCTTTGTTCTTTCACAACTCACTGACCACAAGCTGGGTCAGTGGTTAGAATAGCTGCCTCACATCATCATTTCCTGTTTTATTTTCTAACTCTGTCTTTTTACACTGTCACTTTAACCTTGTGTCTTTCCTTCCTTTGTGATTATTTGCTTTGTATCACCTGTTTTTTAGTTAATCAGTCACTCTATAAATATACAGTCTGTCTTTCACCTCCCACTTGCCAGATTGTTTTTGCACAAGTTTTCAAGTTCGTAATCATGGCCTCATATTTTTTTGCTTATGCTTTCTTGTATGTTTTTTCAGCTTTATATTCCTGCTTCATTTGCATCCGGGATTCCTTGTGTTTCTTCCTCATGTTTATGTTGCCCTATTGTTTTTACATCTTGTGATCCTCCTGTTCCTCTAGTTTTGCTTCATGTAGCCCATCTTGTCTTTTACCTCCTGCTCTTTCTCATATTCTTCCTTGTGTACTGCCTCATTATCTAACTGATCTCTTTTGTGCATGACTTTTTGGCTTGGTTGTAGAAATGTTGCTTCTTGTCCTGTCCCTGCTGGATTTGCTTCTCTCTCTGACTGGTCTCCTATGTATAACCATGTGTCACATGCATGGCATCACTTTTTTATACTCATGTTTTTGTGTTTAACTTTTGATCTTTGACATTGTTTTTATTATACAGCAAATTATGAACTCCAGTTACAGTTTTCAGTTGCATATGATGGTCCTCATCAGCTAATGTAAGTGAGTCACGTGTCATAAGATGATCTACAAGTGGAACATTATAACTAAACATTATAAATAAATAAAAAAGTATTATTAAATAGTAGTAAAAATGTCTTCTTCTCTCCATTTCTGTAGCTTAACTAAAAAAAGATGACATAAGAATTAAGACTCAGGCAGAGGGAGATTGGACAGGGGACAAAGAGAGAAAATAAAGCAGGCTTCCCATCAACATAATAATTATAGTTTGTTATGCAGCAGTAATAATGAAGTTAATTGCTTGCAAAACCCATTTTTCCACTAAACTGACTACCTTCTGCAGCAGCCCACTGACTAAAAGGCTTCTGCCACTGAAATGACACATCAATAGTTATTGGAGCAATTGAATGCCAGATCCCACCCACTGACCTTTTTCCAAACCATTAACGATCTTATTCCCAAGTGTGCAGAAATCAATACATGGGTACCGACATGCAGTCGCTCATATCTGCACTGTGTTATTTTTGAACTTTAATTCAAAATCAGAAATTAAAGCATGAAGCAGTTAACATTACTAATTAAAATGTGCATTCATATTTTTACACTTCGAGGTTGATCGTTAGCTTCACCTGGCACAAAGGCTTGAAATTTGAATTAAGTGGTAACCATGTTAATGCGGTTTACTTGGTTTCACCTCTAAATCTCCTTGATGTTTTTATATTTACACTATTGTTCTGTTTTTAAATTTTAACACATATTGCATGACCATGTTTCTATGTATCATATTATATAAACAGTCAACAGTGATTTATATCTATAAGCTGTTAATTGTCTTAATCAGTATTACCAGAATAAAAATAAAAATGATTAAACTTTTTTTAAATGAGAAATAAAACATATAAAATATATCATTGAACATTAGGAAGAGGAATCTCGCTTCTATATAGAAAATTGGCATTTAATGAAAAGAATGAAGAGAATGAGGAATATATACTGTATTTCTTTCTGTTTTTGTGCATTTCCCAACACATTTCAAGCTTTCCTTCACGTGCTTACACACCAACTGAACTCCTAAGACAAAGCTCTGAAGCTACAAGGTGGGAAATGACTACCGGCTTGCATTAAGGTAGTGTAATGGTGGTCATTAGACATCATCATTATCATCAAAGTCTTGTCAGCTGATGGAAAAACCCGATAAGAGAGATTAGGTGTGTGTGTGGATAGCTGGCAGTTTTTCTTAGTGGCCATTAGATCCTTTGAAGTTGCTAAAACTCCAAGAAGAAGCAGCATCTTTTTACCCTTTTATGTTCTTTCCCTCACTGAGTCGTTGGGAATCCAATGACAACGGTACAAAATTTTAGAAGCTGTCCTTTTCACTTCCTGCTTTGGGAACAAACAGTTCCAAGTCTTGTTTGTTTGGTCTGTAGGTGATATTTAATACTTTTGTTGCAAATACTAACAATCCGCTTTATTATGGGAGTTTATTTTGGCAGCTTTCATCCTGCCAGTTCAAAGACTTCAGCTGAATCTTGGCCTTAACAATCCCCGTTTCATTTGGCAAAGCCTGATGGACTTTTCACTTTTATTTTCTGTGGAAGTTTCACTCAAAGTCATTTGAACTTGCTGCAGTGCTATTACTCTGTCTTTGAATAGACACGAGCCCCCCAGAAGTATTCTTTTGTCATCCTAAGCTTCTCCATCATGTCTTTAAGCTTAGTATTGTGTCCAGGACTCCAAATATTGCAAAGCTTCAGGAGGTTAAAGCTATACATTAAACACTTGTGAGCCACACTTTGATGGACTTACTCAGTTTGGTTGGCTTCTGAGAGCCAGAAGTAACTAATGAAGTCGGGCTTAACAAGTGGATTACCTCAATGAAGACAATGAATATTTACCTTTGTAGTTTCAGGTGCATCCAGTTTCTATAAAATTCTCTCTGTAAAACTGTATGAGACAAAAGCAGAACAGTTAAATATTATCTCTTTATACCCCTAAAAATGTACATCTTTTGATGTTATGTCATTAAGTAGCTTTGCATTGCAGTCTTACTAATTAGAAGCAGCATTACAGAAGTATTCAGCACCGGTGCAGTTGTTCTGAACTCCAGGATCAAACTACGTGAAGCGCTGCTCTACATGCATACGCTACAGAACCCTTTCTTCCTACTGGCACTGGGAACCAAGCAACAAAAGCCAGTGCCCAGGATCTTCCAAACATATTTTTTTGCATCTCTGCAAGTTGTACACAATCCAATCTTGGCAGCAGAGCCAATAAATAAATAAATAATGTCTAAAAATAGCACTCACAAGCAATTTAGAGTGACAAAATTTGAGGTTTGAGTGTGGTGGGGAAGTGAAGATGAAACAGCATAGTTTGCTTTGATCACCCCAGAATCTTGTCCCTTTCAAGCTAATTAAAAAGTAAAGACTCACCTCCCCTGCCATATTGCCTCCAGCTGCTGTTGGTCCAATGAAATTTTGATATTTTTTTTCTTCAGAGTTCTTATTGTCTGAGTTTTAATTGTGGGGACACTTTTAAACTTTGCACTCCCTGAATCTCAGTCTGACTTTGGAAAATCTAAACTCTTTAAAAAGTGGCATTGCAGTCATTAAATTGGTGTGTGTGTGTATGTGTATATATGTGTGTGTGTGTGTGTGTGTGTGTCATGGCAATATGTGCATCCTGGACACAACCACTGCAGCTACTATAACTTCCCCAAAGGCAATATCAAGTGCAAGGGGTTTACTGGTTTGTGGGCAGATTTTTTTCAACATGACATTCATGCATGCATCTCAAGGTGCAAGGTGCAGTCACAGTTTTTATAGGTGTGCATTTGAAATAAAACGATTGAATTTAAAGTGTAATGAGTGTTGTCCAGCCCATGAATCTTGACGTCAGATGATCGATCTGAAAAAAAAAGAAAAAAAAGATGATAGATATTACATCAGATGTAGATATAGTGATGCCAGTATTATCCACTGTGGTGAGAGCAGGGCTGTTCTGACCGTGAAACCACACGCTCATTTCCTGATGGCTTGGCAATCACAATTCAGTGGTGAGCGTAGTGAGCATACCCCAGATACACAGTACGACCAAGATTTAATGTTTTCGTTTTTTTTGTTCAGTATGACTAAAACTGAGTCTTGAGCACTCGACCGTCATCAGGAAAGTGTCAGACGGCTTATTTTCTATAGACTTCTATAGGACCCAAAGTACATTTAGCACCCCTCGATGGCCATTAAAGACAATGCAGGTTCTAGGCACTCCCAAGTTGGTTTAATTTTTTAGACCCAAAAGCTGTGTGCATCCTTTTTACCCCTCAGCCGTGAAAGGCTAATGGAGTATTGTTAGCAGCGTGGACACCCAAATTTATAAATCCCATAACTCGAGAATGAGGTGACGAGGCTTTTGAAACTACTTCAATGTTCATAAAATATATCAAACAAAATATCACATATAATCATTTCTACTGAAAGCAGCTTAAGCTGTCCTTATGGTATTGACAGAAACCTTTACTGCTCTGTGTGAAGCTAAAATAACGTTCTGTGTTTGTTGTTGTGTTTGTATATTTTAACATTAATTTAATATATTTTGACATCGTTTAGTTTGTTTATCCACGCTACTTTCCGAAGCTTACATTGATGATAGCATGTCTGGAGCACCACGCAAAGTAAATCTGACATTATTCCTGCAGACGAGTAAACACCTCAAGTAGAAAAAATTAAACGGAGACAAGAAAACAAGTTTACGTATCTTCAGCATTGCTATGAAGCTTATACACTGCAGCTGGTTTGTGTCGAGTGAATAACATAAAAGCAAATAGAAATAACCGGGGGTTAGAAACTAAGTAAGAGTGAGGAGAGGAAACTTTCATTTTAGACAGTCCTATTTTCCCAGCTTTTCCCAGCTTTTGGCAGCTGAGTCATATTTCACCGAGCAGCAGGCAGAGACTCAGCCGTAGTGCGTCTGGTCGAAGTCCTAGCGAGTTTCTCAGCAGTGACTTTCTCCCAGCTGACAGACAAAATTTGCAGCATTTTGCTGTCGCCTTATCGATTGGCCTGGTATCACTGTCATTTAAGCAAACTCCTCCAAGGACATGAACTGATCGATCGGCGGAGATGAGAAAAGATCTCTGGTACCGTGCAAAC
Organism: Maylandia zebra; assembly: GCF_041146795.1. Classification (NCBI taxonomy): domain Eukaryota; kingdom Metazoa; phylum Chordata; class Actinopteri; order Cichliformes; family Cichlidae; genus Maylandia; species Maylandia zebra. The sequence goes on from NC_135181.1 coordinate 20,646,039, forward strand.
ACGTTCACTCCCTCTTTCTCTCACGCTCACACCTTAGATGGATGAATTCGTAGCACTTTATTCAAGTGTAAAAAAGAGCTTGTAGTTTAGGCTGAGGGTAGCATTCATTGTATTGTATACCAAAAGAAAATCTTAACAGTGGCCTTTTGTCATAAAACACATGAATCTCAAATTTAACTGCTGGAAAAAGGTTTAAATTGAGACTCTAATAGCTGACAGTACTTTCTCTGATGAATTTAGTACCTGTACCTGTTTACATTCGTTTATGTCTTGTGACTCATTCTTGTGGTTTACAGTCTTTTAATCTGTGGTTTGTTCTCACTGTTCATGGTGGTGTGGTGGTTAGTAGTGTCATCTCACAGCAAGAAGGTCCTGAGTTTAAATCCACCATCTGGCTGGGGTCTTTCTGTGTGAAGTCCAGTGTCTCGGCTCAATAACAATAAATATGTTTTAGCTTTACAAATTTTTTTGACAAGATTTCTAAAATGTTTGTGTTTCTACACCACTAAAAAGATCTTTTGGCAGTATGCTGGTCTGAAGCATTCATGAGTGTGTTAACATACAGGACTGGACAGCCTAAATAATTTAAGAGCTATATCTTTGAGTCTAACACCCTCAGTTAGCATGTTAAATGTTGAAGTTTGTCAGAGTACAATTAGAAAAAGTCGGAACAAGTGCAGCTTGTTTGGGGGTGTTGCCAGGAGAAAGCTTCTTCTCTTCTTTCTTCTAAAAGGAACATGGATGGTCTGCAAAGTTGCATCCGAGCAAACCATAAGACTTCTGGAACAATGTCCTTTAGAAAACTTGTGATCAATGTGATTACAAAAATTGGAACATGGTCATTTTAGTGATGTTTAATTTACCAAGTTGAAATTATCACTAAATATGCACAAACGTGTTTTACTATCTAGAATCTAGACAAGCTGTTACCAAAGTGTCCTTGGTGTGATTCTCCATCACATGAATACCAAAATATATTTCATACCTACAATACATAAAATAAATGAATGATATTGCATTTCACAGACAGTGCTCTGGCAGTTCATTGGGTTAAATCTTAAGCTGATCCCTGTATATACCTGAAGGGTAACCTCACAACACCTTGACAGAGAATTGTAATTCCGCCTTAAGGCAGGACTTTAGTTAAAGCTATGTACTGCCTTACCGAGAGCACGTTTTGGGGGAAAACGCTGTCTGAGAGGATCAGTTAGGGCTGAGAAAGTCCCTTAAATTGTGTATACCGATGCTCCCACAGAGCCCCACCAGGCAGGATGGGTCTTCATCTAATGCTGAATATATGCTGTGTAATACTAAAATTAACCCAAATTTTCTCAGACGGTGCTGATCTACAGAAACTCTTTACATAGATCAGCACTGGCAGAAGATATTGGCTCATATCTGCAATAACCTTTAGAAGAATGTCTTTTACTGGCACACACTGTTCAGTGTCCGTGGGTGACAATGACGGCAATATTTGCAGGCTTTATCTCCCAGGCTGCACTTGTCATTGTTGTGGGTGCTAACGCATACAAACACGCACACAATAGTCTCTGCCTCCACATCTCTGCCTCTGACCATTTGTCAGGCAAATTATCATGATGAGTTTGGACATGGGCTCATTGGCTCATCAGGAACTTGACAATTTATGCTGGTGTGTGTGTGTGTGTGTGTGTGTGTGTGTGTGTGTGTGTGTGTGTGTGTGTGTGTGTGTGTGTGTGTGCAGGCCCAACAGCATCATGATTAGTGCATTTCATCTGCAGAAGTGTGCTGATGACTCTGATGGAGATTTTAGCTCGTCTAACCGTTACGTTCGCTTCGTTCGCTTCCTAAGCTGATGAGCGGCTGAGCCGAGCTGAATAATTTAGGCGTGTTGATGAGGAAAAGATGTTTTATTTTGGAGCAAACCAAATTTTTCTTGGCCTTATTTTCCTCTCTGCAGTTTGTCTCTGATCTTTGGTGCTTCATTGCTCATTTGTGAACACAGTGAAGGAGACTTACAGTGAGAGGTCCAAAGGAAAACATGGGCTGTAATTCTTCTTTCAACATTATGCACTCCACACTGTATATAAATGCCACTTGTTTTGCACATATTCAACTCTGTATATTTTATATATTTTATTATTATTATTATTATTATTATTTTATTTTATTTTTTTACTATTTAATTTGTAAAAATGTGTATACACACACACACACACACACACACACACACACACACACACACGTAGGAAAATATTTAGTATACACATCCAGAAATGCATACACTATTATATATTGTACATATATTTATTAGTTTCAGGTTGGCCATTCTTGTATTTTGCTCGTTTGTGTTGTTGTGTTTGCACATCTCTGTTGCTTGTGGGGCTCGCACACAAGAATTTCACTCGCATGTGCTGTGCCAGTGTGCCTGCACATGTGATGTGACAATAAAAGTGATTTGATTTGATTCTTGGATAAAACTACCCTGTATACATAAACTAGGCTGTGTGTGTGTGTGTGTGTGTGTGTGTGTGTGTGTGTGTGTGTGTGTGTGTGTGTGTGTGTATGGATTGCATGGGTGTACTGATGTTAGTCAATCTTTTGACCACAGAAGGAGAAGGTACAGTCACAAACAAAAGATATTTGCAGGTCCATGTATATCTTACTTGTGTAAATGTAAATTTGTCTGTGTTATTTTGTAAATACTAACGCTATTGTTTATTTCACACACATGGAGAGATGTGTGGAGGTCAGGGAAATTGCCTTTCATTGTTCTTGTAACAGTGACAGTAAAGAGCTATTCTATTCTATTCTATTCTATTCTATTCTATTAATGGGTAAATTGAAATAAAACAGCACAGGAGACAAAAATGGACAAAAAAGTTAGAAATTCTAACTGTAAACAGATAAAACAGTCTCCACACTCAGATAAGTGTCTCCGGTTACAGAGTTAAAGCACTATAAAGCAAGCACATCTGAAGCAGAACACAAAAGCCTCTAAGGTACATTCAGTGTTAACCAGATTACCAAACAACAACGCTACAAACAAGGAGACACGGGGCAGACTCCTCACTTTAAATCACTGCTATCTCAAATGACAAACTGGCAGCTCTTTTGAGTCAGCCGCTGTAATTAGTATTAGAGCCTTGGACTGGGACACTTGCCCAAGAAGCAGAGGAAGCTGGGATGAAGAACAAGTACACAGTAGGCACTAATTGGCCTACAAGAAAGAGTGGACAACAAGGGGAAGGAACATAGTCATATGGCTGTAACAGCTTGAAATACTTAAATATGTCAACAGCTATAAATTTTGGATAAACATTCATGAGCATCAGGGGACCAGTTCTGCTGACTTTAGTGATCCCCTGGCCTGTTCTCTGACACCACTATGAATTATCTATACTGGCATTTTTTTAAAGTCCAAGTCTAGCTGTAGCTGGATTTCCATTAAATGTAAATCCTATTAAAGACTAAAGACAGACCAAAACCTCACACACATCACTTCCTTTAAGTCAGCTACTAAACACACATGGCCTGCTAGACCATGGCAATCATAAACGTTTAGCAAAGATAGTACTTATTTGTCACCTTCTTGAACTCCTACTTAAAATGAGTTTTTCCACAGACCTGGGTCAGTTTTATTAAAGTTACCTCTTTTTGGTTTGAGATGAGCTAAAGCTGCTACAACCTGCAGGGGAGAGAGACGTTAAAGAGGAGGGAAAGCTCTTCTTCTTCTTGAAATTGAACCTAAAACCAGTCTGTGGCTGCTTGATTATGGCCAAAATCATAATTACTTTTTCAGTACTGATGATTTAAGGCACTTTTATTTTCCATTTTTATTTAAGTGGATTTCTATGAACTTTTACTATAATTGAAGTGAATAAATGTGTCCGATCAAATGTACAGAAAAGTGATGTACTGGAAGCAAAACAAGATGATTATTTTAAAACAGAATCTGACATAGTAACTGTGTGATTTTGATAATCTCATTTTAGTAACTGGTAGAAACCAAAATAGAAATTGAAACAAAATTTTAGTTAATTGCACAGCCATAGAGCAGTTTTACAGGATCATTAGCATAATGTCTTATTGGCATCTTATTATTGCCAGGACAGTAAATGGTAATGCATGATGTCAAAATCCATGTAATAAATGTTAGTTCATATCTATTGCATGTATTAAGATATACTATGTGCTAATAAGGTTGTATAAACAGTAATAATAGTATTATAAATATTAGATTAAGCATTTACCAACACAACTGTTTAAGAAACTTATTAGAGTTTCTTATAATGTAAATAAACCTCATACACTAATGTAACTTCACATTAATGGCTCTTTTTCCACAGTTAAACCTTTATTACTATTATTCGTTGCTTTATAGAATTAATAAACACTTTTTTCTTGTTTTTAATTAGACATGAACTAGGCTTATTTGCAGCTGAGGTATCTAAAATATAAACAAGTTAATCGAATGTTTCATTGCACACTTATTAACAGTTTAATTAAATAAAAGCTTTAGCTGCAATGTGAAGTGTTCCTAAATTAATACCTTTACACTGAAAATCAAAAGAGAACAACACAACCAATCTTGTACAACAATAATTTGAGTCAAAACGAGGTGATAAAGTTGGATTTTTGGCCAAACGAAAGCTGGACAGTCCTGTTCAACTTCAGTGGTTTACAAAATCAAATGAGAGGCTTCATCCCACGCCTGAGTATGTCTTTGATTATAAAGTGACTTATTTCTCTCATTGCACCGCTCTGCAGCTGTCAGCAAAAACAGGGTGAGTGTGTGGGGAATAAACAATGAAAATCTCAAAGACATCAGCACTTGTCAAGCTACATGCACTACATTTCTTCTCCCAGTAAGGCATGGCAAAGAATAAGAAGTGGGTGTCTAGTGTCAGTGAAAGCTTTTTCCTCCTTTTCTTTCTCAAATTTTTTCCTCTGCACTCTTTTCCAATTCTATTGATGGACTTTGGCCCAAGTAAACAAAGGCTCTTTAGCACCCAAACACAGTTCAATGTGCTGAATTATTGACTTGGTTTTTCAAAGAGGCAACGCAGAGCTTTGTTTCTCACGGCAGGGAGAGAAGCAGAGGACGGGTGTCTCACGGTTTTTCATGTGGAAACCCATGGAACCCATTTCTGTCCTCTCCCTCTCATTCTGCTCTGAGCAGAGGATCACAGCACTGTCAAATTATTGGATGGCCGCATGTATTTTTGGACAGATTTAAAGGTCAATCTCATGCACAACAGTTTGCTTGTGTTATTTTTATCCCCAGCAATACACAGCGTCAACCAATTTCTAATTCATCACTGCAAGGCATCAGATATGGAGAAGATATAGCAAAAAAATCCATAGTATGTTGATGTTTCTCTTGTAAAGGTGAAGACTTGCAAGATTTACTGTCAGTTATATATGAAACATTAATATCTACTATTTAAGTAAGTAAGGCTATGTGAAATTCATAGCTTATCCTTAAGAGATCACTGATACTTCTGAGTTATTAGAAACATTAAGCAATGGAATAGGAGGTTTTAGCAGCTTTATAGCAGCTATATACAGTACCACAGTTCATCTCTACTAATTGTATGTCCGTAGCATTAGAAATATTTATGCTACAGCAGGACTATCAAACTGAGGCCAAAATATGAAGTTAGAATTGCATTAAGTTCTTATTAAGTTCTTCATCATGTCTGGTCAGTCTGGTCTGCATTCCCAGAAAAGCTTCCAGCAAACCAGCAAAAATTCAGCAAATTGTCTCACCATTAATCGTTTCAGTAAACCACAACAAATATTGGTAGTATGGCAGATAATCTTGAATTTGCTTTTTGTTTTTTGTTTTTTAAGTGTATTTTATAATGGCCTGAACATGACACTATAACTGTTGTGGCTCACATTAGGTCTTTAGGGTTCACAGGTCTTGAGACCAGTCTGCAACTGGTTTCTGGTTTCAACTTATTGCTGGAGGTTGCAATGAAATATATAGTGCTGCACCAAAATCTCCTCGTGAATGCTTTATTTGTTAGCAGATCGTCATGGTTGTAGTTTACATGGAAGCCCCCGGCATGTCTGCAAACACTTATCAACTTCTCATTAAACACCAGTGAAACTATAACAAGTGCAACGTGTGTGTTTACAGTGCAAACAGGAAGTGGAGAATGCTCGCCTTCAAAGCAAAAGTTTTGTCCTTTCAAATGTGTTGATTGCAGCATTAAGGTGAATCTTTTATTTTGCAGCTGAATAGTAGAGTTCGGTTTGCGTCACTCGGAGAGTAACTGGCGAGGGTTTGGCCATCTTATAAACGTGAAGTATTTGCCAGCTTTGGAAAATTAAGCACGCATATTTTTATCACAGTCCTGGTGATTTTTTTTCCTTTGGTTAAAAGGCAAAAAGGCATTTAAGGACAAACCCCGTGAGGACTCCTCATCCAACTCGACTTCTCAAAATTGTGAAAAATTTTCTTTTCATTGATTTAGGGTGATGGTTGAACATTATAGTGGATGCTTCAAACACCTTGTCTATAACACCAAGTTTGCACTAAGTACCAGCTGTTCTTCATAAAGACTTCATTGGACTTGATTGTAAAAATATTGTATGAGAAGTTCTTTCTCTCCTTGAACCGCGTTGGGAGCTTCATGCTCAAAACATCAATATCACCTTTCCTTTTCATCTTACAGATTTATTATTCCGCTCTCATGTTTCTTTACTTTATCCTCATGCTTTGATGTTCTGCTGCTAGCTCCCGTATTAATATTTTAACACAATATGCCCAGCATAGCAGTCCTAGCATGTTAGCTGAATACTGCTGTTAATTGTCTAGTCAGGTGTAAAAAAAACCAAAAACCATATCAATATTGTATTAAATCTTTATTATGATCCTGTACATTATCTAATGTGTTTCTTCCCTCTGTTGCAGGTTATCTATGCACTGAACACGAAAAATGATGAACACGAGGCAGCCATCGCTACTCTTAAGGAGGCTCATGAAGAGGAGGTGCAGCAGATTCTTTCTGAGACCAGGGAGAAGATACTCCAGGTTTGTGTGTGTGTCTGTCTTACTTTAAATTTATTAGGTTCTTTAGAACTGTGCACATCTAGGCATGGTCCCATATTCCTTTTATACAGAACAGACTTTCTCCTGGCAGCCCTTCCAAACTAATCATGCATATTCATCTTTGTGTAGTGGTTAACACATTGACCTAATGTGCAAGAGATCCCTGGCAAATGATTTAGAGTTGTGTCACAAAGGGCATCAAGCATAAAAATTTGTGCTAAATCAAATATGCGGATCCCTCTTCTGTGGAGATGCGTTGCTAATAAGGGAGCATCTGAAAGAAGCACAGGCCTCAGTTAGCATGATAAATGTTAATTGAGATGTAGAGCTATATGTCAGATTTGGAGTCTGAGATGTAGCTCTTGGGGTTTTTTGGGGTTTTTTTTGCAATTTCTCTGATTAGTGTTACAGAGGTGCTCACACTTGTTGATGATTAATTAATCAAGCATTTGATTAGCATCTCCTGGCTGCTACTTACCCACTTAATTCCTATGGAAGCAGTGAGGGTGTACTTGGTTTTAGAGAATTATGAAACGCTAAAGATGGCGATCTCATCCCCAAAGAGCCATACAACATTTGAAACAGGAAATGGTTAAATCAATCATGTCATTGCACAGATGCATGCCCACATTAGAGTTTCACAACCATTTCAAAAGTCACGATATGTATGTATGCATAGCAGAAGTACAGCTTTATGGGGGAAAATCTTTTTAAAGCTTTTCTTGGAGTTTTTTTGAGCACTTTTCAATGGATTTGAATGATTATTCCTTTCATCCAGTATCTCAGTGACCATTACACTAAAATTCAATTATTCAATTCAAAATTACTCCCAAGTTGTGAGATAAGAAATATATAATGCTGAACAATCAGGTCTATAATTGGACAGTTAGTGAGGATATAAGTATAGTACATGTAGTAGTAGTAAAGCTGTACATACATTTAGTTTTCAGACAGAGGAGATGTTTGAGTTGGGGCTTTAGTAAAAGCTGCAGTTCAATCCGTTTGTTTGTGGATTGTTTGAAAATGTCTGCCTGATGGTAGGAGCTTAAACAAATTGTGTCCAGGGTCTGCAATGTCTTTGATGATTTGCTTGGTCCTCTTCACACAGCCAGTGATCTAGAGATGTTGTTTCTGTGCCAACAATATTTCGTGCTGTTTTCATGACATGTCGGGGGGCTTTTGCTCCTGTCCACAATACAAGGAAGTGGTTTAAGAGCAAAACTGCTGTTACAGTGCTGTCCATTCATATTAAGTTCATATTATGAATCAAGTAGAAGCTTACAAGATATCAGGCTTTTAGATCTAGGAGTCTCCTTGCCAATGGTTTCTGAATAACCCACTGTTGTATACTCATAGTATACTCATAGGATCAGAAACTCAGACTCAGACCCCAATCCAGACCTCCTGTATGGGGTAACTGGGATCTAACACAGTGTTTGGCTTTTTAGTAACATGCAGACTTGGGGAATGCAGATAAAATGAAAGAGAGAAGACGGCGTTGTGGGAATCTCGTTAGACCAGGTTCATCCATGCAGAAAGGAGTTTCAGGAGTCTCAGGACCACTGCTGAGACATGTATTGTAGCAAGCACTCAGTATCCAGGAGAACAAAGATGTCTGCATGTGCTGATATAATGTAATGCAACCCAGGGCGAAGTCGTACTGAATCTAAACGTCTACATCTGACTCTTTAGTGGTAATATAAAAGGAGGAGGATGAATATTATGTAAGCAAAGCCTATTTTCGAAATTTAGATAATAGAAATGTATCACAGGTGTAAAGAGAAGCTGTTCTCATAGGCCTTTGTTCATTTTGACCTAAAAGATAAGATTAAGATAAGATCTACTTTATTTATCATAAAAGGTGGGAAAGTCGTTTGTTACAGCAATTAAAAATGAAATAAAGCGTAATAAAATTAGACGCAATGATATAATAAATATAATAACAGTAATAATAATAGGTGGACAAAAGGCTGAAGAGGAACTAAAGTCAACTTTATAATAGATTTCAACAGAAAACAGACATCATTATAAAATCACATACAGCTGATGATGTAGCTAAAGTACATCAGGAGCGCTGCACTGTGAACACCGGTGAGCTCAGACCACATTTGAAATGAAGTCATCAATTATGAATCACGTGAATATTAATTATTTAGGCCTATATGTCACGTCATTACTCTTGATGACAATGCCTCAATGACGATGCTTCTCTGTGAGTAATGTGACCAACCTCGATCAGCTAAACTTGAATACGCAGACATCGCCTCACTCTGCTTCTCTATTAAGTTTCCCTGGAGGCAGTGTTTACTGGTGTGCTTTGAATGTAAATTTAATTAATTTAGCCGAATTGGATGTACCTATTTAATCTTTTAATTTTCACTTTCATTTATTGTCATAATGAGGAAAATCAAAGCCTAATTTAAATTCTGTGCGCATCAGCCAATCTTTTAAAGTAATTTTAATTAAAGCTGAAATCCAGGATGGTTATTTACCGGTGTTTGTATGCAATTTATGTCCCATAATATCTCAAAATGATCAAGTTTTGGAGGATATGAAGTGTACGACATATTGTGCCTTGTCAATCACAGAGTAAGCATCTCCACACATGCTGTCATTAAAATGCTAGATTTGGATGATAGCGAGCACTTCACTGAACTTTAAATGTTTGTCACAGTACAAGAGCAAGATCAGCGATGAGATGGACCTGAAGAAGCGGATCCAGTCTCTGGAGGAGTCAATGGAACTCCACGAGAGGATGAAGAGGCAGGCCCTGGCCGAGTTCGAGAGCTACCGTCAGAGGGTGGAAGACATGCAGCTCTGCACTGAGGCTCAGGTAAATGGAAGAGTGATGTGATGTCTGTGTGTGCTGGAGGCAAGAGGCACCTGTGTCTGCACTCACAGCTGCAGGTAATCGCTATTAAGTCTGTTTCTCTGTCCTGCTGTGAAGTGGAGAGTCTCTCTTTGTCTGCATCAACTGCCTCAGATTGCTGTGAGCGGTCAGGGTTCATTCAGGCCTCATTTTCATTTCTTTTTTCAAGGAGTCTGTAAATAGAGTCCAGATATTATTCAATACATTTTTAAATTTAGTCACGTATATCCACGAGTTAATCCAGCTACATGATGACTAGAATGAGCTCCGTTTACCTGGAAACACCAACGTCATGCCATCACTTAACAGATTTTCTTGCACATTTTAGTAGGTTTCTTTAAAACAAGTCAACCAGAAGAAACTCCCCCATAAGAATGTGAGATGATGATTTATTGAGAATGATTTGGCCCACTATAACTCCATTTTTGATTTTACTAAGATGTGAGCAGGGCCTTGCAGAGAAACAGGAAACAAGGAGGCCTGGGTCATCTAGTTAAAAGAGGAGTTGTGCTCATGGTGAGACAAAGGAAAAGTTGGATCAGAGAGCGGGAGAGACATAAAAGAGAGAACTTGGCTTGGTCTAACCTTTGAATGTGTTGCCACAGGAAAGGCCAAGAACCCATCAGAGCGAAGCGCATGGGGGAAATCAGAAAATGCAGCTTTGAATATTAGCCTAGGAAATGGGAGGCACAATTTTCAGGTTCTTGTCGATTGCCTTAAGCCTTAATATACGAAAATACATGGAAAGCAGCAGAGGAAGGATTTAGATTCTTTACTTTAGTGAAGGCAGCAATACTACAAAATAAAACTACTCTTAGATGTAGCTTAGTGTCCAGAACCAGCATTCTTTGTAATGTCGTGCAATGGGCACAAGTTGAGTTGATGGAAAAAAAAGCCCTCGGCTTACTCGATCTACAACATGAGTTTATGGTCTCGTTAGATGAATAAAACATGAAGTTCATTTTGTAAATTAGGATCCTCATCACAGTGAAAAAGGAGGGTAGGGTTTGCTGCAGCTCAGGTATATACAATATTTCTCAGTTATCAAAACCCTGCCTAATATCTCCCATTTTAAAACACCAAGATGGTGAGAGCAAAACGATTCAGCAGGACCTCACTAACCAGTGGGTGATGCCACAGTGGGTGCACGGTGCATCCATCTTTTATATACAGTTATTTGAGTAAAAATACAGACGTATTAGTGCCAACTTTTTTGGACACAGGAACAACTGGTGTTATTCTGGTACTATTCCAAAGTAGATCTGCCTGTTAGGATTACAGTAACAGTAGACAGACCACAGACTGTTTGACACAATAACAGCTGGGAGAAGTGAACATTGCATTGAAGTCTTAGAGAGATACATGCACTCATCTTCTTCACATCTGCCTGGATTGCAAGTCAAATGCAGGATGTATTGAACAGCTGGATCTGGCTGCCTCTCGGATGCAATCACATCTAGTTTCTTCGATATCCAATAACAATCCAGTCCTGCTAAGACACATAAAGAGATATAATTTAAATTCGTTTTTTTTTCCGCACCTCGTTTAAGTAGGAGAGGAGTACCTCTCTTATTGCTATGCTGTAAATTGCCTCTGCTTTGTTGTTTATAAGTTTATGAGCAAGCCAGTGTGTATGAAATCATCCCCATGTATATGCTTGTATATGACCTGGGAGGACAGTGAAGCGTGTAACTAATCTCTAACAATAGCTGACCAAATGAACATCATTATATAGATTTATGGAGTGTGTGCAGCTCTCTGATAAAAAGATGCAAAGGCAGGAATAAAGAAAAATTGACTATATGCAGGAATTTATGATTTAGAGCAGGGATGTCAAACAAAGCAGCCTGGGGCCTGAACCAGGCCACCAAAGCCCACTGGATGGCTTTGAAAAGTAAGACACTTGTACGGACAGTTATCAGTACAATATACATCATCTCACAACACATCTGGACTGTTTGGTAAATGGACTGATACTTGTACAGACAAAAAGAGGATTGAGAAGTATCATCCACAGAATCAGAGAAACACAAATATAGAACAAGCCTGGAAGGAAAGAAAACTACTGATATGTTTAAAGACTCCAGACCAGTGGCTAATGAGGGTTAGAGTTAGAACAGTGTGTCGGGAGTATCATGCCGTGGGGAAGCTTCGCTACATCTGGATCTAGGAATCTCGTCAAGATGGATGGACTTGTGAATAAAGAAGGATATGTCAGGTTTTTAAAAGGCAGTAAAACAGGTCTGGGTCATCACTTTTCCGACACAACAACCCAAAACAGGCATTGAACTACCTCCAGAACAAAGTTAAAGTTACTTTTGCATTTTCTAGATTCACTTATTTACAGCACATATGCAATAAGACATACTGTTAAAATGATCTGAGGATGTTCATCATGTGTTTTGGAAATGGATATTTCACCACATGTTATTATGCAGTGGTTTTACTGATCTAGCCCATTAAATAAAATGACATCCCTGATTTAGAGTGACGCTCAAAGAAATAAAATGCAAACACCCAAAGGCTGTAGTCTCCACATATTAACCCATATTCATTATTAGCAGCGGTGGGCACCTGTAAGGCCTTATTCTGGTCAAGGGCACAGCGAGGGGAGCATTATCCTAGCATGTTTTGGCGGCAGGAGAAGCCAGGTCTCATGGAGGAATGATTTGAACCAGGAACCCACTTGCTGTGAGGCCACAGTGCAGCAGAATGAGCCACCGTACTGATGGCAAATATGCAGATGTGTGTCTGTGTTTGTGCTTGTGTTATTATCCCTGAGTGTTTTTTTCCCTGATAACTGTCCAAGCTGTCAGTCATGGGTGTCTCCTACTTTTATCGTGGTTGATATGCCACTTCTGTACCCTTTGAGACTAGAAAATTTATGGCTAATAGTTAGTTGGTGCTGATTGTGTAATTAGCTACTTTAGAGAATGAAATGCAGTCAAATTAAATGAAAGGTATGAAAACATATTAGTAAATCTTCCCCTGACAGATGGTTGTTATGTGCCTTAAAGATTTTATCGTAAAATGTTTAGTGTTTTTCTGATCAGGTACCTTAGAGACCACTTTTCTGCTAATCAATATAACATATAATATCAATGGATTGAGGCATTGTCAGAATGATAACTTCCTATGTCAATACTAGATGACATTTTTCTTGTAATTTTTGAACAATGACCTTCAGAGCATTTTCTGCTCACACACTTTGTTTCTGTTTAGTCTGCTGCTTTTTACTGCTAATTTAGAGCAGCCAGGTCGGCAGCCAGAAGGTCAAAATCCCCCAAGCCAGTACACCACCACCTGGCTTAGACCTTTTGAAAAGTCACGCGCTCTGTAAGAAGCCTACAAAACCCATAAATCAATTCCCCTGTTGGCTCAGCCTTTCATTCCCGTCTTCTTTGGCAGCACACGCAGCGTGTGGTGTCCATGTCAAGGGAGGTGGAGGAGATGCGACGGTCCTTTGAGGAGAAGCTGCGTACATTCAGCCAGGCACAGGCCCAGTTCGAGCAGGAGAAGAGGGCCGCGCTGGAAGAGCTCAAGGCTGAGCACAGACAGGAAATCCAGGAGCTTCTTCGCAGCCACCAGAGCCAGAACGCAAACTACAGCAAAGACCAGGAGAAACTGGTACAGCTCCATAAAGCCGAGGTAACACACTCGCTTCTGCAAAAGTAGAGCAGCTCTTGAAAGCCAAAGCATCAAACTCTAAACCACTACAGGGAAGAAGAAAGAAAGTGGGACAGCGATAATTACCAAGTTTCCAACTCTTTGTTCTACCTTGTCTTTCCTTATACAACATTTTAACGCTAGTATAGACTACATGCATTTTATAATGTAATTTATAATCGTCTCTCTACAGCAAAAGCATCAGAGACTTCTGGTTGCTTAATTTTTTTTTAAAATAAACTGACTCTACTTAATTCGAAATGTGCCGTTTCTTTGTGTCTCCATGTTGGACGTTCAGGTTGATTCTCTGACAGAGCGGGTGGAGGAGCTGAAACAGGACAAGAAGAGACTGGTGGAGGAATACGAGGCCAAACTCAGCAAGGTACAGTACATTAAATATAATAACCATCATTAATAATTGGTAAACAAACTGGTAAGCAAATATGAGTTAATAAATCATTTATTGGGCATTATATGGGTATTTTATTCAGATGCCTTCTGTGTTAGTCCCCCCCCCCCCACCCGTGTGTTTTGTTTTCCTTCCACTTCCAGTTCTCTTGCTCTCGTTGTGATTGTCTGCCCTTCCCAAACTGTTCACATGTCCTTGATGCCATTCAGTCACTTCGTATCGCTCCTCCAAACCCTTTAACTGCTGCTAGGGACAATATACAGTAGTGTTTGTTTTACTTTGGAGATCCAAGTTAGTGGGCCAACTCTATCCAGAACCTGCAGTAGATGGAGAACTGGTACCACTATGTTCTAAGACTCTTAAGTCCATTGTTATTTACTCTATTTATTAATGTTTTCAGGAAAGCGTGGGTGTACTCTCCTTCCCTGCTCTCACTACTGCTACAGTCTAATTCTGTCTAGAGCCAACCCAAAAAACCTAATACTGAGTCCAGACTGAAAGGTGCGATCTTTTAAAAATAAGCCTAAATAAAATAAGGATTCAAGAGGATTCAAGCAGAAAAGGTTTGCACACACAGTGTCTCATCTGGCATTTCCAGAATCGATTCACTCCAGGCTGTGCTAAATGTCCTTGGATTAGTAATAGTTAAAAAAAGGCCTGAAAATTTAATTTGCTGGCACTATAGTGTTGACGCTGCTGAAAGTGAAGGTTGTTATCTGCAGATCTGTGTACAGGAAAAGCCATAGCTGCACTTAAGGACTGCATTTAGATGCTAGTAATTCAATAAAAAAAAGCATCCTCGTCGGCAGTAAACACTGTCAGGAAAGTAATTTTGGCTCCAGCTCTAAATGTTTTTAGACCTTTCGATATAAAATTCACATTGTCATTAAAAAGAGAAAACTGAGGCTTATTAATTAGTTTTACACCCTTCATGTTTTTGGCTTAAATCTTTTCCGCAGTGGTGAACACTTTCACAAGTGTGCGTTTGTCCCCAGGCTCAGGCCTTTTATGAGCGCGAGCTGGAGGCCATGAAGAGAACCCAGCAGCTTACCGCCGACAACCTCTTGGCATGGAAACGCACTGAGGCCGAGCTGCGACGGGAGTTTCAGACTCAGGAGGCGGCGCTGCAGAAAACCCTCGGAAAACTGAGGGCCGAGCTGGCCAGGGTGTCGGACGAGGCTCGGGAAAACCGGGAGAGGTCCTACAAGCTGCAGTCGTCACTTAACACTGCAGAGAGCACCGTCAAAGTGAGTGTGAACCCTCACCTGCTCATCCAAAAATGAGTCAACAGAAGGTGGACGGAGGCGAAGTAGCCGAAAATCCTGTCGTTTTAAGTGAGCTGATGTCTCTTTTTATAGACAGCTTGCAAAGATTTTGTGCCTGTAATCAAAGATAGATTCAAATTAAAACAGGGAACAAGGTCCGTGTGAAGAAATTCAATAAATGTATTCCTTTCTATATGGATAGTCACTTTATAGATTAAATTATGACGAGTAGATGTTCATCAAGCGGTCCAACCTGAGCCTGAGCCTTAATTTAACATTCATAGATTTCAAAAATGATATTTTTATATTAATGGGTCAAATAATAGGGGATCTCACCGTTTTAGGGCCTTCAGCTTGATTTTTTTTTTTTATTGAATGCTCCTACAAGAACTGACGATGAACATAGGAGAGCAATTAGCAACTAAAGCCAGGTATTTCCTTGAAGTAGGGAAGTGAAACCTAAACAGGTTGTATTCTGTGCTTGTATACATTTCAACCAAGTGCAAGGTGGAACTGAACTTTTTCACAGGGTATCAAGGGTTAGGGTGTGGTGAAGGAGGACCCAAAATTGTAGGCATGGAGGCAGTTTAACTAAAGGCGAGCTCTTTAATGAGCTGATAAGTAAACAAGACATGAGCAAAAATACAAAACCAAACAGGAAACTAAATGCAAGCTGCTTAAACTAACTCGGGCAAAGAAACACTCAAAAACTAAGCCTGGGAAACAGAACAGTAGCATAAATGGACCATAACATGACAAAGCACAAAGGGAGATACTGCATATACACAGGAGGGTGATTAGAAGAAGTGGAGACACATGAGAACACAGCTGGAGCAAAATAGACATAATGAAGAAAGGGAAGCAAGACTGCACATGAGACAATGACTATCAAAATAAGACAGGAAATCACAAACACTGAGATACTGACACAGTCATATGGTAGAGACACAGAGAGAGAATGCCCACCGGGGACCCTACGAAGGACATACACAGGTGAGACTAGGACATGAAAGGGAACTGACTAAGTTAACAAAAGACTACGAACTAGAAACATAGCTCACTTCTCAAAACAAAATACAACATGCAAAAGTTCAAAAAAAACACAAACACTGGGAACAGACCCAGGGATCCTAACAGGAGGCTCGCTTTAAATTGGGTGAGGATGTCATTTAGCCATGCTGGGCTGTCTTTATAGAAGGATGGTTCCTTTGTGTCTTGATCTCAAACAGTGAAGCACAGGTAAAATGGTTCAGCTACGTGTCGTAAGAGGTCTGGTCTAGGATGTAAGAGTGATGGTAGCATGGAGAGAAACTGCAGACCAGTCCCTGATTCTGTAGGGAAATAATGTCATCAAACTTGGTGTCCTGCCTGAGTTTAATACATCCATGTTGCATAGTGTCATGCAGTGAACTTATAAGATTCCCCGGATCATGCAGTGTGCGGGTGCCTTAAAGGAGAGTGTTTGTTAAAACATTTAGTTGTTAAGGCAAATAGAAACATTCGCCAAATTAACGCTTCAAGTTGGCTGCTAGTCCAGGTTGTTCAGTCAATCATATACTTTTCATCTCTGTAATATTCTCGATATTTGTAATTGAGCTATTTGTATATATTACAGCTATTTCTCATATATTCTAAACTTTGTAATATACTGTATTGTTTAATTAGTTCAGTCTGTCACCGTTATTGTCTTGGAGCAACTGTAACCCACATAATTTCCTTAGGGATTATTGAAGCATTCTGATTCTGATTCTGATTAAGTCATTAGGATGATGACATGTCAGCAAGATTGTATTTAAACTTTGTGTCCCTGCTCGTCTTCTCTCTGTAATTTAGAGGAGGAGCAGATCAAAAATGTCCAAGCTGCTGAACAGTAAATGATTAAAAACAGTGTGCTGCGTTTCCACAGCCTACCTGTGTACTGAGATGCTTAACCGTACAGTCTACAAGTAATTTGTCCCATTATTCTAAAACGGTTGGCTGTTTCTGTGCCATTCAATATATTCTAGGACAGTTTAAGCAGACATATGAGCAGGGCCTTTCTGCACACTGCTGTCTCTCTACCCACTGATGTCTAACCAACATATGATGGACGATGTTATCTGACAGTGTTACCAGCTAATACTGGCCTGTTGCCGCTGTATAAGTAAGACTTCCTGTGAAAGTATCACAGAGCTAGCACAGACAGATTCACGTATACCTACAGCCACTTTAGAATCACTGTGTGTCTCAGGTTAATGGATGTAAGGTTAATGGATTCAGTTTTACTCCCCATTTGCAGCTCATGCTACCCTTTCAGTGGGTTCTGTATGGACTTACCCTTTCAGCATCCAGCAGGTTGGCAGCAAGCCACTTAAGAGTTGAGTCCTCTGACTTAAATGCCGTCGTGGGACCACAAACCTCGATGAACTAAAGCAACATTACAAAGAAGAGTAGGCCAAAATTCCTCCACGATGACAAACCCTACAAGTTATTGCTGCTAAAGATGATCTTACGTTTTTTTTTAAAGAGGAATTCAAGCTATTTCCTATTATTTGATGATTTGATAGGCAAAATGTATCCATTATGCCTGAGCAAATGAAGCCCCCTATTAACAGAACCGGTTAAAGCAATATTGGTTATCTTCCTTTCGGATTTTTGGATTGCCAAAGTTGTAACTTTTTTTGTATTTGTTACAAATTACCCAAAATATCCAGCACACTAAGTCTCTATTTGGTATGACAGCAAAAATAGCAGTGCTGTGTTTATTTCCCAAGTCATTTTTTTTTTTTCTAGTGTCTGACTTCTGTAAGATCTTTAGTGACGACGCCCGTGATTATCTTCGCCGTTGAAAATAAAGCTGACATGTGCTCCAGGGAGGATTGGCTAAGTAGGTCTGTTTTGTTTTGATGACTCGCTCTGAAGTTTATGTGGAATTATCACTGATTGCAGACAAAGACAGGAAGGGATCTCTCCTCCTTGGTGATGCTGAAATTGGGATCGAGGTCAGCGGTGGCTGTGGAGTTAATAATTTTAGCTATCAGAGCAATTAACTACAACCCAGATAAAGAAACGACAAGCAGAGCGGTTGATACCTGATGTAAGAAGGTAAAACAGATATCAGAGGATGGAAACTATTTGATCCTTTGCTGGTTTTGTCTTTTGTGCAGCTGAAATGTTATTGAGTTGTAAAAGTAATATCATAATAATCTCTTAATAACAGCCTCGGTATGTGAACAGATCTTTTAATCCTTCACGTCCTGCTGTGAGCTCATTGTTGGATGATAGATTTTAATTTAACCTTAACAAGCTCGCAACACAGGTTTGATTTACACCTCTTGTGTCTCGTCACTGTGCATACCTATACAGTTGCTAGCATTTGCGCAAGTAGAGGCACATTTTTAGACCCTTCACAAAATTAATTTGACTCTTGAAAATTAAAATGCTGCACTAAATCAAAATGTTCCCAAGTCTCCGGAGGCATAATTACTGTACTGGCACATACGCCATGTGGAGAAACCGTATCATCAAATATCGACTTAACACCAGTGTGAGACACTTGCGGTTGGTGTCAGGATGCTGCAGCGTCTGCTTCACTGTTCTGCCACCCTCCTTTAGCTTATGATTTAGTAGGCAAATCTCCAGAGAAATGCAAGCAAATGATCGCTCAGAGTAACTGAGACAGACGTAATTAATGGCTCAGTGTTCACATGCTTCTGCAGGAATATGCATGCCAAAAAATTACAAATTGTCCCCCAAGTGAAATACTCCACTGACGCTGTGTTAAATTGCTGCTGTCACTGACCTTGGACTAAATATTTCACTTCAGGTAGAGCTTATCTGGACTAAGTCTATGGGAGCTTTTAGTGAGATAAAACAATAAATCACCTAAAGCACTATGTTCGGGTCCCTTTTTGTATTTAAATGAAAATGCAGGAATCAGCCTGGTCCAATCAGGAGGATTGACAGAAGTGAGGCAGTACGTGAGAAGAACTCACATGTGCGCGTGTGGGTGTTTTTGTTGAGGTTTAAAGGGGATTAGAAGTGAATCAAAGGTGATCAGTGAATGTCATGACAATGGGATTCTTCTGTTAACTCAGATAATTCAACAGAGATACTGTTAATTAAAGCGTTTTCACCTCCATCTGCCAGCCTCATTCACACAAACAGAGGTGTACACTGCATTCAAAGGGACAGTTGTGCTTTCACTTGCCTTTAACCCAAACCTTAACAACCAACGACCTTCCACTCAGTCTAAACCAAAAGTTAGCATTAGTATATAGGCAAGTCTTATGTCTCTCACACAGTGCATTGATGGGTGCTGTGTCTCAGCCACTACAAAGACACCTCAACAAATTTATTATGTTAACTGGATTTGCTAAAAATGACAATATTTGTTGTGCATTTACTTCTATTGTAGGAACAAACTGGCTTAGAACGATGAAGAAAATCTGAAGGAAATAAGAGATAAATTAACACAATACTGTTTTTCATTAAAAGGTCTGTATAAAAAGAGTCGTATTATTTTTTTTTTTGGTTAAAGCTCGTACAACAAAACTGACAGGTCAGGCAAACTGGCTTAATCAAACTAGCCGCATACTGGAGCCTTCTGTGACATAGATTCTTGATGGAGGGCGCTTTAAATCAAAGTGGTGTTAAACAGTAGAAAATATTAGTTCTAAGATTCAGTAACCTGGATCTGCAACAACAAGCTATATAAAGTGAGGATGGCAGGTGAGACAAACTGTCACATGTAGGGCACCACCTGTCTGAGAACCATAGGGGTTATGACAAAAACTAGAGAAATCCTTTGATCCTGAAAAAGATCTTTGAAGGCTTCAGGACTGGCAGAAACATCCAAACTTTCGCAGAAGGTCAATTAATCGGCAGTAGCTACCCTCTGCCATAGGATACTGAGGTGTCCAAGCCCACTGTGAGGCATAATCTCAACAGCATGTCCTGTGTTTGCCCTAGGATGTCTGCAACTCCTCACCTAGGAGGCACAGAGCTTGAC
This sequence comes from Maylandia zebra, assembly GCF_041146795.1. NCBI lineage: Eukaryota > Metazoa > Chordata > Actinopteri > Cichliformes > Cichlidae > Maylandia > Maylandia zebra. Next base: position 20,666,280 of record NC_135181.1, read on the forward strand.
TTATGGAGAAGCAGCAGTCAGTTTGACTAAGCCCCACACACCCTGATTTTCACTTTTGTCTTTCCATAATCAAAAGGTCTGCATTTGTTAAGAATGTTGCCTGTAGAGATTTTGCCTACACTGACACAAAACCAAACATATTTGGCCTGGCTGAATCGTGCATTGGCATTTAAACAGCTGTGTCTAACCCCATCCTATCCCAGTTCCAATTTTAGACCCAAAGCTGAGTCTTGAAACAGCCCTGTGAAGAAATTAGGACTCCACTTAATGCCCCAGTTTCTGAAACATTCACACTTTTACTTTTTCTTGTTCACAGAGAGCCATAGGTTGTACTGCTAGTGAAGAAACTTGTAGAAATAACACAATCTTTATCTTTACTCCAGAGCTCCAACCTTAGTCTCAGCTACGGTAGTTCCCAGATGGACTCAAAACTTTTTTTCCCTGTAGGTTTGTCTCAGAATGCTGTATGAAGAAGTGAGACAAAGAAAATACAGTGGGGCAAAAAAGTATTTAGTCAGCCACCGATTGTGCACGTTCCCCCACCTAAAATGATGACAGAGGTCAGTAATTTGCACCAGAGGTACACTTCAACTGTGAGAGACAGAATGTGAAAAAAAAATCCATGAATCCACATGGTAGGATTTGTAAAGGATTTATTCGTAAATCAGGGTGGAAAATAAGTATTTGGTCACCTCAAACAAGGAAAATCTCTGGCTCTCACAGACCTGTAACGTCTTCTGTAAGAAGCTTTTCTGTCCCCCACTCGTTACCTGTATGAATGGCACCTGTTTGAACTCATCATCTGTATAAAAGACACCTGTCCACAGCCTCAAACAGTCAGACTCCAAACTCCGCCATGGCCAAGACCAAAGAGCTTTCGAAGGACACCAGGAAAAGTATTGTAGACCTGCACCAGACTGGGAAGAGTGAATCTACAATAGGCAAGCAGCTTGGTGTGAAAAAATCAACTGTGGGAGCAATCATCAGAAAATGGAAGACATACAAGACCACTGATAATCTCCCTCGATCTGGGGCTCCACGCAAGATCTCATCCCGTGGGGTCAAAATGTTCATGAGAACGGTGAGCAAAGATCCCAGAACCACACGGGGGGACCTGGTGAATGACCTGCAGAGAGCTGGGACCAAAGTAACAAAGGTCACCATCAGTAACACACTACAACGGCAGGGAATCAAATCCCGCAGTGCCAGACGTGTTCCGCTGCTGAAGCCAGTGCATGTCCAGGCCCGTCTGAAGTTTGCCAGAGAGCACATGGATGATACAGCAGAGGATTGGGAGAATGTCATGTGGTCAGATGAAACCAAAGTAGAACTTTTTGGTATAAACTCAACTCGTCGTGTTTGGAGGAAGAAGAATACTGAGTTGCATCCCAAGAACACCATACCTACTGTGAAGCATGGGGGTGGAAACATCATGCTATGGGGCTGTTTTTCTGCCAAGGGGACAGGACGACTGATCCGTGTTAAGGACAGAATGAATGGGGCCATGTATCGTGAGATTTTGAGCCAAAACCTCCTTCCATCAGTGAGAACTTTGAAGATGAAACGAGGCTGGGTCTTCCAACATGACAATGATCCAAAACACACCGCCCGGGCAACAAAGGAGTGGCTCCGTAAGAAGCATTTGAAAGTCCTGGAGTGGCCTAGCCAGTCTCCAGACCTCAACCCCATAGAAAATCTGTGGCGGGAGTTGAAAGTCTGTGTTGCTCAGCGACAGCCCCAAAACATCACTGATCTCGAGAAGATCTGCATGGAGGAATGGGCCAAAATACCAGCTACTGTGTGTGCAAACCTGGTAAAGACCTATAGTAAACGTTTGACCTCTGTTATTGCCAACAAAGGTTATGTTACAAAGTATTGAGTTGTATTTTTGTTATTGACCAAATACTTATTTTCCACCCTGATTTACGATTCTTTACAAATCCTACCATGTGGATTCATGGATTTTTTTTTCACATTCTGTCTCTCACAGTTGAAGTGTACCTCTGGTGCAAATTACTGACCTCTGTCATCATTTTAGGTGGGGGAACTTGCACAATCGGTGGCTGACTAAATACTTTTTTGCCCCACTGTATATGTAACCCCCCAAATCATAAAGTTAAAGTGGGTTTATCCCACCTTATCTAAACCTAGCGGTCATAAAGTGCAACTACTTTCCTTGAGGGAAATCAGCATACACACAGTGTCTCACCCACTCACACATATCAGGTCTAATTTGTGTGACTCCTCAGTGGTTTTCATCATACTGAGGTTTCATTGTCTTAGCCATAGCAGCGGTAATTAAGTTTGAGGGAGGCTGTTTGATGGGATTGAAAGATGTGAAATTGCCTCTCATAAGTTCTTGCAGAGTGCTAAATCACAAAGCTACTGTACTGTGTGTGTGCGTGTGTGCGTGCGTGCGTGCGTGCGTGTGTGTGTGTGTGTGTGCGTGTGTGTGTGCGTGTGTGCGTGTGTGTGTGTGTGCGTGTGTGTGTGTGTGCTCACGTCAAATCACTCCCTGAAGTCTAGTTCCTATTAATTGAGCACCAGTCAGCATTTACACTCTCAATCTTCAGTATTAATATTCTGCCAATACGGTTCTTTCTGTAAGTGTGATAAACTGGCTGCAACTGCTGGCTGCCAACTTCATCCTGGCATTGCATTACAACATAAGGTGAAGTTCACTTTTCTATACGGATGTGCCTCTTAAAGCCTCTACATTGCTTTAAATATGAATGTACTACACTTACCTCTTTGCAATGACCAAGCAACATGTAATTTTAAAGGTCTGTCTTCAGTAGCATACCTTACCTCATAATAGTACTGAACACACCCTTAACAGCTCATCAAATATAGAATAGGTGGATTTACATTTACTCAGGTTTCATTCCATTTAGTTAATGACTGACATTAAAGGGCATGTGCCCAGATATTTAGGTCTTGAATGTTGAAGTTTGGACTTGGGCTAACAATCCTATCATTCAAAAAAGTTAGTGAGAGTGAAAAAAACCCATCTTCTTCTATTTATACTAGCTAGCGAGCCTTGTGGCAGTCTTTGTAATGAGTGATCTTTTAACTTGTAAATAACAAAGACATTATCTATAAATTATTTTTTATCACCACAAAAATCATTTATAGATAGTACGATAATTTTGTAAAACAATGTTTTAGTCATTAACCTGACCTGTCCAGAGGTCAAGAACTCCTTAGGACAGCTCTATAAACTATTTTGTAAACTCTTAGTTTCTCTTTATTCCTTTTTCTTCCCTTTTCTAAAAAAAAAACATGCAAAATATTTGAGCACAACACAGACTTTTTTTTAATCAATATTAAAGTTTTGTTGGTGAACTTGTGACCACACATGATTGACTGACTGTATATAAAGGTGAGGATAAAATAATTACTCCACAATGAAACAGAGCAACATATTTTTAACATAACCCCCGATAACCTGAACTTCTATTGAGCAAAAGCACAAGCCACTGCTGTGCAGTGATGTGCTTTAACTTTGTAATGCTCAAAGCTTGTAAAATCAAGTTAAAACTGAGCATCGTCTTCCAGTTTACACACAGTACAAAAACTTCAGCAGGAGTTTGAGCTGCCGCTTGAGAAAGCATCATGCCAAAAACAAAAGAAATCAGCTTAGACAACAGAAAAAGAATTGTTGATGCTTACAAAGCAGGAGATGAATTAAAAACCTTATCACAGAGCTTCCAAATGTCAAGAACTGGAATGAGAAGTTTCATCAAAAAAATTAAAGAGAGCTACACTGTGCAGAATAAGCCCGGCAGAGATTGGAAAGAAAACTATTGAGAAAAGTGTCTAAAGACCCCAGAACAAATGCTGAAATCAGTAATGAACAATTAGCCAAGTCAGGACTTTTGATCTCACAATCATGAGAACCTTAGACAGAAATGGACTGTGAGGTTACAGACCAAGAAAAAAAGAGCCCAAGAAGAAGAGACACTTTCCAGCCAGACTGAAATATGCTACGGAAACCTGAACAAAGATGATGCATACTGGACATACACGTCAGATGAGATGTAACTACTGTAGTTTTTTGCCACAGAGACACTGCATACGTTTGAAGCAAGGAATCTTTCTTTTTTTTTTTTCTGAAGTACAACCCTAAAAAACAGTGCGCCCAGTGAAACATGGTGGGAGTTTTATGCTGTAGGGAAGCTGCAGTGCATCTGAATCTGGGAATCCCACCAAGGTTGAAGGATAATCATAAAAAAAAAAAGATATGTGCTGATCCTAAAGAAAACCTCAAAGAATTGGCAGCAAAACTGGGTCTGGGTCATCGCTTTGTCTTCCAACGTAATCAATACACACATCGCCCCTGGAGAAGAACTACCTCTAGACGACCAAAGTGAACAAAACCCCCCCGACTTGAATCCAACTGGAAATCTGTGAGGTGAACCAAAGGCCAAGGCGCATTCCAGAAGACCATCGCAGACCATCAAGGCATGTTTAAGACGTGCCGAAAACTACAATAAACGGCTGCAGGCCGTTATCTAGCAAAAAGGATATAAAATTGACTAGTAACAGTCTTAACCCTGGTAGTTTTTGGTTTATGTGGTATAATATTGTTTCTGTGTACCAAGTAACATATTTTAAGTGTCCAAAATAAAAATAGAATGTTTAAAAAACCTGTGTTAAGAATTCTTTGCTCTGTTTAAAACAAAAAATAATAATACAGGGCCTAATAATTCTGACTTCATTTGTAAAACATCGTCATACCCGTGGTGTTGACATCCATATGAGATTCTAAATATTAAAACCTCAACATTATCATTAATCAAAATACTAGAATTTCAGTCATCAAAACTGAACCATAAGCATCTTGGGTGGGCTGTAGCTTACCACAGGCTATATTATTTGTGAGCTAGTTCAATTAAAAATTCTACAAAATGCACCAATATCACAAATACAGCTCCAACTGTCTGAAAACTTGTCAGAGTGGCCACTATCCACATGAATGAGTTGGATAAAAATATTTCCCCTCTGTATAGTTGTTTTAAAGGTGGAAAGTATCTGTAGAGGCCAAAACTGTTTGTGTGCAAGGCTGTAAACATGCTGTTTTTAATGGGAAGTTTTAACATATGAGTTTATGGGGATTGACCTGGAAGCTGGTCTCAAGTGGCCATTAGAGGAACTGCAGTTTCACTGAGTAAAAGTCAGATGTGTCATGCCATTTGAAGTCTCTGGTCTGCTAGTTATTTAGGTTTAATATTCAAGCTCATTTAGATACTATATTTAGGCTTAGAACTATATATATCAAAGCTGCATTTATCAGCTGGTCTTTAATGATGTTTGAAAACACCCGTCTGCAATGTCTGAAAGTAGGGAAAGTAAACCGAAAAGAGTTGTATGACAGCACAGACCATCAGTCTTTTCATCAGTGTCATTTAAACTGGGGGTAAATTATAATTTAATTATTTCCTTCTGTAAAGATGTTAGAGGTTGGTTGTTGTTCTTCTTAACCTACCCTAACAGAGCTTTCTTTTGTGGATTTGACTCTCCTCTAGGACTTAACCAAGCAGCTGGACGAGGTGACCCAGAACTCGGAGATTGTGGAAATCCGTCAGAAGGAGGCTGAATGTGAACTAGAGGCAGCCAGAGACCGAGTTCAGCAGCAGGCAACTGAAATACTTCTCAAAGCCAGTAAGACCCACAATCTCTTCCCTTTCTCTTTTCATGAGACCTGTGAATTCTTGCATCCGCACTAGACTCAAGATGCACTCTATGCTTTCCGTGCAAACACGTCAAACATATCGACTAACAGCTCCCCTCATCTTGTCTGACACATCGTTGCCTGTTACACTTTAATAGCATGTTGCTGTACTGTATATCGGGGCTAATGGTGTTCCCGGTCCCTCAGAGGCTGCTAGAAGAAGCCTTGCTGACGACAGTGCCCAGTTTGTCTGTGTTTATGTGCACATGTAAATGGCTAAATAGGTGTATGTTAGAATCTGGTCTAATGTCTTATGATGTATTTCCATCACTACTTTGGTTAACAACATTGCATAAACATTACTGTCTGAAACGTGTGAGCAATCGCAGCCACTTTGGTGCGGAGTCATTCTCGGCCCATTAGCTCCAATGAGTTCGTTGTATCCAATGAGAGCATTTTATCACTTTCCACTGGAGCTGCTTGCATGTTAGAGACAAATAAGATCCAGCTGGTAAATGCAGCCATGGGAGTCTCATTTACCACACTACAGATCAGAGGACCTCTCAAGGTTGTTTGCAAAGAAATGACCATGAGTCCTTTTTGCCTTTTAAAGTGCCTTTTGTTTTTTAAGTTATAAAGGTAAAAAAAAAGTGTAAGAGTGGTAAATTTCAACTTATCATCCTTCAACAATTACTAAATGTGTAGTCTTGAGTTTAAGTTTTATGGTTTGTATGTCCAGAAATGTCCAGCACATTTTCACTCCCAGCTCACATACAGATGCTTGATAAGGACCCTTTCTTGCCACATTGGGTGTCCATTCATCCATATATTTTCCTAACAGCTTATCGAGTTAAGGGCCAAAGTGGGGCTCAAGCCTGTTCCAGCTGTCACGGGGGAGAGACAGGGTCTCTAATCCATTGCAGGGCTAGCATAGTGACAAAAATAACCTTTCAGACTCTCACTCATACTTACAGCTAATTTAGAATCAGCATTTAAGGCCTCTCACAATCACAAAGACCAATCAGTTACTAACTGGCTACCACCAGTTGGGTAACAAAAATGTTTATTTCCAAACTTGTGGAAGTGAAATCAGTCACAAAAATGGCTGCAACAAAAATTTCTTGTGATTGATTTAATGGCAAGCAGTTTGACACGATCACCTGTAGTTCACAGGGAAGATGGAAACTTATCTTCAGAGAGTTGTTATTTACTCTCCAAGTTCTAGTTTCACTAGAACTTGGAGAGTAAATAGTGAAACTAGAACTTAGAACTTGTGTGAAGCTTTCTAGAAACAGAATTATCGCTGCAACTAACACGTGAAAAAACACAACTTTTACTTCCTGTTTTGCATTGTACTTTAACAGTTTCACTACTGCTCTGGGAATAGTTTTAAAAGTATTTGTGGGCATGTCAACATTTTCATTGCTAACTACTGGAGAATGTAGCAAGCCCCTAGAGATCAAAGCAATCTCAAGCAGGTTTTCAGTGAAGAACTGTATAGCTCTGAAGTACCCAGAGACAAAGACATGACAAAGCAAAAGAATTCTAGCTCCACATAGAAAGGCCCCAGGGAGTTGTAGACCTTCTTCCTATGAGTCAGGGTCAACTATGGCACAATCACAAAACTGAAACTTTTTGACAGCCCCTCGTTGTAGCTGTGTTGGCAGCATCAATAAGAACCAGCAACATGCTGATTGCATCAGTTGAATATTTGTATTCTTCTCGCCTCTGCTCTGCCATAGGTCAGATAAGCAGTCTGCAGGCCACCCAGATGACCCAGGAAGCAGCCATCAGAGACCTGGACAACGAGCGGAATCGGCTGAAGGACAAGGTGGTGCGAATGGAGGAAGAGAGGGAGGCCCTTCAGAGCCAGGGCCAAGCACTGGATGAAAGACAGAAACAGCAGCTCCAGGCCCTGGAGAAGGTGCGTGTGTGTGATGGTGAAGTGTTTTGTATTCATGTCGGACAGGAAGCAGCTCTGTTATGAATAACCAATAAGTCATCAAGATGCAGAAACTGATCTTTTTTGTAGTTTGCTTCACACCAGTTTAAAATACAAGGACTGTGAAGAAGTCAGTGCCCATACTTTTTAGTGTAGTGGTCCAATGTCGATGGAGTTGAGCAGTAATAAGTAATACCTACTGACATCAGGTTTTCACATTAGGGTTACTTTGTTAGAAAAAAAATTGTACCCAAAATGTTATTGTGAAACCCCAGCATGAAGCCTTGGTCTCCTGTATTTTTTTGTATTTATGTGCATTTTAAGTAGTGAACTTGTCTCTCCTGACCATGTGACCAGGATCAAGCAAAAGTAGATTTAAACGTAGACTCTAGTCCAAATTCATTTTTCAAGTTTTCTTTTGCTTGCTTCTCTTAGTTTGTGATACTGACTGTACAGACGAGACTGCAATCCCCATGTGAGGCTGATGTCTTTCCCAAACCAAGTCTTTACAGAAGTAAAAAGAGCACTTGATTTTAATTATTGATGTATCTGAGAGAGTTGTACTTGTAGGCGAAGTCAGATTTTTAGATAAGAGCATGCAGATTTACAGTATGCATAAATACCCGCCCTGTCTATCTTTCGTTAGTTATTTTGGCATATTTAGTGCGTTGCAGAGGAATTCCTAGGGATTAAGAAGAAAATTAATCGTAGGTCTGCAACAAAGTTTAAAGCATGTCATCTGTGCAAGATGACCTGTGGTCGTCAAACAGTTGAAAGGGTCAAACTTGTCGATCACAGCTTTTACAAACTCTGAAAAAAGGACAGCTGCTCCTCTTTTTAGAAAGCGGGACTCTTAAAGGTCAGATGATTTAAGCAACAGCGTAGTCAGCAGACCAACCGCAGCCGATAGTAAATGTCAAGTGTTGCAGCCTCATGTGTGTTTTCCCATTCTTTTATATCTGACATTTGTGCAGTGTAATCCTCTGGGAGCTGAAAGACTTCTCCCACTGAGTGTGGTTGCTGTGAATTTAGATGCCTTCCCAAGGATAATGGAAGATCTCAGATCACTTAAACTTCATGCCATCTTTCTTCTATGGCTGAAGCTAAATTTCCAAACCTTTCAACACTGATTCATCATTATAAATTGGCTCTTGATGAAATTTATGCAAACTCAACTAAATTTGATAAAAGTTCCCATCTGACCTCGACGGGTTCAGTTGATTTATTAATGTAAAATAACTTTATTTATGCTTAATGAAATTTTACCTTCACGCTATGAATGCTTTTTGTATTAAAGGTCCCAGAGAGGTGGGTTGAATTTTTTCCAATGTATTTTTGTGTCACATAGTCTACATGTTTTCTCATCTGAAAAAACACATTGAAAACTTTTATTTATGTTGCGTGAAGTCACAACAACAGTTGCCTCAAAGCTCTCCTATAACAATACAGAAAAAACAACAATCAGACGACCCTCTCTGAGGAAACACTTGTCAACAGTGGGAATGAAAAACGCCATTTTAAGAGAAAGAGACCTCCAGCAGAACCAGGCTCAGGGAGGATCAGCCATTTGCCACAACTGGTTATAGGTAACTGTTACTCAACCAGTTTTACACTCCCTCTAACCTAAAGCCAGAATCTCTATTTGGTTCACGTTATTTATAACCAGCTCAAAGCTGGTTATAAATAACGTGAACCCGTTTCTGTCTCCTCATAACTGTCTGAAAAGAACTTTTCATTTCAGGTAAACTTAAAAGAATTTTCTTAATACAGTGATATTTTAACCCTTAGTAGTGAAATGGAGAAATTACACTGGTGTTTGTATTATACTTTGGACATATCACCTCGATCAAAATGCAGTTATAGGGTCTCAGGACCCCCAATGGAGCAGCAGATCAAAATGCTGCACTGAACATGAGTGTCACAGTAACTGAATGTTCCCCTCTAAAGTTTAGTAAAGTGAGTAAACAGAACATAACATGTAATGCCAAAAGAAAACAGTCACAAGCTGAACGGGCAGTGAAGCAAGAAATTGGGAAGAGAGCATTCCCATCTGCAGTAATTTATATTTGGCGGTGCAGCTCTGTTCAGGGACCTCTTCACCCTTTACATATGAAAGCCAGTGGCGAGGAGGGCTGCAGCAGGACCAGATAGGGAAACGGTGCCAACAGATGAGACACTGACCAAGTCAGTTAAAACATGGAAGGATAATTGACTGAAGTTATAAAGAGCTAATTTACTTTTTCTGCTACACTGAGACAGAGTTGGGTTGCGAAGTGGCTTGAAACCGAAAACAAAACAAAAACAGTAAGAACCATTCATAATCAGCTATAGCAGCCCTGACTCAGATGGGTTCATGAGTGTTTTAGATGTAAATACTTACTGCTAAAAGTCCCGTAAAAAACAAATGCTTTGTACAATTGAATGATAGTGAATGTATCGTATTTGTAAAATAAATTAAAATTACCTTGATGTAAACATTGCAAAGATGATTTTTATAATTACATTTAATTGTTAATGTAGTGATATTTGGCACAGTTCCTTCCAAGTGAAATCCATATAAATTTGCATCTTTTTTGGCAATGCAGACCATGTTTTCTTCTTTCCTTGTTTTTTTAAGACAAAGATTGGATCAATTATGGTTCGAAATAAGCAACATTAGTGAACAAGAAGAGACGGAACTATAATGATAATTTCATTGACCTGACTTAATTAGGGAACATGTGTGAAAAGTCATTAGATTAATTGTTTCCTTGGTTTTCATTTCGGTTCCCTCTTATTACCATTCTCTCCCATTTTGTTTGCTTTTATTTCTTTGAGTTTTTTTCCTCTGTCTCTCTGCAAAAGGAGAAATTAACCTCTCAGGATGTTCATGGCCTGTTGTTTGTGTCACACTGTGGAGATGTGGCGCCCATGGCTTTGTTGGCCATATGATAACACAGCAGGCTTGCCCAGTTTGTTAGATGTTGTTTTTGGTAGTTTTCCAAAACAGCCTTTGGTTCTGAGCAATTACTGCACACTAATATGATCGTTCTTTGATCGGAGATTAAAGTTTTTTCATGTTGCTGCCAGTGTCTGATGATCTGCCAGACACTCAGTAGGGTTAATGAAAATTGTGAGGTTGAATGAGATATAAACTGTACATGTTTTAGGACAGTAAAATGTGTCATGCTGAGAAGTTATGTTGATCAGTCAGTCTAAATGACTTGAGAAGCTAATATATTCACATTTTTCTTAAGCCTAGTATTTCTAGAGTTTAGTTTAGTGGACAAAGGAAGAGTTTTACACATTACGTTTATCACACTTAAGCAAACATTTAATTTGTAATGAGTGAATATAATTTGTAATGGGCTCTCTGTGGTTATGTAAGCATTTAGTATCACTAAATAGGCTGGGGAGCTATTACGCTATTAATTCTGAAGCAGTAAATTTACTGCCATTAAAGTATATAGAACACTAGGGTATTAGTATGTCATAGGATATGATTTTTAATACCATGAGATGCCGATACAGATGTCTCTCCATCTAATAAACCAACAACAATGTTATAGTTTCTGCATCCACCACCATGCAAGGCTCCACTTATGTCCATTGATATAAATTTTGTTATCAGAGTGAGAATATCAAGGGAAGAGGGTGGAAAAGTGAGATAGCATGGAGATTAAAAATAGTACACCGGAGTACTGGGAGGGTAGGCGTTCAAGAAAGAGTGAGGTGGCAAAGGAAAAGCTTACAGTCAGTTGTATGTGAAGCTGGACACACTATAGATGGACAAAGTTGATGAGCCGTCAGAGAAGTTATGTGAGGGGAGGTACAGGACATTTATGAGGACAGCAAGACACTGGTGAGGTGTGTGGTAAGAGTGACAGATGGGTTCAAGTTGGGGTGAGATTAAATCTGCTCAGAGCCCCTACTTGTTTGTGGTCATGATGGACAGGTTGACAGCTGAGCTCAGGGAGGAGTTTCTGTGAACGCTGATGATCACAGATGATATTATGATCTGTAAGGAGAGTAGGAAGCAGAGTCTGGAGAGGTGGAGGTATGCTCTGGAGAGAGGAGGAATGAAGCAAACAACAGAATGAAACAATGAAACAAAACAGAACATGTGTGTGAATGAAAGGGAGACAGGTGGAAAGATAAACATAAAATTGGTAGAGTTAGTGAAGGTAGATGAGTTGGAATACTTGGGGTCAACCATTCAAAGTAATGGACAGTGCACAGGAGGGGTGAAGAAGAAAGTGCATACAGGGAGGAGTAGGTCAGGTGATTTGTGACAGAAGAATATCAGCAAGACTGAAAGGGAAGGTTTACAAGATGGTAGTGAGTCCTGATTTGATGTATGTTTAGAAATTAGAAATGAGTGCATCAGAGGGACAGCTGAGGTTGAGCTGTTTGGAGATAAAGTTCAAACGAGGGAAGGCTGAGATGGTTTTGACATGTGCAGATGAGAGAGAGTGCATATTAGGCTAAGTATTTTAAATGTGGAGCTGCCAGAGACCACAGAAAAGATTCACAGGTATAGTGAAGGAGGACATGCAGAAGGTTGGTGTGACAGAGGATGATATTAGTGATAGGATCGGATGGAAGTACCAGCTATCTGCTCAAAGGTGTTCTTAGCTTGGTTAGATGTTACTTCTCTTAACCATGGAATTAATTCTGTCTTCATCCACCTTAGTTGTCTCATGTGTCTTGCTGAGACACGTGAAATTCAACATTTTAATTCAACTTCAGATATTATGTCTGCTTCATTTGTTATATAATAATAACTAAGCTATGAAACTGCTTGTGAATCCTCCAATTACTTTTGAACCTCTAAAAATGTGATCTGTATTTAAAAATGTCTGTAATTCCTAAACAGTTAACGGGATTTTTTTGTAAAATGTGATATATATTGATAGTTTGATTTGAAATTAATTAAGGCTGGCATAGTCTATATGACAGGCCGGACTCAAACGCTACATTCAACCTTTCATTCGCTACATCAAAGTAGACTGGTGGACTGCAGAAGTTTTACTAGATGTCATCTGCTCCACCTCCCACCCTGCTTGTTTACATCTATTACAGCAATTAGCGAGAGGGGAGGGGAGCTGTCGCGGCTACAGTGCAGTGTACAGTGCAACCCTGGGTAAGTGACGGGTGGCTGCGTAACCCAACAGTGAGTCGGTGACACTGATGACATTTACAATTAGTTTAACAAACATATATTTGTGGTGCCAAAGATTAATTGTTCACTCAGCTAATCCCTCGCTTCTATTACCAGCCACTTAGCCTCTTTATTTATTTATTTTAATAAAATAACCATCAAATAACGCATACGCTTGTCATCAGTAAAAATGCTGTCAGAGCCTTTAATGGCCTACCTGAAATTCAGTGTGTGGACTCCTGAGACTGAGCAAATTTAAATTTAAAAATATATATAACCTTATTTTAAAAATTATTTTTATCAGTTACTTTCAAGTTTTCTTCCTGCCATCCCTTTTATGTCTGCCTGTAGTACGCCCTGATGTGCTACTGCCACCAGATGATTGGTGTGGTGCCAATCTCTTGTTAGTGCGCAAAGAAACCAGGAACCTACCCAGCTCCACAACCAGAGCCCACATGTTAACTTTATCTACACCTTTAGCTACAGTTTTTTAATCCGAGACACACAACGAACAGAAATTTAAAGCTGGAAACAGAGCTGCTGATTTTAACTCTAATCTCATTAGTAGTCAGATAATCTTGGTATAGTCTTTAATAGGATATGTTCCCTCAGATCGCTCACTGTGTGAGTCAGCTCAGCTCATGTGTATTACAGTTCCCTTGTGACTTTTTTTTGGCGAAGTTTAGCCAATTAAAGTTTTGTTAAAGCCATGCAACGAGGAAACAGCTGCTCTCCTGATTAAAACCAAACTTTAGCGCTTGCATATTAATTTTTTTTTTGTCTGTTTTGTCTGTTTCCCCTGAAAATCACTATTTTTTGACTGTAGCCTTGATTCATACTATAATAGCTTCCCAATGACAAACCCAGTGCACTGTTGCTGGGTACAGAGGGCATTTGTTCTTGCCTGTCTGCTCATCTCTGAGTTACACAGTTTATAGAGCCTGACAACAACCTAACTCTGCAGGACTTCATTCGTTCTCCTTGTGTCTCTCTAAACAACATCTTTTCTACATCTGTTCTTCACTGCATTTTCTGCCTCCTTGCTCTGCTATTCTACAGCTTCTCCTCTCATTTCATCCACACATAAATCACTGCTGATAACTTATATTCATTCTTTAAATGATGCTCATTACATATTTTTTTTGTGTTTATACTCATTAACTTAGCATTTTAACTTGGAATTTCAGGCTTTTTAATGTTTTTCCTCCTCTTAAACATCTGTCACGTCTGTAACTCATCAGTGGGTCGCATTAGAAGTTCGTTTTGAACAAATTTTCACTTTTTTCTTAAATTTAAAATTACTATTGGATTTATCTATACAGATGAGCATTTTTTACAGTACTCATTAGTTCAGTTGCAAGTGCAGTTTGTAAACTTTGACACAGTGTTGTCTCAAATTAAATGATCTAAGTTGTGCACTTAATGTACATAGATGACACTGAGAATTGTGATTGTCTTGCTAGCTCTTGTAACTTGGTTGAAAATTTCTCAGGTCCCTCTCTTTCCTGCAGGCAAGAAGGGCAAGAGTTTTACTTACTTGTTTGACTGTACATCATCCAGGTACTTGTGAAGCACTTCTAACCATAGTTGATTGTTTGAATGAGTGTACAACACTGGTACATTGACATTTTACCACTAGGAGGTTTTGTAGTAAGCCAAAATGCATTATGACTAAAACTAACACTGCTGATGTGTTTGCCTTAAACAAATAATTCATATGTAAAGTGATACTATAGATCATCAAAACTGTTTCCTGTATGGACACCAAAGTTGATATTTGGACTTGTCCAAGAAAACAAGAAAAGAAAAAAAAAAAGTGAAAACAGCCACACAATCAGGTCAACATATCCTGAACTGTTTGGTCTCCGTATTGCTGCTTCTTATTTTATCCCAAAGGTCACCGTATTATACGCTGTTGTCATCATCTTGCGATCTCCCACTGCAGAGTCAAATATAGTTTGTGCACCTAATTTAGTTACATTTTTGTCAAACATAATATTACATGCCTGCCTATATTAAAGATCGTTTTACAATGTTTAAAATGTGTTGGTCAGAGTCTTCAATCAGCAGCTGTTCATTTCACTTGGGACTTCACTACAAAACATCCCAAAGTCTGTTTGTTTCTTTCTGCATGAACTCAAAGACCTACTGTTTAAATAATGAGTAAAAAGAAGTTCTCCTGTTATCAGCTAGACTGCTTTAGCATACTTAAAAAACACAATACCTGAACACCAGTGTGATAAAGACCGTTGGACATCTAGAATCCAAACGATTGTATCTTTACTTTTGAGACTGATAATGGGCTTCATTGTGTCCTAATCAATAACCCCATTATCAGTAATCCCAGATAGGCTGTGCCCAGGCTTTATCAACTTTTACTGTTCAAAGAATAACACATGAGAGTGACGTGGCGAGAAAGAGTAGCACTGTATAGAGGCAGCCTGGAGGATTATCCCCAAGCAAACGGTGGCAATATGGCTGAATAATGCAGCATAAAAAAAAAATGAATAATGCAGCATATGTTGTGAATGTCAGCCCGAGCTCTGTGTCTGTCTATCGTCTATCGCAGAGCTCACCTTTGAGCATAATTTAAGTTCGCACGTGCGTTTTCGGTGTTTTTTAGACCCTCCGTGATGAGAAAGTGTCCCACGAGAAGGACGTGAACAGTCTGCGAGCTCGATACGAAGAGGAGACCAGCCAAATGAAGGAGAGCCAAGCTCGAGCTCTGGAGGAAGTCGCCAAGAAGAACAGGGTGACCCTGGAGACCGCTCTCAACAACGCCGAGAAGGACAAGAACCGCCTCCTGGCTGTGAGTACACACACACACACACACACACACACACACACACACACACACACACACACACACACACACACACACACACACACAGGGACATGTTTTCATTGTTTTCAAGGACAGAAAGACATACAGGGCTGGCCTGGGCCCTTTATTGTAAATGTTCCAGTGTACACCTCTGATATGACGAAGGTTCTTCCAGACCAGAGCCTTATTATGAAGTGAAGCATCTGACACATGCAATCATAACAAAGGTCCCAACTACAAAGAAGAAACGACTACATTTAAAGCTGGTGTAGTTATTTAAAAAAAAATAGATAATCCAGCAGGTTGAAACCGAAGTAGTTGGAGAGGAAACTAGAATTCTGCAGTGCCTCTGGCCTCTGTTTTCAGGCTTTACTAAAATGTAGCCTGTGAGGAGGGACTTGAGCAAATTTCACACTAGCCTCGGTGCAGTAGTTTAAAGAAAATAGTGGGTTGAATGGGCTAAACCAGTGCATCTCAAGTTTTCTTCCTTTGTCTGTTAAAACAAGCCAAAAAACATAGAGTTAAAGGTACAGTTTGTGAAATCTCACCACTGCTGTAGATGTCAGTAGCTTGCTGATTGCCGTCCATTTCTGTTTTTTTACTCCTCTGAAATTTAAGTGCGTAATCCTAATTATGGCGGCTGTAGGTACAAACAACTCTGTCAGTCTGCTGTTTATGTCAGCTGGGTGTCCATGTGGAGCCTCTGGAGTCAGTGAAGCTTATTTCTCTCCAATACTGAGGTGAGTTGTTGAGGATGTACAGAACCTTTCTGTTGAGAAGTGCTGCTGTTAGCCGGCCTTAGTGTTGTTGTTGTTTGTGTGGGTCGCCTGTCTAATCTGCTGACTGTAGCTGGGACAATATCACGAACAAATAAGCATGTTTATGCATTTTTTGAGTGTTAAAGCCCAGTGTGTTTGAGTGTTTTTATGTCATGTCACTTTCTAAAAACACTTTTGTATACTGCAGCTTTAAAACATGGATGGATCAGATGGTGGGTTCACAGGGCACAATGAATGAAAATCAACAGGGGTTTATTTTGTGATTGCCGCATCTTGAGTAATCAGCGATTATTGCTCGAAGCCGAAGGAATGTGAACAGCTGTATGCTAATTGATCCTGCATCATCAGGCCCGGAGCTATTCTCAAGCCGTAAACATTCTGTTTTTCGAAGAATTTCTGATGGACACCAGATGTGACAGTAAATTAACTTTTGGTGCATAAGTATTTTTATTTGTTCTGATGCATTAGATTTTTTTTTTAACTTTATGCACTTTTGAGCTTTGGTAATATTTTAGTCACAAGACAATGTGCAGCTAAAAATATGTCAAAACATGGTCATCGCGTGGTGCCTTGCTATCGCCGATTTGTGTGCTCCACCATCCAGCACAGTCGCCATTACTGTGATGGGAAATCATAGTGACAGTGTCTACTGGTGCCTGCTGACAGTGACAGCAGTACAGGTAATTGGGTTAATAATGGAAGGTAGTGGGCCCGAGTTGCTGTTTGCGATGATTAGAAACTAGTGATTGGGCCCATAAACATATCAGGAAATGTTTAGTGAGGTCACAGGGAGAGTGAGCTGAGGGCCATTTCCCCAGTTTTTCTAGTGCAGTGGTTCCTGGCTGACCAATAAAAAGAATCACGGTTAAGGTGCTTTTGCATTAACTTAAATTTCAGGCCCAAAAGCTGTGTTCATCTTTTATAGTGTCTGTGATCTCAGCCCACTAATATTAGCTTGCTAACTAGTGTGAACTTGTTGCACGGTTTTGAGCTAATCAGCTGCATACTAGTCACTGGGAGGTTAAATACGTTTAACCAAAACCTTCTGTGGTGATTTTTTGGGGGGGGCTAGGCCATCAGACATCTTGGTGGCACGCACACCTAGGACAACTGTATAAAATGTATGGTAAAAGGGCCACTCTTCGTCCAGTAAAGGCTTGGGCAGCTTTATTACAAACTTTGCCATTACTGTTGAATTCCCTAGAACTGCACATGTTGAAAAGCTAGAGTTGTCAAATGTTGCATTCAATCAGAAATAAAGTGAAAGGAGATGGTGAACTGCTCAAGATGACAAGCAACTCGTTGGCTTCAGGTACTGACCTCATCTAATACAAAAATGTTTGGTAAGTAAGATGCTGGTGTCCTTTAATCTGCATGGTTAAAGGACACTGGTCTGACTGGTCAGACTGGTCAGATGATCTGAGAGATCATCTGACCAGTCACTCCTTGCTGTCCCCATGTCGAGACTGAAACACCGAGGGGACCGAGCTTTCGCTGTTGTGGCCCCCAAACTATGGAACAAACTGCCCCTCCATATCAGGCTGGCCCCAACACTTGAAATGTTTAAATCACTTTTAAAGACACACTTTTTTTCAAAGGCTTTCTAGGAGTATTATCAGAGTCAGTTTGTAGTCAGCTGTTGATCATTCTTAATCTTTCCACCTTGTTAATCTTATTCATTGTATATCTTATTGTTTATTCTACTCATGTTGTGATATTTAATATATACACTGATTTATTTTTATCTTTTTCAATTATATATTTATTTTGTTTATTGATTTCATTGTATGCTTAAAGTATGGTTTTTAACTGCTATCTCTGTTTTATTATTGGAAAGCACTTTGGTCAACTTTGTTGTTTTTAAAAGTGCTATATAAATAAAGTTGGATTGGATTGGATGGATGGATGGATTAGTCTTCAGGAAATAATTTTTAACAAACTAACTTGACCAACTTGATTTAGCATGTATTTTTTAAGGAAAGTTTCACTTGCACATAGCTGTAGGCTGAAACAGCATCAGCGGAGCAGTGGTGTTGACGAGAGAGATGACCCGGGACTGATCCATTGATCTTGTAGTAGACACGCTTCTCTAACCTTTGACTGCAGCAGTCTGATACGATCTGACATCTTACAGAGTAACTTCATTATTTATTTAGACTGTTGTCCAATATTCACTCTCTTGTTTGTGGTCTGCTAACTGCAGAAGGAAATATTTTTCTCTCGCTCCTAAATGACCCTCTGTGTTTATCAGTAATTTCCTCTCTACCATTTGCTACACAGCAGGTAGAGTATTGTAGGTTATCAAAGGAGCTTGCAAATAAAGCGTCTGGACTTCTTTAAGTTGCTTGAAGACGTTTCACCTCTCATCCGAGAAGCTTCTTCAGTTCTAAGGTCAAATGGTGGAGAGTCCCAGATATAAACCTAGTGGGAGTTTCCCCCCACAGAGGGACAAAAGGACCCCCTGATGATCCTCTAATCGCCTGAGCCAAGGTGTGAAACTGGGTGTGGGTCCCAATCAGCCAGAGTTTCGGGTGTGTTCATTGTGAAACCTGGCCCCACCTTATCATGCGAATTCCTGAGGTCAGATGGCCCAGGATGTGAGTGGGCGTTAAGGCGTCTGGGAAGGGATCTCAAAACTGGATTATAGATGGCAGAGAGTTGGTGTCGTAAACCCCCGCCTCTGTTCAAAGATGGTCGCTCACAGTGGACATAGATGGCTTCTTTCACTCCTCTTTCAAACCATCTGTCCTCTCTGTCCAAAATGTGAACATTGGCATCCTCGAAAGAGTGTCCTTTATCCTTAAGATGCAGATGGACTGCTGAGTCTTGTCCTGTGGAGGTGGCTCTTCTGTTTTGTGCCATGCGCTTGTGAAGTGGCTGTTTGGTCTCTCCAATGTAGAGGTCTGAGCATTCCTCGCTGCACTGTACAGCATACACCACATTGTTAAGTTTGTGTTTTGGCGTTTTGTCTTTCGGGTGAACCAGTTTCTGTCTGAGCGTGTTGCTGGGTCTGAAATACACTGGGATGTCATGCTTGGAGAAAACTCTCCTGAGTTTCTCTGATACGCCGGCTACATAGGGGATGACAATGTTGTTGCGTCTGTCCTCCCTCCTCCCTTTGCAAGCTCCTTTGACTACGATGACCTGGATGACTGAGAACCTTCACAGACATATTGTAGGTTATATAGAGTATGTGATGGAAAATTTGCTGTCTGGAGAGCTAAACTTTGAGATTAAATTTACTTTCAAACTAGCTGAAGTACGTGTAGTTTTATGTAGTTTATAACACATAAAACAGTGATATCACAATTCACCATGGCAACTCAAATGACTGAGGAATATGAACACAAGTCAATGCTGATTTTTTAAATAAGGAGGAAAGAGAACAGTCATTAATAATCAGCTTGTGTCACCCTGTTGTCATCATGTACAGAATAAAAGTTTGACATAAAATATATCATACTTATGTATGATATACTTTCTGTCGTCAAGTTTTTATATTTCATTTTGAAATCTAATTATTCAGCGGTAACCTCCATCCATCCATCCGCTCTCTTCCGCTTATCCCTGTCAGCGGTAACCTGACAGGGATAAAAATGTACACTAGATCACAAAACTGATGATAGAAATCTGATGAATTGGATCAGATTCGGTGTCCCGTTTGGACTTTAGCTATTATTAACCCAGGCAGCAACAGACTCCCTCAAGTCAGTGTTTTATTTCTACTTTATACTTTGTAGTATTTCTCTTGTTTCCATTGTTCTTGTGTATTTTTTTGTTTCCTTTTTGCTGCTCACCTGGATTGTTTGACGAACGTCCTCCCTGTTTGAAATTTGCTCTACCTCTAAGTCACAGTTATAAGTGGTGACATGTTGTTACAAAACTTTATCATAACCCGGGAGGCACCTACTGCAAATAACCGTGTAGTTAGAGTTGATATTATAAAACGATGAGCAGACAGATAATCAGGAACGACTCAGTCAAAATACAAGCTGTCGGCTCGCTCGGGTTCTTTGCACTAAGGATCTGCGGCCTGCCAAAGGATGTGGTCCTGTCAGATAATTCAGTCTGCTCATGTTGTATTCATTAGCGAACGAGTGGAATGACAGACAGCCCGCATTATGTTGCATATGTTTTTCTATACCACTGGCTACAGTTACAGTAGGTTGCAGTTGTGTGTGTGTGTGTGTGTGTGTGTGTGTGTGTGGTGGTGGTGGTGGTGGTGGTGGTGGTGGTGGGGGGGGGGGGGATTTATGTTGATTATTAACAATCTAGGTTGAAAATGAAAGTTTTTCCTATTCCCAATTATTAATATAGTCCTGTACTGTGAGCCATACTCATTTACCTCTCCACAAATGATCTTATGTAAGTTGTGTGTGTGGATTACTAACAAGTAACTTATCACAAGCCTGTTTCTGCAATCTGTACAAAAACTCTCCTTTATTCACTGCCGCAAGAGCTATAAAGAAGATACATGCTGTGTTTTCCTAGACACTTTGTAACATGTTTTTCACAAAGGTCTAAATACTGTTTCAATAGCTTTTTTCTGCTGATGCCAAAAATGTAAAGAAATGCTGAATACTGGCTTCGGTATTCAGTTAATTTCATATTGAATTTCAGGTGATGCCCCTCTTTGAAACGCTTCCTCTCAGGCGGTGGAAAAAGATCCGACTAACATTTTCAGTTTATTGTTGTCACAAGACTGTCAGTCTCGTGAATACAAAGAGCGCAGTTTTTCCTGTGTGTAAGAGGAAGAGCAGATGTGATTCTCTCAGAGAGGCTGAAGAACGTTTGAAATTGAAAATCTGTTAGAAAGATGATGATAGACAGAGCAGTGGGCTGTGATGTTTGGAGTTTTTTCCCTAATTTTGAAGTTTGTGCTTACTAAAGTCTGTGACTGTTCATGCATTGTTTACTGAAATGTTTCGTATTGTGTAGTACGCACGAATCAGTTTAGCAATCCGGGACTGATGAAGGTTTGATTAAAGTTTCTTTTGGATATTGAGATTGGTGAGTTAGGCTCTCACAACCTGATGGTTTTCACTTTTCATAGTGCTGAAAATCTTCACATTTTTCCCTATCGGATGACAGCACTGACGGGATCATTACACCTGAAATTACTCCTCATATAAAGGCAAGTAAACTAAGATTACAGTATTTAATCTGCAGAAAGTGATGGATATACTGTAGTCAGTGTTGGGTATTGGTCAGAGACTTGCAGACAGTGATCAACTAACGGGTCTTCACCCAAAGTGTGCTCAAGGTCACAGTTGTCATTTTACTGACAAGAACCTGTGAATTGTGATGGATTGCGAACCGGATGAGCCACATCATTGATATTCTGGCTCTGTAATGGAGTAATTCAGTAATTACATCATAGTTATTAATCAAACAATAAGCTACATAAGTTCCTCGATTTTCTGCGTGATTCGGGGGGGTAGGAAAAATGTTCCAGCATATTTTTTTATATGCGTTGCACAACAGCGGCTTTTCATGACAGTTCATGTGGAAGATGAGGCAAAAGTATTAGAGTGATTTATGACTGCTGAGGAGCGATGATTACATCTTCTTGCTAAAAAGAGCGAAGTAGAAAGTCACATTTGCAGACGTACAAAGAAGCAAACGTGAAACACTGGCAAACATGTAAAAGTGACAAGAAAGTAAAGAGAGCGCTGCGCTCATGCAAGAAACAACAACCCGCGACTGCAAGAATAACATCAAAGCTCTGTGCGGACCTGTAAAACGGTATATAATGGTCACACAGAGTTAGCAGTGAGAGGTACCCAGACCCCGAGTGATGCAGCCAAGCAGCTGATTCGGCTTCATTTCTGACTTGCACTGTTGTAATAATAAAGGCAGAGATGAGCAGTGATGTTATATCCTGCATGCTCTCAGAGAAGAATCACTGTAACCACATTGTTCTGTGCTCTTCTACCAACTTTGCCCTAAGCTTTGTGTTATTGCTTATTAATACTTAAACAGTCTACTAAAAGGATTTGTGCAAATTACATAGGTGTTACAAGTTAATAATAGAATAATAGAATGTTAAAATCTAAGTTTGGGAACCATCAGTCACATGGAATAGACTGTAAAATCTAAACAGATGAATAGAGATAAATGTATTTTCTTATGAATGTACAAAAATTGAAATGTTGAGGTGAAGCAGAAGAACCGTTTAAATTAGAAAGTTGAGTACTAGCAAGTCAAGTGTTGTCAAGTATAGTACTTGATTACTGTACTGAGTTACTTTCCACCTCTGCCTGAGTGTACCTGGTAATGGTAGGGCTTCGAGTCTTTTTAACTTCAGTGTCAATGTGAAAGACAGTCATTGCTAAAACACAAACCAGCATGCAAACAAAAAGCAAGTCCTCTAACAAGAGAAAAATGTATCACAGGGTGATACTACTGCGCACATGTTGTTACTCATATTCAAAGTAGTACACCAACTAGCACAGGCACGACATATGACATCAGTTGCATTTTCTTTTGTTGTCTATAGACTAAAATACATCAAATGATGCTATAACTGTGACTAAGAAGCTGGCAAAAATCAAAGGAGGAAATGCAACCTACTGATGTGGGTGCGCATTTATATTTATCACCTATAAATGTAATCTGGAACACCTCTGGGCTCTCCTAATCTGAGCTGGTAGGAATGTGAATAACCCGATGAAGGTTTTGTCAGTTTTATTATGTCACAAAGCAACCAGATCCAGAACAGGCATTTAAAATAGGTTCTCAATGAAAACAAAGTATAATAAGAAGTGGCAGCTGATGACAGCCACATGTGCAGACAGTTCATGCTGCCTGATGAGTCACACAGGTGACAAAGAGCGTCTTAAGCGTTAGGTGCTATTTCAGGGAGATGCTTAAACTAGTGCTCCTCGAGTTGTTGTAGTGTGTCTGCTACAGAAACAATAAGACATTAATTAGATTAACACATTGCATGCACATGTTAGAAAACATCAAGCTACATAGTAAAAAAAGGAACTTTTTAAGCTTTTGCTTCTTTAAAGGACAACGTTAATTGTTAGGGGGGTCGTCTTTCAAATAAATGAGGAAATAAGGCTTGTTAGAAGCTTTGAAAGTTTGACATTGAAAAGAGCGCAAGACCAATATATTTAAATTCACAGTCTTACCAGGACACGGATGACATTTACCGCGCATAAAACTCCAAGTGGAGGGTATAAAGTAAGTAAAGTGATCAAATTTAGGGCAAAATGATTTGATGTTGAAGGAGACAGATGTGAGCATTGGCTCAAGGATATGGCTGTGGTAACCAGTACAGTGTGTGTGTGTGTGTGTGTGTGTGTGTCTGTGCATATATGAGAGTTTCTAAAACTTCTAGCATCAATATTTTACTGCTACTTACTTAGAACAGCGTGTGGCCTCCCTAACAGAGCTTAAGCACATACATGCACAGTTCTTAGATGACGCTTTTACCCACTGCTTGTCTGCTGCATATTCTATGGTATATATTTTTACCCCATTACCTTTTTTTTTTTAACTCTTAAGAAGAACATGAGTTTCTTTTTGGAAAGCACTGAGTTTCTTATTTCCCTCTCGTCTGAAATGAATGCTGCAAAGTTCATTAGTAAATGTGCTTTAAAGAAAACTCCTGATTCAGATGTCACAGTTGGATATAAGGAATGTAGAGCAGTAGTTTAGGACCCAAGAGGCAAGACCTAGAGAGATCAAACAGAAAGTCAAGAAAATGTGAGAAACCAACAGAATCCAAAAATGTGTAGAAAAAAGGCCAAAAAATAAATGCAAAAAAGAACTTTCCCCAGAACTTTCTTAATTCTTCAGGGCACAGAATCAACAAGGTGCTGGAAACATTCCTCAGATCCTTTGGTCCATATTGACGTGGCAGCATCACACACTTCCTGCAGATTTGTCAGCCGCACACGGACGATGTCTTGTCTTCTACCAAAAGGAGCTCTGTTAAATTTCTATGTTTGGAGGTCATTTAAATCCAGTGAATTCATTGTCACATTCAAAAATCCAGTTTGAGATGACCTAAACTTTGTGACATGGTGTGTTATCCTGCTTGAAGTGGCCATCATAAGATGCGTACACTGTGGTCATAAGGGGTGTACGTGGTTAGCAGCAGTACTTGGGTTGGCTGTTTAAACAGTGCTCCTCTGATACTAAGGAGCCCAAAGTGTCTCAAGATAATATCCCACCCACTAATAGAGTTCGAGCACCAGCCTGAACCACTGGCACAAGGCAGGGTGGATCCATGCTTTCATGCTGTTCATGCCAAAGTACAAATGACACAATTAAGACATCAAGGCTCACCAGAAGGTTTCTGTTGTCCAGTTTTGATGAGCCCATGTTAAATGTGACCTCAGTTTCCTGTTTCTATCTGACAGCAGTGGCACCTTGTGGGGTCTTCTGCTGCTGTTGTTTGTCTTGTTCATTCTTCTGCATTCCTCACTTGTAAAAAGTGGTTATTTGGGTTGATTTTGACATCCTATCAGATCCACTTCCTCTTCCGATCTGTGGCATCAACAAGACATTTTCTCCCAGAGAACTACCGCTCACTGGATTTTTCCTCTTTTTCTGATCACGCTGTAAACTCTTTGGGAAAATTCCCAATGCTTCTGAAATACTCTGACCAGTCCAGCTGGACAACAATCATACTTGAATCACCATTCTTCATGATTCTGATCCTCAGTTTGAACTTCAGCAGGTTACTTCGACCATGCATACATGTCTAAAGTCACTGAGTTGCTGACATTTGATTGGCTGATTAGATATTTGCATTTACGAGCAGCTGAACGGGGACACCTAATGAAGTGACCCACAAATATAAGCTAGAGTGCAGCATAGAGGTATACATGGTCATTGTTGTAAAAGGTGCAATGAAAACAGTTGCTGAAGCATAAATAAATACAAGTTGATATTGGATAATTTCAGGAGATGATCATCGGTGGCATCCTTTTTTGTGCCTAGTATCGAAGAATACTGCACCAACAGAATAGCTTTGTATCTGATATGAAACAGTGAAATTGTCTCCTAGGATTACAAACTGGGCTTGGGACCAATTTAATGAGCCTATGGTTTGCTGTTCCAAATCGCAGCCTACCACTGATTTAACTGCAGCCGTGGCATGCAGTTCCACCAGCCCGAAATAGCCTTGTGATGATGCCTAATCTCAAGAGTCCTTCATTCCAGTCACACAGCCATGTGAAAGCAAGTGATCAAGTATTCTCTTGCATCAAAGTTGCATAATGAGGATGTTTTAAATGATATTCCACTGTAGACCTGATCAGATGGGAAAGCAGCGCTAAGAGAAGACTTATTATTTCTGTAGTTATAGATATGCATTCCATACGAAGACTTTCTCCTCCGTGGCTCTGTGGGATTTTCACGGCTTCCTATTCCCTCCCACTGCGTTCTCAACTGCACAGTAATTTGCCATTGTTCAGTCCTGTTCATGATTATGCTGTCAGCACTGTGTGCAGAATTGTTCAGATTTAAAGAGTGATGGGGAGGAGGAGGATGAGGAGGAGGGCGACCAGCAGCATTCATTCCCGTCTCACTCACTCACAATTTTACATCTTTTCTCCAAAAATGACAGAGCAGACAGATGAGAAGAAATGAATCTTCATCACCTAATTCTTTTGTCTGATCCAAGTTTCATCACTTCTAGTTAATCATTTTTTCTTTCGTCATCTTCATTCTTTCATCACTTTAAATTATAATGACAGTTGTCTGTGAGGAGGCTGCATTTTGAATTTAAATGGATCTATTCTGCCTTTGTCTCACGCTCTAAATGAAGCTACCTGGCATGACATTAATCCTTCTGTGTCATAATCACTGACTTTCTATACAAGATGGACAGTCACTGTGACATCACCCCTTTAGTTAGTTCTGTTCTGTTTTAACATCTTGAGTTGAGAATTTTGTCCATCTTAATTTAAATAAGGTGGAAGCCACAGTGTAAAACACAATGAGCATCATGTTGTATAACACACTGCTCCCCGGGCGCTAGATTGGTGGCTGCCCACTGCTTCACTGAGTGAATGGGTTAAATGGGATCAATAAAAGATACATTATTATTATTATAAAATAAGACTTGGTCATTAATTAGAGACCAAAAACATATCAATAAACTGTTTACTGAGATATTAAATGTGGTGAAAAGTAAGTTCATTTTTCCATGCATAGTCTGGCTTCTTTTTACATTTAAAGAAGTTGCAGGTCTTTGCTTCTTTTATGAGAGCTGGAAGCTCTGTCCATCTTTTATATACAGTCTATGGAGCCTATAGATATGTCTTTATTATTTCCTTCTCTCTTATTATTTCTTATTTCTTTGTTATTTTTTTTGCACCATTTGACTTTGTCTGTTTCAGCACCAAACAGTCTGCAATTCACACAATATTCTCTGATTTTTAAGGTTAAATAATAGTAAAAAAGTTGGACTTTAAAACAAATGTTTTTTTTATCTAGAAGATAGTTTTTGTTTTCTTTGAAGTATTGAAATATTTCAATGTTTTTTCTTAATACTTACTTGAGTATAGTGAGAATCCCCAAGGATTTTTAAAAGTTAGAGCTAAAGTGCCCCCCCAATTCTTAGGTTTCTTGTAAATTCAGCAAACTGAGGCTGGATCACAAACACGGTCAGAACGCATCTGGTCAAATACAATTTTACCTCCTCCTGTATATCCTTCTGTATTGGCGGCTGTTTCTGCAAATACAGGAAGTTTTCAGCCTTTGATGGAAGGCGAGATGTCCCTTTCCTTATTTCGACCAGGCCGGCTTGTCGACTCAGTCGGCCCTGCAGTGCAGGCTCTCACCGATTGTGTGCCCCCAGAGTCCCATAAATTGTAGAAACCTGCATATGCCCTGTGATAATGAGATGCTTTCTAGCAACCACACCAGCTCCCCTTTCTAACACTGGTGCACAGCACAAATGTACCACATCTTATGCCCAGACTGTGGCCTCTTCAGCCATCTGTAAGAACTCCCAGAAAGACTGTCGTACTTACCTTACTGTGATGGCTGATGAGTCATTGTGCCATATTCAGTTTAATGTTTTTGTTTTATGGTTTGCAGCTGAATAGTTGGTGAAGTCTCCTTTTAATGGCACAAAAAGGAGGGACCATAATTAATTGGCACTGAGTGAATGTAGGCTCACTTATTCCCCATTATTGTGAGTATAATTTTCTCAGTATACTGTCACTAAATGATTGTGTAACTGTTTGGTCACTGTTTGTTACTGTTTGTATTTACTGTGCAAGGAACGGGGCTTGCAGACTAGCTTTGGCTATAAATGCATCTCTTGGTTCATGTTGCATATTGTGTCCTATAATAATAAAAAATAAATAAACTACATATAAAATAAATACAGTTCTCATACTGCTACAGAGTTATTCTGTGTCCTGATTTTTGCCCTCATTTTTCTCTGCAGGGGTCTGGGGCAGAAGCAGGCTCCGGGCAGAAAATAGAAAGATGCAGCTCTAGTTTAGGGTTATGTTTTGAAGTCTTTTTGGTATATTTTCAGTTTTTTGCAGGATTCACAGCATCTGTCAGACTAATTTGAGCCTTTGTGCTGTGGGAAGCCAGTAGTGGAGCAATGTGTGATGTTTTAACTGGTTATGTTGGTGTAAAATATTACACATTGCAGAGGGTTTTTTTTTTTTACACATGCATTCTTGTGTCATTAAATATTCACTTTCTACGCAAGGTGAGCTAACAATTGTAACATTTGTCAGAATGACAACAGAGAAACTTTCCATGCTCTAAGCAGAGAGTGGAATGTAAGAAGTCATGAAGCATTACACATGAATTACTGTGATTTTTCACTCTTTCTTCCATTCAAATACATTTTTTAAAGTCCCATTCATTTTTATGGGACTCTGTCACACTTGTCAGAGTGTTTTTGCACGCCGTTACAAACTCCATCCTCCTGTGTAATGAATAACGGTGGCAAATTTTATTTGACATTATAGCAATTTCCCTGAGCTCTAATTGTCCTTGGAAAGTAGCAATCATCGCTCAGTATAACAGAAACCATTCCCCATTCATCAGAAGACATAATAAGCTTTATAGTGGTGACAATTGCAAGAGCGCTTTCTCTTCTGACTGCCAAGGACAATGAAAATGTTTGAAGTATATTTAGAAATTTGTACAGATGAATGCAGTGAATGTAATGTCAAACAAAGGAGAGAGAGGGAGGCAAGTTCTGGATCTGGATCTGGATCCTTCTTTAGTCACCAGTAAAATGTATCAACAAATGTTTGATGGAGTGACCTGAAATCTGGTTCAGATACACCTGTAGATGAATTGTAGTCACCTTATTAATGCCTCAGAGTTGTCTTTTTACAGCACTGCAGTAAATCCATAACTACAGTGTTGCTATATAAACTCCACTGTAGACATGTAGTTTCTTAGAAATGTAACTTTATGTCATGTCATGAACTGCAGGCAAAGGGAATCCAAACGTAGATATGTGGAGATAGGTTAAATCAAACAAAAGCAAGTTTTTATTTCAGCTGATGGAAAAGGTCTAAAAAAAAGTACATAGTATGGATGGATGGATGGATGGATGGATAGGTAGATTAAAAAAAAAACACAGGTTAAGATAATCAAATGCAGTGAGGCAGGAGGGGAAGTAAAATTAAACACAAGACACTAGAGACAAAAGACTATCAAAATAAAGCAGGAAGGGAAAATTGTTAAATGGTGAAATGCAGACACATAAAAGGTGGGTTGACACAAGAGAATAAGACAGGAAATACTGAGGGAACAAATTAAACTCTAAAACTAAAACTAAATTATAACAAGTACTACAGACTCCAAAATACTCAAGAAAAAATAAAAATCAGTTTAAAAAAAAATCTATAACATAACATAACTTTATCTAATATGTGCTTTAGCCACACCTTTTTTTTGTACTCAAAATACAAATGTATGTATTTAAAACACAACATTGATGTTTGTTATGAAGTATTAAAATTTTTTTATCAGTACTGGTGTAGTGCAACACCGCTGTATGCACTGTTTTAATAATCTGTGTATAGGCTCCATTTTTTCTCTCCCTCCCACATCAGCTTGCTGGCAAACAATGACACGTCAAGTCTACAGCATCTCTACATCGGCTAACATTCATTTAGTAAACATGAACTCACAGTAATGTTCCCATTAGCATCACTTTGTCTGATGTTAAAGATTATGTCTGCTAAACCTTTGGTATAAAACTTTGGTATAATAGCACAGTTTTGGTGAAACTCTTAAATGAAAGAGCGACTGCCTTGGCTTTTAGATTGTTTTAGATGTGGTTTGCAAAACTGACTTTCAGTTAGGAAATTCTAACAAAAACCTTTGCAAAGGTTTTCTCTAACCTCTTCCACCCTGGTACATTCACTGAAGAGGCCACTCAGGACTATTACGACTGAAATAATTGCTGTAACTTTTTGCGCTTCAATGCAGTTTGAAACTTTTTGAGTTTTAGGTGGGAGTATGTAGAACATGTGCAGTAACATCAATGTTTCCTGGCTCATTATAAAGCTGTTTTTTTATTAGCCTGATGTAAAATTGTAAGTATTTGCTGGTGTTTTTCATTTCTTATAATGGACTGGTGGCACAGTTATGCCGATTTTGTTGTATTTCAAATTCCTCTCAAGTGTCTCCTATTCACTGAGCCCAAGGTTGTTCATGTTGGCCTTCGGTTTTGCAGCTTTTGCTATATTTTAGATTAATTGGTACTCAGTAGGTTAGTGGAAAAATGACTTGCTGTTTGATCGTGACCGTTTTTAACAAGATTTCATCTGAATTATGAATCATTTCTGCCCTGACTCGTCTCTCAGATATTGCATTACCTGTATGACTCAAAATCTTTACAGACGCTAAATACCGTGAATACTGATTAAATTTAACTTCGACCTTCAACTAAATCATGCACGACTCGTACTGTTTCCCCTTTATGTGAGTCACTTATCTGAGGGAAACAGATAAGGGTTCAAGGAATCTTCAGGCGCAAAAACTTTTCATCCAAGGTCTTGAGCTCACTTTGGCTTTCTAAGTTTCCCTGTTGTTTTTGACAGTGTTGTGTTATTGATCGTTCTCCACAGGAGCTGGAGCAGCAGTTTGAGAGGGAGCGTCAGTCACTGGAGGAGCAGAAGACGCTGCTCAGGCAGCAGCTGGATGAGCTGAGGGAGGAGCTGACGTCCAAACTCAATGCAGCCACTGAGGAGGTACGACACATTGACTTTGTAAAACTTCTGTTCAAGTGTGCAAACAATATATTGTGTAAATACGCTGCTCAAAAAGGTTAAAGGAACACTTTGAAAACAGATCAGAAGCATCTCAATGGAAAGAAGAAAAACTGAAAGGTTTAAATTTTATTCTTGACCTTTTAAATCAGTTTAGTGCCCGTTCTTGAGATCAGATGAAGCGATGTCCTTGAGCACATGGAGTTTCTTTAAGTATGTGCACACTTTGGTAAAAGTTTAGATTTTTTTTTTAAATACACACATATACTATTACAATTGTTTTAACTTCCGGTCAGTTTTCTCACCACAGAAAGTTTAAGAAACCTACATCTGAATCTTGAGCTTTTCAAAAAATGTGTTCCCAGAGTGTTAAAAACTGCTTGCTGTTTTTAAGCTGAAATAAAAACACATTTCAGTCATGTTAGCCCCTGAAAAATGAGCTGAGGATCGCTTCTAAGAATCACAGCTTCCGTCGCTCTTAAAGGACACAGAAAAATTAAGTGTGTGAAAAAATAGAGCTTGTAAACTCAAACTGAGCCCAGGAGAGGAGGTAACTGGGTTCGAGATTTCTTTTTATAAAACTTTAAACCCAAAGCTTCAGTTTTAATTCTTTTTGAACCTGACTGCACCTGAGCAGGTCAGATCAGCTCTGCTGCAAAACAACAAGACTTTAGTACTTGTGTAGTAAAGTAGCTGAACAAGAAAGAATAAAGATGAGAGTTTAGCTCAAATGATTATGAATGAATTAAATTGATTGCATACTAAAACACTGAATCAGTAAATGGTTTTCAGTTTCAAGGTTTCCTCAGTATAAATCTGCTGCCACTATTTGTTGTTGTTTTTTGGGGTACTTTATGCAAACATTTTTAGCCACTACTTCAGACATTTGGGGAAATTAATATGTGATGCATTGCAAAACTATTTTGCTATGTTAGCAAAAAAAATATATGGGCTTGGCTCATTTAAAAATCTGAAATGGAAACAGTCATTGAATGTATTTTTGATGGAAATTCCACCTCGCTGAGCCTAAAATGCTGATGTAGTTTCAAGGTTGGTGCCACACTGAGCTACAGCCTGAAGTGTAACAGAGAGGCGGGTGTGGACAGAGTCTATTCTCTCTGCCTCACTCTGTCTGTCTGTCCTCCCTGCAGGTGTCTCGGCTGCAGCAAGAAGTACAGCAGGGGGAGAGTGATATTAAAACAGCTGAGGGGCAGATCTCCACACTGAAGGAGGCGCAGGACAAGCTGCTGGAGGAGCTGGATGCTACACGGGCCCGACTGAGAGAGACCAGCAACCTGCTGACTGCACTGCAGGTCAGGCAAACAAAGCACACGTCAGCCTGGGCACTGAACTTTACAACAGCATACTTAACCTCAAACATCTTGATGCATGGTCAAACATCCAGGTGAGGAAATCCCAAAAGCTTGATTCTGTTTATCTGGACGTAGTGTTTTCAGTGGGAGAAACATTTCATCACTCATCCGAGTGACTTCTTCAGCCTCAACCAACTGCAGGTTTCCCCAACCTTATAAACAACTGCTGCCTAAGCGAAAACCCTTAGTGTTCCCTTATTTGTCAGGAGTATCGGAACAGTTGTGACGCGTTTTCTCTCAACACTGCATCTCTATGGCTTTCAAACCCCCAAACACGCTTGCACCACTAATTGGCCCATCCTGAGGATCGGGTCTCCCAGCACAAACAGAGTAATGTAGTGTACGCTGTTAAGATTTCCATGATTTATACATCGGGGAAACCAAAGAACCTCTGGCAAAGCGGATGGCACAACACAGAAGAGCTAACTCGCACCTAGTTACACCTACAGGCTTTCACTCTACACTCTTTCAATGATGAGGATGCACACATCCTGGACAGGGAGGAATGCTGGTTTGAGCGGAGAGTCAAAGAGGCAATTTATGTGAAAAGGGAAAGAACATCTCTGATTTGAGGAGGGGGCCTAAGGGTACATCTTTCACCATCTTAAAATGCTGTGATTGCAGCCATTCCCCAACTCTCTGTGAGTGGTATTCATCGCCACTGATCAGTGGTCATTGGTCAGTGGTTGTTGATCAGTAGCTGTTGATCAATGGTCATGACAATTTGTATATTAATTTGTATGTTAATTTGTATATTATATTCAT
Source organism: Maylandia zebra (assembly GCF_041146795.1). NCBI lineage: Eukaryota > Metazoa > Chordata > Actinopteri > Cichliformes > Cichlidae > Maylandia > Maylandia zebra. The sequence goes on from NC_135181.1 coordinate 20,698,999, forward strand.
TCTGTGGTGCTAGTTTCAGTCATTATGCTAATGTACTGTTTATAAGGTTGGGGAAACCTGCAGTTAGCTGAGACTGAAGAAGTCACTTGGATGGAAACGCTACGTCCAGATGAACAGAATCAACTTCCTGGGATGAACCTCGAACCTTAACTTATCTGTGAAGCAACAGTTCACTCTAAAATCAAATAAACATTTTTTGTTTTTTTCTGTGCTGCTATTTACCCATAACGATTGTCCTTCTCCTAAACATTATGTAACCAGATAGCATTTTCTTTTCTTTGTACTCATCAAAGTGCTAAAATAATATATTTGAAACACTGCAACAATGTCTCTTTTTAAAAATTAGTGTCCTGGTTTAAAAAAAGAAAATCGTAAATTTTGTTGTAGCAGTTTCTCCTTTTCTATTTTTAGCATGGCTTCTGTGTCCCTGCTGTGTTAGGATGTTAGGATTGACATTGCCAGAAGCCAACATGTTGTGCTGTCTGTTAGCAGTGTCACACTACATAGCTTTATTTTTTTGTCCTGCAAAAAATCCACCTACGAAGCTGGATTCTCTCCTTAAAAAAGGAAAAACCTGATTGAAAACTGGGCCTAATATCCCACAATGCTTTGTGAAAGGCTGTCTATAACTGATTGTCACTTTTAAGGCATCCCATACTGGCCTTCCTTGTGTTGTGGAAAAGCCTGAGAGATGAATGAGAAGAAGGAGAGCAGTTCACAAAATTAACATCTACAAAGCATAAATCATATTTTCATTTAGCCTATTACCTCACATTATCCTTTACATAGAGTATGGAGGATCCAGTGCAGGAAACATCTGACTCAGCTTGTTTTTGGGCATGCAGATTGACCACTGACACCATCATTGAGATTAAAGTTAATTTAGATAAATTTCATAACTTTGCTTTCACTAAGGTGCACACTGGGGCACCTGAAAATTTGTAGCTTACTTACACCCTGTAATTAAGAACATACATTCCGTTCTGCCTTGTCAGACACAGTTGGTCCCCATAAACCTTAGTTTGCTAAGAAAAACCAAACATCACAGTTCTACACAAAGGTTACAGCACAGTCAACTCACGACAACCTGTTTAACGAGCAGGTAGTGCAGAGAAATTCAATAAGACCAAATGTATGCTGATGTAAAAGCAAAGAAGTAACTTTATAACATTTTTCAGAATTTTGCACAGGCTGTTTAACGGGCCTGAACATGAGAGCGCAATATATGTGTAGAAAGTTCCTTAAAGACAGAAAAGACAAAATAGTAATGATGCAAATCATAGTCTTTGAAAACAGAAAGTGTCTAATGGTGAATACACGGGTCTCTCTCTCTGCACTCAGTAAAGGCGTAGGCTGCTCAGTCTCACACCACTGCTGAAATTATTCTGCCTTCAGCAACTTTTCCTTTTTGTTGCTTCCCTTGTTAGCTGGCTCTTTAGCTTGCAGGTGCTGTGAATGTGTGCATGACTGGCATTTAGACAGCATGCACGTCAGACCAAAACTTCAGCTAGGCAGGTCAAAACTTGTTGAGAATCTTAAGTGATGTGCACACCACAGAGTTTAAGTGTAACATATGATTTAGACTGCAATGGTGGACTGAAGCCAATGTGTCCTTCTCTCAGGGAGAGCTGGAGACCCAAAAACGTCAGCATGAAGCCAAACTCATCACCACCAAAGAAGAAGAAAAACATAAGATGGACAAGATGGCTCTGGAGCTGGAGCTCAAATGGACTGAAACACTCAGGTGTGTGTGTGTACCGGTTTAGATGTCTTTGTGGGGACCAAAAATTAGATGTCAATTAGATGTCCTCAGTAAGATAGAAAAACAGGAATGTGTGTATGTATTTTAAATGGAAAAGCAACAATAGCATCCTCCGTCTTCATCTTTTCTTTTAACAGAGTATGAAATTGAGAACAGATGGGTAATTTCTGTCTTTTTATTTACTTATTTTCATTTCCTGCTGTTAGTAGATTAAACACACACACAAATGCACGTAAACACACACACACACGGGTCCTGCTGCTTCCACCGTTGACTGTGACAGAGCATTAGTCTTGGTGGGCTCTGCAGCTTTTCAGCTCAATCCAGTGTTAAAGCCCCCAGTGTTAAAGTCTCTGTTAACGTCCATAGACCTTTGAAGAGTGATTATTCAAAATCCTCTCAGAGTAAAATTGACTGTTTTCAGGTGTGAACTGATGTACTTTTCACACAGCTACTAAATGACTCTGTTAGAGTTTTTGTCAGGATTCAACAGCATCTGATGAATTCTTCCTTTTGAGGCCAAAGTGAAAGTGCTGCGGTAATCGTAACATCTCATCTATACCTCTGTTTCTGTTTGTGGAGTTTTGCCTTGAAAGTTCATGCACACGCTTTCTTAAATCGATAATTAATTCCCTCCATTCATAAGTTCCACATCGACAGTTATTACGCAAAGGGTATTGTGTACTTTGTGACAAATAACTACAAGGGAAGGGCACAAGAAATAGTGGCAGGCCTGAAAAGCTTTCAACAGCATATGAACAGTATCTGAAAACACCTAAAGCAATAGAAAAAAAATCCAGCACTGACCTGAGACAGGAACTACTGTTCACTGAAGCTTTCTAAGAAATGGTTTAAGTACAAAGGTGACTCTCACGAAGAGGAAAAGGAGGAAAGGTGAGTTTTGCCAGATTACTCAAGAACTGGACTGAAAATAATTGGAAACATTTTAGGTTCAAATCTGCATCAGTACTTACTGATAAGGTCAGGGGAGAGTACAATAGTGAGTGTCTGTAAACATGTAAAGCCATGGTGGCTCTGTCATGGTTTGGTACTACTGCGTTAGAGAGCTTGTCCAATTTGATGGAATTATGAACACAGAAAAGTACAGTTAGATTGAGCGAGCACACAATATAACCTGGAAAGCATTTGACTGGCAACAGCTTCATCTATCAGCATGAAAATGATCCCAAACAAAAAGCATATCTGGGTAGAAAACACTATCAGCCTTGAACTACCTCCTCAGAGCCTGTACCTCATTATTAGTGAACAGAACAAGCATCCAAAGAAAAACTCTGAATGTCCTACAAGACGTCTGGAGAACTATTCCTTAAGACTGCTTAAAGAAATGACAACAAAAAACTTGCCTAAAAGAGTTCGGGCTTTAGGCATGCCTAATATTGACTTTCAGGCTTTTTAGAGTACAGATATATACTTTTACATATATATGAATATTTTGGAAAAAGGAAGTAGTCAGGAAATCCCATTAATTGCTGATATTTTAGTGTGAACCAGGTCAGTTCTCACTGAATCATAGATTGATTTTGCTTCCCTGAACTTCTCATGGCCTTTAGTTTAAGACTTCCCTGAATAGTCTTAAACTAAAGGCCAGAACAACGAGGATAAAGCATCTGTCAGAAGCTGGTCTAAAGTTTCAAGTGCCTAACATGCTTCTAAGATCTTATGTATAACCAGGACAACCTAGCACGGCCTCATCTGCGCTTTAGTCTGCTGATCCACCGAACCTCTTCTGCTCATTTGGTAATCCAGAGAGCTCGTTCCGTGATTACACTATCACAGACAAACCGCCTGTTTCCACAGTGAAAGGGGGATTAAAGCCAGCCTCCTTTATTCAGACGGCTCACTAACCACAGTGTACTCACCCCAACCAAATGAATAGATGTTCTCCAGGGAATAAAGAGCTCAGTGCATAGAGACAAAGGAAGGTGAATGGAAGCTAATGAAGAGGAGACTGAGAGGAGGAGAGCGACAAGTGCTCTGTATAAATATGCTGGTCTATATTTATTTATTTATTTTTAATCCTACAGTGCGTTCACCTTGTCTTTGAAGACTGAATGTCACCTAGTCTGCGGTTTATAAAGTATTTAAGTGAATTTGCTGCAGATAGTTTGTCAGCACAGCAGAGGGGAAATGAGAAGATGTACTTTGCATCAGGTCTGATCATTAATATCACAGCAGAGCTGCTATTACAGCATGTGACACAATCCCCCCTTTTTGTTTTTGTCATTTTTTTATTTAAACATCCTCCTCATTGGAAGCACCTTAAAATGTAATGCAGAAGGTGAAATTAGCCAACTGTTTGATATTTTTGTGAAGGAGGAATTCTCTCTGTTAAATAAATACTGTTATCAACCAGAAAAATCATACTTCTGGGGAGGTATAAAAAGAAAGAAAAAGCTGCCAAGAGAGAGGCCGCTGACAGATTTAGGTTGTGATGATTGTCAAGATAAGAGAAGAAAGATGCAGCTTCAGTATTTTAACATCAATTCTCCTAAATTTAATGCAAGACTTGACACCTATTGGCCTTCTATTTATGTGCTTCTTAAAATTTGTCCCTCTCTGTTGATGGGGAACATCAGGATAATATAAATGCGTCAGTATGCCAATATTTCTGTTTTAGTCTTTTGCACCTTCACTGAGTCTTCGGGTGGTTTGTGTGCTTTATTGTCTTAATTCATTGTTCACATGCGTAGGAAGCTTGAATTGTCACCACTTTCCAGTTGCTGTCACTCATGATAATCCTTAATACTAATTCTATTCTAGTTTATCCCCTACACTCTTAAGAAATAGCAGTACACTAAAATCCCACATCTGTCCCTACTTGAATGCATCTGTTATACTTTAAGGTGACTTTGTGTACCTTACAGAGGTGTGCCCAAAAAGGAAAAGTATTTTAAATTATAATATCAGAACAAAGTCTGTGACCGCCCAAGTATTTCAACAAGCAAGTATTACATTTATTTACTGCAGATGTCTGCAGTAACGCTGGAACACTCTATTATGGTGAAAGGACCTGAGTGTTGGCGTGAAGCTGTTAATTTACTGGTCGATCTGTATTCATACCATCACCTATTGCCACGAGCTGCGGGCCGTGACCGAAAGAATAAGACTGCAGACACAAGCAGAAGTGAGATTGCTCCAAAGACCATCTGTGCTCTCCCTTAGAGGTAGGGTGAGGAGCGGCTGCTCCCCCACCTCGAAAGGAGCTGTGGAGGTAGTTTATCTGATCCGAGCTGGACGCTTACTGGTTTTGGGCACGTCCTAGTGGGATGAGGCCCTGCAGCAGACTTGTGACATACTTGAGAGATGATATCTTTCAAGGGGCTCGGGAATGCTGACTTTGTCCAAGGAAACGATGAAGTAGGCAGCTGGGGAGAGAGAGGCCTGTTTTCTCTGTTAAGGCTATGGACTGGACCGGCGTTGTTGGGGTGTTGTTATTATACAGAAAACACATAATCTAATAACTAACCAACAAAATTATAACTGAAATCAAATTGTATTTTCCACATTTCTGTTCATTTGAAAGGGTGTTTGCAACCTTCTTGGTATCTCGACATGTTTCAGATCATCATATTATACAGAGATAACGCAGGTAATACAAAACGTAGTGGGTGGATGGCGTGGACCTATGATTCTGAACACAATAACTTAAGAATGAGGCAACGTAGGGTTTTTAAATTCATAGCTTAGGTGCATCTATTACAAATCTCATCTACCTTGAACTCAAAGGAATCACCTTGGATTATCAAATTTATACCACAGGAGCGTATTAGGAGGCTGAGGGGTAGTACTAATGGCCACTTGTATTTTTAAATGATAGTTTCATTCATTAAGTGGAAAAAGTTATCCAAACCTACGTGCCCCAATCTGAAAAAGTAATTGCTCCCTGTTATTAAATGATGACTTCTAATTTCCTGTAATTAATTTAATTTCAAAAACCAAAAGAGTCCCATTACATCTGGCATAAAACTAACACAGCATTTCATAAAATGATCATCACACTAACAGTTAAACATGGTGGTGGTAGTAAGGTGGTTAATACCTGGACGACTTGTTGTAATTGATGGAACCGTGAGTCCTGCGCTGTATCAGAAAATCCTGAAGGAGAAAGTCCGACTATCAGTTCATTGCCTGATGCTCAAGCATACTCAGGTTATACAGAAGGACAAAGATCTGGATCCACCTCTGGATGACTCAAAAAAAATATTTTTTTTAAATTTTTTGGAGTGGCCTCATAAAAGTCCAGACTTAAAATCAATTGAGATGCTTGAAACCCCTCCAGTGTGGCTGAATGAAAACAATTCTGCAAAAAACAGTGGGCCAATATTCCCCCACTGTGATGTTAAAGACTCATTGGTGCCTATGGTGCCAGTGGTGGAACAACCATTATTAGGTAGAGTTTTTTTTTCCTTAATGAAAATCATCATTTAAAATCTGCATTTTAAATTTACTGAGGTCTTGTTTGATCTAAATTTGATTTGATGATGTAAAACATGCAAGTGCCAGTCTTGATAGCCGGGGATCAGTCCGCCAGGGCCTCCTCCCCAGCACACAATGCACCCGACCCCTACGGTTCCTCCTGCGGGTGGTGGGCCTGCGGGAGGATGGGCCCATGTCCCCTTTTCACGCTGGGCCTGGCTGGGCCCCATGGACTAAGGCCCGGCCACCAGATGCTCGCCCTTGGGCACCCTTCCCGGGCCTGGCATCCAGGGCGGGGCCCTGGTAACCCTATCCCGGGCAGGGTAAACTGTTCCCTCAATGTTTTTCTCATAAGGGTCTTCTGAATCGCTCTTTGTCTGGTCCCTCACCCAGGACCAATTTGCCATGGGAGACCCTACCAGGGGGCAAAAGCCCCCAGACAACATAGCCCCTGGGATCCCTGGGACACGCAAACCCCTCCACCACGATAAGGTAGCGATTCACGGATGCCTCCTGGGCACCTCCTGGGCGAGGTGTTCCGGGCATGTCCCACCAGGAGGAGGCCCGGGGCAGACCCAGGACACGCTGGAGAGATTATATCTCTCAGCTGGCCTGGGAACGCCTTGGTGTTCCCCCGGATAAGCTGGAGGAGGTGGCTGGGGAGAGGGAGGTCAGGGCTTCTCTGCTTGGGCTGCTGCCCCCCGTGACCCGGCCCCGGATAAAACGGGTAAAGATGGATGGATGGATGGATGGATGGATGGATGGATGGAAAACATGCAAGTGTTCCAAATATACAAAAAAATGAACTCATCAAGAAGTGGCAAAAACTTTTTCTCAGCACTGCAGGTGCATTTTACTTGATTTGATCATCTGAAAGCCTCTAAGTATGCACAATCAGATTCAGATACACACAAAAAAAATGAGCGCAAAGGAAAGAGTAAGAGTGAAGTGGGGTAATACAAGAAAGTTAAGTAGAGAAGTAGAAAATAAATTACAGTCGGGCAAGAAGACATCTTTGGGCCGGTTGATCGAGGAAAAGACAGAAATATTAAACAATATCAAGTGTGACCTTTACAAAGAGCGGGGGCATTAACTGATTAAACGAACTCCGAGGCTGAGAAAAAGAGCGTGAAATGAAAGTCAGAAATCAGCAGGTAGTATGACTGCAAAGGACTGCATGATAAAAGGAAAATGTGCAGTATGAAATACCATTGTTCAATACGCGATTTAGTATGACTTGAGATAATAAAAAGTATTGAAGTGTGTATATCCTAATACAGATCCATCCTGCTTTAATAGGCACGCTCACGAGGAAATGAAATCAATTATTTTGAACCTTCTTTTAACGGACTAAGTTAAGTGTTTGCATCCTGAGTGCGAATACACAAGAAGTGCTTTTATTCACATCCTATTTACTGCATTTCAGGGAGCACTTGCAATGTATTTATTGCTTATATTCATATGAAAGTGAAAACAGGATTTATTGAAGGGCAGTGTAGATTCTGGAAGAAATGTATCAGAAAAAGTACAATTACAGTCGTGGATAAAATAAATAAGTGAAAAATGTTTTTTAATGCGAACAGCTGTCTCTGTGTTACAGTTCCCTGTAGATATTATACCCAGTTATTGCCAGTGATAAAACTGGAGGTAGTGGACAGCTGATCAGACCCTAAAGTAAAAAATACTATGACTAGTTCAATACAAGGGATGTCTAGTTCATTTTTCCTCCTAATCCCAATATAAAAACAAATTTAATCCTTATTTTATATCATAATTAGAACCAGCCACCTAATACTGAATATCTCACAGTGGTGGCAGATTAATATTGGCCGAAAAGTAAGTCATTGTAAATGTGCTGCAGCAGGAAGCCTTGGGCAGAAGATGAAAACCTTTCTCCATCTCTGCTGTGACTGAACTATTGATCTAAAGGTCACTGTTTCAGCCAAAAACTGCCTCCGTTAACCTGCAAAATGTCACTGAATTAGATCAACGGCGGACTTTTAGAGGGGGTCAGTGATGCTCACTTATGCATCATTGGCCTGCATATGCATTTTTTTATTTTAGGAAAATGGAATATATTGACAGGTCCTGATTTTTAGTCCAGTCTTTGTGTAATTTGGCACGCTGTGAGCACAGATGCCCCATTTACCTGCTGTTCTAATCTTCTGTTTATGAGGAACAGCCAATCAGAGGATATACTCAGGAAGAACTGTTTTTTTAGCATGTGGCTAAAATGCATTTACATATTTTATTTATATTTATTTATATTGTAAGGTAAAAACCCCACAGTGGAAAAACAGCCTCCCCCTCCAACCTGTCCAACCTAAAACTAGGATGGTGACCTGAGTGAACATGACACCAGCATCTCCCTGCTGTGGCAGTTTAGCTAAATGTTAAACAAACATAATAGTTTGGCACCAGATATTCCAGAAATATTGAAATTAATTCTACAATCAATGACAAAGACCAGCTGCTTGGACAATGTTATTACAGCATTTGTCCATGTTACATAAAACTATACTGCTTTGTTGAGTTGCTACAGTTGTAGCTGTTTTATGATAAAGAGACTGCACGTACCTCTTTAGCCCTTTATTGCATCTTTTAACAGACACGTCCTCTCACAAAGTTCCTGCAAGGTGTGAGTCTGCTGAATGTTACAGCAGAGTTTGTGGCAGATGCTTCCAGCAGGGTTTGTCTGCAGTTGTTTGCGTTCAAGGATTTACATCTAAACTCTGAACATCTGCCTGTGCTATGACTTTCAGAAGGTAAATAGCGGAAGGACAGCTAATATTTAATTACCCACATCATCCTGTAATGTGAGCCGGCTGTTCTTTAGGGGATAATTTTATTAATGTGACTCCAAAACTACGACTTTCTCTTTTTTTTTTTTTCTTTCTGTGCGGTGAACCTGCTTGTTTAATATTGAATAATAAATAAATCATCAGTCACTCATTATTAAAATGTCTGCAGGCACCCGAAACATAATCAGGCTAAAGTTTATATTGTTAATGTCATACTAATATCTTTTTTTTTTTTAATTCTAAAGTGGAAAATCCAGTAAATGTTTTTAGATCTGAGTTTGAATTTGTACTGTTGTTGTTACTTGTATAGAAAGTATTCTGCAAGGAAACTTGCAGACAAGTGGTTAGTCCATATATTTCTATTTCTGTATTTGTTTTTACACTTCACACCCCATCAGTTCTCATTATCAATGTTATCGCTTACATTTGCTGGTTTGGAAATGTCCGGCCTAAATACACAAGAGTACATGTAAGAATGGCAAAAAAGACAAAAGGAGAAGTAAGACCTCCACGTTTTGGCCTACCACAGGGATTTAGCACCACATAAGTTGATGCGCGTGTTAGCTTTGCAATGGGTCTCGTTGCCTGGTGCAAATCAGAAATCTGTCAAAGTACCAGCAGCCAAAATGTCTCGTGCGACTGGCAGCTGCTTGGAAATCCTGTGATGCAGTAACTGTGAGTCAGTATAAGCCTGGTGGCTGGTTTCCCTCACAGTGGGCTTTTACACAATATACATTATACACATTAAATTCAGGTCCACCTCATTGTTCTTATTTCAGACTCACAAGCAGCAGTATTGACTCTTATAAATGATAAATATTGAAACAGCAGCATCAGTTGGCTGAAGCTGTGGTTTGTTGTAAAGGTCTCTCAAAAACATATTTTTGTAGGCAGCATTTACTTAAACATTCTTCTTAATCATTCTCTGCTTGTATTAAATTATTCTGGGCACGTCTCCTTTATGTGAGTATGTATGTAGGTTCACAGATTTGGAATGGAGAGCATCGGAGTCTTTTGTCAGCAAGTTATAAATATGCAAAGACCTTGACTGTTACATTTCTTCTTAACTATATGATGTATGTGTTTAATTATGCTGCAGGGATGTGTGGACTTAAAGAATGAAAAACAGCAGACAGGATGTTGATAAATTTGCCCCTATGTAAACTAACTAAATCACATAGTTCTTAGAAGTTCACTATAGAAGCTAAACTACACTGTATGTGCAATAATAATCAACATTAAAAGGTGAATATACAGTCTTTGTGCAGTACTGTGAAGAACTCAGTACACCTATACTACTTCTAATAAGAAGTAGCTAGGTGCTGCTAATCATATATACTTGATTAATTGAGAATCTCTATAAAAGCAGAACATTTAGCACGTTGTTGGAGAAAGGAGAGAAAGCCTCTTCCCCTTGAAAAAGAATGTGACAGCACAGCTTTAGTTTAAAATGCTGCACCTGAACGAACCACAAGCCCTCTGGAAAAATGTCCAGGCGAAACCAAAGTGCAGATGTTTGGCAATAATGCACAGCACCGTGTTTGAAAAAAACAAACAAAAACAAATGCAGGATATCACCGCAAACACGTCATACTAGCTGTTGAGCACGGTGGTGGAGTGGTGATGATTTGGGCTGGTTTCATAGTAGGGCTGGGTATCGTCACGGATTTCTAGAATCGCTTCGATTCAGATTCGCAAGGTCCCGAATCGATTCGATCCACGATTCGATTCGATTTAAATCTGGGAAATTTTGCCTCAGACAGTCAGAAATATTATAATTCAGATCAGTACATTTACATATTTTTGTATCTATAAAAAGGAAGCTGACACTCGCAAGACTTTATCAAAGGTGTGAGCATCACAGCAGAGGCCTTTGTGTCAAAGTAGCTGAAGATAAAACACAGAAAAACATGAAGGGGATTTTCCTGGCCTGGGATTTTATAAAAATATTCTGCAGTACATCAAAAACAAAAGAAAACCATTAATCAACTTATGAACATTACTTCTGAAGTTACAGCGGTTTTATTAGAGACACGGCTAAGCTTTTTGCATTTTGCATCATTTTAAAAAGTTAAAATTTGTTCAGAAGCCTATTGAACCGCAGAAATGAGGCTTTCTTTTCGGAAGTAAGTAAAAGGGAAAAAACAGCGGCCGACAGCGCTGTAAACAACAGTAGACTTGTGCGTAACAAGCAAGCGAATAATACAGAAAACAGATTTTTAGATGGGAAACTGTTCTTGAAGTATACTAAGAGACAGAGAGAGAGAGAGAGAGAGCTGTGCGTGAAGTGTGGTGGAAGCAAAACAGCAAACGTCAGAGGGAATTCATGACGATGTTTTTGTGAAGCGTAGTTTGGATCTTTTTTTGCTGCTGGTTCGGTCAATAATGTTTGGAGAGACATCAAACTAACAGCTTCAGAACCAGCGCAAAAAAAGGCATAAACACAAAGCGCGGACCTGCCGAAACATCAGAATCAGCGAGCTGTCGGCTTCCAGCCCCGACCGTGTCCGTGCCGTCAAGTGAGAAAGGCGACATCTCACTGATTCTGATCCGTCGGCGGGTCCGCGCTTTGTGTTTACGATTTTGTGCAGAATCCGTGTACCTGCTCTCATTTACTGTTTTAGCTGTTTGGTGGTTCTTGAAATTTTGTGAGGTTTAACCTGAGATTCTGGTGTTTCGGGCAAAATAAATTAATATTAAAAAATCGATTCACGATTTTAATGAATCGATATCACGTTATCCAAGCCAGAATCGATTTTAATCGATAAATCGATTATCAAAACCCACCCCTATTTCATAGCTACCTGGCACCTGGGTGCCTCGGAGACACTGAGTCAACCACGAACTCTTCTGTGTACCAAAATATTCTAAAGTCAAATGTGATGCACTTGTCTAAAGCTTGGCCCAAACTGGGTCATGCAACAGGGCAATGCACTGCAGCAAATCTACAGTAAAGTCATTGAAAAGAAAAGAATCTGTCATAGACAAAAATTTGCATATGTTCAAATTAACGAAACATACAGTCCTAAACCCTGTTTAGGACAACAACAAACAATGAGTGACTTTTTTCTGTATAGTCCTTAGTTATGACAAGTTAAGAATACCTTCATCTAGTGGGATGTTTTGAAAAAAATAGTGTTTTTATGTACAGATTGTGATGATTTGTAATTTTGGGTGTTTATAAGTTATTAACCTTTGTTTGCAAATCTTGGGAAAAACATCAGGTTGGATTGTTTATGGTGCTACTGTGGCTCTGGTTTCTTGTTATTTAGGTTTCCATGTCACAATAATAAAATTAACAAAATGAATTGTGCATGCTGACGTATGTATACAAGTATAAAAGGTTAAATTTTATTGCAATTTAGAACACAAAAAAAAATCATTTATGCTTTAAAAGGTTTATTTTTAATCTTCTTTGATTATGTTTTAGCCTATTTGGTGGACAGTGCAGAGGGTAGACAGGAAGGGGGTGAGAGAGTGAGGGCGAATGACACATGGGAAATCTTCTGTCTCGAATTGCCATAAGGTCCCTAGCCTTTAGTGTCCGGGTCGCTAGCTCAACCAGGTGAGTTACAGTGGCGCCCCAGTTTGTGAAGCACATTGTAACTGTGTGTTTTAAAAGTACTGTACGAACAAAGTTCTTGTTAGAATGATTACATATTTTGAGCACACAGTAAATTATAATGTCACACGCACCTTAAATGAGCACATGCAGCTCATATCTGCCTGTACGATCCCTGAATCCAGCCAATTATCCCACATTTGATCCAGATATTCCTTCCATCTTTGAAAGTTCCTTCATCCCTTCATGTTTTTACCTCTTTCCATTTGCCCTCGGCTCTTCCTGCACAGCAGAGAAGAGAAGAGCAGAGATCATTGACGCCTCAAGTCTGGATGTGTCTGTGAGAGAGCAAGAGAGAGGGAGAACGTCTGCTTTATGCCGAACGAGGACGTGAATGATGACACGTGTCAAGTGTGCCGCATTATGAACGTGACTTTGTGGTGTGTGACTGCATCGCTGTGTGTGTTATAGCCTGCCTTCAGTCTGACACTTTGCAGCTCTCGAAGTGAGAGAAAAAATGTGTTTGCCTGGATACTTCATTTAACAGCTGCCATTTCTACTCCCACACAGCTATCACATTGGCAGCGCGCAGACACACACACTGCCATTCGCAGAGCTGTTAGCCGAAGTGTTGGAGAGTGATGGGCGCTCAGTGGAAGCTGTGTTGAGGTCTAATGATTCAGGACAATTTATTGTTCCCATAAAGTGTTATAGAGCTCTCTGAAGCACCTTTACTTTTCAAGCCAATTCCTAGCTGCTTGTTTGAGTCTCTTCTTTCAGACTTTGTTGTCATCTCCACAAAATCAGCCTAAACCTAACACACAACATTTGGGGGAATTAGCTGAATTCTAGTTCCTTATTTTCCCAGAGCATACCTGTTAGATTTATTTGATACCCTCCAGGCAATCCATAATTTCAGTTCAGTCAAGACCCCTGTAGACAAAAGAAGATTAATATTTATGACTGGAGTAATTCATTTTTTGGCAGCTCCGTTCTGGGACCTTGCCACCCTTCATTATGGAGACAGTAAAAACTGGTGATGGGGAGGGCATCAGCAGGAGCACAGAGAAGATCAAGCATCATTGACAGCAGATTTCAGATTAAGTCAGATAAAGCGTGAAAGGAGGAGCTGGGGTTATTTATATAGCACCAATTCACAACAACAGTCCCCTCAATGTGTTTTATATTGTAAGGTAAAGACGCTACAATATTAGATAGAAACCCCAACAATCACATGACCCCCATTGAGCAAGCGCTTGGCGACAGAGGGAAGGAAAAACATCCGACAGAAACAGGCTCAGGGAGAGGCAACGTTCTGCCACGACCGGATGGGGGTGAGGGGAGGAAGAGAGGACAAAGGACACACTGTGAGAGAGTGATAGAGATGAATAAGAACTAATGATTAACTACAGTAGTGGTGTATGAATACACAGAGAGTGAAAAGAGATGAGTGAAGAAGAAAAGCTCAGTGCGAGGAGCCTGATTCAAAGTAGAGGGGCCTGATTCTAGAGTACAGGAGCAGTCTGAGACCAAAGTGATCTTTTAGGATAATATGGTGCTACAAGGTCTTTAAAATATGATACGGGCCTGATTGTTCAAGATTTTATATGTAAGGAGAAGGATTTTAACATCAGTTCTGGATTTAACAGGGCGACGATGCTAATTTGGGAGGAATGTGCTGTTTCTAGTCTCTGTCAGTACTCTCACTGCAGCACTCTTGATTGACTAAAGGGAGGGACTCCCCCAGGGAGTTTTTGGAGAAACCTGGCAGAAGTGGGTTGCAAAGTGGCTTCCACACTAAAGCAGTAGGCCCTATATTAAATTTGCCACCTGAATCTATATGAGGGTATCAGCTGACATGAGTGGGCGTTAAAATTATTTTATCTGTGGTCACTGCTGGGCTTGACTGCATGCCCTGATTGAACTAACGCTGTGCTCAATTTCTTGTCAGCACAGCACATAAATCAGTTTGAGAGTTGACACTTAATCAATATAGGCAATCCCCCAGTTCCAATGATTTATGGTTATTCACTCACAAGAAAGAAGTTTGAGGAGGTTCCCACTGTTTTCCAAAAATCTAATTTCCATCTTACAAACGGCGGTAAAAGTGCTGAAATGGAGCGTCCTCTGATCTAAGCTACCTGTCAGTAACGCTGCTGCTGAAGGGTCTTTATTGAGCTCACTAAGATTTACTTGATTCCTCTGTCACACTGTTTTACTCTCAGGTTTTCTGGAACTTCGCAGTTCACAGATTGAATTTGTGTATTTTTCCGCACAGGTTTTGTGAATCACACTGGATGATTAATAAAGCGCCTGAAACATAAACGCATATGTGTTTCATTTTGTGCTGTGCTATAGGCAGGAGTGTAAGAAGCTACGTGAGGAGCTGAAAGAGGAGCACGAGGAGGACAAAAACTCAGCCTTGGCTCAGCTGGCGCAAAGCAAGGAGCAGGAACTGAGCAATGCCAGGGAGAGCTGGCAAAGGAAAGTGGAGGACCTGCTAGAACAGGTGAGGCTCTTCCCAATGGGAGCACAAACAGTGCCGCCCATCCTTCTGTTCACTTTACTGTCTCTGTGCAAAACACTAAAAGGGCACATATTGAAATGTTAAGTGAATGTTGGTGTTTATGTTGTGTTTTGGGAATTTTGTAAGTAAATATTGGTAGATTTTGAAAGACTACTGTGACTTAGTAAGCTCATAAATAGGTGTGAATTAAAAAGCTGCAGTGATGAGCAGACACACATTGAATACAAAGAAAAATCAAAACACATGAGAATAACATGAGAAAACAAACCAGTACTAAGGCAGGACACAAACAGGAAAACAGGACAATAAACAGATGATAAAACAAAGACAAAAGCAGAGATGTGACTTTGGTTGTGGTCAAATAGTCATTTGTACTTAAGAGGGCTTCTGATTAAATCATCTGCATGGCAGCTGTAATAAGAGCTGGTCAAATTCTCAAGTTGCAAAGAAAAGGTGCTTCAGTGCATGCTTCCTTACCTCCTTTAGCAGATGATACACTTCCCAACTCTAAGAAAATAAGGCCTTCCCAGGGTTCATAGCAGCACACCATTCAAACGTTCACAAACCAAAATGATCAACATACCTGACAAGTGAAACAGATGATGTAAATTACCGCCTGTGCCGTAATGATTTAATATGCCGATATGTTTTGAATCTTAACAGTTTGCCAAGCTCACTGTATAAATAAAGATAATTTTCCCTATTTCAAAGTTCAAAGAGAGGTGAATGTTGTTGTGTAACTCATTTTGCTGTGCTTTTGTTCTCATTTTCGGGGTTGCTGTACTTCCAGTTTTTGGGATTACCTTTAATTAGTTTCATGTCAGAGATTCTAAAAGCTTTAATAAAGGAAGCGTTTAAGTAGATGAGTGGACAACATGAGTGGACAGCATGGTGAGCCACATTTCTTATTCAAACCATTTTATTTCATTGTGACTGCAAAGTTTCTCACTTTTTCCCACTTGGTAATGGAAACATTATTCACATCAATGTCTAAGTTCATATAGCCTGCATAAAGAAAAATAATAAGAACAGATAAGGCTGTACTACTTCTGTAGTATCACCAGGGCTGACTCACATCACCCACCACATTATTAAGCACCCTAATGAAAGTGGTGTGAGCTGTGTGGGCCACTTTTGAAGAGGTCGTCTTCACACAGGTACTTCACCTCAAAGCTTTTGACACTGAAGTCAAGGAAAAGTAATTAGAGATAAACATGTGAGGTAATTGTGTTGGTTATGTGACTGCAACCTGAAAGTACACCAAGCTGTAGATAATTAGAGGGGAGAAGTCGATAAAGAAGAAAAAGGAGGGAAAACACACTACTGCTCATTATTGCTAATATTTTATTAACCAATCACATGTAACCAACTCAATGCATTTATGCATGTAGACATGGTCACGATGACCTGAACAGGAAACTAAAGCCACAATTTTCACACGCTCACCAAAATTAGACAGAACTGAAGATTGGGAAAAGTGGTCTAATGAGTCTCGATTTCTTCTGCAATATTCAGATGGCAGGTTCAGAATTTTTCTGCCTTGTATTAAAGGTTCAGGCTGGTGGTGGTGTAATAGTGTGAAGAATATATTTTTGGGCACACTTTGGATTCCTCAGTACCAAATGAGCATTGTTTAAATGCCATCCTACCTGAGTATTGTTGCTGATCATGTCCATCCCTTTTTGACCACTAAAATTATGTCATATTGGTTTCTTGACCATGACAAGGAGTTTACTCCAGTGGCCTCAACCAATCCAAAAGGAGCAACTTTGAGATGTGATCTCATAAAATCTCCCAAAATCTCTGAGGAATGTTTTCAGCACCTTGTTGAATCTCTGCCATCAAGAATTAAAGGCAAAGGTAAAAGAGGGTCCACCCCAGTAGTAACAAGGTGTGATAAATAAAGTGTCCAGTGAGTGTAGACACAAACAAAGGCATTGCTGAGAAAGGATATATTTTAAATAAAAACAGGAACAGCAAGAAACTAACAGCTTTTATTAACACAAGAAATCACATAGCATCTGTACACCAAGTGTGTCTGTAAAGTACTGTTACGCAACAATACTGGTTAAAGATTTAAAGGTTTAATCTTCAACTTACAATCAACAGACCTTTTTGAACACAAAATGCCCACAGCCTGGAGTCAAGTGGTTGTAATTATACCAGTGGTGAGAAAATCAATATGATGGGCGAAACATTATTGAAGCAATAAGAGCTACCTCTCTTCTAGGTGTATGTTGTGCCTGTGATGGCTTGTCTGTGCCAGACTCACAGATTTCCTCCTAACACTGGCACACAGATTCACGTATTCATTATGTGTTAGTGTTTAACGCACACCAGAGCCGGCTGCTGTAGCTAATGACTGCACAGTAATATTAATGTGGCATGACTAAGCTCTCCTGTGGTCATCGTACGTGCAGAATCAACAGCTTTATTTCTGTTTGTTTGTGCATGTCTCTTGCATTAATTGCTGGTCTTCAACATGCCCACCCTGTCATCGGTGATTAATGTGGCAGCTCCGCACCTCACAATCAGCTAAACCATATTTATTTACTCCAATGCCAAATCAGAGCAGCAGTCAGGCTCTTGACAAATACGCACTGATGGAGAAGAGGCTGTTTAGAAATCAAATGGCAGATGTCAGTGCCAGTAAGGCCTTGATGCACAGCATGCTCCAAAGTGTGTTTTCAAAAGGCACAAGCATTGAAAATATTAGTGTCGTTGTAAATAATGCCTAATGTGAATGATATATGCGGGTAATTTTGCACTCAAACGCAGAGTTGGTAAAGCTTGAAAACCTCCGCTTTGAATCTCAGTGAAAAACCAAATTAAAAAGGGTCAGTGGCATCCACACCATCACTGTCACAATATCAGATTTTCACTTCATGATTATCAACTTCAGGATTAACAAGAAGAAGAATTTGGCTGCATGTGAATTTCATCTTTGACTTATGTTCACTGTTTTTTTTTTGTTTCATTTTTGGCAAATAAAATGCACCAAAGTAAGATAATATTGAGGGGGAAATGTTATAATATTATGTCTAATATTATCATATACACTATAGCTCATGGCTGTATGACTGTACCTCAGGAGGTAAAGCAGGTCATCTGTTGGTGGTTCGATCCCTGGCTCCCACTAGTCTGCATGCCAAATATCCTTGATAAGATATTAACCCCAAGTTGCTCTCCAATGCATCCATCGGAGTATGAGTGTGAATGGTAGTTAGAAAGCACTTAAAAGCATAGAAGACAGTGAATGGGTGAATGTGCCATGTTGTGTAGAGCTCTTTGAATACTCTGGGAGAGTAGAAAATATAAGAATCAGTCCATTTACCATTAAATAATACAGGGCTACACGTCTGAAACTTTGAATACAGTAAAGAACATAATAACAGCAGACTAGAAGCGAGCAGATGAGTGAAAACAGATCTTCCTTATTGAACTCATGCAAAAGCTTAATCAGTGTGGTTTTTAAGCCCAACCTCCATTATATGTGTCTATCTGACAACTGTGAGCAAGAAATTTCTCAAAAATGCCAGCTATAGCAAAAATGATACAAAATTAATATATGTAAGTTGTCAAATCTGTATTTCACTGTTTTAGAAATCTTTTAGTAAATTTTATCAACAGCTCTCTCCAGTTTGGCATTTTCCCTGTTTCTTTTAAATGTGCTGTAATCACACTGTCACCCAATAAAACTAACTTAAATCTATTAGTAATTAATAATTGTACCATATCATAATCTAACTAAAGGCTTCATGACTCAGTAGGTTTAACAGGTCAGACACATTATTGCTTCTAATCGTATCTAAAGGGTCGAAGTTTTTTTATGTTTCAATTAGCAGTTTTAGATCCATTCAAATGCAAAATTCAATTGGGGGTTCCTCAAGGGTCAGTCCTTGGTCCATTACTGTTCAACTTTTACGTGCTCCCACTTGGTACTGTCATAATATAGCCTCATATTCTTATAGCAATGACACGCAGTTGTACTTACCACTTCCCTCTTATGATCTAACCTCTGGTCATAAACCAATAAGCTGCATTGATGACTTGAAGTCCTGAATGTCTCAAAACTTTTTAGAACTGAACAGAGACAGGACAGAAATACTTGTAGTCCAAAATGTGTTCATATTTATCATCCATTTCTCTAAAACACAGTGATCAAGTCACAAACCTTGGTGTCATTTTAAAAAGTGACCTCAGTTTTGATAACCACATCATTATAATTACCAGAACTGCTTTCTACAACTTAAAATGTATCTAAGATTAGAAAAATCTTCTCTAAAACTGACTCTGAGAAATTCGTTCATGCATTCAAATCAAGTAGGTTATATTATTGCAACGCTCTATTTGCAGGATTTCCCAAATGATCAACATCATCGGCATCTTCAGCTTGTCCAAAATGCAGCAGCCAGAATCCTTATAGGTCACTGTTTTACCCGCAATTTACCTGCATTACCCCAGTAATGAAATTACTTCAATGGCTCTCAGCGCAATATAAAATGTTGATTAAATTGAGATCAACTAAATCTGTGTGTCAAACAGACTCCAAACCCTTCTATTCACAAAGGCCTACACTTAATATTTTTTGTTGTTGTTGTTTGTTCTGTTTTGCAGTTTTCACTCCCTTAAGGCATTGTAAACTTTATTTTGGGGGGGAGGGGTTCATGTCTTAATATTTTGTATTAAGCAGATTTAGTTTTCATATAATGAAATGAGCTAAATAAATTAAATTTGTCTTTGTTTTCTAGTGTATGGTTCTAGCTTTACATGATTTATGGGAGAAACCCAAAAACCCCAAAAAGTTACTACTTAGAGAGGTCGGCACTGCTGACTTTATAATTGCAAGACATGCAAAATCACTGCCATCAGTCCAGGATTTACTCTCACTGTTGGCAATTTGTGATGACCTTCTTTTTTTACAGCTGGCACAAAACACAGTGAAACGAGGCACAGAAAGCTTAAAATGCCTGACATGACGTGCAAAATGTCCCTAAAGTGATGGGCTGTCATTATAAAAGTGGCATTTCATGTTGGTTACATAATCACCAGGTGATAATTCAACTATTCAAAATTGCAGCAACAAAACACAAAACCTTTTACTCTTAGTAGATAAAACAAAAGACTTTCCACTCTCAGTTTAGTAAATCAGGCCCCTGTTTTAACCTTAGTGGATATCAATGTTTGAAACAAGGATGCCAATGTGTATAAATGTAGGGAATGTGGAAACTGTTTAATACATTATGCAAGTTTTCACCTATTATACAAAAACCCTCCCCACTAAGTCCACAATTTGCAAGCTATATGAGCAAGTCAATTTTAGATAATACAGGATCAGTGTGCAGCATATATAATCATATGTGCCTGCTAATAAAGATTTGCCACCATGCAAAAAAATGTGTGACTCATGTCTGAGTGATAATGTAATTTCCAAATTAGTGAAGCAGTTCCTGCGGCAAAGCTACTCTATTTAGATCACAGAGAGTCTTTCCTGTTGTGTTTACTATCTCAGAAACGATGATCTGCAAGTGGCTGCACAAGATGATGGATTTATCAACAACTTTCTCCGATTATGTTTGACAGTATTGTTGTATTTTTAATTAAAAGCTCAAAGCCGGATAATTCGTTCAGCTTTCACAGTCCATAGAGCGGAGTTGCACATTCAGGGTACAAATGCTCCTGTTTGTCTGTGAGATCTTTACCCTGAAACTTGTGTAAAGAGGTGTAGGGGTGTGATCACAATATTCTGAGAATGAGTCCATGAAAGTCAGAAGTCTTAACTGATTTTCATTTCACTATCACCAAAGCTACAATAATAGAAATTCAACAATGACCCCCTACATGAAATTTAGGTCAAGAAGAGGAAGAGAAGTTGTGTGTGTGCAAGAAGCACACCATCAGAGCACAACTTTCAGGGAGTAATATAGAAACCGCAGACCCACTACAAGCTGTCTGTGAGTGCATAAGAAGACGATCTTAAGGGTGAGACTGGCTAAATTAAAATCAGCATTTTTGAATTTATAAAGCCTTTCTAAAAGATTTTCTGATCACATTCCAAACATCTGCTTTGTGAATGGATGGTTGCTTCTGTTTTAAGAACTGGGTTATTTTAAGTGATTTTATTGGCTCAGCCTACTTGACATTAAATTGTGTAGTAAGTAACTTATGGGCCCGTGACCTTAAATGAGTTTGATGCCCCTAAAGTTTACTGTCGATCTTCTTCATCGGGATTTCTGATTAGAATGTGTTTTTTGACCTGGCAGCAGTTGCATACAGTGCTGCCAGAGCAGCTTTTGCAAGGTCGTACTTATCTCAACACTTGAATTCAAAATCCTAAGCTGTCTAGACAGGTTAATTTTGTGAGTCACACTGCTGCCTGCTTTTAGTGCTATGTTCACAGCAAAAAGCTCTTTTGCTGGAGGTCTTGAGAGTATATATTTGTTTAAGGCAAATTGATTGCCAACCCCAACCTTCTACCTTTTTGTTATTCTGCCATGTAAAAATGCAGTTCCCTTGAGACAGCCTGAACTTGCACTTCCTGGACCACCTACCTGATTTCTATCCAACTAATTATGTATGCAGAGGTCTAGAGGCAGCGGCTTCTTCAACTTTCTCACTGACAATCACTGCAATATGTATTGTTCTTATTATTGTGCAGATATCCTTGTTGAAGCAAAGTCTGGAGATGCAGCTGTCCCAGTCGCAGTCGTCGCTGCAGCAGCTACAGCACCAGTTCAGCCAGGAGAGGGAGCACCTGAGGATGCAGCTGGAGGAGCTGCAGACGGAGCATCAGAGGCGACAGCACCGTCTGCAGGAGGCCCACCGCTGCGCCATGCAGGACATGGAGCACGCCAGGCAACGTGATTTGAAGGTAACATTAAAGTGACCCAAAAATGCTGCTATAGAGCTTTTTTGTCAAAGGTTCATTTGGTTGGTTGCAGCTTTCCTAGTGGCGTCTTTGTGGTTCCCATTTGCTGTGGGATTCCCAAGTACTTGTAGCTGTCCTCAATTTCTGCAATATCGCCTTCTGGTAGTGCAATCCCCTTAGTTCTGACTACCTTGCCTCTCTTTGTTACCATCCGACCACACTTCCCCAGATCGACTGACATTCCAGTGTTGTTGCTGTAGATCCTCGTGGTGTGGATCAGTGAATCAGTGTCTCATTCACTCCTACATCTCATCCATGTAGAGGAGGTGGATGATGATGGCTCCATTCTGTAGCTGGTATCCGTAGCCAGTCTTGTCAGTGAGGTTCAGGCCTGTGCAGAACAGCAGTGGGGACAAAGCATCTCCTTGGTAGATCCTGCAGTTGATGGTGTCTTGTGCTATAGGCTTAAACTTGGCGTGACGCGGTGTTATTCGCCATATCCCCATTCAGTTCCTATCTATATCTATATCATCGATAGATAGGTCAAAAACAGAATAGAGAAGACATACATTTTGTGTGACTTTATCGGTCTCTCCCATTGATGTGGAAGAACTTTGGTCCATTCTTCTTTCCAAGAAGTTTATAGGTATTGAGGTTTACACGCTTTCATTTATACACAGCTCTTTTAAGGTCCCACCGCTGCAGGTTGAGCTCCCACACTTTGACCTGGCCATTGAAACACCTTGATTCCTTTACTTTTTTAGCCAATCTGTTATAGATTTTCTGCTGTGCTTGAATTGTCCTGTTGCATGAGTTTGGGCCAAGCTTGAGCTGTCACACAGGTAGCGTATACAGAGTTGTCTCAGTCAATGCTAAGTGTCCAAGTCCTGTGGCTGCAAAACAAGCCCATATCATCACCCCACTTTGGTCTGGTCTATCCAAAGCACTGAAGTCTTACAATTTGTTTAAATACAGCTTTCCAAGCTTAAGCCATGCTGCCAAGTTCTTTTTAGAGAGAAGAGGCTCCAAACAGGCCATACTTGTTCAGTCTTTTTCTAATTGTACTGTAGAGTCTGTGACGTAGCTCTTGGGTTTTTTGCTGTTTCTCTGACATTGGGGTGAATTTAGCACTGATTGAACAATTGTGGCATTTTGTTTACACAGCACCTGAAGCTCCAGTACAGCAAGGAGCAACATTTTCTGCTTTTAGAGATTTTCACACTTGCTGATAATCAATTTATCAAGTGCCTCTGATTAGCCGCTACTGGCTACTACTTGCCATCTTTATTTTTTACAAAAGCAGTAAGAGTGTACTTAAGTTTTTAACAAGTACATAGAGTCCTCTGAAAACATTCTTTTTCTATGCCTGAAAGTTTTATCGATGGAAAGGAAATAAATCTAAAAATGTGTCATGAAGCAGTCTGACTGGCAAGATTTATACTGCAACACAGACTCGGGCCAAATCAGTACCATGAGCAGTAGACTGATCAGCCCAATAGACACATTTTGTTCATTGCAAATTACATGAAAATAATAGTTTATGTCCTATTTCAATCTTTTTGGATGGACAAGCTGCTAGACCTGCCACATTACAATCCCTTTGCACAACCCTGTGAAGACAAAGAGACCAATGATAACACACTGCAGAGCAAATAACTTTTTAATCGCTGCTGTTGTGTTTGCTGTTTGAAAGCTGAATTTGAAATTGATTTTGCTCCTGACAGAGAGTCTTTCCAGCTCAAATAGATCAATAGGCCTGCAGACAAATACAGAACTTAATACAAAATGTTGTTGGGAAGCGTGTACTGCTCTCGCTAATCAAAACAAAGGATGTGGGTGACATACGGAGAAATAAAACAGTAATTATAATAATACATCTCAGCGACCCTCGGGACCCCTACGTCTCTCTGCTCTGCATGGAGCATCAATCAGCAGTCATCAGTGAACACTGTCCTCTGCACTCAGTGTTCCCCAATCACCGAATACAGTGCATTATTATTTCTATTTAGTTCAAAAAGTGTGTTTTCTAAGACCACTGGGCCTTCTTCAGTTCTGAATTAGTTGGTTTATTATCTGGTTTATTAGCTCTAAGTGCTAAACCTTTAACCTAAATCTAAGCCTAAATTTAAACTTAATTCTAACTTTTACCCTAACTCAAACAGACTAACACAAGGGTGCTAAAAAGTGAGAGCTGATCAAGATGTTCTACATGTTTTCATTTATCTGTCTTTGTTTTCCTGTGGCAGATGACTTTAGTGACTCAGTCATGTTCTTTGGATGAGTAATTCTCAACAAAACAGCAAATAACAATCTGCCCATTCTCCACAGCCACATTTTAATAGGACTGTTACACACACACATGTTCAGTGAGTGCATCCCTTCAGCTCACCACTTTATAAAAGAGTCGTTTTATGATTGCCTCTGTGTGACACCTCTCAATTATAGCTACAAAACTATCTAGGTTTATGTAGATTTCACTATGCCAGACAGGGTATTGCAAAAAGAAAAAAAGAATGGTGACATAGACAAGAGACCGAGGATGCAACACCATCAATCTCTGGGTGATCACTTTGCACAGGTCACGTGGTAGGATAGCTCTAAACAGTCATGGTCAGACCCAGACTGATGGCAGTCACTGACACAGACTAGCGAAGGTTTGTAAATACCTTACAATAACACAGAGAAGAACATAAAAATTTGCAAAATGTGAGCAAACACTTGGCAACAGTGGAAAGGAAAAGCTCTCTTTTAACAGGAAGAAATCTCCATCAGAACCAGGCTCAGGGAGGGGCAGCCATCTGCCTCGACCGGTTGTGGGTGAGGGGAGGAAGACGGAACAAAAGCACGCTGTGGAAGAGAGACAGAGGTTGTAGAAAATAGATACGAGTGGTTTAATTAACTCCATATGCAGCAGGAGTCCAAGACTACATCATTTTTACTCCTTAAAAAAAGACCCGATGGGTTTTGCCATTACCCCCCCCCCAGGCCGACAGTAGTCCTCCATTTCAGCATAATAAGAACTTTTAGTTTTTATATGTAAAATGTTGCATTCCTGAAAAGTTTCATGCTGTTATTCAATGTAAATAGTTTAAACGACTACATGAACTGTGAGCTTACAGACTCCTGTTATCCTCTCAGCCAGTTAGAGATGCTCCTCGGGAGAAGTCTTACTTGACTTTTGAATGCAGTGGAGCCTTGTCAGAGTCAAGAGTAGAGTGGCAGTGACTCATCTCCATCATTACTCGCCCTGACTGACAGCAGACAGCCTCTCAAGCAGCTCTACTGACAGCTCTGTGTTTCCTCTTTATAATGTCAAAAACATGCAAGTATAAACACAACATACCCTCTCCTCAAGGTGCCAAGAAAATGTTCTTCAGCACTAATCCGTCCATTTCACAGTCAAGGTCGATTTGGATCAGTTTTACATCACAATTCCAAATCCCGTCTCCGTCTTGGACGCTGTAATTGTATTAATACTTTAAGTAGAATGGAGGTCAGGAAGCAGCGTCCTTATGATGTCTTTCTGGCATTTCCCACAGTACACATTTGTATGAGACTGTGTGTGTGTGTGTGTGTGTGTGTGTGTGTGTGTGTGTGTGTGTGTGTGTGTGTGTGTGTGTGTGTGAATGATAGAAAACAGTGAGTCACACAGCTCTTATGAAATCGACAGTCTTCATTATTTCCCCGTAAACCGAACTGACTGCTGTAACAAACACGCTCCTCTCTGTTATCTTCATCTCCTCCTCCACTTGTTTCTCCTCTGATGCAAACGCACACAGCACTGGTACATATTTGCTCACTATACCCACAAAATTGACCACTTTTTTTGTTGCTCAGAGTACTTCTTCCTCTGTCACAGACTTAGTTAATAAGCTGGGAAACCAAGTGTTAAAAGCTTTATGGAGGGCTTTTATGGTGACGGGGTGTTTGTTTCTGTCGGAGCGCAGGGAGAGAAAACTCAATTATCCCGTGTGGAGGCATTTGAAGGATGATTTGTGATTTGTCAGTGTGTGTGTAGGTGTGTGTGTCTGTGCGGGGTGGGGGGGGTGGGGGGGTGATGAGAGGTACATTCATATTGTCTGGTGTTATCTCTTCACACTTCACAGGAAGTTATATCCAGGGAGTAATACATTTGTTCCAAATCCTTGCTATATACGCACATACACACACATTCAAATAACCAAAGTTTGCTCCCAGACTCTCTGCAACAAAAAGCTGCAAATAGAAGCAGTGAATGAGGGTGAGGCAATTGACACTATATGGAATTTCCTATCTTTTGTCTTAGTTATTTCTCCAATACTTACTTGCCTTCTTTTGTCTGCACGCTAAGGGAAAGAATGATTTCACCTTCAACAGTGGTGTTTTTTAAAAGGATGTGTAGATATTAATTCAAATAAATATTTAAAAAATTGCAGGCACCCACCACCCACTGAAATATCACTGTCAGATGGATTGATGTTATTCGTTTTACTGACATAAATCCTTCCTGTTGATGCAGTCATGTAAAAAGGTTTTCACACAAGATATGAAGTCCTGTGAAAAGTAACACTAACTGCTTCAATAGGAATTTAGAGGGTTACATGTTAAACAGCCTCATTGGACTAGTCATGTGTCTCTAATCAAATGCACTTGATTGATTGATAATCAGCAAATGTGACCATCTCTGTAAAAGCAGAGGTTGTGACAGTCACAATCTTTCCAGCACTTTCAGCCCAAGTTTGGATCGTGTAGTGCATAGAGAAATAACAAAAAATCCTAAAGCTACATCTCAGACTCAGACTTAAGCTGGTGTGTTAAATACTAAAGTTCATAATAAGCGTATCATTAGAAAAAGTCTGATCAACTATGACTTGTTTTAAAGGGTTGCCGGCAGAAAGCCTTGGACAGTATGGCTTAGGTTTGTATCTGAATAAACCACAAGACATCTGAACCAAAGCTCTTTGGATAGACAAGACCAAGGTGGAGACAAATGCTTCGAACCAGCTGTCAAGGACAGTGATGGAGGAGTGATGATCGGGGCTTGTTTTGCAGCCATGGGTCCTGGGTACCATGTAGTCGCTGAGCCAACCAGCTCCTCTTTATACCAAAGTATTGTAGAGCCAAATGTGAGGCGGACAGGGACAGCATCGCTAGCGGTAAGCGTAAAGGAGGTGGGCTTGCTGTTTTAGTTAACAACCGGTGGTGTAACCCTGCCAACATAACAATCAAAGAAAGGATTTGTTGCCCGGACACTGAACTGTGTGCTGTTGGACTCAGGCCGTATTATTTACCCAGGGAATTCTCTCACGTCATCTTGGTGGCTGTTTATGTTCCCCCCTCTGCTAACCCCACAGCTGCATGTGACACTATCCACTCTGCCATAGCTCGGCTACAGACTCAGCACCCGAGTGCCTTTATTGTGATCTCGGGTGACTTCAACCATGTATCACTGGACAATACACTACCAACATTCAAACAATATGTGGACTGTCCCACCAGGGGAGAGAAAACTTTAGACTTACTGTATGCTAACGTCAAGGATGCATACAGCTCCTCCTCCCTCCCCCCACTTGGTAGGTCAGATCATAACCTGATTCACCTCACCCCCCGCTATGTGCCAATTGTGAGGAGGGAACCTGTGACCACCAGGACTGTTAGGAGGTGGTCAGAGGAGGCAATAGCGGAACTACAGGGCTGTTTCGAGGTGACCGACTGGGAAACACTCTGTGAGCCTCACGCCGAGGACATCAATGGGCTTACTGAGTGTATCACAGACTACATAACTTTCTGCACCGACTCCATTGTTCCAGCTCAGACTGTTCATTGTTACCCAAATAACAAGCCGTGGGTGACTAAGGACATCAAAGCCCTCCTCAACAACAAGAAGAGGGCTTTCAGAGGGGGCAACAAAGAGGAGGTGAGGAAGGTCCAGGTGTTACTAAAGGACAAGATCAGAGAGGCTAAGGACAATTACAGGAGGAAGCTGGAGTGGAAACTCCAGCAGAACAGCATGAGAGAGGTGTGGAGGGGCATGAAGACCATCACTGGATTCAGGCCAACCAACAGCAGGGGAGCTGAGGGAGGTGAGAATAGAGCCGACGAGTTGAATCTGTTTTTCAATAGATTCGACACCACAGTGTCTGCTCCCACCCCCACAACCTCACCTGCAGTCAGCCTGGAATCCAGAGCCACACCACTGTGCCAGCCTCTCTCTTCACATGTTGCCTCCTGTGAGATTCCTGACACCCCTCCCCCACCCATCACCTTCACTCAATACCAGGTTGAGATGCAAATGAGGAGACTTCACTCAGGCAAGTCTGCTGGACCAGACGGAGTGAGTCCCCTTGTCCTCAAGGCCTGTGCCCCCCAGCTGTGTGGAGTCTTTCATAAACTGTTTATGCTGAGTCTGAGTCTGCAGAGGGTCCCGGTGATGTGGAAGACATCATGCCTCGTCCCTGTACCAAAGACGCCTCGTCCCAGTGGCCCCCAGGATTACAGGCCCGTGGCACTGACCTCCCACATCATGAAGACCCTGGAAAGGCTCATCCTGGACCAGCTGCGACCCATAGTAAGACCACATCTGGATCCCCTTCAGTTCGCTTATCAGCCTCGTCTCGGAACAGAGGACGCCATCATCTACCTGCTCAATCGTGTCTACACCCATCTGGACCAGCCGGCGAGCACTGTGAGGGTCATGTTTTTTGACTTTTCCAGTGCTTTCAACACCATCAGGCCGACCCTCCTGGGTGATAAGTTAGCAGCGATGCAGGTGGATGCTTCTCTGGTGTCCTGGATTGTTGATTACCTGACAGGAAGACCACAATATGTACGTCTCCCACAGTGTGTGTCTGACAAGGTGATTAGCAACACAGGGGCACCACAGGGGACTGTCCTCTCCCCCTTCCTCTTCACCCTCTACACCACAGACTTCAGCCACTGCACAGAGACCTGCCATCTTCAGAAGTTTTCTGATGACTCTGCGGTGGTTGGATGCATCAGCAGGGATGATGAGACAGAGTACCGGGCTGTGGTCGACTCCTTTGTCACGTGGTGTGAGCAGAATCATCTGCAGCTCAACGTGGCAAAGACCAAGGAACTGATCGTGGACTTCAGGAAGACCAGGAAACACTTGACCCCTGTTTCAATCCAGGGGGTCAGTGTTGACATTGTGGAGGACTATAAATACCTTGGAGTACACATTGACAATAAACTGGACTGGGCTAAAAACACCACAGCACTTTACAGGAAGGGCCAGAGTCGTCTCTATTTTTTGAGGCGACTGAGGTCCTTCAACATCTGCCAGAAAATGCTGAGGATTTTCTATGAGTCTGTGGTGGCCAGTGCGATCCTCTATGCTGTTGCATGCTGGGGGAGCAGGCTGAGGGTCGCAGATGCCAACAGACTTAATAAACTGATCCGTAAGGCCAGCAATGTTGTGGGGATGGAGCTGGACTCCCTCAAGGTGGTGTCGGAGAGGCGGATGCTGTCCAAGATAAAGACAATGTTGGATAACACCTCCCACCCACTCCATGACATGTTGGTCAGTCACAGGAGCTCGTTCAGTGAGAGACTGAGATTACCGAAAAGCACCACTGAACGACACAGGAAATCATTCCTGCCTGTGGCCATCTCCCTGTACAACGCATCCACTTAACACACTGTTTGCTGCTACAACTACACATGTTTCTTTTCCAAATATTTATTTATAAGTGACTTATGTATGTATGTATGTATATATATGTATATATTGTACTATTCTTAGTTAGCGTATTGTCTGTCTTGTCTTAATGTTGGTTTAAAATGGAGCACTGTAACAAAAAATAATTTCCCCCAGGGATCAATAAAGTATTCTGATTCTGATTCTGATTCTGATCTGTCTAACAGCTAAAGCTTGGTCTACATTGAGTCACACCATAGGACAATAATTCCAAGCACAACAGCAAATCTACTACACTGACTGAGACTAAGTCCAGACCTCAACCTAATTGAAATCCTGTGGTGGGACCTTAGGTCAGCTGTGCATAAACAAGTGACCACAGTGGTTCTATAATTTACTGGCTCATTGGGTATACTTAGTTCACACAGGACTTGTAAGATTACTGTGAAAATGTAAATTGTCGTGCCTGTGAATCAAGATTTTCTTCTAATTTGTGCATTACCTAGTGTTACCATCCATGGACACTTAAATTAGATAGTAAATTTTTTTTTAGACTTATTTGAACTTTAAATTTTACTGGTCACCACAACAGAAAACAGCATGCACCACTCAGTATTACTCCCATATTTTTTATCCAGAGTTGCCTCGGTAGAATGTTTCTGATTCGTGGTACTTGTGTAGCGCTTTTCTACTCTTTCTGAGAGAATAGAAGTACTTCTGGACATCTCCCATCCACACAGCACTTTATTCTGCTGTTAACCTTTTTTTTTTTTCTTATCACACACACATTCCCACTCCAATGAATTCACCAGGGGCAATTTGGAGTTCTGTGTCTTTCCCAAGGACACTTCAAGAGATGGAGTGTATGAGCCAGGGATCACACCACTGACCATCTGACTAATAGATCACCTCCCTTCCTGTACAGCAGCAGCCCAGTCAGCAACAAAAATGTCGCTGGTACCATTTTGTTAATCACAAGGTCATCATGCACTCAAACAGTTCCTGCTTTTGTCAATTTTACTTTAAATGTCATGATTAATTACAGAACACACATAATGCTGTGTTGAAGAAGCATAGAAACTGACTTTTAAGGCAATAAACTCTTCTCATACATCAAGCGCATCAAGTGGGGTCGTTTTCTCTGGCTTCAATTCAATCAGATTTCTTTTTCCAGCCACGAGAGTTGCTTTTTTCTGCCATAATTCTTTATGTGGTGAAATAATTATCTATGAGGAATGCTGAAAGTTAGTGTGCACATGTTCAGACATCACCTGTGCTACTTTTCTCCTGATCTGATCTGACCTTCAAGTCCTGCATTAAAAAAAAAAAAATCACCAAATCCCCTCAATCATCTCTGGAATAACGGCAGAGTGCAGTCATTTCCCACAGTCAAACGTTTTTACTAGTCAGGTGGTGTTCTCTGGTCAAAAAAGCTTTGAATAAGGTGAGCATTATTGTATTACAGCAGCTTCAGGGTTCAAACATGTTACCTGTCTTAAAACCCTTGTGTTGGCTGCAGGTTAGTTTAGGCATTAAGATTCTACTCAACAGTCTAAGATCTTGAATGCACATTAGACAGGCTTTTAAGCCACATCTCTTTCAGATGCCTCACTTTCTCCACCTGGGGACTCTCAGTGGTCTTCGGGGTCAGGATTCAGAATTGCACTAAAAGCAGCTGAATCAGTTTGCCACAAAACCTGAGGGTCAATGTTCTCAGTTCATGTCTTTGTATGTTTACCCGAAGCTCTTGTTCTTCGGTATCACCACTTTTACTTGTTAAATGGATTCAGCCACCAGAAAAGTAACAAATATTGACTGCTTGGTAATGGAAAGAAGATTGAAGAAGCAGGCCTTCACACACAAACAGCACAGAGAGACAAGACAGGGGAGGAGGTGAATGTAACAACAGTTCGGTCAGTTTGTAATTAAAGGATTCACTGCAGTTAAGAGAAACTAATGCTCTCCTTTTAATTAAAGGAATAAAAGGTATGCTTTTAACTGACTCGGGGCACAAAAGCAACAATGATCAATACTGATGAATAAGATAGATTAGTGGCTTTTAAAACTCTTACAGGATTCGCTGCACATATGAACTCAGTGAAGGACATTAAGAATATCTATGATAATTAAAGGCTCTCCCAGATCTTAAAAAACTGCAGTGGTGCTACTTCAAAGTCAAACTGTAGAGCTTGTGTTTTGTGATGTGTTCAAGAGAAACAGAATACTTAGGCAAGGATTAGATGGATTAAATCAAGTCCTTAAGATTTGCTCAAGTCTCAAGTAAGGGCCAGTGGACCAACACCTAATCTTAAAAAGGAAGACAGGGAAAGAATGAGGCCCTAAATGGATTATTTGGAAGTATAAAATTGAGTGTAGTGTTGTGTCTCATGTTGGACACGATAGTAAAGTAGGCTGCCATGATTTATCTGCAAGCCCCTTTGTTACCCTCCTCCGGCCTAGCTTCTCTTTTATATTTGAGTGAAAGAGGTCTTTGCTGCTTTTCCTTCTTGGGCCGGGCACTGAGCATATATAGGGTACATTTTTCAATCGAAATGCTTATTTGCACCACTTTATGTTGCCATAAAGTGGTGCACACTTTTTGGCAGCATAAAGTGTGCACCACTTTATGTTGCCATAAAGTGATGCACACTTTTTGGCAGCATAAAGTGTGCACCACTTTTGTGTTGGAAGATTTCAGCTTACAACATCTTGAAGGTCACTTTGCATGTCTATTCTTTTATCTGTGCCAAGATTATACCAACCGCTTACTTCACTCATGGCGTCAGGTTAGCTACATAAAGGTCGACGAAACACAACCAGACAACAAAATAATAATCAAAGTCAAATTTACACCATAGAGTATTTTCAGAAAAGTTTATCCATGACCTTGATCCTTGAGGTTGAGGTAGCTGAGATTCAAACATGTCATCGATTTTTACTAGATGCACCAATGGTATCAATTTGAAAAAGTTATGTTGCATCGTTCTCAATTTATCACATGTGAAAATCATGACTGAGGGGTTAAAAGTGCTGGAAACGGCAGTTCCTTCAGTCGCCACTTGAGGCAGGCTCAGAAAGTGAATGAGCACTCATAGACTCACATGTTAAAATGCCCCAATTTACAGCAGAAGCAAACATGTTTTCAAGTTAGTACAAAAATGGTTTTGGCTTCGGTGGATAGTTTGACATCAGCTGTTTAGCGAGTCAATTTGTTTTATAGTTCATTGGTCTGGATTAGGGATGGGTATCGTTTAGGTTTTATCCGATACCAGTACCAAACCGGTACTTTTTAAACGGTGCTCGAACCGGTGCTTAAAGAATGGAGAACACACACTTTGTCCAAAAACCTCTCGTGTTCAGCTGTTTTTTTGTGAAAAGATAACAATGTTAGCCTTTTCTGCAGCTATAGGGGATTTATGGCATCACTCTTGGCTGGAAGCAGTGCTTAAACAATGGAAAAAACAAATTTTGTCCAAAAACCTCTCACGTTTAGCCGTTTTCCACTTTTTCTTTGGTCATTTTAGCCTTTTTGGCCAGGGTGAAAGGAGCATCTGCCATCAAACAAGACAGCCGCATGTAACTATGACGGTGTTTGCTAGTTCACCTTACATGCATTAATGTAATAACGTGGTGAGCCTACTCAACGTAAATTACACACGAACAACATTAAGCGACTCACCCAGAGAAGAACGGCTGCTGCTGCCATCATCATCCTCATCATTCCTGCTACACTGGCAGGGCTAGGGGCCAGGACTCTACTATTCGGATTCTTGGGGGATGTTGCTAACTCCGGGTCGATAACAGCCACCACACCCACAGTAGATGTGCTCGGTGTGAGGTCTTGCAGCAAGCTATCAAATACGGTGCATTTCTCGGCTTTAAAAAAAAAAACCCGCTATGTGTCGCCAGGTGTTTCATCAGATTCGAGGTGTTACTTCCTTTGCACAGTATCACCTTAAAGCACTTGTTGCAGGCTGCTGAGTTTGCATCTTTTGCTGTGAAGTACAGCCAGACTTTGACCGCTTCACCTTGGGCATTTTTAATCTGTAGCTCTGCTCTAAAAGAACGTACGTACCTGGGCCCGCCTACTATCCTCGGAAACGTAAAATGATTGGCTAGAATCTAAAGTGTATCTCAGCTGAGGAAAAACAAAGCACCGAAATGTGCGCTGCTTTTCGGTCTGGTTACTACCGTTTATGTCAGAACCGGTGCCATTATGGCACCAGATACCGGTACCCATCCCTAGTCTGGATACAGACTTTTATGTCCCTTGTTTGTGTGGTTGGTTTCTGTTTGGTAGATTTGGTAGAAAAAAGAAACTGTGGTGGCAACCAAAACATCAAATTTTAGGCATCAACATGTGAACTCCATACGCAGTGGATTAAATCACACTGGATTCATTCATCATTGATACTCTGACTGTGTTTGAGATTAATCAGAATAATGTTGCCTTTTATTAAGTTGCTGAGGATTGTTACGTTATCTTTTTAGGACTTAATGTGATTCTAAAGTGCAAATAGGAAAATTATGTAAAATATAAAGCAGCTTTTCATCGTGAGAAAACAGAGAGACCTGTTATAGCAGATAAATGACTGAATCCACTATAAATAGCAGTTATTTCTTTTCTTTTTTCTTTCTGATGTCATTAATGCACTGTGCTGCTTTTGGTGCTTTTGAAGGGTTACCATAAAAACAGCATGGGAGCCCCGTCGAACACTGAATAACCAGGGCTGCTGTCCGCCAACTCAGAGCGAGCCTCATTTCAATATTCAAGCATCTCTTCAATCCATGTATCATTTCCCAAAGGCATTACACACTGCTGAATCAAAATGCAGATGTTTCTGTCAGCCTCATTTGAATATCATTTTAGATCATTCTCGCTGATGGATTGTGGTTTAAAATTTACAAAATGGCACCTGAACATTTCACTGACAAAGAAAAACGAGCTAAACTCAGTGTGAACCGTGGTGTGCTTTAATGCTTTGTGCAACAATGCAAATGAGATCTGAACGTCATCCAATATTTCACGACTGCTGATAGAAAAAGTATCAACGTTTTCCTTATTTATTGTCATGCTGGGTTAGTTATCTTGATACCATTTTAGACAAAGATGATTAGGTGGTTTGTCCAGAGTTGGAAAGAACATTTAACACTTTATATCGAGGTTCTTGATAAATTAAAAAGTCACTTGTATTGTTCTCATCTTTATTTTACATTTTTTGCCCTCATTGGTTTGACCATTTTCTTGGGGCTTGACATCAAGACTGAAATTCTATTCTGAACATAGAGTGTTACCAAATGCATCTGGCAACCAAAAATCTAATCAGACAGTTAAGCATTTAAAAGTTTTATTAAGTTCAAGAGTTGGGTTTTAGAGAGACGCACTGGAGTTTCTCAGATTAGATGATGGACTGTTGAGCGATTTTGACCAAGATTAGAAATCAGTGCATCAGAGGGACAGCTCAGGTTGGGTGTTTTGGAGACAAAGTTAGAGGTGACTCTAAGATAGTTTGGACATGTACAGAGGAGGGATAGTGGATATACTGGACAAAGGATGTTGAAGATGAAGCTGCCAGGCAGGAGGAAAAGAGGAAGACCTCAGAGGAGGTTTGTGGATGTCATGAAGGAGAACATGCAGAGGGTTGGTGTGACAGAGCAGGATGCTAGGAATAGGGTGAGATGGAGGCAGACAGTCCACTATGGTGATCCCTGCAGTTAAAGCCAAAAGAAGTAGTTTAGGTGGAGGCTACTTTCTGTAAATTAGAGGTATCATCATCATAAACACCTTTGTAAGCTTAGAAAAGCCTTGACAATGACTACTGTTAATCTCTAAAGAAGTCATATTGTACCAACTTATACCTGCATGTTGAAAAACAGCGCTTAAGTAGTACCCTGTGTGTGTAATCTCAGTGATAACTTTAGAGGACTGCTTTCTGGAAACAGAAATGAGGCTCCTGATAGATTGCAGAAACACTTTAATGGCCGTTTGACACAGAGACGTCAAATCCTGACAGCAACAGCAGCGCTGACTATTTCTCAAAGAAGTAAAAGCATGTTTCCTATAAACTGCTGCTAGAAAGGCACAAAGTGTGGATACTCACACATCAAAAACAGCCTTTTCCTGCCAGAGTAAACACTCAGCTGCCAGCAGCGTAACATTAGTAGGCCTTCACTGATGTTACGGTGTGTGTGTGTGTGTGTGTGTGTGTGTGTGTGTGTGTGTGTGTGTGTGTGTGTGTGTGTGTGTGTGTGTGTGTGTTTGTTTTGTGGCAACCCTCCAGTAAACAGTGCTAATGGATGATGCTAATGCTGTGTATGCTTGTCAGTTGTTTTTGCTAATAGTCAAATATGTTTTTCTGTTTAAACTGTTTAAGTTCTTGTTTGGAAACTAAAGTGGAAATCAAAGAGCTGAACGAAACAAAATGAACATATTTATTGTTTTATTAATTAAATAGTCGAGACTCTTGCTTTCAGATGCTGAATGTGACAAAAAGTTTCCAGAAAAGCTGAAAATTGGAAGTGTACACAAAGACTGCCTCTGGTGCCTTTAGCCTAAATACTAATTAATGTCTTTGTGCCTGTTCCTTCTTCATAGCACGACAACAGCAAAATTATCAAAAGAATCTGATGGCACATCACTCAGTTTTTCTCTCTGTGTCAATATAAACAGGTTTTTTGAAGGGTTACCATAAATTAATTAATTCCAGCAGGACATGATGTGAGCTCCAATCCTGGGAAATTGCCTGATACTCTTCTTAACATCCATTTGTCAGATCTTTCAGGATATATCTGCAAGCTTCTTAGAAACCCACCTCTATCCCATCTCCAGATTTCCATGTTTGCATGCAGAAGGATGAAGAGCAGGGATGCGCCAATCCATTTTTATGCCTAATATCCCGACGGACACCTTAGCTTTGTGTATCTGCCATTAAAATAGTGATGTAATACCTAAGCAGTGTGACACAAACAGAAAACAAAGACTGTCTGCCTTCAAAGTGAAAGTTGGGTGTTTTGAAACATGCTGGTTGCACCAATAAAGCACGCCGTTCAGTGACGGTGAACACTTTATTTCTGGTGTGCCGCACTTTTCCAAGTTCAGTAGCTAGTTGGCAAGTGTTTGCAGACAGGATGTTTTTTTTCATGCAAACTAATGGCAACCAGAACGATCTTCCAGCATCCAAAGCAGATGGAAATATGCAGCAATATGAATATGAAGCACTTCTGGACAGGAACGGCAAACCTTCTAGGAAAAGTGTTTATGAGACTTGAAATATGACGGAGAAAACTGTCTGCGCGTTCTTTAATATCACATCTCCAGAGCAGAGTGACTTATAATTTTTTCTGATATTTCAAATGTAAGAAATGTAAGAAAATAGCGTGTGCACTATGATGCATTCAGACATAGAAGGTGACCCCGATTTGTGCAGTCTGCAGCATAAATGGTGTGTTTCTTGATGCTTCAGTGGTCAGTTTCTCCTTTAGCTCATAGAGGATTTTAAATAAAATTGTTTTCTTTTACTTTCTTTCTTGCTCACTGTTCCATATCATTGTTTTTTTCCCTCTTGCCTCTTACTTTTCCCTCCCACTCCATCATTTCCTCCTATACTGTTCATTTTCTTGCATTTTTCCTGTCGCTG
The DNA here is from genome assembly GCF_041146795.1 of Maylandia zebra. Lineage (NCBI taxonomy): Eukaryota > Metazoa > Chordata > Actinopteri > Cichliformes > Cichlidae > Maylandia > Maylandia zebra. The sequence goes on from NC_135181.1 coordinate 20,736,229, forward strand.
GTCTCCCTCTGGTCCTCCCACTCCTCCATTTCCCTCTTTCTAATTGTTTTCCTGACCTCTTTTTGTTTCTCTTTCACCCTCCTCTGTTTCCTTTTTTTACCCACCTGTCTCATCTCTCCATCAGGACCTGGAGGAGCGTCTCCGCCACCATCACCATGCAGAGCTGCAGTCTCTCAGAGAGGCTCACCGCCAGAGCATCGAGACGCTCAAACAGCAGTCAGAACAGGAGCTTCAAACGCTCCGCTTTGAACTGGAGGATGAGGGCAAAGCCATGTTAGGTAAAGTGTGTGTGTGTGTGTGTGTGTGTTTGGTTGCTCTGTCTTTGTGTGTGGGTGCATACATAAAAACAGATTAACCCACCCATGAATTTTAAGTATATTTTGCCTTGATTGGAGAGCTTTTATTCAGTCTGCAGTGATTTTTCAGTTTGAGCTGAAACTATAGAAAGAACAGAAGAATGTTTAAGTAGAACCGACAAGTTTAAACACAAATATGAATATATTTGTGTTTAAACTTGTAGGTTGAATATGAGACTATTGGCAGGACTTCAATTCAGCCATGAGATCCTCCCCCCTGTCTCGCTCTGTTTTCACACTGCCACATTAAGTGCTATTCCAGACTATATACAGCCTTAAGTGGAAGTCATTTATGAAACCCTCAAACACACCCTGTGGCAGCTGATTTGTGTCTACATAAAGGAGACTTCACACACCTATGAATATGGATTCCTGGTGGTTATTTCAGAAAAATCCAAATGGAAAAAATGCAGCAGGGGCTAAACAGATTCATGTATTTCAGAAGAAAGTCTTGAGTGAAAGAAGATACTGGCAGTGAAGGACTTAAAGGGAAAATTAGGGCTGCCACATTTATTGTGGCTAATATTTTATCCTCTAATATGTAACACAATTATTTTTCAAAAAATATATTTTAAACTGGATTTCTCTGAAATGTAAATGCATTGTGAGCTTTAGTTTGGCAAAAGGACCCAACACGTGTACAATGTCACAGGGTCGGTGTCTCTAGTGAGATTACCAACTCCCGGTGCAACTCTCTCCTCCGGTCCCAGCGACCTCCTGATCACCGGAGAGCCTAATAAGCCAATCAGCCCCAGCTGCCCTCCCAGCCTCCCGGGCATTGGCCCCTGAACCCACTGCACCACGCCTCCTCTGCAGCCGCAGACCACACAGTGTTGTTTTGGCATCCCCCAATTTTTGTAACCTGACCCCAGTCTGCAGGCAAAAGTGTGCGACAGGGTCCATCTGTACTAGTGCATCTACAATAATATGAAGGTCCAGGAAAAAGTTAGTTGTTTCAGGATTTATACTTTCATGTATTCTCCATTTATTAAATATTTATACATTTTGATTTGGTTTTGGCTTAAAGCTCATGAAAAAAAACTCACAAATCCATCACAAGTTTTATCGTAACATTTTCTCATTTTTATCAAAAAAGGATTCAAAATACAAAACTGTCCAATTTCTGAAAAGTGAGCTGGCTGACGAATGGAGCACAGACAGCACTGTGAGCAAGTCCAACTGGAAAAAGAAATCAGCATCTCTGTAAAGGACGTGAGCAGATGAAGCATAAAATCATGCAGTATTTATACTGTTTAAATTTTTATTTACTCAAACTTCAAATGAAATAATGAAATAATTTAAGATATTTTAAGATTTTCATTAGCTCTAAGCCATAATAATCAAAATTAAAACAAAGAAAGTATTAATTTATTCATTTTAAATGTATAAATCTATATAGAATATATAAAAGTTTACCCGTTTAAATTAAAAAGTGAAAAAAATGAAGATTTTCACAGTATTTTAGTTTTGTGAGATATACATGTACAGGCCTCTCTGTGATACATCAGCACAGCTCAGGGTTTCCCAGCTGGTGCAGACGGAGAACAGTTGGAAAAGATGAGGTCACATTATCACACATTTGAGCCAGTTTTGTTTGTGAGGACACAAATCTGTAACTTTCCAGCTCCCTGGCAACGTTCTGTTAATGTCAGAACGTGTTGGACTTTAGCAGCTGGTAACCTGGTCCGTTCACCATTAGTGAGTCTTGGTCATGTTTACTGCCTGCTCCACGCTCTGTTCAGACGGCTCATTCCCCCGAACCTCATGGAGTTTTTCCAACTAGTGGAAAAACATCGGAAGTGAAAAAGGACGGCTGTGGGAGATATCTGTTTCAATAAAACACTCAGAATTGGGTCCGAGGGAAAGTCATGCAGTAGAATGATGGGTGATCATTTTTGCCTGCTCGCTCACAGTTCGTGTTTTGTCCTGTTTGTCGGTTGTCGTCTCTTTTCAATTAACCATCCCCATCGATTGTGGCAGTTAACCACCCCTCCTCAAGCCCGGGTCTGATCTCATTCTGTCAAAAGACAGTCTTTCCTCCCCACTGCAGAACAACATTAAAGCGCATTTAGATAGCTGGTCTTGCACCGCGGTGCTATAGAAATGGCATTTCCGTGAATAATAGCTGTAATTTCAGAACGCAAGACATATGGATGTTTTCTACATGACTGTAGACAGACATTCTTTCATCACAGACTACATTATTACATTTCTCTGTCTTACGTTAATGTTGCTATTTGACAGGAGAAACATCTGGTCTTTATTATTTTCTCATTATAATGCAGTGTAGGGACAACAGAGTAAAATGAAACATCAACAAGGATCTAAAGTCTAACAAAATCATATAAGCACATAAGTGAAGTAAATTCTCAACCTCACCAAATATTTGGTGCCGACAAACCAGTACTGTGCTGTGATAAATGGTCTTCCATTACCCTCTATGTCATGGTCCTGACACTGGCAGGCTCCAGCGATAATATTATTTTATTACCTGTTCCTCCTTATATCTCTTACCTTTTTTTCTATCGTATCCCCATACGTGTGTATTCGCATGTTCTGTTTCTTTCTGTTTGCCCGTCTTCTGACTGGTTTTGAACTGCAGAGAGAAATCATGTGCAGTTCGTGACTTTGTTCTTCTTTTGTCTTTCAAAGCTAATAGCAGTGTGTTCCCTCACCATGCTTCTCTAAGCCATTAGACTGTTTGCAATAAAAGGTGTTCATTGAAGTGAGGATTAAAGGCCACTCGGGTAAAGGCAGCAGAGACATTCTCTTTATGGGCAAAGTTAGGGGGAAAAAAGTAATGTAGTAAGAATGCCTTTGGATGTAATGAGCTCTTTTTGCAAATAGACAAAAGGCTGAAAGGAGCTTTCTGAGTAAGTCTGAATCTGAAATATGCAGACTAGCTTTGCTTCATCATGTGCGTGATGCTCTGTGCAAATAAAATGTGACCTCCTGACATTCGTGTATTCGATCATATTTTTCCATCAGCCTCTCTGCGATCGGAGCTGAACCACATCCACGCGTCAGCCATCGAACACCTGAGACAAACCCACCAGCACGAGTCAGCCGCCGCCAAGGCCGAGCTGGAGAAGACGATCGAGAATAACCGGACACAGGTACTGTGAGACTTACTGAAGACGGGCTGGCTTATCACAACAGCATTTCCAACCACATTCATTTCCACCGCCACCACAGCACCACGAGCAACAAAGCTATGTGATGAATGGGCATCCAGTGAAGGATGAATCCTCAAAACACTTTACCATATTCTCTCTCTTCCATGGCCACAGTGAAGATTAGACGCACACAGTATTACATTCTCCTGTCATACACACCCGGCTTGACTTATGTGCACCGGTGAGCCATTTAATTTGGATCAAAGCCACAGGCTGCTGATATTTTTATGGATTTTTCTTTATTTCACCAAGTTTTTAAATTAGCCTGAGGTTACATCGAGGTGATTAGTCATATAATTGATTACTTGAGCAACAAAAAAAAAATTGAGGACAAGCTGGATCAATGTTAAAAGTGCTTAAAAAATAAGGAGCATTTCAAGAGGAAATGTTGACTATGCACCAGCTCCAGCTTTACCTATTGACTCAAAAATGAGCAATTTATAGGTGTCGCCTTGATTTGTGGAAGCTTTTTACTTTTATTTTTTTGTATATACTAAATTTTTACAGCCCAAGAAAGTGTTCATGTCCAAAGCAAATAGATACTCTTAGCGCTGAAGAATTCAGCCTCGGTTAAGCTCACTACATTGGTCTGTTTGCAAACAGTGACGTCGCCTCAGCTCCGTACCACTTATACCAGCACTGAGGGAGGAAATAGTCCCCACATTACGATAAGTGTCTCCACTCAGACACAGTGTGCACATCAGCGCTGGTATAAGAGGAGAAAAAAGTAGCAAGTCTTTTTCTTTTCAGACTTTTGCAACATCGCCCTCTGTATATGATGTCGCTTTTTTCATCTGGCACAGTTTGCATGGTGAGGATAAATGGGCCATAAAGAAGTGCCAAAAGTTGCACTTCCTCAAATGAGCACTTGACACACGGGTCTTTATGGTCTCCTTTATGGAAACTTTATTGCAGTAAAACATGTTTTATAGGCTGGTTTTTGTCTCGATTGTTAATTTCCCACTTCATAGAGGTATCGAGTCTGTTAGCTAGACCTAACTAACTAGCAGACATCTGTATGTCTGTGTGAAGCATGTTATCGTTAACTCTGTAATCCACCATCATGTCAAAATATGGACGCTTCTTCTTCCAACACACCAACGTGGTGGTGGCCAAAATGCAAAACTCAAGGCTTCAGAACAGGACTTCATTAATCAGCTGGTGAAGCCGTGATTGATCAGCCACCATCTATCTTCAGTATACAGCTCATGCTCAAATACAAAATAAGTGATAAAACATTCAGACACTAATGCAGTAATCTAGGTCGCACAGTCCTCTAAAAACAAAATTACTTTCAAAGAAATCAAAATCAAAGAAATTCAGTGGGATGGAGTCAATGTTAAATGATGCTACCAGCATCATATACCACCTGCTCACAAGCACACACACCACACTGCAGGCAGCCCTCTGAGCACCACTTGTAAATCTTTCTAATTACCCCCAGCACAGTGAGTTCCATTCTCATCACCTTATGATACAGATGTTCTAGCAGAGACACACAGCTGGTTCTCTTTAATACTGCCACTATGCACCCCCTAAATGCACACGTGCACACACCCCACCTTTACTCCCTCTTTAGTCACAAAGAGAACAGGAGGGCAATTAAAGCTAATAGGCACACGTTACAGTCTCAACTACCTGCCAGTCAAGCAGTGATGTTTGAATTATGCTTCAGCTGGAAATGTACGGCATGACTTCAGAGATAAGCAGAACCCCCTCTTAAACCTGTGCCGTAACCTCCCATCTAACCTGATACACACCTCCCAAGAAATGTAACTACGTGTTCAGTCAACACAGCCACTATGACATCATCAACCTGTTAGTGAGGATCTGTCTTAAAGCCTCAAACTGTTTTCACTCTGGTAATTTGAAACTGAATGTGACAAGCGAGGGGTGGTCAACTAGCAGTCAGCTATGAGGTAAAGCAAACTCTCCTTTATTCTTGTTTTTGACCACAATGTGGACCATGATTTGCAAAATTATCATCATATTTTATTTAAAAAGATTCAAAATGAATGACTGAAAAAGTAGCATGTTTTCTGATGTCATGGATTACAGGAGACAAGGGTCAGTTTCTCGTAGATTTCTACATCACTGTGTTCTGCCTTTTTTCTTGCATCCGAAGATTTATTTATTTATTATTTGGTCCTCTGAGATCCATAAAGACATCCAAGTTACGCGCTCAGACGAAGAAGTTGATTTGCTGCTCACAAAGCGATGTACATAGCTGCTCAATATTTTCTTTTCCTGAGGAAACACCCACTGGACGAGTTTCATTGGATGGAAGGTTGGATCCACAGGGGGCAAATAAATATTTGTCGGCTCATTTTTTTCTTGATATTTTTCTTGTTTTATGTCGAATGCGTTACCAACTCCCTGCAAGTCATCTCTCTAGTGTTTTTGTTTTGCAGATGAACTGAGCAATGAAATTAATAATGCCAGAGAATGCCCATTCCTGAATATAAATCACAATTAGACAGAAAGTCTGACATTCATACTTTCCTACATAGTAGTAGGATAATAATCTAATTTACATTGGTAACTGTTTAACAAGAAAAAAGTAAAAAGCCATTTTTGCAGGCCTTTGAAAAGAGAAAGACCTCTTCCTCTTTATCACCTCTGCAAACTCTTTAAACAATCATCAGATTTAAACCCAGAGACTTGATTACTGCGGGAGCATCGAGCCACACAAGTATGTTTTCACAGTTAGCAAGCTGTTGCTACCTGTTAACCATGTAAAGTCATGTGGAAAGAAGCAGCTTTAGTTATTAGTAGATCTATAATTTCCATGGAAGATATCGACTTCCACCACTCACCAACCTGTCAGGAAATGACACTTTTCTCTGGTGACTGGGTTACTGTTGGTTGCTAGGGGTTCTCTGGGCCTGCTTGAATGGGGCTTTAGTAATGGACATTTCTGTCCATGCTGTAGGTCCTGGGATTTAATAATGTTAAAAAAGTCTGCCTTTAAACATTTTGTTTTACATTTAAATTCAACATCAGTGGGAGTCTGTGTTTACAATAATTCCTTGTTTACTTTGCTGAGGCATTAATGGAACATAAACTAAAACTTCCTGAGTTGAGTCAATAGAGCGGAGGAGCTCAGTGGCAGACGGGCGTCACGCTGTGTTAAATAATGCTTTTGTACCTCCAATTACTTAACAGATGGGGAGGGAGAGGCTGATGGAGTGCAGAGGTGTGCGCAGGTCTTTGTGTGCACAGTGTCATCTATCCTTGTCTAGATATTTATCATGTTTGATCTAACAGTCTTGTCTGAAGAATTACCCTGCCATCAGTATCTCTTGACTTTTAATAACTATTCCGGTCCACTTTGATTGTATTGTTGTGGTCATGATGATGCTCTAGCACACATGAGAACATTTGTTTTCTTCCTCATTGTTAGATTTAAAGCATCTTCAGAGAACCGTTGTTTCCTTTTATCGCTCGTATTATTTTTCTCCCCGCTATGGTTCTGTTCTCATGGAGCCATGGGTTTTTGGAGCAATGTGTTCTTAACAGTTTGGTAGAATTGTATATGAAGTGGTTAGCTGAGATTGTGACAGGCAGAAAAGTGGCATATTTCCCATATTAGTGTTGGCAGCCCTGGATAAACATGATGACAGCCAGCATATTTTACAGCAACAGTACGAACCACCTTTGTCCCGCTGAAAGGAGGAATTAAAAGTGAAGGCTTTACTGTTAAAATTCACAGATACACTTATGAATAAGACAGTAAAGAACTCAAAACTAACAAAAAAGCACATTTAAAGGAATAACAAAGCAAATAACTCACACACTGTTTAGAAACTGGGGCACAGCATTGTTCCCCTGAGAATAAAAATATGTATTCATGGCAGCAGTTCATGGGATTTCATTGGCTAACTACTAATACCCATTGAAAAATAAAGTAGCTCAGGAAATCACACTCTATTTTACTGTAATGTCCTTTTTGATTATTATTTGAAAAGTTTATTTTTTAAGGAAAAGAAGGATAAAGAAGAACTAGGCAAAACAGAGAATGACAAAGCGATCTCCTTTACGGCGCTGTTCACATATTATATCTGAGGTGTTTGAAAGAGAGGATAAAATTAGATTATAAAAGAGAGAGACAGCAGATAAGCAGACAAAAAAAAAGATGATAGATCAACTCAGACAAGATGCAAAAGTAAATAAATCTCTCCCCCAAACGAGCCCAACACTGGGAATTTTATCTCGTCTTCCGCAGTTGTGAAATCAAAGGCTGATATCTGCTGTAATTGAAAGAGTATATTAAGTTATAATGTCCCATATCATTCGATAAATGCTCTTCCAATTAGCCTTTGTTTCTTTCTTTAATTCTGCCAGCTTTCTTTCCTAATTTCCCTTCATCTCCTGCTCCAACGCCAGCCAAGATTTGGATGAGATGAAGAGTAAAATGAGTAAATTGGTCATTAAAGACTCATCTGGCCGATCACCATTGTGCTTGATTGTACTGAAGGTTTTGGACTTAAAAAAAAAACAGCCAATTACATTAAGTGAAAATGCAGATGGCGATGCAAATAGACAGTAGTTTGTGAATATGAAGCTATTATACAAGATTATGGCTTCTGGATATGTGAACACAGTCCTTGGCACAAATTGTTATAGTGCCAAGTTAAATTAGATTTTTCACAGGGAGAGGAATCATTAGTAGACGATAACGTGACAGTGTTTAATCTAATTCTGATGGTGTTAAGTGGCACTCAACTGAGAGTCTTCAGATCACATCTTGCTTCTTCATTTAAGTCACCAAACGTAATGAAATGTTTGGCACGTGAGGCCCATTTCACCTCCCGGGAATTTCAGAGTTGAGTATGTTAATGACAATGACTTGAGAAAGGTTTCAGATCTCTTTCAGTGTTTCAGGCTCCTCTGAAAATGGATTCAGCTCATTTTTTCTCCTCATCAGTCAACACAAAATGCTCCATGATGACAAATAAACTTTTTTGTAATCTTTAAAATCAACCTTTTATTAGATGAGATGCCAAAGTTCTAAGAACAAACACCAAGGAGACCAATGAGGACTAATCAGAGGAGTGGAAACACCTGGGAAACAAGGAACAGCCAAAACTAATCAAGGACAATGAGAGAAAGGAAGCAGTCTCTTGTGTCTAAAACACATCACAGACAAATGACAGTCAACATAAAACTGAAAGTTACTAAAATAGAAACACCCAAATGAGAGATGACAATTAATGTATGTATGTATGTATGTATGTATGTATGTATGTAAATATATATATATATATATATATATATATATATATATATATATATATATATATATATATATATATATATATATATATATCAGTGAAATAAGTAACATAGTAAGGTGTCATTGTTTCTTTAAAGTTCACCTTTTACAGGCACAGATCAATTTACCATTTTCAGGAAAATCTGAGATGATATTCAGAGCTACAAAGAGGATAAATCGCAGCAACTGACCTTATGACTTTATCAGAGTAGCTATGCACTATTCAAAATAATCCTTTTCTATCTTATACCAGACCTCAATGCACCCCCTCAGTTCATGCACTGTATACAAAAGAAATTTAAGCTCCCTATTAACAAACAACAGAAAGTGGAATACTTCTTAAAGTTTGCGAAGCTGTGAGTCACATGTTCCAATAATGGACTCGTAAATGCAGACAGGCTGCGTTGTTCTTTTTGGGTTTTTTTATGCCACTGTTTGGTTGAACCTACACGTCGTTCACCGCACCCCTGCTGGGAAAATCACTTGCTCATTTTCTCACTTTCAAAATGCGACAGAATCGAGCTGCTTCTTGTGTCAGTGTGGAGCTCAGAAGAAAAGAGCAGCTCGGCAGGCGGTCGTGAGTAATTTCAGTTGTTGGTCATGTTTACATGAAGTCATTCAGTAGTTTACAGCACTGTTGTATTATCAGAGCTCAGATGAATCTCGTCTCTCCCATAATGACTGAAATCTTGTTTTTGCCATACTCGTCAGTTAAATTACCTGGTTCAACAGCTTGAGTTCTCTACTGGATTTTATTAAGTTTTATTAAGTTGATTTTATTAAGTTGCTTTTATCAGTCATAAACAAACTGTTATGGCCCAAAAGAACTAATAGATCATTGTTTCCCCAAGTACACTGGCTGCAAAATGCAAGTAAGTTGACAAAATAAGAACCTTACACGGACTCAGCTTATTGTGGCACAGTTGGAAATCACTGTGTATCCTTAAATGAAAACCAGTGGAGGATTTAGATGTCTCTGTGGACAAAGTGACCAAATAAGGGCTGCCTATAATGTGCAAGCTAAAGGAACAGTCCTCTCCAGTGTTTGTTGTATATGCCTGCAAAGCTGTGGTAAGAAGAAACACTAAGGCTTTTAATTTGAAAGAGTTACAGGAAGTGTTAAGTTGTGTCCTGAGCCCAAATAAATGGAAGGCCGATGGAAAATCTGTGTAAAGTTTGGCAGAGGGGGTTTATGGTCTGGGCTTGTTTTTCAGGAGTTTTGCTCTGCCCTTTAGTTCCAGTTAAAGGAACTGTTAATACTTCAGCTACCAAGAAACTTTGTACAACTTCATGCTCGCAACTTTGTGCAGCTCAGGTGGTAGAGCAGGTCACCTACTAACTGGAAGGTTGGTGGTTCAATCCCAGTCTGCATGCCAAATATCCTTAGGCAAGATACTAACCCCAGGTTGCTCTCCGATGCAGCCATCGGAGTGTATTTAGTATTTATTTAGTATTTATTTATTTATTGTCATTGTCAAGAACAATGAAATTGCGTTTGGGGCTTCCATACAACCCAAAAATGTGTGTGTGAATGTGTATGTATGAATGGTAGTTAGATAGCACTTAGAAAAGTGAATGGGTGTGGTGAATGAACAAGTTGTATAAAGCGCTTTGAGTACTCAAAGTAGAAAAGTGCTATATAAGAACCAGTTCATTTACCATTTACTATCAATCAGATCAGAGAATGCAAACCAGGCCATCTCAGTGAACATCAGCATCTGATCTCATAAATGCACTTCTAAAAGACTGGTCATCTTAAACTCTTCTCCAACTCTTCCCAGAAGAGTTGGAGCTGTCATAGCTGCAAATGGTTGGCCGACATTAAGAATGGGATTTTAGTCAAGTTCATATGTGTGGGAAAGCTGAGCGAATACTTTTGGCACTGGTGTGCTGCTTGTTGTTCAAAGAATTTAGCAATCTAACATTTATTTCTGATCTATTTTAAGAGGGGTCACAGCTTAATACTGCCTTAACAGTATCATGCAGTGACTTTACCTGAGGAAACAAGTAAATTTACTTAAAGAGGACCTAATATGCTCCTTTCCACCTCTGTTTTTTTTCCTGAACTCTGCGAAAGTGGCTTTGTGCGATTCCCACTTCAAAATAACCCCTATTAATCTTATAGTGCTGCAACCTTTCGATTAATCCACTGTCTGAAATAAACAGCTTCTCTCCCTTTAAGCCAACTTTTGTCTGCAAACAGAAGGTTTGAACAGTTTGTGAGAAATACCAAACCTGCCTCTAATACAAGATGCTGCAAGTCTTCTGTTTTTGAGATAAATAGTCTCTGTTGCTTTTTGAGAAAATACAGTAAATACAACAGACTTATGTCAAAACATATGTTCAGTTTTTGATAAAAGCTGTAATTCGGCTCTGTGAGCTTCTTAAGGATGTGAAATTATGGACACATTGAAAAGGGTTTTGACAATTGAATCAAGACACATAAGCCAGATTATTTAAAGTCCTGCATAAATTTAGGACTTAAGATAAAATGCTGTTCACTATATTCGTTAAGAGGCTTTGTTGCTATCTGCGTTGTGTGCACTGATGGATGATTGCTTCATCGTGGTAAAGCCATTTTTGTTCATTCAGCTGTGTTCAGCATTCACCTATTCATCTGAAAAGTTTCACCCTAATGGTGGATTTAAAAAATATTCTCAAGGTGTTAAACATGTTCGAAATAACCAACTTTAAAAAATTCTAAAGGCAAGGCAAGGCAAGGCAAGGCAAGTTTATTTGTATAGCACAATTCAACAACAAGGTGATTCAAAGTGCTTTACAGAGACATTAGAAACAAGAACAAATAAAAAGCATGATTTAAAATTGATTAAAACAAGCAAATAAACTAACTAACTAATTAACAAACAAACAAACAAACAAACAAACAAACAAACAAACCAGTATATAAAATCAAAACAGATAAAATCAGAACAGTAGATAAAATCAGTAGTTAAATGTAAGTTTTGAAATTTAAGCTTAAAGTGTGGATTTGGTGCTTTATTCAAATGCAGCTGAGAACAGGTGAGTCTTCAACCTGGATTTAAATAAACTGAGTGTTTCAGCTGATCTGAGGCTTTCTGGGAGTTTGTTCCAGATATAAGGAGCATAAAAGCTGAATGCAGCTTCTCCGTGTCTGGTTCTGACTCTGGGAACTGATAAAAGACCGGATCCAGATGACCTGAGGGATCTGGAAGGTTCATACTGGGTCAGGAGGTCATTGATGTATTTTGGTCCTAAACCATTCAGAGCTTTATAGGCCAGCATCAGAACTTTAAAGTCTATCCTCTGACGGACAGGCAGCCAGTGTAAAGACCTCAGAGCTGGACTGATGTGGTCCACTTTTTTGGTCTTAGTGAGGACTCGAGCAGCAGAGTTCTGAATGAGCTGTAGTTGTCTGACTGATTTTTTAGGTAGACCTGTAAAGATGCTGTTACAGTAATCAAGCCTACTAAAGATGAATGCATGGACTAGTTTTTCCAGGTCCTGTTGAGACATCAGATCTTTTATCCTTGAAATATTCTTGAGGTGATAGTAAGCTGACTTTGTTATTGTCTTAATGTGTTTTTCTAAGTTTAGGTCTGCATCCATCACTACACCCAAATTTCTCGCCTGGTTTGTGGTTTTTAGGTGTATAGATTGAAGTTCTCTGGTGACCTGTAATCGTTTTTCTTTGGCGCCAAAGACTATTACCTCAGTTTTGTTTTTGTTTAGCTGGAGAAAATTGTGGCACAACCAGTCATTGATTTCCTCAATGCATTTACCAAGAGCCTGTACAGGGCCTCGGTCTCCTGGTGACATTGTGATATATATTTGTGTGTCATCTGCATAGCTGTGATAGTTTATTTTGTTGTTGTTTATAATCTGTGCCAGTGGGAGCATGTAGATGTTAAACAGAAGGGGTCCCAAGATGGAACCTTGGGGAACTCCACATGTGATACTTGTCTGCTCAGATGTGAAGTTACCTATTGATACAAAGTATTTCCTGTTTTCTAAGTATGTTTTGAACCAGTTTAGTACAGTTCCTGAAAGACCTGTCCAGTTCTCCAGTCGTTTGAGTAATATGTTGTGGTCAACTGTATCAAATGCTGCACTGAGATCCAGTAAAACTAGGACTGACATTTTTCCACTGTCTGTATTCAGACATATGTCATTAAACACTTTGGTCAGAGCAGTTTCAGTGCTGTGGTTCTGTCTAAAACCTGACTGGAAGGCATCGTAGCAATTATTCTGTTTTAAGAAGTAACTGAGCTGTTGAGAAACTGCTTTTTCAATGATCTTACTTAAAAACGGGAGATTTGAGATCGGCCTGTAGTTGTTCATTTGTGTCTTGTCAAGATTGTCCTTTTTCAGTATAGGTTTGATTACAGCAGTTTTTAGTGATTCTGGAAACACACCTGATAATAAAGAAAAGTTGACGATCTGTAACAGGTCTGACTCTAAAGTCTTTGAGACCTTTTTGAAAAAACTTGTTGGCAGGACATCTAAACAGCAGGAGGAGGAGTTCAGTTGACCTAAGATGTCCTCCAGGTCTTTGCTGTTAATAGGTTGAAACTGTTTCATGGTGTTTAAACAGTTTTTTGGTGGACACAGTACATATCCTGGATCTGCTGTTGATGTACCAATTGCTTGTCTAATTTTTTGGATTTTTTCAGTGAAGAATTTGGCAAAGTCATTGCAGGCCATGGTCGAATGAAGTTCAGCTGCCACTGACACAGGAGGGTTTGTTAGCCTGTCAACTGTAGAAAAAAAGTGTAGTTTCCAAAATATTCTACCATATAGATAAGCTTTAAAATCAACATTACAAGCCTTATAGCTAAACCTTTACGTCCTTCATCTCTTCAGAGCTGATTTTTATTGTTTCTCTTTTCACAGGAACGCGAGCTGTTGGGCCGGATCTCCGAGTTGCAGGAGGAGGTGACGAGGAGGAAGAACCACATCGCTCAGCTGGACCACCAAATCCACACGCTCAACGAGAACATCAGCACCCTGACTAAAGAGCTGGAGCTGAAGGGCAAGGAGGTGCTCAAGATCCGCAGTGAAGCCAATCAGCAGATCCGGTATGACTCAGTGTTCATTGTGTAGCACTGAAGTGAAAACCTGCGGTCAAACTTTACTTCACAGGGAGGAAAAACGCGTTTTCTCAACACGTTCACAGCAAATTGGTTTCGTCTACCGCTCCAGAGTCTAACTAAACATTGTTTTCTTTTTGTCAACATTAAGTTACTGTTTGCTGCATTTACATTAGACTGCTTAATCCTCTACCTTTGTGACTGATCTCCTCTGAATATGCCTCTTTTTTTCTTTTGTATCATGTTTCTGTGTGGCCGAAGAATGAATCGTTAAACTTGCACTTTGAACAGTTCTCACACACATGCACGTCCAAATATCTCAAAAACACAGAAAAGAAAAAAACAAAACTGCATCTTCACAGTGAAGCTTATCCTTTACTGTAACCTAGCAACCAAACTGCTGAATATTTTAGAGCGATGGTTGTTTGAGTGCCTTATTTTTCTTTCTTTTTGTGTCCGTTTTTGGCAGTAAGCAGTTACAGTGCACGGTTCAGATTCCATTTAGAATCTTCTGTTGAATCAATTTTGAGTTTGACTTTTAAAAATGAGGAATTTAGGTTTTGGTTGAAGCACAATCTGCAGAGCTGAGCGTGAAAGCAAAGCTGGCATGTGTTCACAATATTCATAATCAGTCTTAGAAGCTTGTTATGTGGGTTGGCATTTATTCATATTGTGGTTTTCTAGTCTTTCTTAGTACTCAAACCACTTCAGGCACATTCATTAATACACCCACATATAACATACCTCGGACGCACAGACCTAGAGACCAGTCGAGTGTTTGCTGGATGTTGTAATGTGAAATCAATCACAAAGTTGATTTGGTCATTAGCTGTCTGCTGTGGTTACTGGTGGTTAGCATGGATGCCAACTACTAGCAGAAAGCTAGGTTTACCTTCGAAGAAAAAGTTAGATCTTACCACCGCAACTGACATGTGACAGTTGCCATTAAACCCCGAAGAAGAAGAAGCAGTGTCCGGTATCGCAGCTGTGTTCAAATTCTGGAAGCGCATCCTCCTGTGCCTGCATTTGTAGGCCGATTATGTTACAGCGACACGACGAAGACTGTCCAAATTCTAAGACTCCGACAAATGCGGCCAACAAATGTGCCCTTCCCCATATTTGAAGGATTGGTTGCTTCGGGGCCCAACCTATCCCAGAATTCATAGCACGGCCCTGCTCAGTTTCCAACAGTGGCGGCAAACGTTTATTTTCTGGGTCACAAAATAAACGTTTAACATATTTTCGGGCGAGAATGTAGCTGTGTAAACTTGAAATATCTGCTCAGTTTATCAAGAAACCGCATATTTTCAAAAGCGCTCCGACGTTTTCGGAGACGTCTGTTACCCACCAGCTTGATAGCGAGCCGGGGTTCAAGGCTTACTAGAGCCGGCGAGAACACCGGACTCCCGGCAAATCGTTTTCAAACTCACCGTCGTCTTTTGCTACTCAGGTTAAACATATATAAGTCACTTAGATAACTTAAAAATGTTATTGTTTGGCTTTTTTTAGTATTTTATTTGTTCCTGAGTAAATCGGTTTGGCTGAGATTAAAGTTATAGTTTTTACACAGCTGAATAAACGTCAAGCAGACAACTGATTATCAGAAGTGTGAGATGCTCGAGAATTTACTCCGGTGTCCCGTTATATTTTAGATAGCAAGGAGCAGACGGCTGAGTTTATTAAATTCCACGGAAACAATCTGCAAATTTCATTTAAATTTAATGAACTATCATCTTGTCTTCATTTTTAGTTAGCACATACCTTAAACACTTAAAGCTGTAAGCTAATGATAGTTATATAAGAGCAGTTGCATGCTGGTGCAATAAGCTGTACGTTTTACGTCCAATGGATGCATGATCTGATTAGTGGACTAATTGCAAAAATAATCGGTGACTAGTCGACTATCAAAATAATCGTTTGTGGCAGCCCTAGTCTCTAGGCATGTGTGGCTGGATCCTGACCTAACATGTTTGGTTTTGCTCTATGACAGAAAGTTAGAGCACACAGGAAACCCTGCAAGTACAGGGAGAACATGCTGGACAGGGAAATGTCCAGGGTAGACCTGAACCGCCATCCTGCCTATTAATGTTTTCTGTTATGATGTGTTTGCACATTCTGCACATTTCGTAATGAATACATCTTTTGGTTAAATCTGCTTTATTTGAGGGCAATACCCGTTTTTGAAGTTTGGGGAAAGCCAAGCTAGATGTTGCTTTCTTCATGCTAATCTGAACTAACTGCAATTTTCAACTTCATAAGTAAGCAATAGAATGTCCTAATATACATATTAAAGAAGTAAATAAGCATATTTCCTAAAATGCTGATCTAGACTTTTAGCTCAGAGCAGTAAACAGCAACATTAAACAGTTTGTTTCTTGGGGAAAAAACTACAAACGTCACATCTTATTTCTTTAATCCATGCAAAAAAAACCATCTGAGATGATGCTGAATGTGGCATTTAAAGCAAAAAAAAAAAGAAGAAAAGCTGCCTTCCTGAAAATGTCACACTATTCCTTTAAAAACATTAGCACCACACTGTCAGTGACATTTCAGGATAGCTTTGGCGTGTACACGCTGTCGCCTAGAACACACAAAAACGCCCGCAGTGGGCCTGTCATCGGCACATGTGTCTGAATTTGAATTCTCTTATTATATTTGGATGACGATAGTTTCTGCAATCCCTCTCTGTCCGAGCCTGAGTGATGAAAATACACCAAAAGATAAAAGGGAGGAAAGAAAAGCCCGAAAGAAGCAAATCCGTCTCTTTAGTCTGCCTCTGTCTCTCGACCAGTGTCAGGAGCCCATTGATTAGAAGACATGTAGATTATTTTGGGTAATGCAAAATGTGGGCTATAATCGTGTTGTCCCTGCGGCATGGCATGAATTTTTAAAGTGCTATATGAGTAATGTGGTCCGGCTACTCATTAGCATCCATCACACTGTATTTTTAAATGCGCCCGTGGTGCATTATTATTATCTGTTAATTTGTGTGCCGCTTGCCTTTATATATGCACGTCATCGCTCTCTGCTGTCAGACCCATGCGCAGCACATTTCTTCTCCTGTTACGTAACGCCCCGTCTGAATCCTGGTCACGGGGATAAAAATAGACTGATAAATAAATAAAGAGGAAGCAGAGAGCGGGAGATGAGACGTGCGCCCCTCGGGGAGAGTTGGCCCAGTCAGAATGAGAGGCAGACGAGCATCCATGTTTCTCCCTCCATCGTCCTCCTCGCTTTCATCAACTCGTTTTGTTTTGTTTTTTTATTCCCCTCATTTCATTATCCTCTTTTATCATCCTGCCCCTTGTCCAGGTCTTCAAATATTGCTGTGCACATGTTTTGCAGTATTTTTTTATTAAATATTCATACATGTCAGTTTCATTATGATTTTAAATTAATTATGTGTTTGTCATGAAATTATGTTCTAGGAATTCATTCCGTGCATCCGTCTCTGGATTTTCTTATCTCACTAACATTTCCCTGGAGCAATCCATTATGTTTTGCCCGTCCTGGGAGAAAAATACAAAGCGAGAGAGAGAGTCTGCAGGACCTGATTAAGTCTTAAAGTGCAACCTCACATATTAAAGAGTAAAAATAAATCTATTACCTCTGAGTTACAGCAAACAGCACTTTATTCCAGAGCTTAAATTGTGATCAAGCAAAGTGAAACATGATGTGATGTGAAACATGGGATATACTTAATGTTTTTGTTAATTAAAAGTGAACAGTGCGATATAATGCAATTATAATTAATTGTTTTTTCGGTCATTATCATGATTCTTTTAATTGGCAACAGCTCTGAGGTGCTGTAGGGGCGCACCGATCTGATATTTGGGTTGGGTTTGAGTCAAAAAGCGGAATCACGTTAGACGGAGCTAAAATATTGCAAGTAATTCTGTGTTTTTCATCACCGTTGGTGAGACTAAGCATCTATAATACCATTTAAAAAGTATCTGCGCTCTACCCTTCTTGGCACGTTTTCATGCTTCAGATCATCAAAGAAAATGTCTGTTTGTTCGGGTTATCTTTGTCTAATATTAAGACTTGTTTGATGATCTGAGACATGTAAGTGTTGACAAATATGCCAAAAAAACCTACAAAAACAGGAAGAGACAGTTACTTCCTCAGTGTGCTGTATCCCTGTAGACCAGAAACCAGAACTGTGTATGAGTTTAACACCTGCCACCCAGTCAGCATTGGCAGAATCCTCCTATTCCTCCTATTTAGGTCATGGTTATTTGATGTTTATGGTGATGGTGGGCCAGTGGTTAGCACTCTCGAGCCACAGTATCTCTGGCACATCCCACCCGGACACTAAACATAGCCAGTGCAAACCCAAGTTATCAATACTGAGAGACAAGAAAACCACAAGTGCACTTATCTACATCCTATGTCTGCCAGCAAACAGCTAAACTTGTCTTGAACCTCTGCTGTGGCCACAGGATGTTGGCTCTTATGATTCAAAGGTCGACTGTTGATTCACTGTTTGCTGTTTCTACTACTGGCAAGTTTTCATACACCAGAAAATACTCTCTATTAAAATCGAATCCATGGAACACAACTGATAGTGGGAATTAAGTTAAGGTAAAATAATTTCAGAAGTTGCCAGAAAGTCCTGCAAAGCTGAAGCGGCTCCAGCTGCTCCTTAATGGCATCAGCAAGATTGTCCTTCATTTCTGATTGTCTGTAGCTTCAGGAGAATCCCGGCTGATGGGTTTTATATTTTAAATAGTACAAATGCAGATTTGGCTCCGTTCACATCGCCCGGTGCAAATTTGTGTCAGTTTGTCTCATTGCATAGACTTTGTGTGTACGAAGGCAGTGTGAAAACTTCATCTCACATTTGGTGTGATGGCAGTATTTTAGTGAGTTGGACACTGCATGCAAAAAAATCTTAAATGCTATTTCAAATTGTCGGCTGACTCTTCTTCTCGTTCCTCAGGGCTCATGAGCAGGAGCTGACAAAGAGACACGAGCGGGAGCTAGCCGAGCTGAGCGCCGTCCACAGCAGGGAGACGCAGAACATGCTGTCAGATTTCAACAAAGCCCAGGAACTGCTCAAAGACAAGATCTCCGCCCTTCAGATACTGTATGTACACATTTTAAAAACTATATGCCTTTAAACAGCTGTACAGCTGCAGACGAGTAACACTTAACAGATTCTGAGTGCAGGTCAGCCTATTCATCGTAGATGATGTCATTCTGCGTTGCCAGGGTCAAGTGCGAGCATTAAAGTATATCCCACTATATCCTAATAAACAGACTGGGTGTCTCTGGGGAAAATAACAGTAGAGGCAACAGTCAGATCTCTTCTACAGATTTAACTTTGTTTTTTAGACAAATGCTCTTTTTCACATTTGGGGAGTCTTTAAAAAAAAATGTGGGTTTCCTGTTTGTTCATGCAGTGCAGTCACTACTTCATAATGAGACACTTAAAGCATAGACTTCCTTTATTCCTTTTTGGCCAGGTGGAATGGAGTATAAAGTGCAACGAGTTTTTTTCTTCCCAGCCAATCACATTGTGCGTGTCATAAATTTTAAATCACTGCGCTGAGCACAACAGTGCGTAACGAAACTGCCTAACCGTAAGCGGCGGCACCATGAGAGATTTACTGCAAGCTTCAAGCAATGAGTGCACCTGCAATATTTACCTGTGCTGCAGTCATCTGGAAATAATGTATTCAGTCTCCAAAACACAAACAGATCACAAAAAGAAATGATAATCCATGAATCAAAGGCTGGCAAAATAGAAACACAAACGCCAGCACAATATAGCGCTCCGGATTACACGTGTAGAAGCTGTAATGTGCCTTTATCCACACTCTCACACTCTCACATCTGTATATGGAATCAATTTAATTAAGGAACAACGCCCAGACCTGTCTTGGAAGTATGAGACAGCTGATTCTAAATTAATGAAACTGTCATATAACAATGGATCTGTGCTGCCTGCACCATCAGCACGTCTTCTTCACACAGACAGTAAATGTAAAGTCTGCTCTCTTCATCTAAACATCACTGTACATGAGCTGTTCAGTCCAAAAATAGAAACCTTCTATATATCTCCAGTGTCACCAGTATCCTACCTGGAGTTTAAGGCTGAAGTCCAACTACACAAACAAACTTTTTTTTTTTTTACACACAAAAAAATCATGACATGTCAACGCCATCAAATGTACTATTTCAAACATCCAAAAAAAACACTTCCAAACTGTAAATCCCAAATATATTGAATCCTTTACGTATACTCAGCATGGTCTGTGTGTTGCTAGTGCCCCTGATATTAAATTCCATCAATTTAGTAGGCATGAAAGATTTTTGTACAAAAAAGAAGATGTTTCCTACTATATTTTATGAACATAAAGAGTACATCATCTGGGTCTTGAAGTGCCACCCATGTGGACCTACATATGCACTTAGCCAGTCCAATCAATGTGAAATCTATTCATGAAAAGCTCCAGGCCGTGTCTCAGATCCTGGTCTTCCATGCTAACATTGGCTGTTTTAATTCACCAGCTGAACTTTGCCACGATATCATCCACAGCAAATCAGATCTAGACCTGTTCACCTTGACTCAATCAAGTGGTGTTTTGACTCTCCTTTTTCAGTGGTTTTGGAGTCGTGACCATATTTGCACCTTTAAATGTTAAAGAGACTGGTACATATTTAGGTATTCTGCTTAAATTGAGCATTCAAAACAAAGCTACTTAGTGCTAAGTAAGAGACAAGCTAAGTAGACCATATTATTTCTCAGACACTATTAATTGTATGAAAAATGTTCCAAAAGGCTCCAACACCACAAACAGTCAAAAGGTTAAGATCAGTGAGCTTAATAAGTACCCCCCACCCCCCACCCCCATGGGACTTTTAACACACGAGTCTATGGGAATTAACTCCACTGGAGGAAGTCCTTTAAACCTGACATGAGCAAATTAACCCAAAAGCAATTTTAGTCCTACAGTGAATCATTCCTGTAATAAAATACAACTTGTAATCATTTCTAATCTATAAATTATATTGTATGGTGAGTGTCAAGGGTTAACATCACACTGCTGCAGCTTTTCTGTTCTCCAATGTGAAACTGGAGAACTTCAGAGGGTGATTCACCACCAGATTCAACCCTGAAAAACTGCAACTTCATCCAATTGAAGTCTCATAACATGAGGCATTCAGCTAAACTCTTTATACACTGAATAAAGTTGAGAATTCAAGCATGGTGATAAAACAAAAAGAAATGTAAATTATTGCCTCCTTTAAAGCATAAGTCCTCTGAGTCCTTAAGTATGCTGTAAATTAGAAGTTACTCAGTCGAAGAACTCTGAGCACAGATCAGAGTTGATGTATAGATGTGGATCAAAGACATTTAGACCGCCAAGAATTGATGAAAGGGGTTAAAGGACCTCATTAGTGGTAGGAAATGTATGCGTGTGGGGTTTTTTTTATTACTGCAGATGAAGAGGGAGAGTTGTATTACTGATGACATGCAGTGAAGATACTGTAGGCAAGAGAGGTCAAGTGAGATGTTGGGTGAATTGTAAGTGATGAATGTATGTATAGGAGGAAAATAAAAAAGGAGGCTGAGGGGATGTGAGGAAGATAGATAACAGAGACTGAGATGTGGTATAAAAGCTGAAAGAGAAAACTGGAGAAGATGTTTAGAAGAGTGGGTGTAAAAATAAGGTGAATTTTAAGGTAATCTTCCTGTTGGTGGGCGATCTGTGATGTCAAAGCATGAAGGAAAGAGATGAAACCGAATCTGTGAAGAGAAAGCAACACTGATAAAAAACAGGGAGATGAAAAATGAAAATTCATACGGAGACATGCTGTGTGTGTGTGTGTGTGTGTGTGTGTGTGTGTGTGTGTGTGTGTGTGTGTGTGTGTGTGTGTGTGTCCAGAGACCATCAGGAAACATGTAGCGAGCTAGCTCTACCCTTTAGAGTTGACCTCCTTTTACTCAGATTCTGCTGAGAGCACAGCGCCACCTGCTGGGTCACAGATGAACAGTGTGAATTCACCCGAATCACCCTGAATGGGCAGTTCTTGCATCCACCCTTCAACATTATCTTGCATAACACACTGCACCCTTTTCCTGTAATCCAACAGTATCTGAACGCATGTGAAGCGTTACAGCAGCTGTCTGACATTTATCTCTTTTGTTACAGCGCAAGTCTGAATGCATGATGTCACATTGACAGATAGGCACATATAAGATAGTAAAAGAAATGATTGCTTTGACCTGCACAGCAACAACATGAGGAAAAAATAAGGTTGGCATTTCAGGCTCTTTCACAGACCCCCTTTGTGCCTTCAGAATTGCCTCAGTGCTTCATGGCATAGATCCAGCAGGATGCTGAAAACAGTCCTGAGAGATCTGAGTCCATATTGACATGATGGGATTGTACAGTTGCTGCTGGTTTGTCTGCTGAAGAAATCAGGGGAAAAAAACAGTTTGAGATGATTTGTGACATGGTGTGTTATCCTGTTGGAAGCAGCCATCAGAAGATGGGTACACTATGGTTATAGTGGGATGACCAAATATTCCCGTTAAGCTGTGAAATTTAAACAATGTTCACTTGGTATTCATTGATACAAGGCAGGCAGGATCCATGCTTTCATATTGTTTATGCCATCCAAATGTTGTAGCAGAAATCGAGACTCAACAGACCAGGCAAGTTTTCTGTTCTTAGCTGACAGGAGTGCCACCCAGTCTGGGTGTAACGAGTGGTTGTTTGAGTTACTTTTACCTTCCTATCAAGCTAGAAGCATTCTGCTCATTGTCTTCTGACCTCTGACACCAACAAAGCATCTTCATCCAAAGAACTGCCGCTCACTGGATATTTTGTCTTTTTCAGACCATTCACTGCAAACCCTAGAGATGGTTGTATGGGAAAATCCCAGCAGATCAGCGCTTTCTGAAATACCAACAACCATGCCACAAACTCAAATCACCTTTCTTCCTCATTATGATGCTCAGTTTGAACTTTAGGTTGAACTGAAAATGTGTACATGTCTAAATGCATTGAGTTGCTGCCATGTGATTGGCTGATTTGACGTTTTTGTTAACAAGCAATTGAACAGGTGTGCAGGTGTAACAAAGTGGCCAGCGAGTGTACAACAATTCTGAAAATCAAGCTTTTCCCACATTTTTTTGGTCAGTATTGAGATCACAATTATTTAACTTTGGGGGGAAAAGTGCATTCATTCGAGAAAAAAAACATGTCTTACGAATTAAGTGTTTCCATGAACTAAACCTGCCACAGTCTCATGTGGCAAAAATTAAAGCAAGAAGTTAAGATCTTCTTAGTTTCTCTTTTATTTAAGATTAAATAATAGTTAATCAAAAACTTAAAAATGATGCCACAAAAGTGTTTTAGAAAATAATCCCATCTCAAGGCTTGACTTTAGTTGCATCACATTTCAGTGTCAGTTTTTTTGTGGTTTCTGCCTGTTGTTTTTTCTGATCCTAGAGATTAATGTGTTGAAATTTGTGATCAGTGGTTGTGTGTTGAGTTCAAATAAACTTTTTAGATTTTTTTTTCTTTCTGAATTACACTCATTTTAGTCCATTTAAATCTATCTGAAATCAGACCCAGCCTTGCTTCTTAATGAACCCTTACCAAAGAGAAAAAACATGAAACCATCTACATCATTATCAGGGCACAAGGTTTGTAGTCCATGCAGGAAATTTAGGTTACAGATGTATTCTAGGCTGTTTTTTGTTTTTTGTTATTATGGTAAGAATTTTACTTTAATAAAGTCAGGAAAACTTCCTGATTTGCTGTCTTCACTCAAGTCCCTAAAGATGCATTTCTAGGGCTTTCCTCTTAGATAATCCACTTTCTGTCATCTAATTAAGTACAGCATAGATTTATCTTAACAAGCTGTGTCCCTTCCTAATTAATCACTGTGATGACGCGACAGCTTTACCCTCCCTCTAAATATCCCCTGAAATTGCTGCACTGTTTAGTTTTCATGAATATTTCAGTGTTTTGCTCTCTGCCTGTGCACCTTGTTGCTCGGTCCTCTGGGAGTTTAAAAGCTCGCCTGCGGGGTTTTTGTTTTTATGAAGTTAGGATTTTTCAGTTTGTAGTCATGTCTGCAGTCGTATTAGCAGCCTTCCAGCTGAGGTCGTACATCATGACTGGAAAAATTCACAAAGGGAGGGGACTCAATTCCAGGACACCAGGAAGAAGAGTACAATCTAGATCTTTAGTCCAAAACTTAGGTCCAAAGTAGTAGTATTGCAAAGACTATGTAAAGTTACAGAGTGTTATCTGCTGAGATGCATAATGTGTAAAAGTTGCCAACACTCTGCTGACTCAAACACTGCAGCGCTCCAAATCTTCTCTGGGATTAACATCAGCATAAAAACTGTATGCCAGGAGCTTCATGGCATGGTTTCCATGGATGAGCAGATCCTGTAGATGTAATATGTAAGTGGCCCTGCACTTTTGTCCACATACTGTATATACTGGGGACTGACTTGTTAAATAAACGCAGGTAGTGTATTTAAAAAAAAAAAGAAAGAAAGAAAAGATTACTAAATAAAAATGAGACCAAAAGAATCCAGAACCATGATAGCGGCACCATAAGCATAATTACTGTCTAACACTTCAACACCAGTTCTCAAATTAACACATATTAAACTGTATGTAAATATCGCAGAGGTTTTGCTTTCTGCAACATTAGCAATGCAATATTGAAAAAGACTCCAAGGATCCTGCAGAAAACCCCCTGCAAGTCTCAAAACACCAATTTCTTCTCAAAGAGAAAACAAATTTTGTTGCTGCACAACCAAACAAATCAAACTGCTCCTTTAAAGATCAAGCTGTCTCTGGCTGCCGTAGATAAAACTCTGCCTCCTATAAAGTCTTTATAGAGAAAATATCAAGCATACAGTATGAAAGCTGCTTAATGTGACCTTTTGGATCTTTCCTTCATTTCTCTTTTAGCCTTCTTTTCTATTTTTAACGTTTTCTTTGATGAGTGCTTCTTTATATCTCCATATTCTATCATAAATGCACAGTGAGTTTTCGAAATGACTCTTCAGTTTCTCATTCATTTTTCTCACGACATTTTTGTATTTGTATGTCTTGGTGTATATTATTGTACTTACAAAGTTTAAACCAACTAGGGAAAAATGTTCACTTAATGAGTAGTTTGTGTCTGCAACCACACAGCTGAAACTATTCAGAGTTAACACTGTGCACATGGACCAGTGCAACAACATGAGTGGGTCATGCATTTGTTCGTTCAGCTGCTGATGTGGTGTGAGTAGCATGAATGTGGTGTGTCAACAGCGGCTATGAGAGAAAAGGTCAAGACATGATAAGAAGGTGGCAAAGATAACAGAAACCCTCCTGACCATTTCTCATTTCTGTTTTTGGGACATTTGAAATCCTGAAACCTCAGACTCTTGCTGAGAGATTCTAAGTCATCATCTTATCACAGACTTCACCTTCACCAAGAAGATGAAGCACCTCCAGAAAATCCACATGAACACAGTGTTGCAGGTTTGCTGGTGACATATTGGAGCAGTCGTGGCTGTCCAGCGTCTCTTATCAGCTTAACCATGCAGCGGATTTTCTCCCTGCAGGTTGTCATGATGTTTTGTGTGTGTGTGTTTGTCCGTAAGCTGGAAACCGTCTGTCCGTGTGATCTGAAACAAATCTGAAAATGAGATAAATGCCACTGGTGGCACAGCGCTCCCTTGCTTTTCCTGTGGGTGTGACTGAGGGTCCTTCTGCTCAGCGAAGGGTTGCTGATGCTGTGGTACTCAGGCACAAAATAGCTGGTCACTAAACACTTGGCCTCAGTGTGCTCCTGCTCAGAGGAAGAGCTGTTTTAGCACCAACTCAGTCTGCTTGAACACAGATAGATAGATAGATAGATAGATAGATAGATAGATAATCAGTTATTAACAGTAAAAAAGGATCCAACTTGAATTTTTCTTAAATAAAGATTAGCACAATAACATCAGCTATATTTTGCCTAACAAAAAAGAAAAAGGCGAGCATAGACGTGACCCTATGAGGCCCACATATCTCTAAAGACGTTGTTAATTAGCTAAGACAAAGCAAAGCAAAGCAAGTTTCATATCTCATTGAATACAACTTGACTTTAATTTTTTAAATGATAATTACTATTAAAGCCAAAAAAAGAAGATAATGGGTGTGCTGTAGGGTGAGGTTATGTCCTTTCTCTGCCCCTTGCTCGTAGCATCCAGTTTCAAAACACAAAGACTGCAACAGCCTCAAGCTCCTTTCCTTCATATTTTTACTTTCGTGTTCAGAATTTACTCTAGATCCCTAAAGTGATTATTGCACTTGAACAATACAAAGCAGCAACCAGAATTTAGTTTGGTTCATACTGTAGATATTCTCCTACTTGAGCAGCAGAAAATGTTTGGCAAACAGGAAAAAAAATGATGAATCGCCTGTCTGATAAACTCAAAAGTACCAGCACAACAGCAGAGCTAATATCTGACAAAAGTGCAGATCAGCTTTTATCAGCATCACTTGGATGAGCTCCACTGGCTGTTCCACTCCAATGCCAGATTTTCTTTGGAGTGACTGCAATTTATCTAGAAGAGAAGCTGGCCTAAAGAAAGCAATCACTACTGCCTTTTTATTTTTTTATTTTTTTGTTATGTTAAATACTTAAAAGCTCAAATTTAGCTGTTAAAAGATGGGTGCTTGATTTATTTTCCTCCAACCCATCAATATATAAAATGTGAAGCTTACTAAAATGAAAAAAATCATGTTATGAAAAATGGACTGAAGAGACTCATAACCTGAGTTAACTCAGAAGACACCTCATGAGGTTCTTGAAACAGTCCAAAATGCAAAAGCCACAACACAACAGACCTGAGTCTGAATATATGAGGGTATAAGACAGACGCTGGGACAAAGACTAATTTAAGAACTATAAACAATGGGAAGACGCCACTGACTGTATAGAAAAGGGGCAATTAGGAGGAGGGAAAACACCTGGGAAACAAGGACAGCTGAAACTGATCAAGAACAATAAACAACGAAAATAAAAAACAAAAAACAAGAGACAACAGAGTACTAAACTGAAACTGGAGGTAGCGCACAGGGGGGACAGAGATGTAGACTTAACAAGAAAGAAAAGGACATGGGGGAGTCTAAAACCAATTAAGTATATTTGGTACTCAGCATGTAAACACAATATTAAAAAAAAGACTAAAAACCCTAAAAAATAACCTGAAATACAAAATTTTAAGAACTATAAACAAGATACAGGAGAAAAATCCAGGGAAATTTGTACTGTGTTAGTGTAACAAGTTTTTAAGTTCACTGTCAAATAATAATAAAAAGTATTACCAAAACTAGAAACATGCTTGCAGCTAAACATGAAAAGAAGTCGTGTTTGATCAAAAAGACCTGTTTTCATTTCCTAAAACGCCTCACATAAAAGTTTCTGTAACTGAGCTTTGATGGTTTCATTTTCCTGTTATTGTTTCTTTTGCTTAAGTTCTTTTTTCTTTCTTTCCTAATTTAAATTTATGAGGGTGTCATGTAGGGCTGCTCAATTAATCGAATTTTAATCTCGATTACGATCTGGGCTTTCAACGATCATTAAAAATGACTGAGCCGATTATTAGCCCCTCCCTCGTGCTTTACTCTCGCGCTGCTCCGTGTGGCAAATCGAGCGCACCTCTCTGCATTTCGAACACGTGTCACAACAATTACCAGAGGGAAGCTCGGAAAGCTAAGCAGAAGTTATTTGGAGAGGAGAGTGACTGCTGGTTGAAAAGAGAGGTAAAAAAAAACTTCAGTGGTGTGGAAACATTGTGGGTTCGCGGAGTCAGACGTGGATCAAGTAGACACAGTGTGTAAACTTTGCTACAGTGTTGTAGCTGCACCACAGAGCAACACTGCAAAGTTCACTAAACATAGATGTTTACATTTTTCATTTATTTTTTATATTGCAAACATTTGCACTGTTATCAGTATTTGACCACTATTTTATATTATTTTTTGACAATCTTTAAAGTCATTATTCAATACATTGTTACTGTTAAATATCGTCAAATAATCAAGATCTCAATTTCAGTGAAAATAATCGTGATTATCATTTTTGCCATAATCGAGCAGCCCTAGTGTCATGTCATAATTCTTGTGACCAGAAAAAAAAAACATTCTGAAAATACTTTGATTTATTAGCAACCCAGTACACAGTAACTGCAACTGAGTGCATCGCTGTTTAATTATGAGACTGGCATAATGACTTGTATCACGGCATGTTTCTTTTATGTTTACTTGAGTTTTGTGCACAAAATAAAATTTTAGTTTATCACAGCTTAAAAAAATAACTAATTTAAGCCAACAGTACAACATATGACTGCTTGCTTGAGCGTGTCACTCGCTTACTGCACTGCGCTCTTTAGCGTGCAGAAGGGAAAACGTCACCAGACGTTAAATTAATCAGAGCTTTTACACAAAGTGTTGATTTCTCTAAAGGCCAGTGTGAAAATAAATCCATTATAACGTTTTTGAAAGTTCTCCTAAGTTACAGAATCAAAACATTCTCCACAGGGACTGCACAGCTGCTGACATAATGGTTTTTGTGATGAGAAGAGGCGAGGGCGGGGAAGAAAGGAAGGACAATTACTGTTTTATTGATTAAAGTGTAATGAAAAAGGAAATCGCCTTTTGATACACACTTTTAATTTTCTCAACTCTTAAATGCTTCCATCTTGTAAACATACACTATAAAGTGCCAGATCAAATGTTCCTGCTTTGAATCTTTCCCTGCTAATGTTTGATGTCACATATTTAATACGTGGAAGAAACGCACACAGTTTGTTGGATCAAACTGTGCATTGACGTGTTGCTTGATTTTTAGATATGTATAATTTTGTTTTAGCCTAGACTGTGGGTGGATATTTATGGTCTTATGTCTTTTTTTTTTCTTTATCTCACAGGTTGGAAGGAACAGAGGATAAGTTCAGGAACAGAGAGAGTCGTCCTGAGGATCTGCAGCTCATCGCCGAGCTCAAAGATATGGTTTCTGAGAGAGAAACTCTAGTCAAAAAACTGGTGGTAGGTATTGAGGTAAAGTCTCAACCATAAGAAGCTATAGCTATAAACATGAAGAGGAAAATGCATCCTCCCTTATTTGTTTGCACACTGAACAAAAATGATGAGTAATGCTTTCCAGATCTTATCTGATTTATAGAGAAAGCATGGATAGTGTTGTCCAGACCCACAAAATATATGTTTAACTCTCCTGAAAACTCTAGGCTAAACATTTGAATAAACCCAACAAAAAAAATGTTTGCTGTACAATTAAAAATCGCTCAGGTTGTGCTGATTTTCACAAGTTACTTTTCTAACAACACTGATTTTATACTCGTTTTTATACTATATTACTATATTTTATCTTATATTCGAGACTAAAGTGAAACACCACATGGTTTTACTACAGAACCAGCTTTGAAGTCATCTTTTGAAGCTGTTTGGAAACGGCCAGCGCATTTTAAATAATAATTAAATGACGTCCATTGCACTAATCATCTGTCTGTCACTTCTGGCCACAGGCTAGCTAATGAGCCTCATCAAAGAACCAAGAGAACACCAAAAGAGAAAAACAAGCCAGAGTGTGAGGAGAATTGAAAGCAAGCATTTAGCAAAGAACTTGTCTTACAATCAATAAAAAAAGCACTTGGTTCGTCCAATTCTAAATGGTTTCACACTTAGCTTTGACCTTTTCAGTCAGTAGTTCAGACACACAGCGTCAGATTAATTTAGTAAAGGGTGGCTAACATTAGCAGTGCTAACACCAGCGTCTTGCAGGTTACCGTTGACATGCCTGTGCAGAATCTGGGTACATTTTGCTGTGGTCGAGTAGTTATACCATGTAGTGACTGTGGCTGGGTGTTTAACATCTTATAAAATCTAACAGTTAATTGCCTTTGAATATGAACTTAATTATGAGTAAGTAGTTTAATCAAGCAGTATTTGCACTCATGACTGTCGAGGGCAGCAACATGTATTCGACTACTCATACACACACATACAGCTTAATAACTCATTACTCACAGAGTTTGACA
The DNA here is from genome assembly GCF_041146795.1 of Maylandia zebra. Lineage (NCBI taxonomy): Eukaryota > Metazoa > Chordata > Actinopteri > Cichliformes > Cichlidae > Maylandia > Maylandia zebra. The sequence goes on from NC_135181.1 coordinate 20,766,183, forward strand.
TGTTAAAAATAATGTATGGGTGAGGAGTCCTTCATAAAACGAACAGTCGGTAAATATTTGACTTAAAGAGAAGGTGCTAATTAGAATAGTGCAGGACCCAAGACAGAATCCTGAGGAACACCACAAAGTTGTTTCTCAAGAAGAGTCCGAAACCTCATGTGACAATTGAAATGTTTAAAAATAAAATAAAAGATTTCAACTCGTCCAAACTTGGAAACATGCTAAATATATTCACATGTTGGCATTCAGAACTGCTACCCTCAGAAACATGTTGGAATTAGTCTTCATTTAAACGCTGCATCACAATTTTCAGCACCATTGTCAGGCTTAGTTTCTCTCTTTCGGACAGTTTGAGACCTAATCTACTTCAGTTCATTAACATTGTGAGATTCATTGTTTTTGTCTGACACTCAGTGGTACTGAGATGGTGATTTTTATTAATCAGGTTACATTTTTAATGCTGAGGCACTATTGCTGTCTGAGTCAGCTGTGGAGTTGTCTCTGACAGTTTGGAGTGCTTGGGAGGTGAAAAGTTTATGCTAAAGTGCATAAAAGGTACCTCACAGGTGCAAAATTCTGGTGGGCAGAAGAGTTTGGTTGTGAGAATTGCTGTTTTTAAGCAGTTTTCACAAAGACATGAAACTGTAGTGTCAAGTTTGTGTGCCACTCGGAAATGTTGCCAGACAGAGCTCATTAAATGTGTGATTTTCAGTCACTCTACACTCCCCTGAGTCCTCCGCAGCCTAACTGGCTGTCAGCTAACACGATTTTCTCCTCCAGGACGATAAAAAGTTCTACCAGCTGGAACTCGTCAACAGGGAGACCAACTTCAACAAAGTGTTCACCGCCAGTCCTAATGTGGGAGTTATCAACCCGCTCATTAAGGTAGGCCCTAATATCCTGTAACACGCCACACACAGGGGCACTCTGATAAGCCTGCTCCATTATTTTACTACATAGCAAAGATGATATCCACTCCAAGTCATTTCATGTACATCCGTGCTGATCAACCAACACCATCAGTGCTGAGGTTTTAAAAAGGTACCACAGTAAATCATTTTAAGTAATACCTATTAAGAATTACACCATTTTTGAGGTGACTGTCGTCCTTTAGCAAAGTTTACAGAGCAAGACATGAAGTTGTTTTACAGCAAAGAAAGGATCACGATGTTCCAGTAAAACTTTCAGAGTTTATGAGAGACAGTAGAAGGACAAGGGGAGAAAAAAAATCAATTTTATCACATTTATTCTTTTCTGTAAAATGAAGGTCGTCAAGGATGGAGAAACGGACAGGAAACGGCATGAGAAACAGGAACTG